>NC_135717.1:177118413-178318413 GCF_964656455.1 Halichoerus grypus | reverse complement strand
AAGCCAGAGTCCCCGCAGCCGTGGTGAGCGGGCCCACACCGCCCTCCCTCCCTGACTTGGCTCCAGCTATCCCGTCCTCCGTGCCCCACCTCAGGGCCTTGGCCCTGGCTGTCCCCTCCACCTGGAATGCTCTTCCTCAATTGTCTGCCTGCCTCACCCCTCACCGGTGCAGATCTTGGCCCAAATGTCACGATACTGACCATTCTCTATAAGGTAGCGCCCCTCCCCTCACCCCTGTCTCCCAGCTTCATTGTTCTCTGACAATTATGGGGCCAGCCTCACTAACTACGATAAACACTCCGGGAGAGCGGGGCCTTCTCTGGTGTGTGTATCGATGTATCGTAGCCAGCATGAGAAGAGCAAACACGTCCTAAGTCTTGGCAGAGTAGGTTGATTGAGTCCCCACGACTGCCGGGCGCCAGGCTAGGTGTGGGCATGAAAGGTTCCCCTAGCAGAATGGTAGCAACCCTTCCCAGGTGCACCCTCCCTCCTGCACCTTCCACGTCCTGCAGGTTGGCCAGGTGTGGCCTGCTCTGACCCCTCCCAGGAAGGATTTTGTTGTGTACGTAGGGTGGCCATGCAACCTAATGCCTGAAAGGAGCACATGGAGCTACTAATCATGAAGCCAGACTGGCATAAACTGGGACTATCTCAGCGAGTCACGATGCATGGTGGCCCTATTTGAGAGCTGTGTCCATTCATTTGACAAATCTTTGACGAGCACTTTCCACCCTCCTGTGAGACTGTGGAGGGATCACAAGGTGACAGGGTGGTGGCAGGCGGACGCCAAGCCTGGCAGGAGGCTGCAGCTGCCGGGGTACAGTTGGGCACTGACACCAGGTGAATCCAAAGGCTCTGGAATCCCCCCCTCCCGGGTACCCCCCTGCACTGTGATCCCCCCACCTGGGTATCCAGTATCCCCCCCCTCCCGGGCACCCCCCACCCGCACTGTGATCCCCCCACCTGGGTATCCAGAATCCCCCCCCTCCCGGGCACCCCCCCCACCCCGCACTGTGATCCCCCCACCTGGGTATCCAGAATCCCCACCCTCCCGGGCACCCCCCACCCCGCACTGTGATCCCCCCCACCTGGGTATCCAGAATCCCCACCCTCCCAGGCACTCCCCCCCCCGCACTGTGATCCCCCCACCTGGGTATCCAGAATCCCTCCCCTCCCGGGCACCCCCCCCACCCCGCACTGTGATCCCCCCACCTGGGTATCCAGAATCCCCACCCTCCCGGGCACCCCCCACCCCGCACTGTGATCCCCCCACCTGGGTATCCAGAATCCCCACCCTCCGGGCACCCCCCCACCCCGCACTGTGATCCCCCCACCTGGGTATCCAGAATCCCCACCCTCCCGGGCACCCCCCACCCTGCACTGTGATCCCCCCCACCTGGGTATCCAGTATCCCCACCCTCCCAGGCACTCCCCCCCCCCGCACTGTGATCCCCCCACCTGGGTATCCAGAATCCCCCCCCTCCCGGGCACCCCCCCCACCCCGCACTGTGATCCCCCCACCTGGGTATCCAGAATCCCCACCCTCCCGGGCACCCCCCACCCCGCACTGTGATCCCCCCCACCTGGGTATCCAGAATCCCCACCCTCCCAGGCACTCCCCCCCCCGCACTGTGATCCCCCCACCTGGGTATCCAGAATCCCCCCCCTCCCGGGCACCCCCCCCACCCCGCACTGTGATCCCCCCCACCTGGGTATCCAGAATCCCCCCCCTCCCGGGCACCCCCCCCACCCCGCACTGTGATCCCCCCACCTGGGTATCCAGAATCCCCACCCTCCCGGGCACCCCCCACCCCGCACTGTGATCCCCCCCACCTGGGTATCCAGAATCCCCACCCTCCCAGGCACTCCCCCCCCCGCACTGTGATCCCCCCACCTGGGTATCCAGAATCCCCCCCCTCCCGGGCACCCCCCCACCCCGCACTGTGATCCCCCCACCTGGGTATCCCCCATCCAGGTATCCCCATCACTGCTCTCCCAGGACCTCAAGCCTCCTTGGGGTGGGTGCAGCCCAGAATGGAGGCTCCAGCCCCCAAGACCTGCAGGAGGAAGTGCCTTGCGGCGTTCCATTTTTGCAGCGTTTGCATTGTCAGTTTGTCCTGTTAGAGGCCAGAGAACTCCAGGCCCCTGATGTAGACACGTGGAGGTATCCCCACAGTTTTTCTCTGGGGCGCTCATGGCCGGGAGTGACCTCCCTTTTTTGCACTAGATGAGCTATAAGGGCCTGCACTTCACTGCTTCAGGAAAGCCCGCCACGCAGCCCTGGAACCTCAGAGCTGTGCCAGATGGTCCTTGTCTTGGTGCCGGAAGGGACGTTGGCGTCAGGATGAGGCCAGCCAGCCTGTGGAGTGAGGCGGCCAGAAACAGGCAGGTGTGGGGGTCCCTGGCGCAGACCAGGTGTGCAATGAATGCTGGCACCTGCTGCCCATAGCTGATGTCAGGGCAGGCGACCCGGCGTGCCCAGGGCCACCGGCCAGCCCCCAGTCCCAGCCCTGCTGCTGAGATCTTGGGGCTTCCCTTTCCGCACCTGAGAAGTGGGAAGACGGTAGTGAGGGAGCATGAGGATGGTGTGAAGCATCCACCAGAGCCGCCACGCCTCCAGGCCTGCTCCTCTGCTCCAGAGTGGACAGAGCCTGTCCAGGTGGAGGCCCCGAGGGTGCAGACACCCAGCTGGCAAGAAAGTGAGGCCAAGGAAGCAGCCGGGAACAACCCCCGGGTGCTTCGTTGGGGTTTGGCCCTTCCTGGGGTGGAGAAGAGGGGACTGAAGGAGAGCTGGGGATGACTGTCAAGAGCACTCAGGGTGTGGGCGGCACTGAGGTGATGGTCCACGCGGAGAACCACGGCATCTCCGGCAGGCACCACGGGCCTGAGGAGGGAAATACACGGATCGGTGAGGGACAGGGGACAGGGGCTACAGTGGGGCACCAGCCAGCAGCGAGGACCTCAGCGGAGATGGACCGGCTTTGGGGAACCCTGCCAGCAGTGGCTGCCAGGAGGGGCCTCGGCACATCTGGGCGAGGGCTTGTGGCTGGGATGGGGTCCTTGGGAGGGAGCACACGGAAACCAGCAGACACCAAGGCCCTGGGGCAGGCACCCGCGACTGTGTGCGTGGTAAGCCGAGCAGGGAGGGCCAGACCAGGAAGGGGCTTGAGGGTCTGCTAGGGCTGGAGTGGGCTGGTGACCGGATGATCCCGGTGGGGTGGGGGGCGGGGGGGAGCGGCTGTGTCTGCCGCTGGATGGAGCTGATGAAACCCGGGAAGCGCCCTTGGTGAGAATGGGGGTGGGACGCCCAGGTGAGAGCAGGCCCCAAACGGTGCAGCGGGTTCAGGTGGATGAACATGCTGGCCCTGGCCTCCCGCACGGAGGACGCCAGCCTGCGGCCGCGGGTTCTATTGTATTTTCCAAGGTGGAAATGGCTGTGGGGTTTATGGTCATAACTAGGATTGCCAGATTTAGCAAGTAAAAGTACAAATATTGCATGGGACATCTTCATACTAAAAAATTATTTATCTGAGTTTAAAATTTAACTGGGCATACTGTAGTGTTTCTAGCAACCGTAATCATAACAGAGATGCTATTCTCCATAAACAATCCAGCCAACACCAAAATAAAGAAAAGGTGAGAACTACCTACAATCCCACCCCAAAAGGATAACTTGGAAAACAAATTAGACATGTATCTTACCTGGTTTTATATACAAGCTTGCAGATTAAAAAACAGAAAAGACTTTACTATGTGTACTCTTTTCTAACCTATGTTTTCACTTGACAAAGTACCCACTTACCTGTATCCATACCACTGATTATGGCTGCACAGGTTCATTTCTGACAGCTGCTCGATGCCGCACAGCGTGGGCGAGCGCACAGCCCAGCGGAGGGTCCCAGCTGTGTCCAGCTCCCCGCGGGGAGCCATTCTCAGAGAAGTCCACCTGCTCTGACGCCCTGGCCAGTCCCTCAGTTTCTTCAGAAAACATTCTTTGCAGTGCCGTTTTTTCAATTGAAAATTTTATGGAGGTAATTATAGACTCATGTGATTCCAAGAAATAATGCAGAAGGCTCCCTTGTACATGTTAGTTTTACCCAAAGGTAACTAACCTTTTTTAAAATGATAGTAGGAGGGGCGCCTGGGTGGCTCAGTTGGTTGTGCGTCCCACTCTTGGTTTTTGGCTCAGGTCATGATGTCAGGGTCGTGTGTGGGATCGAGCCTCGCATCAGGCTCTGCATGGAGTCTGCTTGAGATTCTTTCCCTCTCCCTTCCCGCCCTCTCAAATAAATAAATAAAATCTTTAAAAATAACTAAATAATATGATAGTAGGAGAATCACAGCCAGGGTATTGACGCTGGTATAGTTCACTGATGTTGTTCCAATTTCCCCAGTTTTACTTGTACTAGTGTGTGTATTAAATTCTGTACGTTAGGGGCGCCTGGGTGGCTCAGTCGTTAAGCGTCTGCCTTCGGCTCAGGTCATGATCCCAGGGTCCTGGGATTGAGCCCCACATCGGGCTCCCTGCTCAGCGGGAAGCCTGCTTCTCCCTCTCCCACTCCCCCTGCTTGTGTTCCCTCTCTCGCTGTGTCTCTCTCTGTCAAATAAATAAAATCTTAAAAAAAAATAAAAACATAAATAAATTTTTGTTTTTTAAGTAGGCTCCACGACCAGCATAGAGCCGTTGGGCTTGAACTCAGACGGTGAGATTAAGACCTGAGCTGAGATCAAGAGTTGGACGCTTGACCAACTGAGCCACCCAGGCGCCCCTCATCCTGTACATTCTTAACACCCAAGCTGGTTCATGGATCCATAGTCAAGATGCTGAAGAGTTCCACCAAGGATTGCTCCTGTTCCCCTTTTAGAACCACGCCCACCTCTCTCCTGCCCCTGCCCTGTCCTGTGTTCCTGGCAACCACTCATCTGCCCTCTATTCCTAAAATTGTGTCATCTTAGTCTTGCACAAAGGGAGTCACGTAGCGAGTAACCTGCTGGGATTAGCTATTTTGCTCAGCGTAACTCGCTGGAGATCCACCCAAGTTGTTGGATGTCAATAGTTTGTTCCTCTGCACTGCTGAGTGGTGCTCCATTGTGGGGGGCACACCATGTTTCCCTTCTCACCTGCTGGAGGACATCTGGGTTGATTCTGGATTTGGTCCATTACTAGGAGAGATGCTCTGAATATTTGTGTGCAGCTTTTGGTGTGAACAGAAGTCCTCATTTCTCTGGGACAATCGCCCAGGAGCACAATGAGGTCACGTGCTGGCTGCATGTTTCATTTTCAGAGCAACTGCCAAGCCATTTTCCAGAGCGGCCGCACCATCTTGCATACGCCCTGACGGCGTGCGAGTGGTCCAGTTTCTCCACATCCTCACCAGCATTCGCTGTGCTCACCACCTTTTGTCTTTGTCGCTTAGTTTGCATCTCCCTACTGCCCAACGACCCTGAACATCATTGCATATGCTCTTGCTTGGGCTATCTCTTCCCATCTGTTGGCGAGATGTTATGTGGATGACTTATTTTTTGACTCTTGTGTTTTGAGAGTCTATATATTCTATCTCTCAGTCCTTCGTCAGATGGGTGGTTTGCAAACCTTTTCTCCCAGTCTGCAGCTTGTCTCTCCAACCTCTCCACAGGCTCATTCCGAGCAGAGGTTTCTGATGTTCATGAGGTCTAGTTTAGCAATATTTTCTTTTATGATTGTGTCTTTATGTCAAGAGCTTTTTGCCTAGCCCTAGATCCCAAAGATTTTCTCTTATTTTTCTCTAAAAGCATTATATTTTTAAGTCCATGATCCATTTCAAGATAAGTTTTGTATAAAGTGTGAAACCCTTAGGTTGAAGTTCTTCTCCCCCTCCCCCCCCATCTCCTCCTCCCACTTCCCATCTTTCTTTCCTCCAGGTATCTAATAGCTCCAGTGCAATTTGTTGAAAAATCTATCCTTCCTCCATTGAAATGCTTCTGCGTTTGTCAAAAATCAGTTGGACATGTTTGTGTGGGTCTATTTCCAAGGTCTCTATTTTTTCCATTGATCTGTGCTTCTCTCCCTCTGCCAATACTGTGCAGACTTGATTACCATAGCTATAACGTCTTGAAATCGGGTAGACCAGTTCCTACCGCTTTCTTCTTCTTTTCAAAATTGTTATAGCTAGAATTGTTCCTTTGCCATCCCATATACAGTTTAGGATAATCTTGTCTGTATCTAAGAAAAATCTTGCTGGAATTTTGATAGGAATTGCGTAAACTTGTATATCAATTTGGAGAGAATTGGCATTTTTACTATTTTGAGTTTTCTAACCATGAAAATGGTATATCTCTACATTCATTTAGATCTTTGACTTCTTTCATCGCATTTTATCATTTTCATTATACAAGTTCTATACATATTTTTTAGATTACTCTTAGTATTTCATTGGCCCTTGAACCATTGTAAATGGTTGTGTTTTTAATTTCAGTGTCCTTGTGTTGATTGCTAATAGTTGTGGTAGAAGCAAGAAGAGCTGATGTTGCAGATGAAGTCAGAGGCAGTCTGCTGGAGAAATCCCTCTCACCTGGGGGAGGTCTGCCTTTGGTGCTATTCAGGCCTTCAGCTGATTGGATGAGGCCCACCTACATTATAGTGGGCAATCTGTTTTACTCAAAGTCCACTGACTTAAATGTGACTCTCATCCAAAAACACCTTCACAGAAACAACCAGAATAATGTTTGGCTAAATATCTGGGCACCGCGGCCCAGTCAAGTTCACACATAAAATTAACCATCACAGTCCTCTTAATACACTTTTGATGTCTGTAGGTCTGGAGTGATGCCTCCTGCTTCATTCTTGACGTTAGTGATTGTCTTCTCTCTCTTCCTTCTTTGTCAATCTTGTCTGAGGTTTGCCAACTTTATTGACCTTTTCAAAGAACTAGCTTTTTCTTTCCTTGATTGTCTACTTCCAATTTCATTGATTTCTTTTTTTTTTAATATTTTATTTATTTGGCAGAGAAAGAGAGAGAGAGAGCACGAGCAGGGGGGAGGGGCAGAGGAAGAGGGAGAAGCAGACTCTCCGCTGAGCAGGGAGCCTGATGTGGGGCTTGATCCCAGGACCCCAGGACCACAACCTGAGCTGAAGGCAGATAGTCAGACTGAGCTACCCAGGCACATTTTTTTTTTTTTTAAGATTTTATTTATCTACTTGAGAGGGAGAGAGAGAGAGGGCACATGAGTGGGGGGGGGGAGGGACAATTTCATTGATTTCTACTCTTACTTATATTATTTTCTTTCTCCTTCTTGCTTTGGGCTTATTTTACTCTTCTTTCTGTAAGTACTTAAAGTGGGAGCTTAGATTATTGATTTGATAATTTTCCTCTCTTCTCAGATATGGATTTAATGCTATAGGTATCCCTTTAGCACTGCTTTTGTTAGGTCTCAGAAATTTTGATATATTGTATTTTCATTTTTTTCAGTTCAATATTTTTAAAAATTATTTATTTTAGAGAGAGAGAGAGAAGGAGAGAGAGTGCGGGGAGGGACAGAGGGAGAGAGAGAATCTCAAGACTCTCCGCTGAGAATGGAGCCTGACACAAGGGCTCAGATCCCACGACCCCAAGATCATGACCTGATCTGAAATCAAGAGTCGGATGCTCAACCGACTGAGGCATCCAGGCAACCCTCAGTTCAATATTTTTGAATTCCCTTAAGCTTTCCTCTTTGACACATGGACTATTTAGAAGTTTATTGTTTAGTTTCCAAGTATTTGGAAATTTTCCCATGGTCTTTCTGCTGTTGATTTCTAGTTTGATTCTGTTATAATTAGAGAACATACTCTGTATGATTTAAATTCTTTTAAATTTGTTCAGGTTTGCTTTGTGACCCAGGATGTGGTCTATATTGGTTAATATTGCATGAGTGCATGAAAAGGATGTGTATTCTGTTGTTGTTTGGTGGAGTGTTCTATAAATGTTTTTAGATCCCATTGGTCTCTGGTGGCATAGAGTTCTATATCTTTGTTGACTTTCTGTCTCCTAGTTCTACCAGTTGCTGGGAGTGGGGTGTGGAAATCCCTGATTATAATTTTATTTTTTGTAATTTTAGATGTGTATTTCTCCTTTTAACTCTATAATGTTTTGCTTTATGTATTTTTAAACTCTGTTATTTGATGCATACACATTTAAGATCACTGTGTCTTCCAGATGGATCGATCCCTTTATCTTATGTAACGTTCCTTTTTGTTCCCAGTAATTTTCTTTGCTCTCAAATGTAGTTTATCCAATTTTAATATACAGTATAATAAATAATAAGACAGCATATTATATACATTGTAATACATAATAAATAATATACCATGGCCACTCCTACATTTTTACTAATATTTGCAATATATATCTTTTTTCATTCTTTTATTTTTAAACTACCTACATCATTATGTTTGAAGTGAGTTTCCTGTAGACAGCACATAGTTGGGTTGTATTTTTTTTTTAAAGATTTTATTTATTTATTGAGAGAGAGAGCATAGGTGTGGGGGGAAGAGGGTGGATAGAGGGAGAGGGAGAAGCAGACCCCCCTGCCAAGCAGGGAGCCCTATGAGGGGCTTGATCTCAGGACCCCAAGATCATGACCCGAGCTGAAGTCAGACACTTAACCAACTAAGCCACCCAGGTGCCCCAGGTTGTATTTTTTTTTTTTTTTTAAGTAGGCTCCATGACCAACATGGGGCTTGAACTCATGACCCTGAGATTGAGAGTTGCATGCTCTGCTGACTGAGCCAGCCAGGCATCCCAGCTGGGCTGTATTTTTTTTAATCCATTCTGACAATCTGTATGTTTTAATCAGTGTATTTAGACCATTAATATTATTATTTTTTTATATATCAGGGCTTAAGTCTGCCATTTTATTATTTGTTTTCTGTTTATTCCCTCTATTTCTTATTCATCTCTTTCTCTTTTCTTATCTTCCTGTGAGATACTTAAACACTGTTTAGAATTTTGTTTCAATTTTTTTATGTGTTTTTGTGCATAATGGTTTGTATAGCTTTCTTAGGGGCTCTCTTAGTATTATACTACACACACAAGTTGTCAGAGGCCACTGACTCCGTTTTAGTACTTGGAGTGAAGCATAGAAACCTCACTTCCACTTAGCTCCCTTTACCATCCCCACTTAAAAAAAGTATATATATAATTGTTTAAATTATTTCCTATATATATTTAGTGCCACATCAGATAGTCACAAGTTTTGCTTCAGCCATGCAATATAATTTAAGAAACTCATGATAAGGATGGTCCACTACACTCACCTCTATTTTGCCCACTCCTTTGTTTTTCTTTCCTTCCTGAAGTTCTAAGCCATCTGTTATCACTTCTTTTCTCTTTGGAGATTTTCCTTTAGGTGCTCTTTAAGGGTAGTCCTGCGAGGGTCAAATTCTTTTGTTTTTTTGTTTTTTTTTTTTGTCTGGGAATGTTTTTATTTCTCTTTCATTCCCGAAGCATGTTTTCACCTGACGCAGAATCATGATCCACAGCTCTTTCCTCTCAGCATCTGAGAAATATGCCGCTTCCTCCGGCCTCTGTGGTTTTCGAGAAAAACCCACTGTTATTCCCATGGTTCTACTCTTACAGGCAATGTGCTGTTTCTCTCTGCTTTCAAGATTTTTTTCATTGTCATTAGTTTTCAGAAGTTCAATTATTGTGTGTGGTACAGATTTCTTTGAGTTAATCTTATTTGGCATTTGCCCAGCTTCTGGAATGTGTAGGTCTTCTGCCAAATTTGGGAAGTTTCTGCCATTAGCTCTTCAAATATTTTTTCAGCTTCACACCCTTTCTTCTCTTTCTGGGGTCCAATGATACAAATTTAGATCTATTTTTTTTTATATATATATATATAGTCCCATGGGTTCCTGAGGCTTCATTATTTTTTCTCCAATCTCTTTTTTCTCTATTGCTCAGATTGGGTAATTTCTGTTGTTCTATCTTATGGTTCATGGATTCTTTCTTCTGTCATATTCATTATGCTGTTGAGCCTCTGTACAGTGAGTTTCTTATTTTAGTGTATTTTTCAGTTCCGTAACTTCCATTTGTTTTTTCTTTGTTTCTGAGAGTTTCTAGTTTCTCATTTGTTTTAAGGTAGTTTATAATTACTTGTTGAAGCATTTTTTGTGATGGCTGCTTTGCAGTTCCCATCAGGTAATTCCAACATCCCACTCACCTCAGCATTCGCATCTGTGGATTATTTTTTCTTACGTCAAGTATGAATTTCCTGGTTCTTGGTATGACAAGTGATTTTTAAAATTGTAATCTAAACAGCTTGGATATTATGTTAGGAGACTCTGAATCTGATTTAAACCTTCTATTTTAATAGGCAGTCATCCTGTTTCGGTGCAGCACATCCTGGCCTACTTTTGTGGGTTGTGGTTCCAACGATAGTTTAGTTTTTAGAGCCCCTGAATTCCTACTCTGGTCTATTTTGTTCATGTGGTGCCACTGAAGCTCCCACTTAATTCTGCTGATGCTGTCTGTGGGGACAGAGGTGATTCCCTAGGCTGCCCAGAGCTGGTAGGTGGCTGTGCAAAAGGATGGATCTGTGGGAAGGAGAGTACTTCCTAATCTCTGCCAGTTCCCCCAGGGGAGGATAGTTGGGCTCCCCTCAGCTGCTGGGGGGAGGATGGGGAGACAGTGGGCCTGGGCTGCCTTCTGCTGGGTCGGGCATGGGAGACTCCAGGCTTCTGTGTTATTCCTCAATCCCAGGTCCCCAGCCAGACTCCCTCCCTTTTCCTATAATTGCTGTATTATTTCCTGGTTTTAAAAGTTGTATTCAGTTGGATGAGCCGGGAGAGATGAGTCCACATCATCTACTCTTAAACCAGAAGTTTCTGGTGTTACTCTTTATTTTTACTTATGTAATTATTTCTTCAATATATTTTTACAACAGCTTTCTTAAGATATAATTCACATACCATACCATTCCACTCATTTAAAATGTACAATTTGGTGGTTTTTAGTATAGGCACAGGGTTGTGAAACCCTCACCACAGTCAATTTTAGAACATCATCATCCCCAAAGAAACCCCAGACCCATCACACGTCGGTCTCCATTTCTCCCTTCCCTGAGGCCCTGGCAACCACTAGTATGCTTTCTGTGTCTGTAGATTTGCCTGTTGTGGACATTTCATATAAATGGGATCATTCAGTGTGGCCTATCGACAGCTTCCCCTTTGCATAATGTTTTCAAGATTCCTCCACATAGTGCATTTCAGCACCTCGTCCCTTTGTGTTCCATTCATGGATATATCACATTCGATATTCCTGAGTCGATGGACATTGGTTTATCTTCACTTATTGACCATCGTGAATAATACTGCTACGAATCTTCATGAACAAGTTTCTGTATGGACATGTGTTTTCATTTCCCCTGGGTATACGACCAGGAGTGGAATTTCTGGGTCATATGGTAACTCCATGTTTAACATTTTGGGAAACTGTCCAACTATCTTCCAAAGCAGCTATACCTTTTTACATTCGCTCCAGCAACATCCTCCCCAACACTTATTATCTGACTTTTTGATTCCAGCCACCTAGTGGGTATGAAGTGGTATCTCTGTGGTTTTGATTTGCATGTCCCAAATGACTAATGATGTTGTACATCCTCTCATTTGCTTATTGGTCATTTGTATGTCTTTTTGGGGAAATGTCTACTCAAGTCCTTTACCCATTTTTAATCTGGTTGTTTGTTTTTTGGTTGTTAGGTTGAGGACTCTGGCTTTTATTCTGAGAGAGAGGGAGAGCCCCTGGAAGGTTCTAAGCACAGGAGTGGCACTATCATTTGGGCTGCTGTGTCGAGAAAGAAGTATATAGGTTCACAGGTGAGACAGAGACTAGTCGAGAAAATCCAGTTGTGAGGCGATCGTGACCGGCCCTGGGGTAGCAGCAGAGGAAGTGGTGACACGAGGCTGTTCTAGACACGTTTTGGATGGGGAGCCAACAAGATCTGCAGATGGATCAGATGGGCTTACCCAGTAAACATGAAGTTACCATTTACTGAGAAGGTGGATTAGTATCCTATGGCTGCCATAACAAAGTGGCCACAAACTGGGTGACTTAAAATAACAGAAACGTATTGTCTCGTAGCTTAGGGGCCAGCACTCCCTCTGAAACCTGTGGGGCAGGATCATCCCCTGTGTGTGCCAGCTCCTGGCGGCGGTCAGGCTCGGCCTTCCTTGGGCTTACAGCGGCATCCTTCCAATCTCTGCTTCTGTCCACATGGCCTTCTCATGGTCTGTGTGTCCGTGTGCAAATTTCCTTGGACACCAGTCGTTGGATAAGGACCCACCCCAATGACCTCATCTTACCTTGACCATCTGCGAAGAGCCTATTTCCATGTGAGATCCAGTTCACGGCTACTGGGGATGAGGATGTCAACATATCTTTTGGGGGACACAATTCAACACATAACAGATGGGGAAGGCAACAGAGGAGAAGTTTGGGGATGAAGGCCAGGAGTTGAGTATCAGGCATGTTAAGTTTGAGATGCCCATTAGACATTGTAGAGGGATGCTGAGAGGCAGCTAGATGTAGGGACTATAAGACATTATTTTCAAAAAGTTAAAAATATGACTCTACAGCTCTAAAGTGAGGATGTGTCTAAGACTAAATAATTAATGAGGAAACCAGCATGATGGTAAGGTTCGTTCAAAAGACTGAAGATGGGGGGCCTGGGTGGCTCATTTGGTTAAGCATCTGCCTTCGGCTCAGGTCATAATCCCGGGGTCCTGGGATCAAGCCCCATGTCAGGCTCCCTGCTCAGCGGGGGGAGCCTGCTTCTCCCTCTTCCCTGTTTGTGCTCTCTCTCTCACTTTCTCTCTCTCAAATAAATAAAATCTTAAAAAAAGTCTGAAGACAGAAGGAAGTGTTGGTAGTAGCTGAAGACAAGCTTGCTTGAGCAAGCTTGCTAATTTAGATTAAAAATTGGTTAATGATCTACAGAGCCATAAAATGGCAACCTCTTCTAATTGTAATATTTTTTTTTACCAGACAAAAATAATTTCTATCATTTACTACTGGACAAAATTCATTTGCATTGCTATCAGACAGGGATCATTTTATCTAGCTGTTTTCTACAAGTTAAAGTCTACCCTTAATGAGTTATAAAAAAATCATAATAGTAAATGGCAGCGAAATAGGTGCACAGTCTTGAGAATATAAAAAATTCCCTTGGCAGGTCTGCTAGACAACATTTAGCCTCCCACCAAAGGACCCACCACCATCCCTTTACCCATTCTGTTTTTTTTTTTTTTAAGATTTTATTTATTTGAGAAAGAGAGAGAGCATGGGGGAGGACAAAGAGAGAGAGGAAGAAGCAGACTCCTGGGCTGAGCACGGAGCCCAACACGGGGCTCGATCTCACGACCCTGAGATCATGACCTCAGCTGAAATCAAGGGTCAGGAGCTTAACCGACTGAGCCACCCAGGCACCCCCTTTAACCCATTCTTAAGTTTTGGAAAATTTTTATTGACCCCTCCTTATGATGATAAATTATCTGCAAAGGTTATTCTTGACCACAGAAAGCTGGGTCTTCCTGGTTTGGAACTGATTTCATCTACACAGGTGCTGTAGAAGTGGTAATTAACCTGTATGAGCCTCCTTGTTGGGCTGGCCCATCTAAGTCATATCGTGTTACCCAATGATCAAGTCCAGAAAATCAACTTCTGTTTGGAGATGTCATCATAAGGAATGTGGGGTTGAGCCTCTATTATGCCTGAGATTTCTCTCATTTGCTCTTCTATTCCTAGGTTAGGAAACTGAACCAAACTAATCTCCCTCTGATTTGCCTGCAGTACGTAGACAGGTGGGTAATTTCCTATCTTCTCAAGGACATGGTGTCTGGCACACTTCTTGCTTTCCTTACTACTTGTAGGACTAAGACCTGGTATACCATAGGACAGGAACCTGAGTAGGGTGGGTCTGAGGGCTCTGTGGGCATTGATTCAACACGGATGCTGCCACCCTCGTTCCTAAGGTGGGTGGGTCACACTGAATGCAGTCTCAAATGTGACACCCACATAAGGTCTTGGTTGCACAATTTCTCTAATTCTGGTAAAAAAGAGGACTGATTTTTTATTGAAACTATGAAAATAACTAAATTTCTATTGAAAGAGTCACCAAAAATGATTTTTTCCGTGAATTCTGAAGTGAGAATACCGTTTAAAGAATGTTGTGTTTGTTTACGGAAGCACAATCTACTATGTCAAAGGTTAGAGGTAGATCAAGCACAAAGAAAAAGGATTTCATCTGACTTTTGCTAGAAAATAGAACATGAGAAAAGAACACCGGTGCCCTCTCCTTGCCTTTGTCAGGCTCAAGTTCTCAGCTGCACATCTTTTAGAGGTACATCTTAATGGAGGCGGGGTATGGGGTGGTGGTTGAGGTCTTGGGTCAACTCTCTGGCTGGTACAGCCTCAACACACAGTGGAGATTGAGCGAGCTACCAGGTGAATGCACAGAGGCTTTTCATTGTTGAAAAAGAGTTCTATAGAGAGGACAGAATGAAATCTGTTGGACTGGAATTGGAGCTGTCAGCATGAACTTTAGCTTTATTAATAGATATCAGAA
Source organism: Halichoerus grypus (assembly GCF_964656455.1). Lineage (NCBI taxonomy): Eukaryota > Metazoa > Chordata > Mammalia > Carnivora > Phocidae > Halichoerus > Halichoerus grypus. Next base: position 178,303,830 of record NC_135717.1, on the reverse strand, counting down.
AGAAGATACGGGGTCTGTGCACATACTTGCATGTATATTTCCTAGCTCACTCTGTTGAGTGTAAATGGAATCACTTTCAATTATAGTCTTGAGTTACTGCCGTTCAGCGTTGAGTCTGAGATTCGGCCACATGGCTCCAAGTGGTGCAATTCATTCATTTAAGCTGTTGTGTGCTATTCCACTGCATGGATATACCTCACTTTATTCATTTTATTGTCCAAAGACATTGAAGGTAGTATTTTTGCTATTAAAAACAATGCTGTCTAATGTATGGGGATTAACATAACAATAAAAAAATTTAAAAAAAATGCTGTCTTGAACACTGATTCACGTCCCCCATGAACAAGTGCAGGTTTCTTCGGTGTATGTTCAGGCATGGACTGGATCTAGGAATACATATCAGCTTAACCCTAGAGCTGGGAATCGGTGTGCACATGTGGCAGCTTGCATTTTCTCTAAGTGCCCACAACTTCTCCCATACCACATGTCCCTTCCTCTTAAAATGTGACTTTGACACTCGTCTCCACAGAGGGCAGAGGTCGGTGTCTCATCTCTCCAATCTGGACGGGCTTGGGAACAAGTGATGCTTTGTGACTTCTGGGGCTACAATATGAGAAGTGATACAGTTCCTACCTGGTTCTCTTGGAACTCTTGCTCTTGGAACTTGGACACCATCCTGCTCAGTCCACAGCTGGAACCAGCCTACCGGACACATGAGTGCACCATCTTGGACGTGGGCCCTCCAGCCCCCAGTAGGGATACCCTAGACAAGCAGCGCCTGCTGAATCCTGAATCCAAATAGGAGATCCGTGTGCAAAAGGGAAGATTATTGTTGTTTTGAGCTACAAAGTTTTGCAGGTGGTTTGTATGCAGCAATATATAACGGATACACATGTCCAACTTTCCTGGGTAATGCCTTATTATTTACCAAGGGAATTGAACCACAGGACATTCCCGCCAGCAGGGTATGCATATTTCAGTTGATCCACCTTCCTGTCATCCCTGGGTTTCACTTTAACATTTGTGCTCGTTTGGTGTGATTTTAGTTTGCATTTCTAAAGTTACTAGTGAGGTTACTGGTCCTTCCATGTTCTTCTTTGCAAGGAGCCTGGTTATGGATTTTGTCCGTCGTTCTATTGGCTTGTCTTTTTTTCTGATGGATTTGAAAGGATTCTGGACACTAATCATTTGCAAGGTATAGATGTTGCAAATATCTTCCAGTTTAGTTTTTTTTTTTCCATCCTCTTTACAGTCTTTTGAGGAACAAAAGTTGTAGGATACATACTTTCCATCCTTTTATTTTCAATTTCTCTGTAACATTTTTAGATTTTTTTTTGTAAATAGTAATGATGTATGCCATTTTGAGAGTCTCTTTTAATAGATTTAGTCGTGTTTGTGATTACACAAATGCTTGAATTTCTGTCATTTCATACTATATTCCTTATTTATCATGCATTTATCTTTTTCTGCTTTTTGTTGATACTGCCAATCTTTCTTCGTTTCAGCTTTCCCCCAACTTCTACCAATTCTAAAATCCTCTAAAAGTACAAGAACTTTAGTGTGCTTTTTCCTTCTTGCTCTCATCTCCCCTTGCCATATGCCGTGTTGGGCTCATCTGGGATTTTCTCTCAAGTTGTTATTTGATTTTTCTTTGCTGGCATCCATGTCTTACTCTTGGATACACTTTTCATTTTGCTAGAGTCTATCTTTCAGCATTTTTCTAGAGACTTTGTGTGTGGTAAACTTGGATGTTTATAGACTGTGAAGACACCTTTATTTTGCTGTCTCATGAATGAGTTTCACTATAAATGGAATTCTTGGTTGAATTCTTAGAATTTTAACAACCGCTTCTTTGTGAAGTGACAATCAGATTCAGTCTGATTAAAGAAGACCCTTCTTCTCTGAAGGTTGTTGAGCTCGTCTCTTTATCCCTGGAATTCCAGAATGTCACTCTGACATGACTGTGTGTGTTTTTTCTTCACCCCTCCTAGGCATTACTTCTGTCATTTGAGAAACCCTTCTCCCTCTCCTGTACCATGAAGAAGGGTTTCCTGGTTCTCATCTTCTTTTTCACTAGCCTCTTACTTTGGCTCCCTGCCGTAAGATACTCCAGCTTGTTGCTTTGCATCTGGCCCACCCAAGGTTGAGGAGAGAGGGATGCAGGCCCAGCTTGCTTGTCCTCTACTACTGGATGCCTTGGCAAGTTTGGATTCAGGTCAGTAGGCATCTGTAGAGCAGAGAGGCACCTGCAGCTCCTGGGTCTGGTGCAGATGTGGTTGGGGCCCCAATGCTGGGCCGGCCCCACCTTCGCCCAAGGATGTGTCTGGAGGGGCCACCAGCTTCGAAGGGGGACCTTGGCTGCAATCCTAGCCCACCCTCCAAGCCTTCACTTCTCAGCCCATAGACTGGGGGCAGTTAAGCACAAGCACTGGTCAGCAAAAGGCTGGTGGGCTCCAGCTCCCACTGAGGACACTTGGGTTGTCAGGGCCGGCCCACTCCAAGTAGGGCCTTTGCTGGAGGGTCCCAGGCAGTGGACTCTGCCCTGCCTGCCCATATAAGGAGAAGATCTTACCAGCTCAGAAGGACCCAGCCTCTGCCCTGGGGGGAGGTGTGTCCCTTCTCTTCCTGAGGGGCCTCTCCTGCTGCCACAGCTAGGGGCCACCCGCCAGCTCCTTTTCCCCAGGGCCCCAGCCCTCCTTCATGGTCACTGTGCTAACCAGGAATCCTCCAGGAAACCAAGGAACCATCTAGGCTTCTCCCTGGACACCTCGGATTCACCTCTCCAGAGCCAGCTCCCCTAGTCTGGTGGCCTCTACCTTGGGAATCCAGCCTCCCTCCCCTGCCCAGTGTGCCGTCCCCCACTCAGGTTAGCCCCCTCCCCCGGCAGGCGACCCTTAGTCCAGTCGCCCTCTCTGGGCCCCAGCCCGGTGTCCCCGCGCACCCCCTCAGGCCCACCCCCAGGGTCCCTGCCCTCCCCCTGAGGCCCCCTGCCCAGGGTCCCCGCGCACCCCCTCAGGCCCCTGGGCCCCGACTCAGGACCCCTGGCCCTAGGTCCCGGCCCTTCCCCTCTGGCCCCCCGGCCCCCGGCCCTCCCCCTCAGGCCGCCAGCCCAGGGTCCCCGCCCTCACTTGAGGTCCCCGGCCCTCCCCTTCAGACCCTGGGCCCTGGGCGCAGGGCCCAGCCCTCCCCGGAAGCCCCCGGCGCCCCCCGGCCCACGGTCCCGGCCCTCCCCCTGCGGCCCCCGACCCAGGCCCCCCATTCAGGCCCCCCTGCGGCCCCCAGCCCTCCGCGCAGGCCCCCGGCCCAGCGTCCCGGCGCAGCCCGCCGCCCCCGCCCCCGCCCCGCCGGGTGGCCCCCGCCCCGCCCCGCCGGCGCCCCTCGGCCCGCCCCTCCCCCGGCGGCGCGCGTCACGGCGGCGGCGGGCGGGGCGCGTCTCGCACGCAGCGCGCGGGGCGGAGCGCTCGCCGCATTGTTTGCTTCGCTGGGGAGCGAGCGAGCGAGCCGGCCCGGGCGTCCGATCCTCCCCGCGCCCGCGCCCCGCGCCCGCCGCCGCCACCGCCGGCCGGGCCCCCGCGCCGGGCCTCCCCGCCGGGACCGCGCCGCCCGCCGCCGCCCGCGAGAGCCCGAGAGCCCGCGAGCCCGCGGCCGCCGAGCCGGGCCGGGCGCCGCCGACAGGAGCCCGCGCCCAGAGCGGCGGCGGGCCGGGCCTGCGCGGCCGTTGGCGGAGGAGCCGCGGGCGCCATTAGCGCCGCCTCGGCCGCGCCGGCCTCCGCGCCCGCCGCCGGGCTCCCGCGGCCGCGGCCCCGAAGGTGAGTGGGCGGGGGCCGGGCCCGGGCCGCCGCCGCCGCCGCCGCCTCGCCCGCCGGCCTCTCGGGTGCCTGTGCCGACGCCATGTTTGGCGGCCGTGGCGGGCGGCGCATTGTCCGCGGGCGGGCTGGTGGGCGGCCTGAGGGCGGCCGGGGTGGCTGGGAGGCCGGGCCGGGCGGGGGGGAGGCGGAGGTGGCGGGGAGACCAGGCTGTTGAGGCCGGGCTGTCGGGGAGGCCGGGCGGGGAGGCCGGGGAGCCGGGGTGTGGAGGAGGCCGGGCGGGGAGGGAGATCGGGGATCGGGGAGGCCGGGGTGTCGGGGTGTTGAGGAGGCCGGGCGGGGAGATCAGGCCGGGGTGTCGGGGAGGCCGGGGAGGGAGATCGGGGAGGCCGGAGAGGGAGACCGAGGAGCCGGGGTGTCGGGGAGGCCGGGGAGGGAGATCGGGCAGGCCGGGGAGGGAGACCGAGGAGCCGGGGTGTGGAGGAGGCCGGGCGGGGAGATCAGGCCGGGGTGTCGGGGAGGCCGGGGAGGGAGATCGGGGAGGCCGGAGAGGGAGACCGAGGAGCCGGGGTGTCGAGGAGGCCGGGGAGGGAGATCGGGCAGGCCGGGGAGGGAGACCGAGGAGCCGGGGTGTCGAGGAGGCCGGGGTGTCGGGGAAGCGGGCCGCGGAGGCAGGGCAGGCCGGGGAGCCGCGGTGTCGGGGGCCCGGGTGTCCGGGAGGCCGCGCTCGTCCCCGCCCGGCCTCTCGGTGCCGGCCGCCGCGGTGGCGGGCGGCAGGAAGGGCTGGGGGAGCGGCCGCGCGTCCGGGCCGCGGGGTCTCTGCCTTAGAGACGGCGTGGTAACGCGGACCGGAGCGTTTATTGTGCCCGAGCGGGTCGCATTATGTAACAGATACGCTCGGTTTGTTTTGCCAAGACAGGAAACTCCCTGCAATAGGGCCGGACTTTAGACGTTTCCTAACCGAGAGCGCCGGGCAAGCCTCGCGGAGCGGCGCTTGGCGGCTGCTGGTGGGTGGGTGGCCGGGGAGCGGGCGCGGCGCGCGGAGTCGGTGGCGGACGAGCTCCACGCCCGCTTTCCTGCCCCTTTTAGAAGCAGCGGCTTTACCGAGGCGGAGTGGAGAGAACGCGCCGGGGTGTGAGGACAGTTGAGTTTTGACGCGAGTCTGTGCGCCCAGGAAGCCGCCACGCCCATCCAGAGCGCTTCACCGGCGCGGGGCCGGGCCTCGGGCGGGCCGGTGGGCTGGGGAGCCTTCTTGCTCCCACTCGGAGGAGTGGCGGTGGGGGCGTGGATGCGACTGTCCCGAGCCGGGCAGGAAATGACCTGACTGGGAAGCGTGCGCTGGTCGTTGGTGTGCGGGCTTCCCCGGGTGGCTCGCACGGCTTTTCCGCGCGTTCGTGAGTGAGTTCCTGCTGGGAGGGCGGGCGTGTTGTCCCTGCTGACCGCCTCCCGGTGGGAATGCTTGGCGCTCCGGGGACGCGCCCGGCGCGGATGGAGCTGGTGGCCGGTTGTAGTCGGGCGTGGGGAGGCGGCCGGTCACTCGGTGGTGCTGAACGCCCTCTCTCCCGTCAGTGACGGGACCAGTAAGTGTTAGGGGAACTTCTTGTCGAAAGTGGCTAAAGAGCCCATTGGGAGCGTGTGGGTTTTGAAGGCTGGTGATAGAGCTTCTTGGTGCTGTGGCTGGAGGAGAAAATTACACGCTAGCTCTGAATCTGGTGCGTAACCAGTTGTGGCTCCTGCCCCGTCTCAGGAGGGAGATGCGAGCTGTCCCTGGGTGCATTAGGGTCCCCTCCTTGTGGGCTGTGGTGTTGACATCCTTGGGGCTGCACCCAGCTCCCTTCACAAGGGATTGCTGGTCCCGGGCTGGCTGGGTGGTGGCTTTGCTGCCCATTCCCTGGCGGTCCAGGGCTGAGTGGGCGCCTGGACACCCCTGACGTTCAGGTGAGCTGGGTTCCAGCTGGCCACAGCGTTTTCCATGCATGTTTTTACAGGGGATTCCTGTTAAGTTTCAACATAAAACATGGATTTCTATTTGACAAAAGGAAAAGAAAAATCTGAAGTCTCTGTCTTAAAAAGTACATTTAGGGTTTGCTGGGATTGCCTCTCAGGACTTGCTCTTTGAGGGCTTTTCCCCAAGACCAGCTAGGTTGCTGTGAGGCCGTGATTCAGGCTCCTGTGGGTGCCCACATACAGCAGTGGACCTGGGGCTCCAGGTTGGAATGTTCATTTTTAAGCCAGTTTCTTAAAAGTCATCTTGCTTCCTATCAGGAAAATGTGGTTGTTTGGAGGGAGGAGTCAGAGGTCCTCAGTATCAGCTCCTAAGGTGACACCTTGCTTGGCGGCTGGTGGTCCAGAGTCAGGAGTCTTCACATGAGGGAGACTGAAGATAGACTCCGTTACTGAGTTAGACGGTGGAGGTCTGAAAAGAGCAAATTCTCGTAAATGTCTGTGGCCAGGCCATCAGTCTTCTGAGCCCTACCGGCAGCTCCAGGGCAGGGGCTCTGGTGGCAGCGTGTGGTTGTCGGGGTGGTACTCACTGGGGGGCGAGCAGAGATGCCCTCTGTGGCCCATTGCACATGTTGTCTGCGTGTATGTGACGAGGAGGAGGGCACAGCCAGCCCCACAGTCAACGCCAGCAGCTGAGAAGTGCCCCCGGGGGAAGGGGGCAGGTCGGCTGGGCTGTGGGGGTTTCTGTGGCGGTCGCTGCGGAGGCCCTCTAGAAGCCGGCTTGGGCCTCCTGGGAGTGGAGACTGCCCCCAGACCAGTACGGGGCTCCTCTCTTTAGTCCTGGCATGGCTTAGTGGCCCTGTGCCTCAACACGGTGTGGAGGCTGTGTTGGTGGGGAGGATGGACTGCTGTGGTCAGACTGGCAAGGCTTCCAGCAGTCGGCAGGGGTGTTGCCCCGGGGCTGTCGGGGCACTCCTGGGCTAAGGGGAGTGTTGGCCAGGAGTGGGCAGCCACTGAGCATGCTCGCCTTGCTGTCCTGACCTCCGTGCCTGCTGGAGCCCAGCCCTGTGTGTGGGCTTTCCTGGGCTCAGGGTTGGGACCCCTCCTCAGGAAGAATGCTGCAGTCATCTTGGTGACCTGTTAGCATGGTCCAGGAAGGTGACTGGCGAGCCATGGGGACCACAGAGTGGCCTAGAGGGACTTGTGCCTCTCAAAGGCCACTCCTTGCTGCTCATTGTGTCTTTTTGGTCCACGCGGTCCATGAAATAGGATCATGAGTCCTGGGATGAGTGGTTTTGGAAACCTCGGAGCCATGTTAGCTGGGAGTTTGGTTTTGATTTAGTTTGAGCTGGTTGGTGAGCTCTGCCCTCAGCGTATTTGGTGGTTTTTCTCGTCTTGTGTCTTCTGCAGGGAGTTAACTTGACCTCTGCCTCTGTTGTAGGGAGTCAGTACCAAATGAGGAGGAAAGGACGATGTCATCGCGGCGCTGCAGCGAGACACCCTTCCTCCCCGTGCAGTACTAAGCACTCCCCCACGCGAGAGACCCTGACCTACGCGCAAGCCCAGAGGATGGTGGAGATCGAGATTGAGGGGCGCCTGCACAGGATCAGCATTTTTGATCCCCTGGAGATCATATTAGAAGATGACCTCACCGCTCAAGAACTGAGCGAGTGCAACAGCAATAAGGAGAACAGTGAGAGGCCGCCCGTGTGCTTACGAACTAAGCGCCACAAAAACAACAGAGTCAAAAAGAAACATGAAGCCGTCCCCAGTGCCCACGGCCCACTGGCGTCGGCCAGCGCGCTTCCTGAGCCCAAGGTGCGGATCGTGGAGTACAGCCCGCCCTCTGCCCCGAGGCGGCCCCCGGTGTACTACAAGTTCATCGAGAAGTCGGCCGAGGAGCTGGACAACGAGGTGGAGTACGACATGGACGAGGAGGACTACGCCTGGCTGGAGATCGTCAACGAGAAGCGGAAGGGCGACTGCGTCTCGGCCGTGTCCCAGAGCGTGTTTGAGTTCTTGATGGACCGCTTCGAGAAGGAGTCCTACTGCGAGAACCAGAAGCAGGGGGAGCAGCAGTCCCTGATTGACGAGGACGCCGTGTGCTGCATCTGCATGGACGGCGAGTGCCAGAACAGCAACGTGATTCTCTTCTGTGACATGTGTAACCTGGCGGTGCACCAGGAGTGCTACGGGGTGCCCTACATCCCCGAGGGCCAGTGGCTGTGCCGACCCTGCCTGCAGGCCCGGGCCCGGCCCGCCGACTGCGTGCTCTGCCCGAACAAGGGCGGTGCCTTCAAAAAGACAGACGACGACCGCTGGGGCCACGTGGTGTGTGCCCTGTGGATCCCGGAGGTTGGCTTTGCCAACACGGTGTTCATCGAGCCCATCGATGGCGTGAGGAACATCCCTCCGGCCCGGTGGAAACTGACGTGCTACCTCTGTAAGCAGAAGGGCGTGGGTGCCTGTATCCAGTGCCACAAGGCAAACTGCTACACCGCCTTCCACGTGACGTGTGCCCAGAAGGCCGGCCTCTACATGAAGATGGAGCCCGTGAAGGAGCTCACTGGCGGGGCCACCACCTTCTCCGTCAGAAAGACCGCTTACTGTGACGTCCACACGCCCCCGGGCTGTACGCGGAGGCCTCTGAACATTTACGGGGATGTCGAGATGAAAAACGGTGTCTGTCGAAAAGAGAGCTCCGTCAAAGCGGTCAGGTCCACGTCCAAGGTCAGGAAGAAAGCAAAAAAGACTAAGAAGACGCTGAGTGAGCCGTGTGCGGCCCTGCCGCCTGTGTGCGCACCCTACATCCCCCCTCAGAGGTGAGTGCGCGTAGGCGCGGGGCGTGGGGTGGAGGGGAGCCCGGGACGGGGGATGCCGGCTGGGGATCTTGGCCCTCTCTGCTGACCTGGCTCTCTAACTGTCCTCCCTGAGCTGTGAGGACCTCGGAGCCCGTAGTTTCCCGACTGCAGGAATTAGCGTCTGGGTCCCTGGCGCCACCACCTTTGACACGATAAAAGCTGTTCCTCGCTCTGCTCACCCACCAACTTTGGGAGCCGTGGGGCATTTTAAAAATAATTCCTTGTAAAGTGAAAGGGAGGGTGAGCGACGAGTGGAGATCAGAATGGGGCTGCCAGGAGTTTCGTGGGGAGGCGCTGGTCTCCTTCCTGTTGTGTGACAGCCTTTCTGGGTTTCCTGACCCTTGCCTTCGTGGTGTGAATATTGGCTGGTCAGTGTAGGGGCTTAGAGCAGTCCACAGCGGTGGTGGTGGTAGTGGTGGGGGTCTGCAGTGGTGGTGGTAGGGTCCTCAGTGATCCGGAGGGTCCACAGTGGTCAGGGTGGGTCCACAGTGGTGGTGGGGGGTCTGCAGTGTGGGAGGAGTCTGCAGTGGTGGGGTCAGGCCCTGACTTGCTCTTAACAAGTGTCCCAGGGGCCAGTCCCCATACAGCTGTGTCTGCTCTTGTCCCTGAACTTGCTTCCTCCTCTTTGCCTGTTCGTCCCGTTACTGACTTGCTCTTTGTATTTTGCTCAGAATGTGAGGTGAGTGACTTGATGATTTTTGTAGCAGAGCCTGAGTGTGGGAGAGCAGATAGCTCCCTCAGACACTTGTTGAGCTCTGAGGATGGAGCACACTTTGTCCCCGGGCATGGGGCTTTCAGTTTGGTGAAGGACATGGCATTGAGACAGGGAGGTGAAGGTGCAGATCGCCATGCTCCTGAGAGCAGCTTGTGACTTAATTGCTGTGACCTGGACGCAAGTGAGTCCCCTGGAAAGAGAACCTGTTCGTCTTACAGACTGAGTGACAGACTTGCGGGATATTTTAATTACTAAGAAGTAAAAGTTACCTTAAACGTATTGAATATTAGCTTTTTGTGTTGTTTTCCTGTGTATCTGTGACGTGAAGGAATTCATGCCTACCAGCGTATTGTGATTAAACAGTGTAGTTTGGTTTTAACGTGTCACGAGTTGCGTCAAGCTCGCTCGTTAGGTTGTAAGAGGTAGTGGGGTGTGTCAGCCGGAATACTGTCTTCTCCAGAGACAGTAAGCACTTAGTATCTCTTAAGAATTAGAAGTAGGGACACCTGGGTGGCTCCGTCAGTTGAGTGTCCGACTCCTGATGTCGGCTCAGGTCATGATCTCAGGGTCCTGGGAATGAGCCCCACATCGGACCCCACGTCAGCGGGGAGTCTGCTTCTCTTCCCCTCCCACCGCGCATGCAGTCTCTCTCTCTAAAATAAATCTTTTTAAGAAAAAAGAATTAGAAGTATGACTTTTTCCCCAAAATGAAATTTTATAGAGCAGTACATACTCATCGTAGAATCAGTAAATTCGGACAGAATGAATAAAAGTGCTCGTCCCTCGTATCCAGAAAAAAAACATCGTCAGAACCAAGGTGTCTCTTTGCAAATCATTCAGCTAGACTTTTTAAAAGATAGTTTTACTTGCATTTCTACCTGTGGGGCAGAAAGTGTGAGATTTGCATCAAGAGCTTCTGTTGAAGAGCCCTAAAAATTTTTAGCTTTACTGTAATCGAAGTAAATGAAAGGAAAAACATGTGACCTAACAAATTGAGGAGCCAGAAGTGCAACGTGCTCGCTTCTCTGTGCCCAGCACCATGTGGTGACCTGCTCCTGACAGGGTGCCGATGAAGGGCTGGGCTGGGGGCTGCTGGGCCATTCGCAGGAGAAAGCACTTCCAGCTGGAGAACATGGGTGCTCGTGGGTCTCAGGTGACCAGGCCTGACTGAGGAGAAAACCCATGCTTTGGACCTGAGTATTTCAAAGCAGGTGATGTGGCTAAACCACGTACCAAAGGTGTAGTCTGGCCCGTGTTTGGTTCTTTTCTTTTTCTAACTTAGGAATAAACTGTTGCTTCACTTTGGAGCAGAGATCAAGGATGTACCTGGGTAAGGGTTTGTGGCCATGCAGCTGGGTTGCCCAGACTTTGGGGGACCTTGATGTTTTGGGCCACAATCCCAGCCTTGGAAGATCTCCCAGCCACCCTTAGCCAGTGGGTAATCCGTGGTCGGTTCACCCTGTGGATTGTCCTGGCAGGTGCTGGTGTGGTCCGGGCTTGCCAGCCACTAGTCTTACTGTCCTGAAGCTGTGGCCTGAGGTGTGGCTGGTCTGGCGGCCCTGTTCCTAGGGAGCGTGCGGGAGGTGGAGGGTGGATCGGAGGGGTGCTGTGCTCTGCCTTGGGTGGGGTGGGTGGAGTCGGGCGGGGTCATTGTGCTTCTTAGCGCTTCTGCCTGGGAGGGTCCCACCGTCGGTGTGGCTGGCAGCCACAGAGTTATTTGAGTGTTCTTCCAAGGTCTGAGTTGTGCCCGTCCTTGTCTGTCTTGTCTCCATCACTTTCATCAGAATATTTTTCTAACATAGAAACAATATGAAACTGCAGAAGTTAGGAAAAGTCAAGTCTGGAGAGGAAATCCCATCTGCTCCCTTTTTGCCTTGCCTTCCAAGAAAAATCAGCGCTTTGACTGTGCTGTTATAGGCCTTTTTCTGTTCTGACTGGTGCCTTTTCCTCGAGTAGCTGCTCTTCTGATGAAATCCTTCTCTGGTTCCTCATTGTTCCATGCTGCTTTTTTTGGGGGGTTAACCAGACGAGGTGGGCACTGGAGAGGGGGACAGGCCAGAAGGAGGGACTCAGCGAGTTGTAGCCTTCTAGTTCCCTTGGAGGAATTAAGTTTTCCCAGAGCGCGATCCTTTGTTGCTCTTTGGTGGGTGCTGCTCTTTATTTAGGGAGGAGAATGGCCTCTAATGGACAGAGGCTGATGTGCTTTGTTGGTCTTGATACCAGCCTGGTCCTCTTGGCCATTTGGGTCATTTATGTGTGCGTGGCCCAGGGCACGTGCACACCTAATAAGTTGTTAGTTAATGATGAGATGGAGGATCGGGTCCACAGCTCAGTTAACGCAGGGGCATCCCTGGTAGGTGCCCTCCCGCTGTCCAGACGCCAGATGAGGACAGATGTGGGAGACCGAGTACTTAGTAGCATTTGACAGAGAAATCTTACGCTTGTTGAATATAACTGTAAGAAGTGTGGACTTGAGCTTTGGATGTCTTTTTTGCCATGTTTCTGGCAGTTAATTTGACTGTAATTGAGAGAAGTTCTGTAGGGCCGTGGTTTGGGGAAAGGAGAGAAGCACTGGCCTGCCCCTTCCGGGCAGGTGGGAGCTCTGGCCGCCCCACAGCTGCGTGGCCCTGTGTTTGCTGCCCTCTGGATGCAGTGACACAGGCAGGCGTGGCGCCCTTGCCGGCGTTGGGGTCCCCAGGGAAGGGCCTCCGGACGGTCCAAGGCGGCGGCTACTCTGGAGAGAAGCATTAAAAACCAAACCGAAAAGTAAAACCGAAAAGTAAAACCTCCAGGTTGTGCGTGTGTGTTCTATGGAAAAGCAAGGTGCTGGTGTTTGCGTCCAGCCACTTAGAAAGCACTGGAGTGTGGGCTCCCCAGTGCTCTTGGACTGTTCTCGTTCCCACCTACCCTGACCTCTGTGCTTTCCTTGGTTTGAATTCAGACTGGGGGGCTGGGTGTCTGATCCTGTGAGTGTGTCCTCCCCAGGCTGCAGCTTCTCCCCCAGCCCCAGGCCATGCAGCCCGCGAGGACTCTCTTCCCGGGAGGCAGGGGGAGGCGCAGGACACATTGCGTCTGGTGAGCAGGTTTGTTTTGACCAGAGAGCTGAAGTGAAGAGACAGAGTGCTGGGGAGGGACCTGGGTGCCTCACGGCGTGCGTGTCCGCAGGCTCCTCCCAGGGTCTGGTGCTTAGTGCGTGACAGACAGTGTTTGTGAGTGTGCTGCTGTGGGCCACGGTCCACGGTCACTCGAGCATCAGGACACGTCGGCCTGTGCCCTGGGGCCCGTCCCCCAGCGTGCTCTGCTTGGCGGTGGTCTTGCAGGGAGCTGCTGTGCTCAGCACGCCTGCATCCTCGCTGTCCCACTGGGTCTGGCTGGGTCTCTCCCCGCAGCATCCCAGGCGCTCAGTCCGTGGGAAGAACCTGCCAGAGTAGCGAATTTTGTTATTTCTGTTCATATTCATTGTATTTGCTTATTTTTGGCAGAAATAGGATTGAAACTTACTAGAGGTTTTCTGTAATACGGGCAGTGGGTAATCGCCACACCGTCTCACCGCTGCTCCAGCCTAGGTGTTCCCTGGGCTGATGAGGGGCAAACCTGTGTGCTCTGCACTTGGAGTCCATACCTGCACGCCACAGTGGGTGGACGGACGGTGTTTGGAGTGCCCTCTGTAGGCCCAGGTGGAGGCCAGATTATTTCAATTTTTTATTTGGAAATAACTCTAAATTTATAAAATGTTGCAAAAATAAGGAGAGAAACACCCAAATCCTCTTTACCCAGAGTCATCTCTTACTAATGTGCCGTCCCATTTGCCCGGCACACAGAGTAGGCCCACGTGTCCCCGCACGTCTCCTAGGATGGGACTGGCCTCTGGGTGAGCCTCCATTCAGGACCTGTCCCGTTGGGCGAGCCTGCTGGGATCTGGATGCTTCCAAAGCTACTCCCAAGTGGGCCAGTTTTGGAGAAGACAGCCCTTCCACCTTAGCAGAGTAAGCCTTGTTCTGGGTTTGTCTGGTGTCCACAGAGGTACCATGTGTCCCTTGCCTGGAGGGAGTGACAGCCCCTGCTCCCGGGGGACCACGGTGTTGCTGGTGCTTCCATGGGACAGTTTCTGTGTCTGTGTTCTTCTGGCATCCAGCCTGTGGTCTGGGAGAAGGGGGCCGTGCAGCCACCTGGCACCTCTTCACAGCGGCCTAGGTGTCCCGCCTGTGGGTTCTCGTCCCCGAGACGGCTGGAAAGGGGTGTCCACCTCAGCCCTCCCTCTGGTTTCTCCTCAGCGGGATCCTTCCCTTCTCCTGTCCTTGTGCTTTGTAGCAGGACCTGGACAGGTGGGAGGTGAGCATCTGGTGGCCCACCTGGCTGTCATTGTCCACCTGACCTTGGGGAGCTCGGCTCTTGGTTAGTTCGCTGCAGGCAGCCACCTGGCCTTGGGTGACACACGCTCCCTAGCCACCCCTGGGTTCTGTGATTGGAGTCCTGAGAAGGGTGTGGAGGGGCTTGACCCGCACCAAACCGGGCAGGAGGTTCTCCTGGGAGCTGCGTGGTGCAGAACCACATCCCTCCCAAGGCAAATTCTGGCCTTTTCAGGTCGGAGGGGTTGGATTTCACTCTTGCCATCCTGACCTCCATCTGACCTCTGAGCTGTTCCAAAAGCGAGTTGTACCCGTCATAAAGACTCGGGACACTTGAGAAGGTGTTATGAAGGGAGGGTGGGATCTAAAATCTCACTCTTTGGGGTGATGCTGGGTCATCATGGGCACGTTTCAGTGGCTATGCACATGTGTAGGGAGAATAATTTTTTTAATGGCATTTTTTTCTGTTTCCCATGGTTTTTATATAAAAAGTTTTAAAATGGGGGGCGCCTGGGTGGCTCAGTCGTTAGGCGTCTGCCTTCGGCTCAGGTCATGGTCCCAGGGTCCTGGGATCGAGCCCCGCATCGGGCTCCCTGCTCGGCGGGAGGCCCGCTTCTCCCTCTCCCTCTCCCCCTGCTTGTGTTCCTTCTCTCGTTGTGTTTCTCTGTCAAATAAATAAATAAAATCTTAAAAAAAATAAAAAGTTTTAAAATGGAAAACTAGAGACTATTAGCCCACCCCTCACGCAGCCACTCATCGTGAATTGGGGTGGGTTCCTCCAGTCCATGTTTTGGTTTTTCTGCACGTGGGCACACACGGTCTGCTGCTGGGTATGCACTGACCTTGGAGACGGTGCTGTCACGCGCGTGTGGCGTCTCCTGGTGTTGCCGTGGGTCTGGAGGGGCGGGGGCGGGTGGCATCGCAGGCGACCATGCTGCTGGTGTGGGAGTTGTCCTGGCTCGCTCAGAGTTGGGCGTTTCTGGGTACTGGCGCGTTGCCCTCAGCACGAGCCGGTGTGTGTCTGTCTCCGCTGCAGCCTGGTGGGGGCGGCGGTGTGCCCGTCGCTGTGGCCGGGGGGGGGGGGCCTCTGCCTCGGGTGCGCGCAGCGAGGTGCTCATGCTGTGCTCATTGTGCGCGTGTCTCTGCCCCTCGGCTTCTTGTCTCGTTTGTAATTATGTCTGTAAAAAGTCTTCAACTTTGGAAATCCGGAGCCCCCTCCAACAGTTATTGCACTTGGAGGTCTCCCTTGCCCGTCCCTTCCTTTTTGTCGTTCTCATTTCATCCAGTAACACGTCTGTGTAGAGAACAGGTAAGAATATATTTTTTTTATGATTTTATTTATTTGAGAGAGAGAGAACACAAGCAGGGGGAGTGGGAGAGGGAGAAGCAGGCTCCCCGCGGAGCAGGGAGCCCGATGCGGGGCTCGATCCCAGGACCCTGGGATCCTGACCTGAGCCAAAGAGAGACACTTAACCGACTGAGCCGCCCAGGCGCCCCTGAGAACAGGTAAGAATTCTTAAGAACACAACCATAACGTCTCGGTGTCTTGATGAATGGAACTTTGCTCATCCTACTGTCTTTTCGTGTGTGGTCTGTGTGTCCTGGTCCGGTCTGAGGCTGCCTCCCTCCCCGCTCTCCCGAGGTCCTGCCGCTCCCCTGTATTTCCTCCGGCAGTCCGTAGCCCCCCCCGTCTGGTTTGTGTCTTCCCCCCACAGCCAGTCAGTGGGCCAGTTCTGACCCCATGGCTTCCAGCGCTCACGCCCCATCCCTGCACCTCTGGCCGCCCTGCCTGACAAGCACGCGGTGTCCCTACGGAGCCCTGATCCGCGTAGGGCCGACCCCTTGTTGTTGGGTCACCCTCCCCACGTGCGAGGCCCAGGCCTACTTCTCGAGATGGCAGTGTCTCCGCAGGAAGCCTGGACTCCGCGGCCCGGGTGTCACATAAACACGAGCAGGCCCGCCTCGCTGCGCGCGGGGCTGTTTTCACGTCTTGTGAGAGTGCATGGTGTTCTCATAAAAAATGGAGTATTGTAAGTAGTGTGTTTTTTCAAGTTAGTTTTTTTTTTCTTAGATTGATACAATGCATTGTAGTTTACTAGATTATTTTTGTGGACAGTGTGTGTGAGGAAATGATGGTGTGGGCGGGCTTCGCCGTCCCTTCTTTTTTCCTGTCTTTTATCCAGGCTCGGGGCAGGCCAGGACCGCCAGCTCAGAGTCGATTTGGTGGGGTGGGAGCAGACATCTTTGCCGTGGTCCTGGCACTTTACAAGAGTTTGCCTTTCATTGCCCATGGGTGTGTATTTGCTTTATTTTATGGTTGGTGCTTGTCATAGCTCGCTTAAATAATCCTTCATTTCCCTGAAGGCCTCAGGATGTTCTAAAAGCTTTCAAATGGCCTTCCCTGTCCGTGTCCCGCCATCTCCTCCGGCCTCAGTGCCGACCCGTCTCTCTGGATTTGCCTTGGGTGTGGTTGGCCTCCCTGCAGAGGGTCGGCCCCCAGGGCGGGCCACTGTTCCCTGAAGTGTCCCAGCATGTGCGTGGAGGCCTCGGTCACTTGTTGAATCAGTGTCCCTCATGTCCGTGTCTTCAGTCACTTGGGGATGAGTTTCTTATGAGGTAGGAGTACGGTTTAATTTTTCAGTGTGGATGACCGTTTTTGCTCTCCCTAGAGATCTTGCAGCCACGGGCCAGCTTCCTTGGGTGGGTGGCTGGCTGTGTTTCCTCGGCCTCCTGCAGCCTTAGCAGGTTCTTCACACGCATGTGGTTCTTGCTCAGCTGTGGTTCCTTTGTGTAAGTTCTGGAGTCATCTTGTCAGGTTTCTTGACAGACCTTTTTGGGAATTTGGAAATTCCATGGAACCTACAGACCAATTTGGAGGCAATTTGTATACTTATTACGTCTCGTCTTTTTCTTGCTAACCTTGCTTAGTGTTGAGTGTTTCTATTTATTTAAATTTTCTTTGATGTCACTCAGTAATGTTTTCTACTTTTCTCCCCCCATGAAGGCTGTGCGCATCCAGTCCTTAAATTTTCCTCTTGTTTCCATTGGCAAGAATATCCTCTGTAGGGGCACCTGTGGCTCAGTAGGTGAAGTGTCTGCCTTCGGCTCAGGTCGTGATTCCGGGGTGCCAGGATCGAGTCCTGCCTGGGGCCCCCTGCTCAGCGGGGAGTCTGCTTCTCCCTCTGCCTCTGCCCCTCCCCCTGCTTGGGCACGCTCGCACACTTGATCGCTCGCTCTCTCTGGCAAATAAATAAATGAAATCTTTAAAAAAATAAAAAAAAGAATATCCTGGGGGCACCTGGGTGGCTCAGCCATTAAGTGTCTGCCTTCAGCTCTCATGGTCCCAGGGTCCTGGGATCGAGCCCCACATCGGGCTCCCTGCTCCGTGGGAAGCCTGCTTCTCCCTCTCCCACTCCCCCTGCTTGTGTTCCCTCTCTCGCTGTCTCTGTCAAATAAATAAATAAAATCTTAAAAAAAAAAAAAAAAAAAAGAATATCCTGTATAGTTCTCATAGGAGCAGGGAGGGTGGGCATCTTTATGTTGGTTCCGATCTTGAGAAGCATCTCCCTGTGTGCCTGTTGCTCTAGGTCTCAGGGTGGAGCCTCTCCCAGCCCTGCTGGCAGGACCCTCGCCCCTCGATGTGAGTTGTGGGTCATGGTTGACCTGTTGCTTTTCCACATCCTTTGGGATAATCACAGTCCGCCCTCTTATCCGTCGGGCTGTGAGTTCTCTTGATAGAACTTGTCATCTCAAGACCACCCTTTGCCTTCCTGGGACAGACCCCCTTGCTCATGGTGGGTAGTGTCATTTTATACCCAAATGGACTTGTTTCAGTTTTGTGTGTATTTTCGCAAGTGAGTTTGGCCTTTCCCTTGTGTACCTGCTGCCCGTGTGTTGGAGCGTCCGCCGCCTCAGCATGGGACACACCCGCTGTCTCCCCAGCTGTGGGCAGGAGGTTGGATGCCTGGTCTTCCAGGGGCCGACCTCTTCTGAGAAACTGTCTTTTTTCCTTTCCTTTCGGAGGTAGGAGGAAAATTTTAGACTATTGATTCTGTTCCTAAAATCACTACTATGAATGTATTGAGTTTTTCTTTGTGCTTCAGAAGTCAGTTTTGGGAAGTTGTGTTTTTTCTGGGTTGGTTTCCCATCTCCGCTTTCGTGATTCTCATTTTTAACTGATTTCTGGTTCGTTTGTCCTCTCCACACTCACGCTGTGTCTGTCCTCTTGCTTTCTTGGGCAGGGCTCGCCAGAGCTTGCTCACCCGTCTCTGGGAGCAGGAGGGGTGGCTCCTCATGTCTTCCTGTTTCCATTTCACTAGGTGTTGCTTGTTTGTCTCTTTCCCCCAGCGTCATCCAGGTGCCCTGGACAGACATCGTTGTCGGTTTCAGGTGACAGCGTGGTGATGTGAAACTCATGGGTGTTGTGGGTGTTGGGCCGATGGCTTGCCCTCCGTGGCCCGGAGCCGAGGCGGGGGTGGTGGGAGCGGTGCGCTTCCCGACTGTCCTCAGTGCGGTGCTTAGCACGTTATGGAGTCAGCCTTTCTCCTTTCTAAGACATTTTGGATAGAATGTCTTAGATTCTATCTAATAGAATCTAATTGTCTTAGATTCTATCTAATAGAATCTAATTCTATTAGATTCTAATTTTGAAAAACAGCGTAGTGCCTCCCACATTTTTGAGTTGAAATCCAGCATTTTTCACCCAAAGATCAGATAGCTGAAAGGTGTAATTTCTGGAATATTCAAAATAGGCAAGTTAGGAGCCTCATCGTTCCCGAAAGTGAATTGAGTGGAATCTGGGTAGTCGGGCTGTGTGCCTCTGTGTCTCGGCCCCCCCGCCCCCCCCCGCCCCCCCCCCCCCCCCCGGGCCAATCGCTGTCCCGCCACCGTCGCTGGGCCTCGAGTGTCGAGGTTTCTTCCTCATCCGGTGGGGCTGCCCTTGCCAGCACGCACTCGAGCAGACGGATGCCCCTTGGCTTGAAGTGCCTTCCCCATGAGAGGCGTGTGCTGGGCACCTGTCCAGGAGACGGGGCTCTGCAAAGATGGCTGTGTTCCGTGGATGGATGTGCTTGCTTCTTGCCCTGATGAGACGCTCTCTCCCTTAATCCTCTTCCTGGTTTTTGTTACTGTGGACTTGAATCTCCAGCTTGATCGTGTGTGTGAATAGATTGTGTAAAAGCAGTTTTATTGTAGCAGGTACTCAATTTAAAACATTTTGTTCCAAATTATATGCCATAGTCCCAGATCGATGTTTTATCAACTGACCTTCTGTTGGGCCCTCTCTCAGTTTTTCCAGAAGCCTAGTTATTTTTCATTTTAAGGCACCTTGTATATGAGATGTATTCAGAAAGCCTTGAGAAAATCAAAGTTTTAATCATTTTATTACCTTTGCCAAATACCGTATTTTAAAAAAAGTAAAGGGGCACCTAGGTGGCGCAGTCGGTTAAGCGTTTAAACTCTTGATTTTGGCTCAGGTCGTGATCTCAGGATCGTGAGATAGAGCCCTGAGTCGGGCTGTCTGCTCAGTGGGGAGTCTGCTTAAGATTCTCTCTCTGCCCCTCCCCCTGCTTGTGTGTGTGTTCTCTCTCTCAAAGAAAGAAATCTTTAAAAAAAGTATTTAAAGTAAAACACAAAAGGAGAAAGAATCACAAATGCATGACTATGGGGCACACACCCTTGTTACCGCTATGTACTGGAGAAGACAGAACCTGGCCGCCCCCTCCCCCAGCCCTTCCTGCAGCCCCTTCCTGTCCCTGGGACTCCCACTCTCTTCACCTGTGCGGGACTCACCTTTTTACCTTCTTTCTGAACACCCAGGTGTGCCATGCCTTTAAAATTGCACAAGTCCTGTCTGTCTCTCCTCTTGTAAAGGTCCCTTTTTGTCTCTGTCTCTTTGGAGTTGAACTGTTGAGGGAGCCGGATCCCCATCCTGCTGCGACTCCCCTGGGCCCCTGCCCCTTGGCCAGTCTTGTGTGGCTAGTGTTTCTGTGGTTTAGCGCATTCCTCTGCCCTCCACCCGCTCCGCGTTGGTTGTTGGGCTGGGTGGATGCAGGGTTGATGTGGGCATGCTCAGCGTGGGCACTGCTGCTTCCAGGAGGTGCTGGGTGCCCGGGCGCTCTGCACCCACCCTGCTCCTTCAGGACTCGTGCAGCTTATGACGTAGAATCCGCTCAGTTGAATGCAGCTTTTCAATAAATACTCTAGGACACCTTGAAATACGTTTTCATCAGAGCCTCGTTGCTCATGTCTGTGAGCTGTTCATGGCTCAGAGATCCAGACCCTGAGGAGGTGGTGGCTTGTGTCATGAGGTTCAGAATCTTTATAAGCATGCGTTTCCTTGAACCTTCAGATTGCCAAAAAATACTTCTATTTGCCTCATTTCGCTGTTGAAATAACTGTGTACTTGTGTTAAAACACTTGTCTACAGGTGGAGAGATCCACTGAACTGTGTGTGTTCAGGTTCGTGCTCCTTACTGCACCTGAATCGTGCCTCATTTGACAGTGGTCGGACAGACCACCCCCAGCAGAACCGGCACAGCCCCCCTGCAGCCGAGGAGCGTCGTGCGTGCGGCTGCGAGCAGAGTCCAGGTGTTCCCCAGCACCTTCTGTGGGAGAAGCTCCTGGGCGCGGCGACAGGTGTCCTCCCCTGCCTGCTGCTGAGGCCGTGTGACCCAGGGTCCTTGAATGCGCAGACCCACGGCCCCGTGCTCGGGCAGGCTGCGGACAGACTTGAGCATGGATTCTGCACCGGCCCACACAAGCCCTTGGCGTCTTCCTTTAGGGTCTGACGGGGCTTTTCTGGCAAAGCCCTCCCGCCTGTGTCTGGCCTGGGGCTGCCCCCTACGTCAGTTCCTCAGTGTTGGGTCCCTTTGCAGGACAGACACTCGAGCTGTGTCTTGCCACGAGAGGCCGTGTTGGTTCTGTGCATGGAGTGCGGTCTCGAGGACCCCAGGACGAGAGCAGCCATGTGGGAGGCGAGTCCTTCACAGTTAGCAGGCCGACCAGCAGCAGGATTTGGGACATTCTTGAAATGAGCTGGAGCTGGACGTGGCAGAGCTGGGGGTGTTCTGGCTGTTTTGATCACTGGTCATTTTGTAAAACTTGAACGATTTACATACTTCAAAATTTGGTCTTAAAATTCCTTGGTTTCATCCTGACATTTTGATGTTGGCTCTATAGTGAGGAACATCTTGTTTCATTTGTATTTTCATTAAGTTCTTAGTTTATGATTGAGTTTATATTCTCTTTCAGTGTCTTTGGCAAATTGATGAATTATTGCTTTGTTTCAGCAGGAACGATAGTAACAGGGATGGGGAAGTGTCTGGCTTTTTTAAATGATTATTCCCCCTGTGCAAGTGTTTTCACAAACCTCGTGCATTTTATAGTCCCTGAAGGGAAGCTGTCTCCCACGACTTGCAGCTGCCCGTGGTCATTTTAGTGAGGAGCAGCTACTCTGTCTGCAGTCCTGACCCCTAGCTGTCCCATCTCTTTCCCTCTTGAGGTGACTGAGGGGGGACCGGTACCCTCCTCACCCCACCTGGTGCGGCAGCTTTTCACGGTCACTGGATGTGGTCGGCATAACGTGGAAGGAAGTGAGAGCACCACTCAGTGTATTTGCCTTCTCCGTGTCTAATGTCTCTGGTAGATGCTGGCGTGACTTACCCTGGGTGGGACCCGTGGGTGGCTGGCGGTCGGGCTGGTCCAGCACCGGGGACGGCGGAGGCAGCAGTTCGTGTGCGTGGCTGAGTGCGGACGATAAAGTATGGACATTGGTGGTGAAAAGTGACCCTGTCATTTCTAGTTTCCATGATGAAAACATGTTCGTGTGCTCCTTTAAAGCTAAACTCTGAGTTTTTCCGTGTTTTAGATTAAATAGGATTGCGAATCAGGTGGCCATCCAGCGGAAGAAGCAGTTTGTGGAGAGAGCCCACAGCTACTGGCTGCTCAAACGGCTGTCGAGGAACGGCGCGCCCCTGCTGCGGCGGCTCCAGTCCAGCTTGCAGTCCCAGAGGAGCTCGCAGCAGGTACGTGGTGTCTCCTGCCCCCCGACACCCCGGGCCGGCCCGGCGACTCCCAGGAGCAGCGCCTGCCACCGTAGGCTGGCCCCAGGCTCTGGTCTGCGAGCCCCCGTCTGGTCCGGTGCAAGGCGTGCAAGACCCGTGTCTGTCCCGGGCTGTGTAAGCTGCGGGTTGTGTGGGCCGCTCCCATCTGTCCGTGCCACGTGATGTTTCTGCACGTGTTGGGGATGCCCAGGGAAGTCGTTACCAAGCTGGCCATGCGGGGTGGGCATGCCGGGGGAGGGAGCGGCAGGAGGTGAGACTTGGGCCCCTAGGACGTGGGTCTGTGGGCTGGGCTGGGAGTTTGGGTTTTCAAACGTGCAAGGAGTGGTTTGTTTCCAGGGCCTTGCTCTGAAGGCCCGCTGCATATTGACCACGGTGGGGAGGGAGGGAGACAGGAGCCCAGATGCGTGAGAGGAGACAGGATTTGCTTTTTAAAAGAACAAAACCAAACCAGCTCTTGTGTTCTAGTACATCTGGTTTTGTAGAACCATCTGAGCGTGTGATGTGGTTCTGGAAAAATGGATTTAGAAAGTAAGAAATTGGCTCCGTGAGATGTCACAAACATAAATGGAAGACAAAAATGGTTCTTCAGCACATTGCCCAAAATTGATTAGTACGCTTCATTGTTGTGGGGAGTGGGCAGCTTTGTAGGGGAGCTGTGTCCGTGACTGTTGTTGGGCTAGGCCACCTGCTCAGGCTAGGAAGCCCGGAGGACATGGCAGAGAGTGGAGTCCCCTCGTTGCTCTTTGTCTGCCATGCTGGGCGCAGCAGAAACTGTCCTTCCCGTGAGTCCATGTCGGATCGCCGCCTGGCTGCCGTGCTGCTGTCCTCTTAAAGGCTCTGCTCTCTCTCTCTCTCTCTCTCTCTCTCTCTTGCTCTCTTGATCCTGAGTCGCCAGGGGGCTGAGTGTGTCGGAGGGCACACTGTCAGATGCGGCTGGACACTCTGCTCCCTGGATCCACCGGGTTCCTGGTTGGTGGGGTTCTCTCGGGGTGGAGTCACCCCGTCCGCGCTGTTCTGGGCTTGGGCCGCAGCTCCCTGGAGGCGGCCTGGCTGTGCCAGGCACGTATCCTCCCTCACGTCGCCACCCGCCCAGCGCTGGCAGAGTGACGGCCTAGGCGAGTGTGTGGTTGTGGAGTGAACTGACACCCCGTTCACCCCCTTCACTGGCAGAGGTAGCTCCTGTCTGCTGTCCCTCCTCCTTGGTCACAGCTCGAAGCCCAGGTCGAGTGTGACCCTCTCTCATTGCCCCCGCCCTGGATGATGGTGCCATTCCTGGGGAACCCTTCATCTTAACTTATTTGATTCTATGGTGACAAAAAGAGGCAAAGTATTAACACATTTAAATACTCAGTTAAAAAAGTTTTTCGTGGGTTTTAACATCTTTTTTATACTTTTTGGAAGCCATGGAGAAGCTGAAGATTCTGGACCTCTGTGGGGTTGCCTTTGACCCTTTTCCATGTCTGGGAAAGGAAGGGCATGCTTCTTGGAGCCGATGCCCCTCTGAGGGTTCGGTGATTGGGCCGACCCTCCCCCCGGTGGTCCACGCCAAGTGCCTGGTGCCCTCAGCACTATCTGAGTCACATCCCATGGATGTCCAAGGTTGCTGGGCCAGGGGCTGCTGGGTGGGGTATTCCAGTATAGTGAAGGGGGCTCACTTAGTCTGAGGTCTCGGTGACGCTGGACGCATACACACGTGAGGCCAGGCTGCTTGACTGTCCCAAGGTGCGTTGGGGCTGCGGACTCGTGTGCATGTATCCCTTGTGTGGTGTGCATACTGCCCACCCTGGGGGCCATGTGCCTCCTGCACACGCTTGGGTCTGGGGCCTCAGAATCCATGCGAAACCACATGCCACTGGAGGTCTTTGTTAGCGATGTCTGCTTCAGTGATGAGCTGCCTGCTCGTCCCTCCTCCCCTTTGGGAATGGTGTTGGTGTCCCCTGTCCGGGCTTTGTGCCCATGGGACACGTGGGCCAGTGGGAGCGACCAGCCTGGGGCTGCCACATGCGAAATACCTGTGTAGGGACGGGAACATGAGCTGTGGAAATGTCCGTGTCCTCGGCAGAAGGGCCTGCCTGGACTTGAGTCTGTACAGCTTGAATGTGGGTGTCCTGGTGTGCCCCTGGGGCGACCTGCGGGGTGGATTCCTGCAGGGCGAGTCAGTGACGTGGTTGGTGGAAGCCCCCCGTGTGGCCTGCATAGGCGCCCCGGAGTTGCTCTGTGGAAGGACTGCACCCAGACTGCCCTTTCCTGCTTCACCCCGTAGGTGCTGACGACTTCGCAGGGTCCGAAACAGTAATTTCCACATGGAACATGTGGGCTTGGTGTGATGTTCCTGTGTTTTTGAAAATTGGGACATATTTGATGTTAGGGTTTAACTTGACTTGTTTCTCTGTATTTCTGGGTGCCCACTCTGGGCCGGGCTGTGGAAGAGGTCAGGTGCAGCCCTTCCCTCCCATGGCTGACCTTCTGGTGGGGAGACAGACACACAGACAGGCGGGACCAGCTGGTCTGAGAGTGAGGTCCCCCACATCCAGGCAGACAAGGCGCCTCGGGGGCTGGGCCCTCGGGTTGGCGCTGCTGGACGCTGCTGTGCACGGTGGTCTTGGAGGAGTTGGCTCAGCTCTTCTGGTCTGGCCTCGAGCGCGGGGTCCCTGTGGGCACCTTCCTGGGGCCTTCATGGCACCGTCTCCAGAGCCCATCCTCCACCATCCTCAGACCCTGGTTGGGGTGAGGGTTGGTGGGCGAGTGTTGCGATGCTTCCCTCTGATGGCATCTCCGTGTCCTCTCTGGTGGCTTTAGGACAACACGGTCACCCTGCTGTGCTGGGGCTGAGCTTGTTGCATCCACCCTGCTGCTGTGGGCGCGAGGTTCAGCCCCAGGGCTGGGCCCCTCCATGCGTCCTGCTTTTTAGGGGCAGGGAGCACTGCCTCTTGGGGCTTAAGTCCTTGGTAGTGTCCTGGGACTCGGGTGGATGTGCTGGGGTCCTCACCTCCTCGGGCTGGCCTGCCCTGTCCCCTCCATCCAGCATCTTCCTGTTTGCCAGGTGGAAGCTGTAAACATGGTCATCTAAAATTCTCTTTCCTGATAGCTTTTCGGTACCAGAAACCACTTTGCTTTTCTTCCACTTCATGGAGTCTTCCCGGGTAGGTTTTTATGGAGGAAGTAAAGCTCTCTGAACAGCAGAGTCAGGAGACTCAGGCCCTTTTGCGTTGATGAAGCTGCTGAAGCCGTGTGCATCAGAGTCGGGTCCTGTCCTGTAGGACCCTCCATGGCTGTGCACGCTGTCTTCCAGCCAGGACCGTGAGCGCCGTGGGCAGCGCGGCGGGTGGGGGGCACCTACCATGTTCTGCTTCGTGAGATTGCCAGGCTCAGTGTCCTTTTGGTTGATGTTTTCGGAGTGTTTATTCAAACCAATGGACAAGGGGATTTTCAGATGCTTTGGGGTAATTTGGTTTTCTAAATCTACTTTTTAATGTATTTATTGGCCATGTTTACGCAGCTGATGTCACTGTTTATGCGTACTTACTGTCTGAGACTTTGACGATTTTCTTTTTTTTTTTTTAAGTAGGCTCCACGCCCACTGTGGGGCTCGAACTCGCGACCCTCAGATCAGGAGTCGCGCGCCCCACCGACTGAGCCAGCTGGGCGCCCCAGTGCCTGAGACTTAAATACCATTAACACGAGCTCTTTGATTGGCACCGGTGGAGCGGGAGAGCCTGGAGCGGGGGCCTGGCCCAGCCTTCCCGTCCCTTTGATAGCGGGGAGGGGGGGATCTTGGTAGCCTCACCAGTGACTCTGCCCACAGACCTTGAAGTGAGGGCACCGTGTCATAGCCCCATGTGTGTGCGGCCACAGGGTCAAATCTCGGCAGTTGTCACCTGCCAGGTGCTCAGCATTGAGACGGGGAGTGAGGGGTGCCCGGGGGTGGGGCCCTGCCTGGTGGGTGTGCTGTTTCAGCTCTGTCTGGATGCGGTGGGCTGGAAACCTTAGGGGCAGAGCCGTCCAGAGAGAGAGGGGGATCTGACGCGTGTGGTGTATGTCCCGGAATTGGACGGTGAGCGCCTTGCCCGAGGCTGTAGTGTGTGTCTGCAGAACGGTGAGGTAAAGCCACCGGAGGTGGGGACGTTCTCTCGGTCCGGGGTCACGTGCACGTGCACTTGCAGTAGGCATCCTGGGCTGCTGTGATCAGGAGGCCCGGGCACGTGTTGGAAGACTGTACTACGGGGACAGATGGGAGCATCTCAGCGGAGCTGGGGTTCAGGGGCAGGGGGAAGAGCGCCCCGACTGCTGCCTCCTCCACCGTGTGCACTGGGTCTGCCCCAGGAGCTATGGTTGGGCAGAAGGGGCCTTCAGCCGCTGCGCAGACCCAGGGGTGCTCAGCTCCCGGCTCTGGCCTCTGTGGGGCTGTCCAGGTGCTGCGCCAGCGTGGGGGACCTTGGGTTGTGATTTCCTGGAGTTCGCGTGTTGCCCCGTGCTGGGAGGGTCTCTCTGGCCGTCGTGTGGGGACGTCCCCGTCATGGACAGAGCAGCTCTTCCTGCGTCGCGGTCCGAGGTGCATCGGGAGGGGGCCGCCATCTGCTTGCTCTCTGCATATGGCATGTTTATTTTTGAAAGTGCTAGAATGGAAGTGGGTCAGTCAAGGGCTGTGTTGAGGTCAGTGGCACTTGTGTTTTGCCAGGGAAGGAGGAGGCGCTCAAGTGGTGACCCCAAGCGTGCCGATTTCATTCCCCCTGGGTGTGGGCGTGTCCCTGGTGTTTGCTCCCCGGGCCGCTCCGTCCATTCCCGGTGTCCAGGAGGGGAGGCGACAGTGCCCCACTCACCTGAGCTCCTCCTGTGCCAGGGTCAAGACGCCAGTCCCTGAACTTGTGCGTGGCGCACGGCCGTCCCACACTTCGGGTCCGGAGCATGCCGGCCTCGTAGGGAGCCCGCGGGGCGAGTCTGTGCACGCGGACGTCTGCTCTGGGCCTCCTCGGCCCTGCTGGTTGGCGCCCTGGCTGGGCTTCCGTGGGCGGCTCCGGGTTCGAGTGGCTCTTTGTCTGACTCTGGATTCCTCTTCTCAGAGAGAAAACGACGAGGAGATTCAAGCTGCCAAAGAGAAGCTAAAGTACTGGCAGCGACTGCGGCACGACCTGGAGCGCGCGCGCCTGCTGATCGAGCTCCTGCGCAAGCGGGAAAAGCTCAAGCGAGAGCAGGTGAGGCTCCGCGCCCCTTGGGGCTTCCCCAGGGCGGGGTGGTACCCCGCGTGGGCTTCCCCCGTGGGCGCCTGCAGCCGGCTGCACCTGCAGACCTTGCCCCCGCCTTTCCACCCATCCTCCTCCCCAGGGCCAGGGTCGCGGGCAGCAGGGCGAGGGGGGGACGTTGACCTCTGTCTTGAAGGAGGCTGGGGGTGCCCTGCAGGGGAGTGTGGAGAGAGGCGCTGGGCAGTGGTGGGGTGGCCGCTGAGACGGAGTGTGCCAGAGCATTTGACGTGGGCCCTTGGAGGGGCTGTGGGGGGGGTGGGGGGCGGGCAGGAGTGCAGCCTGTCCAGGAGGGTCGCCGGTGAGCATCACAGCCAGGTGCCGTGTCCTGCAGGTGAAGGTGGAGCAGATGGCCCTGGAGCTGCGGCTGACCCCGCTCACGGTGCTGCTGCGCTCCGTCCTCGACCAGCTGCAGGAGAAGGACCCGGCTCGGATATTTGCCCAGCCGGTGAGCCTGAAGGAGGTGAGTGTTCACACGCTCGACTCGCTCGGGACGGGGCTCACTCTGCTACTTTAGTAACCGTTCACTAGGTGCAGGAGTGCGATTACTTGTCTCCTAGTGTTTCATTTTTATTTAACACATTTCCTTTTAAGTTGTAAAAGTGGTAGGTTTCACTGTAAAGTAGGGGAAATGAGAGGCCAGAGTTCCCCCTTAGAGAGAAGCTGTCCGTGGACGGCGGCCCTGCCCAGACGAGTGCACCAGTTGCTGTGTGTTCGGTTTAAGGAGTTTGAGTAGAGGGGCCCCCGGCAGGATGTGGGGTGTGCGTGTGGCGCGTCTCATACGTTAAGTAGCGGGTGTACGGGGTTATAGAGAACGAATAAGAGTCCTTCTTTGTTTGTAAATGCTTATTTTTCCTCCCTGAAATTAGGTACCAGATTATTTGGATCACATTAAACATCCCATGGACTTTGCCACAATGAGGAAACGGTTAGAAGCTCAAGGGTATAGACACCTCACTGAGTTTGAGGAGGATTTTAATCTCATTGTAGATAACTGCATGAAGTACAACGCCAAGGACACGGTGTTTTATAGAGCCGCCGTGAGGCTGCGCGATCAGGGCGGTGTCGTTCTGAGGCAGGCCAGGCGCCAGGCGGACAGCATCGGCTTCGAGGAGGCCTCGGGGATGCACCTGCCTGAGCGGCCTGCTGCGGCCCCCCGGCGGCCTTTCTCCTGGGACGACGGTAAGCACCAGCCCCGAGCACAGGCCCAGGTGGGAGCACGCTCTTGCCCGCAGACCTCGTCCGCACGGCCCAGTGGGACTAGAACACGAGCCGCATATGTGACCGTACGTTTTCCGGTAGTCTCATGAAGAAAGGGAAGGAATTTACTTTAAAGACGCTATCTTTAGCTTAGCACTCCTAACGTATTGTGCTTTTAACACATAGTCCACCATAAAAATTACTGATTACGTTTTCCATTGTTTTTTAATTTTTCTTTACCATGCAGTGTGTATTTTATACCCCTAGCACGTTTCTGTTCAGACCAGGCGTGTTTGAGGGACCCATTAGAGAGACACACGTGGGCAGTGGCCCCGTAGGGGACAGCCTGGGTCTGAATGATACAGATCAGGAAGCAGTTTAGTTGGCGGCTACACTCTGGGTGGGTTTTAATCCAATTCCAATGACGTCTTGTGGCTGAGAAGGCCCCAGGAGTGGGTGTGTGCCCAGCCCCCCGGACTCTGGCCTTGCAGCCGTCCGAGCGCTGCCGCGTGCCTCTCAGATGGCGCACAGCGGTCTTTTCGCTTGTTCCTGTCCTTGGAGACGGGTGGGGGCTGCCTTCCCTGTGCCTTGCCCTGGCCACGGCGCTCCGGCCGCCTTGCAGCCTCCCTGGAACAGGAAGGGGCTTGCGGGCTTGAGGACATGGGCAGATGGGTCACCGTGGGGCCTCCTCAGTAAAGTCCAGCACCCACGTTTTCACTAGGGATAAACTCAAGGATGAGAAGTGTTAATTTTTTCCGCATTTGTGCGGGGAGATGGCGGAGCTAGCCGAGCACGTGTTCCGGGCAGTGGGTACTCCCCCCTTCCTCCCCACGCAGTCCGCACGGGCCCTGGCCGCCTTCATCCACGCTGTGCCGAGGCCCGTGGGCTGCCTCTTGGTGGGCGGTGCACACACAGCTGTCCCTCATCTGCTTAAAGGGTAAAGATCTGAGGGGGCTTCAAATGACACACTTTTGTTTATTTGCATGTTTTTGAGGCTGTTATTTGTGAAATTTTGTTAGAGACAGTATGGATGAAAGCCAGGCCGTTAGGTTTTAAGCATTCTTATTTGTTTTGCGATACTAATGTCTCGTTCCTTTGTGAAAAGCACGGATGCTTTTAGTAAACGCTTGTTTCTGAAGGAAGGTGTCACTCGCTCCTGGTGGATGTGCTGTGGTTTCTGTCTCTTTCCACCTTCCCTCCCATCTCTCTCACTCCTGGTTTTGTCTTAGTTTGAAAGAGCTGTTTTTTTCTTAGTCACCTTTCACTAATTTCAGGTAACTTGTGTTTCATAAATTTTGTTGTTTTGCTTAAGTTGAAGTTGCTAGGGTTTTTTATAGTAAACATGCCTGGAGTTGAGAACGGTCTGTGCGTTGTGTGGCCCAGTCGTAGTGAAGCCACCCGGCGGCCTGCGTCTAGGCCGGCTCAGACCTGAGGCCCTGTCTGTAGGGGTGGCCCCGTGCATGTGGTCAGGGCAGCGTGCCTCCCTTGGGGCTCATCCTGTCGTGCCTCCTTCTGGCCCGGCCGCTGGTCCTCACTTAGGGCCTTGGTCCGGGTGCGCACGAGGAGAGGCGCTGGCCCTGCCTCAGTGCGCTGTGTCCCCGTGCGCCTGGCCGGCCCGCCGTGGACGTAGAAACTTCCCTGCAGGCGCGTCCTGACGCCCACTGGGTGCAAGTGTGTCTCCCTGTGGCAGCGGCCCGTCGTGGGTTTGCAGGGAGCGTGGAGGGCATTTGGGGCTCCCGCGGGCGGGGCCGATGCCAGTGAGGTGGTCTCGGGGGCAGCGTGGTAGATGACTGACGAAGCGTCCTTTGACTCCAGTGGACAGGTTGCTGAACCCGGCCAACAGGGCCCACATGGTCCTGGAGGAGCAGCTGCGAGAGCTGCTGGACAAGCTGGACCTCACGTGCGCCATGAAGTCCAGCGGGTCTCGGAGCAAGCGGGCCAAGCTCCTGAGAAAGGAGATCGCTGTCCTTCGAAACAAACTGAGCCAGCAGCACAGCCCGCCCCCGCCCGCGGAATCAGGTACTGGAAGCTTTGAAGAGGAAGGTGCTCAGCTGGGGCAGGAGACGGGGGAGGAAGGTAAGCACGTGCTGAGCGTCGGTCCTCACTGACCCCCCGGAGCCCCCGCCGGGCTTTGGTTTCCTGTCACAGTGGGGTGCCGTCCCTGCTGCATCGCGGCACTTACCACAGTCACAAAGCTGTAGACACAGAATAAGGCTTTATTTCTCAAGCTGTTCTTGAAACGCTATTTAAAAAGCGTGGTTTAGGCCTCGTTCACCATCCAGTAGACGTGGCTTACGGGACAAAAGGGATGGTCTTTGCTGGTCACATCAGCTCTCGAAAGGGCTGGGATGCCCCTGTCAGGTGAATGCTCCTCTCTGATGTCTGAAGGGTGGCAGGTGACGCACAGCTGTCACTAGGGAGCAGGGATCTGATCTGGAGCTGCCTCCTGGGCGTCCCGACACATCACATGCACAGCGGCGAGAGCTGGTGACCTTTCCTGGGGCACGTGTCTGGGAGAGGAGCTGGGCATCGAGCATGTTTCTGTGCATAGGAAGTCAATGAGGAGAGGAAACCCACCCGCCCCGAGGGAACCCCAGGGAAGCCCAGTGCTGACGGAAACTGCCGGTGGCCGCGGGTGGCGGGCCTTGTGCTCGGGACACGGACTGTCGGGGCGGGGGGGGGGGGGGGCACTGTAGCCCAGTTGTTGGAGCCCAGAGAACCTGGTAGAAGATGCTCTCTTAGTTTTGGTAGAGAGTCCACACATTTTAGTTTCACGGAAGAGAACGCTGGCAGTCTGCCTCGTAGTCTGCGTTTTTTCTTGGCACGTCCACATTAGAACAGCAAGAGCAGTAACCTCGTCGTGGGCGTCCGTATCAGCGCGGCAGCCCCGCTGTGTTCCCCGTGTGGGTGCTGGGCGGTGCAGCCGGTCCAGTCCTCCCGTGTCACTGCTCCTGTGGTTCCTGCTGCTGGAGACAAGAGCTGCAGCCCTCGAGCCTTTCTTTCTTCTGGGAAGTGATCTCTTGTGCATACAACTCAGAATTGTTTATGCAGCTTTCCCTCGTTCAGTTCACAGTGTCTCTGACTAGGCTTCCCTAGTGTGAGATGCAGACTCTAGAACAACCTTCCTTTTGGGTGGTAGGAAGAGAGAGAGGCTTCAGTGGGAAAGGAAGGACAGTTCTGGTGGTTTCTTTTCTTTTTTTTTTTTTCTGAGTGAGGGAGGGAGAGAATCTCAAGCAGGCTCCATGCCCAACACAGAGCCTGACATGGGGCTCGATTTCACGACCCTGAGGTCATGACCCGAGCCAAAATCAGGAGTTGGACGCTCAACTGACTGAGCCACCCAGGCGCCCCTGGACAGTTCTGCTCTGAAGAGCACCTGCTCCTCCAGGCTTTGGTGCTGGCTGCCCCCCGTTTGCACCCTCATGGTCCTTGGGGTCCAGGGTGGCCCCAGCTGTTAGGCCTAGAGTGGGAGGCACACCTTTGTCCGGTCCAGTCCCCTCCCGCTGCCTGAGCGGTCACTCTGGCTGAGCTGATCTTTTTCTCTTTGTGGGAAACCACTCTTCGTATGTTACTTGCTCCAAAAAGAGGGAGTTTGGGGAAAGCTTGTGAACCATTCGTTCACCGTCATCGATGGGGGCTGGGCCGGGGGCGCTTGCTGGACGCAGTGTCCTCCCCAGTCATCCCAGCCATCTTGCAGCTCAGGTTCCCCGCCAGGCGGACACCCCCCACTCCAGCCCACATTTGCTGTTGAGGTGCTGGGGTCATTTGGAAGGAAGACAGCAAGGAGATCTGACAAAAGATGGACTGGAATCCACATGGAGAGGGCCTTTCACTGGCGGCTGGTGGAAGCGGTGCAGGGGAGAAGGCAGCCTTCGGGGAGGCCCTGAGGCAGCAGCGGGACCTCCAGGTCGGGGGTGGGGTGTCATCTCGTGAAGGTTGGCGAAGACAGCCAGGAGCTAGCGTAGAAAGGGGAGCTCGTGATCCTTCTTGCGGGACGAGGGCCAAGAATCTTCTGATGAAAGCTGAGGACGCCTGAGCGCTGTGTGATCCTTACCGCTCAGCTCGCTGTCTCTTTTGTAACCGAACAGGGGTTACATTTGGGTCGGGCCCGCCGAGGCGCCTCCTCTGGAGGGAGACCCCGGGGTGTTGCTCTGACGGTGGCCCTTCCTTGCACCCCCGTGGTTGGGGCCAGTGCTCCTGCCTTTGCTCTGTGTGCCGTGCTCCGCTGGTTCTCCGGGCTGACGTGCGGGCTGGGTGGCCCAGTCACGGCTGCACGTGCCTGGTGTGTCCGTCCCTGTCTGCGGGCGCGCTCAGGGAGCTTAGTCTCTGCTGCTACTCAGAGTTTGGTCCCAGGTGACTGATTGGGGGCAGTCATGAAGACAGGTGGCTTTGGGAGAGCGGTGAGCCGTGGGCCGGCGGGGCGCAGAGTGCCGTCACCGAGTCGCTGGCCAGGCCTTTCCCGTCCAGTCACTGGGGTTTAGGTCGTGCTTGGAGCTCTGTTCTCATGTTTCAGGACCATGCCTTTGTCCTTCCCTCAGGCCCCCCCCCCTTCCTCAGGCCCTCCCCCCCCGCCCCCGCCCCCTCAGGCCCCCTCAGGCCCCACCGCCAGGCTTCCTCAGGCCGCTCCCTCAGGCCCACCCCCCAGGCCCCCTCAGGCCACTCCCTCAGGTCCCCTCAGGCTCCCTCAGGGCACTACCTCACGCCCCCCCCCCAGGCTCCCTCAGGCCGCTCCCTCAGGCTTCTTCAGGCCACTCCCTCAGGTCCCCTCAGGCCCCCTCAGGCTACCTCACGCCCTACGCCAGGCTTCCTCACGCCCCCCCCCCCAGGCCCCCTCAGGCTACCTCACGCCCTACGCCAGGCTTCCTCAGGCCGCTCCCTCAGGTCCCCTCAGGCTCCCTCAGGCTACCTCACACCCCACCCCAGGCTCCCTCAGGCTGTTCCCTCAGGCCCCCTCCACCCAGGCCCCTTCAGGCCCCCCTGACCCAGGGTCCCTCACGCCCCCCCAGGTCCCCTCAGGCCCCCTCAGGCTGCCTCATGCCCCCCCCAGGCTACCTCACGCCCCCCCAGGCCCCCCCAGGCCCCCTCAGGCCCCCGCGGCCCCCTCAGGCCTGCTGTAGTCCGGTGCAGCCGAGAGCTGTGGTTTGGCTGGTCCCGTTGGAGCAGGAGAGGACCTGTCATGTTTCTTGCTTCCAGGAGGCAGCCTAGTGTGCAGTGCGCGTAGGTGTTTTCTCCTTCGAGGACTGTGAGGAGGAAGCTGAGGCGGGGGTGGTGGAGCAGTCGGTCACGGCAGGCCGCTGCCTCATGCTGAGCCTGCCCAGGTGCTCTGTGGCTTTGCTGCGGACGCATTCGGTGTAGTTGGCGAGTGGCTGGTGTGCAGACGGAACTTCCAGAGGAGCTGGTTTCAGATCCTTTATGGGGAACCGTGTCGCTCTCGTGAGGGAGTGGGGTTTTGGACTTTGATGTCATAGAGCATTTCTCACGTGCGCTTAGATGACAGGATTCTTAGCAGCCAGTGACCTCTCACAACGTTCACGTTTGCGTAGTAACTTCTAGTGTGGTCTCCGCTCAGGGTCCGGACCGGGCACGTCTGCCCTGAAGGGCCGGGCCGCAGGGGGCTGCCGGCTGACGGGCCCAGTGGCGCAGCCACGGGGTTCACCAGGCACAGGCGCTCTTTTCTCTCTCTCTTTTTTTTTTTGAAGATTTTATTTATTTGACAGAGAGAGACACAGCGAGAGAGGGAACACAAGCAGGGGGAGTGAGAGAGGGAGAAGCAGGCTTCCCGCTGAGCAGGGAGCCCGATGCGGGGCTCGATCCCAGGACCCTAGGATCATGACCTGAGCCGAAGGCAGATGCTTAACGACTAAGCCACCCAGGCGCCCGCTCTTTTCTCTTCTCATGGGTGAGGAGAGCGAGGCCCAGGGCTCCAGCAGCCCCCGTGGTGTGGCAGCTGGTGGTGGCCGTGGTTTGCGCCCGGTCACCTGAGTAGCCCGCATCCTCCCGCCCCTTCATGCCTCAGAAATGCATCGGGTGAGCTGCCCAGGCCGACCGCAGAGTGGGGACGCTGGACAGGCAGAGCGGTGGTGGCTGTGCCATAGGCCACCTGTGGGTAGGAGGAGGGGTTGGGGAGGCCCCTCTGATGACGTCTTCACCTTTGTGGCTGGCGAGGGATGTGAGGGCAGGAGAAAGCGCTCTGTGGGCTGAGCATGAAACATAGGAGAAGGCGGGCGTGGACCTTGGTGGTCCAGGGCCTTGTGTACCTGGCCAGGGATGTGGGCGCCTTGGCAGCCGGCTGCCCAGACAGGGATGGGCGGGCTTGGGGGCTGAGCCAGGACAGGAGTGTGAGGTGGGAGCGTGGACGGGGCCTGTGAGGAGGGGGCTCGGGAGAGCCTTGGGGTGGCTCCCTCGGGCTCCCGCGGCCGCTGCCTGCTGTTGCTGAGGCCCCCCTGGCTAAGAGGGAGGCGGACTGCTGGCCGTGGCCGCGGCCCCACGCTGGCCGCAGGGATTGCGGCAGGACTGGTGCCGTGGTCTGGATGGGAGCCCGGCGTGGGGGCCCGAGGGGGAGGCCAGAGGCGAGGGCAAGAGGCAGGGGGCGAACTGAGGCCCGTGCTCGGGGAAGGGGCAGCGGTGGTTCCTCACACGCGGGCCGCGGGTGCGAGTGCCTGCCCGGCCTCGGGGTTCTTGGAAGAGCTTCCCAGCGGCAGCATCTGTCGTGCTCCCCAGTTCTCGTGTGCTCAGTCTCCCTGGTGGTTGGTGAAGGTTATTTTCCTAAACCCGTTAGGGACTTGCAGGGACGGGCAGGAAGAACTCTGCCCCGTGTCAGTCAGTGTGGTTCGTGGTCCGGTGTTCCCGCGTCACGGATGCTGGACGGTCCACTGAGGCAGTGGTGCAGCCGTGCGGGGGGCGTGGGCACGGGAGGACTCGGGTCCCGTCTGCCGCAGACTCTCACGCGGCCTTCTGCTGAGGAGCCTCCCTCGGGGTGTGGGTCCCCTGTGACGTGTTGTGTCCAGCATCGAGGGGCATGGCCAAGCAGGGCTGTGTCTGGGACGAGCGGAGCCACCGCCGGTCCGGCGGCGTGAGCCTTGCTTGGCTCCTCCTCGTGTTCCTTAGGGAGGATTCTCAGGACATTTGCTCTGAGATGTAAGTGGGACCCAGGAGCTGTGCAGCTTTCCGGTTTCAAAACGACCGGATTTAAAATACTACCGTCTTAGGTATTTTTACGCAGTTTTGGGGCAGTTTGCAGATTTAATAAAATAAGAACTGTACTTGGGATGTATATACCACTTAGGGTCATTTCAGTTGTTATTCTTGGTTTTACATCACATATCTTGGAGCCCAAAGCAGTGGCTTGTCCCCGAGGGCTGCACCTCGCGCGGCCAGCCCGCTTGGTCCCTGGAGGACCTCCTCTCTGGGCACTGGGATAGAGCTCTGTTCCGCGGGTCTTCAGACGTCTTGTTTTTACGTTAATGGTTTTAAGAAGCCTTTTAAATGAGGCAAAGATAGTCTGCTTCCAAAGACTGTTCTTATTTTTAAAGTCAGATTCGAGAAAAAGAATCTACGTTATAACATTTCAGAGCGTGGCATAGAGGGTGGTGGAGAACCGAGTGGGAGGCTTTCCTGCTCCCGTGAGGCATTCACAGCCACCCGCCACTCATCAGATGGGCCTTACCCTCAACCTAGAACACCCTGGTCAGAAGTCAGATTACATGCTCGTGTCCTGCTTGCTGACCGTGTGGCCCAGGTCAGGACTGTGTGGGAATGCCCGGTTAGCCCCCTAGTTATGTGGAATGTTTTTCTTCCTCAAGGTAAGTGAATGGGTGATTGCAGACATTGTCATGAACTGGAATGATGGGTTAATACTGGCGAATGTGGAGGAGATCCTCGACAGTCGTTGTCGGAGAGTAACCTGGAGCCCGGGCGCCAGGCCGCCTCAGTCTTTGGTGTTAGGGAAGTGCGCACAGTGTCCCCGACGGCCCCGGGCCCGGGCTGCCGCGGCCCCTCACTGCTTGCAGACAGTATGTGTGATGCTTTGTTTCCTTAATTGAATTAGTATTTTGGTGGACTTCACATTTATAGTAAGTTTTATAATAGATTTTATAATTATCAGTTTTCAAAAATCACTTTATTTATAATTTTTTCAGGAGATAAATCTCCCCCTAAACTTGAACCATCAGATGCATTACCTCTTCCTTCAAACTCGGAGACTAATTCAGAACCACCAACCCTCAAACCAGTAGAACTCAACCCAGAGCAGAGTAAACTATTCAAAAGAGTCACATTTGATAATGAATCACATAGCACTTGCACTCAGAGCGCACTGGTAATCGGACACCCTCCAGAGCCCACCCTCGCCAGTACTGGCGATGCGCCGGCGGCGGCGGCCTCTGCGGTGGCGGAGCCAGCAAGCGATGTAAACAGACGCACCTCTGTTCTCTTCTGCAAATCGAAAAGTGTAAGCCCCCCAAAGTCTGCCAAGAACACTGAAACCCAGCCAACTTCTCCTCAGCTAGGGACCAAAACCTTTTTGTCTGTAGTCCTTCCGAGGTTGGAGACTCTTCTGCAGCCAAGAAAAAGGTCGCGGAGCACCTGCGGCGACTCTGAGGTGGAGGAGGGGTCCCCGGGAAAGCGCCTGGACACAGGTAAATGCCACGCAGCGCCGCGTTCTCTCTCCTCCAGGGCTGTCGGCTGCCGGGCGCTGGCCCAGCTGCGGTGGGCAGTGGACGGTCCAGGGGCCGCTGCGGCGTTCCTTTGGAGGTGGCGCCATCGCGGGGGGCCGGGGGCCGGGGCGGCCTGGCGGGCTCATGTCGCGCACGCGCTGCGTCCCGCTCCACGGGTGGCGCGTGAGCGGCCGCGTCCGGCTCTGGGAGCCCACCCGGTGGCGCGGACCAGGGGCCCGGAGGGGGTCTGCCCTGGGGCTGCGGCGCCATGTGGCGCCGTTGACCGAGAGCGTTGTGACGGTCCCTCGCTGTCCTGTGTGGCCCTGGCTGCGGGGCTGAGGTGACGTCCTGTCCGGGAGCCGCTGAAGTAATACTGTCCTCGAGGCTCCCGAACGCGCGCGGGGGCAGCAGCAGCAGCGTGGTGGCGGCGTGCGCGCCGAGCGGGGCTCGCGGGAGGCCGCCTGTTCCTCAGCTCCCGGCGACAGCCGCCAGGCAGCACGAGTGCTCGTCGTTCCCGATTGCGGCCGAACGTGTGCGTCGTCTGGGTTCTCGCCGCGGGTCCACCTGTCACGGCGACACACGGGAGCGCGTTTCGTCGGGGCGGCCTTCTCGCGGGGGCGCTCCCTGCACCGCAGCTAACGCGCGATTCCTGTTGTTGCCCGGATCATTTCTTCTGGATTTTATTTTAATGTGTGGAGAACTTTTTTGTACGTTCACTTAATTTTATAGAAATTCTCTGTTCTCGTGCTTCTGTTTTGATGGGTTAAAGCCTTTTTCTTGTTTCCGAGTAACGTGAAGCTGCGCGGGGGGTTCATAGGCTGCAGACGGAGCTCGTTCCACTGCGCTGCGGTCCGTCTCAGCCAGGCTGGGGGAAGGACTGTGCGTGCGCCGAGGTCCGGTCAGCGCGCGAGGAGTGAGCAGAGCGTGTCGTGCCGTGGGCGTAGCTGCGTGGACGTGGTTCAGGGCTCCAGGCCCCGGGCCAGGGCCTCCGACCGAGGCGCGGGTGCACCGCAGAGCTGGTGTCGGAGGAGGGGTCCCTGGGGTGGTCCTCACCCGCCAGGTGGGTCCTGCCGTAGCCGATGCCGCCCCTGGGCCTCCCACCGTCGGGGAGGCTCCACCAGCAGCCTGGTGGCCACGCTTTTAGGGGCCTCGGGCACCCTTGCCCTTGCAGGAAGCGACGTCCCCCTCCTCCCACTTGTGTGCAGCCGAGTGGAGGGTCTTGCAGGTTTCTGGTGCTGACGGAGTCCTGCCGGAGCTTCCGTGAGCGGGCCGCGGTGTGCGTGTGGAGGAGCCTGACTGACATGGGGGTGTTTGCTTTCTTGTTCCAGAGTGGCAGTAGATTCAGTGGATGCATGATGAGTCCTAACGCTGTCCTGAGCGGCCCGGGAGTCTGAGTAGCACTAGGATCTGCTCCGCACTCAGGCGGAGGGCCGCGCCGCCTCCTGCTGCCCGTCCCGGCTCCCATTTCTGGCTCCACCTCACCTCAGCCTCCTGGTGCTCTCTGCACGCCCTGGATCGCTCCGAGGGGCGGTCTTCGCCATCTGACGACTTGAACTATTCTGAGCCGTCCACTTTTTCCAAAGATCCATCCATGTGCTCTGCCTTGTAGGGGGTTTCCTGGTGTCCCACCGCATGCTGCAAGATTTCCAAGTTAGGGTGAAAACAGATCGTTCATTTGGAGACGCTCGGCCCCTGGGGGCCCTCCCTGCTCGCGAGCTGTGGGAAGCGCCAGTGGGCCAGGGTTAGAGCCCCTGACCCTGCTCTTCCCGGTGCCACGCCACCTGGAGCCCGCGCTCTGTCTCGCTTCCTCCTTCCGTGACGCTCATCTGTTTCTCATAACGAACAGCTGGGCCGGAACCTCTGTGCTCCTGGTCTCTGCTCTTGAGACTCCTGCTGCGTGTGCATCGCGTGCACGCGCGTGTGTGTGAGAGACAGAGACAGACGCGCAGAAACAGAGAGAGACGGACACAGACACAGACACAGAGACACAGAGACAGACACAGAGACAGAGACACAGAGAGGGAGTCGTGTTCGTCCCCAGGCTGCTCAGGGCGGAGGCTGGTCTGGCGGCGCCCCTAGTCAGACTAAACGGCTTTTTCGCTGTTTTCCGGGTTCTCAGTTTAACTACTAACATGCTGGGTAGCTCACTCTTTGGATCCTAATTGTTTTCTCTTACTCAACTTGGACGGGAGCTCCGCTGAGCGGTGGTTCTGGAGCGCAGAAAGATCACAACATCCTTGTGTTTCACGTAATTGTTGAGGAGGACGCTGGGAGCATCCGTTCAGCCATCTTCCAAACAAAAACACAAACGGCACGTGGAGGACACGGGCCCCACCCCGCCCACCCCCTTCTGTAAGTCCGAGCCAGATGCCCACGGGAGGAACGGCGCAGGTGCGGGAGCCCGCCGGTGCCCCTCCACTGGCAGGACGCCTGCTCAGCCCGTCCCGACCCCGTGGGTAGGTGTGGACGATGCCGAGGGCAGCTTTAGAGCCAGGTGGCGCAGAGAGCCTGCGGCCCCCACGGATGACTTACGTGGACTGCTTTCAGCAGGCGCAGAACTGTTCCGGGTCGGGCGCGGGGTGCGGCACAGCCGGAAGACGCGTGCACACTGATGCGTCCCCTCGCTTGTCAGCATCTTTCTGTCCTGGGTTTCTACCTGGTCTCCCTTCTCCCCTTGTGTGTCCCTTTCTGCCGGCTGGCCCTGAGCGAGCCGGGCGGCTCTGTCTCTGCGCACCGTGCCGAATGCCTGCTGCATGCGCGGGGTCCTGCCGGTGGGGCCTGGACGCACCCCGTGGGGGCCTTCCCTGCCCGCCGCCACTGCTTCGAGGAGCCGGTCTAGGCAAAAGCAGGGTGGTTGGGATTTTACTTGCTGTGTTTTTATGAAAAGGTTGAAAAACGCACACAAAAAATGCAATTCTATCGCCTAGTACAAATAGAAACGTATGAACGAAGGAACGGGTGGCCCCAGCACCTCAAGAGGCTGAGTGCAGTTGCTGCGCCCACCGGCCTCTGAGGCTAGCCCCGCGTCACACCTGGATCGTCATGTTTGGGGAGCCGGGCAGCAGCCTGGGTGGTGGCAGGCCGAGCACTGGTGTCCACCCCACGTGGCCCATGGTGGACGGCGGTGAGCGCGGCCCACCCTGCTTCTCTGCCTCTTGCCGGGCACCAGTCAGGAGGTTCCTTAAGGAGCAGCGAGGGTGTGGCAGGTGTGGGCCTTGCCCCCCGGGGGTGGGGGGGGATCAGGGTCTTCTCGCCGCCTGGCAGGTGTGAGCTGTTCCCCGTGGAACTCGCAGCTTCAGGAAGCTTTCTCGAGGGCTTTGCTCTGACACTGTTGACCGGCCGTCTCAGGAGGCCCCTTGGGACACCCCTCCCCACGTGGCCCAGGTGTGCCCCAGGAAGGCCTCGATGGGGTGGGGAGTGGCTGGGCCAGGCGCCTCTTGGCTCGAGGTGTCGTGCCTGTGGGGGCAGAGAGGGAGGTCCTCGTGAGGTGGGACGGGGCCTCGGCACAGAGTCCCGTGTGCTCTGGGGGAAAGTGCGGCTCTCGTGCTGGAGGGCACCGGCCTTTTCCATGTGGCCACTGTGTCTTTCGTGTCTTGTAGTTCACTGACTTGATGTTCAGCATTGAAAAAATTATTTTTTTCTGAAGTAGTTTGGTAAAAGTTGGTGTGTGGACATGGTTTTGGCTAGGGGCTCAGGTGCCGTATGGATATCCTGTGCGAATGGCTCGCGGGCCCATCTCTGCACAGACCCCCAGAACCTGGGTTTCCTTGAGGGCTGTCCGGGGCGGGGCCGTGGGCTCCCCGAGCTGCAGCTGGCTGGCAGGAAGCGTCTGTCCGCACAGGGAGCCTGTGGGCCGGGGAGGGGGCAGAGAGGCGGTGAGCGCGCGCAGGCTGGTGCCCTGGCCACCGGCCACCTCGAGGACTTTCGGGAGGGCTGGGCGGCCTGGGGGGCCCTGCTCTGGCCCCAGCAGCCTCCTCTTGCTGGGCTCATCTGGGGTGCCTGCTGGGTAACAGATGAACGGTGTGCATAACCCGTCATTGTGGACACGCATGTCCTCTCAGTTCTCCGGGAGATGGAGGAAGCCGTGCTCGCGCTCTTTCTCAGAGCCTCACCTTTCCCCCCAGCGTCTCCTGGGGGAGCACGTCTTCGGGTGGTTCTTGCCGAGCACCAGGTGCAGATGGCCTCGGTGCCGCCTTCCTGGTCGCAAGTGAAGCCTTGTGCCATGTTTTGGGAACATGGGTGCCGGGTCTCCTTCTTCCCCGGATGCCTCTGCACAGGCGCCGGGCCCCAGTCTGACCTTGGCTGGGGCGCTTGGAACGGGCGCCTTCTCTTGCTTCTCGGAGCGATCCCAGCCTGTGGCGGACGGGGGGGGCCCTGGCCGAGCTCTTCCCAGGAGCCTCGCGCGCCTGCCCGGGTCGGCCCGCTCCAGCTCTGCAGGGAAGGGCACAGGCAGAAGTGATGACAGCGCCTGGAGGTCAGGTGGTCAGGTGCCCAGTGAGGCCATCCGGGGTCAGCAGGCCCCAGCTCCAAGCTGACCCCGTGCACAGCGGCGTTGTGGCTGCACGTCCTTGTTGCTTGGGCTGTTGCCGCAGGCCAGTCGGTGATGTGCTGGGGCTTCTTCCGAGGGTGCCACGGTGGCTCCGTGGCCTCGCTGCTGTCGGGTGCTGGACGTGCACCTGTGGGACTGTGGCCCCGTCCTCTGTCCATGTGCCTGGGTGGGCCGGGCTCTCTCTGAGTTGGGGTCTCTCTGTTGCCTTCTGCAGCTCCTGGGGGGACCCTGGGCGTCGCTTTACTCTTCCCGGTTCCTCTGACCCGCTGGTGAGCGTGGCTGGAGCTGGCTCCCGGCCCCGTGGCCTCTGCTCGGCTGCTGTACTTCATGGGCCACAAATGCCCAAATGCCGTCAACAAGTGTAGCGTCCCCAGCCAGCTGCGGTCACTGCCGGTGCACGTGGGTTAGATCCACAGTGAAAAATACTGCGTTTCTCTTGAGAGCCCGTGTGCGGAGTCCCACAGAAACGGAGCAGGATGTCTAATGAATTTACTTCAGGAAAACGAGTTGCTGCGGTCCGTTCCTGAAGCAGCAAAGCTCGCCCGCTGCATGTGCGTTTATTTCGTAGCCCCCAGCACGGTCAATTCACTGCGCTCACTTAACGCGTGTCTTTGCCGCTGAGAACGTACAAAGTGTAAAGCAGATGAGAAAACCCTGTAATCTGGCCGTCTCCAAAAAACTTTTAAAGAACTGGGTTTAACATTTTTTTAAGCGTGGGAATGTGATTCTTTTTGGGGAAAAAAGTGCACGACCCTCCAGCCGTTGCACCCCTGGTCACCCTCCCCTGCCCCCCATCCTGTTCTGGTGTCGGGCTCTTCGGGGTGGGGTGGGGGGGCAGTGGTTTGGCTTTTTAGAGTTGCCATGATTCTGGATGAGTTGTGTTCTGTTCAGTTACATAGACTGAGAACCGGGGAGGGGTGGCGTCCCCGGTGGGTCTGGTGCTGCGGGGCGCGGGGTGGTCGGGGTTCAAGAGAGCGCATTTTCTGCTTTCACGTCTCGAGTGTTTTCGAGGTGCGTGTGTTTCCTTCGACTTAACGTTCCCATCGAGGCTCCTGTGCGTGAACCTGTTCGTGGTGGTGGCGAGGGGCCTCCTCCGGACACGGTTCGTCCCCCATGGCGGGGGCTCGTCCCGTGTGCAGAGTCCTTCGATCTGGGAGGAGGAACTGGATGCTCTGGCTTTGCCTTCGTGGAGCCCACGCAGACATTCTTGCTTTTCCGAGAAGAGCACCTTGTTCCGACCAGTGCGCTCTGGCCTCGGAAGGCGCCCCGTCTGTCCTGTGTTGTCTGCGCTGCGGAGGCGGGGGGCATGGGGCGGACCCGACGCTGTGCGGCCTCGGACGGGGAGCGCTCTTGTGCAGCGTGGCCCCCGGCACATGGGCCTGAGGCACCTGTGTGCCTGTGTTCTAGGTCTCACCAATGGCTTTGGGGGCGCACGGAGCGAGCAGGAGCTGGGTGGCGCCCCGGGGAGGAGAGCCGCACCCCGACGACGCTGCGCCTCGGAGTCCAGCATCTCTTCCAGCAGCAGCCCGCTCTGCGACTCGAGGTGGGCACAGCCCTGCTTGCTTGCCGACCCGCGCCCACCTGCCCTGTCCCCGCCGCCCTGCCCACTGGGGGTACGTGTGTCCTGCTCTTCAGGGGCCCTTTCCTGGGTTCTCTTTATCTGCCTCGTAGAGCTTAACCAGAAATGGGAAACGTAACTGTTTATCTTTTCCCCCCAAAGTCATGCCCTGATTGGAAGGGTGGCAAGTGCAGGCCTCCTGCCCATCTGCCCTACGGAGACCCCTTTATAACTGAGGCCCTGCATGCCCTGGTTTGTCGGGTGCGGTCTGCCCCGTGTGGCTTCTGCGGGGCCCGGCTCGGGCTGCAGACGGAGCGGAGGGGAAGGAGCGCTTTCTGACACAGCTTTGCTTTTCCTCCTGAAGTTTTAGCGCGCCCAAGTGTGGCCGGGGCAAGCCCGCCCTGGTGCGCAGGCACACGCTGGAGGACCGCAGCGAGCTGATCTCCTGCATCGAGAACGGGAACTATGCCAAGGCGGCCAGGATCGCCGCAGGTGAGTCCAGCCCCGTCCTCCGCGGGCCGTGATGTGGCTGCCCGCTCTGCTGGGCGGGGCTGAGCTGGCCTCCATCCCAGGGTGTCTGTGGGAGCTCCCCGCAGACCGGACGGCTGCCACTCGATGGGAAGGGGGGCTGTGGGGACAACAGGGCTGGCTTTGTCCTGCGCTTTATCATTTTTGTGTGGAATACTCAGTTCCAAATGTTTGCTGTTCATGAGACTCTGGAGGCTGCCCGCTCGTCTGTCATTTGCAGCCAAATGTGGGACTGCAGGCCTGCCAGTTCCCCACATTTCAGCATCTAGCGGAGCGTGAGGAACCCGCTGGGCCGGTGCTGGCCAGGCCGGGCTTGGGGTCAGGTGGGAGTAGCTCTCGCTGGGACTCCTGCAGGGGTCTCCTCAGACGTGCTCGGCACGCTGCCCTCCTGATGACTCACTGCGTCCTTCCTTTCTCTGCCCAGAGGTCGGTCAGAACAGCATGTGGATTTCAACGGATGCTGCGGCCTCCGTTCTCGAGCCTCTGAAAGTCGTGTGGGCCAAGTGCAGTGGCTACCCCTCCTATCCGGCCCTGGTGAGCTTCGGGGTAGCGGGCTGTGGGCCCTGACCCTGGTCTGTGCACTGGGGGGCCCGTGGGGCTGCCCCTTGGGGAGCCAGGGTACTGAGCAGTGTGGCCCTGTGCCCCGAGTCCGGGGGCCGTCCGCTGCCTTTGTAGGGACGGGTGTCCTGTGAGCGCCTGCCGAGGGACGTGTGTGCAGGCTGTCAGGGTGTTGGGAGAGTTCCTTCAAAAGCCACCTCACGTCGGAGCCCGAGGAGAGTGTCCGGGGGCGTGGCGGACGGTCCCTCAGACGTGGCCTGCACGTGTCCTCCCTTGACAGATCATCGACCCCAAGATGCCACGTGTGCCTGGCCACCACAACGGGGTCACCATCCCGGCCCCGCCGCTGGACGTGCTGAAGATAGGTGAGCACATGCAGACCAAGGCTGACGAGAAGCTGTTCCTCGTTCTCTTCTTTGACAACAAGAGAAGCTGGTGAGTGCAGGTGCCCGGGCTGTACGGGGACTGGCCTCGGGCTTGCTGTCGGGCTGGCGCTGTGCTCCTGGGTCCTGCTGGGGCTTGCGTGGCCAGCCGACCAGGCCCTGTGGGTCCACGTGGTGCTCTGGGGCCTGGGCTCCCAGACCCCCCTGACGTTGCTCGGTTCCCGTCTCTCCCCCTGAGCGCTCACGAGGTGCACGTTGGCGGTGTCCGTACCGCAAGCCCCTGTGCCGGTGAGGTGCTCCTT
This sequence comes from Halichoerus grypus, assembly GCF_964656455.1. Taxonomy (NCBI): domain Eukaryota; kingdom Metazoa; phylum Chordata; class Mammalia; order Carnivora; family Phocidae; genus Halichoerus; species Halichoerus grypus. Next base: position 178,259,123 of record NC_135717.1, on the reverse strand, counting down.
GGCACAGAGCGGCTCTGTGGGCCCGGCCGCGGGGATGCAGCTGGCCTGGGTTCGTGTGCCGTGCTGTGTGGCGGCCATGACCACTCCTCATCCTCTCTCCTTGCCGTGACCTGGTCCTGGGCGGACCTGGTGGAGGCTCGTGCCCGCCTTGTCCAGTCCGAGCTGGTCGGCCGCCCCACAGCTGGGTCCGCCTGCCCTCCCCTCCTGGCATGGCCCTGTCCTCCCCCGCTCGCTGTGCGAGGCTGTATGCCCGGGAATGTGCGTGTGTGCCCCTGGCCACTCAGGAAAGGTGTGGAAGGCTGGTGGGTTGTGCCTGTCTCCCGCCAGCCTCCCGGATGCAGTGGCCCCTTGGGAAGTGTTGTGGAGGAGACGTGGTGACGACTTGATTTTCACACCTTCCCTGAGCCCCCAGGGCCCTCCTAGGGTCGGCGGGAGGGTCGGGCCGTGCCGTGCCCCCGGTCCTTAGCCCCGAGGCTGGTCAGGGCTGGCTGATGGGGCCGGCCCTGGAGCTGAGCGCTGGTGGCTGCCGCGTGGCCCTGCCGGCCGGGGGTCTTGGAGCCGGTAGGTGGTCGTGCGGCCAGTTCTTACTGTTCCCCTCTTTTCTCTCTTAAAAAGGCAATGGCTCCCCAAGTCCAAAATGGTCCCGCTGGGCATGGACGAGACCATAGACAAGCTGAAGATGATGGAGGGGCGGAACTCCAGCATCAGGAAGGCCGTGAGGGTCGCCTTCGACCGTGCCATGAGCCACCTGAGCCGCGTGCACGGGGAGCCCACCAGCGACCTCAGTGACATCGACTGACCTGCACGCCTTCCCGTGGCCTTGTCCATAGTGTGGATGAGCTGTACATGCGTGTATATTGTTCCAGACTTAACTTATTCTGATTTCTAGGCCTGGTTCTTTCGTTCTTCCTCCCCTGGGGAGGGCAGGTTTTATTTCCAAGTTCTCTGTGAAACCATCCCCGTCTGGGCGCTCTGTGAACGGCGTGGGTGCTCTTCCGAACTCGTCTGTGCCCGCCGCAGATCAGGCCGGAGGGTGCTGCTCGCGTCACTTTCATTGATCTGTAGCTTTTTTTTAAAAGACTTTTGAATGTTTAATAATTTTGTAAATCATACTCTTTACACGGAGTACCACTATTTAATAAGACGGGATGTAAATTTACGATGACAAATGTGTATTTTAAGAAAGAAAATGACATTATTTTGATGGTACTTTGTGGAAAGAGGTGGAGAATAAATTTATGCTGTGTACATCACTTGCAAATCACCAAAAACACTCCGCCGCCCCCCGTGAGGGCCGGGGCAGGCGCTTCCTCTGGGTGTCGCTGTCCTCACCGTCCTCGTCCGCCTCCAGCCTCCGCCCGCCTGCCCTAGCCTTCCACGGGTGTGCCTCCCAGCGGATTATTTATTGTAGAAAGTGTATTCATTTGCTTTATAATGAAAAATAAATTTGCAGAAGTATATTGATATGCATTTTTATACAGGCACATAAACATTCAACTTGCTTTGGGAGCCGGATGTGCTGGTTGTTGTGTAAATGACTCTGCTGTGTGTTCTTTGATTTTGTAACTTGTAATCTTTTGTTTACAATGAGGGGCTTTCTGTAACTTGTTTTAATTTAGAACACTTTGGTAGCAATAGAAACTTTGGATACATTTTTGTATGGTACATGTGATGTATATAGAATTAGTACTTTATTTTTATTTTTAAGAGGTAAAGCATTATGTTAGGGGAAAAGGTAGGGTGGGTTTCCAAAAATGCGGTTTTTATATTAAAAAATAAAGTCAAGATTTGGACGGTGTGGCCACTTCATTCCTCCCTCACTGGGGCGCTGGGCGGGCTCGCGGCAGCCTGTCCCCGCCAGCTCATCGAGGCACTCGACATGCCTTCATCTTAAAGTTGTCATGGGATGGCATTATTTATTATTTTACCTAATCATATTTTTATTTTAAACTGGTAGTTTTAAAATTTTTTAAATGTTTTTTTCCTCCCTTCAGTCTCCCATTGTTTGTAACATCTCCATAGAAACTTGAAAATAAAACGTCTTCCTTTGATAGCCTGTCCTGTGTGTGACGGACGCTTTGTACGTGCTGTGCTTCCGCCAGGAGCGCCCGCCCTCGGGGGGCCTGCTGGGGGGCTGCCGCTGTGCGCCGGGCGCAGGCTCGGTCGGCAAGGAGCTGGGTCTGCACGCGGGCTCCGGCTGGGGCAGCGACCGGCAGCCCCCCTCCTGGCGCCGGCTGGCTGCTGGCGGCCCCTCCCACCGGTCACGGTCACACGGAAGGTTGGGAGGAGGTGCTGTGGAGGCCGAGTGAGCTTTCCGTTAGCGGCGTCCACCGGAGCGCGTGCCTCCCAGCGCATTACCGGTCCCCCGGAACAGGTCGCAGGGGTGCAGAGTTCCCGCACGGCCCTGCCGTGTTCAGGGCTCCTTTGGCTCTAGGTCTAAGGGGCTGTCCAGGCACTCGGCCCCTGCTGGGCCCTCACTCTGCTCCCGGGGTCCTGGGCCTGCCCTGCACCCTTGCCCGGTGGAGACAGGCCCCGCCTGGGCAGGTCCCCGAGGACCTCTGGGTGAGCGGGCCGAAGGGGCAGCTTTGGAGTGCAGGGGAGTCCTGGGGAGGGGGCGGCTGGGGTGTGGGCATGCAGGGGCGCAGCACCGGCACTGGGGCCCTCGGAAGGCGGGAGCTGGGCAGCCTGGGGCAGATGCTGGCGCCGACCGCGTGCTCCCAGTGAGCCCAGCTGGCCTGCTGCCGCTACACCTGCAGGTAATCCGGAGCCAGGATCCTGTGGTCTCTGGATTGCCCGGTGGACACTGGGGGGACACCGGGGCCTGGGGACTCAGGCCTGGACCCACTCAGCGTCTCCGCGCCAGGCGGTGAGGCTCTGCTCCGAGTGCAAAGGAGCAGAACCACAGCCCGGCTCCTCTAACCGGCGTCGGAGAGGGTAGGCGGTGCTGACCACGTGGCCCAGGTCAGGGCCCCTGCGCCCCTGCCGCCGCCCTGGCCAGGCCTTCTCGATCCTGTTCTCGGTGGGCAGAGCTCAGCGTCTCCCCATGGCAGACGGGAGACCCTGTGTCCCCTCCCGGATCATGCTCTCTCCAGGGCCTCCCACCCCCAGATTCACGAGCTCTGGGGTCTCCACCTTGGCGGGAGCATGCACTCCTCCCCACAATACACAGTAGTGCTTGTGGCCGAGACTCCCACTGATCCTCCCCACCCCCCATTCTCTTTTTATCTTTGAGGAAGCCTTTTGGAACTGTGACTGCGACCCCCCGGGCTCCCTTGTAGCTGGGTGAGGTCCGGAGACTGGACCAATGGGAAGTAACGGGAAGTGTCACTTCAGGGAAATGCCCTCTGAAGGAGGAGGAGTGCTCTTTCCTGCTGTGTTTTCTTTTCTATTGGCTGGAATGTGGACGTGGTGGATGGAGCTGCAGCAGCTGTTTTGGGTCATGAATGGCAGAGCCATAGGATAGAGAGAACCTGGGTCTCCGGTGGGCACACACAGCTTTCCTGAGGATTTGTTTTCTTTTTGTGATAGAAACATACATTTATACCCTTTTAAGGCCACAGTTATTTTTCTTTACAGCAGGTAAATTTCAGATGGGTCAAAGTGAAATAATTAAAATTCCAGAAAAAAAATCATGAAATGATCATTTATAACCATGGAGTGGGGTTGATCTTTTAAAATATGACTCTACTTCCGGAAACTATAAAAGAAAATAGTAATATATTTAACAATGTAAAATTAAAAAGTTTGTACATGCATGGACCCCAAATCTGTTACAGTGTCAAAAGACGATTGAGGGTATTTGCAACTCAAACCATAGAAAAGGGCTTTCCTTAACATATAAAGCTTTACTAGTCATCTTTTTTTTAAAAGATTTATTTATTTGGTGGGGGAGGGGCAGGGGCAGAGGGAGAAGAGTCCCAAGCGGACTCTGAGCTGAGCACAGGGCTCGATCTCGTGGGGCTCGATCCCCCGACCCTGAGATCATGACCTGAGCCGAAATCAAGAGTCGGACGCTCAGCAGACTGCGCCACCAGGCGCCCTTACAAGTAAGTCATCTCTAAAGAGACCGACAATAGGATAGAAAAAAAAAACGGGCAAACTGTGGACTCACGTCACAGAAAAGTAAATACAAATGGCTCTAAACATAGAAGAAAATGCTCAACCCTGGCCCCTGGGGGCCCCTCAGCCCCCTGCGCCACACCATCCCCGGGGCCTAGGGGCTCTGCTTCCAAGGATGCTCCAGCCCCACTCCCTCCACCGCCCCCAGGACAGACCCTCCGCGCCCCACACCGCTGAGGAGCGGCCCTGCCACGCGGCCCAGGCCTCTGACCATCCGCTGCGTCCTCTTGGTGTTTATTAGTGAGTCTGCATTCGATGCGAACACAAGCTTTCTGCACATAAATCACAATATATGATCTGTTGGCTGCAACCTGGAACAGCTGAGTGTCCCTTAGAGAAACAGCACATTTGTTTTAATTTCTACGTAGCAGATGCTTCGATTTTGCCGATGCACCAAGTGAGTCGCTGCCTCCAACTGGGATGGTTTCAGCTGCTCTCTCCATTGGCCTTTGTGAATATTAAACAGCTCAGAGCCTCCCAGGGGGGCTCCGAGCGGTGGGGTGTGGTGCTGGATCTGGGGCTCCTAGGGGCTGCTGCCCACCCCGGCTCCAGGAGCCCCTGTGCCCAGCTGGTATTTAGCCGGGCCCTCCTACGTGCCTGGAGGCCAGCTTGGGCTCCAGGTGTGTTCACCTGCAGCGAGGCCTGGGCCGTCTGGGGTTTCTGGGGGCCAGGGGGCCGGGGTACGATCCAGCACGGGTCGGGGGCAGGTGCCCAGTGATGGTGACTTAGTCCCTTGCTGCCCGAGCCTGGTCCCAGGGGCTGCCCGCCTCCCCTTGGGGTGAGGGCTGCAACCCTGGTTTTGTGGACAGGCCGGGTCCGGGAGCGAGAGCTGCGGAGGGGCGGTGTCTGGAGGCGGGAGCCCTTCAGTTCCCCCAACAGCACCGGAGAAGGCCTGAACAGTTGGAGCTACGGTATTGGTTCTCCGTGTCCCAAAGCAGAGCGGGGCTTGCGGGCTGAAGTCACTGCTCGGGGACCCTGGTGTTTGGTGACCTCCTCGTGGGAGTGACGTCACGTCCCTCCGCTGTGTTGTCTGTTAGAAGGGAGCCGCCCGGTCCAGCCCCACGCGGGCCGTGTCAGAGGCCACTCCCTCAGGGCCACGCGGGTCGGTCCTCGGTCCCTCTTAGTTTTGGGGACCGTTCCAGAAAGACAGTATCCTACCTTCTATTACATTTTCTAGGTGTTTCCTGAGTTTAGAAGCCTCTGAACTCTTACTCATTCTGACAGCGAATCGATCTTTTGGTTTTCTGTGCAGACTCGCTTACTTGCGGGTGACGGCAGGTCCGTCTTTTCTTCCGAATCCGTATTTCCTCTCCTGCTCTTTCTTGTGCCTCTCCCGGCAGCGACCTCCCCGCTGGCTGTGAGAGGTGAGCTCCCGGTCAGGCCGGGCCGGGCGGTCGGTGCGGGAGGAGACCTGCTGGGGAGCACTGGTCACCCCGGATGCTGGGGACGCGCTTCATTGTTTCCCGGAGCAGCCGGCCAGATCCCAGGCTTTCTCTGCCCTTCCCTGGGGGCTGAGTGACGCTGTCTCCCCTCCGCAAAGAGACAGCCCCCCCCACCACGTTCCGGGTCTGGGGGCAGCTGAGCCGTGGGCAACCTCTGCGCCCTGCCCACACTCCACGCCTGCCCGCCCTGGGCTTTGTGCAGGACCCGAGGCCGCACAGTCCCGCCCCCCTCCCCGGCTCCCACCCGGGGAGCTCTGGTCCCCGCCCCCCCTCCCCCCCGCTGCTTCTCGAGTCTCCTGAATCCCGAGACCCCCTTGCTCATCCCCATCCCCTCCCTGGCTCACTCCTCACGCATCGACACGGGCACGTTTCCTGCGACCCGCCGTGTGCCAGTCTGCATCAGGACCGCGGATGGGGAGGACGAAAGGCGAGACCCCTCCGCCCCCTCCCAGGCAAGAGCTGGGCGAGAGCCAAAGTCGGCAATGACGGAATCGCAAGCGTGCGGGGCAGGCTGCCTGGAGGAAGTGTCTACAGCGCGCGCAGGACGGGGAAGCTCCCGGGCGGACAGCCGGAAGGGGACGGAGGCAGGCTGGGAGGGAGGAGCCCCTCCGAGAAGGCCGGCGGGGCCACCTGGACAGGTGTGTGGGGCCCCACGCTGGCTGGGGCGGTCGCGCATCTGGCGCCACCCGCGCGGATGTTGTGATGTGGCCGGACCGAGCGGTACAAGAGGCCGGTCTGAGGCGCCAGGCTGCAGTGGCGGACAGACTCGCGCCAACGCGGCCCCCAGGGCAGAGGGGCTCAGACGACACAGGCAGGAACTGCGTGAGGGCGGAGCAGACGGCAAGGCGTGGGGCTACGGGCCCGGCATCTTGAAACTATACTGTTTGGACAGGGGTCCTTTTCATTTTGCACGGGGCTCTGCACATTCTGTGGCTGGTCTTGGGCCGGCGGCAGGCGGGTGCAGAGACCCCAGGCAGGGATCTCTCGGAGCACTGAGCGGGGGGTGACGGTCATGCTGTGAGGCTGGGCATTCACCTGCTGGGGTCCGAGCAGGGTGACACCACCTGAGTTCTGGGGGGGCGTGGCTGTGAAGAGACGGCTCCAGAGGGCAGGGTGGTGGGCGCCCCTGGGGGCTGCTGCCCATGGGGTGGAGATGGTGGGCGGGGCAGGTTAGGGACAGGTGTGTGGAAGGGCGGGGCTCCAGGAGGTCCAAGCAGGTTGTGGGGGCCGCCCTGTGCCTCGGGGGCTCTGCAGGACGGCTTGGAGGGCGGAGCAGGGGTCCGGGTTTCAGGTGTGTTCTGAAGAGAGGATTCACAGCAGCCGGACCCTCAGTTTGAAGGGGAAAAACCACTTTATTGATCTTATAAAAATCTAACAGAAACGAAAGAAGAGAAGGGAGATCTGCACATAGGTGAGGGCAAGAGTAAGCGTAAAGGAGGGTAGGACAAAGTTACGTCAACTCGGGTGCTTGCAACATCCAACCTCACCAGCTGGGGAAGCCCCGTGGAGACAGCCGCTGGAGTCCCGGTGGAGGGGCAGGGGCGGAGCGTCCTCCCTCAGCTGAGACTTCCCACTGACCTTCCCCATCAGGGCCGTATTTATAGGGCACATGATGGGGTCTGAAGTTAAACATTTGTTCGCTTACGTGCAGTTTGGAGCGAGCTGCATTTCCGTGTTATCATGTCTTTGCCTCTTCCAGGAGCCTGGGCTAGGTGTGCTCGCCTCCCTCCCACACTCCGTTCCGGGGGGCCAGCCCAGCTTGGAGCAGCAGGGGGTGCAAGGCTCTTGGCATCCAGACCAGAAGGGCCCGTTCTGACCTGGAGGCCAGGTAATGTCCACTAACCAGGCTCCCAAGGTCGCTCATGCAGCACGAGTCTCACACACAACATTCCTTAGTCTGCGCTCGTGCGGGTCGGGGTGGTCGGTTATGCGAGACAAATCCCAGAAACTTCCATCCATACAATACAAGGTGATGATGCCCCCCGCCCCCCCCATGGACACAGCTTCCCCAGCCCAGAGTCAGGTGTGCGCCCCAGCAGGTGAAGGCCAGGCCTGCTGGGGCCACTCTTCTCGGCTCCAGGCAGTGTGAGAAATTGGGGTAAAGTCCTCCCAATAGATTGCCACAAGTGAATTGAAAATAAAATACATGATATTTTCTTTTGATGAGAAAAGGCAGATTTAACTGGAACTGATCAGCAGCGGGGCCAGAGCAAATTCGGAGATGAGGAAGGAGGATATGTTTGAAGGCATCTGAAAACCATGGCAATTCTCCCCAAACAGTGTGCATCGCGATTCATTCCTATCCCAGACTTTGAGCCATGTTGCTGCCATTGGCCACCTGAGACCGTCACCCCCACACAATACACTTCTTGATTTCACTGTCATTATCTTTTAATTAAATCGTGTTGTTGATGGCGTTTGCTGTCATGCTTATACTGACTGTCCCAGGAAGTGGTTCTGGGAGCTGCGGGCTGGGGCTGGGGAGCCCTGCACCACAGCCCTGGGGAACCCCCATCATCCCTGCTGACCCCACGCCTGTCATTCTGCTCACAGGGAGGGCCCTGACCCTCTACCCAGACCATCCCTTCCCGCAAGGTCTCAGACCAGCCCGGCTGCAGTCTGCGATGGCTCTTGGTGCTGTGTGTGTCAAGCCCCTGGCGATGTGCCCCTTGGCCTTGGCCAGCTTGTCCTCGACTCCCCTGAAATGTCTCGAAGGCCGTGGTGTTAGAGCGCTGGGCCTAGACCCCAGCTGCATGAGGGGTGTGCTAGCGGTCCTTTCCTGTAAAACCAAACCGCCTCAAAGGCAGCAGCTCAGGCAACGCACACTTCCTATCTCAGGGTTTCTGTGGGTGGGGTCCAGGCACACTGGCTGGGTCCTCTGTGCAGGTCTCACGTGGCCATGGTCTTGTCGGGAGCTGGGCTGGGGAGGACTGGCTCCATGATCACTCAAGTTGCTGGCACCATTCTGTTCCTTTCTGTTGTAGGACTGTGGCTCCAGCTTCTTGCTGGCTGTTGGCCAGAGGCTGCCCCTTGGTCCCAGCATGTGGTGCTCCCCAGTGTGGCTGCTTCCCTCAGCCAAGGAGAGAGCAACCCAGGAAGATGGGAGGACAGCCCAACATAATGCAACCATGTGCACAAAGCCATGTATACCCATCACTCTTACCATATTTTCTGGGTTAGAAGCATGTCACAGGTCTCACCCACACTCAAGGGGAGGAGGCCACACAAAGGTGTGGACACCAGGATGTGGGGTCTAGTACCCGTCTGCCAAGCCCCTTCAGGCGAGTCTTACCACCCAGTGGTCTGAGCCCCCTGCACAGCTCCATGTGCCTCCTAGGGATGGAAAGGCCAAGACACCCCTTGCTGGGTTTGCCCAACTGGTCTGACCCTCACTTCCCTTATTGCCCACCCCTTGTGCCTGCCCTGCCACACTTTTGGACCTTTGCTCTTCCTGTTGCCTCTCCCTAGAATGCCTTCCCTTCCTTGGCTGCCCGACCCGCCAGCAAATGTAGACATGTATGTGCCTAACAACAGAGGGTGAAAATATATAAGGCAAAACCTGAGAGCACTGAAAGGAGAAACAGACCAGTCCACTGTTATAGTTGGAGACAGCCACAGCCTCTACCAGAAGTGGACAGAACCAGCAGGCAGGAAGTTGTAAATGTATAATTGAGCTCAACACCACCACCAATCAACTGGACATAAGTGACATCTGTAGACCACTTCATCCAACAATAACAGAACACACATTCTTCTCAAGCTTACATGGAACTTTCACCAAGATGGACCACAGTCTGGGCCATGGAAAGCACCTTAACAAAAGCCTAGAAATCACACAAAGTTTGCTCTTAGAACACAAGATTTAAACTTAGAAATCAATCCAACATAATGCACTTAGTAACTTCTTAATGCTAGGAATTAAACTAGAAATCAGTAAGAGAAAGATAACTGGGAAGTCACCAGATATTTGTGGAATAAATAACACCATAGGTCAAAGAGAAGTTTCAAGAGAAATTTAAAAATATTTTGAACTAAATGAAAGTGGAAATACAAATGATCAGAATTGATAGGATATAGCAAAAGCAGTATTTAGAGGGAAATTTATAGAAGAATGCACATTTTAGAAAAGAAAGAAGATCTAAAATCAATAATTAAGCTCTCACCTTGGGAAATTAGAAAAAGAAGAGCAAATTAAATCCAAAGTAAGCAGAAGAAAACAAACAAAAACCAGAGCAGAAGGGTTCCTGCTGGCTGGCTCAGTTGCTGGAGTATGCAACTCTTGATCTTGGGGTCATGAGTTTGAGCCCCATGTTGGGTGTAGAGATTGCTTAAAAAATAAAATCTTTAAAGAAAAAACAAACAGAGAAGTTAATGAAACTGGAAATAGAAAAATAATAGAGAAAACCAATGAAACTAAAAGTGGGTTCTTGGAAAAGATTAAAAGAATTGATAAGCCTTTAGCCAGGCCAACTAAGAAAAAGAGAGAGAGAATACACAAGTTACTAATATCAGAAAGGTGGTTCATCACTACAGATCCTATAGACATTAAAAGGATAATAAAGGAATTTTATGAAGAACCCCATGCCACAAATTTGATAACTTAGATGAAATAGGCCAATTCCTTGAAAGACAGATTTTACCAAAAGGCACACAGGAGAAATAGACAATCTGAATAGGTCTATAAGTATTAAAGAAATTAAATCAAAAATCTATAGCCTTCCAAAACAGAGAGCATCAGGCCCAGATGACTTCACTGGTGGATTCTAGCAAACATTTAAGGAGGAAATGGTACCAGTTCTCTACAATCTTGTCCAGAAAATAGAAGCAGAGAGAACACCTCATAACTTATTCTGTGAGGCCACATTTTCCTACTACCATGACAAAGGCATTACAAGAAAAGAAAACTCTATTTCCTATCAACATAGTTGCAAAAATCCTCAACAAAATATTAGCAAATCAAACCCAACTCTGTATGAAAAGAATATACAGGGGTCATGAACAAGTGGGATTTATCCCAGACATGCAAGGCTGGATCAACATTTGACAATCAATTAATGTACTCCATCACATCAACAGACTAGAGAAGAAAGATCATATGATCATATGTAGAGATGCAGAAAAAGCATCTGACAGAATCCAACACCCACTCATGATAACAGCTTTACACAATATAAAAATAGAGGGGATCCTCCTCAACTTGGGCACTACAAAAAACCCACAGGGAGCGTCATACTTGATGGTGAGAAAATAGATGCTTTCCCACTAGTGTTTGAAGATTCAGTGCAGAGGCATCTTCTCCAGGAAGGCTTCTGGATTTCCTCTCATTCCCACTGTTTAGTGAGGGGCCTCCTCTGTGGTGTCCATGGCTCCTGGTGTGATTTTGACTTGTTATTTGTGTGTCTGTTGCTGCTCTGGGCTGTGAGCTCTTTGAGGGTAGGCTCGCTGTCCCTGAGTCTGGCAGGCGGCCATGTGTAGCAAATGTGTGCCGAAGGAGGGGTGAAACAACACAAGAGGAATGAGGTCAGTTCTGTAAGGGCAGAGCATTACTCAAGGGGTTTTTGGAGAGAGGAGCCGAATCTGGGTGAGGGGCAAAGTTCAGATGTTCATTGACTGGTGTCAGGTGGGTGGTTGGGAGGGATGTTGCTGAGGTATGGGCAGAATCCAGGCCAGTGACAGCCAGCCAGTCCCTAGTGGCTATTTCCTCCACTGTGTGGACAACTGTGTATGATGGGTGGGTGGGTGGGGAAACATCTCAGGGAGTTGGTAATCAACCCAAGGAATGCGTTATCAGAGGTGAATGAGCAGTTGCCTGGGAGTGTTTATGGCACACCTGCCAGATAAGAGGAAACTTGGTGCTCAACAGGGTCATAAAGAACTTGGGCAGTTCCTAGTGTTGATGAGTGTGTCATTCATCTGCCCTCCCTCTATCTGCCCACACATCCATCCACTCTTCCTCTCCCCATTCATTACTTCAACCATCCATCCATCAATCCATCTATCATCCATCATCCACCCATCCATCCATCTATCCATCCCTCCACCCATCCATCCACCATCTATCCATCCTTCCTTCCATCCATCCTTCCATCCACCATACATCCATCCTTCCTTCTATCCATCCATCACCCATCATCCATCCATCCTCATCCATTCACCCATCATCCATCCATCTATCCATCCATCCTCATCCATTCACCCATCATTCATCCATCCATCAATCCATCCATCATCCATTCACCCATCATCCATCCATCCACCCATCCATCCATCATCCATCCATCCATCCATCCATCCATCCAACTATCCACCCATCCATCCATCCATCCTCATCCATTCACCCATCATCCATCCATCTATCCATCCATCCATCCATCCATCACCCATCATTCACCCATTATCCATTCACCCATCATCCATCCATCCATCCATCCATCCATCCATCACCCATCATTCATTCACCCATCATCCATCCATCCACCCCTCCATGTATTCATACACCCCTTCACCACTACTTCCTTCCCTTCTTCAATCCATCCATAGACACATCCTTTGATTGGACATTGTAGGATGATTTCTGGGGGCCAGTGCATTTCAGAATGCTTGAAATCTAGATGGGAGATAATTCTCACACACAAAATACCAGTATAGGAATATTTATTCAGCCCTTCCTCCTCCCTCCATCCTTCTATCTTCCTTTCCTTTTTTCCTTCCTTCCTTTGTTTCTCAAATATCCATCAAATGCCTGTGAGGGATTGAGATCTGGGATGCAGAGGACAAACAGGTTTAGCTTTCAAGGAGTTCATGTTCTAGGAATTTAAATCATATTCAACGAGCTTGAGTAACGGATGGGAAACAGGGTCACGTAAATATCATTGGAGGATGGAGCCTCAGGATTGTTGGTTATTGCAGGAAGTTTACAGTGAAAAGGAAACAACAAAGAAACAGTAAGGGAAAAGATGTAACTTTCAGAGTAAGTGGGAAGAGTGGGCTCTCTCCCTGGTAAACTGTGAGCTTCCTAGTCTGTATCTCCCAGGACTCTCAGCTCAGATCAGTGACCAACAGAGGGCGTTTGAGTGAGTGCACATCTGATCTGAAGTCAGGTGGATGGAGGTGTGACTTACAGCAATACCCACCTCTTTTAAATGCACAACTCAACAGACTGGCAAATGTCTTCACCCTCTTTCAGTTAATCCCTTACCCAGCCTCAGCTCCTGGCAATCACTGATCTCATACCCATTCTGCAGTTTTGCTTTTTCCAGAACATCGTATAAAAGGAGTCATACAGCATGTTGCCTTTTGAGTCCAGTTTCTTTCATTGAGCACAGTGCATTTGGAAATCACCCATCCTGCTGCATGCACCAGAAGTTCGTCCTCTTTTATTGCTGAGTAGTATTCTATTGTATGGATATACTAAAATTATTTTATCCATTCATTAGTTTCAGGTTGTTTCCAGTACCTGATCATTGGAGAGGGCACGTGTTTTCATTTCTCTTGGGTCAACACCCAGGAGTGGGGTTGGTGGATGACATGTTAAGTGTGTGTTTAACGTTATGAGAAGCCGCCAATCTGTTTTCCAAAGTGGCTGCTTCATTTTACATTCCCACCAGCAATGGAGGAGATTTCTAGCAGCTTCACTTCCTTGTCAGCACTTGATATTTTCAATTTTTTGAAGAGATAATGGCGAAAAAGTCCCCAAATTTGATGAAAACTATAAAACCACACATCTAGAAATCTCAATAAACTCAAAGCACCCGAAGAAAATTACATCAAGGTGCATTGCCTAAAAGGAACGCTACCGAGGGGCGCCTGGGTGGCTCAGTCGTTAAGCGTCTGCCTTCAGCTCAGGTCATGATCCCAGGGTCCTGGGATCGAGCCCCGCGTCGGGCTCCCTGCTCCGCGGGAAGCCTGCTTCTCCCTGTCCCACTCCCCCTGCTTGTGTTCTCTCTCTCACTGTCTCTCTCTGTCAAATAAATAAATAAAATCTTAAAAAAATAATAAAATAAAAGGAACGCTACAGAGAAAATCTCAAAGGCAGGCAGACGAACACAGATAAAAATGATAGCTGACTTGTCCTCAGAAACAATGCTGGCCAGGAGACAACGGAGCAACATCATTAAAATATTGAAGAGAAATACCGGCCACCTAGAACCCTGTCCAGCCAAACATTCTCACAATTTCAAGCAAAATACTAGCAGACACATGGGACCTGAAGAATTCATCACCAGGACACACAAAGTGGCCACGAGGCTGTCTGCTCATTTTCCTGCTGCTGCAGCTCAGACCCGGGTCTCAGTGTCCAGCTGTAGGGGACGCTGGCCTATGGTGCCCTCCTGAGGCATGGAGGCCAACACAGAGCCTGGCTAATCGGAAACAGGCCTCTTCCTGGGGGAGCCAGGTCAGGCAGGGAGGACCCTGAGAGTGTCCATTCCCCGACCCGCACCCCGACACTGAAAGATCCCGCAGACCCAAGCGTGTTGGTCTTACGGGTGGGGCCGCCAGGCTTGTTGTCTGCCGCCTCCTGGGTGTGTCCATTTCCACCGCTGCCCCCACCCTGCTGGTCTTCCTGAGTATCCAGCCATCTGCCCCCTGGAATCCAGACAGCCGGCTGGTTCTAGCCTCGTTCCGGCATCTGAGCGGCCCCGGTGTGTGCTGCGCACAGCTCCATGCCTGCATCTCCTGGGCTGCCATGCACGCTGGCCTGCCAAGACCGGGACATGTTGAACCCTCCCCACCCCAGCGGCAGCCCTTTTAAGCTCAGAGGCTGCAGCTTCATCTGAGGTTTGGTCTTGATTCTTCTTGTTCTCAGTGGGAAACCCACCCAGGTGAGCTTCGGAGGAAGCGGAGGGGTGTTTGAATCCTGTCTGTTCCTCCGGCGGATTCCTGCCAACTCAGCTACAGGGTCTTTTTGCTTGTACCCAGCACACGTGGGGCACGCACCGCCTGGAGTGGGAGATGGGGCGTAGCTCCTTGTGCATCAGCATTTTGCACAATGTCCTTCGGGAGCCCTGGTCACCACCTGACCTCAGCATTACCCTTCAGAAGCAAATGCTGCCTGTCAGGCTAAATGCCTGAATGTGGAACGCTCACGTTTTAGAAAGTCTAACAAGACCCTGGCTCTCGGCTCTTTCCAGATCTTCATCTAATTTGCATATCTTGATCTCTGAGGAGGTGGTGAAATTTGCTCCTCTTCAAGTTCACACCTGTCAGCCCTGACCCCTCACCAGGTGTGGGCTTAGCAGGTGGCCCTGGGACGGCGTGGGACACCCGCCCTACAGCTGGCCCGCGGCTTATCTCCAAGAAAACACTTTGAAGAGATTTTAAAACAATGTGTCTGCCTCAATTATAAATCAAAACCTAATTAGCAGTCCACTTCCAACTTTGTAGACAAATAGTTATTTCAATTTCTCAATAACTGTACAGTGATCACGGGTGAAAAATGATGCTTCAGTTCTCCTTGCCTGTGAAAAACGTAAATCACCACCTTCAAATATGCGATTACTTTCTAAATTATCCCATTTGAGCGTAGGGTCGTGGGGAAGCAGAAGGATTGGGGCATCTGTGTTCACCGTTCAGCAGGGGCTGGTGGGGGCGGGGGCGGGGGCTCCTTGGATCCCCTCAGGGCACTGTGATGTCATGGGGCCCTTCCAGGTCCGACGCCTGGGGCTGTGGGGGGCGTGGTGTCCTCTAAAACGGAGAGGAGGCTCTGGCTTTGTGGAAAGTCACGGGCCTGCCCCCTCCCTTGAGGACTGCGGGGTCCCTGCCTCTGAGGGGTCTGTCTGGCTTTCAGAAGATCACTCTCCACTCCCCGACGTTCTTGCCTGGCCAGGCCGTCGGGCCCCAGCTGCCCCCAGGGAGCCAGGACAGCCCAGATGCAGGTGCTCTGAGGTGGCCGTCTGCCTCCTGCAGACCCCTGCCCTGAGCTGGGCGCTGTGGGCGGTGTGTGAACAGGACAGGTGCCTCCCCGAGACCTGAGAAATGTCACTGTGGCAGATGCCGTCGGCCTGGGTTTCATCGTCGGGTTTCAAGGAACAAATTGTCAAGTTGCTCAGGGTCTATTTAAAGAGGATTTAAAAAAAAGATATTTATTTATTTATTTAGAGAGCGAGCAAGTGAGCCGGGGGAGGGGCAGAGAGAGAGAATCCCATGCAGGGCTCGATCCCACGACCCTGAGATCGTGACCTGAGCCAAAATCAAGAGTTGGACGCTCAACTGACTGCACCACCCAGGCGCCCCAAGAGGGTTTTCTTTTCTTCTCTCTCTCTTTTTAAGATTTATTTATTTGAGAGAGAGAGAGAACACAGACGGGGACGGAGGGCAGAGGGAAAAGCAGGCTCCTCGAGGAGCAGGGAGCCCGACGCGGGGCTCCATCCCAGGACCCTGAGATCGTGACCTGAGCCGAAGGCAGACACGTCACTGACTGAGCCACCCAGGCGCCCCCCAAGAGTATTTTCTTATCTGCAATGTACATGCAGTGATTTTTATTAATAAAAATAAATTTTGTTTCAAAGTGGGAAAATGGGGCGCCTGGGTGGCTCAGTCGTTGGGCGTCTGTGGGAAAATATACCAAAGATACTCAGAACCTTGGATTTCTGTGAAGTAGCTGATCTAAAATCAAACAAGAGAAGAAAGTCAGGGTGAGTTCTGCGGGGGACACTGGGTTTTCCCGGTGGGGCAGCTCTCTGTGCCTGGGCTCTGGGCAGACCCCCACTCCTCAGGGCCCCCACAGCTTCGTCTGACCTGGTGGCCCCCTGACCATGGCTCACATGATTTGCTTTCCGCCATCAGGGGTCAGTCTGGCCTCCCAGGGCCTGGGGGGGAGGGGGCCCACGGACTGTCCAGCATGGCTCTGACTTTGTCCTGTGCTTGGGACCTCGCTGGGACCCAGGGGTGCTTGGTGGGGCTCGAAGTCCGGTAGGAGTTGGAGAAGCAGTGGTTCCAAGACTCCCTCCTTCCAGCTCCTTTGCCTGGACCCCTCCCCAGGCTCCCCGGGGCTTCTCCTTGTGCACCCTGTGTCTGCGCCCACAGGTCCTGTTCTGGGTGGGGTCTGTGCCCACCAGGCTCAGGAACGGTGGGAAGACGCCCGGGGGGGTGGGTGGGCAGCAGATGGGTCCTCCAGGCCCTTCGGGAGTGTTGCAGCCGTGGGCATGTTCTGCAGCATCTGAGAAGCTGGGTGTTGATTTTTTAAGCCTACCGCCGCCCCCCGCCGAGACCCCCCTCCTGCTGTCCCCAGGGTTTGCTGAGCACCCCTTCCCCGGGCAGCGTCTTCCATGTGGCCACCAGGTGGCAGGAGCGTTCTTCGCCGGCCCCGCTCGGCCCTGGTGCCCAGCCTTGGACCAAGACTGATTTCTGTGGATCGAAGTATGGGAGAAAAGCAGAAAATATTTCACAGGAAAAGGCTAAATAATAACTGGGGGCAAAACTGAAACATGCCCTTGGACTTGGAAATGATGCCGATTATCAGCCGTTTGGTGAAGAACCCGGGGGGCGTCTCGGTCTCTGGGTTGGAGTGCAGGTCGGGGTGCGGGGCCTGGAGGGTGGAGGACCCCAGCTCCGGAGAGCTTGAAGTGGGGGGCCTGAGGAGGAGCTGATGCAGGGGCTGTGGGCACAGGGGCCGCCACTCCGACCTGGACGCGTGCTGGGGAGAAGCTGACCGATGGGCTCCTCCGCGTCATTCACGATGGTCCCCAGGAAGCCCCCAGCCCCTCCAGAGCAACCTTGGGGCCCACATCAGGGGAGGGGATCACTACTTGGGTGCCTGATTCATGTCCGCCGTCCGCTCACACTGCGACCTCCCGGGCAGGGCCACATGGTGAGGCCGCCTGTGTCCCCAGCACATGGCCTGGAGCACAGAATGTGCGCGGTGAGCACAGCCACAAGCGTGGGGGCCCCGGTGCCGCCAGGGAGGGGCTCCTACCAGTGCAGGTGACGCCTGGCTGGACCTACTAGGCGGAGGACACAGGATAGCCAGGCATTGGGGTGCCAGGGGGAGGTCAGGTTGAGGAAGGTAGGGTGCGTGGTCTGGGTGGAGCTGTGGACAGACCCCTCAGCAGCATGTGGATGCCGCTCACCCGAAGCCACCAGTGGAGAAGCTCTGACTGGGGACTGCAGGTCTGGGGGGAGCTCAGGAGTCAGGAATGATCCAGGGATTCCTGTTGGGGCCCTGGGGACCCTTGAGGCTGCAGGCAGCCTAGCTCAGTCCCCCCACCACCCCGGCCCTTGTCTGCCCCCCTCCATCCCTGCTGGTCCCCCCTCCACCCGGACCTGTTCCCACTCTGTCTCCACTGGTCCCCCCTCAACCCGGACCCTGTTCCCGCTCTGTCCCCGCTGGTCCCCCCTCCATCCCCGCTGGTCCCCCCTCCACCCGGACCTTGTTCCTGCTCTGTCCCCACTGGTCCTCCCTCTACCCAGACCCTGTTCCCGCTCTGTCCCCGCTGGTTACCCCTCCACCCGGACCCTGTTCCCGCTCTGTCCCCATCTATCTCCTCCCCCCCACCCCCCACCCCGGGAGTGCTGGAAAGTTCTTGCTCTCTCAGGATACACTGGAAGATGACTCACCGTGGTTGTTTGGTTCAGTGGCCCCTGTCCTGTGAAGCTTCCCCTTCTGGGGACTTCCTGGGCTGACCCCCTCCAGTGACCGCTCCTGTCTAGCCTCGGCTCTCAGGGTTCGGCGGGGCCAGGGTCTGGGCCATGCTTACTTTCGGGCAAATTAATGACAGAGTGTGTGAATGAGGGACAAAGACGCTGGCTTGGCCGCGCCGTGAGCTCACCACGACCCGCATCTGCTCCGTGCGGCCAGGGGCGCCGCTCACACATCACTGCTCACACCCCCTGGACACCCAGAGGAAACTTCGGAAACCTTGGGACAGGAATTGCCGGGGAAGGAGGTGGGCGGAGGCGGGGCTCTGGGTGTGTCCTGGGCCGGCGGGGACGGAGGGGCAGGGGCAGCGGGAGGGCCCTGGGCGGCCTGTCTTGGCTTTCCTGGGGAGGCACCAGGCGAAGGGCAGGACCTGACCTCTGCCCTCAGAGCCCGAGGGGCCGTGGTGCTCTCCGGCCCAGCTTTGCCCTGGACCCTCAGAAGCCGCCTGAGGGTGGGCTCGCTGTCCCCCTGGACAGCGCGTCCCGGAGAGGCCTGAGCAGCCGCTGGGCCTCTGCCGGGCTCAGGCCCCAGGGCAGCCCCCTGCAGCCTCGGCCTCAGGGGAGGGTGTACTTATGACATCCGGAAAGTAAAGTGAATGTGTCCACGCACACAAGCCTGCTCCCTGTTCCCACCACGATCCGCTATTCTCTCGCCCAGGCTCTGGGCCTCAGCTGGCCTTGGGTGACCTTGTTTTGGGCCAGGCTGGGGTCTCTCTTCCTCCTGCATTCACCCTCACCTGCCCAGCTGCTCAGGCCAAAATTCGGGGGTCTTGATGGCCCCTGTAGTTTCCGAGACTGATCGCTATGTATCCCTGTCTTCACACGGTCCAGAAACGGTTCCTTCCACGTCTCCTCCACCTCCCCCACCGCCCCCCACGTCCCGCACACTCCGCACCCTCCCTGCACACCCCCCGAGACTTGGCAGACAGCACCCCGACCCTGTGACCCACACATTCAAGCCCCCATGGCTGGCCCTTGACACCTGTCCTCCGTCTCTGTCCCCTTGCTCCTGTCCTTCAGAAGGGCCCACTGGGTCCATTTGTGTATCTGCTTTTGTCCGTGCCTCCCTAGGACGGTGTCCTTGGGCTCTTTGCCAGCCTCTCAGATTTCACCCCGCTGCCTGCTTGCTTGTCTTCCTCCGCAGAGGCTGCCCTGTTTGTTCTGGGGTCCATGGCCTCTGAGCTCTAGGAAGGCTGGACCGCATCTGTCTGCTCTCCTCTGCACGCAACTGGGCACCTGCTGGTCTTCGATAAAGGGCCATTCTCAGTGACTCTCTTACTGCAGACCTCAGAGGCCCTCAGCCAGTCAGGTACCAAACCCAGGCCACCCGTGGACCCCTGGCAGCAGCTGGGCGTGGTCAGAGGTGGGGTGGGGGCCCGGGGGCCTGCTGATGTCAGCTTGGTTGATGAGAGTCCCAGAGGTCTGCGGGTTACTACAGTGAGCTCTGGGGGTGGGGGTGGGGAAGGCCCAGATCCTGGTGCTTCCAGGAGGGGTTCTGGATGCTTCATGTGTCCTTCTCTCTCCCCGAAACCAAAGCGCTTGTAGTTGGAAGGAACAGGTGTCAGTCATTTACAGCATAGTATGAATGTAACACGAATAACCTTATATTTTCTTAAAAGTGTTAATGAAATATTTCAGTTATACAGAAGAGTGGAGAAAACAGTATCACAGAAACTCACATACCCTCTGCCCATACAATCAGCTATTAATGCGTCGTCCCATCTGCGTCCGCTGGTTCATTGTTCCGCTGCAGTGAGCCGAGCATGGGAGGCCGGGCCGCAGCCCCGACCGTCCTCAGCCCGTGTCCCGCCGCAGGACAGTTCCAAAGCAGTGCGTCCCCCCGCCCTTCCTCGGGAAAGACTCACCCTCAACAATACATAATCGTGTGCTATAAACCTTGCATCAGTGGGATCCTACTGGATGGTTCCTTTCTCACCGTTTTGTGCCGTGATGCTCAGGTCAGTAAATGTGTCCTGTTTTACTGCCGCACGAGAAGAGTGGGCTGTGGGTCCCCTCGCCTACTGAGGTAAATCCACGTCCTGGTTAACTGTGCCACAGGATCCTCCTCTGGCTCTGCTCTTCAGTGGCATCCGGCGCTCACCCAGCATTTCTGCGAACTTGAAACTGGAGGTGGACGTGCCATTTTCTGGAGACCCTGTCTACCATCTTGCCAGCATGGGAACTCCTCCGTCTGACCCTCCCATGTAAAAGTTGTTCTAACAGGTTCTAGTTGGAAGGACTTGACATTGCACTTGCAGACTCCAGGAGCTCTGAGTAGGTGTGGGCAGCTACCTGGAGGGGGGCACAGGTGGGGCGTGGTAACTGCCGTTGGGTGGGATGGGTCCACTCCTAGAAGTCCGAGGTCAATGTGCACGGGCCTCTCCACTTCTGCCTGGGCCTCCGGAGCAGCTGAGGTGGGAGCACGACCCCAGTGAATGCATAGGGATTAGGTTGTTGGGCAGAGGTGACCCACAGTGCAGGAGCGGGATGCGGAGGGTCTGACAGGGGGATGCAGGGAGAAGCCAGGGACGGGCCTGAAGGGGCCCCGTGGGGCCCGAGGACAGAGGGGGTGGTCCACTTGGTGGATGGAGGAAATCATGGACAGGGAGCTTGGGCAGGGGGTTATATAGCGGGGGACATAATGAGTTCATGGAAACAAAAGTGGGGTGTCCTGGACGCAGCTGCCGGTACAGGTAGGTGGGTGGTCTGGGCTAGAGACGGGAATTTAAAGAAATGAATGGTAATAGGAGTCTCACGTCCAAGACAGCAGCTGAAGGGTCTCCACAGACCCAGCAAACAAGCAAAGCTTGCCAAAATTATGAAAAAAAAGAAAAATCCCATTTAAAGTCTCTGGAAATTGTCCTAAGGGCATACATCAACTGAAGAAATATTTATTCAAGAAAATCTACTGAAACTTGCTGAGAGCGTGCGGTGTTTGAGCCAAGATCTTCACCCTATCTCCCTCCCGCCAGCCGGCGTGATGGAAGCCGGCAGACGGACCAAGAGTGTGGGGCTCCCTCTCCTTCAGCTCCCAACCCAAGGTTGGGGAGTGTCAGCAGGGGCCACCCACCAGCATCCTCACCCCTCCCAGCTGCTGTGGAGGGGGCTACACTCCTCCCCACCGTCCCTGCGTCACCTGGGGGCTGTCCTGGCTGCGGCGGGCTGGCCGGGCGGGGACATGACCACCTTTGCTCCAGCTCTTCCATAGGACAGAGATTCCACTCCAGGAGAAGGAAGCATGAAGAGTAGTGGCTCAAAGACGTCGTCCGGGGGAGAGGTGGTGGGTAAGAAAGAGAGCACCGGAGTCTCCCCAGGAGCTGACTGGGAAGTTCAAGCCCAAGATTGCCCTTCTTGATCAACAACAACACACTAACCCACTGGGCCAACTAGTCCACTGGAGGGAACCAAAGGAAGAGACAGCTAAGAGCCCCCTGGGGTCAGAACAAACCTCAAAGACTGACCTCAAAACCCACCCCTGGCTGAATGTAATTGGATTAACCTGCTGAGCAATTCCTGCCCTGCAGTAAAAACAATGGAGCCGTGAGCTGGTAGTTAATGGAGCCTCACTGGCTGGGTGTGAGAGCAAGGGGCACTTGGCAGCCTAGCAGAGAGGTCAGGGAAAGAGACAGTCGGGGACAGGTCTGCCACTGCCCCTCGAAGACCGCACATGCCCAAGGCCTGAGCCCTCCCACAGTGACACCAAAATCGTCTCTGCTAGAGCACCCTGGCCAAGACACCAAACAAACAGACAATAGCGAATCAAGCCCCCCGGGGGCAGGGAGGGGCAAGGTTGGTTTAACATCTGAAAACCAATTAATGCAATCCACAATGTCAGTAGAATAAGGGACAAAACCCACACAATCATCTCAATAGATGCAGAAAAAACATTTGACAAAATTCAAATCCCTTTGTGATAAACGCGCTTAACAAACAAGGAACAAAAGTGAAGTCCTCCCACCTGATAAAGGGCATCTATGAAAATGTACAGCTCACATAATACCGAACAGTGGAAGTCTGAATGTTTTCCCCTTAAGATCAGGAGTAAGACAAGAATGTCCACTCTAGCCTTCTTGTCGTCACACTGGAGGGTCACCTGGGGCATTAGGCTAGGAGAAGAAATAACAGGCATCCATATGGGAAAGGAAGAGGTAAGATTGTCTCCATTTGCTGATGACATGGTCCTGTGTGTATAAAACCCAAGGAATCCACTCAAAACTAGTAGAGCTAATAAATTTGTTCAGCAAGGTTGCAACTTACAAGATCAATATATAAAATAAATTGTTTTTCTGTTCAGTAGCAATGAGCTAACTGAAAATGAAATTAGGAAAACAATCCATCTACAATAGCATCAAAAAGAATAGGGAATTAGGAATAAGTTTAACAGAAGAATGCAAACTTACACTTCAAAAACTACAAAATACTGTTGAAGGAGATTAAATCTAAATAAGTCTGAAGATAGACCTATATAATAATCTGAATTATCTATATAAGTATCTACACATTCTAAATTAGATCTTAAATAAATGGAAAGACATTCCACGTTTATGGGTCAGAAGATTTAATACTGTTAACATGGCAGTACTTTTCACATTGATCTACAGATCTGCTGTGGTCAAAATCTAAGCTGACCCCTTTGTACAAATAGAAAACTCCATCCCAGAATTCATATGGGAACTCATGGGACCCTAAATAGCTAAAACAATCTTGAAAAAGAAGAACAAAGATGGATGACTCATATTTTCTGATTCTAAAACTCACTGCAAGGCTGTAGAAATGAAGACTGTGGGACAGGTGTAAGGGTAGACAGTCGGCTGGTCAGTGGGACAGCCCAGAGCGGCCCAGAAACAAGCCCTTACTTTTGTTGTTGGCTGAGTTCTGACAAGGGGGTCAAGAACTTCAACAGGGGGACGTGGGAACAACTGGACATCCACAGGCAAAGGAACACATCTGGACCCCTACTTCACACCAGATACAAAAATTGAGTCAAAAGGAATCAAGGACCCAATTATAAGAGCTAAAACTGTAACACTTTTGGAAGGAAACATAGGTGTAAATCTTTGTGACCTTGGATTAGGTGAATGGTTTCTTTTTCTTTTTTGTTTTTTTAAAGATTTATCTATTTTAGAGAGACACTGAGCAGGGGGAGGGGGAGAGGGAGAGAGAATCTCAAGCAGACTCCCCACTGAGCATGGAGCCCAACATGCAGCTTGATCCCAGGACCCTGAGATCATGACCTGAACTGAAATGCAGAGCAGCCACCCAACTGACTGAGCCCCCCAGGCTCCCCAGGTGAATGGTTTCTTAAATATGACACCAAATGCATAAACCACAAAGGGAAAAATAGGTAAGTTAGGTTTCATTAAAATTAAGAACTTTTGTACATCAAAGGAACTATCACAAAATGAAAAAACAGCCCACAGAATGAGAAAAAATATTTGTGAATCATATATCTGATAATGATTTGTATCTAGAATATAAAAAAATATATAAGGTACAATTACAACTCAATAATAAAATGATAAATGAATTTAAAAATGAGCAAAGGATCTGAATAGACGTATCTCCAAAGAAGATACATAAGTAGCCAGTAAGCATAGGAAAAGATGCTCAACATCATTGGCCGTCGGGGACATGCAAGTCAAGACCACAAAGAGGTGCCACTTCAGATCCACTGGGATGGCTGGAGTCTAAAGGACAGATGATAACAAGTGTTGGCAAGGCTATGGAGCGACTGGGACCCTCATTGCTGGCCTGCACGTCATGGGGTGCACCACTTCGGAAAAAGTCTAGCAGTTCCGCTCGTTAAGTGGAGTGTGACGGGATGACACAGTGATCTCACTGCTAGGTGTTTACCCCAGAGAAATGACAACATATCTCATCTCATCCCATGATCGTACGTTAATGTTCATGGTGGCAGTATTCACAGTGGCCAAAAAAGTGGAAACAACCCAATGTCTGCCAAGGGATCAATACATTTAAAAAATGTGACGTATCCATACGCTGGAATGGCACTCAGCCATAAAAAGGGTCGAAGCGCGGACGCGCACTAGGGCGTGCGTGGACTTTGAAGACATCAGTGGAAGACGTCACTCACAAAGGGCTGCACAGCGAGTGTTTCAGTTTATATGAAATTTCCAGAATAGACAAATCTGTGCAGATGGAAAGTGAATTCGTGGTTGCCAGGGGCTGGGGGCAGGCGGAGGATTGGGGTGATGGCGAAGGAACAGGATTTCTTTCTCTTTCTGGGGTGGTAAAAATGTCCACCGTCTTCCGGGTGGTGGTGGTGACGGATGCGCAGCTTAGTGAGTACACTAAGAGGGGTCGAACTGTACACTTTGAATGGGTGAGTTGTGTGATATGTGGATTATATCTCAATGGAGCTGTTAAATAGCACGACAGACTGAAAACGTTAGCCCTAACAAAAGCCCTTTACCCACTCCACTGAGCGGCAGGGGCAGGAGGGAACGGATCTGAAGAGACTCAGCTTTTGGGCCCCAAAGATGAAAGGTGGGGCCCATGGCCACGGATGCCTTGTACACATGGTCTTTCTGGAGCCTGAGCCAAGTCATCATTTTTATGGAGCTGGTTTTCCACTCACGGCCATATTTGTAATTAGTTTGGAAACCATTAAATGTCTTATTACTCTTGTTTTTTTTTAAGTCAAAATTCCCTGCTAATTACTAACCATAATTTTAAAGACAGAAGGGCAGAAGTTGAGAGTCGGTGCACGTCTCTCTGACTCGTGCACATATATATTGACTTTTCATTAGACTAGCGATGAGGTTATGCATATGCATGAACTGTATGTTCTCTTTTTTCTTGGCAGGGATGCTGACCTCCTACCCCAGGGCCCAAGACAAAATCAGTCCCAGACCAGGCCACACAGGGCTGCTGTGGAGAAGGATCAGGGTGTCTGGAATCCCAGTGCTGTGGAGGCTTCTGGGCCTCACAGGTGAGCCTATGACCCCTTGCCTCTCAGCCAGGGGGCCTCTCCTTGGAGGGTGCCATGACTGGATGAATGGGTTCAGCTCAGCCCATGAACCAGGGAAGTTGAGGCCAGATGGGGCCAAGGGATTGGTTGAGCTAAGAGGAGGATCAAATTTTCCTGAATCCCTGCCAACTTCCTCTGCCACTTGCCCTCCCAGTAGGGCCAAACTCTCTGGCCTTGTCCCCTAAAATGAAGAGGGTGGCTGATTCTTCATGTGTGAAATGTTCTTTCTTTGGTTCATCCGTCCATCCATCCATCCATCCATCCATCCATCCATCTATCCACCCACTCAGCCATCTATCCACCCACTCATCCATCCATCCACCCACTCATCCATTCATCCACCCATCCATCCGTCTGTCCATCCATCCACCCACTCATCCACCCACCCACTCATCTACCCATCCACCGACTTATCCATCCATCCATCCATACAACCATCCATCCATCATTCATCTATCCATCCATCCACCCATCTATCCACCCACTCATCCAACCATCCACCCACTTATCCATCTATCCATACAACCATCCATCCATCATTCGTCCACCCACCCACCTACCCACCCATCCATCTATCCATCCATCCATCCACCCATCATCCATCCATTCTTCCATCCATCCATTCATCCATGCCACAATACTAAGGACCACTATGTCCCAGACAAGTTGATTTCCATGTGTCCACTTCTGTTCATACAACATAAGTGCTGCTCTCATGACCATTTTACAGGCATGAAGACTAAGGCCCAGAGAGGTTAAGTGACTTATCCAGAGTCACACAACGAGGACCTGGGGCAGGAGGGGGATTTGGGCCCCTGTCTGGGTGGCTTTCTCCTGTATGACACTCCCATGGTGGTGTTTTACACAGTGACTTTTCCTGGACTGAGTGAGGAGACATGTGATCCACACCTGTCTGACACAATGCCACCTGTGGGGTTGGAGATGACCAGGGTGGGGACTCAGGCCCACCTGGTTCTGATGGAGGGGAGTGGGGAGGGGTGGGCATCTTGACTTGGAGGATAGAAGTCAGGGTTGTGGAGGCCTGTCTAGTGTGTTTGGGGGTGGGAGGGTGGTTATAGGCCCTGGGGCTTGAGGTGGGTGAAGGGAGCTGAGAGTGAAGCTGGGGTCCAGGGGTGGTTAGGGTGGGGGCCGTGCCATTTGAAGATGCCCACGTGGGTAAGGTCAGATGACACAGTGGGAAAGGTAGCTCTGGCCCTGTCCCCCCAGCCCTTTCCCCTAGCCCCGCCCCATATCCTGTCCTCCCAGCCCTTCCCTTGGCCCTGTCCCCCAACCCTGTCCCTTAGCCTTGCCCCGGCCCTGTCCTCCCGGCCCTTCCCTTGGCCCTGTCCCCCAACCCTGTCCCCTAGCCCTGCCCCCAGCCCTGTCCCCCTGGCCCTGCCCACCCCAGCCCTCTCCCCCCTTCCCTGGCCCCTTTCCCTAGCTCTACCCCAAGCCCTGCCCCTGGCCTTGTCCCCCTGGCCCTGCCCCCAGCCTTGCCCAGCTGGCCCTGTCCTCCTGGCCCTGTCCCCCTGGCCCTGCCCCCAGCCCTGTCCCGCTGGCCCTCTCCTCCTGGTCCTGTCCCCAGCCCTGCCCCTCCCAGTCCTGTCCCCTGGCTCTGTCCCCCAGCCCTGCCCCCTTGGTCCTGTCCCCTGGCTCTGTCCCCCAGCCCTGTCCCCCCTCCCCACTGGAAATTCCTGCTCCCTCGCTCTTTAGAATATGGGGAAACTGGATTTTCCTGGCTTTGGACAACTCAGAGACAACAGATGAGCTCTAGCCCACACCTGCTAGGTGGTTGTTCCTGAAGCTTCAGTGCTGCACGTCCCTGTCAAGTTCGAGTCTCCTACTGAGGAGGGTGCTCCTGTCTCAGTTGTCAGCAAAGTGTTGACTGAGCCCTGATCCCCACAGGGATGCTCAAAACAAATGCCATTTAGGGGCACACACTGATGTGTTCTGAAGACAGAAGCCCTGACGTAGGAGCCGGTCAGCCATCAGCTGGGATATAAATGGGGAGATCCTGGGTCCTGCAGGTCTGATTCAGCGAGCTGAAAGGTAGGACGTGGGCAACCCCTCTTCTTCTCTGGCATTGGTCTATCATCTGGCCTAGCTGCTGACCCAGGCCTAGCCCCCGATCCTAGCCTAGCCGCTGACCCTGGCCCAGCCCTGGACCCTGGCCTAGCTCCTGACCCTGGCTTAGCTGCTGACCCTGGCGTAGCCCCTGACCCTGTCCTCGCCATTGACCCCAGCTTAGTCACTGACCCTGGCTTAGCTGCTGACCCTAGCCCAGCTGCTGACCCTGGCCCAGCCCTTGACCCTGGCCTAGTCTCTGACCCTGGCCTCACCATTGACCCCAGCTTAGTCACTGACCCTGGCCTCACCATTGACCCCAGCTTAGTCACTGACCCTGGCCCAGCCCTTGACCCTGGCCTAGTCTCTGACCCTGGCCTCACCATTGACCCCAGCTTAGTCACTGACCCTGGCCTCACCATTGACCCCAGCTTAGTCACTGACCCTGGCCTAGTCTCTGACCCTGGCCTCACCATTGACCCTGGCCTCGTTATTGACCCCAGCTTAGTCACTGACCCTGGCCTAGCTGCTGACCCTGGCCTAGCTGCTGAGTGCCCCACGGCTCTGGGCAAATCCCTTTGCCCACTTGAGCCTCAGAGTGTCTTCTGTTGAGTGGGGAGGATGGTCCACCCTTGTGCCCACAGGCCCAGCAGACCACTGAGTCATGACTCCCATTACTCATGTGAGCCTGAATTCAGAGTGTGAGCGTCCTCTTTATGCTTCCAGGTTCACGCTGAGACCTCCACCTCCAGGAAGCCTTCCTAGGTTGGTGCCCTTCTTGGGGCTCTGCTGGCCCCTGTCCTGGGTGTAGGGGCTACAGCAGGCTCCCAGAGGGAGAGGCAGACCCATATAAAATCAATTCCTGGGACGGGAAGAACACCGGGCAGGGCTGGCGGGTGAAGGAGGCGTGACTGAGTGTGGTGGAGCCCAGGACTGCAAGGAAGGTTTCTAGGAGGAGGTGTGTGAGGAGACCACTGAGAAGTGAGGAGGCGGAGGATGGAGGGTTTTCGTGATGGAGGTGAAGGAGGTGAAGGAGGAGCCCATGGGCCATTGGGGCCATCGGGGGTCCCGTGTAGCCGTGGCAGGGTGGTGGGGCCCAAGGCGGGTTTTGGGCTGTGGGGCCCCAGCTGTGGGGTCTGGAAGGAGGGGGCTCCTGGTGAAGGAAGGGTTACCTGACAGTGAGAGGCCCACCTAGGGACAGGTCTCCCCTTTAGCGGCTAAATGATGCCACATGCGACCTGAACCCAGGGGCTGGGGGCTGAGCTGGGTGGGGGTAAGCTCGTGATGGGGGAGGGGCCGATTTCCCAGCTGTGGGGGCCCCGGGACTTCCACGCTATGAGGCCGCGGTGGTGGGCAAGCAGGGGCTGTGACCAGGGGCCATGCCCTGCACCAGCCTGCGGGAGGGTGACCCTGGTGGGGGCAACCCCCTCCTCCCAGGCAGAACGTGGACTCTGGGAGCTTTAACATCCCTTCAGAATTTGAGGCAAATAAATTTGTCAACACGCAGCTTCTTTTTACAAAACAAGAGATTTCCTCTAAATGAGATTTGCAGCTGAAAGTGAACTTGGGTTTTCAGACCTGTAATCCATGCTCATTCAGAAACCAGCTCCCATTTGGCCTCATCCTGTGTTTTATGAAATAAAGTAAAAATTGCTAACACATTTCCTTGTATTTCCGTTTGGGAAGGGGATATAAATAGGTGGGCTTGGTAGAAGCTGCTAGTGGCAAACCACTCTGGCAAGAGCAGCAGAGACTCAGCCCCTGGCATCAGGACTGGCTCGAGAGCTGCGTGAGGACACGGGGGCTGGACAGGGACCCGAGGTCACCCAGCAGGGCCCAAGGGCAGGCAGAAACCCACACTTCGTTGTGGTCCAAGTGGTGTGGTCAGAAATATCTGCCAGCCGGGAGTTACCGTGCTGACGGGGAGCTCACCCCTTCACACGAACACCTGGTCTATTTCTGAGCAATTCCATGTTCTGGAAAATGCTTTCTTCCATTGAACTGAAGCCCAGCAAGGCTGCCCGGCACAGTTTTCTCCCTCCTTCCCCGGCCAGCCCTGGGGCCATGATCCTGTGCCCGCTCGCTCAAGGACACTCTGCGTGCTCTTCCATGGTCTGTCATTAGCAAGGCTGGAATCCCCAGCGTGTCCACCACAACCGGCCCTTTTGCTCGAGCTCCAACCAGTCTTGCACTGGCCCTGGCTGGAGCTCCGCTTGGGCTGGCTCAAGCCTTGTGGGTGCCTAGTCTGGGCGGGAAAGAGCCAGGAGCCTGGGGATTTGCTGGTAACTGAGCAGCAGTGAGCAGACAGCCCAGAGTTCCTCCTGTCCTTGGATGATCCCTATGCCCCTCCTGGCCCCTCTAGCCCCCGAGAACCAGGGTCTATGCAGGAGCCCCATCCTCTCCGTCTCTGTCCCTATGCTCCCTGTGGGCAGCATCCTCCTCTTCCTGAGCCCCTGGCTAACGGTCTCAGTGCTGGTCAGGACCTCAGACAGTGTCCCTCCCTCTCTGGGAGCCAGAAGGCTGGGGTGGGGGGACTGGTTACCTGTCCTCACGTGTGGTCTCTGTCTGCCCTGCTCTCCTGTAAGGCTCTCAGGGCTGGACACCTCCTTCTCCAGGTCCCTAGAGGCTGGCCCTCTCCACCGACACCCGGCTTCCCTCAGCAAATCACCTGAACTTATTCTTGCAACGAGAACACCAATCGAGGGCGGGCAGGGGTCAAGTCCTACAAGAGAGTGGAGCTCACTGCAGAGGGGGGTCAGCGATGGACCACCGGACCTCGGGGGTGTCCTTGGCCCAGACAGTGGAGCCAGGCTTGCAGTGGACACGAGTCTACTCTAAAGCTGCCCACACCCTCCCTGGACCAGGTGCTGGCCACGGCTGCCTCTCCCTGGAAGAAGGGTCTGCTGGGCACAGTCCCCCCTCCACATAACCTCTGTTCTGGGGTAACATGCTCACATTTGTCACAGGCAGAAAGTGGGTCTCCTGTCACGAGCGGCCGTAGGCCAGATCTTCCTCAGGAACGAGGCTGGGTCTTTCAAATGCAAACGTAGCTTCTGAGGGATTGAAAATGAGCAGATGACCACTGCGCCCCAAAGTTGAGCGCTCTGAGGGGAGTCGCTGCAGTGGCAGCTCCAGGGTCTGATAGAACAGGGTGGGTGGACGGCGCTCAACACACTTCCCAGCGAGGGACCACGAGAACTGCCCGGGACAGTGAGATCTGCTTCGGTTTCCTCATCTGGGAGTAAGGATGATGGCGTACCCTCAGTTATGGGGGCTTGAGGTCAAAATGCATGATGCACCACGTCATGGACACCATAGTGCTATTTTGGGGGAGATCTGCGAGCCCAGGAGCAGAACTTCCACTGGAGTTGCTGCTTCCATTGAGAGTTGGGACACCCCCCCCCCCCCCCCGCCACGGAAGAAGCAGCGGCCAAGCCTTTCCTGGAGGCGCACCTGAGGCACAATGCCGACCACCCAGTTAGGCCAGATGCCTTCCCTCCGCACTCTCCTTGTATGCCTCCCCTTCCCTCCTGGACCCTCGGCTCCCTGGGGCACAGCATGTCTGCTCTCCCTGTCTGGTGACCTCCCTTCCAGCCCGATCCAACATCCTCTGGGGGTCTCCTGGGGTGCAGCGCCCTGAGGAACATCTCTCTATCTCCTGTCACCCAACCCAGACCCTGGCAGTTAGCGCCAGTGCAGGTGGGAGCTCCTGCTGGCCTAGAGGCTGGGAGTGGCTCCAGGGGATGACGTGCCCAGACACAGCCCAGAGGCAGCAGGAGCTTTGCTGGGGGTGTGAGGGAACAGCGTGTGCAGGTGTGTGTGGGGCAGGTGTGTGGGGGGTGGAGAAGCCCACTGGGGTCAGAGCTGCAAGGGGGGTCTTTCTCCAGTCCTGCCCTGGACCCTTGGGACACTCAGGGTCCCCCTGACCACGGCTCAGCCTGGACAGGGTTAGGTGACCCTCGTCTGTGCTGTCCTGGTACCTGGATGGACTTGTGTCCTGGAACTATCTACCTTTACCTTATCGAGGCCCAGGGAGACAGAAGACACACAAAAGGAATCCAAATATAGGTATTCGGTGTTTCTGAATATGAATGTAAGTAAATGAAACAGAACACATTTACTTTAAGATGTAATGGAAGGCTCAGCAAAATACTAGAAAACCAACTTCAGTGGCTCATCAAAAGGATTACGCACCACAACCAAGTGGGAATTATTCCTGGAATGCAGGGATGGTTGGATATCTGAAAATCCTTCAGCATAATACATCATGTTAACAGAATGAAGGAAAAGTTAAACACAGGATCATCTCAATGTATGCAAAAAAAGCATCTCACAACACTCAACCCCCTTTCCTTTTTTTTTTATAAGATTTTATTTATTTATTTGACAGAGAGAGACACAGCGAGAGAGGGAACATAAGCAGGGGGAGTGGGAGAGGGAGAAGCAGGCTTCCCGACAAGCAGGGAGCCCGATACGGGGCTTGATCCCAGGACCCTGGGATCATGACCTGAGCCGAAGGCAGACGCTTAACGACTGAGCCACCCAGGTGCCCCTCAACCCCCTTTCCTGATAAAAACACTTGACGAACTAAAAATAGAAGGAAACCGTCTCAATGGGGTTTATACACAAGACCCCGCAGCTAACGTCACACTCAGCGGTGACAGACCTAGAGTTTTCCCCCTGAGATCGGGAATGAGGCAAGGACCCCCATTTCCACCACTTCTGTTCAACTCAGCACTGCAAGTCCCAGCCAGAGCAACCAGGGAAAAAAAGGCATTCAAATTGGAAGAGAAGAAGGAAAATTATCTCTATTTGCAGGTGACATGAACTTATGTGTAGAAAACCCTAAAGATTCCACAAAAAAACCTTGTTAGGATTCATAAATTCAGCAGGGTTGCAGGACAAAAAAGCAACACACAAAAACCAGTTGCATTTCTATACACTAATAATGAACAATCCAGAAGGAAGTTAGCAATTCCACTTAGAATAGCGTCAGAATAAAATACTTAAGAATTAACAGAAGGAGGTGAAAGACTTAAGCAGTGAAAGCCACACATACAGCAGAGAGAAGTTAAAGACCTAAATTAATGGCATCTGTGTTCATGGGCTGGAGGCGTGATACTGTTACGATGTCAGTACTGCCACACTGATCTACAGGTTCGCTGAAATCCCTATAAAAATCCCAGGGACAGTTTTATTCAGAAATGGAAAAACCCATCCTAAAGAAACAGTCTTGAAAAAGAAGAACAAAGATGGAGGACTCACATTTCCCGATTTCAAAACTTACTACAAGGGGCGCCTGGGTGTCTCAGTCGGTTGATTGCCCGACTCTTGATCTCAGCTCAGGTCTTGATCTCAGGGTTGTGAGTTCGAGCCCTGAGTTGGGCTCCCCGCTGGGCGTGGAGTCTGCTTAAAAAAACAACAACTTATTACAAAAAGTTATAGTAATCAAACCGTGTGGTGCTGGCATGAAGACAGAGTGTAGACCGATGGACTAGAATCAAAATCCCAGAAACAAACCCTCAGATAGTAATTGTTGTGGTGGAGTGTTTTTCCACCACAAGTCAAGTAATTGTTGCCAAGACCATTCGATGGGGGAAAGGACAGTCTTTCAACAGATGGTCCCAGGGAAACCGAGTCTCACAGGCAGAGGAATGAAGCTGGACCCTCACGTAACACCATACATGAAAATCAACTCAACATGGACTGAAACCTAAATGTCAGAGCTAAAACTGTAAAACTCTGTGAGGAAAACGTAGGGGAAAGTTTCATGACACTGGGTTGGCAATGATTTCTTGGATATGACACAAAAGGCAACAAAATGGAAAATATATACGCTGCACTTGTAAAAAATTAAATATGCAATGTTCCTTTTGCACATCAAAGGATGTGATCAACAGCATGAACAGGCAACCCACAGAATGGGAGAAAACATTTACAAGTCACATATCTGATGAGGGCTTAATATCCAGAATATATAAAGAACTCCTATAAGTCAACAACAACTGAACAAGCTGATTTAAAAAGGGTGAAATATTTGAATGGATATTTCTCCAAACAAGACGTAAAGGAGAGCTCAGCATCACTAATCTTTAGGGGAAAGCAGATCAGAGCCACATGAGCACCTTGTCACACCCACCCCCATGGCTTCTGTGAACCCCAGGCTGTAACAAGGGCTGGTGACGGTGTGAGGAATGGAACCCCTGCCCACGGCCGGCAGGAATGCCCAATGGTGCAGTCACAGTGCAAAACAGCGCCACAGTTCCTCAAAACACTGAATGCAGAATTACCGTAGGATCCGTTTACGTGGGCATATGCCCCAAAGAACTGAATGCAGGGGCTTGGACGAATGTTAGCAGACTACTGTTCAGAGCAGCTTTATTTGCAATAGCCAACGGGTGGAAGCAGCCCAAATACTCATCAACAGATGGTTGGATAAACAAAATGTGGTGAGTGCACACATGGAGTACTACTCAGCCTTGAAGAGTAAGGACTGCCTGCACCTTCCGCAGCAGGGTGAGCCTTGAGGACGCCGCTGAGAGAGACGAGCTGTCGCAGAAGGACGAGCACCTGGAGGCGTCAGATTCACAGAGACAGAAGGTAGAACGGGCTGGCAGCCTGGGGCGGGGGAGGCACCTGGGGGGTTGGCGTGCCATGGAGACAAGGTGTCAGCTTGGGGAGACGCAGACATTCTGGGGACGGTTGGGGGCGATGGTTGCACAACATCGTGAAGTGCTTGATGCCCCTGAACTGTGCACTTCATGGTTAAAATGGTGAATTTTACATTATGTATATTTTACTACAATAAAGAGCATATAATGGAAGGAAAATATTAGTTGAATCAAAACACTGGAAGAACCCAAGATGATGAACATCAGTCAGCACGACCGCAAACTCCGGCCACGTGGGGCGGAGGAGCAGGGAGCTGGGCAGGAAGGGCGTGGCGGGCGCCTGGTCTTGGAGGAGCCGTGGTGGCCGCTGGGGGCAGCTGATGGCGGAACCTGGGCAGGTGTTCTCGGTGAGCAGAGACGCGAAGCATGTCCTCCGACCAGTGCCAGTGGGTGACTATACAGCTGCGTGGAGTTAAGAACATGCAGTCCCAAAGTGCTCCAAACTTTTAATATGTTTGTGTAATTTCCACTCCCCTACCACGGTTTGGTGGGATTTTAAAGGAGCCTTGGTGAAGGAATAGCACATTTCAGCTACTTCTTTAAGTCCACTTTAAACAATCCATTAATTTCAAGGGCAATGTGAACTTCTTAATGGAAAGTAACGTCTATTATATGATGCTACTGTTGCAAAATTAGTCCTACCCATTCAGGTGTCCTTCTTCCGGGACACAAGCTTGCAGAGATGTCTGGAGCTGTTCACTCTGTGTGAGCAGAGATTCTAAATGTTCATTCTTCCTTTTTATTTTGTATTGCCTTAATTTTTTTATAATGAGCATGCACTATCTTAAAGATCTTGGTATCTTATTTTTGAAAATACGTATCTGGCTGATACCCAGATCAGAAAATAAATTGCACAAACAGAAAAAAAAAAAAAGTAGGGTCTAATCTCATTGAAAGCATAGATGTACTAGTAAATCCAATCTAGCAGGATATTGTAACATTTAATACTTGTAAATCACTTGATCATATTGCTGACATACTAAGCGAACATACAGAAACAGGTTCATGGATCATTCAGTACAACTTCAACTCCCACCACTGATGAGAATCCATTGGCCAGATACGCACGGAGGAAAGTTCTTTAGTTTGATGGAAGGCGTGTGCGGGCACCTGAGCGGACGTCAGGCGCAGACGCACCCCCGCGGAGGTCTAGCGCCTTACTGTGGTGTTTCTAGAATAAAATTCTGTACGAAAAACCACACAGCACTGGCATTCAGTAAGGAGGATACCGGGTTCCTGCAGCCGAGACCCTGGTAGGACCCCTGCCCCGGCCCCCCTGCCTCCCTGGAGCAGCACCTTGCCTTGTCCTCGTCAGAACTTCATCGGACCTGAGGTCTTCTGATGCTCTTGAAAATTGAGGACCCCAAGCAGCTTTTGTTTATGTGGCTTATACCTTTCAATATTTGCTATATCAGAGATTGAAGCTGAGTTTTAAAAATAGCCATTTATTAATTCATTTCAAAAGAATTGTCAACCCCGTTACATTTTAACATGGGTGGCATATTTTTATGAAAACAACTGTATTTTCGGAAACAAATAATCGAGTGCTATTAGTTTATGTGTCTGCCCCTGGAGTCTCCTGCACTCGGACCCTCAGGGTGTGTTTCTGGATTGAAGAGCATGAAGAAGATGGAAAACATGGGGCCATTGGAGCAGACTTCGCAGGTAACCTGTCACTGCATCCAGACCTGATGACTGGCGCTTTCCTGGAGGTCGGATGTTTGGCAGGAGCTGAAGCCGTGTCCCTGCCACGTCCCTGCCCTGTCCATCCTTCACGCTGGATGGGTCTTCCACTCGAGTGTGATTTTGGAGCGAGGCGCATTGGCTGTTTGGAAGATGTGGCCCCACTGAGTTAGTAGATCTTCCAAATGTTGGCACATTTCATTAAACCGCATGGAGGAGCCACGTCGGTTTGCGCCCATCTATTTTGTCAGGAAGGTCTTAAAATATTGAGAAGCTGTCAAGCTCACAGTGGCAGCTCCAAGCTTCCCAAAATTCTAACTTTTGCTCGAAAGCTCAAATTTTATCATTGGCAACAAATCTGTCAGTAGTTTACCTTGACGGGACAAGCCTCGCTTTGTCCTTTTTGAGAAAACGTCTGCCAAACACCCACGTCTGAACCATCAGAGTCTGTCTCTGTCACTCATGTGTCCGGTGCCTCCTGTTCCACGGTGGACGCAGCACGTTCCCCGGAGATCGCCGCCAGCCTGCGAGCAGAAGGAGGCTTGCCGTGGCCCTCGGACACTGGCAGGTACAGAGGAGTCGTCTTTCTTCCTCACTGAGCACTGATGTGGCCGCGGTGTTTCCGGTGGCCCTGCGGGCGCTGCTGACGGAGGATGCGCTGACCGCGATCCTGAGCGCGCCGACGGAGGATGCGCTGACCGAGACCCCGAGCGCGCCACGGAGGATGTGCTGCTTCATGTGGCCGGAAGCAGATGTGATCACACCAGTGGGGTGTAGGGCAGAATTTGCTACAGGTCTCATGAGCTTGAAGCGTGCATTTTCCGGGACCCAGGACAGACGGCGAGCAAACTCCCAGCTGTCCATCTGGGCCCTGATCAGCGGGTGCAGAAATGTGCATTCCGGTGTGAAATGTGAGGATCACGACAAGAAAATCTGGAAGTAAAATAGATATCCAAAAAGAGGACAAAATTGTAAGCACTGTTTCTATGTAGATTGTGGAACATCTGTAAGGTAATACTTTCCACCCAGATTAAACATGTATGCGGTTAGAAGTTTTATTGACATGGGGACATAAATGCTCACAGCACAGTGCAGGTGAAAAACTTATGGTCAAGACCACACACACACACACACACACACACAATCTCAATCGTAAGTGAAAACATAAGCACGTGGGTGTCATAACCAGATACTGCAAGGAAAGACACGGGTATGAATTTCTCTGGTGGGAATCCGTCCATACTCTTGAGAGCTGTTTCTCTGTCTGTCCGCAGGGGTTTGGTTTCAGGGACCAGAGCATGGACGCTCCCTGTGCTGGTGCGTCTTCCTCCACCACGGGCCAGTGGGAGACTGCGTGGGGTTTCCTGGGCCTCCGCACCTGCCCGGGATGACAGCAGCCCTGCCCGTGGGCCAGCTGGGGGGTGAGGTGAGCTGGTCCACCTGACACAGTGGCAGCTCTGGCCATTCTCTGCTCTCTGTTCAAGTTTTGCTTATGCAGGGAGCCTGGGTGGCTCAGTCAGTGATGTGTCTGCCTTCCGCTCGGGTCATGATCTCAGGGTCCTGGGGTCGAGCCCCGAGTCGGGCTCTCTGCTCAGCGGGGAGTCTGCTTCTCCCTCTTCTGCTCCCCCTGCTTGTGTTCTCCCTCCCTCTCTCAAATAAATAAATAAAATCTTAAAAAATTTTTGTTTATGATGTTTTGATTTTATAAGATAATCACTAACATTTTAAAAAAGTAAGAAAGTCAATCATGTTTTATTATTTATCCCATCACTTCCGCATTTAATGGTCTCCAACCATGGTAGGGTCATTCACATTTTTCCAGCTTTTTTGTTTTAATTAATTAATTAATTAATTAATTTTTAAAGATTTTATTTGAGAGAGAGAGACAGCGCGTGTGCGAGAGAGTGAGCACGAGCAGGGAGAGGGGAGTGGGGAGAGGGAGAAGCAGACTGCCCACTGAGCAGGGAGCCCGATGCGGGGCTCGATCCCAGGACCCCGGGATCATGACCTGAGCTGAAGGCAGACGCCCAACCAACTGAGCCACCCAGGCGCTCCTTTTTTGTTTTATTTTAAAACATTCAACTTTAACAGACTTTTTTGGTGTCTGAACGATAGGAGGTTAGGTTGTAACTTTCTTTTTTATAACTGCCAAATAAGGTCCCATTCTGAGGCTCCGGGACATGAGCTATGTTTAAAAACTACTCCAGCCACCGCTCCGCCCTCCCGTGGCTGTGGACAGAGTCGCCTGTGAGGTCGGGACCCCAGAGCACAGACCCCAAGCTCGGGGGCAGGGGCAGAGACTGGAGAGTGTGGGCCCGCTTTACCACCTCCCTGAAGTGGCATAACGTTCACAGGCTCTCCGTTTATCCCCTCTGGGATGCGAGTGGATCGTATCCTATGTGGGTATTTTGCCACCGGCTGATTTCCGACCAGTCCTCACTCAGGAGGATGACCACCAGAAGGGACTTAAAAAGAAGTATCAGTCAGGCATGTACGCCCCACGAAGTCTGGGCTTTTTAAGGCTTTATTTTGTTTTTTTAATTGTGGAAAAATATACATAACATGAAATTTACCCACCCCGTTTCTCAGTGCAGAGTTCGGGGGCTGAGACGGTTTGTTTCTGGCTGTGAATCCCCTGCAGTTCACACTGCAGCCATCTGCAGAATCCTCCAGATGGAATGGCCGCCTCTGTCCTGTGCCCTTTGCTTCCAGCCTTCTCCGGCCAGGGGGTCAGGCCCTGGACAAGGAGGTCGGCCACGGTCGGTGTGGGGTGCTGATTCCCCCCAGGAGAGGAGTAAGCCTGGGGGCCCGCCAAGCAGGGCCGCCTGTCCGACCCGGGCACTGGGGAGGGCTCGCCGCCGGTCTGTCCCCTGTTGGAGGGATGCTGGCAGCAGGAGCCCCTGAGGCCGGTCCCCTGGAAGCTCACTCGGCCAGAGGCCCCGGGTGGAAATCCCTGGAGGCCTGGAACCTGGAATCAATGCTCCGCGACTCTCAGTGATTACAGGAGATTCTCCTGGGGGTCAGCGCGGTTGCCGGCCGCACTGGACAAGCTCCCGCAGGGGAAGGTTTTCCCACAACTGATCCAGGCAGCTTCTCAAAGTAGTTTCATACTTCAAACGGGAAAAACCAAAAGCACTTTGGCTCCTCCTTCCTGGGAAGCACCTGACGGGAAGGTGGTGGGTGTTTACCTCCCTGGACGCGGCTTCTCGTTGAAGTGTGTTCTTCTCGTGCTTGTCTTCAAGGTTACAGACGCAAAATAAATCTGTTCACTGACATTTAGTAGAAAGGCGGTCAACTATGAAGTTGGGCGCATTCCTGCACCGGCGCTCTTGAGAACAAAGCTGCGGTCGTGGTTCGTTGAGGGGTGAGGCGCTGAAGGGGCGACTCGTGAAACGTGATAGAGGTGAGCCTGCGGCCGGCTGACCGCGTGCGACTGCGGGAACTGAAGTGGGGGATCCCGACGGCCCGGCGGCGAGAAGGACCCCTCACTCTCTGCAACGCTGAGACTGTGCACGCTGGACGTGGGGGCTTCGGGGGATCCCCGGGCACACAGCCGAGGCCAAGGCCGAACGTCGCACCTCCTGTGGGGAGAGGGGGCGACGGATCCGTTTGTTGAAGGCACGAGGCAGATAGAGGATGTGTATGAAGTCGTGGTATTCGTTTCCAGCAGGCTGCGTCCCCGTTCACAAGTTTGGCTTGAGATGACTTGGAACCGCCACTTCCCAGGCTGTGGGGCGCGCTCAACCAGCCGTCATGTGCCGCTGCGGCCTCAGGGGCGAGCGGGCGCTGGAGGTGGAGGGCCGGGCGGCCGGGGGGCTGACACGTGCTCTGGGGGTTGGAGGGGCAGGTGGGCAGGGAGAAGGGGCAGTGATGGGTCCCTTGATTTGCAGGCGGGTCACGGAGCTCTGGAGCTCACCGCAGCCACACGCCGACGTACCCGGTAGGGACACATTCTTTATGCCATTACTGTGCCGCTGCCCCAAAAGACATGGAGCCCACCTCCCCGCTCTTTAGTCTGGGCCACCGATGGTCGCAGGGTGACAGTGCGCCCGTCCCAAGGCCAGGCCTCAGGAGGCCTCGTGGTGTGTATCACAGACTCCCCGTGAAGCCAGCAGGGCTGAGCTGCTGCGCGATGACCGCACATGGGGCCCAGTCAAGGCCGTCCTAGACCAGCCCACGGCCGCTGACCCCCAAGCGTGGGAGACAGCCCGGCCAAGGTCAGCAGAACCGTGCTTCGCAACTCACAGCTGACCTCAGACTCGTGAGCAGTAGCGCACGTTTGCCGTTTCAGGCCACGGAGTCAGGGATGTTTTTTCCACAGCAGTAGCTCACCGATACGGCCCCAGGCAGGAAGCCGTGCTGGCCGGTAACAAAATACCGATTTGTTTATTTTTTAAAGGTTTTATTTTTAAGTAATCTCTACACCCAACGTGGGGCTCGGACTCATGACCCCAAGATCAAGAGTCGCGTGCTCTTCCCAGGGAGCCAGCCAGATGCCCCGATAACAGAATATTTTAGAAGTTCACCAGGAAGAAGGAGGGAAGAGGAGGGGAGCGCGGTGGCGGGGGTTGCGGGCTGGCCTCCCGGTTTACGCTCACTGCTCTCCCCTGACATCAGCTCTGCAGGTGTAGACTTGCAGGGCTCAGAAGTGAGCAGAAACTTCTCTGGTGCTTGAAAATCAGCAAATTCCTTTCATGCGTTGACGGCGGACGGGGAGAGAGGAAACTGCAATTTGGAAATTTAATTATATCTCTGGAAGAAATGTGTGCTTCTTAGAATGATTTTATTTAAAAAGCCTCAAAAAATAGAACTTATTTTTTTTCCTATCTTCTGACTAATTCAAGTCAAATAAAAGGAACCAGTGAACTCTTATTGACACCCTCTGGGGAGTTTTCATTTGCAATGTCTGTAAACCCTGAAATCTCAATTTGTGTCAAATAAGCTCCTACAGGTAGAGTTCTGGGTTCCAGCGATAGCATGTCACATTTTGTTCCATTTAAATAAATTACTTACTCGATCACTGCAGCATTATTCCATTTCCTAATCAAATCGCCAGTCTGGCGGGTCCCAGACTGCGGGCCTGACGGGGAGGGCATGGCGCGCTCCCTGGGGCGGGCGGCGCGGCAGGGCCCGAGATCTCCGCAGCGCTGGCGGCCCCGCGCCCAGAACGGACTGAGGCTGCGGGTACGGCTGTGGTGAGGGCGCATCGGGCCCCGGGCTCCGGCGACGGGTGCTCCTCTGCTGGTGAGGGGGCTCCGCCGCTTCTTCCCCTCCCCCCAGCTTTGCGTTAGAGCTTCTGAAGCGATGAGCAGGGACGGAGTCTGACAGCTGCGTGGCTGGGGCTGGGCAGCATCCCATCCTGGGGCCCGGCCCTGGGGAACCCGAGGCTGCTGACTTCCATGTGTGCGCACCCATGTGCATTGCGTACAGTGTTCACATGTGTAAGTATGCGTAGGTGCGTGTGCACACGCGTGTACAGTGCTTGTGAGGCCTGTGTATGTGTGCTGGTTTGTCTGTGGGTGTGTGCATGCCCAGGGCGTGCACACGCGTGTCGTACGTCAGCCCTGTGCATGCATGTGTCTCTGCACAGCAGCGTCGTGTGTTTGTGTGCTGGCGTGCGTGAGTGTGAGGTACGTGTCTCCGTGTCCGTGTGTGCATGCGTGCAGTGCACGAGTCTGCCCGTGGCCGTGCCAGTGTGTGAACTTGGGCATCAGGGGTACCGTATCCGCCCACTGTGGCGGCCACCGGGAGTCCCGCCCTCCGGACCCTGGTGTCTCTTCCCCAGCCCCCACCGTCATCCTGGCTGCAGGGCCCCATCTGTGTCCACGCTCCACGAGGCCCCTGCTACCCTGGGCGCGGATGCCCCTGGGGACCCGCCTGGGGACGGGGGTCACGTCCTTGAGCTTGGGCCCCGGGGCTGGAGACCGGGCCCTGGAGCAACGGAACCATAGACAGCAGGCCCGCCCAGCCGGCGGCGCACCCCTCTCCTCCACTGCCCACGCGCGGCCGCCTGGTCTCTGACCAACCGGAGAAATGCAGACAGAGCAGAGGGGCTCGGTGGCCCCCAGGCTCGTGGCTGCAGCAGGGGAGGGCACCAAATTATGTCAGGAGAGCAGGGTGACCGGGGCTCGCGGGCGAGACGCACCAGAGCGCGGTGTGCGGGCAACAGGTCAGGGCGAGAGGGCCGGTGACTCTGGGGGCGGCTTGGGGGCGCGGGGCGCCACGTGGCGAGGGGACATCACACCGGATCATGGGCGGCTGCCCCCCAGACCCGCAGACCCGCCGCCCTGCACACCCGCAGACCCGCCGCCCTGCACACCCGCAGACCCGCCGCCCTGCACACCCGCAGACCCGGACAGACACAGAGGCGCCCTCAAACCTGAAGCCTGAAGCTCGCCCCCTGACTTTGCAGGTCCCGAGGTCCTTTCGCCTTCCTGAGCCTCTTCATCAATTTCTTAAGGTTCTTTGAGAAAAAGGATTATGGTTTTCATGTCACATCTGAGAATCGTTGCCAAATTAAAAGCCAGCTTTTGGTTTTATTGATTTTCTCTATTGTTCTTCTTTTCTCTTTCATTGATTTCCTCTCCCGTGTTCATTTTTTCTTTCCTACTAGACATTTAATCCAGGATGCTCGCCTTCCCCTACTTCCTGGAGGAGAAAGCTGGGGCGTCCCCTGGGGGGTTTCTGTCCCCGAGCCGGGGGCACCTGCGCAACCGCGTCCCACCGAGCTCCAGGCGTCTGTCCCTTTCCAGTGTCCCCAACAGCGACTTAGGACACTGCCACCTGGGCTTCCACGTCCGTGAGGATGTTCCAGGTCACCTGCTACTGAGCTCTGCTTTCATCTCGCTCCTGGGATGGTCTGTGTCCTAGTAACCGTGCGGGCTCTCCGCGTATGGCCCAGAACATTCCACGCTCTAAGAATGCTATTTAGGTTAAGTTGTTCGATTGTGTTGTTCAAGTGTTCTAGGTCTTGACTGCTTTTTGGTTTACTCATCCTCTCAATTACTGTGAGTGGGGTGTCGAAATCGATCATAATTGAGAATTTATCTATTTATGTTCCAAATTGTATCAGTTTTTGTCTTGGGTGCTTTAAAGTTCTGTTAAGTGCCCAGGATGGACGAAGTGATCTCTATCGCTGCAAATGACCCTCTTTGTTTTATGGCAGCCATGTGCCCACTTTGTAGGGGACCGAGCCTTGTCGGGGGGTGAGGCTCCCCCGAGGTCATGCAGGGACTGGAGGCAGAGCCCATCCTAATAGGAGGTGTCTTACCTGCAGCTCCTCACGCTCTTGTGGGGACGAGCGCCCCACAGGACCCCGGTCCGCCCAGGGCAAGGCCTGTGCTGGTGGGGGGAGGGCCCAGGCCTGCACAGTGAACGGCCCAGACTCGCGGGTGTGGCTGCGTCTGTGACGGGATTCCGGTCGTGCTGACACTTCCAGGCACACGAGGACAGCGAAGGACAGGGCTGGGGTGCGCGCGCAAACGGGCGGAGACGGTCACTGGCTAACTGACCATTCAGTCCGTGCACAGACCTGCGCCTAGCGAGCAC
Source organism: Halichoerus grypus (assembly GCF_964656455.1). Taxonomy (NCBI): domain Eukaryota; kingdom Metazoa; phylum Chordata; class Mammalia; order Carnivora; family Phocidae; genus Halichoerus; species Halichoerus grypus. Next base: position 178,215,969 of record NC_135717.1, on the reverse strand, counting down.
CTGCCGCGGGCCTGACGAGGCGGCACCTAACCCGTCAGCGTCTGACGAACAGACCTGGGGGCGGCCTGAGGTGCCCCTTCCGTGACCTGAGCTTCAGTGTCTGTCGGAAGGCGGAGCCCTGCTATATCTCACAGACCGCTGTGAGGTTTCGGAGAAGCTGTGTGTGAAGGCGACGTGCGCACGGCTGCACGGTGAGCTGTGATTTCTCGCCACGCACAAGCTGGCTAAACGGGTGAACTCGAAGAAGCCGGACCGGGAGCCTCCGTGTGTCACGAGCGGGGACGTCTCAGAGGCGCGTCCTGGTCTTGGAGGGACTGGGCCAAGGAGCTCTGTGTTCAGAGAGGCTGGCCGGCAGGGCCATCTCCCGCTACCTGGTCCCGGCAGCTGGGCCCCGGCTCTGTGTCCCCCCCGTGTCCCCTTCTGTGTCCCCCTCTGTGTTCCCCAGGCGCACATTTGTGTTCTCATGTCAGATCGGCTCAGGGGGTGTCTGGGGCCGGAGTGGCTCTCAGCCCACCACAGGGCCAGGGGTCCACCCCGGCGGCTCTCGTGCATTTGGCGCTAACCCTGTGCCAGGCCTTGGACAGTTATTTGCATTCACCCTCGAGGGAGCTGGAGCTTAGTGAGGTTCCATGACTTGCCAGAAGTCTGTGGCTGGTCAGGATTTAGACCCGGATGCATCTGATTCCAAAGTCCCCGCTCTTCACGTCTATGCCAAATGGCCCCGTGAGCCGAGGGTGCTGGGGTCTGGGCAGGGGGCTGCTGGAAGCAGGCAGCCAGGCGGACGTGGTCGGGGCACACGGTCAGGGCCACACTCGGCATCTGTCCCTCTGGGGATCTCACCCTCCACCCTACGTGGCCCTCAGGGGCTATTTCAACACTTGCCCTCCCCTAATGAGCCAGGCTGAGCTTCAGAGGGGCCCTCTCTCGGGCCACAAGGCTGGCCCGGGAAGCCTTGTGGGATCTGAGCTGGACATCAGTCCTTCTCCGCGGACAGACTCTGGTCAGAGGCCATAAGGACATGGATGTGGCCCCAGCAGGGGGCTCCTCCCTGGTCTGTGGAGAAGCCTTTCAGAAGTGGAGATGGGGGAGACTGAGGCAGAGCTGGGCAGCTGCTCTGGAGCCCTGGCGTGTCCTCCGGGCCGGGACAGCCAGCGCCAGGGCATCCTCAGGGGAGCGTGACCGGACTTCCGTCCTTCTGCTCCCGAGACCCTGACTAGTGCGTGCCAGCCCCGTCAGCGGATGGAAATCAGGGCTGGGAGCTGGCCTGGGGGCAGGGGGGCTCGGAAGTGACAGACCCAGACCGGCCAGCCCCGACTCCGACCGGGAGTGAGGGGCTGCTCGAGGCCAAGGCGGCTGAACTGCCTGCCCGCTCCAGCCTCCAAGCAGGGGTCGCCTTGGCCTCAGAACCTTCCCTGTCCTGGGGGGGGGCAGACGCTCTCGGGGAGCGGCATGCGGCACAGCTAGGAAACGGCTACGAAGTGGGGGGCGCTCTGGGCTGGCGGCTGGGCCAGCGCTTGGCGAGGGGGCTCTTGTGCTGAGGCGGAACCGTGCGGTCTCTGTCAGAGCCTTCCCTCGCGCCGCCTGCCCCTCCTGCAGACCCTTCCTCTCCTGAGCCACCTGAGAGCTCCCTCGGAAACACTCTTCTGTCGCCTGACCCGGGCAGTGGGCTTCGGGGGGGCCCCTGGAGGGACAGCACGGTGCTGGGGGCAGGCCTGGGAAGGTGATGTTCGTAGGGCCCTGGGTCCGACACAGGAGCGCCCTGCGAGGGATCCTGGGTGGGATTTCGGGATTGTTTTCCTCCAGTCCTTCCCTGGGTGTCGGTGGGCGGGGGTCTCTGCATTGGAATGAATCACCAGGGAATTTGGGGGAGTGTCCAACAGTCCAGGTCAGAGACCCTCCGAATGGCAAACAGGCCTGTGCGACCTCCCGACTCCCTGTCCTGCATGGGCCCTGGTGTGTGGGGTCCTTGTTCTGTCGCCCTCTGAGACGGGCAAGGATGCTCTTCGAGAAGCTGAGAGCCATGCTCCTGGGCCGTGGGGTACGTGCTTTGGGACTGAACCATTTCCTGGCAGGGGAGCCCAGAGGTGAGGGGGCTTGGTGCCCCTCCCGTGGCATCAAATAGCTTTTAGTAACACAGGGCATTCTGTTCCCTGAGCCCCACGTCTCTGCCTGTCTGCGGTCTCCTTGGCCGTTGCAAACCCCGGCGGCGGCGGCTCTGAGCTGCGTCTCGCAGAGACGGGAGGGGGCGGCAGGGAGGCTGCCTGAGTCTGAAATGGGATGTCAGGGACCCGGGCCTCTGCAGGGCCTGATAAGTGGGATTTATCCTCGGGAGCGTAATGAGAGTTGACACCTGTTTCTGACAGGACTGTGTTGTAGATTGCCCGGGGCAGGATAGCATCGCCATCCCGAGCAGGCAGAGATCTATTTGCTGAGGGTGAAAATGTCATTTAAACTGTTGATACCTTTCAGATTGTCTTGGCAAGGGGCCACAGCAGCTGCAGCCTCCTCCAGACAGACACTGTCATGCTGACGCTCTGCCTCCCTTCCCGGTAGTTTATAGTCCGTATGAGGGAATTTGATTTCATGTGATAAAGATGCATAATCAAATATTGCTGCAAGCCTCCGGCCCTTAATTTAGACGTTCTTCACACACGCCGCCTCCACAGAGCCGCGGGCCCAGAGACTTAACTTCAGGTTCCAAGGACCCAACCCTGGTGTGTGCCGCTCTGGGAGGCGAAGGAGAGCGGCCGCGGAGAGCCAGGTACCCCCGAGGGCAGGGGCATCTCCGTGAGGACTGGGGGCCGCGGCCGTTGCTGTGCGGTCACGCAGAGGCCCATCTCTGCCACAGGGCCCGGCCATCCTGCAGGCTCTCCCTTGCGGTGCTGCTGGGTGGTCTGTGGAGCTGGGATGCGACTCGTGGCGGGTTTGGGGACCCAGAGGGCCACCCCTCCTGGGAACAGCCCCTGGTGCCCCTCGCTGGAGAGCTTTGAGGCCACCCCAGATCATGTCATGCAGAGTCTATTCCTGTCCGTACACCCAGAAGATGATGGGCGTTTAAAAACAACCACACCGTGGACCCGGGTGACTCCTCACTGTCAGCGAGCTCTGGGCAGTGGGGCTGTCCTCGAGCTGTCCCTGCTCTCCTGGGATTCGCTTGTTGAGCAGGCCGAGCTGCTGGCCCTGTGGATGTCCCCACATGGTGGGTTTCGTTGGTGCCCCTTTGTCACGTGAAGCCCTGGCATCCAGCGCCCAGCGGCACCCTGCTGTCGGGATGTGTGCCGTGGGGTGCTGGGCGCTGGCCAGAATTCTCCCATCAGGAGACGCTTTTCCTCATCTCCCTGGTTATGTCATGACAGATTTGTACGGGGGAGTCGGGGAAATGCGAGTCTTCCCTCCATCTGTCAGTTTTCTGATGATGGTTGGGACCAAAACACTCCAGCACGGGGCTACGATTCGAGGTCACAGGTCTAACACATTCATGGGTCAGTGCACTCTGTCCTTTCTCCTCCCGATACGCACATGTCTCCTCCTCGGCCAGCACAAGTCAGTTTGGTGTGAGCCCGGCTGCCTTTGACGGCTTCTCCTCTCTCTGCTACAAAGACGATGAAGGCACATCGCGTCCGTGTCCTGCCCCAGGCCTGGAATCAGCCGTTCTCCTGGGGTCTTCCCGCGCAGAGCTGGAGGAGGGGGCCGGCCTCTCCCACCCGCCCTGCGAAGCCCAGAGACACAGAGCTGCAGAAAACTGTTTCCATGACACGAGCCTGAAATTGTCCCCCCGCTGGGATCCTGCGCAGGTCTGCGGGAGGATGGAGCGCCGTCAGACGTAGAAAGTTACATCCGTCGGTTCACGTTTTCTAGCAGCCGCCCTGAAAAGGAAAAAGAAACAGATAACGTTCATTTCAGCCACGCATTTTGGTTAGCCCAGTATATGCAGAGACCATCCCAGTGAGCAACTGGTCTGGGTGACCAGCCCCCTGCTTCGCATTCTTCTTCCCTAAGGGGGCTCCGGCATCTGGTGTGTGTTCACGGCACATCTCCGTTTGTCTCTGCTCAGCGGGGAGTCTGCTTCTCCCTCTGCCCCAGCCCCCCTCATGCTTGTGCTCTCTCTCTCAAATAAATAAATAAATAAAATCTTTAAAAAAATAAAAACGTAAATTCACATACTCGTGTTCCAAACATGGACGTTTTGCAGAAACTGAACTGAGCACACAAAATGCTTTTCCCCTGATAGTCACATCCATATTGATAAGAACTGGCGCCTTTATCGGAAGAATCGATATCACTTTGAGGCAAACGCCCATCGGCTTCAAACGTGTCTGAGTCAAGTCCAGCGTCAGTGAATTTGCTCACAGTTTCAGCCCTTTGGCGGCCCTGGCCGTGTTTCAAGTGCTCAGTGGTTGTAGAGGTTCGCGGCCGTGTCCGGGGCAAGACTCGCTGCCTGATGGCTGCCCTGTGACTTGACAGGTCTGGCTCAGGTGGCCTTGGGGAGCTCCCATGAGACTCGGAGGACGTACCTGCCCAGCTCCCTTCTTCCTCTGGCCGTTTCCACCCCATCAGCCATACGCACCAGGTTCCACCTCTTTCTCCAGGTCTGGGGCTGGTCCCTTACACTGGCACTGTCTTCATGGTGGGACGGAGGGGCGTTTGCTCTTCCGGGAAACTTCCTTCGTCAACCGTCTCCAGCTCAGCAGCAATGTGGCAAATTACAGGGACCGATTCCCACATGTGAAACCAACTTTGCCTTCTGGACTGATCCACTGTGCCTCTTCTTCCACAGGCTGCTGGGTCTGGCTGGCTCATACCTTGTTTTGAGGTTTCCATTTAAGTAAGAATGGTCTGCAATTAGGACTTTTAAAATAATACCTGGATCTTATTTAACTATCAAAGTTATGCTGCCTCTGTAAGTGAATTGGGAAGCTTTCACCCTTTATTCTCTGGAGGAGTTCCTGTAAGATCGACATTATTTTTTCCCTAAATATTTGGCATAATTCACTGGTGAAGCCCCTGGGAAAACATTTTTTTGAGGAAAGGCTTAAATTGTGGATTCAATATGTTTAATATGTATATATAGGACCACTTACATTTTCCTTTTCTTCTTACGTCAGCTTTGGTGAGTTACCTAGGACGTTTTCTATTGCAAGTGAATTCTCAAATTCGTTGATGTGGCACCTTTAAAACAATAGGTTTGTAGCCAGAGAAATGGCCTTGGTCTTGGTCGGAGGTGTGCTGGTGATGGCCCGAGGTGTGACCAGTGTTTCTTCTTGAGATCTGTTGTCCTCAGTTACTTATTGGCTGTGTCTCTTTGTGATTCCGACTCCTGGGTGGGTTCCTGCTGCCTGACTTCTGCCTAGCCCCTGATTAGAAGAGGGGTAGCCTCACTGCCTGGCCTCACCGGTGGAGAGAAGGTGGCTCTGAGTGAGGGCAGCCCGTGACCCTCTGGGAGCCTGTCCGTCCAAGCCAGACAGAAAACTGTGCGGATGTGGGGTGCCCAGCCTGTTCCTGGCTGCCCTCGGGAGGTGGTGGCAGCAGGAGTGAGCACAGATCGAGGACAATGGCAGGCGGACCCCATGCTCGCTGAGATGGGCCATCCTCAGGGGTACATGGGGCTCTTCTGGGGGCAAACACCCTTCTATCCACCGAGCACAATCCAGCCCCTCTAGTTCCAGTGGCGTGTGGTGGGGGTAAGTCCTTCTCTCCAAAACCCCCCAAGGAGGAAAGGGAATGCGTGTGGTCTGGACTGGAGGCCATGTCCCGGGGGAGACAACTTCCTTCCTCAGAGAAAGCCCAGGTGCAGGGTCTGGGCCCCAGAAGTAGGGTGGGGTGTGGATGGTGGTGCTGCCCCTGCGGAGGGCTGGCTGGGGGAATGCTTGCCTGGTGGTGTCTGATGCCTCCTCCAGGACGCTGTCCCCTGCCCCAGGCCCTCCTGGAAACAGCAATGATGGACTAGTCCATTCAGTGTGGACCCAGGCACCCTCTGCTGAGTCAAGCCTGGGTCCAGGCCCTGGGGACCCAGGGCTGGATGCACAGATGGGTCCCTGCCTCCTTGTGGGGAGAGAGTCAGTGAGCAAGTAAACAGACTCATGTGACCTCCACATCCCGTGGCCACTCCGCTTTGGAGGTCTGCCTGTTTTGTTAGGGTTTATTCATTTAGCAGAGCCTGGCTGCAGCAGGCACTCAGGAAAACATTCGCTCATTCACTGGCGTTTATGGGACACCCACAGGGGCCGTGATGCCTCGGGGACGACTGGGAGCCCTCTGAGCCAGCGGCACCCGGGAGCCCTGGGAGCGCAGATGGGAGCAGGAGGGGACGTCTCTGCTGGACTTCTCGAAAGTGCCCAAATCATGAAATCTTAGAGTGCTTATCAATACAAATGATTTCTTTCCTTCAGTTAAAAATATGTATAATACACCACTACATTATAAAAGTGATGTGTGTTTATTTAAAAGAATTTGAAAAATACTTAAAATTAGGATTTTTAAAGTCAGCTGTAGATCTACCAAACAAAGATGACTTCTGTTATACCTTGGTCAATTTCATCCTGATACTTTCCTCCAGCAACATTTTTTAATACATAGATTTGACTGTATCCTAAAGGCATTTTGTAATTTTTAATGTCACATTTTGTCATTAGCACGTCCTTGGTGTTTTACCCACCAGACGACCTTGTGCGTATATTGCCGAGTGGATGGATACACACAATTTACCTATTTCCTTATTGCTGGGTCCTGAAGCCGTTCTGAATTTTCATTTCATAAATAATAGTGCAATAAATGTCTTTGAGTCCGAGTTGTCCCGTCCCCCATAATTTGGATTATCTATTTTAAAACGTGGATTAATGGGCATGTGGATGTATCTGTTTTGTTAAATTGCATTCCCAGAATGGCGCGGAGAGCTGCGCCCCTGCCGGACACTATCCTGAGCCGCAACTCTGGGCACCCGCCCGGTAGTGGCGCGTCCTCTATGACCCTGGCATGCGGTTGATGGTTCTGCTAAACCTTTGTGACGGTTTCTCCTTTCTCCACCTACTCTGGCCTCCCTTCTGCTCTCTATGAGCTGAGAGCAAGCTTTCCTCCACGAGCTCTGATGTTCTTTTCAGTCTCTCGGGCCACAGGTCCTTGAGAGCCCTGAGGACCCCATCCTCTGTGGCCCGGACCCTTCGAGAGCCGTCCCTGCCTCTCTGGGCCCTCTTTCCTGAACGTTTCAGCCCTCCTAGAATGTCCTATCATCAGTTAGCAAGTGGGAATTTGCTTGTTGCTTGAAATTAAGGCACCTGTGCTGCTTCCGTGTGCCCCCGAGTCCCATGGCTCATCCATGACCCACAGCGGTGTGCGCGGATTGTGCCGTCCTTGATCACAATGTTGATTGATTTATTGATAGGATAAGCACATAACTTATTGGCCAATGGGGGCCCTTTTGAGAGTGAGGCCCCAACCTTATTTTGGGGTTGCAGGGATAAACCGGGATGGAGTTCCCCATTTATGGAGCATCTACTCTGTCCCAACCCTGCAGCCACTGAGCTTTGGGGGAAGGATGCTACGCTCGTCTTCAGCTCCGTGGATGCATGGTCGGGGGTGACTGGATGGCGCCTTCCCTGAGCTTGGTAACGGAAGCCGGTGGGGGTCCCTCACCTGCCCTGCAAGGACGTCCTGGATTTGGAATGGCAGCTCCAGGTGCTTTGGATGGTAGCAGGAGGAAGGATGTGGGGCAAAGGGAGGAGGTCGTGGGGGCAAAGGGTGAGGCCCACCTGCGGTGTCCAGGTGCCACCCACAAGGCCTCCTTCCATCGCTAGTGGAAGGCCAGGGCGGGTCCTGGGCTCGGGGGCCTGACAGGTGCCCGTCTCCCAGGCTCGCCGCTTTCCTCGGGGCCAAGTAGCACATAGTCGCATCCACCTTCCACACACCTGCCTGGTCGCACGTCCACAGCGCCTGTGGCCACGGGCGCTCACCAAAGGCGGCAATCCAGTCCCTTAGCAGGATGTCACTGGTTAAAATCAGTGAACACCAGACAACTTCCCTCTAGGGTTCCCCTGCTGCTCCCGGCCTGTCTCCTGAGGGGTCCTGAAAAATTCAGAATTTTCTAGAAGTCCCTGATATGTGTGTTAAATTGTGTCTCGTATCCTCAAAAGAGCAGTCATGATTCTCTTTGTGCATCAACAAGTAAACCACGGCGTGGGAGAGGGTGGCTGGATGGGCGTGGGCGGCAGCGAGAAGCGCCCGCGTGCGGAGCCCCATTATCGCGGCCGTGGTTATATTATTTGCGGCCGGAGTCGTGACTTTAGTCTAGACTAAACAGGGGCTGCGTTTCTGGAGTCATGGTGCCATCAGTTTATCTGATGACAATTTACGTACGAGCAGAATCTAGATGAGCAGCAGTCTCTCACTCCGGGCCCAGCGGGGGCCACTGGGGGTACGGAGCCTGCCGGAGCCAGGGCCTGGACTCTGGTCCCCCCCGAGCGAGGCCCAGGGCGGGCAGCGGGCAGGGCCAGGCTCCTGCACCCCTGGTTGTGAGTGTCGCTGGCCAGCAGGCTTGGAGGCCACGGTTCCAGCGTGAGCATCCTGAGTCCACGTGGGCAGGGCCAGGCTGGCTGGTGTGACCCCCAGCCTCTGGGTCACTCACGCCCATCCCCAAATGCTGTTTGGGTCCTCCAGCCCCTCAGGACCGTGGGCCACAGAGACAGTGGGCCCTGCACGGCCCTGCAGACTTCCTGGGCTTGCCCTGGAGTGAGGGCCTGGGAGCAGGCCGTTTCTCCGCCTCTGGGAAGCCCTCCAGTCTCTCCACCTGAGTTGTGGGTCTTGCATTTGCTCCCAGTGAAAGGTGTGCTAGCAGTGGGGTGGGAAGCTCTTGTGTTTCATTATAAAATAACTCCCAGCTCTCTTTAGGTTGAAGATGGATGAGAAACAAGCCCCCCCACCCCATTCTTGTCCCCGTATCACCTCCCCCCACCCCGGAGGTTGTCGGATGGACGCAGCACCTGCTTTTCATGCCGCCGGCCCTGGCTGGGCACTGGCAGACCCGGGTCCCTAAAGGCCCAGGGGGGCAAGAAGAGGAGGTGGGGGAGTGTTGTGACCCCCTTGGCCAGGTTCCTTGGGAGAGGGGGGGTTCCGCGGTGGGGGGAGGGGATATTCTGCTTGTTGTTTGCTTTCCGGAGTAGAAGCTGATGAGGGGAGCAAAGGAGGAAGAAATGCAGGTAGAATGACATCTCGCAGCCTGCAGCCGTCACAAACACCCCAACCTCTGCCTGCGTTCATTCGTACTCGGCTGGAGGCAAAACCCAGCCTTAGCCTCACAACAGCCCGACCTCCGGATCCGAGTCTATAACGTAGGAAAACCCCTTCGGAGACTTCTCGCGTCTCCACCCCCCAACTTGGAGCGTATTATCGGTCCCCTGCCCCGACCCCACCTCAGAAGCCGTCCTTCTCAGAAGCGTGATGAGCACAGTCCTGTCAGTGAACCTATGGGAACTCAGAATGTCCGTCCCCCGCTCCGAGGGTGGAAGGGGCTGCAGAGCATTTGGTTTGGGCCCTGCTGTCGCTGCCCTGCCCACCGTCCACCGGCCTGCAGCTCGCTCACGGCAGCTTCGGGGCCGCGGCTCCCAGGACGACCCGCCGGGCGAGCCAAGCAGGGGACGCCGCCTCCTCCAAGTGCATGTAGCAGAACCATGGGCACCAGGTGCGTGCCCCCATGTGCCGCACGCGTGTCTGCTCGGCTCCCGGTCTGTAAGCACCTGCGGGTGACTCGTGAGCCGCCCAGGTTCCTCCACAAGCCGGGGCACCATCCACGCTGCGGGCGCCGGGCTGGGCTCGGGTTCCTGCTCTGGGGGATGAGGCAGAACCACGGGGCCACCGGGAGGGCCTTCAGCAAACCGGACCGCGATCCCAGCCCAGATGGAACCTCGAAACAGCAGAGCCCGAATTCCTGGTCAGCACGAGGAGGCCATCCCTGGGGAGACCCTTCCCCCTGGGAGGGCGGCCTGCCCAAACGAAGCTTTCCTTACTAATGAATTCCTCCTTCCTTGCCTTTCTCCTGCCTTTAAAAACCTTTCCACTCCATGGGCTGGAAGGGATGCTGCTGGCCTCATGAATCGTTCAATAAAACCGATCTTCAAATGCATTCAGTTGAATTTTTTTTTTTTTTACCAGTGGTCTGGGAGACCCCGGCCCCCCTGGACCATTTCCCAGGATGTCGTGGTCCCTGCGGGCACCCCGGGCATCAGTCCCGAGGCCAGGCGGGAAAAGCGTGGGACCGGGAGTGGCTGCGGTCCCCGGGGACCTGGGGGCTTCCTCTGGCCCTTCTCTGCAGCTGCCCACAGGCCACTCCGCCCACCCGCTCCGTGGAGCTGCGATCGTGACCCCTGATTCCCAGACAGCTGTGCACAGCGAGGCTTCGTGTGCCCGCCGGACCTCTGGCCTGCGGTCCTGGCCAGAAGAGCGTGGACGTCGAGACTGCAGTGCCCGCGAGCGGCCCCTCCCAGGTCCTGGCCGGGCTGAGGCTGTCCCAAGCGGGTGAGCACAGAGGGAAGCCGGGCACCGAGGCGGGCTCCAGGGGCCTGAGCCAAGGTCTCCAGGCCTGGGGCTGGCCCAGCGTCCCCTCCCGGCCTCCCCCACCTGGCCTCCCTCTCCGGTCCCCACGCTCCCGCATCCTGGAGGCATTAGCATCTCAAAGCTCTCCCTCTGGCTTTTCAAAAGTGCCTCCCTCCCACCTGCTAGTCCCACCTGGGCTAATTCTCTTGGTATCATTTTCTGCCCAGAAATCAATTTCTTCTTTAATTGTGCTCACTAATGAAACATCTTCCGGAAGGCCGCCTCGGAGACTGGCCTGTTGGTGCTGAATTATTACAGCTTGCCTGAGTCTGGGAGAGAGCAATCCAGGCCCTGCTGGCTCCTCCCGGCCCGGCTGCAGGATCGGCAGGAGGACGGTGCGAGGGGGGCGCAGCGGTGAGGAAGGGCCTGGAGTCCCCGGCCCTTGGGCGGTGGTGGACGGAGTCCCGGGGAGGCCCAGGGGCGGGCGCGGGTTGGCGGGGAACGGAGTGGCCAACGGGTCCCGGTAAGACTGTCCGGGTTGTGGGCAGAGCCTCCCTGCTCCTGACTGCAGCCCCTGGACCTGCCCCGAGTGACCCCAGGCCACCAGAGTTGCCCCAGCCCCACCCAGTGGCCTTGTCACTTCGCCCGGCCTCGTGTCCTCTGTGGCGCTGTGCGGAGTGTCCTGTCAGCAATGTGCCTGTTGCAGCCTGTCCTCACCTGCCACCTTCCTGCCGGATCCCCAGGCCCCGGGCTCTTCCTGGCACACTGCGTGCCTTCCAGGATGCCCACTGTACGTCAGCAGACTGCTGGCCACGCGGGTGGAGACCCACCCAGACGAGGGGCCGCCTCTGGACGGTCACGCCGACCCCACAGACAGTGGGCGTCCGCCCTTCCCTGTGGACACAGCCAGGGGAGCCCCACGACCTTGGCCGTCCCCCGCAGCCGTGGGCCTGGTGCGCTCACACGGTGCTGAGCCCCGGGCTCCTTCTGCGTGACGCGGGGAGCATGCCGCCCTCGGGGTGCCTCGAGTCACTGGGGCGATGGCACACGGCCCGGCTCTGGGGGCTCAGGAATGGTGTGTGGACTCTGACCTCCCAACGTCCACGGGGGCGGGGGAACGGCACGGGGAGGTCCCCTGGTCAGCGAGGGCTTCGCCTCCCACCGTGTGCGAGAGGAAGTGGGGCATCTGGGGAAGGCAGCAGGAGCAGCTTTCTCTTCCCCCCATCCTGTCAGCGTCCCCATTTCCCCCCTGGCGGTGCAGCTTGGGGCCTTCCAGCCCGTGTCCTTTGGGCCCCACACAGAGCGCCCCCTCCCCCGTACCCTAGTGCCTTCCTGGGACCCTGTGGGGGCAGGGCTGCCGCCAGGCTCTGCACAGCTCCGGGAGCCAACATTTTGGGCAGGAATATGGACAATTTCATTATTTCCATGATGAAAGGAGATTGATTTTTTCGCAGCTTCCGGAGAGGCTTATAATTGAGCTTGCTGGCCCCATGCTTCCGACAGATGCTCGTTTAGAAACCTTTCCCAGTTTTTAGCTGTGTTTTTTCCTTTTTTTTCGGTGGGAATGGAGTTGGAGGCTTGTTTTAATCACGTGTTGCGGATGAACAGCAGGGACTGTGCCCAGCTGGGGGGAACTGCTCTTCCTTTTCCCTGCTGCCCGTGCCCCCAGCCTCTGAGACCCACTCCTTGGCAACCAGAGCCTCTTGCCCCACCATCAAAGGCAGGTGACCCAGTACCACGGACCCCAAGGCCTGCTACGCAGCAGAAGTCACCCCAGGGCACCGAGGACGCCCCACCCCAGGCAGGGAACCGACTGCAGGTGTTGGGGGCTCTCGCTCTGGCTGGAGGGGAGAAGGGTCAAGGCGAGAGGCCTTGAGGCTGAGGGTGACAGTCTTGGTGTCCTGATGACCCCACATGCTCACCTGCCCAGGCGAGGAGTCTCGGGCCGGCCCAGACCCACTTATTCACGGGTGGGGATGCTGATATGGGTTCTGGCTCAGCTCCCAGCCTCCTGGCACCAGGTCTTCTGCAAGTGGAGGAAGGAGCTGGGCAGATGTGGGGTGGCGGGCAGAGGGGCGCCTGGTGGGGACTTTGGAGGCCTGGGAGGCGCCCCTGGGGAGATGCCTGGTGCGCTGACCACCAGGAGCCCACCTTGCCACCCCCTTCCTGGCATGGGGGATAACTCAGGGGCAGCGCCTCCTCCGCGCCCACCCCCAGGGTGACAGGACGCAGTGATCCTGGGAGACCAGGCACCGCCTGGGGGCAGGTTGACCCCTCCGCACCTGAGGCCTGGCCCTGCCTTTGCTGGTTCATGGGGAAAGACCCACTTTGGCTCTGGCTCCTAGGCTGAGTGGGGGTCCCCGTGCTGCGAGTGAGCGAGGCAGTGGGACAGAGGGGCACTGATCTCCTGCAGCACCCTCGATTCAGCCCCTCAGATGCTGCTGGGGGCGTTTCCCACTTGGCGTTGCTGGGCAACAAGCCCCTCCCCTTGTCCCACACTGAGCTCCGCCCCCCCTTGCAAGCACGGAGATGCTGATGGTCCAAGGAACGCAAAGAGGAGATAAAGGGATGGGAATCTCGCGATCTAGACATGAAGAAGGGGCTCTGAGCTGGGGGGAAGGAGCCGCTGAGGACTCAGGAGTAAGGCCCACGTGGGCACCACACAGGGAGCCAGGCACGTCTCAGAGGGCTCCCGCTCTATGAACAGGGGACTAGAAACCCACTGGCAAGCTGGGGCAGTGGCATGGCAGTCAGCCGACTGCCAGGCTTGGGGTGGGCTCAGGCGTCAGCTAAGAGGTGCCTGGTACGGAACGCGTGCTCACTTAAGCGTTTGTTGATAGAATGAACTTAGAAACCTGGGGCTGAATCATGCATGTGTGTGAGGTGGGATTTATACCCCCTGTCCTGTGGGAATACCATTTAAGAAGTAAACATACAAATATTATCTAGATTTAGTAAAAATCCCATGTCCTGGTCAGGGGGATGTTTCCACAAGTTAAGGCACAAGAGGGAGCCATGGAGAAAAATCCACTGGGGATGAATTACCCAGAGGGCAGCAGAGCTGATGACAGAAACCGGAGCATGAGCCCCCCAAAACGAGAGGTGATGGAACATTCTAAGAGATCCTTTAAAGAGAAAAAATAAGGTGGACCACAAAGCAAATAGAACACTATGCACAGAGGAGGTGGGCTGTGCACGGATGATGGAGAAGCAGATCGAGGTCGTAGAAATCCAAATAGTCTCTGAATGTGAACTGGCAGGTTCATGTCAGCCAGACTCAGTTGATGAGAAAATTAGTGAGTTCAGAGGTAGATCTGAGAAGTCACCTCCTCACAAAGAAGAGACACAGAAAGGGAAGGGAGACAGGACAAGCAAGTCCAGCCACATCTGCTAAGATCCCAGAAGGGGGACAGGAGGGCGGTGCACAGGTTGTGCTTGGACAGGTAATAGGCTTTAGAGGGTTTCCAAGACCAAAGAAAGCATTTTCTACTAAGCAAAATAAATAAAACAAATACACATCTTGATCATGTTGAAATGGTGTAACACAAGAGGGATATAGGCATACATTTATATGAATAAAACAGGCACCAGAGGACAAATATCGTATGGTTCTAACTATGTAAGTTACCTCCATTGTTCAGATTCAGGATCGAGGTTACAGGGTTGGGAGAGAGGGAATGGGGAGTTACTGCCCCGTGGCTGGAGCTTCAGTTTGGGGTCATGAAAAAGTTTAGGAATTAGTGGTAAATATTGCACAACATTGTGAATGTAATTAATGTCACTGAATCGTACATTTGAAATGGTAAATTTTATGTTACGTCTACTCTACCACTTTAAAAAAAAAACCCAAAACCAAACCAAACCAAAACAAAACTCCACAAGGATTCTAATTTGAAGCCCGGGTGGAAAAATGTCAGGTCATATGTGAGGATGAGGGTCCAATTCAAAGTGGCAGCTCCTGGAGGAGGGAGGCAGGGTTTGCAGGGGAATGAATGATGCCCAATGAAAGAGCAACATCGTTTCTGGGGGTTCAGACCATCAGGATAAGCCTCACAGGTTCTAATTCCCACATATATAAATACAGCTCCCACCTGACTCCCTTCTACCTCCTCCCCCACCCACAAACATAGAAATGTGGATTACGATATGACAATTAAAAAACACACGGACGGGGCGTCTGGGTGGCTCAGTCAGTTAAGCGTCTGCCTTCGGCTCAGGTCATGGTCCCAGGGTCCTGGGATCGAGCCCCGTGTCGGGCTCCCTGCTCAGCGGGAAGCCTGCTTCTCCCTCTGCCTCTGCCCCTCCTCACTGCTCGTTCATTCTCTCTCTCTCTCAAATAAATAAATAAAATCTTTTTTTTTAAAAAAAACCAAACACACCCACACCCACACACAAATACATAAAAATATCACACTTTATCAGAGAGTAGAAACATTACTTCCAAAATAAAGACAACTAGATTGGAAACGACTTCTCATCAACATCAGTGATTGCTGGGGGCAGCGGATGTCCTCATCCAACTGAAAACCATTACAATGCTGCTTACAATGTATTTGCAAGATCTTTCCAACAGGTCACTGAACTACCAGGGAAGTAAGGAGTCCTCAGAGGCCAGAGGTGCAAAGGAAAGTGGACATCCCAGGGGGGTGGGGACTGCACTGAGCACAACTGGACTCTGGTGGACTCTGGTGGGCGGACTCCAGGTCCTGATGAGGGAGAGAGAATTCAGGAGGACATCTGTGATGGAAGTGTTTACCTGTGTGTGATTTTTTTTTTTTAAGATTTTATTTATTTATTTGACAGAGAGAGACACAGTGAGAGAAGGAACACAAGCAGGGGGAGTGGGAGAGGGAGAAGCAGGCTTCTCGCGGAGCAGGGAGCCCGAGGCGGGACTTGATCCCAGGACCCTGGGATCATGACCTGAGCCAAAGGCAGACGCTTAACGACTGAGCCACCCAGGCGCCCCGTGTGTGATTTTTAATAGAGTTAGCATTGCAGGTCAATGGGGAAAGAAGAGGTTCTTCAATAATTGAAGCTGGAGAAATTGGTTAAAATCTAGAAGAAGAAAGAGAAAGAATTCTTACTTCACTCCATATATAAAAATCAGTTCCAGGTGGATCAAGGGCTTAATAGTAATATACACATTTATAAAGCTTTCATAAGACAACATAAGAGAACATACTATGACCATGGACTAAGGAATAATTTCTTAAACAAAACCCCAGAAGTACAAACATAAAGGAAAAAATTGACCAATTCTGCTACATTAAAATTCATGGAGACAGCATAAATAAATGGAACATAGAGGTCACCAGTGGAGAGAAGTTGTTTGCAATGCACTCAACTGACAAGAGATTAGTGTTCGGAATGTGTAACTTGCTCCTACAAGTCAATAAGAAACAGACAAATAAGATGAAAATAAAAAAATTAAAATAAAAAAATTAAAATGAAAATGAGTGAAGAATTTGAACCTTCAAGAGGAAAAGGACTGGCCAGTAGAGAAACTCCCAGTATTTAGCTGAGTGCAAATTAAAACCGTAACTAGAAACATTAGAGATATTTCCCCAACCTGTCCGCAGTCTGAAAACGTCAAGCATTGGTGAGGATGTTGGGACGCTGGTCCGGGAGTGGAAACTGGTTTGGTGACTTTGGAGAGCCCCGAAGTGGGATGAGCGCTGTTGGAGACACGTGTCCCTGAAAGTGGTTCTAGCATCTTCCCATCATGGTGCTCACAGAAAAGGACAGAGTGTGTACGTGCTGCACGGTGGACGTCCCCATGCCTGTCCCTGTGGATCATCACCTGGACACCTGGCACACCTGTGGGAAGCCCCAGAGAGACTCCCACACTGGGGGTGTGTGTGGCAGTGGAGGGGCCACGTGCAAGACAATGGCAATGTTTGAAATTTTGCAACCTGAGCCCCAGCCTGGCGGACTGGGTCAACCAGTCATGATGCATTTGGACAGTGGGATACCATACAGCCACGAGAGTGAACGGACTGCAGACACGTGCGTCAGCAGTAACGCTCCCCAGGACCGCATGTTAGTGGAAAGTGGTGTGGCAAGGTGTGCCAGCAAGGTCCATTTACACCGAGCTGGGGGCCAGTCCGAGCAGCACATCACTCAGGGGTCCTTGCAGGTGTGGAAAAATGACTTGAAAAACCAGGGGATGGGACAGGGTGTGTGGGTGGCTCAGTCGTTTGGGCATCCGATTCTTGGTTTTGGCTCAGGTCATGAGATTGAGCCCCACATCAGGAGGACATCTGTTTGGGATTCTCTCTCTCCCTCTGCCCCTCCCCCATGAGCACGCACGCTCTCTCTCTAAGATAAATAAATAAACACAATCTTAAAAAAAATCAGAGGATGGGAAACACAAAATTCAAGATGGCATTTCACCCAGGGGTGGAAGAAGATTGGGGAAGGCCACACAGGGGGCTTCAGAAATTGCTTTTTTTTTTTTTTAAGGCTGGGTGGTAGATAGTCAGGTGTTCATTTATATTGACTATTTGTATCTTCCATATAATCCAAATAATCTTTATCTATTGAGTAATAAAAGAGTGATACGAACCTGACTCTCATATACCTTGCATCAGTTGGCTGTTGCTGCATAACAAATCAGTCCCGGAACTTAGTGGCATAAACAGCCATTTATCGGGCTCAGGACACCAGCAGCTGTAGCTGGGCTCAGTGGGGTGGTTCTGCTCTCAGCCAGACGTGCTCATGAGACGCTGGTCAGTGGTCAGTGGCCTGGGGGCTGGGCAGTCACGAGCCAGCCCTGATTCAGGCAGTGGGGGAGCAGAGCCCATTCTTTCAGGGGACAGCAGCAAAGAATTACGACCCCTTGTCACTCTCCCGCATGCCCAGAGCCAGCGGCAGGCAGGAGGCGCCTGGGTCTCTGCACGTTTATGTCTTTCTGGGAAGGGAGCCTGGCCTGCCTTGCCCACTGCTGGGTCCACGTGGGTCATCAGGCCCGAGGGACACCTGGGGCCAGTTCCTCCCACAGGACCTCAGGGGTACCCTCTGAGTCTGCCCTTCTCTGAGCTCTCCAGGGCTTGTGTGGAAGCTGCCGCCATCGGCTCACCGTTAGGTCCTTGCCTTTACAACTTCCCCGGGGTCTGGCTGCCCCTACTCATTCAGCTTCTAACTGCACAGCCTGGGGGACCCTCCCCTCTTCACCGTGTCCCCATCCCACTCCAGTGGCCCCAGTAGTGAGGACCCTGGTTAACTTCCGTGTTTGTCCCCCCCAGGCTCCCTGGTGCAACTCCGTGTGTCTCTCCGTCTGTCTCCTCTGTCTCTCCCTGCAGGGCCATCTTGCCCGTAGCCCCCAGGGTCTCAGAGAGCTGACTGTCCCTTGCTCCCCTGAGGGGTGATCAGCCCCCTGTGCACTAGACTCCCCAGAACAGCTTAAGGCAGAGGAGGAAGCTTTCTGTGGATTCTTAAGAAGCAACTGATGTCCTTTTTGAGGGAAGAAATACTGATTGCTGATATCTGCAATAATGAACCCCGGAAAATTACACAAATTACCCCTCAGACAGCAGCTTGACAAATGTCATCTCTAGAGGAGTCCACAGAAATGTGATTTGCCAAATTCATATTAAATATTCTCCCAAGACAAGTTTAAAATAACGTTAGGGGTAAAAGTCTAAATTGTACAGACATAAAAGTGACAACATATGCTAGTTGGAATTACATATTTGTGAACTAATTCTTGTATAAAATTAGAATGGGAGACTTGGCTGCAAAGCCATACGTTTTCGTTGTTAGCAATTATCTTGTAACCAGTTTGAATCTATACTCAAAAACCTCATTTACATTTTTCTCACAATTGCTGCGTAAGGGAAATCGGCCCTTTAAGAAAACAACTCGGGGAAGGTTTTCCTTTTTTGAAGAAACCCTGAAGCTGCTGGAACACTTTGAGATCCTGGGAGTCATGCCTGCAGGGGGCTGGGAGGAGCAGGGCAGTCCCACCAGGGGGACAAGGAGCTGGAGGCCTCCCGCCCGCCCGCAGGGGAGGAGAGCGGAGAGGAGCTGCCACAGCCCGGCCAGCCATGGGCTCGCCCGCCCTCCGGCCCCTCCTGTGGTTTCCGTGACCTCACGAGCAGCGCGAGGTCACATGCATGGTCTAACGGCCCCTGCTCAGAGAAGATCTCCTGCTCCCACCTTGGGACAGCCTCCTGCGAGCAGACCCAAAAGGCAGGAGAAGAGGAGAAGCAGATTAGGATCTTCTTCTTTACCTGCGGAACGTCCAGCCTCGAGGGTCTTACAGAGCGACGCAGGGAGTCCCCGTGCCTCTGCCCCACGACTTCCCACTCTCCATCCCAGCGGCACCACGGCCGGTGGTCAGCGTGGGGCACGGGAGGGCGCACGCCTGGCCGCCCGGCACCAGACACTGGGGAGCCCGCGCGCGTGTCCCCTGGGGCGTGCACACCCGGGAGCCGAGGCCCGGTGTCCCGAGGGGGCTCTGGGTCCCACTGCGGTGCCATCGGGCTCCTGGAGCTGGGACCCCTGGACTCCAATGCGCCGGCGTGGAAATCAAGGAGGACGGGCTGCGTTTTCACAGTTTCCACGACTAATACATTTGTGGAAATGCAACCATTTGTCCCACCTTAAAACAGGTGTCCGTCTTTCCAGGTGACCCGAGGGTTTAGAGACGAAGTTCTGAGACCGGTGGACACTGCGATGGTGTGAAATGCTCTGATCCCGGCGCCCACAGGGTTCTGCCACGGCCTCGGGTTCGAGATGAGGGACCGGCCACCTCCGCTCTCCCTCAGGCGCCTTTTGGACTTCGGCTCCTCAGCCTCCGGCTCCCGGCTCGGGGCCCGGGGGGACAGTCCCTGACTGTTGACTCTCTGACCATCAGTTCCCTGTAGAAAGCAATTGCTTCGCGGGGATTGAAACAGCTTCTCCGGGTGGGTGGCACGGCTCCTGGACACGGAGCTCCCTCGATGCGGAGTCTGGAGATAAACTGCAGCTTCTCATGCCTTGTGTACTGTTTCCAAAGATGTTACCTCATTAGTTACAGTTTTTAAGTTCCATATGCTGCTTCGATCCCCACAGGGAAGGACTCTGCTTGCATTTTAAAAGAGAATCCCGTTGGGATAGTCCAAGCCCCACATCGGCTTGGGACGGTGATGTTTGTTTTCAAGCTCCAGTGCGGTTCAGCCCCCGCTTCTGCAGTGCCCGCCCCTTATTGAGGGTATTATTTTGAATTGATTTCGGCTTTATGGCAGAGTTGAGAAGGTGCTGCGGGGAGTTCCTGCCCCAGACCTGGAACCGGCCTTCCTCCAAGGGCCCTGGATTCTTTGCTTAGCGGCTGACATCTGGACAGCAGGGCGCGGCTGCTGGGGCTCCGGGGGCCGCCAGGAGGTCCGCGAGCGTTACCAGCCGTGCGCTCGCTCGAAGCTGCCTTCCCCTGGGCAGGGACCAGCGCCCACAGCGGCCGCTCCACACGCCCTGTGCTCACTGGCGCTCAGTACCGTCCTCCCGGCTTCGGGGAGGTCACGTCTGGTCTCAGCGCCCTTACATCCACTTGTCACGGTTTGCATTCCGTCCTGGGCCCCCCCCCCCCCAACTCCTTCTCTTTGAGCTTTCTGATTTGCACACTGTCTTAGCCCGCTCGGGCGGCCTTAACACTCACACGGACACGTACTTCTCCCGGTGCTGGAGGCCGCAAGTCCCAGGCCAGAGGGTCGGCAGGGCGGGCTTCTGGTGAGCTCAGGGCCGCCTTCTCCGCGCCGGCGTCGGGGAGACAGAGCTCCAGGCTCTCCTCCTCACAGGGACACCAGGGACATAGGATCACAGCCACCCTATGACCACATTTAACCTGAATTACTTCCCTAAAGGCCTTATCTCCAAATAAAGTCACACAGGGGATTAAGGCCTCAACACAGGAATTTTGAGGGGACACAGTTCAGTCCATAACAAATGTGGCAAAGCTCACCGGGTCCTGACAGACTCACGGACCCATGTACCCCCCACCCTGGATTCATACAGAGCACCTCGATCACCCTTAAAGTTATCTTCTCTGTCCCTTTGAGGCCAATCCATCCCAAACCACTGACGGGTTTCCTGTCCCTAGAGTTCTGCCTTTTCCAGAATGCCTATAAATGGGACCACACCATATGGGGTCTTGTGGGTCTGGCTCTGTCACTCAGAAAAATGTGTTTAAGGTGCACCCTGCTGCGGTGTGGTCGTGGTTCATCCCTGTACCGGGCAGGGGTGTCCGCTGCGTGGATGGGCCGCGGCTCCGATGTCCATCCTCCCGCTGAAGGACATCCCAGTGCCTGCAGGCCCGGGCCCGAGGCCACAGCTGCTGTGAGCATCTGCCTGCAGGTTTTGTGTGGAAGCGTTTTCCGGTCTCTTGAGCAAACGTGCGGAGAGCGATTTCTGGGTTGATGGTAAGTGTAGACTCTGTAAGAAGCTGTCAGACCGCTAAAGCCTCAGCCCCCTTTTCTCACGCCCCAGGGGGAAGGGCTCCTCCTGGTCCCCCCCCCCCCCGGGTTTGCCGGCGGTCCTGCCGGAGACTCTGTTGCACGCGACGGAGACCTGGCCCCAGACCAGGCTCGGCTCGGTGAAGCTGTGTTTGCTCCCGCTGGACCCCACGGCCCCACGTGGGGGTGACGGGTCACGGGTGGGGGCTGGGCCCTCCAGACAGCTTTGGGGGGCAGGGGAGGCCGCCGGGTGGCACCTTGCTGACCCGTCGTTGGGGCCTCGGCTCCGGGGGCCCCTGGCGCCCCTTCCCTCTGCTCCCCATGGGCGGGGAGCCGCTGCCAGACCCGCGCCAGGCCCCTCCGCCCGCCCGCTCTGCCAGGACAGCTCCCCGGGGCCTGCTTGCGGCTCGGGTTCCCTGGGCCCTCGTGGGCGCCTGCCGCTGCCCTGCCTCAGGGCGAAAGGACAACGGGGTCCCCCGGGGAAGGAGACCTCGGCGGCCGCGGGCGGGAACGGGGGAGCAGGACAGCCGGGCGGGTGACACTCTGCTCTTCATCGTTTCAGCATTGGAGGGGCGACTGCTTCTCACGAGCCGGGCCAGGCCAGGCTGCCATGAGCTGCCACCAGCTGCCACCGCTCGCCTTTGACAAGGAGAGACGCTGTCCCGGGGGACCGTGCTGCCGTCCCTGGAAGGGCAGAGCCGCGGCGGGGGCGGGAGCGGGGCGGAGCCTCGGAGGGGCGGGGCGGGGCCGCGGAGGGGAGGGGCCGGAGCCGCGGGGCCGCGCAGAGGGCGGAGCCTCGGAGGGAGGGCGGGGCCTCAGCTGATGGCCACCCGCCCCACGACCTGCCGCTGCGGGCCCGCGGCCCTTCTGGCTCGTGTGTCGGTGTGATGCGCAGGAAATGCGGCCCGAGCGAGCTGGAGTGGGAGCTCTCCGGCCCAGGCACGCATCTCTAAGGAAACCCGGCAGCCTGCAGGGCCCCCGTGGTGGAGGCGGTGCTCCCCGTGCGCTCCCGCCGCGGCCGACCCCTCCCGCACGCGTGGCAGACCAGACTGCGCCGGGGGGGCCGGGGGCGAAGGGGCCGACCGCCTCCCGCGCCGCCGGCTGCACTAGCGGCCCCTTTCCGCCGCCGCGAGCTCGTGTCCGTGGAGTCCTCGTTCTGCGTCCGCGGGTGGTGCGCTCCGGACGTGATGAGTGGGGCCTCCGTGGGTCAGCCCCCGGCCGCGCTGCTGCTGCGAGGAATGTGGAAGCCGCCGGACTCCACAGAGCCGTCCCCTAAGCAGCCGGCTGCGCTGCTCACGACAGAGGAAATGAACCCTTCCGCAAACGGTGTTGGGAAACCGCCAGCGACGTGTGAGGGGATGAAACGGACCTCGGTCCTACACCACACACAAAGTAAACTGCAAATGCACGGAAGACCTAAACGTGAGGCCTGAAACCTTAGAAATCCGAGCAGAGAACGGAGGCAGTAACTTTTCTGACATCACCCATAACAACATCTTTCTAGATACGTCTCCTGAGGCAAGGAAGACAAAAGCAAAAATCAAGTGTTGGGACTTCACCCAAATAAAAAGCTTCTGCACAGGGAAGGAAACAATCAACAAAACTAAAAAGCAACATACTGAATGGTATCCAAAATGTATAAAGAACTGATACAAAAACAAGTAAAAAAGAAAAAAAAAAACAAGTACTCTAATTAAAATTGGGCAGAAGACATGAATAGACATTTCTCCCAAGAAGACATCCAGATATCAACAGACACATGAAAAGAATTCAACATCACTCATCATCAGGGAAATACAAATCAAAACCACAACAAGATACCACCTCACACCTGTCAAAAGGGCTAAAATCAACAGCGTAAGAAACAACAAATGTTGACGGGGATGCAGAGAAAGGGGAACTCTCCCGCACTGTTGGTGGGAATGCAAGCTGGTGCAGCTGCTCTGGAAAACAGTATGGAGGTTCCTTAAAAAGTTAAAAATAGAACTAGCCTGTGATCCAGTAATCACACTACTGAGTATTTACCCCCAAAATACAAAAACATTAATTCAAAGGATACATGTATCCCCTATCTTTATAGCAGCATCATTTACAATAGCCAAATTATGGAAGCAGCCCACGGGTCCATCGACAGATGAATGAATAAAGAAGAGATGGTATATATACACAATGGAATATTACTCAGCCATCAAAAGGAATGAAATCTTGCCATTTGCAATGACATGGATGGAACTAGAGAGGATTATGCTAAGACAAATAGAGAAAGATGAATACCATATGATTTCACTCACATGTGGAATTTAAGAAACAAAACAGCAAAGGAAAAATGAGCAAAGGAAAAAAAAGAGAGAGACAAACCAAGAAACAGATTCTTTACTCTACTCTAGAGAACACACTGATGGTTACTAGAGGGGAGGGAGGTGGGCGGGGGCTGGGTGAAATAGGTGATGGGGATTAAGGAGGGTACTAATCATGATGAAAAAAATAAAATGGAAAAAATGTATATATGCTTAAAAAAAAGTAAATGGAAAAAGAAAAAAAAAAGAAATTTAAGCCTTAATGACACTGAATATTTTATGTATCAAAATTTGAATGTACACTACCACCCAGAGGAGATGTTACAGCTTTAAGTATACTTATTGAAAAAGGAGAAAATTAATAAATAAGTAAGCCATTCAATTCAAGAGGTTTAAAAAAGAGCTACAAAGAAAATCCAAGGAAACAAGAAAGAAATCAATAAAGAAAAGGGTACGGGCGCCTGGGTGGCTCAGGTGGTTAAGCGTCTGCCTTCGGCTCAGGTCATGATCCCGGGGTCCTGGGATCGAGCCCGGCATCGGGCTCCCTGCTCTGCGGGAAGCCTGCTTCTCCCTCTCCCACTCCCCCTGCTTGTGTTCCCTCTCTTGCTGTCTCTCTCTGTCAAATAAATAAATAAAATCTTTAAAAAAAAATAAAAGGGTAGAACTCACTGAAATAAGGAACTTGACAACATCTCTGGAACAATAATAGAGAAAAAACAAACCCAAAGCTATTTATGGAAAAACCAGTCAGTAGACTGATGTTGTCAAGGCCACAGAAAAAAAGAGAGAAAGTGTAAATAAAGTACAAAGTGAAATTAAGTGGAATTGCTAAAGGCTGAACAACAATTTAAAAACAGGGGCGCCTGTGGGGCTCAGTCAATTGAGCATCCGACTGATTTCAGCTCAGGTTTTGATCTCAGGGTCGTGACCTTAAGCCCTGCGTTGGGCTCCATGCTGGGCGTGGAGCCTCCTTAAAAATAATGATAATAATAATAAAAGAGTTTTAGGAACAATGCATGTTGATAAATTTGAAAATCTAGAGGAAAACCATTTCTAGAAAAGAATGTACAAGTTTGGGCAAAAAGAAGTCCAAGAGTCACGGGTTGTAAGTGTTGAAATGGTAAGCAAAGACCTCTCCCTTCAGAAAGCTTCCATTCTGTTATTCAATATGCTCTGAACGTTCTGACAGTGTGATAGGGCAAGAGAAAGAAATAAAAGACAGATATGCTAGAAATAAAAATATAAAACTGTCATTATTTTCAGATGACATGATTGTCTACATAGAAAATCCCAAGAAATCTACAGAAATAAAACAAAACAGAAACCAAACTAGAACATATAAGTGAATTCTACAAGGTGGCAGGATACAAGATGAACATACATGCTAGAAACAAACATGTGGAAACTGAAATTGAACACACAGAACCATTTATAATTGATCCAAAGAAAATGAAATACTTAGGTATAAATTAATGAAACATGTTCAGGATCTACATGGTAAAAATTACAAAATGCTGGTGTGAGAAACAAAAGAGACTGAAATGAATGCAGAGACACACCATGTCCATGGATGGAAAGGCTCACAAGGGAGAAGACGTCAATCGTTCTCCAAAATGATCTATAGGTTTAATGCAATTCTTCTCAAAATCTCAGCAAGGTTTTCTTTGTTGATGTAGACAAGCTTATTCTAAACTTTATGTGGGAAGACTCGGTACCTAGAATAGCTAAAACCACCTTGGAAAAAGTGGGAAAAATCACTGTGCCACATTATATGGCTACAGTTACCAAGACAGTGGGTATCTGTTGGGGGACAGAGACATAGATCAGTAGGACAGAATGGAGAGCTCAGAAAGACCCACAGAAATACACCCAGTGGATTCTGACAACCGTGCAGAAGCCCTTCAGTGCGGGGAGCACAGCTGTTCAACAGGTGGGTGTTGCACAACTTGGTGTCTACACATGACCTAACCTTCACACCCTGTACAAAATTAACTCAAAATGGACCACAGATTTAAATATAAAACATAAAACTTGTAGAAAAAAGACAGGAGAAAGTCTTTGGGCCCTGGGGCTGGACAGAGGGTTCCTGGACGTGACACAGATGCATGGTCCATAAAGACAAAACCTGATAAACTGGGTCTCATCACAGTGAGGAACCTCTGCTCTGTGCATGAGCCTGTGGAGAAGGATGGAAAGACAGGCCGCAGACTGGGAGAAACTGTTTGCAAACCACCTATCTGATGAAGGACTGCAGAGGAATCTAGAAAGACTCCCAAAACTCAACATTACAAACCATCCAATCAGAAAATGGGTGAAAGGCACGGACAGACATTCGCTGAAATGGCTGCACAGAGGGCAAATAAGCACACGAAAAGATGCTCAGCATCCTTGGCCATTTGGAAAATGCGATGGAAGCCACAATGAAGTATCAACACACACCTATCAGAATGGCTAAAGTAAACAAAAACAGTGATAACGCCAAACGCGGGAGAGGGTGCAGAGAGAACAGCTCGTCCACACACTGCTGACGGAAGCATACAGTGGTGCAGCCCCTCTGCAGAAGACTACGGCAGCTTCTCATAAAACGGAACACGCAACTACCATACGACCCAGCAACTGCCCTCGTGGGCATTCGGCCCAGAGAGAGGAAGCCTTACGTTCACACGAAATCCGCACAGATGTCCGTAACAGTTTTATTTCCAGTAGCTGACAAGTGGAGACACCCGGATGTCCTTCAGTGGGCACATGGTTAAATTGTGGATATCGTGGAATATTCCTCAGCAACAAACAGGAATGACCTCTTGACCCAGGAGACACTTTAGATGGATCTCAAGGGGATTATGTTGAGCGGAAAAGGCGATCTCAGATGACATACTGACATGTTGTGTAATTCCACTTAGAAAGCATTCTTGAAATGACAAAACCAGATGGAGAACAGATCAGGCACTGCTGGGGGACGAAGGGGGCTGGACGTATGGTGGTGCATACACAGACCTACACACGTGATGAAATTACATGGACCGCCCGCCCCCAAGTGAGTACATATAAAACTTGGGAAAACTGAATGAAGTTAGTGGGTTGTATCAGTGTGGATTTCCTTGCAGGATATTTTACTGCAGTTACGCCAGAAGTCAGCCCAAAGGGTACACGGGATCTCTATTATTTCTTACAACTGCACGTGAATCTACAGTTATCTCAAAATGAAAAGTTAAAGAAGAAACCAAACCTAGACGGTTGGAGTAGTGAGACCCGCCAAACAGTCAAGGGACAGGTAGTGCTCATCTCACACAGGTTGTTCAGAACATATATTGGGCGCCTGGGTGGCTCAGTCGGTTAAGCAACTGCCTTCGGATCAGGTCCTGATCCCAGGTTCCTGGGATCGAGTCCTGCAGTGGGCTCCCTGCTCAGCGGGGAGTCTGCCTCTCCCTCTGCCTGCCGCTGCCCCTGCTTGTGTTACCTCTCTCTGACCAATAAATAAATAAAAGTCTTAAAAAAAAGAACATATATAAAGAGCCACACCTCACTCGTTTTCTATGACTAGTGTGATCTGGAGTAAATTACAAACAGATTAGGCTAATAAAAGAATGAACATTTATAGGCACATTTCACTGGTGAGCATAAACACAAAAATCCAAGAGCTAATAGAAAATAACCCAGCACGGTGGAGCCGGTTTGTCGGGAGCCCGAGGATGCTCGGGGACCGTCAGCACCGCGCAGCTCTGCACAACAGAACGGGGCCGCGGGCTGCAGTTCCCACATTTGACGAGGACTCGCACCAATCCGGGACACCGCATTCAGAGGTGTTGTGGATTTAATTGTTTTCCACAGAAAAGCATCGACAGAGCTAAAAAGCGACAGCGTCCCTCACCGTCCTGGCCTGTGAACTTTCTAGGAGGCGCGGCTGTCCGGGCCCCACTCTGCTCAGAAGACGCCTGGGGCTTTTTTACTCTCTGTCGTGGTGGTCTTGTCCGCGGACAGGCCACAAGGTGACTTCTTGGGGAGACCCCCCTCAACAGCCGCTGGGGATTCAGCAGATGGCGGCTGGGCCCGCTCGGGAGAGTGTCAGACCACACGGAGCGGCGCCCGTGCCCTCTGAGGTCGCGGGGAGGCGAAGGGGCTGATCCAGGCCAGCGAGACGCGGTGGCCCAGGACGGCCTTCAGGTTCGCCCACTTGGACCCGCCGCCCGGCCCGGCCCGCTCCCCCTGCAGCCGCTCGATTGCGGTTCGGTCCGTGCAGACGGCGTGCACCTGCGCGGCGAACATGGCCGAGCCGAAGAGGAAGCCCTTCAGAGCCACCAGGAGGAGGAAGACGAGGGAGGCGCGCGGCGTCACGGTGCTGCGCGAGTCCCAGTCGCCGCGCGCGTAGGCGCGCAGGGCGGGCACGCCGAGCAGCAGCAGCAGGTGCAGCGAGCCCAGCGCCGCGTAGAGCGTGAAGAGCAGGAAGTACTTGCGGTTGTCCTCGCCCACGCAGTTGTTGACCCAGGGGCAGTGGTGGTCCATCCGGCGGATGCAGCGCCCGCACACCATGCAGTGATGCGCGCGCGGCGGCGGGGCGCAGCCGCACAGGGGACAGCGGGGACCGCGGGGCGCGGCGCGCAGGGGCACGGAGCCGGGGTCGGTGAGCACGGCCCGCGCGTGCGCCGCCAGCGCCAGGAAGGCCAGCAGGTGGAAGAGCGCGCCGTGGGCCAGGCCGTAGGCGGCGTCCCCCGCCGGGAGCAGCCGCGCCCAGAGCAGCACGCCCGCGGCGCCCAGCACCAGGACCCACGTGCCGGCGGCGCACGCGATGCCCAGGACGTCGCACACGAACCACACGCGGCGCGTCCGCCCCGGGGCCCCGAGCGCGGGGACGCGGGCCGGCATCGCGGGGGCCGGGTCGGGCCGGGCGGGGTCCCTGCGCCTCTGTCCGCGCGTCGTCCGCGCTCCGCCGGGCTGGCCCGGGGCCCCGGCCGGCGACCGCTCAGTGTTCTAGAATGTGCGGCACCCCGCAGTTTGTGAACGCAGAAAGGGACGCCGCGGGAGCCCCTTCCCTATAGGCGCCTTCCCCGCCCCCCGGGAGCGGCTGGGCACTGGGGCCGGTGGCCTGGCGGAAGAGCTGGAAAACCGGGAGGACACAGGCAGGGTGTGCTGTGCGCGCGTGTGTGTGTGTGTGGAGGGGCGACAGGTGCTTCTCTGCGCATTCACTCACTAAACCTCACAACTCGGACAGTAAAATCTTCTACGACCCATTTTCAGATGGGGAAACCGAGGCACAGGGAAATTAAATAAATGTCCAGTGAGTGACGGGTCAGGATTCCAGGCCTGCTGCTGGGGGCCGGACCAGGCGCGGTCGCAGACAATGGTGGCAGGTGGCAGGTGGCAGGTGGCAGGGGTCTGCTCTCGGCCCTGCTCTGCCTCACACGCTGAGGGCTGAGGGCAGTGAGGGCGGTGGGCAGCGGGGGCAGTGGGCAGTGAGGGCCGGCGCTCACCAGCCCAGAACAACGATGCTGGGATATGGAATGAAAAGAGCCAACACTCTGACACAACAGCTCTGAGGTTAGTCTAAGGAGCGGGTCTTGGGTAAAGACAATGCACAAAGCCCAGCTCTTAGGTCTCCAAACACTGACTGCACAAGAGGGCGGGGGCGACGTGGCCTCAGAGCTGAGTGTGGGGACAGCGGCTGCTCTCTCTGAGCCATGATGACCACGCCACTGGCCGTGGAGAGAGTGCACTGCCAGGTTGCATTAATGGGAGCATAGCCTGTGGAATGGTGGAGGGGACAGCACCCTGTGTGCGTCACCAGGTGGAGCATTCCCCGTGTGAGGGGCTTGAAGGGCAGGGTGGTCCGTCAGATAGGAACATCTGGGGAGCTGGGGAAGAGGGTGGGAAGGGCAGACCCGCTGGTCGTCTCTGAAGGAGGCACGAGTGGGTTTATTAGCTGCAGTTCCAGGGGTGGAGTACGGCCAAGGGGGAGGCATGGGGGGGGACCTGACCTCTGGGACGACTGTCTCTGGAGCACAAACTGCTGGGCGGGAGGTGGGGTGGGGTGTTCGTACAGCACTCAAGGGCCCAGCGCGTGCTGGGGGGCCGCCTACCTGGCCAGGGGAGGCTTATGTATCTGTTTGTTCGTTTTTAAATTAATAGATTTTCTTTTCTTTTTTTAAAAAATATTTTATTTATTTATTTGTCAGAGAAAGAGAGCACGAGCAGGGAGAGAAACAGGCCTCCCGTGGAGCAGGGAGCCTGATGCGGGGCTCGATCCCAGGACCCTGAGATCATGACCAGAGCCGAAGGCAGACGCTCAACGTCTGAGCCACCCAGGCGCCCCAGATTTGATTTCTCAGAGCATTTTTAGGTTCACAGCCCAGTTGAGCAGGAGGTACAGGGATTTCCCATACACGCCCCACCCCCCCCAGCCTCCTCTACTATCACCACCCCCACCAGTGGTGCGTTTGTTACGATCCATGAACCTACGTTGACGCGTCCCTGTCACGCAGACCACAGTCGGCCTTGAGGTTCACTCTTGTGCGGGGCGTTGTGTGGGTTTGGAGAAACGTGTAAGGGACGGATCCACCATTATGGCGTCCACAGAGTCACTTCACTGCCCTCAACGTCCTCGTGCTCCCCTGTCCCTCTCTCCTCCCCAGCTCCTGGCCCCCCTGGTCCTTTTCCTGTCTCCGTAGTTCTGCCTTTTCCAGAATGTCCTCCGGTTGGAATCGTACAAACGTAGCCTTTGCTGATTGGCTTCCTTCACTCAGGGATATGCATTCAAGGTTTGTCCAACCTTTTCATGGCTCGAAGTTTGTTCCGTTTTGTAACTGAAAGCCCGACACTGGAAACCTGAAGCGAGGCCCTGAGCAGTCCCGCCGGGGCTGATGTGTGAGTGCCGGTGGACCTGAGCTGGGGGTAGTGTTATAGAGAGGGACACTGAGGATGTCCTGGGAAGGTCGCAGGCCACTGCGGTGCTCGTGAGTCCCAGTGGGGGGGAGGCCGGCGGGGACACCAGTGGGGAGAGGGAGCCGGGCCCGGGGAGGGGCATCTGAAGGCCCTCAGTCGCTGTTGAGCTGGTTTAGAGGACGTGCGGCTGTGTGCTCAAACCAGCCTGCAGAGGAGCAGCCACACCGACTGGCAGGGGTCGGATGGTGTCACCTGGAGCCCGTGTGTGGTTGGCGGGTGGGGTGGGTCGGCAGGGGCGGCTGGACCCTCCTGGGTATCATATCTCGGGCTGAACTTCCAGTAGCGGCCTGGCCGTGACCAGCCTTGCCCCTTCCAGCCCAAACCCAGCCACATGCAGGATGCCACCGTCGCACCGTCTGTGCCGAGCAGCCTCTGACCTCGGGCGTGTTTGGGGCCGGCACAGAGCGGGCCAGTTTCTCCGAGTCTCCATCAGTCTCTCTGCAGCATCCATGCAGCTTTGGACGACCTTCAATCTGGGGCCATAGTTATGTCGGGGATTCCATTTATGGGAGGCCCACCTCAGTGGGTCCGGGTGACAACGGCCTGTCTCTTGGGTCCCAAGCCTCTGCATGGTCACTGTCCCCACCAGCAGGCATGGCAGCCTGGGGGCCCATTAAATGCCTTGCTCAGCGCAAAGGTGACATTCCCCATGAAAACTCGCGGCTCCAGCTCTGCGGGTCCTCTGTGGGGCCAATGACTTTGGGAGGGAGGCTGTAGGTAAATTTGGTGTCTACCAATGGCCCAGGTGGCGGTGTCATGGCTGATCCTGGCGTTTTCTTTCCGTTAGCCATGCGTCTGGCCTCCCAAATTGCCAGGCCCCACATTACAGCACCCCAGTGTGCTGAGAACCATCAGCAAGGTTTTCAGTCCTGAGTTGTGAAGTCAACACGAACGGTTCATCCGAGTGTCCCTCTGTCAGGTGGCCCCAAGCAGGACTCCAGGGACCTGGGCTACCGTGATGGGTAGAGATGCTCCGGTGTGGGGCCCGGCTCCTGCCCTAGGGCCACACCTCCTGACCCCTTCCCCATCCTAAGAACTGCCGTCCCCCACCAGCGGAGCGTCCTGCCGCAGGTTCCGCCGTGAAGGAGGCCCCGTGGTTCCCTGCATTCCTCGTGGATTTTGGTCTTATAACAAGGTTGCCCCATTGTGGAGATGTTGTAAATGCATTGTTTTTAAATGTTTGTTTCCCTTTGTGCGTCACCGAGTACGGAGCACGGGCTGTTTTCCGTGTGCCGACTCCACATCCTGTGATCTCACTAAGCCCCCTCGCTAAGGGGCCCGGGCTGGGGGGCTGGCCCTGGAGCTCTCTGTGTGGACCCCTGGTGGGAGTGGCTCTGGGTGTGCACAGGTCGGTTGGTGCCAGGAGGTGGCCCCGCAGAAAGGAAAGTTAAGGAAAATTCAGGGGCTCTGAGTCATAGGGGCCCCAGGTAGCCTGGCGTCCGGGTCCAAGGAGCACGCACAGGGTCCGTCCTTTCTTCTCTCCGCCCGAATGTCCCAATCGGGGGTGGGAGCATCATGCAACACAGCTGTAGCCCGGCTGGAAGGGTGGGCCGTCCACTAACGTCTTCCGTCTGAGCCTGCGGTGGGAGAGGAACCCCTGGGACTGGGGGTGGGATGAAAGTCCCCTGTTCTGGGTACTGGAATCCCGCCAGCCCTACTGCCCTGTCCCGGCCCCGTCAGGGTCCCGCTTCAGCTCCTACTTCTCCCCAAGGCTGGAGGTCCTCCCTCGCTCCCGTCGGACAGGGAGGAGCCGCTGTATGAGGAGTGTGCAGGGGGTCGTCCCGTTGGGTGACTGTCACCTGTTCCCTGAGCACTTATCAGAGCCTCCCGGACAGGCCATCCTAAGCCCCCTCTTCAGGCGGGACACTGAGGCACGGGATGGGGAGGCTCCCCCGGGGCACTGTGTTTGGAGTAGGGTGTCCCCGTCAGAAGGCCACATCCTGGTGGTCAAAGGGCTCCATGAAGGGGTAGGAGATAGAGCCGTCGTCCTGGAGGAGAGAGGATGAGAATGGGCCTTTGTGCTGACCACCGGCCTGTGGGCAGTGATCTCAGCTGCCCCGTGGATGCCCCCTCGGGGTCTGATCTCGTTGCCTGCGATCAGGGGCAGCCCCTGGCCCTCTCACCGGGGTGCACACCCCTGTTTCCGGGCCTGCGTGGTCTCTGCTTCCCCGCCCTGACCCCTCGGAGTCGGCTCTGGGCCGTCGGGTGGCAGAAGCTGCTGCCTCCTGGTGTCCAGCTCAGCTTTTCTTCATCTGCTTCCCAAATTTGTTAGAGCTAATTGTTTCTGTTTTTCAGTAGATTCCCGCCCCCCCACCCCAGTTTCTAGGTATATAACACCTGCAAATACTTCTAATTCTGCTTTCTGTTACATATTGTTGCTTTGACAAAAATCCATGAAATATTAAATAATGATGGTGAGAGTGGGCATTGTCAGCCTTGAGTTTAATAGGGATTTTTACCGTTATAACTAAGGATGAATAACTGAAAAATATTTATCTTTAAAAGGGAATGCTCTTTTTTTTTTTTTTTTTCTAAGTAGGCTCCATGCCCAGCCTGGAGCCCGATGCGGGGCCTGAACTCATGACCCTGAGATCAAGACCTGAGCTGACATCAAGAGTCAGACACTCACCCTACTGAGCCTCCCAGGTGCCCCGGGAAATGCTCTTTTATTCCGAGAATATTAAAAAAAGTTTCTTCCTCTTTCCCCATCAGGAAATGTTGATTTTTACGAAATGAGTTTTGTGATCTATTGGAAGTGTCCCAGTAACTCGTCAGACCTGCTCCCGTTTTCCTGTCTGCTTTGAGGCCAGTCCGCCCCGGACCCGGCGCACAGGTCTGTGTGGCCAGGCGTGCAGGCCGCGAATGTGCCGCTGAGTTCCGGTCGCCGACGATGCAGTTACCTGCACATGACATCGGGCGGTGGGGTACTTGCTTCTCTGTCAGGCTTTGGGAGTTAGAGTCTTCCTCGCGCCCGACGGACTGGGCTGTGCTCCTACTCTTCGTGCTTCGGGATACCTCCTGCTTTATGGTCCGAAGCTTTTCGAGCGCTCGTCACCGAAGCTCTGGGCTCAGAGACACTTTCCAAGGGGATCGTGGGTCATCTTTCTATCCCGTTATTTGCCCGCTCAGGCTTTCCACATCTTGAGCCCCTTGTAGAACATTGCGCTTTCCCCAGCGAGTCACACGCCCCGTTGACTCGTTCAAGCACGCTGCCGAGCCGTGCCGCGGGCTCCGGGGGGACCTGTCACCACACGGTAACGCATTTGTTCTTTTGCAATTACACATGTTTTGTAACCTGCCCTGTTGTGTTTCCCGTTGGTTTTCAGAGGTTTGCCTGCTTTACCGGCTTTTCCAGAGAACTGGCTGTTTCCCAAGGCTCTGGAGAGAAGAGTTCTGGTTTCCCGCCGTCCGGGGGCGCCCGTCCTGCGATGTCTGGTGTCTGCGCAACTCCTGCCCGCCTCCGGCATCGAAGCTGCCCCCCTTGCCCAACCGCCCCTCACGTTCCCATTCACGGAATTCCTCCTGTGTAGTTCTGGGAAGCTCACTATTTAGGATTTCGATTTCCTTTGCAAGCAGAGACTTAGTCACGTGTGTGTTTTTAAACCTTGCGCATTTCTGCTCTGTTTCCTGGTGTTAGTTGTGTGGCCCGCAGACGTGCCGTTTCCGTCCCTTACAATTCTTCGTGGCTTCCGTCCCGAGTTCGCTCACGATGCGTGTTTGCAAGTCTTCCCTGAGTTTTGGGGGAGCGCAGTGTGTCTGCACCGGGCACTTTTGACGCCAGCCTTGTTAACGCGCTCACGGTCCCGTCTGTGTCTGTCTGTCCCCCGGTTTGGAGATCCACTTTCGGGCTGGGTTCTTCCAGCATGATTGCTTTTCTGTCCCACTGGGACGTGTTTTGGTCAGCCTCCGTCTTCTGTAAAACCTCCCGGGCCTTGTCGTTCAGCACACCCAGGTTCGCGGTGGCCGCCCGCCCCCCAGCTGCTGACGTGTCCCTGGGCCGCCGGCTGCCCCCTTCTGTTTGTGTCCTGGCCTCCTTCCTCTCCTGCCCTCCTCCCCAGACGTTTCATTATCCTGCTGTCTTGGTTGGCACATGGATGCGGATTTTGTTCTGTGACCCGACTGGGGTCTTTGTTCTCCCCAAGGTCATTCGATGGCACGAGGGCCCTCAGAACGAACAACTCGGGGCTTCCCGCCCATGAGCAAGTGTCGGGATAACAGTCTGGTCCACTGTTGTTGCTGTTGCTTTAGGAACATGGTTTGTTTCCCCGGAACCTCGTGTGTGAGGATGGCTTTGCTGCAGGGCCAAGCTTGAGGCCATGCGGGGCGCGGGGTTGGGGGCACGGGGCACGGAGCGCAGCCCTCAGCGGCTCCCAGCGGGTCAGGGGAAGGACCCACCACCCCCTGGGAAAACGCTGACCAGGGCCAGCTGAGCCTGAATACCGCACGGAGCTCACGGACACGGGGTCCCCGGGGTCGGGTCCACAGCTGAACCAGGCAGCTGGCCGGGCGGTGGGAGCCCGTTGTCCCCGTGGGGCCTCTGCTGGAGTCCTGGCACCACCAGCCACTTTCTCTGGGGACACTTGTCCTGTCATTGTTCCGTTGGCTCCTCACAGAGCCTGCGCGTCCTCTGTGTCCGGCCACCAACACCGTGTCTGGGGAGGAAGGAAACGTGGCTCAGCTTCCCCGAGAGGACCGGCCGGGACGGGAGCTGGGGGCCCCCTCCTGCTCCCCCGTGGCTCAGCTTCCCCGAGAGGACCGGCCGGGACGGGAGCTGGGGGCCCCCTCCTGCTCCCCCGACTCGGCGAACAGGCTCCTGGAGAGCAGCACGCTTTGTTCCGCATTCTTGTCACTTTCAGGAGTAGGACCCTCAGTCCGCACAGGAAGGAACGGAGTGCGATCCTGAGGAGCGTGACGGGTACGCAGTGTGTGTCTGCACAGCTGTCTCAGCTCTGGGTGGTTATGAGGAAGTGTGTTCTCCTCAATCGCTTAAGAATAATGGCTTTGAAATGAAAATCTACAGGAAGTAGATCTTTCGGGCCGTCCCCCGCCTTCTGGGCGTTTAGAAGCTGCCGGATGGTGTGTAAACACGTGGACCAGTCAGCGTGGCCGCAGGACTCGTCCGAGCGTCTAGGAGGGCGCTGGCCCCGGGCTGCGGACCTCTCCCCGCGGACGAGCCGGGTGGGCGGCGGTCGCCCAGGATGGAGGCCTGCTGAGCTGCCCCAAGGGGTGGGGGTGAAGGGGCAGGTCCCGGGTCTCACGTGGCTTCTGGTCTCTCCGTGGACCCTCCTCTCAAGATCCTTAACTGACTACATCTGCAAAGACCCTCTTTCCAAATTAGGCCAGATTCTGAGGTTCAGGTGGACAGGAACTTTGGGGGGAACCTACTCAACCCCCACATTCACCAACCGGCAGGCTCAGTCTCTGTTCCTGTGGCCGGTGCCAAACCTTCCGGAGGGCAGAGGACCTGCGCCCCCTCGGCTCCCCTGGAGGGGCTCCGGTGTCCGCCCCCTCGGTCAGGCAGACCTGCTCTCCTGGGAATGCCTGAGGGGGTGGACATGGCCTGGGGGGGTAGACACAGCCCTGTTTTTTCACCTCAGGGCTTCCTCGGTCTCGGGGTCCACGCAGCTGGGCCCCTGGGTGCTTGCTGGAGGGGGGTCCTCGCCTTCGTGTTCATTAAAAATAGAAGGCAAAGCGGACGCCCGGCGAGCCCTGCGGTGCTGGCTCAGCGGGGTGTGGTGGCTGCTCGGCTCATCGGCCGCTCATCGGTCCCTCCACCATCTCACACTTAATCTACCCCGGAGCCTCTGAAGGACGCACGTCCTCCTGGGGACCCTGGCCACTGGGGAGGAAACTCGGCCACAGGGGTTTCCACGGCAGCCGTCTCGAGAGCCCGCCAGAAATCGCTGCATCCGCCGGGGTGGCCCCAGGGCTGTGGGGTTCACACCGGGAGTCCACTGCTGCTTTCCCGAGGTGTCCCCAGGCCTGGTGGCACCGCGGGGGCACACTTCCCGGGGTCTCTGAAGTGCCTTCCCCTGTGTGCCCTCGCTAGGAAGGCGGCCGGGGCTGCGGAGGGAGGTCCCCTGTGCCGGCCGCAGTGCGGGACCCTCCCAGGACTTTCTGTCCCCGCGTTCACCACGGAGGAGCCTCACCCAGCCCGGGTGTGGCACTCGGGGCCCCACTGGGGCTTGACTTAGTTACAGCGGGGACGAGCACCCCAGGCAGGGCTGCTGGGTCGGTGGCGGAAGCCCTTCCTCCCAGGAGGACCTGGGATGCTGCTCCTGTCCGCTCCCTGTTTGGACGCATCAGAGGCGCCCCGAATGGGAGGCCCGACTGGCACCTAGCTCCTTCTGCGACTCTGGAAGCACTGTCCCCTCTGGCCCCCCTGCGTCTCTCCCAGCGACACAAACCAGCCGGGCATCGCACATGGCTGTGGGACCCTAGTCTTCACCCCGTCCCTCGGGCGTCCGGTGGCGCCTCGGCGTGGATGCAGAGGGGATGCTGGGCTCCCTTCAGTACTGACGAGGCCCCTCCCTAAGCTGGTTCCCGGCCAGCCAGCTGTCCCTTGGTGGGACAGCTCAGCAGCGCTTTCGCCCACACATGTGGGCTGTGGACCCCCTCCTCCCACCCAGTGCTCGTGGGCTCATCTCCAGGGGATCCCCCCCCACCTCCTTGAAGATTCCAGCAAACCCAAACGCACCAGACACCACGTCAGGCCCTCGGGATGTGTCAGCGAAACAAGACTTTTAAGAGCATGTGTTCATTTCTCGGAGTCGCCGTGGTGGGGTGTCTGCGTGTGGGCGCCAGGCTGCATCCACCCCTCGTCCCCAGTGAAGCCCAAGACCTGCCTCCACTGGACAAGCATTCATTGTGACTATCGGCGCCCAGGTGCTCTTTTAGGTTTGAAAGAGCAAATCCTTTCTATCAAATTCTGTTTTCTATAAAGCACTTGTGTCAGAATTCATGAGGCATCCTCCTCCTCTTCTGTTTGTCTGGGAACCACCTGGGCTGATAGTGACCCCGAGAATCACGTGGGCCGTCCGTGGCAGGAGGTTTCCAGTGCCCCTTCCTCAGAGGCCGCGCGTCAGCCTAAGGATCACACGTGTGGTTGGATGCTTGGGGGTGGGGTGCTCATTTTCAAGGAAAGTTGCAGCCGACCCCACGAAAGGTGAATGGTTCGTACCTTCACAAACTGGTCTCCTCAACCATTTTTTTTTTTTTTTTAAAGATTTTATTTATTTACTTGAGAGAGAGAATGATAGAGAGAGAGCATGAGAGGGGGAAGGGTCAGAGGGAGAAGCAGACTCCCTGCTGAACAGGTAGCCCGATGTGGGACTCGATCCCAGGACTCCAGGATCACGACCTGAGCCGAAGGCAGTCGCTTAACCAACTGAGCCACCCAGGCGCCCCATGGTCTCCTCAATCTTTGAAGCTTCCAATTTCTCGAACTGAGAGCCCTCTCTCTCCACACACGGGCAATACCCCGCTTAGAGACTGTGAACGCGGAGATCCCATGATAAATTAGCAAAATGTATTAACCAGAAGAGCAGCTAACAGCTCTCTTGGCCACCCCGGATGCGAGTGTGTATTGCAGAATGGGCCTATTTCCCACCGAGATTCTCTGCACAAACACCTGGTCTCTGTCCAGGTAGTGACGAGGAACTGACAGGTCGCCCCTGTCCTCCCGCCGGCTTCTGCCGAGAGCGCTTAATGAGGCTCATCCCCAACACCTGCGATCCCATCATTATCTCCCAAATAGAACATTTCTGAGCGATAATGTGCTTCTGGAGGTTTTGGGGAGTACGTTGGAAGCACTCT
Organism: Halichoerus grypus; assembly: GCF_964656455.1. Taxonomy (NCBI): domain Eukaryota; kingdom Metazoa; phylum Chordata; class Mammalia; order Carnivora; family Phocidae; genus Halichoerus; species Halichoerus grypus. Next base: position 178,177,976 of record NC_135717.1, on the reverse strand, counting down.
TCCCAAGCCAAGATGGAGCTCTAAATTCTGACATCTGAATAGTTTTTGAATTACCTGTAATGACTCACCGAGAACAGAGCCCTTTGAAACAGAGGCTCTGAAAAGCTGCTAGGATCACGGAGTGGCACGCGCGGTTTTGGAAGGGCTTTCAGGGCGCCCTAATCCAGCTTTCCTTCTTCAAACACTTACGGGCCATGGGCTTGAAGATAAATAGGATGGATCTTCCGGCTCCTCAGCAGCGGAGGCGCATCCGCCCAGAGGTACACGCCGCACGATGTGTACGCGTCACTGTCCTGGGCGGAGGGCGCATGCCAACGCCTGCAGCCCCTTCCCCTCACCTCCAGCCTGGGGTGTCCTCGTTCCCTCCCGCTCTCCAGGCTCTCCCTGGACCCTGGTCCTGGATGCCCTGGCTGGAGGGCCCTCAGTGCTCTGCTGACCGGGCGTTTGAGAACCACACTCAGACCCACGTCGACCTTCGTGGACTTACTCTATACTTGACTTACTTTCCTCCTGGTGGTCCAGGCCAGAGCATCCCCACTGTCTCCTGAATCCCGTGTGGCTGTCTTGTTTCCTTTTCCAGCTAACCTTCTATTCCCGCCTGTGTGACCGGGAGGGTGGGGAGGGCAGGAGGGCAGGAGGGGTGGGGGCCGGGCCGAGTGGGGTGTGTGTGTGCGTGTGACCTGGGGCCTGGGCCACCAGGGCTCTGCAGGATCAGGGGTCGTGGAGCCCTGCTCATGCAGATGGCCAGCCCCGGGCTCCGTCCCTGCCATCCCCAGTGGGGGTCCCGCCCTTCAAGCGCCAGTCCCCCCAGAAGCTGGGCCAGAATGAGTGGGACTGAGGCTGCATACAAGGTGAGACCTGGGTCACCTTTGGGGCTGGCCACAGAGGACGGAACAGTGGCTCGGAAAGGTTTTCAGGGCTGGGCTTCCCCGAGCCCCAGAGCAGCCTCCTGCCTCTGAAGACCCATGTGAGCCCTGGCAGCTCATTGCAAACGCGGCTCTGAACCAGGGAGCATCTTGGACATCGTGGTTGGGGAGGGGGCTGTTTAAAATGTGGTGGATCCCCTCACGGCTTTTTATTTTTATTTATTTATTTTTTTAAAAGATTTTATTTATTTATTTGAGAGAGAGAGAATGAGAGAGTGTATATGAGAGGGGGTAGGGTCAGAGGGAGAAGCAGGCTCCTCGCTGAGCAGGGAGCCCGATGCGGGACTCGATCCCGGGACTCCAGGATCATGACCTGAGCCGAAGGCAGTCGCCCAACCAACTGAGCCACCCAGGCGCCCCCCCCACGGCTTTTTAAAAAGTAGATTCCATGCCCAACGTGGGGCTTGAACTCATGACCCTGAGATCAAGAGTCACACGCTCTACTGACTGAGCCAGCCAGATGCTCCTCTTGTGACTTTTTGGAACATTTACTTTAAATTATAAAATGTAGGAGCATCTGGGTGGCTTAAGCGGGGAGTCTGCTTGAGATCCTCTTCCTCTCCCTCTGCCCCACTGTGCCCCCCTGCTCTCTCTCTCTAAAATATATCAATAAATCTTTTTAAAAAAATAAATTGTAAAATGTAACATAGCTATAAAAAAGTGCACACATTTTAAAATTTTCTATTATTTTAGTGTCAGCTTGTTTTATTTTTAAATTTTTTCTGCTTTATTGACTTATAATTGACAAAATTATAAGATATTTAAACTATATCATGATGATTTATTTGATATATGTGTACATTATTAAAGAATTCTCCCCAACTAGTTAATTAGCACATCCATCACTATATCCATTCATCCATCCATCCATCCATCCTTCCATCCTTCTATCCATCCTTCAATCCATCCATCCACCCATCCTTCTATCCATCCATCCATCCACCCATCTATCCATCCTTCCATCCATCCATCCATCCATCCATACTTCTTTCCTTCCATCCATCCATCCACCTACCTATCCTTCCTTCCTTCCTTCCTTCCTTCCTTCCTTCCTTCCTTCCTTCCTTCCTTCCTTCCTTCCATCCTTCCACCTATCCATCCATCCATCCATCCATCCATCCTTCCTTCCTTCCATCCATCCATCCATCCATCCATCCATCCACCTATCTATCTTTTCTTTTAGTTTTTTTGGTGAGAACAGTTAGGTTCTACTCTAGAAAATTTCAGTGGTATAATACAGTGTAATCATCTATAGTTCTCACTTTTAAGCTACTTTACTTATCCATGTTTTCTTTTTAAAAACTTTTATTTTATTATGTTAATCACCATACATTACATCATTAGTTTTTGATGTAGTGTTCCATCATTCATTGTTTGCATATAACACCCAATGTTCCATTCAATACATGCCCTCCTTGATACCCATCACTGGGATAACCCATCCCCTCACCTCCCTCCCCTCTAAAACCCTCCGTTTGTTTCTCAGAGTCCATGGTCTCTCATGGTTCATCTCCCCCTCTGATTCCCGCCCCCTTCATTTTTCCCTTCCTACTATCTTCCTTTTTTTTTTTTTTTTTTTTTAACATATAATGTATTATTTGTTTCTGTGGTACAGGTCTATGATTCATCAGTCTTACACAATTCACAGCGCTCACCATAGCACATACCCTCCCCAATGTCCATCACCCAGCCACCCCATCCCTCCCACCCCCCACCACTCCAGCAACCCTCAGTTTGTTTCCTGAGATTAAGAATTCCTCATATCAGTGAGATCATATGATACTTGTCTTTCTCTGATTGACTTATTTCACTTAGCGTAATACCCTCTAGTTCCATCTATGTCATTGCAAATGGGAAAAATATTTTTTATGGCTGCATAATATTCCATTGTATATATATACCACATCTTCTTTATCCATTCATCTGTCGATGGACATCTTGGCTCTTTCCATAGTTTGGCTATTGTGGACATTGCTGCTATAAACATTGGGGTGCTTGTACCCCTTCAGATCACTACATTTGTATCTTTGGGCTAAATACCCAGCAGTGCAATTGCTGGATCGTATGGTAGCTCTATTTTCAACTTTTTTTTTTTTTTTTTAAAGATTTTATTTATTTATTTGACAGAGAGAGACACAGCGAGAGAGGGAACACAAACAGGGGGAATGGGAGAGGGAGAAGCAGGCTTCCCGCGGAGCAGAGAGCCCGATGTGGGGCTCGATCCCAGGACGCTGGGATCATGACCTGAGCCGAAGGCAGACGCTTAACGACTGAGCCACCCAGGCGCCCCTATTTTCAACTTTTTGAAGAACCTCCATACTGTTTTCCAGATTGGCTGCACCAGCTTGCATTCCCACCAACAGTATAGGAGGGTTCCCCTTTCTCCACATCCTCGCCAACGTCTGTCGTTTCCTGACTTGTTAATTTTAGCCATTCTGACTGGTGTGAGGTGGTATCTCATTGAGGTTTTGATTTGGATTTCCTTGACGCCGAGCGATGTTGAGCACTTTTTCATGTGTCTGTTGGCCATTTGGATGTCTTCTTTGGAAAAATGACTGTTCATGTCTTCTGCCCATTACTTGATTGGATTAGTTGTTCTTTGGGTGTTGAGTTTGATAAGTTCTTTATAGATTTTGGATACTAGCCCTTTATCTGATATGTCATTTGCAAATATCTTCTCCCATTCTGTCAGTTGTCTTTTGGTTTTGTTGACTGTTTCCTTTGCTGTGCAGAAGTTTTCATCTTGATGAAGTCCCAATAGTTCATTTTTGCCCTTGCTTCCCTTGCCTTTGGTGATGTTTCTAGGAAGAAGTTGCTGCAGCTGAGGTCAAATAGGTTGCTGCCTGTGTTCTCCTCTAGGATTTTGATGGATTCCTGTCTCACATTTAGGTCTTTCATCCATTTTGAGTCTATTTTTGTGTGTGGTGTAAGGAAATGGTGCAGTTTCATTTTTCTGCATGTGGCTGTCCAATTTCCCCAACACCATTTGTTGAAGAGACTGTTTTTTTTTTTTTTTTTTTTCCATTGGACATTCTTTCCTGCTTTGTCGAAGATTAGTTGACCATAGAGTTGAGGGTCCATTTCTGGGCTCTCTATTCTGTTTCATTGATCTATGTGTCTGTTTTTGTGCCAGTACCATACTGTCTTGATGATTACAGCTTTGTAATAGAGCTTGAAGTCTGGAATTGTGATGCCACAAGCTTTGCTTTTCTTTTTCAACATTCCTCTGGCTATTCAGGGTCTTTTATGGTTCCATACAAATTTTAGGATTATTTGTTCCATTTCTTTGAAAAAAGTTGATGTAATTTTGACAGGGATTGCATTAAATGTGTAGATTGCCCTAGGTAGCATTGACATTTTCACAATATTTGTTCTTCCAATCCATGAGCATGGAAAGTTTTTCCATTTCTTTGTGTCTTCCTCAATTTCTTTCATGAGTATTCTATAGTTTTCTGAGTACAGATTCTTTGCCTCTGTGGTTAGATTTATTCCTAGGTATCTTATGGTTTTGGGTGCAATTGTAAATGGGATCAACTCCTTAATTTCTCTTTCTTCTGTCTTGTTGTTGGTGTATAGAAACGCAACTGATTTCTGTGCATTGATTTTATATCCTGCCACTTTACTGAATTCCTGTATGAGTTCTAGCAGTTTTGGGGTGGAGTCTCTTGGGTTTTCCACATAAAGTATCGTATCATCTGCAAAGAGTGAGAGTTTGACTACTCCTTTGCCAATTCAGATGCCTTTTATTTCTTTTTGTTGTCTGATTGCTGTGGCTAGGGCTTCTAGTACTATGTTGAATATCAGTGGTGATAGTGGGCATCCCTGCCGTGTTCCTGACCTTAGGGGGAAAGCTCTCAGTTTTTCTCCATTGAGAATGATATTCGCTGTGGGTTTTTCATAGATGGCTTTTATGATATTGAGGTATGTACCCTCTATCCCTAGACTCTGAAGAGTTTTAATCAAGAAAGGATGCTGTACTTTGTCAAATGCTTTTTCTGCATCTATTGAGAGGATCATATGGTTCTTGTTCTTTCTTTTATTAATGTATTGTATCACATTGATTGATTTGCGGATGTTGAACCAACCTTGCAGCCCAGGAATAAATCCCACTTGGTCATGGTGAATAATCCTTTTAATGTACTGTTGGATCCTGTTGGCTAGTATTTTGGTGAGAATTTTTGCATCCATGTTCACCAGGGATATTTGTCTGTAATTCTCCTTTTTGATGGGGTCTTTGTCTGGTTTTGGGATCAAGATAATGGTGGCCTCATAAAATGAGTTTGGAAGTTTTCCTTCCATTTCTATTTTTTGGAACAGTTTCAGAAGAGTAAGTATTAATTCTTCTTTAAATGTTTGGTAGAATACCCCTGGGAAGCCATCTGGCCCCGGGCTCTTGTTTTTGGGAGATTTTTTGATTACTGCTTCAATTTCCTTAGTGGTTATGGGTCTGTTCAGGGTTTCTATTTCTTCCTGGTTCAGTTTTGGTAGTTTATACATCTCTAGGAATGCATCCATTTTGATTATCTAATTTGTTGACATATAGTTGTTCATAATATGTTCTTATAATTGTTTGTATTTCTTTGGTGTTGGTTGTGATCTCTCCTTTTTCATTCATGATTTTATTTATTTGGGTCATTTCTCTTTTCTTTTTGATAAGTCTGGCCAGGGGTTTATCAATCTTATTAATTCTTTCAAAGAACCAACTCCTAGTTTTGTTGATCTCTTCTACAGTTCTTTTGGTTTCTATTTCATTGCTTTCTGCTCTGATCTTTATTATTTCTCTTCTCCTGCTGGATTTAGGTTGTATTTGCTGTTCTTTCTCCAGCTCCTTTATGTGTAGCATTAGGTTGTGTATTTGAGACCTTTCTTGTTTCTTGAGAAAGGCTTGTATTGCTATATACTTTCCTCTTAGGACTGCCTTTGCTGCATCCCAAAGATTTTAACAGTTGTGTTTTCATTTTCATTTGTTTCCATGAATTTTTTAAATTCTTCTTTAATTTCCTGGTTGACCCATTCATTCTTTAGTAGGATGCTCTTTAGCCTCCATGTATTTGAGTTTGTTCTGACTTTCCTCTTGTGATTGAGTTCTAGTTTCAAAGCACTGTGGTTCGAAAATATTCAGGGAATGATCCCAATCTTTTGGTACTGGTTGAGACCTGATTTGTGACCTAGGATGTGATCTATTCTGGAGAATGTTCCATGGGCACTAGAGAAGAATGTGTATTCCGTTGCTTTGGGATGGAATGTTCTGAATATATCTGCGAAGTCCACTTGGTCCAGTGTGTCATTTAAAGCCTTTATTTCTTTTTTTTTGCTTTTAAAGATTTTATTTATTTATTTGAGAATGAGAGAGAGTGAGTGCATGAGAAGGGGGAGGGTCAGAGGGAGAAGCAGACTCCCCGCCGAGCAGGGAGCCCGATGCGGGACTCGATCCAGGGACTCCAGGATCATGACCTGAGCCGAAGGCAGTCGCTTAACCAACTGAGCCACCCAGGCGCCCTAAAGCCTTTATTTCCTTGTTGATCTTTTGCTGAGATGATCTGTCCATTTCAGTGAGGGGGGTGTTAAAGTCCCCCACTATTATTGTATTGTTGTTGATGTGTTTCTTTGCTTTTGTTATTAATTGCCTTATATAATTGACTGCTCCCATGTTAGGGGCATAGATATTTACAATTGTTAGATCTTCTTGTTGGATAGACCCTTTAAGTAGGATATAGTGTCCTTCCTCATCTCTTATTATAGTCTTTGGTTTAAAATCTAATTTGTCTGATATAAGGATTGCCACCCAGCTTTCTTTTGATGTCCGTTAGCATGGTAAATGGTTTTCTACCCCCTCACTTTCTTTCTCTTTCTTTCTTTTTTTTTTTAAGATTTTATTTATTTATTTGACAGAGACACAGCGAGAGAGGGAACACAAGCAGGGGGAGTGGGAGAGGGAGAAGCAGGCTTCCCGCCGAGCAGGGAGCCCGATGCGGGGCTTGATCCCAGGACCCTGGGATCATGACCTGAGCCAAAGGCAGACGCTTAACCGACTGAGCCACCCAGGTGCCCCAACCCCCTCACTTTCAATCTGGAGGTGTCTTTGGGTCTAAAATGAGTCTCTTGCAGGCAGCATATCGATGGGTCTTGTTTTTTTATCCAATCTGATACCCTGTGTCTTTTGATTGGGGCATTTAGCCCATTTACATTCAGGGTAACTATTGGAAGATATTAATTTAGTGCCATTGTATTGCCTGTAAGGTGACTGTTACTGTATATTGTCTGTGTTCCTTTCTGGTCTATGTTACTTTTAGGCTCTCTCTTTGCTTAGAGGACCCCTTTCAATATTTCTTGTAGGGCTGGTTTAATGTTTGCAAATTCTTTTAGTTTTTATTTGTCCTGGAAGCTTTTCATCTCTCCTTCTATTTTCAGTGACAGCCTAGCTGGATATAGTATTCTTGGCTACATATTCTTCTCGTTTAGTGCTCTGAATATATCATGCCAGTCCTTTCTGGCCTGCCAGGTCTCTGTGGATAGGTCTGCTACCAATCTAATGTTTCTACCATTGTAGGTTACAGACCTCTTGTCCCGAGTTGCTTTCAGGATTTCCTCTTTGTCTCTGAGATTTGTAAGTTTTATTACCAGATGTTGGGGTGTTGACCTATTTTTATTGATTTTGAGGGGGGTTCTCTGTGCCTCCTGGGTTTTGATGCCTGTTTCCTTCCCCAAATTAGGGAAGTTCTCTGCTATAATTTGCTCCAATATACCTTCTGCCCCTCTCTCTCTTTCTTCTTCTTCTGGGATCCCAATTATTCTAATATTGTTCATCTTATGGTATCTCTTATCTCTCAAATTCTGCCCTCTTGATCCAGTAGTTGTTTATCTCTCTTTTTCTCAGCTTCTTTATTCTCCATCATTTGGTCTTCTATCTCACTGATTCTCTCTTCTGCCTCATTTATCCTAGCAGTTAGAGCCTCCATTTTTTATTGCACCTCATTAATAGCCTTTTTGATTTCGACTTGGTTAGATTTTAGTTCTTTTATTTCTCCAGAAAGGGATTCTCTAGTATCTTCCATGCTTTTTTCAAGCCCAGCTAATATCTTTATAATCGTCATTCTGAACTCTAGTTCTGACATCTTACTAATGTCCGTATTGATTAGGTCCCTGGCAGTCGGTACTGCCTCGTGTTCTTTTTTTTGAGGTGAGTTTTTCCATCTTGTCATTTTGTCCAGAGGAGAACAGATGAATGAGAGAACAAAATGCTAACAGGGTAACAACAACTCCAGAAAAATATACACTAAACAAATCAAAAGAGAGCTGAAACTGGGGGAAAAGAAAGGGAAAGAAAGAAAGAAAGAAAAAAGAATATGATCAAATATGATCAGGCTGGTGAATAGATCAGTGCCACACACTAGATTTTGGGTGTATTTTGGTGTGTTAGAAGAAACTGACTCCCAAATTTTAAAGAAAGAAAAACTTACATATGTACAAAAATAAGGGTAAATATGATGAAGGGATGGAATATGACTGTAAAGATGAAAATTATAAAAGATTTTATAAAAGGAATTGATAAGATAAGAAGTTCGTTGAAAAAAAGAAAGAAGAGAAATTAAAAAAAAAAAGGGAAGAATGTGATCAGGCAGGAGACTAGAACAAAGCCATACACTGGAGATTTAGGGTATATTTTGGTCTGTTAGAAGAAACTGTATCCCAAAATTTTAAAGATAGAACAACTTATATATATACAAAAAATAAGGTTAACTACAATGAAGGGATAGAATATGACTCTAAAAATGAAAAATAAAAAAGATTTTAAAAAAAGGGATTGATAAGATGTTGGTTGAAAAAGGGAAAAAGAAAAATTAAAAAAAATAGAAAAAGAAAAAATAAAGAAAATTAAAAAAATTAACTTTGAAAGACTAAAGAATCAGGGGAAAACTGCTATGAATTCTATGTGCTGTATTCCCCTAGCGCTGGAGTTCTGCTGTTCTCACTGATCGGTAAACTTGGTCTTGGCTGGCTGTTCTCGCTGATCTTCTGGGGGAGGGGCCTGTTGCCGTGGTTCCCAAATGTCTTTGCCGGAGGCGGAATTGCCCCGCCCTTGCCGGTCCGGGCTAAGTAATCTGCTCGGGTTTGCTCTCCGGAGCTTTTGTTCCCTGCAAGCTCTCAGTACAGCCTTGGAGGCGGAGAGTGAGAATGGCGGCCTCCCAGTCTCTGCCCCGGAGGAGCCGAGAACTCGGGGTCCCGCTCCTCAGTGCGCCCCCCGAGAAAAGCCATCAGTCACTCCCGTCTCCCCGGTCTCCGGCCGCACTCCGTGCTCACCCGGCCTGTGACCGCGCCTTTCTATCTGGACCCCGACCCCGGGTGGAGTCTCCAAACCCAGCAGAGCCCCGCGGTGCGCTCCCGCACCTCTCCTCCCGGGGGAAGAAGGTGAGTCTCCCCGGATCTGCCGCCTGTTGGGTCCCTGCTGGAGGAGCAGTGGCCCGACTGTGCTGCGGATCACGGTCTATGACAACCCCGAGCTGAGAGCCCGCGCCTGGGCTCCGTCTCTGCAGCCGGCTTCCCCGCTCCGATCCCTGGGAGCTCTGCCGCACTCAGGCACCCCCGGTCTTTCTGTGACCCCGAGGGTCCTGAGACCACACTGTCCCGCGAGGGTTCCACCCCCCACTTCGCCACCAGAGTGACGTCCCTCAGCGGAGCAGACTCTAAAAGTTCCGACTTTGTGCTCCGCGGCTCTATCACTTGCCAGAAGCGGCCGACGGAGGCCCCTCCCCCACCGTCTATCCTCCCGAATATCGCCTCGGATTCACTTCGCACGTCCTACCTTCCAGAAAGTGGTCGCTTTTCTGTTCAGAGAGTTGTTGCTATTCTTTTCTTCAGTCTCCTGTTGAGTTTGTAGGTGTTCAGAATGGTTTGATCCCTATCCAGCTGAATTCCTGAGAGGAGACGAAATCCAGGTCTCCTGCTCCTCCGCCATCTTGCTCCGCTCCCTCTATGTTTTCCTTTGACAGGGTTTTTCTTTGGGTTTTTTTTTGGTGAAGGACTCCATTTCTATCTTTAGATCACAAAGATATTTCCTGTCTTGCTTTTAAGAACTATAACATTTTATCTTTCATTGGCAGGTGTGTCGTTCATGAGGACTGATTTTTGGGTATGGCAGGGGTAGCAAACTGTAGCCCCAGGACCAGATGTAGCTCACTGCCTGTTTTTGTTAATAAAGTTTTATTGGGACCCAGCCATGCCCAGGCATTTCTGCATGGCTGCTTACATACTGGCAGAGCTGAGTGGTGAGACAGAGGCCAATCATGTGGCTTTGCATAGGGCTGAAATACTTACTCTCGGGTAGTTTACGGGAAAGCTCTGCTGAACCCTGGGGTGTGGTGGAGGTTGGGTTGGTGTAACTGTTTCTTCACGGGGATATCTGGGGCCCCGTATTGCTCACTGAGCTGTGCTCCCTGGCAGCTCAGCCTCTGCCCCTCTCATGTGTTGGTGTCCAAGGAAGCTTGTTCTGATTCTGGTCACTTCATTCTTCCCTGAGCTCTGTCTAACCTGGGGCCACCACCACTCTGTCTGAACCGCTGTGGTTTATGGCGAGTCTTGATGCCTGCCCAGCAACTCTCTATTAGGATACTTCAAGAGTGCTTTAGCCATTTCTGACCCTGGCACTTGCATATAAACTGTAGATGCATCTTGTCAAGTTCCACAAAATTACACTGTTCTTCTGTAACGCTTCTCTGTGATGGTTCCTAAAATTCTCTGTGGATGTCTCGGGATGTCCTCTGTTAGACAGACTTCCAGATCTCAACCACATTAATGTATTCTTGTAAATGGCACCTTTTAAAAAGTTTCATTTTCTAGCTGTTTATGCATGGGGAAATAATTGATTTTGTCCTCTGTGGTCTTGCTAACCTCTCTTACTAGTTCCTACAGTTTATCTGTAGATTATTGCTCTTGTCATCCGTGAGTAAGTACTGTTCTGTGTCTTCCTTCTCAAGCCTGTCTTCTCCCCTCCTTTTTTCCTTTTCTTCTCCAGCCCAAGTGTGAGTGGCAGTGATGGAAACAAAGATCTGACTTTCTCTTTGTCTCAGAGACATTTGATTACTTTGCAAGCTGAGGGTGATGTTTGTGTAATCAGAGCAAGTTATCTTGTGCTCTTTATTAACTAAACTCTTAAAAATCTTGTTTTGAATGAATGCCAGGTTCTTAAAATTCTTTTTCTGTATCTATTGATCTGGCAAATGATTGCTCTCTTTTCATCTGTCATAGAGTGAATCACGTTGATTCTGGGTGCTCTGTTCTCTGTGTGAAACCTCAAATTTCTGGGACAAATTCCACGTGACTCTGAAGTCCTATTCTATTATTTACCAGTAAATTTGGGTTGGTCCTGTTTTGCTTATGATTTTTATGTCTATGTTTACGGGTTGGTTTGGCCTGAAATTTTCCCTTTAAAAACTTGTCTTCAGTAGATTTTTGGCATGAAATTGTGCTAAACTCATGAGAGCCCCTGGGTGTTTCTCCTCTTTCTGATCTGTGGAAAGTTTGTGCAGGGCCCATGTCAACCTGTCGAGCTCTGGGTGGGACTTCTGTGAAGCCCCGGGGCCCTGGGTATGCCTTTGTAGGGTGGTCTTGTTTCTATTGTAGGATGGACTTTCTAATGACTGGAGGGCTCTCATGTTCTGTTTCTTCTCGAATATGGCCTTTTTCTGAGAATTTGTCAATTTCATCTGAATTTTCAAATTTATTGGATGTACGTGGCTTGCAGAAATCTGTTCTGTACCTGCCTACCTGTAGTGTCTGTTTCCCGTCTAGATTTTCCAGAAGTTTCTCAACTTTGTTCTGCTCCTCTCTGCTGTATGGTTGTTGTCTAGGTGGTTAATTTTGGATGTTTCAGTTTATTTTGTTGTTCTGGCTCCTTGAAACACCCATGCTGAGGCTGCACTGCCCATGTCTGGTGTGGAGTGTTTTCCAACTTCAGTCCTTCATCTTCTGCTCCAGTGAGTTACCTAGAGCTCACTTCTTCATTTGCAGACTCTGCAGACTCTGGTTACTCACGTGGCTGCTTCGGACCTGCCTGCCCTGAGCTCGGACAACACCTCCTGGGACATCAGCTGGACCTGCTTCATGGCCCAGCATGGAGGCGCAGCTCTTGTAAACGTTTCATGAGTGTTGGAAACAGTAGGTAAAATGTGTGAGGCTCAGTGTTCTGTGTGCATTCATTAGCTTATGCCCATGCACCTGGTGGCCGACCCTCACTCCTCAGGACCGATGACCTTGCAAGAACGGGCCGTTCGAGTGGCGACATTCACTCCACGGCCATGAAGGAGGAGTGGCCAATCGCAGGCCTCTGAGTTGATCGGAGAACATTCAACACAGGGCTGTTGATCATCCACTGTAGGCTGGGTGCAGGCTGGGCGTCAGGGAGGAGCGGGGCCACCGCGGGGGCACTGACGCCCACCCCCTTCCCACTCCCACTTGGGCTGTTTCTCCGGGGCCCTGGCTGGCTGCGTTCCGGGTTAGTTAGCCTCAGTTCTGTCTGCTGGACTGCTCGCCTGACCCTCACGCCCCAGGGATTCCGTGTGAGGCTCTGCACCCAGGGTCCCTTTCTGTTGACAACCAGGGACGACCCTGCTGGCCCCATGGTCTGGCCTGGCGCCCATGGTGGGGCTGAGGGGAGGAGGCAGTGCCCGCCCGCTGCTGAGCTGTGCCATCCTGAGGCAGGAAACCAGAGTCACATGCTCAAGCACTTCCATCGTCTTGTTAAGAAAAGCAGCCCTTTCCATCAGAAAAACAGCTCAGAAATCTCGGAGGCACAACGGAATAGGATCTGAAGGATGATGCCATATTTTTGGACTTTGCCTTGTGGATTGCTAATTGTGATGGAATATTCACACCCAGTGGGGATACGGGCAGCTCCGTTCCCCGACTGCAGAGAGGGGGGTTGTAGAAAGCAGCGTGCCTGGTGCCCGCCACCCTTTCTGGATCACTGGCTCCTCATTGGCCGCGCTAACAGGCTGGTGCTCGCCAAGTCGCGCTCAATGCATCATGGTTTAATCAGATGTGGCCGCTGTCGGGTGCCGGGCCCGAGAACAGCGTGCAACCCAAATGATCTGATCCGTCCAAAACATCTTAATGCTGTCAGCGGGCCCCTCACTGGTTCCCGTCTGCCCCCAGGGAGGTGAGAGCGGAGGGCAGGGCCTCGAGTCTTCATGCTCCTCCCAGCGGCTCCTGGGACGGAGCTGAGACACAGTAGGTGCTCAATCAGTGTTGGGAGAATGGGCAGATGGAGTGTGGGGTCACCTCCTGGTTGGTCTGTTTCGGTCATGAGATGTTACACGTGTGTAATCAAATGCTGGAAATTTCTGGAATGTCTAGGTCAACTCCCTGAGGACCACATGCGCCCAAACCTGGGAAACCCTTGTCCTCACCACTGAGTGAGGGTCCAGCGCGTGTTTCCTGCAGGTGCACTTGGCTCAGACAGACTTCCGGGCACCGGACGCACTGCTGGGCATCCCCCGCGTAGCCCGAGGCCTCTGGGGAGTGGGGACCTTGGCCGGGGTCCCCAGGTGTGAAAACTCACAAACGGAGGCTGAGGACCCCCGGGAATGGTTTTGTTTCCCACACCGTCTCGGCGGATCCCGTTTCCCCTTTTGCCCTCGAGGTCGGCAGCTACTGTTGCTGCCACCCAGAGGCCCTCCAGGCTCCGTGAACCCACGCTGTCAGGGGGCGTCCCCACCCCAACAGGGTCCTCATGAGGGCACCGGATCTTGTTTCCTGCGTTTGTTCTGAAGGATTGTTCTTTGAAGCACGAGCAACAGGATGAACTGTGAACCCGTGTCTCACATGAACGTGTCCGGATGATTGTGGCCGTCGTCCGAACGGACTGCTCTGGGGGCGTGGGGCCCTGCTTGCAGCCCCTGGCTCTGGACGGGGGTTGAGCCACTGCCCAAAGGTCACCGCGGAAGGAGGGACCCCCATGGCCTCCCTTCGCCGACCCCAGACGGTGGCCACCGGAGCTTCCCTCTGCCTGGGGGGCACTGGGGAGGCCCGAGAAGGGCTTGTCTGTGGGCACCGTGTCGTGGCCATGCCCCCATCCGAGGGAAAAACTGCAGGCTTGAGTAAGAACCTTCTTGGTAAATGTGCTCTGGAGGGAAAGGTCTGGTGCCGCCACGGCGGGGTGAGGGCAGGTGGGCCGCAGCAGACCCTGAACCCCCCGGGGGCTCCGGGAGCGGATGCCTTGCTGCGGCCCCGTTCACTCTCCGAAATGCCCTCAAAGGATGAGGCGGCCCCACTGCGCTCTGGACTTCTCTCCGCCAAGGTTTCAAGAAAACTCACGGCGTCCATCCAGGCCGTGTTGCTTGTCGCTGCACCTTCAGGAGCCTGTTAGCACCAGCAGCTGAGCCCCAGCCGGACGCCCGCACGCGGCCTCCTGGCAGCCGGGAGACGAGGGAGCAGACTCCCCACCCCTCACTTTCTTGGGCCAGCCCGACTGGTTTCTGACCCGTTTCTTGGCTGATTGAGGGCTGAAGAGATTTGAACCCAAACTGGGAATTTTAGGTTTGAACTTTGGGGCCCCTTGCCCTGTGCTCTCCTGGCGAGCCAGGTGGGTAGATCCTGCGGGAGGCCACTGCCAGGGCCGCTGGATGGGCTGGGCAGGCAGGGGCATCCCCCAGTGGGGCCGGGGGACCAGGAGTGGGGTCTCAGGATGGGCTGGGCAGGCAGGGGTGTCCCCCAGTGGGGCCGGAGGACCAGGAGTGGGGTCTCAGGATGGGCTGGGCAGGCAGGGGCGTCCCCCAGTGGAGTGGGACAGACAGACAGAAGTCACCATATCTCTGGTGTGGGCTCCATCTCCCGCCGTCCCCGAGGGGCCTGCAGGACGGCTCCCGTGGCGGCCACGGCTGGCGGGGGAGCTCCCTCAGGGCAGAGCCTCATCGGGGTTTTCCGGATGTTTCTCTAGCATCCAAACACGGCTCGGAGAGCTTTCTATGAGCTCGTAATGAGAAACTGGCCTGTCTACATTTTTAAAATGAAGTCTTCTTATGAGATTTTAGTGGGAACCTGTGCTCATTTGAAACCCGGGGAGTGCAGGGAAGAGAAAGCATCCCAGCAGCCGCCCACCCCTCCGGGCTTGGTGGTGGGCCCCCCTCTGCGTTCTCAGCTGTGGACGCGCATCCACTGAGCAGGAGTGAGCTTACCGAGTATGTGAGTGCACCTGCTGAGTTTTCACACACACGTTTGCCGACCGTGGGAAACCGTTCATGATCATCACCTTGGAGGGATGTACGCTGTCCCTCAGCACAGTTGCCCCCAAATTTACGCAAAACTGCCGGGTTACTGGACATTTATGTTCTTTTTATTTTTTCTAATAATAAACATATTTTCCTAGAAGACGGTCTCTGTTTTTAAGAAAACATGCTTGTAAGGTATGAATGCCAAGACAGAGTTTCTTGACATATCTTGGAAAACTGCTTTCCAAAGAGATGCGTTTTATCCCCCAGGATTCTACTCTTGGAGCTTGTGTCTGCCAAGCACGTGGTTATAATTTAAAAAACGGTAACCCTATGCCATTTCTATTTTAATATGCCCTGTTTGATGATTAATTTCAAAAATTTAAAAAGAGAAGTGAGCGAAGAGAAGGAAACGTACTGTCATATTGGCCTTACATCCTTTCTCCCCAGCGCACCCCCCTTTTAAGTCATCTCCACACCCGACATGGGGCTCGAACTCCCGACCCCGACATCTAGAGTCGCGTGCTCCTGCCACGGAGCCAGCCGGGCGCCCCTCCTTTTTTTTTTTCCTAAAGAAACTTGCGTTACAGACGCTGTCCCCTTCCCCAGCCCCGTTCTCCTGCTCCCTCCCGCGGCGTCCCCAGGGTCTCTCCCATCTGCATTTGCATCATACACGTGCCGCCAAAAGTGAGGTGTCCTCCTTTGTGCAGACGTTATTTTAATACTTATAAAGTGTGCTGCGCCCCAACACGCTCCGTTGTATCTTCCAGAACGACTTTTCTTTGATTCTTATCGGTGTAGTTCACCCATAATACGAAAACGCCGACATTACCTTTTTTTCTATGGAACATCTGACGAGATTTTAGTTTTCTCGACTACAAACAAGGTGGCCTCTCTGGGCGGGGCTCCTCAGCCATGTCTCTCTTACACACACACGCACACGCGCGTGCATGCGGGACACAGCTGTTAAAATGCAGACTCCGATCAGCAGGCCTGGGCTGGGGCCCGAGACTCTGCATTTCCCACGTGGTGCAGATCCTGTGGGTTCACGACCACACGTGCCTGGCAAAGCTCTGGGGAGTGAAGTGACCGGCTGGGGACCAGGCCTGCCTTCAACCCACGTTCCTGGATGTGGACTGGCATCCAGGAAAATCTAGATTTTCCCAATTAATGAGTGTTGAACATGACTTATGCCTTTTTTTTTGCATCGGTTGAGAGAATTGTCCGATTCCCTCTTCCAGGCTATTAATGCAGTGAAATCATACAGGTTTCCAGACCCTTCCTTGGTCATGATGGATAGATTTAAAAATACCGATTTTCAAATACTTTTGTATGTTTTATATTTGTGAATAATTAAATTTGCTAATAACTTATTCAGTGTTTTCCCGGCACCGGACCTGCTCCGTTCCTGACGAGCATCCCTGTGACTTTGTCATCGCTCCGCCGTATCTCCCATGCTGCTCGTCTCTGGCTTCTTCCAACATTGCCTTTTTATCTTTGACTTTTAGAACTTTGCCCGTATTCTTGCTTATCCTGCTTGGAGTTTGTTGAATTTTTTGCACCTGTAAGTTAACTTTTCCACCAGTTTGGAAGGTTTTGGCCATTATGTATATCTGGCAACTGTTTGCATTTTTCTCTTTCTTTCTCTCTTCCCCCGGGATTCAAATTCATGCAGATGATTCTGTGCCACGGGTCTCTGAGGGTCTGTTCGCTTCTTTCAATCTTATTTACTTTCTGCATTTTTGATCAACCTCAAGTTTACAATCCTTTCTTTGGCCGCCTCCAAACAGATATCAAGGTTATTTAGTAAATTTATGTTCCAACTATTGCGGTTACCAGTTCTAGAATTTTCACTTTTTATTGTTTCCATTTGTCGGTGGAGATTTCCCATGTTTATTCATTGATACAATACTTTCCTGTACTTCTTTCTATATATTTTATTTTTTCTTTGAATGTACGTTTATTTTTTGAACACAACAGCTGCTTTGATGTCTTTTTCTGTCGAATCCAGCGTTTGGTTCCACTTGGAGTTAATTTACATTGATTGCCTTTTATCCTGATTGTGGGTCCAACGTCCCTGTTTCCTTACACATCTAGTACTGGGTTGAGGACATTGCAGACGGCACATTTTGTGTCCTTCTGGGGGTTATTTTTCCTCCGTGTGCCATAGGCGGTGAAGTGGCTCCCACCGCCAACCTCGTCCCCTGTGCACTGGGCAGCCCCTGATGCCTCCGACCGCCCTGTTTTTGTGGTTTCCCCCACGGTGCCCTCCGTGCCTTTGTAACTTGGCAGCCGGCTATGGTCTGGCCGGAGGGGAGCTCTCCGCTCACGCCGGCTCTGGTACCGCGTGCACATGGCTTTCGTTCACTGCAGACCTCACAGCTGGGGAGTGCACTTGGTTAAAAGAGCAGCGGCTCCCAGCTCTGGCCGGTGCCGGTCTCCAAGAGCAGATTTCCGTGTGGCCTCTGCCTGCGTCTCCATCAGGCCCTGGGTCTTTCCTGCAGGCGAGGAGCAGACACACAGAATTTGCATCTCACGTCTTCCAGTGCCCCGGTTTCCAGACAAACACAGCTGTGTGTGTAGGGGGGGCAGCCTCCGTGGTCCCGTGGTCCAGAAAGCCACGTGTTCTGAGGCTTGGTCTTCCAGCTGCAGGGTCTCCAGACTGAGCCTCCTGTGACTTGCTGCCTCGGAGAACGGTCACACTCCCGCTCTGCCGCTCTGCTGTGGTTTTGTTTTTTTTTTAATTTTTGAAAAGATTTATTTATAATTGTAGAGAGACACAGAGGGCGGGGTGAGGCGCACAGGGAGAGACTCTTCCAGCAGACTCCCCTCCGAGCGTGGAGTCCGACACGGGGCTCGATCCCACAACCCGTGAGATCACGACCTGAGCCGAAACCAGGAGCTGGTCACTTCACCGACGGGGCCACCCAGGTGCACACCGCTGCTGTGGTTTTGAATCCCAAAGTTGTGTCAGTTTTCGTGGGGTGAGTTGCTTCCCATGAATCTTTTTCAATGCATTCTTAGGTATTTTGAAATTATTTTCAGATTCAAGTCCATTGCGTGGAACTACTTTCGAGTGAAGACACTGAAGTTGACCTTATGTTCCCAGAAGACTCCTTGTGCAACCAAAGTTAAGGGTTTTCCCTGTGAGTCCTGTGGATGCCTCTGGGTCTGCGAGGGCCTGGGCTTCTCCTACGAGAGGATCCAGAGCAGGTGGGGAGACGACTGTTTACATTGGGTTTTGTTTAATTTATCTTTGAGCCAAGAGTACAGAGTCCATTCCCATCACATTACCTAAGACAACTCCAAAGATCCTTATTCTAAGATCAATTTTATCCTAGAGTGGCATCCACTTAACACCAAGAGGCCCTGTGCTTTTAGATGAATAAAGGTCAAACCATCCGACGTCTGGGCGGCAGCTCGTTCATCATGCTGGACCAGAGGGCCACATGGGGAAAGGTTAATGGATGCAAAGGACTGGATTTATCTCAACAAGCATGTAATGATGCCTGGGAGCAGACATTTCCATTTTTATTCAGTTTAGTGCATGGATATTTGTGGTTTTCAGTTCTGACGACTCCATTTAGGATGTTCGCCTGGGAAACGTCTTGCAAGGGTCAAGGCTGCGCTTGGCAGGAATCTCCTCTCTATTATCTGCAGGAGGACAAAAAGTGTCGCTGATGGAAGCAAAGATGATAAATTAATAGGTTATAGTCCCCCTTTCCAATAACCCCCATCCACCATGTGCATTTGCGTTCGTCCCTGTCTTGTGGAACGGGGAAGAGATGACTGGCAGTGGTTCTCCTTGGGATGGGCTGTCTCTGCTGCACCTGGGGTAGGAACCAACATAAACTCACCCGATTAATGAAAAGCACCGAGGGAGAAGCCAGTGGTCTAGGGCTGAGCGCAGCCTGGGCTGGGAGCCTGCTGCCCCGTCCGCTGGTGGCTGGGGAGGGCGGGGGAGATTTCTCAGCACTGGAGGGGCCAAGGCCAAGGGGCTCAGCTCGGTTTCCGGGCCACCCCGACGGCTGGGAAAGTTCTGAGGAAAACATTAGGAATCACTGTGTCTAAGAGTAGGGGAAAGGCAGACCCATTGTCCTGCCCATGCAGGGGCCGGGCGCATGTTGGAGAGGCCTGTTCTCCCAGGGCAGGGAAGGCGGGAACCCCATGGACCACTCACCCTAGCCCAGGCTCCTGGGGGACTAAACTTAGGGGACTCAGTCCCCTTCAGTTAACACCGGAGTGGGGTCTCCTGCCACCCTGCCGTGTCAGCCAGGGTGGGGTGCTCGGTCAGGATGGAGTCGGGGGGGGGGGCAAGGTGGGACTCCTGCTGGTGTCGGCCCTTCCTTTGCAGCCTCAAGTTCCCGACCTAAACACTGGCCTTGGCCTTGGCCAGTGGCTGTTCCTGGCGCCGGGGCCGTGCTGTCCCCCTGGACACAGCAGTCGGTGAGCGGGGCTGTGGGCAGGCTTCCGCAGCACGGATGAGCTAGGAGCGCTCACTGAGGAAGCAGCGTTCTGGAAGACGCCCCTAAACTGGCCAGGGGGTCCCTGGGGCTGAGCATGTGATGACCCGGGGGGCAGCTGAGGCTGGGTTGGGGGGTTGGCTCGCCGTGCTGCCCTGCTGAGGACCAGGGCAACGAGCCCAAACCTCCGTGGACACGTCCACACCACCTTCTTGCTGCTGCAAGTGAAAGTTAAATCGTTTCCGTTTCTCTGGTGGTCCTGTTTTTTTTTTTTTAAAGAAAACCCAGATTAATTACTAGTTTTATTGGATATTGAATAAATATCAAGCAGATGTTAGCAGCATGTGGAAGACGAACAGCTCTTGTATAGAACATAATTTATTTCTCATTATCATGATGTTTACTTACGCTTTATAAGTATTCTAAGATGAACCTAAAGCGCGTGGTGTGTCCCTGGAGGTTCTGTGGAGGTCGGGCGCGGCCGAGGCGCAGACCGAGGGTGGCTTCCCTGTCTCTGCAGCATCTTCTCCTCCCACGTGGCCTGTGGCCCGTCCGCTGTGATCCTGGCCCCAGGCTCCCCTCGTGGACCTGGTGTGCGCGTTCTGTAGACGCGGGCTCGCAGTGCCCGGCCGTCAGACCAGGGTTCCAAACGTCTGATCCCGAGCTGTGTCTGGTCCCTCTGCACTTCCCGTGTGGCTGTGTGTCCCCCAGGAGGGCTTCCGACTGGTCCCTCCAGCGTTTGCATTTATTTCCCTCAAGTTTATTCCCAGGTGACTTTTCTTTTTTGCACCTGTTACACAGTGGGCTACTTTGTCCTGGGTACCCCTTCACGGGGACTGTCTGTAACAAAATTGTTTCTTTTCGTGTCTCCATTTTGTATCTTCTTTGTGGTGGTTTGGGTCCTTTGGTTTCCCATGGGTCCTCAGGTGCATGGTGATGTCATCTGTACTTAGTCCTAATTGTACCTCCTCTTTCCAGTTTTTACACCTTCGGTTGTCTTCTGGCACATGATGGGGACTCACTGCAGGGGCTCCCTGGAGCGCCCTCGGCAGGTGCCGTCTGAGCAGGTATGCACCTGCCGCCCGTCACTGGGACCCCCAGAATGTCTGTGGGAATGCTGGCTGTGGTTCACCTGCCTATGGAGCTGGTGAAGACTGTCCTCACGCTGAGTCACGCCGGCCTGCCCGGCGCCGCTGGGTTCTGAACCGTGTGAGCCTGCTAAGCCGTTTGCATTTGCTTCCAGGAGAGGGAACCGTGGCCCCCACTCTCTCGTATCCCTCCGTGCAAGGAGTGTGCTGTTCAGCCACCTGACTTCTGCCCCAGCGACTGCGCAAGGCCCCTTCCTCCTGCGCGCCGTGGCCTCCCCTCGCCCCGAGCTTGCGTGCATGGCTCTAGCTCCTACCTGCAGAGTCTCAACCTGCTTACACCTGAGTGAGTGGAGAGCGCAGGTGCTGCACTCGGCACCTTCTCTCTCCCTCCCCCCATTTCGTTTCACAACCAGCGAGATTTCCTTTGTGCTCTGTCTGAACCCTGCCTGTGTGTTTTGATCCCAGACCCCAGCTAAACCTTGTTGCTGACAACCGGTGGTCTCTGGCGGCTGGTGCGCCTTCTGGTGGCTTCTGTGGGAGGCCAGGGAAGCCCCCGGGGGGCGGTCTGGACATGAAGTTCTTGCTCGCCCTTCCTTTCCTTGAGATCTTGTACGAACCCTCCCCTGCCTTGTAGCTTCATACTGGAAGCCGCCTCATTTTCTCTGCTCTGATGTGGCCTGAGTTCTCCTTCCGTCTGTCCAGAGGGTGGCTGTCCTCACCTTCTAACCCCATGGCCGGGACCTGCCTCGATGTCCATGGTTTGCCCATAATTTCCATGATTTCTCCTTTAGCTCTGCATCTCCTTCTGCCTAAATTAGACTCTGAAGTTATCAATTATATCTCAAATCAAAATGAGCTTATTGAATGATGTTTTCAAATTTCTTTTCTGTTCAAATATTCTAAATCTACTAAATCTCTTGGCTTTGTCTTCTGTGTTTTGGGATGTCTATTCTTCTGTGTGATCTTTGTATTCTAGTTTTTCTTTATGAAATTCTTTGAGTTTTTTCTGTTATTTATTTATGTTTTTTAATTTTGCCAGTCCAGCTTTCTTTTCTGTTCTTCGTCTATGTTGTCCTTGAGATCTTGAATTTTGCTTTATGGCCTTCCTTCAGAGTTGCAACTACTTCAAGTTTTTTTTTTTTTAAAGGGAGAACACAAGTGGGGTGAGGGAGAGAGGAGAGAGAGACAGAATCCCAAGCAAACTCTCTCTTGAGTGGAGCCCGACACTGGACTCGATCCCATGACCCAGAGATCATGACCCAAGCCCAAACCAAAAGTTAGATGCTTAACTGATTGAGCCACCCAGGCACCCTTTGATTAAAAATGTTTAAAAAAAATGTATTGAATGTTGGTTCAATTTTCACTTGCTTTCCAGCCACATTTTTGTGTGTGTGAATTTCCAGTTTCTGGGGCACTTCACTGCTATTTCCCACATTTTTTCTGATGGAATTTTTCCTGGACACTCCTGTCCTTCCTGTTCATGTGTGCATTTGCGTGTGTCTGGTTTTCATTACCTACACTGACCGGCGGTGCTGTGGGCCCAGAGTCCTGCCCGCCCACACATTCAGTGGACCAGCGAGGGCCGTACCGGCGAGTAGTCGTCTCCCCAGTAGTTGACCCCGGTTCCCTCAATCCTCCTCTTTCCCTCAGAGCCGACTGGTTCAGCTAAACTCCTCTTGCTGCCCGATTCCTAGTTCCGCTATTCACACCTGCAATGCCCTGGATCCCGCCGGCCCCCCTCCCCACCAGCTGCTGTTCTCCACACTGCTTTCGGAGACCGATGGCCCTCCCGGGGCCCCTATGGCCCACACGGCCATCCCCTCCCCGCTGGTTTGTCTGTCTTTGGATAGGGTCTCACACACAGATAATGTCTGAATGTTGAAATGTTTCAAATTCTTCACTCAGTACTCTGGAGAGAAGCCCACCCAGCTGTGGGCAGATCACTGGTTTCTCAACCTATCTTTTGGGTGCAGTGTAGACGGGTCTGGGGTCCCACACGTGCTGATCACTGGGGTGCTCTGGGGTCTGGTGCAGGAGTCTGAGGTCGGTGCAGGTTGCAACCATCTTTGGAGCCCCCCTGAGAACATCGGGGAGAGTTTGGTGGAGGGGTCGTCACTCTTTGTTGAGAACTTCAGCTCTGGTGAGCCAGCGCTTGGCCTCAGGACACTGGCTCTGAGGAAGGGGGGTGCAGCACCAGGGCGCGGGGTCCTGGGCTTGGAGGGTATGGTCCCTGTGGGGTCGGGCACGGGCGCCAGAGGGGGCTCCCAGGAGGGGCCCAGTCCCTACTCTTTGGGACAAGACTGGGAACCTCAGCACGGAGGCTGCTTGGAGCCCAAATCCTCTGGTGTAGGAAATGGGGAGTCTCTCTGAGGATGCCAGGAGGATCCTTCCGTCCGGGGCCCTACGGCCACACGTCTGGTCTCTGTTAGGGCCGCCGCAGTCCGTCAGCACCTTCCTCACCTCAGGGTCCCTGGACCCCGCCAACCTCCCTTTGCTTCTCATATCACAGAATCTCAGGCCACAGGGCTTTTTTGGTCGATACGCTTGCACTGAAAATGTCTGGGATGAATAGATTTAGTACATAATCAATAGGGCATTTTGGAAGGGGGAGAGTCAACTGTGCCATAACGGTTGGGTCCGTCGGATCCATGGGTAGGAAATAAAAACCAGGTTACGGCTCTGAGCGCACACCACTCTGGAAAACCAGGCCTTCGAGAGCGAGCAAAGCAGAATTTGTAATACTTGTGGGGAGAAGAAAGGACGATTTCCCAGTGTTGAGTTGAGAAGCGCTTCCTGAGTGAGACAACACCCAGAACCCCTCACGGGAAGGAGCGAAAGACGTGAACGTACGGACGTAACTCGAGCAAAGGAGAGTCCGTGTGAGCGGCGTCATCAGACTCCCGAGGAGAAGCAGAGGGAATGCATGGAACTGCAGACTATTCAGCGAAGGCCGCCCTCCGCCGGTCGTGGAGCCGGCCTTCTGATCCCCAGGACGGTAACGGTGCCGACGGGACAATCTGCCGGGGACGTGGGCCGGGCCGGGTGACACCTCCCAGGAGAAGAGGGAACAGTGAAGATCCTCGGAAAAGATGCTCCAGTATATTCATAAGCAAAGAAAGGGAAATTAAAAACGGGATTTATGGCCACCAGATTTTCAAAAATGTTAAAAGTTGGGAATAAAGAGTTTCTTCTTTGGGGTTGGGGGGATGAGGCCTGGGGACTGAAAATACCACACTTGATCTTGAAAATACCACCATGTTATCACTAATTCATTAAAGTCGGATGCGCATGGATAAAACCTGGAAGCATTTGGAGTGAAACAAGCCGCAGAAACCAGCGCAGAATCCATCAGTGTTAAATTGGATCCCTACATACGTGCTCGTGTCCATGCGTGTAGATACGTGTGTCTGTGGGTGCGTGTGCACCACCAATCTGGGGAGCCCGTAGTGGTGACTCGCAGCTCCCCCGCGGGGCTGACCTCCCGTCAAAGTGGGGACATGTGAGCACTAGGGTCTCCACAGGAATTTCCATGGCCACTATGCAGGGCCCCCCATCTCTGCCCCCTTTCTCTGTGCCTCTGCTGAACCCCACCATGTGCGGGGCACCCCGTCCCTGCTCACTCTCTGGTCACTGGACTTCCAGCTCTGTCTTGGCTTCTGCCAGGAGTTTGGATGTTGCAAAGCTTTTCCTCACTTGCTCTGGATTCAGGGTCTCAGCTGGGACCCTTCATTGGCTGAGTCCTGAGGTCCCAGGAAGATGGCGGGGCCCTCAGGTCTTTTGGGCTCCAGGAGGGGGAGGAGGAGGAGGTGGAGGAGGAGGACTGGGCTGTGCCTGCAGCCTCTCGTGACTCCCACTGGGCAACCAGAGGCTTGGCGGCTGGCAGCATGGTGCGCGGTAACAAGACTTGCCCTCAACTTTGGAGGGGTCACTGCGCCCTATCGGGAGCTGCTCCCAGAGAGAGCAGATGGCCATTCAAGTCAGCCCTCAAAGCCCCTTGAGGCCCCTGCACCAGTCCAGCTCTCCCCACCCCCAAAACGTGAGTGTTGGTGTCCCCATAATGTGCTCACCTTCTCCCCACCGGACTGCCATGTCCACTGCGGTTTCTGCATCGTCCTGCTGAGGCTACTCAAGGAGTTTTGTTGAATTAAGTTGAAATTACTGTGTGCTGTGTTCCTCCCCAACCTCGCCGTGAACTCCTTGAAGACTGGGGTGGGTCTAACTCCCCTCTGTCCCATGGGGTGGAGGGTCAACTCTCTGTAAATGACTCTGAGTTTCTCTGTGGTCCCAGGTCCTTATTTAGGCAGTGGGTGCTCCGGCTTGGGACTCTGGTCTTTACTGATGCTCACTCCTCTACTTGTGCAAGATGCTCTTTTCTCTCTTGGTTAATTGTGGGTGCTGCAGTTCTGGCATGCTGCCACCAGGTGACGTCAGAGCAGAGACTCAATCTGTCTCTGAAACAAGACAAGTTTGTCCCCCATTTTATTGTCAGCTACACAATACACATGCATATCGCTGATCTTTATAAGGAAAAGCCCACCTCCTTTGTCTTGTAACAGTTAAACAACTTTTCTGTGCATCCAAAACTCTTGCATTTGAGAATACTTTGCCGGTAAAGGTTAAGTCACACTGCAGTGTGAGGCTCCTTCTCCCCTTGATTTTTCCTTCCTAGTTCAGACTCACTCCTCTCTCATGTAAATGCCTTATTTAAGATTTGTTTTTTAAGTCACATTCCTCATTCTAGCTTGGAATCAAACACCTTCTCCAGCTTGTGTGTGACTTCATGCTGGCTGTCGACCCCCGTACCATACCGCCATCATCTTCCCTCATGAGCCTGCTCCCCATTCTCCATCAGGAGTCCTTTTAGGATTCCCAGACCTAGATGGCTGTCCTGCTGCTTGTCTGATTGCCTATGAGACAGAGGTAATCCCCCTCCCTCTGCCCTTTCATTTCTTTATTCAGAGGTGGTATCATCTGTGCTAACTGCCTTCCTTCCACCCACCCATCCATCATCCTTCCATCCATCCAACATCCTTCCTCCATCCATCCATCATCCTTCCATCCATCCATCATCCTTTCATCCATCCATCCATCCTTCCATCCATCCATCTATCCATCATCCTTCCATTCATCCATCCATCCACCTATCCATCCATCATCCATCCAACCATCATCCTTCCATCCATCCACCTATCCATCCATCCATCTATCCATTCATCCATCATCCTTCCATCATCCATCCATCCATCCATCCACCATTCATCCATCCATCTATCCACCCATCCATCCATCATCCTTCCATTCATCCATCTATCCATCCATCCATCCACCATCCATTCATCCATCTATCCATCCATCCATCCATCCATCATCCATCCATCCACTCATCCATCCATCCATCCATCCATCCACCATCCACCATCCATCCATCATCTTTCCATCCATCCATCATCCTTCCATCCATCCATCCACCCATCCATCCATCATCCAACCATCCATCATCCTTCCATCCATCCACCTATCCATCCATCCATCCATCCATCCCTCATCCTTCCATTCATCTATCTATCCATCTATCCATCCACCATCCACCATCCATCCACCATCTGTCCATCCATTCATCCATCCATCATCCTTCCATTCATCCATCCATCCACCTATCCACCCATCCATCCATCATCTTTCCTTCCATCCATCCATCATCAATCCATCCATCATTCTTCCATCCATCCATCCATCCCTCCATCCATCATCCTTCCATTCATCCAGCTATCTTTCCATCCATTCACCCATCCATCCATCCACCATCCATCCATCCATCATCCATCCATCCACCCATCCATTCAGCCATCCATCCACTCATCCATCCATCCATCCATCCACCATCCACCATCCATCCATCTATCCATCCACCCACCCATCCATCCATTATCCACCATCCATCCATCATCCTTCCATCCATCCATCATCCTTCCATCATCCATCCATCCATCTATCACCCATCCATCCATCATCCATCCATCCACCTACCCATCCATCCATCCATCCATCCACTCATCCATCTGTCCATCCATCTATCCATCCATCCACCATCCATCCATCCATCCACCCATCCATCCATCATCCACCATCCATCCATCCATCCATCATCCTTCCATCTATCCATCTGTCATCCATCCATCCATCCATCATCCTTCCATTCATCCATCTATCCATCCATCATCCATCTATCCATCTGTCATCCATCCATCCATCTGTCCATCCATTCACCCATCCATCCATCCATTCACCATCCATCCATCCATCTATCCATCCACCCATCCATCCATCATCCATCTATCATCCACATCCATCCATCCATCATCCTTCCATCTATCCATCCATCCATCATTCTTCCATCCATCCATCCATCCATCCATCATCCTTCCATTCATCCATCTATCCATCCATCCATCCATCATCCTTCCATCCATCCATCATCCTTCCATCATCCCATCCATCCATGTGTCCATTTATTCACCCATCTAGTGCTCTATCCATCACCTATATCAATCCATCCCTCCATCTACCCATCTCCCAGCAATTACTTAGAGAGCTCCCCTGTTCTAGGCAGTGGAGGGGATTGAGTTGCAGGACAGGGCACGGCCCTCCCTCATGCAACTTACAGTCTATTGAGGGCAAGCAATAGTGAGCTAATCAGGCAAATACAACCATTGCAAGTTGTTAGCACCCTTTTCATAGATGAGGAAACCGAGTCAGAGGGGCCAGGCAGCTCTCCCTTGTCACGCACCAGAGCGTGGTGGAGCTGGAGTTCTCTGCTCAGTGGCCAGTCTCTAAAGGAGCCTCCTTGGCCCCCTGGATCTCAGTAACACCTGCTGCTTCTCAGGACTTTGCTCTGTGTGGGCAGTTTGTGGGTGAATCCTTCATGACCTTTAGGGGCCCAGCCCTGTTCCCATGGATCCACCGGCTGACCCTCAGTGACTCTGTGACTCCTGGCATCCCTGCTATACAGGTGAGCAGAGAGGTGCAGTGACCTTCCCAGAACCCCCTAGCAAGGCAGGCAGAGCTGGGGATGTAGGCCCCTGTGCTGACTACACCTGCTTGCTTGCTCACCCCAGCTTGAGCACAATGCAGTCCGCTGAGTTGGTGGAATTGGCAGGAGTCACTGACCCCCTAGCAGCAGCTGTGACCACCACCACCCACTGCTCCTCATCTGTGTCCATCCAACCAGCACTGGCCACGTGACCTGCGTGCCAGCCCGGGCTAGGACCTGGACCTGCTGGGTCCCCCAGGAAGGACGGGGGTGGGGAAGGTTCTGAGGGGAGGGGTGGCGGGTGGGCTCCAGGGAGACCGTTTCTGGAGGCGAGAGGCCCCCTGTGTGCTGGAGGGGGCCGTGTGCACACTCAGCTCCTGCCCACAGCACAGCAGGGCCACGTCCACTGCTGCCATGGCGTGGTCCAGTGGCAATGGCTGAGTTGCTTCATGATGGGAGAGCCACCCTTCTTTCCGGAGGTAAACATGTCGAATGACTGGGAGCTGGTGGTGTACCTTGAGGGGACCCACCCAAACCTCCCAGGAAAGCCCAGGCCTCCTGGCGAAGGGCAGTCAGGGGAGGCAGCTGTCAGTGGGTTCCCGCACGTGAATCCAAACTCACAGGGGAGCGTTCTCTAAAGACAACTGCATATTCGTGGGGTTTCTGGCCGAATCACATGCTTCATCAAGGGAGAAGTCCATCTTGGTGAGCGAGCGGGAGAGTCCCCGGGAGAGGAACCCCTGTATTCAGGCAGGGGGGCAGCGAGAAGGGATGGTGAGTGTGGGGCTGTCTTGCCCCAGGGCAGGTGCAGGCCCGTTGGGAGGACGTGTGAGTTACGTTGTCCTGCTGTCGTGACAACGCCCCACAACCACGCAGCGGAAACAACAGACTTATGTCCTCACAGTCCCACGGAGGCTCTGGGTCCGTGGCTCTGTTTGCCATGTAGACGGCTGGCCTCTCCCCCCGCGTCCCTCACAGGGTCGTCCCTCTGAGCGTGTCGGAGTCCTGATCTCCTCTAATAAGGACACCAGTCCCACTGGATATGGGGGCCACCCACATGACCTCATTTTACCTCAATCACCCCTGTGGGTGCAGTCCCACTCTGAGGTCCTGGGGGTGAGGACTCCCACACGAATTTGGGGACTCAGCTCAGCACCTGACAGCCCCGTTGGGCATCACTGCTTTTCTGTTATTTGGGTTCGCGCTAACACAAGCCCCGTGCGTGCTCTCCGGGCCTCTCCCTGCTTTGTAAACCAGCTTGTGGCAGACTCACATACCCTGCAGCCTGCGTGTCAGGCCCTCGCTGGACGCCAGAGCCCTGGCTGTGTGTCCATCTGTGACCAGCACATGGAGACCAGCACCGCGGCCGTGCAAATGAGGAGCTGCTGCCTGAGGGGAGGCCGTCTGGGGCCCCATCGTGTTTACCTTTGACCGTTGATGGACGCTCGGCTGCTTCCGGCTCTTGGCTGCTGTGAGCACAGGCTCTTCTATGTCTCTCCACTCCGTGTTCTTGGGGTCGTCCACAGGGACACCAGAGTTCCCACAGATTCGAGCCACGGCGAGCTTGGGTCACGGCATATTTCCCGCTCTGCTGGGAGACAGCTGGGCTGTCGTGCGATTTTGCGCTTACGGACCGTGTGCAGGGAGCGTCTCTGCCTGTGCACGCATCCGAGTTTGCTGTGGGGCGGCGGGCATGCTGTGCTGGAGCCCCCGCTGCTCCCCGGGGCCCCAGTCCCTCTCAGCCCTGCTCAGGGAGCCGGCGGCCGCGGCCCCACACGCGGGCGGCCCTCCCCGGAATCAGGCTGTGCTTTTGCCGCATGGATGCTCGTTCATTTGCAGGAGCTGGAGCTCCACAGCTCGATGGTCGACACGTCATCAACCTGGACTCCATTTCTGTGAACCAGGCCTTCGAATCGTCCGTGTTCCGTGGTTTTCCTGCACCGTTTCAATGTGCAGCGGCCACCGTACTCTGGACACTGACCATTTAACCGCCCGGCGCCCTGCCAGTGCTCCCTCCCTTCACGCTTTTCCAGAGAGAGGGTTTGAGTTTTCATGTCAGCCATGATGGTCAACCCTGTGTGTCCACCTGGCGGGGCTGCAGGGTGTCTGGAGGCGAGGCTCTCCCTGCAGAATCGGCGTTGGGCTCGGTTGGAAGCACGGGGGTGGGGGGGCACGGCTTCCCCTGAACTGCCCGCTATGGTCCCGATCTTCCACACGTCCAGTAGAGCCTCAGGGCCCCCCTCCCGCAACGGTCCTACAGCCCTTCCCGTCGGTTCATTGTACCCACGCGGCTTGCGCCCGAGCAGGGCAGTGTCAGCGTGTGGCTGGCCCACAGGGAGGCTGCTTTGTGCGTTTCTATCTTGCATGCAGCGACCTTGCAGAGCCCTGATTAGGGTGGATGGTTTGTAGTCGACCCACTTTCACACAGAAACCCTCAAGTCCTCGTCTCGGGCACAGACTGCCCTGAGCGCCAGCCTCCCGACCACGCTGCCCTTGAGTGTGTCCGGAAGACCCGGCCTGCCTTCCGCGTCTGCACGGCTCAGGTGCGGCCTCCGGGGTCATCGCATCCCACTGTCAGAAACTGCTCTCGGCCCCCCGGGACCGCCCGGGACCTCAGCTGTCGAGAGCTGACCTTCCAGCCAGACCAGCACCTGGAGACCCATGGGCCAATCTGGGGGAGCTGAGGGTCCTGGAGGAGGCAGGGGTGACCGCGGGGCACTCTGGGATCGAGTATTTTAGTGTCTGTGTGGCTCTGCCCGTGGGCGCTGACTGTCGCCTCTTGCTTCCCAGAGCCTGGCCTCCGCGGATTCCGGCAGGAGCCCCGCAGGTCCCGCGGGAAGGTGGTCTGATCCCCTGCATGCACGCCAGAGATGGCGTGCTGACATGTCTCAGGACCCTGCTGGCCTGGGGTCTGGCTGTGACCCCGCCTCACACACCAGGCCACCGCCCCACCACGGCTGCCCCATCGTCTGGCTCCAGGACCAGGTCTCCGGCTTACATCAGCAGAGGTCACTCAAGCCTCATAGGGCCCGGCTCCCCGTGGAGCTGGGGGACCCAAGGGAGCGGAGCGGGGCCTGCCGGGCAGGAGGCTGCGTGGGCGGCCATGGAGCAGGCCAGGGAGGCTGAAAGCCGGGCCTCGGTCCAGCTGGCCTCAGGGAGGGGCAGGTGGGAGAAGCCCCCACCAGCATTAGCCGCAGCAGGCTGGAAATAGACCCAGATCCTGCAAATGAAATGATCTCAAGCGTCACGGGCAAAAACCCAATTACGGAGCAAATTAACTAAGAGCTACAGATGCAATCGAATAAGCCAGATGAGCGTTGGCGTGGAGACAGGTCCTGCTGGTGGCGACGGAGTGCGGGTGACACGGCGGGAAGGACGGGCAGCTCGGGGTGTCCACGGCGGGGCCGAGTGACCCTCGGTGGCCCGGGAGCCAGTGCTGATGTCCCGCCATGGCTCGGAGCCTTTCTGCCCTAGCCCGTGCTGGGGACTGGCCTGGAAGGGCGGTGGGCTGACCCCTGGCTTAGGTCGTTCCTGAAATCGTCATCTCCCCCAGTGGAACAGGGCCGGCCGGCTGCACGCTGCGCTGTGCCGAGCTGCGATTTGGAGATCTCAGCACCGTCAGTCAGCAGGTGGTGTGAGAGCTGACCGTAGCCAGCCCGCGGGCCGGGATGAGCCCCTGAGGGGACGGTGGGGCAGCGGGGAGACAGCGCCCCTCATCCGTGGCCTGAGAGGGACCGGTCGGGGGAAAAGCAGCAGGGGCCTCCGCACACAGCTCCCCACTCCCGGGGAGGCCAGACCAGAGCAGGGCGATGTAGGTGGGGGACGTCGAGGAGCAGGAAAGCCCTGGGTGGGCCTGGAAGGTGGGGGTCAGGGAGAACAGCCGGGTGGGGGCTGGGGTCTCCGGGTCCCCACGAGACAGGCTGGGCGGGGGGCTGGGAACAGGGAGGGCGGGGGCGGGGAGGACAGGCTGAGCGGCACCTGTGCCCCCCCGGCCCCCGCGCGATGGGTCCACACCCCACCAGCCTGCAGGGAGGGAAGGCGGGGTGACAGCGAGGAGGGCGTCCTGCCCAGCGGGCCAGCAGGTGGGGGCGAGAGTGGAGGGCACGGGGCGGGGGTGGGGCGGCAGCGCGGCAGGTGGCTCAGTGTCTCCTGGCTGCCCCCTCCCTGCCTCCCTGTGCCCCTGTCCTCTCAACCCTCCGTCGGGACAGAGGCCACCCTCTCCTGGTGGGTGACTATCCAGCTTGGTCAGACTGTCCCTGGAGGGGCCAGTGTCGGGGGGTGATGGGGCAAGGACCAGGGCCCCCGTCTGCCTGACCCCTCTCCCGAGGGCCTCTGTCCAGCCTTGCACCGATGACCGTCTGAGTCTGCCCTCCCTCCGTGCTGGGCGGGATCTCGCACCCTGACCCAGACTGTGTGTCCAGCCCCAGAATCCGGGAGGCTGGGCGGGCCACCCCCTGGTTGTTCAGCTGGGGAAACGGAGGCCCTGAGAGGCAGCAGTCTGGGTGTCAGCTCAGGGAGGACCTGGGATTCGAAGGCTAGCCGGTCCTCTGCGGGAGGACAGAGGAGGGACCGAGTCAGTCCTGGGTGCAAAGGCCACACACAGGGTGGCTGACCGCCCGCAGTGGCCTGCAGCTCCTGTAAACACCAGGGATAAATGGCGGCTCCCAGTGCCCAGCCCCGTGGCGGCCAGGCCCGCTACGTCCTGATGGACGATGAGCGCTGTGTCCCGGGGAGGGGCTCCAACAAAGCACAGCCCTGCAGCCCCAACGAGGTCAGGACCTCGCAGGCCGGGAGCGGAGCAAGTGGGAGGGAGGCCGCGAGGCCGGTGTCCCTGGGGTCTCCCTCCAGGGTCCGGGGCAGAGCAGGCCCCCCATGCCACGACCCCCATGCAGGTGTGACGGAGCTGTGCGTGTGGCCTCCCAACGGCCCCCTGCCTGTCCAGGGCCTCCCAGGTGGGACGGGCCCCACGGTGGGGCCTCAGGGCGGCCAACGGTTATTCTTGCTCTGATACGGGCGAGTGCGGCTCTGTGTGTCCCCCCCTCGAGGCCCCGCCAGCCGCAGGAAGTGGGTCCCCCCGTCCCACCTGGAGTCTCCACTCTGAGCTGAGCCAAGTGTGCCTGAGAGCCGACCCCGGGAGGGGCCCCCTTCGCCCCTGCGCCTGCTGATCCGGCCTCAGGTAGCAGCGGCAGACGGACGCCCCCACGGGCAGCACGGCCACCCCGCTCAGACCTCAGAAAGCACAGCAGCCGCCCGTGGACGCCCCGCCCCCAGCCCCACAGGGTAATTTCGAGGAGCCGGATTTAAGGCTCATGGTCTAA
This sequence comes from Halichoerus grypus, assembly GCF_964656455.1. Classification (NCBI taxonomy): domain Eukaryota; kingdom Metazoa; phylum Chordata; class Mammalia; order Carnivora; family Phocidae; genus Halichoerus; species Halichoerus grypus. The sequence continues at coordinate 178,144,947 of NC_135717.1, read as the reverse complement.
GGACACGAGGGCGTTTCTGAGGTGCGGATGAGCGCGTCTCGGCCGGTGGCAGACGCGGGCTCTGCGCGGACACGTTCTGCCAGACTGGGTTTCCAGGCCCAGGAGCAGCTCCTGCGGCGGCTGCAGGACGGTCTGGGACGAGGGTGCGGCAGACGCGGGGACAAACTGGGTGTCACCATCATGTGGGAGGCTCTCGTTGGCGGGGAGGGGAGGCGGGCGTCCCTCGCCCAGTGCCCAGGCTGCCCCTCTGCATGTGGGACCTGGCGTGAGGAGGGATGCCCGACTCTGGGCATGCTGCGGCTGGCCTTCTGCAGGGGCTCCCTGTTCGCTGGAGCTAAACCGACATCGCCTGGGCTGGTCCCCAGCACCTCTTGGCCCACGAGCCCCGCAGGGTCCGCACGGTGCCCTGAGACCCCTGCCAGCCAGGCCCTCGGCCATGGGGAGCCTGCTTCCTCATGGGGTGTTTGGACCAGTGGGGTGTGCCTGCCCCCCTAAACCTGGGGTGTGCCCCAGCACCCCCACCCGCCTGGGGGTCAGACAGCAGCATCACCCAGTGAGGGACCCCAATGGGGATGCCCCATGGCACCTGGACGAGGCCACCTGGCAAACCAGCAGGACCAGGACCTCGTCGTGAGAGAGGTGAGGGTGTCTACCTGGAGGACTGCCTGGAGGAAGGGTCAGCGTGGAGCTCACCTGCACGGACTCCATGACCGTGACCTCGAGGCACAGTGGGGTGACCAGGATGAAGCAGCCACCTGGGTCAGCCCCTCCCCTGAGTCTCTCACCCCTCAGCTGCATGTGGGGCGGGAGCGGCCATGCCCCCTTTTGGGACATGCCTGGTCCACCACCTGCTCAGTAAATGTCAACCTGTGCTCATTGCAGGACATGGATGGGGTCACAGCACTTGGGGGGGGGTGGAGCGCACATGGCCGAGCCCTGGCTGACCCTTCTGGGCTGACTCCCGCCTCCTCCCTTGGGTGCAGGGCGCCTGGCACGGGGCTGTGTCTGCTCGCCTCGGGGTGGTGCTCCCTGCGGGCCTGGGGACCCCAGAAGGCCTGCAGGGCGGGACCTGCCACTTTGGAGCTGCCTGCGCTGGGAGGGCGGCTGGACTCCTGGGCGCACCCCGCGTGGGGCAGGCGCCGGCCGGGTGCACCCCTGCTCTTCCCACCTCTTCCCACCTCTTCCCTCCTCTTCCCAGGAAGGAAGTGCCACCTCCTGGCGGCTTCTGGCCCTGCACCCGCGCACCTGAGCAAGGACTCCAGGTGAGCCCTGTGGCAGGCCACCGCACTGAGCCGTGGATACTCGGGGACTGCCCGTGGCATCAGTGCCTGCCCCCAGGGACCGGGTCCCAGATGCTGCAGCTGGGAAGCAGGGGGAGGTCCGGCAGGGCCAGCAGAGTTAGAGCCCGGGAGCCCGCGGTCTGCACGCCCTGGGGGCTCAGGGGCGCCGGGTTCTGCCTGTAAGTTGAGGGTCTCCAGGAGTCAGACCACGTGCACGTGAGGTTGTTCACTAGAAGGGAGACAAGAAAGGGAGCCCCGGGGAGGGGTCACAGCTCGGGCAAAGGGTGGGGGTCCTGGGGGGTGGGGGAGGGAGTGAAGGGGGGGCATCACATCGTCCCCCCCCTCGCTGTGGTGGCTCCAGGGCAGAAGCTTAACTTAATTTAATCAGCTCTTCTCTCTGTCTTTAAATCCTATCAAAGGAATTGATTGCTTATTCTGAGATCCATGGGAAGAGCTGATTTGAATCATTACCAAGCTCCGGGTCACGCAGGCTGGCGGCAGCACCCCCAGGCGGGGCGCGCAGGGCGTGGGTGCTGGTGCATTCTTCCCCAGTCCTCAAGCCTACCACCCAACCGTCCCAAGGAGCGGGCGGGTGTCCTGGGAGACAGGGTCCCACGCCAGGGGCAGGGGGGCACGAGGATCGCGGGGCCCTGGCCACCGCCAGAGCCTCGCTGGGGAGGGCTGGAAAACAATGGGGGTGGGGCAGACCCGTATTCCCTGGGCTCCGTTAAATTACCTGCACATTTTGAAATGGGATGCATTATTTCGGAATCACATATTCTTATTTTAATTAACTTTTAATTTTTCTGAGCTTCCAGTTATCCCCAGAGCTGGGAGAGTAGCTCCATGGCCAGTGCGGTTCTAGGATTCCGGAACGGGTGCAGGAAGTGAGCGGGGGAGGCCGCTGAGCCCTTGGTTCCCTCCTCACGGGGACTTCCTTCCCAAACAAATCCTTGCTATGCCCAAATCCACTGTGAAACGTGTGTCTAGGACTTTGAAAGTTCTAAGAAGTTAAGGTTTTGATGCAGAAAGTTAATAACCGAGCGGACTACATCCCGTCATGAAGAACCAGGGATCGTGTTCAAGGGTCCACACGTTCAGCCAATCGTGAGTTTCTCTGGCGACTGAAGCCCTGTGTTTTGGTGGCACAGGGGAGGTCTCTCGAGGTATGCCACAGAGATCTGTCCTGTTAGATCTGTGTTTCACCTCCACGGCCGTCATTCTGTGTCTTGGCTACTCCCATGGCGGCTGCCTAATTCCACTCCCGAGCATCGAGTTTGTAAACCGTCAGGAGAGTTCATCAGCGGGAGACGAGCAGGAAATCACACAGCACACACTTTGCTGTCTGTGCGGGAACCGACCACAGACTTGGGAAGGGGCGACGTGGTCGGTCGCGGATCGTGGTGCCCCGTTGTTCACATGGCGAGTCGTGGCTGGAGCAGCGGCTGAGCTCGTCCTTCGTGCAAACGCTCACAGTCGTAAACCCCGGAAATGGGGCCGGACCTGCGTGCTGGGGACGTGTCACTTAGACCGTAGCGACACCAGGTGCCGTGTATTGGAGGCACGTGGGGGAGGACAGCCCATCTTAGCTGCCATGTCTGTAGGTGTGAAGGGGTCCGGCCTGGCCTCACCTGGGGCATGTGGACACCGCGGGGCAGGGGACTGTGAACCATGGGTCCAGAGGAGGGGCTGGAGGGGCGCGGGCTCTCACCTGCCTCCCGAGCGTGTGTGCACCTGAAGGGGGTCGGGCCGCGTGCGAGGGCCCCCCCGAGGGCAGGAGTGGCCGGTGCTCCTCCCGTATCCCTTTCCCATGGATGAAGGGAAAGGTGCTGATGAGCTCACCGTGATTCTGACGGGCGGGGACATTTGGGAAGTCGCGGCCATGTAAATGAGCCTGCGTTCGGTATCATCAGTCCACATTCTGCCTTAGGCCAGAAAGAGGGAGAAATTGTCATCATGATCCCCAGGTGCGGCGTGTTTGTGGCCTGGATTTGGTCAGCACCTCGTGGGTTTAATGCACGTCCCTCCCATTTGAAGGGAAACATCTGAAGCAGGAGGGACACATGGACCCTGCTTTTGTTCAGGCGCATTATGTTTTTTCTGGTTGGCTGCTGGTTTTACTCCGACTAAGGAACTGTGTCCTTAAAGAAAACGGTGTCAGCGCATCCCCAGTGAGGCGCGTTGTTCTGCGGGTGCAGGTCGCGGCCGAACACGGTGAGGCCGGGGGACCCACCTTGCACTTGGGCAGGTGGGTGGGCATCCACTAACCTGCTTCCTGTACTCCCCTGGGCGCCCTTGACCAGGACTCCTGCCCCTGGACCCCTGGACGCCCCCCTCCATGACTGTCCTCCCTGCCCCCGCCCAGGGCTGCAGAGGCCCCGCGGGCCCATCTAATTTCATGGAGAACACGGCTCAATTTGAGCAAAGCCGTCGACAAGGAATTCATACTTTTCCCATAAACCACGGGCTGGCAGATGTCAATACGGCCGGGATTGAGGTGCTGTTCAGACGTCAGGTCTATTTAGATGAAAATGTCTAATCGGAAAAACATTGGGGGCTTAGACGAGGTGGACCAGACAATTCCAAAACAATTTATCTTAGAAATTAATTCTGAGGAAAAGTTTACCCAGAGGGGCAGGAACTTAAAGTTTTGTTTTCAATTTACAAAAGCCCCAAAGCCTTCTTTTCTGCCTGTGCCGGGGGCTGTCCCTAGGCCGCTCCGAGTCCGTCTCTGCCACCAGGCACGGGCGTCCCCGCAGGTCCCCTTCTTTCTGAAGCCCTGTCCACTGCTCCTGAGGCTGCCGCTCCCCCTCCCGGGCCTCCACCGCCCCCAGGTCGTCCTGTCTCTCCCCTGCTTCGAGCCCCCGCCCGACTCCCCGGCTCCCGGGCTCCTGCCCACACGCCCGCGATGATTGCGATAGCATTCGGGGTCCCAGCGCACCTCGATGCACCCCTTCCTTGCGGCCGGGTGCTTGTGTGGCTCTTGGCCTATTCCGTGAGAGCAGCAGTAATTGGCTTAGACCTTAATCCACCTTCTTTAGGCAACTGGAAAATCCCAAATAACCGAGATTTTTTTCTTTTTTAGCTCACGACTTCTTTCTCACAGTAATTCAATATTTATCTTGAAAGGCTAATAGTGATGTTGAGCATCTTTTCATGTGCTTTTGGCATGTGTGTGTCTTCCTTGGAGAAGTGTGTGTTCGGGTCTGCCTCCCACAGAAGGGGGGCCCGAGGGCAGCTGTGTCTTCTCTCGCCGTTCTGGAAGCCGGGGCTCTGAGATCAGGGTGCCGGCGCACTGGGCTCTGCCGGAGCCCTCCTCCCGGCTGGAAGAGACCGTGGGCTGCCCAGTGTCCCCCAGTGAGGCTGTGATCCCTCGTGACCTCACCTAGCTCCAGTCATCCCCCAAGGCCCCACCTCCAAATACCATCACACTGGGCGTTAGGGCCCTGACATGGGAATTTTGGGGGAACACAGACATGCAGTCCATAACAGAGTCCTTTGTCCATTTTGAATTAGGTTGTTTTTGTTGTTGTTCAGCTGTGAGAGCTCTTTACATATTCAGGATATCATTCCCTCATCAGGTAGAAGATACACAGATATTTTCTCCTATCCTGTAGGTTGTCTTTTCACTCTGGGTAATTTCCTTTAAAGCACAAAAGTCCTTAATTTTGAGGAAACCCAGTTTACTTATTTTTTCTTTTGTTGCTTGTGTTTTTGGTGTCCCATCCATGAAATCAGCACAAATCCAACATCAAGGGGCTTTCTTTCCTTCTGTGTTTTCTTCTAAGACTTTTATAGTTTTATATTTAGGCCTTTGATTCATTTGAATTAATTTTTAATAGGGTGTCAGATAAGGGAGATTTTGAGGAAAACAATCACAGAGGGAAAAAAGAGCACTTAGGTAGCTGCGTGAATCTCAGAGTCTGGAGGGGACAGAGGTGTGAACAGCATTTGTCTGAGATCCTGGGGGCCGGTCAGGTGGGGTGCAGAGCAGCTCAAAGCCAGGGTGTCCTTGTGGCACTGAGAGCTGGCTGGGAGCTCAAGAGACTGTCAGTGGGACCAGGCTGCTCCCAGGGCTCCTGGGGCCCCACCTCATCTCCACGTGGGACTCGGGCCTGGAATCCCACCCCCCGCCCCCCAAAGCCTCTAATGCTGAGAAACACAGATGACTCAGGACAATGTGCCATCTCCCAAAGGAAATGACAGGACCACCCAGAGATGTGGTCTTTTCCTCGTGGGCTCTGTTTTCGACTGCTGTCGGTCAGGGGCTTGGGGAGGCCTGGGGCCATTCCACCAAGCTCGGGCCCTCCTGGGGCACGAAGCCCCTTGGAGACCAGGCCTGGTGCCCAGGGTGGGTGGGTGGCTCGCCCTCCCTCCCTTCTGCTCTCCCTCTCTCTGTTCTCTTTTTCAGAAAGCTGGCAAGCCGACTCCAGCATGGACACTGATGCTCCTGAATCATTCATTCATTCATTCATCCATTCACTCAGAAAGCCAGCAAGCCGACTCCAGACCCCAGTCTGGGCCCGGGAGCCCCCGCCTCCCACCTCCAGGGAAGTGGACAGAGAAAGTCATAACAAGAGCAGATTTGTAAGCCGTGCTTCCTGAAGGTTGAGTCCTCCCCAAATGAGGGTGATAACAGACCTGCCCAGGGCCAGGGCCAGGAGGTGAGGTCGTCAGCACCACACACCTTCTCCTTAGCATGCTGGTTTCCAGATGGTCAGGGTGAGGTCTGAGCGGACGTGGTGACCAGCTCCCAGCCCTCCTGCCCACACAGCTGGTCTCCTCCTTCGGCGGGACTCCCAGGGGTGCTGGGCTGAGCAGCTGCATGACATGGATCCAGATTCCAGTTCTCCTGCTTACAGACCAGGAGGCGCTGGGACCACGGTGTGACCCCCCACGCCCGCGGGTCTGAAGCTGAAAGGGGAGGCCATGAGGATGGAGGGGATGAAGCGGCCGCCCATCGCAGGCCTGATGGGCAGCGGTCAGGGTGCTCTGTGCCTGGGGAAACCATCGGCAAGCACTTCCCTGGGAGGCTGCTCTGTGCTTGCCAACGAGAAGTGAGGGACAGATAGACGGGCTTGCTGTGGACATGGGCCCCTCACGGCTGTGGCCTTGCGTCCTGGCTGCTGCCCGAGGCCGGACCATTCACACGGTCAGAAAGCTCACCACTTGCTCAGCAGTGGGTCTGTTTTGGGGTGGTACAGGATTTGGGGTCCCTTCTCCATCCCCCCAGCACCCCCTTGTGTCCTGTACGCACCCCATTCATGGGCCTCATGTGAGCCCTGCCTCTGGCCGTGTCAGATGAGCCGGGAGCAGTGGTCAGTTCTCCGAGCACCGTGCCTGCAGCCCCACACCTGTCACCTTCTTACTGCTGGCCCCCTCATGCTTTCTTTGTCCGCCCCCTTATCAGGGGGACTCAGAGATGCTGCAGGAGTGGGTGTGGAAGGCAGACATCTTCCAGTGGGTCCTACTCAAGCTGAGGGTACCCCGTGTACCCTCTTTGCTCAGCTACACTCCCAGCCACCTCCTTTGCTGGCCATAGAAGTGGGGCCAGGACAGGCCCTGGTGGGGGCAGAGACTGGGAGCCAGCAGACGAGATGTCTGCGTGTGGCTTCATATGACCCATCTGGGGATACCCAGATGTCTCCTGAAACCTTTCAGTGATGCTCAAAAGTGAGTCTTATCGTTCCCATTTAGAGGTGTGGCCTTGGGGCTCAGAGCAGTTGGACCAGCCTTCTAACAGCCAAGTGAGGACTGGAATTAGGATCTGTTGACTCTAGGCCCTGAGATTCCAACCGCATCCAGAAACATGGGGTATCCCTGAGTCCCATTTATCATTCCAGACTCACACCCTGCAGAGGATGCATCCCATGGTGAATACTCAATCAGTTTATGGTGGCTTTGGAATATATTAATGGTTAGGTTCATAGATGGATGCATGAATAGATGGATGGATGGATGGATGGGTGGGTATTTGGATGGATGAATGGATGGTTGGGTGGATGGATGGTGGATGGATGAATGGGTGGTAGATGGACGGATATTTGGATGGATGGATGGATGAGAGGATATTTGGATGGATGGATGGGTGGTGGATGGATGGTGGATTGGTGGATAGATGGATGGATGGATGGTGGATGGATAGATGGTGAATGGATGGATATTTGGATGCATGGATGGTTGGGGGAAATGCCTGAATATTTTCCATCATCTCCAGTACCAACATCTGACTCCTCCTTTAAGACCCCACAGAGCACTCCTTTTAAGAAGCTCTGTTACCTCTGTCCCTCATGTGATTTCCTGAAAGGAAACGAAGAGCCATTTCCTGAAAGAAGGGCAGCCCCTGAATTTTGAGAACTGACAGGAGGAAGGTCATGCCCTTCCTTTTTTCAAATCTCAGGAAGTCCTGGGTGCATCTCACAGGCCCTGCATCCAGACCACATCGAGATTCTGAGGAGAAAAACCCTATCTCCACGAACCACTCCTGTTAGGCCCCCAGAGCCCCCCGCTCAGTGCCCTGCACACATTAGGGGCTCAGAGGACGTTTGTGAAAGGGGAGGCAGGGGAAGAGGGACGAGCCAAGGAAGCAGAGAGAGAGCGCAGCCCGGCCACCTCCCCACTGCAGTCTGTCCTGTCCCAGCCTTCCCTCCGGGGCTGACTCGCCCACAGGCCTGGGCTTCCTCAGGCAAAGGGCAGCCTTTTGCACTTCTGCGTCTTCAGGGAGCAGCTTAGTAGGGCAGGGGTCTTACAGCCACGGAGAGCAGACGCGGGCATTGTTTCTCCCTGGGGATCCCGTCCTGCGCTGGGAGCCCCGCGAGGCTGCCCGAGTTCCTGTCCGCGTGGGAGGAGGAGCGGCGGATCCCCACGCATGAGCTCTTCAACGGCCATTGAAACCGAAGTCTGCTGAACACATGAGAACCTATTCAGATAAGATCTTCTCCTTAAAAAGAATTCCAATTAATTTCAGACATTTTGAGTAAGAGTTATTTGATTATGGCGGCCCCAGTTTGTTCTTTTGTCCCTGCAAGCAGCTCTGGGTTCCCTTTGTGGAGTGGGGGGGCCATGGAGGGGGAGAGAGGGCTGTGTCCCCGTCCCCCCCAGATGGCGCTGTGCCACCACGTACCACCTCCGTTTCACGGGGACAGCCAATCCCAGGACTTTGGTTTTCCTCTTATGCAACAATTTACAGAATCCACTGTTGATTTAGGGATTTGGGGAGCCTTACTTAAATTTAAGTAAATACGTGAACAAGGGAGTCACTGTCTCCCGAACAGGAACAGGAGTCACTGTCTCACCTCTGACCAGTTCACTGGTTAATGCCTGGATTTTTGCTTTGTTTCCTATCAGAGAGTCCTTTGACTGCATCCCTGTGGCTCAGAAGACCTTCCCGCTTCTGCTCCGGGCAGAGGGATGACGGGGCCGCGGCTGAGACTCCCTCTTGGGCTGGTCCCGAGGAGCCGCCTGGTGTGTCCGCAGGCGCGTGAGGAATGACAGGTGAGGCCCTCCACCTGTCCTGCGTAGCTTGCCTTTTGCATGTGCTGCCAGGGGAGCGAGGGGATGGAATGTTCTGGAAGCCCTGCAGCTGGGCATTTATTTGGTGAAGGTGACACAAGGTGCCCCAAGCCTGGAGGAAGCTTGCTCTGACCTCGGCCCCTCCCACCCCGTGGCCCAGGCCTGCCTCCAGCTCAGCATCGGAAGGAGCTGGGCCGTCCTAACCCCCACCCCCCGTTTTGGCTTGGACGCAGGGGCACAGATCTCGTAATCTGGGGGGCAAAGCTTCCCTCAGAAGCTCTGAAGTGTGCACACGCCTGTTTGTTTTCAGGACAGGAAAGCATGCTTGGACTCTGATCAGTCACACAGGTCAATTTATTTATGTTCCAGAACTGCTAATTACAAGGACATTTGGGCACAAGGAGTGAAGTGATCATGCCTCTCCCGTAGCCCTGCTCTCCAAGCCGCGGGCTCCGCCAGAAGGGAGGGTCTGAGGTGGCACGGGGGCCCCCAGGGCCTTTGTTGCTGGGCCCTGGGCTGCTTCTAAGTGTTCAGACTGAGGCTGAGCAGCCACCTCATTGCAGATCTTTGGGGAAAGATGTGCTGTTTCCCCAGTGGGATGAACCCCAAGCCAGAATCGTCCCCAAACCGTTCCCTCGTCGTGGGGGGGGCTGGAGTCCTCTGCACACCAGCCTGGCTCTGGTCAGCCCTGGGGGGGGTCACCGAGCGGCCCAGACCTCACCCTGTCCTGGACAGTGTGCCCCATGCAGGGGGTGGTGTGGAGGGGGCCGTGCCCTCACTGACCTCCTCCCACCGGGGCTTGGGGGGCTCTGGGGGGAAGAGGGGGTAGGACTAGCACATTCGCTCCTAGTCTCTTCTGGGAAGGGGTCGTAGCTGTGCTGTTTGTGGGGACCCGGACACAGCCACCCAGAATGACAGTGCGTGAGCTCCCTGGGGTCCCGTGCCCACCGTTTCACTTACCCGCGGAGACCTCGAACGGACGCTTTGTGAGGGCTGACACTCATCTAGGAGACGGCAGAGTTGCAGGACCTCCCCATCCATGACCTCCTCCCTGGGCTGTCCCCACACACGGGCCCTTCCGGGGCCCTCTGCAGGGGCTGCAGCGTGGGAGTGGCTCCTCCCTGCCCCTCTCTCTGGGCGTCCCCACCTGGGTGCTCCTTCCCACTACTCCAGGTCAGAGAGCGGGCGACGTCCCGGGGCTGGCCTGCCGCAAGCTGGGGCTGACCGGTACTGCAGACTCCCTGGTTCCCACGCAGCCCACATTCGTTCTGTGGGGGGCCTTGCGGGAGGCGCTTGGTCCCATCCCCCGGCAGCAGAGGGCTCAGTGGTCGAGGAGCCACATGCAGTGGCCTCCGTCCAGCCTGGCCCCTGCTCCCCCAGGGGTGGCCCCTGCTCTGGCCTGGATGTCCTCGAGGAATCCTCCCTTGGGTCAGGACTGTCTTTAAGTCTCAGGATCAAAATTTGGCATCAGTTAAGGGCCGATGCTGCTTGCTAATGCTAACCTCGAGGCTGGGGTGGGGGCTCGCTGAGCAGACCCCGCCGCCATCATCAGGGAGCCTGTCTGATGGTGGAGGCCAGCACCACCTAGCAAGGCTGTGCTCTGGGGCCCCATCTCCAGGGCCGGGGGTGAGGCTACAGGGCCAGGAGGGGACAGTGGCATTTGAGGGGACCTGGGAGGAGAGGCTGCACGTCGGGACACCAGCCTGGACCCTCAGAGCAGGGCTGCCTCTGGCCTCTCGGTGCATTTGCATCTTAGCAATTCGTTTGCCCCCCTTAGTGTCCAGTTGTGGAGGCAGCAGGTGGCTGGCGTTACCTTGTCCCTCACCTGGAAGGGGCGCCCCGGCCTCAGCGGGAGGCCCACCAGCCCCTTGCTCTTTTTCTCCTGAGCAAACAGCTGCCCCCGGGCTCCCACCCACCGTGTGCCCAGTCAGTGCTCAGGCCCGTTTGCGGAGGAGTGTGAGGCCCCTCCCTTCCTGAATCCTGCACCTGTGCACAGGATTCCTGTCTGCTCTGGAGAAATGGGCACCCGAACCTCGGATTCACAAGTAACTTCTCCCAGAGTTCAACAGGCCTGGGGTGTTAAGGAGTGAGTCTGCACGGTTTCCCCCCTCCCATTCCCCTCCACCACCCTTCCCTCCCTTCCCTTCCCCTCCCCTCTCAGCTCCCTCCTCCCGCCCCTCCTGTCTGGCTAGTCGGGTCTCACCCCTAGGGGCTGGTGCTGAGTGAGGGCTACTTGACATTTACCTCTGCTTCCACAACAGATATTCGACCAGGAGTCTTTGTCAAAGCTCAGGCATCACATTGAAATTCACCTTCCTGCTCCCTGTACAAATAGCTGGCCCGCATCTCCGAATCTCCGCGGTGGCACGTCTCTGCTCTGCAAAGCCCTTCTTGTGTGATTGCCCCTTTCCAACTTACTTCCTGGTGACCGTGATTTGAAAGCCACGCACACGCGGCGTTATAAGGTTTTGATTCTGTCAGTTCAGCTCTTTCTCCAGAGACCTCAGTCAGCAAGCATGCTCCTTTGGAGCCGCTGGGAAAAGAGCATGAGTGGTCCCCGTGATTCAGGGGACAAATCCCTGACCCCTTTCTGCTTGGAGGAGCCTCCTCCCCCTCCACGCTGACTGCTGGTTGCTCGCCCCACACAGAGTGACAGGGCCACCCACGCAAGAAGGTCGGGCATCCTGCAGGTCAGCCATGGGGCCCCGGAGTGGCCTCCATCCAGAGCGCGCGGCAGGGTGGGGGCAACCAGAGGTGGGGGGTCAGTGTCAGGGACACAGTCTCCACACAGTGTGAACACACCAGGGTCTCCTGCTGGGCTCTGTCACATGGTGACTCATCGACACACCTTCAAGGAGCTGTACCCCAAGTCCTGTTGCTGATGCCCCACACCCACCTCCTGCCTGGGGCCTCAGGCGAGGGGTCTGGGCTCCGGAGCTTAGGAGGATGGGGGTCATTGGAGCCTCCTTCTGGGCAGAATCTTCACACCAGCCACTGCCTCTCATCCCAGGGTTGGGGGTCCCCATAGCAGCAGCCCTGGTCAATCTCTCTCACTGCATCTTTTCTGGGTAGCGGGCTGGAGGTACATCTCCAGCCATGCCTCTCTCAAGGGCCCAGGCCAAGGACAACTGCTGCTGGCTTCTGTTACCTGGACTGCTAGAAGTCTTCTCCTGTGACCCACTGCTGGCTGGTCAGGGCTCTGGAAAGCTAGAGCAGGGGGAGGGCCTCCAGGTGCGAGCAGGTGCAAGGTGAAGGGGGAGGTCAGGGAAGCCGACTGGGAGCTGAAGAGAGCCAGCTGGGCAGGGCGGGGGGAGCTCCCACCTCTCAGGACAGTGGGGATGAGCGCCAGGCCTATAGCGTGCCTGCAGTGGGGACCCCAGGGCTGAGGAGGGGGAGGACCCAACCAGGTGGGGTGGGGGTCGTGGGGCTCTGATGCCAGCCAGTGCACATTAAGGACCATTGTATCTGCTTGGAGAGTTGAGCCTGCTCTCGTTACGTAATGCCCTTCTTTATCACGAGGTCCTTCCTTGCTCTGAAACCCGCTCTGTCTGACCTTAGCGGAATGACTCCCGCTTTTTTTGATTAGGGTTAGCAGGGCATAGCTTTCTCCATCCCTTTACTTTATCTATCAGCGCCTTTATATAGAAAGTGAGTTGCTTGTATACGACATATAGTTGGGTCTTGCTTTTTTCTCCACCCCGACGGTCTCTGTCTTTTAGTTGCTGTCTTTAAACCACTCACGTTTATAGTCACTGTTGATACAATTGGAGTAGCACCCAGCGCATTTGTTACTGTTTCCCATCCATTATTCTCTGCTCATTGCTTCTTCTTTGGTCATCTGCTCTTTTTCTCTACGTTTAACTGATCATTTGCATGGTTCCATTTTCTCTCCTCTCTTAGCACATCTCTTACACTTCTGTTTTTTTTTTTTTTTAAACTTTTTTAGTGGTCGCCCTAGAGTTTGCAATATCCATTTATAACAAACGTGAGTCCACTTTAAATAGCGCTGTGCCATTCCTGAGCCTTCCAAGCGTCTCATCCGGGGCCCTCCCAGCTCCCCCCTCCCACTCACAATTTTGCTGCATCATTTCACTCATCCAGAAGCTATAATTGCAAACATATTGTTGCCACTGTTTTGCTTATTGAGATATAATTGATGTGTAACATATTAGTTTCTTGTCTTTTTGACACTAGCCATTCTGACAGGTGTGAGGTGAGTTGTGGTTTTGGTTTGCATTTCCCTGATGATGAGTGATGTTGGGTGTCTTTTCATGTGCCTGTTGGCCATCTGTGTATCTTCTCTGGGAAAATGTCTATTCAGGTCCTCTGACTACTTTTAAATCAGATCGTTTGGTTTTTGACTTTTGTGTGAGTTCTTTATATATTTTGGATATTAGTTCCTTATCAGGTCTATTATTTGCAAATATTTTCTCCCATTCCGTAGGTTGCCTTTTCATTTTGTCGACGGTTTCTTCTGCTGTGCAGAAGCTTTTTAGCTTGATATGGTCCCATTTGTTCATTTTTACCCTGTTGTCTTTGTTTTTGAAGTCAGATGCAAAAAAATCATTGCCAAGACTGATGTCAAAGAACTTACTGCCTGTGTTTTTTATTAGGAGTTTTATGGTTTCAGGTCTTATGTTCAAGTCCTGACTCCATTTTAAGTTTACTTTTGTGTGTGGTGTAAGATAGTGGTCCAGGTTCATTCTTTTGCATGTGGCTGTCCAGTTTTCCCAGCACCATTTGTTGGAGAGACTGTCCTTTCCCTATTGTATGTTCTTGCCCCCTTTATTATGAATTATTCGACCATATGTGCACAGGTTTATTGCTGGGCTCTCGATTCTGTTCCATTGATCCATGTGTCTGTTTTATGTTAATAGCATATGTTTTGATTACTCTAAGTTATAATATATTTTGAAACCAGGGAGCATGGTGCCTCTAACTTTGTTCTTCTTTGTCAAGATTGCTTTGTCTATTTGGGGTCTTTTATGCTTCCATATGAATTTTAGAATTATTTCTTTTATTTCTGTGGAAAATGTAATGGAATTTTGATAGGGATTGCATCGAATCTGCAGATTGCTTTGGATAGTATGGACATTTTAACACTATGTATTCTTCCAATCCATGAGCATGGAGTATCTTTCCATTTATTTGTATCTTTTAAAATTTCTTTCATCAGTGTCTCATGGTTTTCAGTGCACTGGTCTTTCACCTCCTTGGTTAAATTTATTCCTAGGTGTTTATTCCTTTCTGATGTAATTGTAATTGAGATTGTTTTCTTAATTTCTCATTCTCATAGTTCATTGTTAATGTATAAAAATGCAATAGGTTTCTTTCTTTCTTTCTTTCTTTCTTTCTTTCTTTCTTTCTTTCTTTCTTCTTTCTTTCTTTCTTTTATTAAGTAGGCTCCACGCCCAGCATGGAACCCAGCACAGGGCTTGAACTCACAACCCTAAGACTGAGACCTGAACCAAGATCAAAAGTCAGATGTTTAACCAACTGACCCATGCAATCACCCCCACAGATTTCTCTATATTGATATGTATCCTGCAACTTTACTGAATTCATGTATCAGTTCTAGCAGTTTTTTTTGGAGTCTTTAGGGTTTTCTGTATAGTATCATGTCATCTGCAAATAGTGACAGTTTTATGTCTTCCTTTCCAATTTGGATGCCTCTGATTTCTTTTTCTTGTCTGATTGCTGTGGCCAGGAGTTCCAGTACTATTTCGAATAAAAGTGGTGAGAATGGACATCCTTGTCTTGTTCCTGATCTTAGAGGGACTAAGAACTTTCAGCTTCTCACCACTGAGTGTGATGTGAGCTGTGGGCTTGCCATATGGGCCTTTTTAATGTTGAGGTACATTCCCTCTATACCCATGTTGTCGGGAGTTTTTATTGTAAATGGATATTGAATTTAGTCAAATGCTTCTTCTGTTTCTTTGAGATGATTAAATGATTTTTGTCCCTCATTTCGTTAATGTGGTGTTCATATTTATTGATTTGTGAATGCTATTATGTTTTTGAACAAACTCTTATCTGTTAGATCGGTGAAGGCTGAGAAAAAGAAATGTTTTAATTTACCCTCATTCATTTATTCTCTGACATGTTTCCTTTTCTTAACCAAGTTCTTAGACATGCAGTTCTTTCTGTTGCATTCCTGTTTCTATGCAGGAGCCTAGGTGTGGGTCCTGGGGTGTCCTGTGGAGCCTGCTGGGGAGGGGCACTCAGCCAAGGACCTGACCATGGATCACAGGGGATGCTGTGCACAGGAGGAGGCCAGGCTGTATGGGGAGGGGAGGGCATGACTTTGCCCCTTGCCCACCCACCAGGGGCTTGAGGGTGAGCAAGCCTCAACCCCTGCTTTCTCAATGCCCAAAGATGCTTGGGTGCCAGGTGGTGCCCAGTGGGCCAACAGGAAGACCTCTCCCTCTGCACTGCCCATGAGGCAGCTCCCCAGGCACTGCAGGAGGGGGTCCCAGGGCCGGAGCTGATGTCACAGAGTCAAGACCCTTATGTTGGGAGCTGGGGTGTGGTTCCCACTGTCAAGGTGCAAAGACCCCAGGGTGGAGCCTCTTTCTGCCTATGCCAGGGGCCTGGCCAGCTCAGAACCTGACATGGGGTGGGGCTACGTCAGTGTCTACCTAGCTGGGAATGGTAACCATCACCTGTCAGGCTGCATGTTCCGGAAAATTGGCTCCCACTCTGACCTCCAGGCAGACCCAGCCAGACCCTCCTGGGTCACCCATGACCTGCACATGCCTTGGTCAGTGTCCCCACACCTTGAATCCCAGGGAGGGCTCATCCCATCTTCTCATGGGTACACGTGATCCCAGTGGGAGATCCTGGGTCTTACTATCTGTTTTCCCCAGCAGCTGCCACCATGTGTGGCTAATGACAGAGACACAACAGTCACGCTGGAGGAAAAGAATCAGTGCAGGTGGCTCAGGAATGTTGTCCCAGAAAGCATTTCCTCTGCAAGGGGCAGGGATGGGCACTGGGTTAGGGAGGAAGTGGGGGCTGGGAAAAAGAGACCCCCAAATCAGGGAGGATCCGGGGCATGATCCCAGTGCTCAGGACCCGGCCGCTGGCTTCCCCTGAGAGTCCCTGCACACCTCCACCAGAAACAGATGCCGCGCAGATCCTGCAGCAGGTGTGGAGGGAGCAGAGCTGTGTGCGGTCGGCCACATAACCAGGCTAAGTATGGCCACAGGCAGCTGTGGAAATGGAGGGGTGAACGTGGGCCAGCTCCTGGGCAGCTTCAGAGGCAGCAAGGTTTATGCCCACCTGATCAAGCTGGCTTCCCACTTTCAGCAGGCTCCAGCCCCTCACTTCTCTGAGACTCATCTCTAGAAAGGCCAGCTTGTGTCTTGGCCCCATGGGCAGCCAGGAGTGGCTGAGGCTACACCCAAGGATGGAGCTGCTGACCCAGCCTGACCACCTCCCATGCAGGTGACCCTGAGACTGTCAGGGGGACCTGGGGGCCCCGGTGCTTGTTGATATTCCTGCTTTCAGTCCACAAATGCATGCTGAGCATGTCCTCTGTGTTTGGGGAGGGGGGCTGGGTGGACATGGGCACAGGACAGGGTCCTCTCCCCCAAAGGCCAGTGATCAGAGTAGGGTCCTGGGGGAGAGGCCAGGCCGAAGGCCAGATGAGCAGAGGCCAGGTGTGCAGAAGTCAGGTGAGCGGAGGAATGGAAAAGAATGGAAAGCTGGAGGGGGTGAGGGGCTTGGACATCTGGGGGTTACCTGGCTTCCCTCTGAGAGAATGGGGTTTTGGGAGGAGGACTAGTGGGCACTCCGGGTGCATGGATGCCAGGCAGGAAGAAGGGGTCCTCAGCTTAGGACCTGCAATAGGTAGCTTGGACTCACAGGTCCTCTGGAAGGCGACCCCAGGTGGAGGTACCAGCAGGTGTGGAAGCCCAGGGGAGAGGGCCCAGTGCCGGGCAGAGAGGGCACTGGGGGCCTCTGTCCAGTGTCCAAGGCGCCGTGTTGACAATGTTATCCAGGACGGGATGGCAGGTGTGTGTGTGGGGCTGTCTGGGCACCTGGCCTGGGTAGGAGGGGTCCTGGTGACCAGAGGCAGCTTTTATGAGGAGGGGAGGCAGCTTGCCTTTGGCTACCTGGCTTGAGATGCTTGCCCAGGTTTCTGAAAATTGTCCCTGAGCTCTGCGGAGCATAGGTCGGTTATGGAGGTACCCGAGGTGGGCTTCCAGGAATCCCTCTGAAGGACACAGGTGTCAGGACTGGGCAGAGGAGGGGTCGCAGCAGAGTGCCCGGGGCTCTGAGCTGGGACAGCCCCTCAGAGATGGCCCAAAGTCGGGTCCTCGCACCCTGTGCTGACAGTCACTGTACGGAGGGCCACCGGGCTACCCGGACATCTCCCTGCGAGAAGCCTCACCCCTGCATCTCTCAGGTCTGCACAGGTGGGAGGCAGGTCTGCTGCCCCCTGGGACGTGACATTGCTTTTGGTTGTCTCTCTGTGTCTGTGTCTGTGTGTCCTCTTTCTTGGTCTCTCACCTGGGTGAGGGAGAGGAGTTCTGGAATGTTCCACCTGGTCTTCTGCACCGGTCAAGAACCAGTGTGGGCTCTGCCCGGCCACTTCTCTGAGCCCTTCTGTGTTGCAGGCACAGAGCAGGGGTGGGGGGGCCTCATCTTCCAGGGGCCGCCCGCCCAGAGTGTCCCGAGGAGTCTGGGATTTGTGATTCATCGAGTGCGTGCCTGTCCCCGTCCTTGCACCGTGGCCTGGCGGTGGCCTGCAGGTTTGAGGGCTGGCTCAGCTCTGGGGCTGCGCTGGGCTCTGGCCGCATGAGAAGCCCGGGCTCAGCCGCCCGCCCCCGCCGGCCACCACTTAGCCAATGCTCCTTGTTGCTTCAGAGACGTGCCCTTCCTTCTCCCTTTGGATTCATGTTTGTGGTCTGGGCCTTGAGCTGGGTAGCTGGGTGTTTCACAGGACAGAACGGTGCCCTGGGGGAGGCTCTGTCGGGTGCGACAGCCTGCTCAGACCCCCAGATCACCCCAAGCCATCCATGTCACCTTGGCCCCCTGATTTTTCTCCAAACGTGGAGCAGTTCCTGTTTCAGGACCTTCCCATCTATCAGCGTGAGCTGAGATGCATTTACTTATTTATGAATGATATTAGAGGAGGCGTATTAATAACTTATGTGAACTCATTTTTCTCAGAATCTGATGGAAGAATTAGTTGATATTAAAAATGCTGTGATTTTTTTATTGTGATTACTTGTTCTTTTAAAGCAGAATGTATTTTAAACAGCTCGACAAACTGTCTAATTAACTACTGTGTTTACATAAAGAACAGGCCCTGAAAATGGGAGGGGCTGAACTCCAGAGTTAATGGGAACAGCAGAAGAGTTCTTGAGGAGATGTCAACCAAGGAAGTCACTTCCGCTTGGCAGCAAACCAGGCCGTGGGGTTGGATCAGGTTCGCTGAGTGTCCAACCAGGTGGCCACGAGGTTTGACTAGTTTCGATGTGAGCGTCCACACCCGGTGGCCATGGGGTTAAATCAGGTTGAGGGTGAGTGTCCACACCAGTGGCTGTGGGGTTGGATCAGTTTTGGTGTGAGTGTCCACACCCTGTGTCCACGGGGTTAGATCAAGTTCAGTGAGCATCCACACCCAGCAGCTGTGGGGTTGGATCAGGCTGGGGGTGAGCGTCCACACCCGGCGTCCATGGGGTTGGATCAGGTTGGGGGTGAGCGTCCACACCTGGTGTCCATGGGATTGGATCAGTTCAGGGTGAGCGTCCACACCCGGCGTCCATGGGGTTGGATCAGGTTGGGGGTGAGCGTCCACACCCGGTGTCCATGGGGTTGGATCAGGTTGGGGGTGAGCGTCCACACCTGGTGTCCATAAGTTTGGATCAGGTTGGGGGTGAGCGTCCACACCTGGTGTCCATAAGTTTGGATCAGGTTGGGGGTGAGCGTCCACACCCGGCGTCCATGGGGTTGGATCAGGTTGGGGGTGAGCGTCCACACCCGGCGTCCATGGGGTTGGATCAGGCTGGGGGTGAGCGTCCACACCCGGCGTCCATGGGGTTGGATCAGGTTGGGGGTGAGCGTCCACACCCGGCGTCCATAAGTTTGGATCAGGTTGGGGGTGAGCGTCCACACCCGGTGTTCATAAGTTTGGATCAGGTTGGGGGTGAGCGTCCACACCCGGCGTCCATGGGGTTGGATCAGGTTGGGGGTGAGCGTCCACACCCGGTGTCCATGAGTTTGGATCAAGTTCGGGGTGAGTGTCCACACTGGGTGGCTGGCCCGGCACGCTGACCTCCCGTGGATGACGTCACCGTGTTGGGGAGAAATCCCTGACCTCCACAGCGGCCGCCAGCGTGAGCCTCCGCCTGCCGGGCACCCTCCTCAGCTCTGCGCTGGGCCTTCCTCCCGCTTCAGGGGGATTTTGGGGTCTGGGATGAGGCGAGTCTCTGCCTTTTGTAGATTCTGCTGTCCCTTTTCTGGGGGACGCTGGGATTCCCTGCAAGGACACTTTCCCGCATGCTCCCGCTCTGATCTGGGGGAGCTGCTCTCCACCAACCTCTCGGGGCCGGAGCACGTGGGCCGGGGCTGCCCCCACCCGCCTCCCTCCCGGGTCTCCGCGCAGAAAACAAGGTTACGGTCCCCTGTCCCCTCGCACACCCGTGTCACCTCACGTGCGGGCTAGTGCCTCCAAGTCCTAACTGCACAGTCAATACTGGGTGGGAGGATCTGGGTTAGATCTGCCAAGACTAAGTCCCCCCCCAAGTGCCGTTCCTCCACCTTCCTGTGCTCGGATCCTGAACCCCCATCACCACCTGTTACAGGTTGAACTGTGGCCCCCGTTCCAGTGGTGGAGTCCCAGGACCTCAGGGTAGGACTGTATTTGGAGACGGGGTCTTTAAGGAGCTGGTTCGGTGAAACGAGGTTGTAGGGGTGGCCTTGATCCAATGTGACGTAAGAAGAGGAGATGGGGACACAGACACACACGGGGACGGGGTCCACGTGGCAAACGGGCCTCAGGAGGAGCCAGCCCCGCCCGCGCCTGGGTCCCTGACTCCAGCCTCCAGGACCCCGAGACAATGCAGGTCTGTTGTGGGAGGCGCCGGGCCGTGGGGCTTTGTCACGGCGGCCCCAGTGAAGGAGGACACGTGGGTCCTCCCAGCAGCACACGGTGCCCCCCACCCCGAAGGTCTGCTCCCCCAGGCTCCGGGAGGGGACAGCAGTCTGACGCGCAGACCTGCGCATGGCACAGAGAATAGGATCGTTTTAAACAAAGGAGCTGGACCTCCCCCGTCCTTCCGCTCCCTCACTCTGCCTCAGGGTCTTCATCCTCCTCGTGGGCACAGCCTCTTCTGCTCAGAAAGATCCAGAATGGGAAGAGTCTTCCATGGAGGACAGGCCTGTCAGACTGAACGCGTGCATCGGCTTCACGGGCTCCGATTCCCCTGGCACCGGAGACCTGGAAAGTTCTGAAAGGTGGTTTGCATCGGGCGCTGGGGTTGTGGGCCCTGAGGAAACACGGCGGGTCCTCCAACTGGGGCAGGACCGCTGTGCTCTGGAGAGAGACGCTGAGCGTCAGGGGCCGTGGGGCTGGGAGGGGGGCCGTGCGTCCACTGCGAGCCACATGAGAGGCCAAGCATGGGCATCACAGCCCCCAGGCCCGGTGGGAAGCCCACCACCTCCAGGTGAGCCCCCACTGTGGGTCCCACAGGAAGGCCCCGCTGACCCTGGGCATCACAGACAGGAAACCAGACGGGGACACGGGGCTTGGCTCACAGGGCAAGAGCCGGTTTAATTCCTGCTGATTGAACTTCACCTTGCAAGGGAATCTAACATGGAAACTTTAATTCCTCCTTAAAATTTTTGTAAGGGGAGAGGGCTCACATTCAGATTCGGGACCTCTCTGTGGCTGCCGTTTTATGGCTGGAGCGTCCGGGGCGTTTTTGCGGCAGAACCTCTCCGAGCCGTGCTGGGCAAGCACCGGGCACAACTCAGAAAAAGAACTGAAATCAAATCCTCAGCGTCCTGGGACTTGACCGGTCATGATGCGCATCTGTTCCGGGGCATCTGTCCCCGGGGTCCGGCCCCAGAGCACAGGAGGGGCAGCCCCCCAGCTCACAGCCCGATGGCCGGCTCCATGGTGGGAGCCGCGGAGCCTCAGGGCAGGAGGCAACCGTGTGTGGGCCCCGCACGTCTCCTTCCAGGCGCCTGCAGGACCCGCTGCTCACTCTGCCCAGAAGAGGTGGGACTTTCTGACCAGGACGCACTTGCCGGGTCTGCCCTCGGCCTCCCTCCCGCAGGAGATGGGCTCCCTCCCGGCTAAGTCTCCATGACTCGGGGGCAGCTCAGGTGGGGCCAGGGCACAGGCTCGGGAGCACCAGGTGTGGTGGTGCCGGAGTGAGCCGCCCACGCGGTATACGGGCTGGAAGGTCCCCAAGGAGCCTCCTTCCTCCAGGGGTGGAGGGCAGATGCTGCAGCCTCGTGGGGTGAGCGGGAAGTGGCCTCCCCCAGACACAGCACCCGGTTCACCCGGTGAAGGTGAAGGTGGGTGTGTGGAGGTTTGCAGACCACAGACTAAGGGCTCCAGCGAAACAGTGGGCGTCTGGGGGCAGGGAGGGAACACATGTGGGGGGGGTGTTGTGCGTTACCCAGGAAGGTGCCGGCCGCCCTCCAGGACCTCTGCGCACCACAGCCAACAGAGGGGCCGCCCTGTCCCCTGAGCTGCGGGGGTCTCGGGGGAGAGGGGGCCACCAAACAAGCGACAGAGCGTGAGTGGATGGCGGGTGGAGGACAGAGGTGGGGAGACAGAGGGCGAGGGCCCAGGGTGGTGGTGCGCGGCTCCTCTCCAGAGGCTAGGGAAGGCCCAAGGGGGACGATGGGCTAAGGGGGATGATGGGCCGAGGGGGACGATGGGCTGAGAGGCGATGATGGGCCGAGGAGGACGATGGGCCAAGGGGGACGATGGGCCGAGGGGGACGATGGGCTGAGAGGCGATGATGGGCCGAGGGGGACGATGGGCCGAGGGGGACGATGGGCTGAGAGGCGATGATGGGCCGAGGAGGACGATGGGCCGAGGGGGACGATGGGCCGAGGGGGACGATGGGCTGAGAGGCGATGATGGGCCGAGGGGGACGACGGGCCGAGGGGGACGACGGGCCGAGGGGGACGATGGGCCGAGCGAGATGCATGGTCCGGAGTAGGAGGGACCCTGGAGGCACATCATGGTTTCCAGACTTTCCTTCTCTGCTCCCCCTAGGGCAGCACGCCGCCCGCACCCCGGCCCCGACAGAGCACCCCAGGGCTTGTCTGGCAGAGCCCTCTGTCCAGCCCTGCCTGCCGGGAACTTTCCGGGGCCCAGGCACTTCCTTCTTTCACGGTTCTGCTGGAGTTGCCATTCTCCGTCGTGGACTCTCAGACACACACCTGTTGTGCAGCGTCCTGAAGGGCCCCCCACCTGTCGCGGCGGGGCTTCCTGCAGGCCCAGCCCCCTCCCTCATCTGCAGCTGGGCTGGAGCCTGCACCACACGGCGAGGCTGTGCCGCTCTGTTCCGGTGCGTCCTACCAGGGCTCCGCTCCCCGTCTGCACGGAGACCCTGGGACGCACGGTGTGTGGCCGCCCCCACCCTCTGGCCAGTGTCTGGTGGTTCCTGGGGCCTAGAGGGACGTGCCGGCCAGCGCAGCAGACCAGGACCACGTGTGTCCACGTCTGTGGGCAGACCCCTGCAGGAAGAGCTGGAGATTCTGACTCTAGGGGGCCTGTCCCTCCGTTCGTCAGCGAGGCCTGAGCCTTCTCTCTGGCCTGTGGTCAGGGCTTCGGCAACAAGGAGATTGGCCTGGGGCAAAGCGTGGGGGCCATCGGGGATGCTTAGGTGTTGGGATTCCAATCTTGCTTCTTTCTGCACAGGGACTTCCAGTCCCCGCCGGCTGGGTCCCAACCTCTCCGTTCGACCCCGTCCAGATCCGAGCGCAGGACCGTCATGTGGCTCACGTGGCCAGCATGTTCCCCACGGATGCGCTGGGCAGACTTCTTGGTGGGCAGCCCAGAGCGGTGAAGATGGTGTCTTCCCTGCAGAGGTCACCATGGGAGGAGGCCACGGAGCCTTGTGAGATGGTGGCCATGTGGCTCCATGTGTTGGGGGTCCCCGGCAGTGAGGGCAGGCTACGGACAGTCTGAGCGCACACACCTGGAGAACCTGGTTCCGCTTTGGAGCAGAGTGTGGGAGGGGGAGGGCACCTGGAAGGGTGGTTCTCACATGTCTCCGTCCACCGGGACTTCCGAGGCAAAGACACCGTGGACGGGGGCTTCAGACAGACGCCTTCATTCTCACCCTCTGGAGGCTGAAGTCCAAGCTCACGGCGCCACGGCCTCGCTGTCTGGTGAGGCCTGCTCCCCCGCGGGCAGCTGCCCCCTCGCTGTGTCCTCCTGCGACAGAAGGGGCGCGATTGCTCGGGGCCTCCAACACCAGCGCCGTGCGTGGTAACGCTTCCACATTCGCATTTGGGGAGGGGGTCGCGGGCACTCAGACCGCAGCTACACCTGCCACCCTTTCTCTCCCTTCATTTCCCAGCTGGGCGTCCGAGTCCCGGAGGGGCCAGTGGCTTCCCCACGAGACCCGCGGGTCCTGCCTGAGTCAGCTCGCGTCCTCCGTGGCACCAGACCAGCGTCTTCTCCGTGGGGAGGGGGCCCACTCCTTGAACGGGCTGCAATCCAGCAGGAGCATGCAGGACCCCAAGCTGGGAACCTCGCTGCCATGTGCATGCGAGGAGGTTATTAGCAGTTTCACCTAGGCCCAGGATATTTTTAATTAGTAGACCTCAACTTTGACTTGTTCCTGATTTTAAAGCATGCTTTTATTATAAAACTAAAAAAAAAAAGCTCATTATAGAGGGTCTGGAAAACACTGAGAGACACAAAGAAGAAAATTAAAAATAAATCATCCATAACTTGGCTGCCCAGACACAATTCCTGTTAATTTTTCTGATGTATTTCCTACCAAAGTTGTATCTTTTTGAGATTGTTATGTAGAGAGCACAGGAGTCATGTCCCATGCCTACCCCATCCTTAAAATAGCTGATTCCTAATTAAAAGTTTTCTTCGTTATCATGAGTAATAAATTGTAGTCAGATTTGCCTGTGTGGATTGTGTATTCTTCCGTGATGCTACGAATACAAATGAACCTCATTCGTCTATTGTCTTCCAATTAGAACAAAACACAGACACATCCAGGGGCTGTGTGTTGGCAGGAGGGTGTGACCGCGAGCCCCTGGGAGATGGGGGGCCCCAGAGCGGGAGACATGGAGACGAGGGCAGGCCGCAGTGTCCAAGCGTCTGGTTGGGATCCAAGGGTGCTGTGTGGGGAAGCCTCTAGAAAAGCCGCGTTCATTATTGACACGGGGGCCGGCAAGGAGAGAGCCCCACCAGCCCGAGACCACTTGCCAGCCCCTCGGTGGATGTGGCCCCAGAGCCTGCCCACTATAAGCCTTAGGGGCGCCTGGCGTGGGCACTTGTCAGCTCCTAGGCTTACCCGAGCTTCCAGCATTGTGGGGAGAGTGCGCCCACTCAGGAGGTGCTTCACTGAGGCAGCCTGGCTGCCTACCTTCCGGCCGAGCAGAGAAACACTCGCCTCTGGACAGTCCCTGCCTCCATAGCTTACTCCTAGCACGTCACCCGGCCAGGCTGGCCAGTGTGGCGGTCAGGGGGGACGGAGCAGCTGAGGGTCAGCAGAAAAGGGGGTTAGCCAGCGGTGGGCGGGCAGAGTTTGGTGGAGGGGCTGGGCCGCGAGGGGGCCTGGCGCAGGGGTCCAGAGTGTGGCCTGTGGTGCTCTGGCCCAGGACCGGCTTGCGGCCCCTTCCGTGGGAAAGACTTGATGTGATCCCTGGTCATGCAGTTTAATCTTTTAGTGAGTAATGGCCACATCAGAAAAGATTACCTTAACAATTTCCAACAACAACTACACCACCACTTATAAAAACATCTGAAGCAAGAAATGCTTAGGAACAAAGTAAGCACAGTGTGTACAAGGCCCCTCCAAAGCCCTGAGGAGAGATTTAAAACCAAGTACATATGTGGAAGGACGTGTTTGTGGGTCAGAAGACGAATGTCCACAGCTTAACCCATGGGTCTGTAGAGTCCGTGTAATCCCAAATAAAATCCCAGAAGACCCTTTATTGAGTTGACAGGCTGATTCTAAAATTTATGCAGAAATACTAAGGTTAAAATAGCTTAAACATTTTGGAAATAAGAAACAACGTTGGAGGATTTCTGTTTCCCAGTTTCAAGATTTATCATAAAACACTGTAGACAAGACCGCATCATATGAGCAGAAGGAAAGGAAGATGGATAGAGCAGAACAGAGAAGCCAGGAACGGACGTCTTCATGGAAACACTACGAATTTTAATCCTACTCCATACTGTGCACAAGCTTTGGTGGAAAATGGGTTGTAGATGAAATGAAAGTATAGAATCACTAGAAGAAAACATGTGGACACAGTCTTTGTCACCTTGGTGTAGGCAGACGTTTCTTATATAGACAAAAAAAAAAAAAAAAAAAGCCACGAAAGAAGAAAAAAAATCAATACATTGCACTTTATCAAAATTAAAAATGTTCCTTATTTGAAAGTCACTGTTAAGAACACCACAAGGCATGCCATGAAGTAGCAGCGAGTATTTGCCATCCGTATGTCTCTGAAGAGACTTTCGTCCAGAATAGAAAGAGCTGGTACAACTCAACAATATTTTAAAGAATAAACCTTGTTAAAATGTCTATGCTACCCAGAGCAATCTATATCTTCAATGCCATCCTGATCAAAATTCCAATGACATTTTTCAAAGTGCTGGAGCAAACAATCCTAAAATTTGTATGGAATCAGAAAAGACCCTGGATCGCCAAGGAAATGTTGAAAAAGAAAAACAAAGCTGGGGGCATCACGTTGCCCGATTTCAAGCTATATTACAAAGCTGTGATCACCAAGACTGCATGGTACTGGCACAAAAACAGACATCAGACCAATGGAACAGAATAGAGAGCCCAGATATGGACCCTCAACTCTATGGTCAACTAATCTTCGACAAAACAGGAAAAAATATGCAATGGAAAAAAGACAGTCTCTTCAATAAATGGTGCTGGAAAAATTGGACAGCCACATGCAGAAGAATGAAACTCAACCATTCTCTAACACCATACACAAAGATAAACTCAAAATGGATGAAAGACCTCAATGTGAGACAGGAATCCATCAAAATCCTAGAGGAGAACACAGGCAGTAACCTCTTTGACGTCGGCCACAGGAACTTCTTTCAAGATACATCTCCAAAAGCTAGTGAAACAAAAGCAAAAATGAACTCTTGGGACTTCATCAAGATAAAAAGCTTCTGCACAGCAAAGGAAACAGTCAACAAAACAAAGAGGCAACCCACAGAATGGGAGAAGATATTTGCAAATGACACTACAGATAAAGGGCTGGTATCCAAGATCTATAAAGAACTTCTCAAACTCAACACCCAAAAAACAAATAATCAAGTCAAAAAGTGGGCAGAAGATATGAAAAGACACTTCTCTGAAGAAGACATACAAATGGCTAACAGACACATGAAAAAATGTTCATCATCATTAGCCATCGGGGAAATCCAAATCCAAACCACATTGAGATACCACCTTACACCAGTTAGAATGGCAAAAATTGACAGGGAAAGAAACAACAAATGTTGGAGAGGTTGTGGAGAGGGGGAACCCTCTTACACTGTTGGTGGGAACACAAGTTGGTACAGCCACTCTGGTAAACAGTGTGGAGATTCCTCAAAAATTTAAAAATAGAGCTACCCTATGACCCAGCAATTGCCCTCCTGGGTATTTACCCCAAAGACACAGATGTAGTGAAAAGAAGGGCCATATGCACCCTAATGCTCATAGCAGCAATGTCCGCAATAGCCAAACTGTGGAAAGAGCTGAGATGTCCTTCAACAGATGAATGGATAAAATAGATGCGGTCCATATATACAATGGAATATTACTCAGCCGTCAGAAAGGATGAATACCCAACTTTTACATCAACATGGATGGGACTGGAGGAGATTATGCTAAGTGAAATAAGTCAAGCAGAGAAAGTCAATTATCATATGGTTTCACTTATTTGTGGAACATAAGGAATAGCGTGGAGGACATTAGGAGAAGGAAGGGAAAAATGCAGGGGGGAAATCGGAGCGGGAGATGAACCATGAGAGACTATGGACTCTGAGAAACAAACAGGGTTTTAGAGGGGAGGGGGGTGGGAGGATGGGTTAGCCTGGTGATGGGTATTAAGGAGGGCACGTACTGCATGGAGCACTGGGTGTTATACGAAAACAATAGATCGTGGATCACTACATCAAAAAAAAAATTATATCAATTTACATTCCCAGAAGCAGTAGTGTTTGAGAGGACCTGTTTCTCCATACTCTTGCTGACAAAAGCTGTTATGTTATAAAGTGTTGACAATCTGATTAGGAAAAAGTGATGCCTTATTGTTGTTTTAACCCATTTCTTTAACTATGAGTAGCATAATACATCTTTTAATATGTTTATTGGCCAAAAAAAGTAAAAAATAAAAAAGATCAAAACTTTGAAACAGACTCTTCAAGAGAATGTTTGTGATAAATGTTAGCGAAAGCAAGAAGAGATGTCACCAAGGTTGTGCATCAGACAGCACAAAGCCACGCCATGAGGGGCCATGGCTACAAGACCAGACCAAGCGTGGAGAAGAACGCCATGCCTTGTTGGTAGGAATGCACGGTGACCCAGCTTTAGAGAACAATCGGCATTTTCTTGGAAAGTTAGATGTGCATGTAGCGCACAGCCCAGCAGCGCCATTCTAATTGCTTGTGAGCACCATGGCTCGGGCTGGACCTGCAGACCACCCGTGAGGCCGATCCTGGTGGAGGGCATGGGTGTGGTGCTGTGTGCAATGTGTTTCTATTCTGAACGTGGAACATGTGAGCCCTGACTCAGAATGAAGAGTCATGAGCCGCTGGGACACCAAGGACACGGGACACAGAGGTGTCCTGTGCGAGTCTCTGTATTAAATCCGATGGACAGTGACAGAGCAGGAGGGAGCCGGCCCTGAGCAGCCAGGGTGACTGGGGACGGGCTCCGGAACAGCTCTGTAGGCCAGGTGTGGGGTCCACATTTGGCAAAACCCATGAAACTGAGCACTTAAAATGGGTGCATATTGTGTATTTTATCAATTATACCTCAATTAAGTGGGAATAAAATGATCTGGAAATAAGTATAAGGAATTGACAAATGATTTGTGCCACACCATGCAGTGGGATGCACACACACACACACACACACAGAATACACAGAATACACACATAAGCATGTGCACATGTTAACACACGTAACTACACACACACACGTGTGTGTGCATGCATTCCTGCACACGCACATTATAAAGGGAATAAATAAGGATATATTTATATATTATATGGGTTTATGTATTTAAAGGGAAAATCGCACAGTTGGGTTGACCAATGATTGATTGGCATTGATCGGTGTTGCCGTGGCAGCTGCTAGAGAGTGAGGCTGCATTCAGCTGCCTTCACGTTTCCCACAGCTCAGGTCAGTGACCCTGCAGGTGAGCTACCTGGGTGGGGAGATCGGCTTTCTGGCTCTGACACAGGAGCATGGGGTCACCACGGGCATCTCTCCAGACCCCAGCCAAGGAAGGCGGGTCCACCCCCTTTTCTGGTCTCAGAGCACTTTGCCGTTCTTCATGTTACCATTGCAAAGACGTGTAGATTGGGTCCAAGGATGTGGGTCCTTGCTTTGTGTCTACACCCACCGAAGAAACCAGTGCTTGTGGGGAGGGTGTTTGGTGGCTTCTAATTCCCTCTTTCCCACACGCTTTGTTTGCACACTGCTCTCTCCCCCTCACCTCCTGGCCTGAGCACATTTGTAAAACAAGCCATTCTCTTCCCAGGAAGAAGGCACACCATCTGTCTGCCTAGTCTCTAGAAACATCTGAAAACCTCAGTAGGATCTAATGGTGCCGGCTCCAAATGGTTTAGTTTTCTCAGGAGATGGGAAATAGGCCAATATCTTTCTGATAGACTCTGACCTTCATGGGTTATTGCAGGAACTCAGGAAAAGAGGAATTTCCTGCGGGGTGAAGGGCCTGGGTACAGCTGTAGTCATTCTGGGAAACACCCACTCACCTGCGTGAAGGCCAGGGAACTGCGACACAATGAGGGTGGGGCCTCAGCTCCATGGGTCCAGCTCCTTGGGCCTCAGCTTCTTGGATCTCACCTTCTTGGGTCTCAGCTCCTTGTTCTCATCTCCTTGGGTCTCAGCTTCCTGGACCTCAGCCCCTTGGGCCTCAGCTCTTTGGGCCTCAGCTCCATGGATCTCAGCTCCTTGGGCCTTAGCCCCTTGGATCTCACCTTCTTGGGCCTCAGCTCCTTGGGCCTCAGCTCCTTGGATCTCAGCTCCTTGGATCTCAGCTCCTTGGGCCTCAGCTCCTAGTTCTCAGCTCCTTGGATCTCAGCCCCTGGGATTTTACCTCCTTGGGCCTCAGTTCCTTGGACCTCAGTTCCTTGGGCCTCAGCCCCTGGGATCTCACCTTCTTGGGCCTCAGCTCCTAGTTCTCAGCTCCTTGGATCTCACATCCCTGGACCTCAACTCCATGGGCCTCAGCCCCATGGGTCTTAGCAACTAGGGTCTCAATCCCTTGGGTCTCAGATCTTGGGCCTTAGCTCCTTGGATCTCATCTCTTTGGACCTCAGCCCCTTGGTCTCAGCCCAATGAGTCTCAGCCCCTTGGGTCTTAGCTCCTTGGGCCTCAGCTTCTTGGGCCTCAGCCCCTTGGATCTTAGCTCCTTGGGTCTCAGCTCCCTTGGCCTCAGCCCCTGGGATCTCACCTTCCTGGGCCTCAGCTCCTTGGGCCTCAGTTCCTTGGATTTCACCTTCTTGGGTCTCAGCTCCTAGTTCTCATCTCCTTGGGTCTCATCTCCTTGGGCCTCAGCCCCTGTATCTCAGCTCCTTGGGTTTCAGCTCCTAGTTGTTAGCTCCTTGGGTCTCAGCTCCTTGGGTCTCATCTCCTAGTTCTCATCTCCTTGGGTTTCAGCTCCTTGGGTCTCAGCTCCCAGAGTCTTAGCTCCTTGGGTCTCAGCTCCCAGAGTCTTAGCTCACTGGGTCTTAGCTCCTTGGGCCTTAGTTTCTTGGGTCTCAGCTCCTTGGGTCTCAGCTCCCTGGGCCTCAGCCCAATGGTTGTCAACTCCTTAGATCTCAGCTCCTTGGACCTCAGCTCCTTGGGTCTCAGCTACTTGGATCTCACCTCCCTGGACCTCAGCCCCTTGGATCTCAGCCCCTTGGATCTCAGCTCCTTTGGTCTCAGGTCCTTTGGTTTCAGCTCCTTGGGTCTCAGCCCCTTGGATCTCAGCTCCTTTGGTCTCAGCTCCTTGGATCTTTGCTCCCTGGGCCTCAGCTCCTTGGGCCTCAGTCCCTTCAGCCTCAGCTCTGTGGGCTGTTGTCGCCTCCATATCCCAATGGGTCACTCAAGAAACCACAGGGACAGGGGCAGACCAAGTAGTGAATGCCCTGTTATTCAGGAGGCCTTCCAAGGTGCTGTCCACACAAAATTAAAGATAATCAGGACTACTCTACACTGAGTGGTTAACCTTAATACATAAAGAGTTTTTTACAAACACTAAGGAAAGGACAAACCTGCTCAAAGGAAGCATGAGTGCATGGCATGAAGTCAGTTCATTTCTCAGAGGAATACACATTGTAGACACAAGAACATCTCCAGTTTCAGGTGCAAGTAGGGGCCTTACATTTTGTTGTCTCCACTGGAACAGTGAAGGTGGGACAAGGGAGGGGACAGCACTGTCCACTCAGAGGGCATCTGGACACTGGGGAAGCGACAGGGTTATGTTCTGGCCCCGTTGACTTGACCACATCTTTCTCTGCTTCCTTCATTTTTTCTTTTTGTGTGAATGTGCACTGTTGGATTGTGGGTAGAGGAGCGCACTTGCTGCTGGTGTCCATGGCATGGTTTTGACAGAGTGCCATTTGGCATCCGGAAATACGCACCAGGAGCCAGCAATCCCGTCACCGGGGGTCCTGCTGCATGTTCGCTGATTTTGCACCGGACCTCTGTCACTCCTGACAAATGCCCGACCCCGCTGCCCCGTCGGGTCGGGGACCCCCGTGTAAGCCTGGGAGGGATCACCTTCCTTGTGTTCGTGGGCATTGGAGGTGGGCCCCACCCTGTACTCCTCAAAACCTGGGCCACGTCTCACGTTCCGCTGGTGGGTGAGGAGGCCCTGGGTCCCAGGCATCCTCACATCTGGGTCACAGGGCTTTGCTGTTTGAGCAACGTGAGTACTCCTGAGATCATCTGTAATTTGGGGGGGCCCTTCCTAGAAAATTCCATGATGTTTATGCACAAAACTGCACATAATTTGAGAGTATTCACAGACCCCCCCCCCCCCCCCCCCCCCGCCAAAGCAAGGAAATCCAGGCCCATGGCTTCTGAAATCACTTTGCCTCTTCTTGTGTTTTGTTGGAAGAAAGAATGAACACCCGGGGGGCTGTGGGCACACGCACTTTACACACAGGGGCGTGGGCCATGCTTGGGGGTGTGGGAGAATGTTTCCATTTGCCGCTCTCGCTAACGCATTCCACAGCGGTGCAGTTTCACACGTGCAAGGGAGGGCACCCTGACTTCACTTTGCTGGATTCGGTAAGTTCACGCAGGGGTAAGCCAGAAGCTTCCTGCTGAAGCAGCGTCACGGGAAGTAGGAGCCGCTCGGGTGGAGGGTGGGGCAGCCTCAAGACGCCCCTGCAGGCGGCTCTGCGGGAGACGTGGAGTCTGGAACCTGCTGTGCCCACCTGGGTCGCGTGCGTCCTCTCTGCCAGGAAGCCCTCCCTCCTGCCCCTCCGAGGCGACAGCACACAGGGCGTCGGACGCCTGGCCCTGTCTCCCGCTCTGCACGGCCTCTGGAATAACTGTCTCCAGCCAGTGAGTTTGCTGCCGCCACCTTCCCAGCAGCAGGGGAGCCTGGGGCTCAGCCTCCGCTGGGCGAGGGCCAAGCAGAGGCTGGGGAGGGGCGCAGACATGCCCACGTCTTGCGGTGGACACCCCTTGGCCAGGGGCTGACTCCTCGTTTCTCTCTCTCTGCCTGGTGACCGAGGCGGGGGGCGTCCTGTGTGCCGTTGGGGGCGGACGAGGCCCACGTCTGATTTCTGGTCTTCCACCTGTGACCCCGTGTCTTGTTCCGTGTTCCGCCCTCGAGGGAGGTGGGGCAGGGGCTCTGGGTGCCTCTGCCCACCCCACCCCGAGCCCCAGAGGGGGGTGCCCAGGCGGGTGGGTGCAGGGGAGCAGGCCCCACTCTCCTCACGGAGCCACAGAGGCGGCCCGTGTTTCTGTTTGCTGTTGGTTGTTTCAGAACTTAGACGGCTCAGGACACACGGGCCATCAGCCACTTCTTCATCAATTTAATACATCTCCTAAATCTAACGTGCTCCTCTTGAGGGCAGTTCTGAGACTGGCATCGAGGACTGTTCTGGCCGCCACCCGGGGGCTGATTAGCCGGCCCGCAGTGCACGTGCCGGGCGGCGGTCAGAGCCGCAGGGGGCTGGGCCCCCGTGGGGCGTCAAGGCCTCACAGCTTCCGTGGCCGCTTCCCGGGGCGGTGGGGAGTAGGGGCTGCACACAGGGCCGCTTCGGAGCCCGGCACGTGTCTGGGCCGCCCTGTGGCAGCGGAGAAGCCTCGGCCTTCAGGGAATTCCGTTAGCAGCCACGGGATGGACCGGGGATGTGACGGTCACAGGGACACGTCAGTGCTGGTGAGGGGAGTTTGAGCCATGCAGCGGGCAGGCCGTGCAGTCAGGGATGGCTCCCTGGAGGAGGTGGTATCGCGCTGAGCCGGGGGCGTTTGCGGGGGGGAGAAGGCTGGGATGATGGTTTGGACGGAGCGTGGAGGTGGGGAGCTGCAGGGCCTGGGGAGGCCCCCTGGCCTCGGAAGGGCTTGCCGGGGACACTGATGCTTTAGAGCTGGGGCCCGGCCTCGGGTCAACGGCACAATCCAGGGTGGGCTGGGCCCTGCTGTACTTTCGTTCGCTGGAAAGTGGCAGAGGCGTCAAGGAGTGCCTGTGGCCAGGAGCCCTTGAGGTCCACGGAACAGGGGACGCAGGCAGCCGGAGCGGCTAAATGAGGTGTTGCCAGCCCATTCTTGTCCTCCCTGGGCCCGGTGGGGCCGGGGGCGCGGGCCGGGGTCTGGATACCTCGTCTCTACTGTGCCGGCCTGGGGCTGAGCTCCCGTGCTGTCAGATGGCTCGCTCGGCGGCCTCCTCGGCTGCTCCCGGCTCTCCGGGGGCCACGGCTGGCGCTGCACCCCGGCCACGGGCACACTTCTCAACAGACGGAGCCGGCGTTGGTGAACACAGCTCTCGGGCCCACGAGGGCAATCTTGGTTAGAAACTCCGGGGCCTAGAGTCTCCGAAGCATCTGTAGATAATAGAATCCCAATGATTAATTTCCCATAAGGAGCTCTGTAAAGAAGTCCCCTTGCTCTGTAAATGGAGCGTGCAGGAAACGTGGCCAGTTTTACAAAGTTTTAAAGTTCTTAATTCCGAGTAGCATCGCGGTCATGGGTAATATATGTACCAGGAGCCTCTGGCCGGCCCGAGTCTGGATGTCCCTGGGGCCGTGCGGATGTCGCTGAATAAGCTGTCTTTAGCAGCGATGCCGGAAAGTTCCATTTCTGCGGGCCAGGCTGTGCGTCCCGTCTTCCCCCCTGCCCCCACCCCACGCCTGGCCCGTGGCTGATGTGTCCCTGGGGCCTGTGCTTCCTTGCAGACACCCCAGGTGGCCTGTGGGGCCAGGCACAGCCCGGGCTTGCACCTGCAGGCTCCCCCCTGGGTTTGAGGCTGGGGTTCTCCCCACGCCCACCTGAGACCCGCAGGACCCAGGCCTCCCGAGGTGTATGTCTGCACGTGCCTGGGCACGGTCAGCCCATGCTGCCCACAGCAACAGGGATGCAAGTGGATTCTGCCTCCAGGGACTGAGCTTCATAGACTGACTGCAGTCACCAGTGTGTTCAGATTTGTTGACTTTAAAAAGAATAAAAAAAGGACCATTGTGAAGGGCAAGGTGTGGAGCTGCAGGTCAGGACCCCTTGCCCCAGGGAGAGGCTGCTGCCCCAGCTGGGTCCTCCAGGAAGCCAGCTCCTCAAGCACACTGGGCAGTCAGACTGATGGTGGGAGGTATTTGCACAAATACTCTTCAACCTGTGATCTTGAGTCCCCAGGAAGTGGCCCCGTGAGGACAGGTGCCCAGGGCCAGGAGCAGCCCCCAACACCAAACGAGGGGGCCCCAGGCAGGACTCGTAGATGCTGTGAGCCCTGGCTTGGGGAGGGGGTGAGCGTGCAGCCCCCACCTCTCACAGTGGCTGTGCCCATGGAGGTGACACGCCTGGGAGGGACCCGGAGTGACAGCCCTGCAAAGGAGGCCCAGGGCAGGGCAGGCCGTCTGCTGGCTGCGTGGTCTCCACGATTGCTCGCTCCCCCCAGGCCCCCACCTTGGAGAGGAGCCTGGGGGCTGCTGGGGTGCGAATGAGGTACTGGGATACCTTGTGCCCAGTAAGTCCTGGAAACCTTTACTTTCACAGCAAGGAGCAGAGGAGGAAACACTGAAGCCACGGGAAGCCTGCTCTTTTCGTCGTGGCCAGATTTTGCCTTTATAGAACCAGAGAGCGAAAATCGTGGGCTTGGTGGGCAGTGGGGTCTCCACGGTAATTCTCTGCCGTTGTGGCCCCCGAGCAGGCAGAGACTGCACGCGAATGGTCAGGTGAGTGCCCACAGAGCTTCATCTGTAAAAACTGCAGCCGGCAGGGCTCGGTCCAGGGTGTGCTTTGCTGGGTGCGCCCCCCCCGCAGGTCCTCTGAGCAGGAACGAGCTGGTGCGGAACCGTGGGAGCTGCTGTTGGACGAGCTGCGCGCACCCGGGCGGGCCTGGCCAGGTTGGGTCAGCAGCACTCTCCACCCTGGTGCAGCTCTGGCGGGTCTCCGGGCCGGGGGCTTTGATCTGTGCCCCCCGCCAGCACACGGGAGGGCAGAGGGCCTCAGGCCAGCGTTTGCAGCCCCAGCTGAGGGACACACGTCCCTTCTGCTCGTGTCTCTGGGCCGAGACCGTTCACGGGAACAGGCTCTGGGAGGGGGCACACGCCCCCACGAGCGCAGGAGGACAGCGGGAAGGGGCAGTGCCGCGTCCCCACGGGAGCCCCACGGGGTGGCGACGGTGACACGGGCTCACCCGAGGGTGTGGAGGAAAGAGAGCGCGACTCTCCCACGAGGAAACCAGAAGTGACGTGGCCTCTCTCTCTCAGTTCCATTCCATTCAACCCGTGAGCATCTGTGGAGGACTTACTGTGCGCTCTCGGGCGTGCGGGTGAGCTGGCCCAGCCTTGCCCCTGGGAGGGGACAGGTCGCAGGGCACGTCCACTCCAGCACGCGCACCCCTTGGGCAGCCCCCTCGGCAAGGGAAGTCGTCACCAGCAGGAGGGGGGAGGGGACACCGCCTCCCGCATGCCGGGGCTGGTGGAGCGCCTGGGATGAGCTCCCAAGGGCCAGACGGGCACTGAGTCGCACTCGGAATGTGCCAACAGCGAAAGCCCGCGTCTGTGTCCTCTTAACATCTTGAGGACACGTGCGGATTTCCCCAACATGTTTTATAAAATATGCATTTAATTATGCCGAGAATGGTTCTCGCTTATAGGCACCGTGTGATGTATTTATTTGCATCTTGTTATTGCACATACGAAGATTATTATGAATCTGTCCCTTAGGAGCCCGGAGATACCAGGGGGCCGTGTGTTGTCAGCCTCAGTTATTACCACGTTGTCAGTAAACATCGCCAGGAATCCACGGGGCGGTGCCTGGAACGGGCTCACTGGCCGAGGTGCAGGTGCCCGCTCGGGAGGATGAGGCTGGTTTCGTGTCTTCGGCGTGCGTTCTCCTGGGGACTCGGCCGCTCACGGCCCCCACCTTCCTCGGGGACGGGGTGACCCTCCCCAGCAACAGCAGGAGGAGATCGTTCCCGCACTTTGCTGCCTGGTGAGCGGGTTCTTCCTTCAGAATTATTTTAGTAGAGTTGGCTACTGTTGTGGACGTGAACAGTGTTTCTGTTTGTTACTGGCTCCTGTCCCCGCGGGAGGAAGGTGTGAGCCGCACTTGCGGCCTGGGGGTGGGACACGCGGACGCTGTGTGCTCACGGACTTCAGGGGTGCTGGCAGAGAGTGCAGCTCGGGCCGCACACAGGCCACCCCTCACCCCTGCCCGCCCAGTGCCCGCGAGCTCAGAGCTCAGCAGCCCTGCGAGCTTGCACCACACCCGAGTGAGGGTGTTTGGGTGGAGGCCGTGCAGAGCGGGCTGGGTCGTGAGGTTTCTTGCTCCCAGTCCGAACGTGGTCCCTCTCTCCTGTGCCTGCAACTTCTGGGTCCAGCTGGGACGCTGCCCTTCCTGAGGACCAGCGGGCAGCACTCTCCCTGGGCGTGGCTCTTCCTCTTCTAGCCTTGGAGGCTGCCTGGGCGGGTGGGTTCCCAGCCCTGCGTCCTCCTCCCCAGCGCCGTG
The DNA here is from genome assembly GCF_964656455.1 of Halichoerus grypus. NCBI lineage: Eukaryota > Metazoa > Chordata > Mammalia > Carnivora > Phocidae > Halichoerus > Halichoerus grypus. The sequence continues at coordinate 178,108,559 of NC_135717.1, read as the reverse complement.
TGGACTTGGAGAGCGTGTGAGGTCTGCCCTGGTGTCCCGGGGGGTGCGGGGTCACCCTGATAACCTGGATGACTGCCTGTGTTTGCAGTCATGTTCCTCGGCATCCCCATGCATGGCACAAGCGTGAAGTTTGCCCCTTCAGCTGGACCGTCCACATGGACACAGACACACTTGGAAAAAGCAGCTCGGGTCTGGTGAGTGGAAGAGCGCAGACCACAGCTTTCCCCTGCCTCTCCATCACTGTATGTCGGTGTCCACTTCTCTGCTCATCTGTCCACGGGCCCAGGTGCACAGGAAAGGGCAAGCATTGAAGATTCAACTTTGAAGCCTGTTTTAACCGACAGTCTCTGCATCTTGGGTCCTGCCTGATGGTTGGCTTCTGGGAGGAACGGGGTCCAGCTCACAGCCCTGGACTCTGCAAGGGCAGAGCGGTCTCTTCTACAGTGAGGTTTTGGGTTAAAGTTGGAGGAATTCAAAATAGGGAGTGAGCAGCTGTGACCCATGAAGGCCTATTTTGCCTGTCACTGGTCCCCCCCATTTGGGGCATAAGGTGGGGAGCATCAGAAGCCTCCCACAGTGGCTGAAACACCTGAGCCACTTCAGGTAGACCCAGCGTCATGCAGACTCCTTCCCCAAGTGGCACCAGCCTTGGACGGACAGCAGCTCCCATCGCCAGGATGATGGTGCCAAGATGAGTGTGGGGAGCGCTTGGCCCTGGGTCTGGTCCCCAGGGTGTGCTCCCAACTGCCCGTGCATAGGCTGTGGGAAGCAAGAGCCCGCTGTCCCTGGCATCGGAGGCTGGAGTGGGCGTTAGTGGAACGGGCTGTGGGATCAGCAGCTGCAGCGCTCGGGGACGCTGCAGGACCAGATCGCGTTGCGTTCAGACGGCAAGTGCACGAGTGCACACACGATGTGCAGCCTGGTCCAGCGCCTCGCCACCCTTACCACTGAGCGTGGGCCATGGTCAGTGGCAGCAAGATGGTGGGCGTTCCCGCCCGTTCCCAGCTTACCTCCATCCTCTGCGCTGGGCATCCCCGCTCCTCTGTTCTTTCTGAGTCAAGCCCACCTCAAGCAGCCCCTGAGCATCCTTCACAAATATAGAATTGTCACCCTGTCCAGAGGAGGACATAGGTCCTCGGCTGCGGAGCTGGTGGCCCAGGAAGACATCCCGGCACCGAGAAGGCTGTGCCAGAACACAGGTACTGCAAATCCCAGTGTTCATCGCCAGGTGACTTTCCAGGGCGATTGGAGCCGTTTCTACTCCTGCCTGCCATGGGGTGCTTGCTTCTCTGCATCCTGCCGCACCTGCCGCACCTGCACACCACACGCACCTGTGCGCCACACGCATTCTGTGCACCTGCCGCACCTGCACACCACACGCATCTGTGCGCCACACGCATTCTGTGCACCTGCCGCACCTGCACACCACACGCATCTGTGCGCCACACGCATTCTGTGCACCTGCCGCACCTGCACACCACACGCATCTGTGCGCCACACGTATTCTGTGCACCTGCCGCACCTGCCGCACCTGCACACCACACGCACCTGTGCGCCACACGCATTCTGTGCACCTGCCGCACCTGCACACCACACGCATCTGTGCGCCACACGCATTCTGTGCACCTGCCGCACCTGCACACCACACGCATCTGTGCGCCACACGTATTCTGTGCACCTGCCGCACCTGCCGCACCTGCACACCACACGCACCTGTGCGCCACACGCATTCTGTGCACCTGCCGCACCTGCCGCACCTGCACACCACACGCACCTGTGCGCCACACGCATTCTGTGCACCTGCCGCACCTGCCGCACCTGCACACCACACGCACCTGCACACCACACGCATCTGTGCGCCACACGTATTCTGTGCACCTGCCGCACCTGCCGCACCTGCACACCACACGCACCTGTGCGCCACACGCATTCTGTGCACCTGCCGCACCTGCACACCACACGCATCTGTGCGCCACACGCATTCTGTGCACCTGCCGCACCTGCACACCACACGCACCTGTGCGCCACACGCATTCTGTGCACCTGCCGCACCTGCACACCACACGCACCTGTGCGCCACACGCATTCTGTGCACCTGCCGCACCTGCACACCACACGCACCTGTGCGCTACACGCATTCTGTGCACCTGCACACCACACGCACCTGTGCGCCACACGCATTCTGTGCACCTGCCGCACCTGCACACCACACGCACCTGTGCGCCACACGCATTCTGTGCACCTGCCGCACCTGCACACCACACGCACCTGTGCGCTACACGCATTCTGTGCACCTGCACACCACACGCACCTGTGCGCCACACGCATTCTGTGCACCTGCCGCACATGCACACCACACGCACCTGTGCGCCACACGCATTCTGTGCACCTGCCGCACCTGCACACCACACGCACCTGTGCGCCACACGCATTCTGTGCACCTGCCGCACCTGCACACCACACGCACCTGTGCGCCACACGCATTCTGTGCACCTGCCGCACATGCACACCAGACATAGATGCTCTTTTGAGTGGCGGCTGCGTGGTGGCGGGAAAGCAGTGCTCGGCATCCTTGATTTGGCTACGAGTGAGTCTTTTCATGCCATTGGCTGTTTGGATTGACTTTCTGTCTCATTCTCACTTGAAAAGCTGATCGTCTCTTCCCTTCTCTTCAGTCCTCCTGCTGGGGACAGCGGGCCTCCTCTGTCCTGACTTCTCACACATTTCCTCCAGGCTCCTGTGTGGCTTCCGACATTGTCCTGCTCCTCCCATTTCATTAAAGACATCTTTAAATATGTCTGTTTCCTTGACGGCATTTTATTTCCTTATTTAGGAAGCACATATAAATATTCTCCTAAGTTTTGGGTAACGCAGTTGGTCTATTTGTCTTCAGATTTTAATCCACCCATAGTTTGTTTTGTGGAAGGTGTGAGCTTTGCTGCCCATGCTCTTGGGCTCAGGGAGGGCCCTGCTGCCCTGTTGGCCACACACGTTGTGGGACGTAGCGCCCCTCACTCCTCAGGGCCATGCGGTCGGTCCGCCCGTCCTGCCGCTCCTCCCCAGTGTCTGCACAGCCTTAGGGCTTCTCTCTTGTGCCCATTTGTGATACCCGCAGGGGTGGCATTCGATAGAATGTCTGAGCCCCAGACAAACACCCTGGACTCGCCACTATCTGGGGGCCAGTCCTTGACGGTCCCTTAAGAAATTTAAGTGTGTTTACATTTAACGAATTTCAACAGGATGGCCTTGGATCCACTGGAGACCAGTTCACGTAACACTTCTGGCAGAAATATTTCCCAGAACGGGAAGCAGTCTGTCACACAAGCATCCCCTGGGTGTCTTGCCACGGACACCCCATCCACTGAGCCACGAAGAGGCGCCTCTGGCCAGTTACCAGGTTTCAAAAACAATAGCTCATGTGACTCACATTTGCTGAAACAGATGTTTTCAGCTTTAACGGAGGCGTTCAACTCTAAGTTCCTTGTATCTGTCAGGTTCTCTGGAGAACAGAACCAATGGGTTTGTGATAAGGAGTTGGTTCCGTAATTATGGAGGCTGAGAAGCCCCAGGATCTGCTGTCTGCCCGCGGGGGACCCAGGAGGCCGGCGGTGTGGGCTCCAGCCTGAGTTCGAGGCAGGAGGAGACGGATGTCCCAGCTCGGAGACAGGCAGGCAGCAAGAGTGGATCCCTGACTTCTGCTCTGTGCTCTGTTCTGGGGGACTGGACGGCCCCCCACGCTGGGGAGGGCATCCGCCTCACTCAGCACACGCTCCGCCATCCGGAGCCACAGACACTCCCAGGATAATGCTTAACCACACGTCCGGTGCCCCGGGCCCGGTCCAGATGACGCACGGCTCCCCTCCGCTCCCCGGAAGGTCACCGCGTGCAGAGCGGCACATTCACGCATCCACCTTCTGGGGTTTGCAGACACTCGGGGTTCAGAGAGCGGACTGTGGGCTGAAATCCCAACAGCTCTACTGCTCACCGCCCTCAGCAGTGAGCCTCCCGACCAGCCGTGGAGGTACAGGGAAGGTGCAAGACTGGAGGGGCTCGGACCCAGGACACACACACTGCTTAGGAAATCCGCCCGCAAAATGGGATTGGTGAAGCGTTGCTGTCTGGTGAGAGACGTGGGTCCCATGGACGTCATCTTCTCATCAGCGAATGAACAGATTCGAACCCTCCAGACTTCCTCCTCTGCGTTCGTTACAACACATGAGCTCTTGTATTTAATTCTGCGGTTGGCAGAGGACGTGCCTGAAGGATGGCGCCGCCGCCCGGCACGTCCGTCCACTGTTCATTCAAGATGGAGCCGCCACACAGCTCACCGGGCAGGACGGAGGTGCTGTACCTCCTTCCCGAGGAAGCAGATCCGACCCAGAGCTGAACAGGCGCCACGTTGGTCAAAGCCTGGGTGTGCCCTCGGACGGGCTTCCGATGTTCCCTTGGGTGCCGAACGAAGAGGAAAGCAGTCTGACTCGACGCTTGCGCTCTCAGATGCTCCCTCCCGCCCCAGGACTGCAGGATATCCATGGGCGGCTTTCTGGTTTTCTGGTCTGCTTGAGCTTCTTTCCCCATGTGCCTGTTGAGCCTTGCTATTCATCAGACACGTGGCAGTGCCACGGGGCGTCCCACTGCCACTCGGGATGTGGTCCACGGGCCAGTCATTTGCTGTGCATGAGACCAAGATGCACACCCCTGCAAACCAGACCTCAGCGGGAGCGGGGACTCCTGGAGGGAGTGGTCCTGTGCAGCAGACCCCACGTCCCTCCTGCCACTGCCAATGGGCTGCCCTGCGGGTAGGCTTGCCGCGGGCATGGTGAGCAAGCCCTTTTGCAGGTGCTGACTGCGTGAGCCAGGTAACCCCGACCCTGCCAGGCCTGCCAGGTCCACGGGTGACCCCGGGCCCAACGGGGGAGGACAGATCCCCGCACGGTTCTCGCTGGGTCTCAGATCACAGGTGGAATTACTATTATTGTCTTAGGTAAGGTAGAGTTTTAAGAGCCTTCGTTGCTGTTTGCTGGGCCTTCAGGTCGAAGGAGCGAGCTTTCCCCTCGAGCACGTTGCAGTTCTTGCTCTGGTGCCGACCACGCGGGGAGAGAAAAGACCCTCACATGAGCAAAGCCTTTTGACAACAAAATAAATCTAGGAATTAATCCACAAGGCAACGAAGTGGCCGTCAGATCAGCCTGGAGCCCACGTGCCATGTGGCGTCTGTCACTGATGGAACAGAAACCTGCTCGTCCCGTAGCGCGTCCTGAGCCGGGTGTCCATGAGGCGGCGGCCGCAGGCTCCCCCACTCGAGGCCTCACCCCGCCGCAAGGTCACCACAGACGTTTCCTTCTCCTTTGTTCTTTCCCGCTGCGTCCTCGTGGCACCCGTACAACGCTCCGGGTCTTACTGCCCCCCTGGACCCGCAGCTCCTGTGAGCGTCTCGTTCTCCCGGCCGGGCTAGGGCTGGTTGAGGACGCTCCCGGGGCTTGTGTGGAAGCGCTGGGCCTCCTGATGGCGAACGGGCATGGACGGAGGAGGACAGCCTTGTTCAAGGCCCATCAGGGCCCCGTGACTGCGCCTACGGGAGGGGCTGGGGTGCTGGTGGCGATGAGTGCCCCCCAGGCCACACTGTCCCCAGAGGTCCATCCAGCGGCCGGTCCCGGGTGGCCACCATGGCCAGCTCGTGGCTGTGGCAGCCCTGGCCCCTCGACGTCCTTGCGGCCTCTTGGCCACGTGTCACTGTCTGAAGGGCAGTGGACCCGTGTCCTCTGTCACGCTGACCTTTGCATTTCTGAAGAGAATTCCTGTTTCAATCTACTCCAGAAAGAGGAAGGTGTTTACCGTGAAACCACATGAGAGAATAAACTCATAGACCTTAAATAAATGCCAAAAGATCCTTAATTCTCAAGAATCATGAAATAAATCATGAATCAAGTGTCTCTTAGACGTGGGTAGTAATCGAAGATCGAGGCACGAAGGAGCACTCCTGTCCCCCCTCGGCGTCATCGAACTCCGCTATCAGTTCTGGTGCTCAGGCCGCCCCTGCCAGTCCTCTCCTTCCAGAAGCATCCACCGTCCTCAGTTCTGGGCTCATCTCTCCCTTGTTACTCTTTGGTTGTCACAGACGGTGGAGAGACGGTAGGTGCACGATAACTGGAGGATAGTAGGTAGTAACCAGAGGGAAGGACAGGTGGATGGATGGGTCGACAGGCTTACAGACAGGTGCATGCATTGTTCTGTTGCGACTGGTTTCAATCTTGGCCCCGAATCGTAGTGTTTAGGCTCTTCTCTGCTCTGCTCCTCCCTCAGCAGCGGCTCTGGGACCCCCGCCTTTAGGGGGGGGACCCTGACACAGTGGTCAGCGTGGTCACTCGTGCTGAGCACAGAGTCCTCCTGGGACTAAGATGTGTGCACAGAGTTTAGATGACAGGTGCTGTCGTCCCTGGAAGCCATAACCAGTTCCAGGCTCTCAACTTGCCGTTGGTTATTTTATTTTGATTGGATATAGTATTTTTGAAATTAAAAACAGCCCTGCAGTTTTCTGCTCGTCCCCCAACCAAACTCAGCCCCAAAGATGATGGGATGCTCACCCTCTGCCTCCTGCTGTGTGTGTGATTTCCGATCCAAGGTGCCTGGGCTGATAGTCAATGTTTTATCCTTGCGCTCAGACTCTCCCACGGGTCCAGGGTGGCCGTGAACGAGCGCCCCATGTCTGGTCTGCGAAGGGTCCTGCCTCCTCCGTCGGACTGCACGGGGGCTCGTCCAGTGGCCCTGATGATGGAGCCCTCCCATCAGGCCTGACCACAACGTGGGCAGAAAGGACCTCGTGAATCCCTCCGTTCTGCACAGATTCCAGTGGGCATCAGGCCCGGATTCTCTCCCAAGAAAATCACGGCCGGGGGCCAGCAGTGTGGACAGGTGGTCGTGAGAGGGACCCGCTGAGTTGGAAACCTGAGTGCCGGTATTTCAGATGAAGCATGCGGAGTGGTCCAGAGGGAGGCAGGAAGTCGTCCAGTTGCGTGGACGCCCCGCGTTGGGCAGTGCACGGGGTCAGTTTCCTGGTCAGGGATTCAGGTGCCGCGCAGACCCCGCTGACACCAGTGGAGCTCAGGACCTGGCGCCGTGTCGCGGGTTTCTGCAGACAGAGCTGAGAGAGCAGGAGCCCGGGCGTCTCCACGCCGAGGGTCCGTCCGGTGGCGTCCACTGGGCAGTGGGGTCGGTGATCTGGGCTGTCCCTGCTGGCCGCGGCAGGCACAGCGAGGACCCAGACCCGGAGGCAGCGCCCCATCACGGGCACCCAGCTGGCTCTGCTCCTTCACCCTCAAGCTACTGAGTGGTTGGGGGCGCAGCACGGCCAGACGGGGGCCTTCTAGAATGATCTCTGGCTGCAGGATGGGGAAGGCACAGCTTGTGCCCGGTGGAACCAGTGGGAGCAGTTCTGGGCCAGGGGGCCTGTTCCCGAGTTGGCAGCATCCAGACTCATTCCTTCCTGGAGGCGGGGCAGCAGTCCAGCGTCTCGGGGGGCCGGGCCCTCCTGTCCCCTCCCTGCGTCTCACACATGGCCCGTGGAAGCGCCTTGTACCAGCCATTGCGACAGAGGGTAGTGGTCAGAGTCAGACGCCCTCCCAGGCCTCGCTCCGTGAGGGCCCGTCGGCCTCCAGGCAAGGAGAGGAAGGCCCTCCATGTGTCTGTCCCTGTCTCTTCTGGCCACCCTGCAGAGGGCGCACGGGCAGGACCACCTGCTCCAGGACTGGGAGGGCTCGGCCGCATGTCCAGCCCAGACTGCCCCCAGCCGGCCAGCCCAGCTTGCCGCAACGCCCCTCTGCTCCGCGGGATCCACCCCGCCGCCCTCTCCTGCCGCCGCGAGCCTGGAGCCGTGTGTGGGGAACGGGTGAGGCTTCACAGCAGAGGCCGCGGCTGAGCAGTGCCCCCAGCATTCCTGGGCGAGCCCTGACCCTGCACCCCAGAATGGCCTGTAGGTAGCTCGAATGAGGTACGCCTGGAGCAGGGTGCGCCCCAAGCCGGTGTGACCGGCGTCCTTACGAGGAGACAGAAGGGGACGGGGCATGAAGGTGGAGGCAGAACCTGGGGTGATGTGGCCACCAGCCCAGGACGGTGCCAAGCCCAGGGGCTGGAACAGGTTCTCACTTCGGCCCCCAGGGCAGCCAGCCGTCCCCACCTGGATCCCCCACCTGGATCACGCCCCTGAGGATCATCCCACCGTGGCCTCGAGGTGTGGGAACAAGGTTCCCGAACGGATGGGCCCCCCTCATGAGGGCACTCCGCCACTTCTCTCTGGCAGGTTCCCACCATCTCCGGGCTGGCAGGAAGAGTTAATTTCAGAAAACATACAAATTGATTTTCTATTTTCAAAAAACACCATGAGTCGATTTCATGGAAGGCTTGTCACCAAACAAGGCCAGAGTCGAGTCCAAAGCAGGCTCTGAAGGTTCTGGCCCAGATGTTGGGGTTTCTTCTCTGAAATTCCTGGAGGGTGTGGGTTTCACAAGGGTTTAAAGAGGAATGTGTCATCTTTCTTGGGGTCCCGCCCATGACCTCTGACTGGAAACTTCCGGAAGCCCCGGGTCACTCCTGCCGCCTGCACGTCGTGTGATGGGCCTGCTGCCCTCAGAACGGGGTCTCTGGGGAGGGAGGGGCGTCCACGCAGCACCTGTTGGGATCTGGCCAGGACCCGGCTGTGCAGCCGCTTTGGTGGAGGGAGGACGCCCCGCGTCTCCTGCAAGAGGTGCGGGGCCTCCCCAGGGGGCTTGCTCTCCAGAGGTCAGCGTGGGGTTCCTGGCCCCCCCGTCCCAGCAACCGCAGGATGGCCGTGGCCACCGTCACCCTCCGAGGGACCTGCAATCTGCAGCTTCGGGTAATGCCTCCCGGGCGTGGAAGGGGGACAAGCCTGGAGCATGGGTGGGGGGCAGTGGGTGCTGGGCCTGGCAGGATGGGGCCCCCAAGGCGGCTGGCAGGTGGGGGGCCAGAGCAGCGGGTCTGGGGGCACCGTGGGGTGGCCAGGGTCCCTGGGTGGTGGGGAGGCCACTGCTGCCGTTCTGCAGACCCAGGGATCTGGGCTGGTGGGGGCTGCCAGGCAAGTGGGCTGGGTCACATTGCAGGAGACTCTGTCAGAAACGTGGTGAGCAGGGCGGTCAGCGGGGCCCCCACCGATGACGGCCTTGCCTGGAGACGGGCTCCTCAGGCTCCTGGGCTCCAGGGTCACCCGTGCCCTCCGCCTGGGGCCTGTGCTGCCTCCTCCGGCCTGGAGATGCCCAGACCTGGAGCCCCCGGTGCATTCCCTGACACCCGTGTGGTGCTGTCTTGTCCCATCAGCTGTTGGTTGCTGAACCCTGTCCCCCAAATCCACATGGTGGAGTCTCAACCCTTAGGACCCCCAGAGTGGGACTGTATCTGGAGACCAGGCCGTTACAGAGGTGGTGAAGGTAAAACGAGGTCACTGGGGGGGCCTAGTCCAACGTGACGGGTGCCCCTATAAGAAGAGGGGATCAGGACACAGACCCTGGGATGGCTGCCTGAGGATGTGGGGAGAGGAGCGTCTACACCACAGGAGGGAGGCCTCAGGAGAAACCATCCCTGCTGACACCTTGCCCTCGTTCAGCAAAAGACTCATTGGCACCTGCTTTCCATGGGCCTGGCCTGGACTCTGCGAAGCACAGAGCACCCTTAGTGACGTTTCCTTACATCAGCAAGTAGCAGAAAGCCGTCAACCGGCTCAGACGCAGGAATGTCCCGTCTCGCAGAGCATAGCCCGGCATCAGGGCAGCTCCAGGGCATCATCACGGGCCCGGGCGTTTGTCCCCATGCCTCCTGCCTCTACTGCAGGCCAGCTCCCCTCATGGCCTCAGGGTGGCTGCAGCAGCTCCAGAACTCACGTCCTAATCAAAGCACCTGAAGGCAGACAGACCAGCTGGACCTTGTTCTCCGGGTGTCTGTTTAGGGGGATAAGAATCCATGCCCGGGCCTCTCCGGGGACGTCCCCTCACTTCTCACGGCGAGGCCCACACCCATACCTGGTGAGGGACTGTGGCCTGCGGTCAGCCCGGGGACACGGTGGGGCTCGCCCTGGTCTTCCACGGGGTCGCACTTCATTATCACAGAGGGATCCCCCAGCTCAGGACACAGAGAGGTAAAATTCCTTCCCCCAGGACGATTAAGCAGCAGTTTCCCCTAAAGCAACAAAGGCAAAAATGAACAAGTGGGACTATTTCAAACTAAAATCCTCTGCACAGCAAAGGAAACCGTCAACAAAATGAAAAGGCCGCCTATGGAATGGGAGAAAATATTGGCCAATTATATGTCTGGTAAGGGGCTAATATCCAAAATATATAAAGAACTCATACAACTCAGAAGTCAAAGAACAATCTGATTTAAAAATGGGCAGAAAACCTGAACAGACATTTCCCCAAAGAAGACACACAAATGGCCAACAGACACATGAAAGAGTTCAACATTACTCATCTTCAGGGACATGCAAATCAAAACCACAATGAGATACAGTGTTACACTGGGTCGGAAAGACTAAAATCCACAAGTCAGGAAACAACAGGTGTTGGCGAGGATGCGAGAAAAGGGGAACCCTCCCGCACTGTGGGTGGGAATGCAAGCTGGTGCAGCCGCTCTGGAAAACAGTGTGGAGGTGCCTCAAAAATAGAATTACCATATGATCGAGTAAGTCCACTACTGGTGTTTATGAAATCACTAACTGGAAAAGCTGTCTGCACCCCCAGGTTCGCAGCAGCATTATCTACAGCAGCCAGCCGTGGGAAGAGCCCAGATGTCCATCGACAGACGAGTGGAGAAAGGAGATGTGGTTCATATGTACAATGGAACATTTCTCAGCCATCAGAAAGATGAAATCTTGCCATTTGCAACGACATGGATGCACCTTGGGGGCATGATGCTGAGTGAAGTAAGTCAGACAGAGAAAGACAAACTGTGTGATTTCACTTACGCGTGGCATCTAAAAACAAAACCCAAAAAGCCCGGCTCACGGATGCAGAGAGAACAGATTGGTGGTCCCCAGAGCGGGGGGGTCGGGGGCGGTGAGGTGGCAGGAGGGGCCGGCTGTAAGCAGCTGAGTCACGGGGCCACGGTTAATAATGTGCCGTGGTATAAAACATACAACCGCGTGCTCTGTGGTGTGTCGAAAGCCACCGGGAGTAGTTCTTAGGAGTTCCCATCACAAGAAGAAAACCCCGTAAGGGCTGACGGACGCTAACTAGGCTGGCTGTGGTCCTTTCGCGGTGTATACAAATACCGGATCATGACACTGTGCGTCTGAAACGGATACAACGTCGAATGTCAATTATATCTAAACAGCAATTTAAAAAACCACAGTTTAACCATTAAGCCTGAGATGTGTTTGCAAATCCCCCGTGTTTTCATGACGTCAAACTCCACCCTCATTTCCTGGTTCACCTGCACAAGGGACGTGTCCGCGGGCTGCTGCCCTACGGCCCCTCGCTCTCCGTGTGGACGCGATGCCCGCCAGGCCCCGCCTTAGTTCCTGCACCTGGGAAGGGCGGCGTGGTCAGGCCCAGGTCGGGCGCAGCCCTTTGCACCCCGAGCCTGTGCGGTGAGAAGGAAGCCGATGCGGGGTCCGTGGGGCATGTCGTCACCTCCCTCGGGAGCCCTGCTTCCCCGTGCGCCTCTAGAACCCGGGGAGCTAATGTATTTGAATACAGCTGTGTAATGAAGTATTGAAATGACTCTAGCATTCTTCATATTTTATTTTTTCCTCTTGGAGGTTGTGACAAATAACTTGGATTTCATGAAATATATATTTTAAATGTCTTTATGCACCAAAAGGGCAATTCCCTAGCATGTTAATTAGGCTGGAGAGATGAGATTTCGTGCACAAAAGCATATTTATAATGTGCCTTATTAATCATCGGCTGTTTCCAAGAAAATAATTATGTTGGGCAAATGATAATATTTTGCTCTCATAACTGTGTCTCTATATTTATTCAAAACTCTCGGTACTTGCATTTGGCATTCGATTAATTATTCTTCTTAGAATGACTGGTTGTCTTCACTTTTCTGTTGGACAGTGCTTTGCTAATACAGCTCCTGGGAAATCGGTGCGGGAGAGCCTCTGCGTATCAGCAAGGAAGGGCCCTTGGCATTTCGTTGTCCTCTCTTAGGTCAGGCTGGGGCTGGAGGCAGGTGGCGGTGGTGAGCAGGACAGACCTGTGGTCAGCGACGGGTTTTCGTCCAGCCACGCGGGGTCTCAGGGCGCCCTCCAGCCTCCTCTGAGGAAAGGGGACATCACAAGCTGGTTCTCAGGCTGCCGGCGCCCGAAGAGCAGATACAGGAGTGGGCGTGGGGCTGGGCTGGGTTCGGTCAGGGCCCTGGGAGGTCGGCGGCCCCATCGGTGTTGGGCAAGGGTCTCATTGCATGGGGGTTCTCGGTGCCCTCCCAGCCCTGTGCACCCCTGTCCACACCTAGTGCTGGAGTCCTTTCCATCTGAGCGTCCCCAGGTCTTTCACTCACCACGGACACTGTCCTCCTCCCTCCTGGGGCCTCGCCGAGCTCATCACGCCCAGGTTTGGGCGCAAATACAGGCTCCTCCAAGACCTTTGTCCCAGGCTGGGCGGCCAGGGGCCTCCCTGTGCCCAAGCACCTCCCACCGTCTCCCTGGACACACTGGGTGCAAGGGGCCAACCTCCTCCTCTGCAGGCCGTCTAGGTGGAGCAGGGCTCTGGCCGTTCGGTGGAGTGATGAGAACATGGAGGTGGGCAGAGGCCCTGGGTCCCCAGATGGCTTTTCCTTCTCTGGCAGATTCCTTCCTGCCGTGGGGGCAAGCAACAGACTCTGTTTGGCGGGTCTTTCTGAGGATGCGGGCCTGACTCCTGACCTCGTGCCCTTCTGCTGCCCTAGGAGGGCTCCTCCATCACTCAGGGCCTGCACACAGCAGGTGCTAAATCAGTGCCTTGAAAGAAAGGAGTGCAGGGCACATCCACGTGGTCCAACCTGGCACAGGCCCGGGGCTGCCTTTCCAGCCCCTCCAGGAAGGGGCGCCGAGGAGTGACCGCTGACCGCACACTGGCTGGGCTGGAGCAGCACCTGGCTGCCCGGGGCCTGGAGGGTGGCCGTGTGGTGGGTGGGGATGCCTCGGGCACCCCCAAGTCTTGTGCCGGCCCACGGTCCCGAAACCCACAGCTCTTCACCGAGGGCCGGTCCTCCTGTCCTTGGGCTCCGCGGGGCTGCCCCTCCCCGCCGTGGCGCTCCCACATTGTTCCAAACTGGGGGCCAATAGGGAAGAGCCCGGAGGTGGGGAGCCCAGCTCTGCACCCCCCAATCTCTTCCCACCTGACCCTGTCCTTGGGCTCATGTCACCCCCTAAACCCGGAGGAAGCCGAGCGGACCCAGCAGGACTATCCCGTGCTTTCCCTAGTGACGGTGCTCCCGCCAGCCAACGTGGGAGCCACAGGGGATAACCTAGCACCCAGCACCCAGCACCCAGCACCCAGCGCCGTGTTTCCTGCCAACACGGCGACAGCCCTTCCCGACGATGGTTCGCGAGTCACTGAACAAACATGAAGTCCTAACGGCTTGCTGTCCCCTGGAAATGAAGACCCGCATCACGGGGCGTGCGGGAAGCCCACAGCCCTCCTCTCTCCAAGACCTTCTCGCCGTGGGACCCACCACAGGACCCGCCGTGATCGGTGGCACAGCCGGAACACCTTTCCCATCAGATGAGGAGCCGCACGCAGGTGGTCGTCCTCCCAGATGCGCAGATTAGAAATGGGGGAGGGGAACCTGTCACCAAGGGAAGCAGGAACGCACAAATACGGGAGGGGGGTGCTCTTCAACTAGAAACGGCTCAGAGGAAACCGCCGGGAACGCCGTGGCCGCGCTGTCACCAGTGTGCTACCCCAACCTGGGAGGGATGCCCTGGCCGTGAGCCGCGCACGTTTGACGGTGACGCCCTCCCTCCCGTGACTCCCACTCACGGACAGTCCTGGAAGCGAGCAGCACCGGAGAGCGGGGTGCAGTGCTGGGCGGTGGGGTGCAGGGCCGGGCGGTGGGGTGCAGGGCCGGGCGGTGGGGTGCAGGGCCAGAAAGTGGGGTGCAGCTCTGGGCAGTGAGGTGCAGCTCTGGGCAGTGGGGTGCAGGGCCGTGCAGTGAGGTGCAGCTCTGGGCAGCGGGGTGCAGGGCCGGGCAGTGGGGTGCAGGGCTGGGAAGTGGGGTGCAGCTCTGGGCAGCGGGGTGCAATGCCAGGCAGTGGGGTGCAGGGCCAGAAGTGGGGTGCAGTGTGGGGTTTAGGGTGCAGCACAAGCTCATCAGATTTGCTTCATCCTGCAAGGCTGGCACCACTGTCACCCCAGTTTCAGACGAGGGACTTGTTAGATGGTTCCCCAGCCAGTGAAGGTCAGCGTTGGGGTTTAAATTGGGGTCTTTTCACCAAAGCACACAACTATTAGCCATTTGTCCCTCTGTCATCTCACGGGGTGGGAGGGGTGCTCCGGGAACCTGCTTTGGGAAGCGCTCGGTCGGCACTCTCACATCGTGAAAGTCTTCAGGCAGAGGGGCCTGCGACCTGCGAGCTTCAGTTCTCGGGCTACTCCACTGTATCCTGAGAAAGCTGCCGACACCGTTTTAAATTTGGAGGTCTTCATCACTGTCTCGTTTCGTGGCTGCAAGTGTTTTTGGATGTCCCAGGGAGACCAGGGGCCGCTCGGATCTTCGGTGTGACCGTCCCGAGAGTCTGCCCTGCGGAGCGTGTTCGTCGTGCTGACTCTCCCCCGATTTGCTCTTTGATGCTCCTGCGGCCGGGCTGGTCTGCTCTCTGCGGCCCTGGGACTCCCTCGCCCTTGTGGTTTCCACGTGCTGTTCTGTGGGTTCCCCGTGTGGCTCCCCGGCGCACAGACCGCGTGGATATCCCCGGGCTTCCACTCTGTCTTTGGGTCCGCTTCAAGGAGCTTCTCTTCCCACCTGCTGCGGTTCTGCGCATTTGATAGAACACCGCACTCGGTTGCCCCTGCGTGGTCGCTGGTCTCTGCCTCCCGCCGTGGCCCAAGGTAGCAGTACCACGAACCCCAGCAATGCCGCTCTAACAGTTCTCTGCCACCGCAGCCCAGGTGCTTCCCTCACACTCAGGCCTTGAACACCCTCAGCAAGCTGGGTTGTTCTATAACCCTTTTATTATTTAAAAAAATGTTTCTTTGAAGATTTTATTTATTTGTCATAGAGAGAGATGGGGGCGTGAGCATGGGGAGTGGGAGAGGGAGAAGCAGGCTCCCTGCTGGGCAGGGAGCCGATGCGGGGCTCAATCCCAGGACCCCGGGATCATCACCTGAGCCAAAGGCAGATGCTCGACTGACTGAGCCCCCCAGGCATCCCCTCGATAACACTTTTGTAAGGACATCCAGGACGCACTACTGTGGTTTCTGGTCTTCATGCCTGGAAACCGAGGCAGAGGGGACAGACAACGGCCCCGTGCTGTCTCCTGCACGGCGCAAGTCACGTCCCTTTGTCTGTTTTCACTCGGTCTGTTCATTGTTCTCTCTAAATGGCAGTGTTTACCCCTTTCAGGTTTATTTTGATAAGAGAAATGCTGGGTTTTGGTTTTATCGTCCCACCTTATGCTAACTCTTCTCATCTCGCCCACGTCTGTCACGATGGTCCTTCAGAGCCACTTGCTTCCTTGTGTTATTTGCAACTTTGAAATGGTTCCGATGTTTTACTGTGTGTTATCTCCAATTAAAAACCTACTTGTGTTCAAGAAGGTGCTGTGACCCATACTTGCTCCGAGAGGTTTGTCTGTTGTGAGCACTCAGCAGTGCGGGAGAACGTAAGGATAGTGGGATGCCGCTGAGCCGCTTCAGCAAACAATGGGTGGGTGGTGTTTGCAGCAGAATGGGCACCCTGCAGGGACGAGGGGCCCAAACCAGAGCCCAGATGAAGCAAAGCTGCTTTTCAAGGAGCCTGAACAAAGGGGAGACCTGCTCCTCGTCTGGGGCGCTTGTTTCCCTGGGCCTGCACCCCTGGCGGCAGCAGGACAGATCACCTGGGGGGGGCCCTGCTGAAAGCAGCCCAGGACCACCACACGGGAAGTCAGAGGGGGCAGGAGGAGGATGAGGCTTCCCCAGCTCCACTCATGATGCACCTGCAAACCCCATTCTAGCATGTGTGAGGAGAGACGCTCAGAAGGAAGAGCAATAAGGCCAACACTCAGGGGCTGCTTCCTCTCCAGAAACAACAAAAGTAATAGGGCTGTTGGGAAAGGAGGTAAATATCTCTCTGTCCATAGGTAGAGATGAAAAAGAACCGATTAGAAAGAATGAAAATAAACCTGTTGTTGCTGAAATAAGAAGCCACTTCAATCGACGAGACACACCTTACAGTGTCCACAGTAAAAAGAAGAACTTATCAGTATAAGAGCACGGAGGATTTTACCCCAAAACAGAGCTGAGAGATTACAAACATAGCAAAAACCCTTATTTTAGTTGATAAAGAGAAAAGCCTGAATTTTTTGATGCTAATATTATATTTACCTCAAACATAGAATATCAATAAACTGCATCCATTGAAATAACACTTTTTTCTCTAATTTACTAATATATATATTTTTTAGACCCAGGAAAATTTTAGGAAGAAGGTGGCCATGTGCTGAGACTCCGAGTGGGGATGGATGTGGTGGAGGGGACACATGGACGAGGGGCCCTGCTTCTGGAGACAGCAGCACACCCCGAGTTAACGGGGTAAACGCCAGGGTCAGGGGGAAGGAGCAGAAATGGGGACTGCAGAAATGGGGGCTTAGAGTCAGGTGACGGAGGTCCTGGATGCCAAGCTTTGGGATTTAAATCTTATTTGCTGGGCAACAGGGAAGCCACTGAACATTCTTCAGTCCACATGGGTGGGGGTGGGTTTAGGAGGGTCCTGCCCCCCAGCTTTGTCAAGATGTAATTCTCGTATAACGTTATGTAGATTTAAGATGCACAACATGATGATTTGGTTCACATGTAAGTTGTGAATTGATGATCCCCGTAGGGACAGCCATCACCTCCATCACCTCACATAATTATGGTGTTTTCAGCAGCTTTCGAGTGCAGGATACAGTATTGTGAGCTGTACTCCCCATGCCTTGCACTGGATCTCCAGACTCGGTCCTCTTACAGCTGGAACTCATTCTCAGACATGAGTGGTCCTAGACAAATATGTGAATGAAACAAAATTGCAGAATATAAGGCCAGTTTACAAAAAAACACACACACATGTATTTCTATATATTAACAATGCATAATTGGAAATAAAAACTTTAACAATATGCTACTATTTACAACAGCATAAAAAAGAGATAGCTACAGAGAAATCTAACAAAATATGTGTAGAATCTGTAAGATGAAAACTACAAAATATGGATGAAAAATAAATAAAAGGACACCAATGAGCAAAGAGGCACAGTGTGTTGACGAGCTGGGACACCCAACCTTGCTGACGTGTCAGTCTCCTGACACTCACCTATGTACTCGGTGTGATCACAATCAATCCTGTTATTACAGAAATCAACAAATTGGTTCTAGAATAGGGAAAACCAAGGGAGAACCAAACAGCCAAAGCAATTTGAAAAAGAAGAATAATGTGGAAAGAGTTAAGTCATTTGTTTTCAAGATTTGCCCCAAAACCACAACAATAAATACTGTGGTATTAGTGATAGACACACAGCTCAGCTGACTTGAACAGTCTATTTGTAGACTCAAATGTATATGACCAATTGATTGTTCATGAAGGTGCAATGGCAATGCATTGGGAAAAGGATAATTCTTTTGGCAAGTGATGCTGATACTATTGCATGCCCATAAGCAGAACAATTAGCCATGACCCATATCTCACACTATACATAAACATTAGCCCAATGGTGCATATCCTAAATGTAAAACCTTAAATTATAAAACTGATGAAAACAGACCAGAAAATTTTTGTGACCTGGGGGTAGGCAAATATTTCTTAGATATGATACCAAAAGCATGACCCATAAAAGAAAAAAAGTGATACACTGAACTTCATCAAGATTAAGAACTTCTGCTCTTGAAAAACCACCTTTGAAAAATCGAAAGGAAGAGCCCAGACTGCACAATCATGTGTGGAGCTCATGTGTTGGAGAAAGAGTTTGCATTCAGAACATATAACTGATTCTCAAAACTCAACATTAAGAAAACAAAAGATATGAGCAGAGACTTCACCCAAGAAGATAGATGATGGCAAATAGGCATCCAAAAAGATGCTCCATTAGGGAAATGCAGATTTCTTAATGCGATACCTACCATTGCACACTACAAGAATGGTTAAAATAAAAAATACTGACGATGTCAAGTCTAAGTGACGATATGGAGCAGTTGGAAATCTCATACACTGCTGGCGGGATGCCAAATGATGGAGCCGTTTTGGAAAAGAGTTTGGCCAGATGAATGAATGAATGAATAAAGTAACTGGATAAAATGTGGGTAAATGAAAGAATAAGGAATGGGAAGAAGAAATGAAACCATCATTGTTAGCACACAGCATGAATTTGTATAGAAAATCTAAGATAATCCCTAATAAGTGAATTTAATAAGTTTGTTAGCTACAAGGTCAATAGTGAAAAATTAATTATATTTTTACATATCAGCAACAAAAAGGGGAAAATGAAATCTTGGAAGTGATATTACTTATAATCGTGACCTGAAACTTCAAGTTCATAGCAGTGAATAATATGAAATATGTGCCAGATCTTTATAATAAAAACTACCAAGTATCATTGCAAGAAGCCGGAAAACTGAAAGTTTATCTGTAAATCCACAGACATACTGATTTTAGACTCAAAATAATTTCACTTAAAATTCCACTACAATATTTTTAGTGGAAATTAGTAATTGATTATAAAAGTTATTTGAAAGTAAGACTATGGAGAGTTTTGAGGATTAAGAACAAAGTTGGAGGTTATGAAATATCAACCCTTATTGTAAAGTTGTAGCAATCGAAACAGTGATTAAAAAAGTATTGAACACAACGAAGTGTCCAGAAATAGATGAATACATGTAGATACTTGATTTACAAAAAAAAAAAAAAAAAAAAAAAGAGGGGGTACCAAATAACATTGGAGAAAAAGCAGGCATTTTGGATCAATGGTGCTGGATGAAATAATGTCCTGATCCATATTTGTCCCAATGGAAAACATTTGTATCTTGACCCTACTTTATAGCATATATGGAAATCATTTTGTGAATGGTAAACCAATATAGCTTTTAGGATATAAAATAGGAAAATAGCTTCATAAATCTGGGGCAAGCAAAGATTTCTTAAACGCAAAAAACTCTAAACATAAAGTAAAAGATTGGTCTTTAAGTTTAGGTACCTCTGTTCAATTAAAGACACCTTTGAGAGGGTGACGAACAAAGTCACAAAGTAGGAGATGATGTGTGCAATGTGTAAAACTAACATAGGATTGTTTTTTTTAGAATATTCAAAGAACTTTTTCAAATTAATCAGAAAAAAACACAATCTCCCTCATAGTAAACAAGTGCAAGGCACGAACAGGCGTCTCAAATAAGTTGGTATCCATGTCCAAAATGGTAAACAACATACGAGAAGGTGCTCAATCCCATAGGTCATCTGAGATATGCAAATTAATATCACATGGGATGTACATCCCTGCCAGAGGGGTCAAAATTTTAAAGAGAATGACAATATGAAATGTTGGTGAGCATTTGGAGCAGCTAGGACTCTTACACACTGCTGCTGGTGGGGGGGTTAGCAGGTACAACGATCAGGAGAACAGGTGTGGGCACACCTGAGTATGACCTCGTGGTTCTAGCCCATGCCTATACCCAATAGAAAGGCACCAAACACATATACAAAAATATCGTCAGCAACATTATTTGTCATAGACACACACAAGACATAGTCCAATGTCCATCAGTGGTGGAATGGGTGAGTCAGCTTTTGTATATTCATAAGACAAATTAGTATTAAAAAGTGAAAACAAATGTAATGCTGTAATAAATAAATGTAAATAACAAGTCTTAAAATCTCAGTTAATTTGGGGCTTATGAATGTGGACACAAAATCTACACACTGTATGATTCTACTTATATGAAATGTAGAAAAGGGAATGCGACTTTGGAGTAATAAAATCATAATAGTGGTGAGCTCTGGGGAGAGAGGGTCCTGTGGTTTGAAGGAGGGATGGCAGCGATCGCCATAATGCTGCTTCCCCCCCAGTGATGGTCCTATGGGTGTTCCCACTTCAGTGCATGCATGTGACCCTTCAGGTAAAATGAAACCCTCCTCAAAGGCATTTCTTGAAGAACACACTCAGGAAGGAGAGAATCAGCACTGGGAGAAAAATCTTAGGTGCAAGAAGACATTAACAAAGTGAATTGTAAACAAACCCTTACTTCATAGCACAGTAAAATAACTTCTGATCCACAGAATTTGAAAAAGAGATAGACCTAAATACTAAACAAAAATAAAATTATGTCAGGAAGCTGGCGCCCGGAATCAAGCCCCTCTGAGATCCTGCTTTGTGCAGGAATATGATAAAGACGCCAATTAAAATTTTACTTTGATGTGCATGTTAGCATTCATAGAATCACTATTTACAAAGTAGAAAGTGTGTGAGTTCAAATTCAAAGCATGGAAAAGAATGTGATGGGGAAAAATATTCAATCAATCCAAACAAGGCAAGAAATGAGAAGAAAACGCTGAACATAAAAGAGCCAGAAATGTGAAACCAAGCCTGAGAGAGAAGAAAGGGTCTCTCATTTTACTGTGAGAGCAGAGGAACAGACTGCCTGCTCGGTAAATCCTCCTTGATGCACTTGATTGTTTACAAGGAAAAAATGTCCAGCTGGATCCCTGCCTCACACCATACACCAAATAAACTCCAGGACGATTCAGAAATTAACTGTGAAAACCGAAACTCTAAAAATAAAAAAAAAAACACACGAGCTATTGAAACTATAAGAATATCTTTATGTCTTTGAGATGGTGATGAATTTTTCAAATACAACACGAGCAACTCAAGCGTTATATATTGCTGCAAAACAAAGCACCGGGATCTTGGTGGCTTAGAACAGCAATTCTTACCACGTCCATGGTTCTGGGAGCTGGCTGGGTTCCACCAGCTGGTTCTTGTCTGGGTTTCTGATGTGGTTACAGTGGGAGAGCGACTGGGCTGGGGGAGCGGCTGGGCTGGAGCCATCCGGATGGGACCTCAGCCTCCAAGAGCAGGAAGCGAAGGCTGCCGGACTCCATGCTGGTCGCAGGGGTGACGGGCAGCGTGGGCTCGAGGCGTGCACAGACTCTGTCTCAACACAGCGGTGGCCTGACGCTCATGGAGGGAAGGAAGTTATGTTGGCTATTTTTGGGGAGAAATTACTACATTCTCCAAAATATATTAAGATCTCCTAAAAATTCATAAGAAAAAGATAAGTAGCCAGTAGCTCAATGGCCAATCTGGCAAAAAAACAAAAAAATGTGTGAGAGTTTCTGAGTTTAGAAAGGGGCTGCTCTTTGTGGGTGGAGAAGGAAGGTAGGAGGGGCCCCCACTCCTGCACTGATAAGGAGGGGCGGAGGCAGCCCACCACAGAAGGTTATTTATTTTACCCCCAGCAGCCTGGAGAGGGCTGGGCCACGAGGACACCACATGCTACTAATGGAGCAGAAATGGGTGCAACCACACTGGGAAACACGTGATATTGTCTATTAAAACTAAAAATGCACCCCTTCCCCACGGCCCCCAGATGAATACCTAGAGAAACTTGCACGTCTGCTCCGTGGATGAGGTCCGGAAAATGAACCACGAGCCCGTGGCATGCTCACGGGATTGGCCTCTCAGGCCCACGTGGCCCGTAAATCTATTTAGATGCAATTCACAGAACCTCATGTCCAAAAGCAGACAGTTTAGGGCTGAGATGCGTGGTGAGGAGCAGGCCTGCAGGTCCGGGTTGGGGTGGGAGTGAGTGTGCGAGCGGCCTGTCTCCTCCGGCAGGACGACGCCGGGACGGGGACCTCGTCGTTATTCCTGAAACTCCGCCAGGGGTGTTCTGCTGCGTTGACGCCTCGCGTTCCAGAATGGACATAAATACTGTTCTTTGAGGGGCTCCCATCCCAGTCCCCGCTGGATTCTGCTGGCGGCATCTGAAGTGGGCTCCTGGTCAGGTGGTGAAGCCTCGCCCTGGACCTTCCCGGGCGCCGGTGCGGTGCGAGCGCCATCCGGCGAGCGGTCCGGTGGGCAAACCCATGTTTGCTGGAGCCTTTGGACAGAGTCGCAGACCCGGGCAGGTTCTGTCGGAGACAGCTGGGGCTCCTGATGCCGCGTGGGAACGCTGAACTTCTGTGTCACGACCCGTGACAGAACTTTTTATTTCAGTCCAGGCAAGATGAAACCCACTCCAAAGTGTACTTTTGATTCAAGCTGTAAGGAAATTATACCTAGAAAAATATAGCCCATATTTTACCAAAAACTTGGACTCTGGTGTGCTCATGGGGCAGGTGGGGCTGCCAGGAGTGGGTGGAGTGGACCTGTTGGGGGGCTGTGGGGGACCACGGGCTGTGTGGCCCGTCCTGGGGCATCCCGGGAGTGGGAGCCCCGGATGGCCACGGAGCGGAAACGAGGCTTACAGAAGCCACGTGGTCGACGTGGCAGGGATGGAATCGGCACCAGACGTGGTGGGAGCAGCCCCTGAGGGGCCGCGGGGACCCCGCAACACTTCCTCCCCAGCAGGCGTCACGACAGCCGAGGTGCCCAGCTGCTGCCTGGGGGGGAAGTGGGAGAAGGGCCACGTGCCAGCCCCTTTGTAGGTGGTTTTAACCAGGAAACGACCAGTTGACTCGGGAATGCCTAAGCTGGTGCAGCTGGGAAGGTCCCATCTTTTCTCCCTTCATGATGTACCAGCTGGAGCCGTGAGCACGCCGAGTTCAGCTGCCAGGAACCGAGTCAGTGTGTGTCTCGGGCCGAGGGAGGCGGGTGCTAGGCTCTCTGTCCAGCTCCATTCATGCTGGAGCCTGGCGGGGACACCTGTGCATGGGGGTGGGGGGCTCGGTGCCTGCTGGGGCTGCCTGCTTTGTCTGGCGTGGGCGAGGACTGCTGGTGCACTTTCTAATTCCATGGATCCTGGGACAATCCTGCGGGATTATCGAGGTGCCACCAGGGCTTCATTATCCCAAGTGGCCTCTTGGTCCCATGGCCCCGGCTGTGGTCAGGGTCAGAGGGTGTCCTCTGTGGCTGAGGGGCGGGGGGTGGGGGTGTTCACTTCCTATTGTCCCCGGCACAGGGGGCAGGGGCAGGAGGGCAGCCAGCGCCCCTCTCCGTGGCCTGGGGAGCCTGGTCCGTCCCGCACGCTCCAGGCCGCAGGGCCTCAGGGATCCCAGTGGGGACAGCTGTCCCAAGCATCCCCTTGGTCCCACCCATCGATCACCTTGCCCAATTCTGCTGTTCCCGTGAAAACAGCTTCTAAATATGGACGCCCTGGCACTAATTACAGCACAGATTGCGTGGGGAATTCGGCGGCCTGCGCTGTGGCAATCCAGATTAAGCAATTAACCTTGATGTCACCGTAATTATTAAGATACTTTAGCAAAATGAACTAATTTCCCCACAGGATGTTGAACCGAAATCAACTTTCACTCTCTTTAAGATGCCAAAATAGGAAATGTTAATGGGAAATTACCTTCGGATGTTTAATAAATCTCCGGGGCCTGTGGCTCCCTGTCAATCCTGGGCCGGGGCACGCTCTGGCGCTTGCCGGCTGGAGCGTCCTGCGCGTGCCCTGCGCTTGGGACGTGTGCCACTCAAGTGGCCACCCCGTGTCCCTGTCAAGGTCACCCCGCCTGGTTTCCTGGTCCAGGAGCCACAGAAGAAGGGCCCCACCAGACATCGCTGCTCCCTGGGGCCGGGTGGGTGCCTTTCTGGGGCTGCACGTGGCTCTGCGGCCCGCCAGCTCCCTGAGCCCCGACCGGACCACGGTGGGGGCACGTCCACGCTCCCGGGGCTCCCAACCCCAGCCTCCCTCCCCACAGACACCCTGAGGGGCTCTGGGGGTGCGACCCCAGGCCCCACGGTGGGTGTGGAACTCCAGGCACGGCTCCTTTGCCAACAGCAGCTGAGAACAACTTGATTTACATCTGTGAAAATTACGCTCACTCTGGTGGTTCGGCTCCTTGCGTCTGCTTGAACTGGTTAACAATTTCAAATAAAGTATTTTAAAATCACCATTATCTTTGTAATTACGAGATGAGCTGCAAAGACATTATGGCTAATTTTACACTTAGTGAGAGTGAGCTTATAGAGGAAAGGGGGTGTGGAGTCTCAGCCATAACCTCCTCAGGCTCACTTTCACTTAGTGGGACAAGTCTGGGCTGCAGGCAGTGGGAAGGGGCAGGTGGGCAGGTGGGGAGGAACAGGTGGGCAGGTGGGAGGGGCAGGGGGCAGGTGGGCAGGTGAGGAGGAGCAGGTGGGCAGGTGAGGAGGAACAGGTGGGCAGGTGAGGAGGAACAGGTGGGCAGGTGGGAGGTGGTAGGTGGGGAGGAACAGGTGGGCAGGTGGGAGGTGGTAGGTGGGGAGGAAGAGGTGGGCAGGTGAGGAGGAACAGGTGGGCAGGTGAGGAGGAACAGGTGGGAGGTGGGGAGGAACAGGTGGGCAGGTGAGGAGGAACAGGTGGGAGGTGGGGAGGAACAGGTGGGCAGGTGAGGAGGAACAGGTGGTAGGTGGGGAGGAACAGGTGAGCAGGTGGGGAGGAAGAGGTGGGATAGAGGGAGGACAGCATGTGAGGGGGGAAGAGGTGGCTTTTGTTCTGCTCCATCCTTCTCTGAACCTCTACCTGGAAATAGGCTGACTCACCTGAGGCTGAAGCCACAGGTGGTAGGGCTGGACCAAGCTAGACCTCTTGGATTTAGCACGCTGGGTGCCTTCTTTTCAAAGATGTGATTTTAATGCCCGCAACTTCTCCTTACTAGAGTTTCACAAAGGCGGCTGGGACTGGACACCTGTCAGCCCTCTGCCCTCTGAGCCCCCACAGAAGTCAGGTGGACAAACAGCCAAGCATGCTGCCTCATCCTCTACTCTGTCCCCTAGCCTGCTCAGCTCCATGCAGGCCCCTGCAGGGACACAGGCTCTTTCTGCCACTGGTTCACTCCCCCTCCTGCCCCAGGCTGGGTTGCTGCCCTCAGGGGACCTGCAGAGTCCAGCTGACACTGGGGGAGGGAGGCTGGGCATGGAGGGGGTGCATGAGGATGGGGTTTCTCAGCCTTGCCAGTGTCCAGGGCTGCCCTAGGCCACCTCTGCTCCCACTGCTACATCTTGAATGCTGACCCTCCTGCCTCCCTCCTGGGGAACTCTGGGATGATGTTGGGCCACCCAGATCATCCATGACCTCCATGCATCTCAGGTCCTAAGCTAATCCCACCTGCAAAGTCTCGTTTGCCATGTCAGGTAACTCCCCTGCATGACCTGAGCTCAGGAGGGGATACCTCCCGGGCTGGTGTTCAGCTGTCCCAGGTGAGGGTTATTCCCCGTGTTACAGCTGGACTAGGTGAAGAGGGGGCTGAAGATCTGGGCCCTCCCCAGTCCTGCACCCCTGAAAAAGCTGGCCACCCGTGTCCAGGCCGCTCCTGTGCGTCCTCAGGTGGGACAGATGGCAGCTGGTGCCTGGGGCCTGGGGACACTGACAGGGACGGTGGTCTGAGGGGGACAGCAGGGTGGAGATGATTGATGGGGAAGCTGGTCCCAGTAGACTTGCATCGGCCGTGGATGCAGCAGCTGTCCGCGAGCGCTCTCTGTTCCCGGCCGTGGACCAGCTGTGGTGTCTCAGTCCCACCCCTTCTCTGGACGAAACACGAGACAGAACAAATTCCATGTCTCTTCAGGAGAAAACGGCTCCTGTGTGTTTCTGGCGCATTCAGCGTCCCTCAGTGACCTACCAGCCTGGACTTGTGATCTCTGAGGTTATAATGGTGATGCTGACGATCAAGTAGAAGGCTGTGTGTGCGTGCGCACATGTGTGTGTGCCCGCGCGTGTGTATGTGTGCCCGTGCGTGTGTGCATGTGCGTATGTGTGCCCGTGTGTGTGTGCATGTGCTCGTGCATGCGTGTGTGCCCACATGTGTGCCCACGCGTGTGTATGTGTGCCCATGCGTGTGTGTCTGTGTGCCTGTGCGTGTGCATGTGTGTCTTGTGCCCGTGTGTGCATGTGTGCGTGTGCATAGTCCCTCGCAGCTTGCCCAGTGTGTTTCCATCCGTGTCCTGACTGGGTTCCACTCGAGCCTGAGATGCTCGTTCCCACTTTGTGCAGGAGGATCCTGGGCTCCGGGAAGCCGAGCGAGCCCCCGGGCCTCCCGCAGGTTGCAGGTGAACCGGGTCGTAGGCAGGTGGAGGCTGCCAGGCCGTGCTCGTTCTGCCAACTCCGTCTGCTGGCTGATCAGCTCCGGGACTAAGTGGTGAAGCGCACGCGGTCAGTGAACCCCGCTGGGGAGGGGGTGTGTGCTGTGTGAGGTGGTGCGATCGCCGCGCCTTAAGGGACCCGCCCCTGTGCAGGTGGACACACGGGCCGGGTGAGGCTGCCCCCGTGGGCTGCTGCATGTCGTGGGGGCGATCCTGGATGGGAGCGTTAGGGCGGGGCTCTCGGGCAGGGGTGGGGCATGGAGCGGGTCGGTGGCGGGGCTGACGCGGGGCCTCTGCCAGAGAAGGGGCTCCTGGCATGGAGTCGGGGGCCCAGAGGGTTTGGGCTTTAGAGCAAGAAGGCAGAGGCCCAAAGGGGCACTTCAGAGAGATTGACCTTCATGGTTTGAAAGAGCTTTAATTACAATTGCCGTGGAGAAGGGGGGGTCCTGGGGTGGTTTCCCCTCAGGAGGAGCAGCTGAGCCTGACATGGAGGGTGGGTCGGGGGCGGAGGTCCCAGCGCCGCCCCCCCTCCTTGGCCTGCGGAGGGGCTGAGTCTTTCTTTCAGGTGGTCAGTAAATAGATTCTGAGTACTTTCTGGGCGCGAGCACTGTCCTGGGCGCGGGGATGGAGCGCCGAACGGAGAGGAGAACACTGCCCGCCGGGAGGCGGCCGCAGCCGTAAGCACATCAGCCCTTGGGGAGCGATGGCCGTCATGGAAGGAGGAGCAGGGGACGATGGGGTGTGGCCACGCTGTGCAGACAGGCAGCCAGGATGGCCCCCGCTCAGTGACCTGCCCACGTGCATCCGTGAGGGAGCAGAAGAGAAAGGGCTTGACTGGGAGTGTCCTTGCCTCCTCGTGGTCACCTACGGCCAGCCGAGCGTGACGTCACAGGGCGATGAGACTGAGGGCCACACCCTGCAGGACTGCAGGCCACCGAAAGGCCTTCAGAGGTTTAAGTGAGAAGATACAGGAGACGTTTGAGCAGTGTTACAACAATGACCTTGTGTGCCACGTAACCGGTCCCCCCTGCCACCCAGCGCCTGAGGCAGACCCAGGTCTTGCTAGCTGTGGCTGAAGGGGCATCCCACTCATGTCCCCGCACCCCAGGCCAACCACCCAGTGGGCCCCACCCAAGCCCCAAGGGGCTGCTTCTAGAGCTTACATGGAGGAGACTCTGTCCCTACGGAGCCAGGTGTCCCTGGAGTCCCCACCGTCTGCCCAAGCTGGGTGTCCCCTTGGTCCCCTCTGTCCCCTCCGAGTCCAGTGTCCCTGGCATCCCACCCCTTCTGCACCGAGCCCAGCAGCCCTGCTGGCCCCCAGCCTTCCTCTGTGGAACAGCTCCACGTTAATCCAGGAACAGCTCCACGTTCCACTTTATTAGCTCGACACGCCTCATTTCTGACCTCAGAAACCTTTTTGTTTTATTGAAACTTTAAATAATTTCTTAGTGCTTAAATCAAAGGGAAATGTAGTTCATAAAATTTAAGGAAGAAACACATTTATCGGCTCACACTGGCCACGTCCACCTTGAAGCTCCTTGGGAGGCTCTTGGAGCCTGGAGGCCCCAGGAGAGGGAAGTCTCAGTCCCGTGAGCTCGGTGATGATCTGCCTGCCTGGGTCCTGACCTCCGTCGATCTCTGCTCTGGAGGAAAGGCCTGGCTCAGCCCGGCGACCCGCCTGGGGGTGGCTCTACGCACCTGTCCACATCCAGGCAGAAGTTCTGTCTTGGTTCCGGGATCTGCCCTGCCGCTCTGGGTCCTGGGTGCCTAGGGGGGACCTGGTATATAGTGGGTGCCTAATAAGTGTCTGCTGGAGCGCACTAGGGAAAGGTGATGGGGACTGAGACTTCTGCCTGCTTGACCTCCCTGCTCCTCACTCGCAGGACCTCTCCCACCCCAGGGACCCCTGCCCCGCCGGGAAGCATGGGGCCCACTCTGGGAGGGGACTGGCCGCCACCTGCTGCCCACAGCCTTGACTCTGGGACTCCGTCTGTCAGGCCTCCAGGCCCTGGACCTCGGGCTTGGCCTCCCCGACCCAGGGAGCCTCTGGTGATGGTGGGCCTCAGAAGCGCTGCTGACCACAGGGGACCCAGGCAAAGGGAGCGGAGGCTGCCCCTCCCTCCCGCACCACCCAGGGCGGCCGTCCTGTGTCACTGTGCCCTGTGTGCCGTGGCCCCCGGCCTTTCTGTCAGTTGCATCCCCGTGAGGGCTGGTGGGCGCAGGGGTGGGGGAGACAGGGCTCCCTGGACCCCCGTGTGCTCTCGGCCGGGCATGTGCCCTGCGGGTGACGGGGCCCTTCTCAGAGCCAGCACCCAAACACGTGGGGCTCTGGGCTGTGTCTGATGGCGTGGACGCTTCGGGCATGTCCTGTCCCACGGTGCTGTCTGTGAGGCTGGAGGTGAGACATGGCTCTGAGGACCTGCTGGGGTCTCCTGGAAACGCCCATCCAGGCAGGTCTGCGAACAGGAAGGGGCCTGGGGAGCTGGCCTGGAGGAGCCACCTGCAGCTTATCTCTGCTGGGCTTGTCTTGGGCATCCAGGCTGTGAGGAGGGACACACCCCACAGCTCCCTCAGGAGGGGGCCAGGAGAGAGCCCATGGCGGTGGTCCTGCCTGGAGCCCAGAGCTCACCAGAGCGGGGGTGTGGAGGGTGAGCCTGGCCTGGACTGGGGTAGAGACTCCCCAGGAGCGGTAGAGTGACAGTGCGCTGGGTTCTTGTCCACAGAGGGCCAGCTAAGGGTGGGGGACTGCCCAGGGCCGCTGCCCGCCTCTGGGGTGTCCACGTCCCGCTTCCTCTGTGTCAACAGACAGCCTCTCAGTCATGCCCAACGGCAGGAGAAACAGGCGGGTTGGTGTGTGGCTCCCCTGTGCTTCCGTGGACAGCGACCCTGCCGTGCCCACCCACATGACTCACTGGTAACTGGCCCCGGGTCCCAGGAGGATGTTGGGAGACGGGGCCTGGAGCACGTCAGTGCGCAGCTGGCCTTGCATGTGTGATGTGCTCATGTCCCCGTGTTGACGCCCAGCCATGGAGCTTAGGGAGGAAGGGAGCTCGGAGCGAGGCCCGTGCTGTGGGGTTGGGGGTGGGGGGCTGCAGATGCACCTACGGTCTCCAGAATCAGGGTGGGGTTTAGACGGGAGCTCATGCAGAAGTGGGTGCAGGACCACTGCCACTTGGCAGTGTTTCGTGGCCTGCCTGTGGCTTCGTTCATGCTGGTCTCATGAGGCCTTAAGTTTTCATGCAGGGATGTCTTGTTTCACCAACCAAATTACAAAATCCCTTAAACCAGGACTGTACTTTCATTTTCCCCTCTATCTCTGGCAGAACCCGGCATGCACACTGCTCTTGGGGGGCTCCATAAGCCTGGGGTCGAGTTGAAGTCATGTCAGATCGAACGGTCCTTGCCAGGCTATGGAGACCACCAGGGAGATCCATGTAGGTGGTACGTTGGAGCCAGGGTGAGGGTGCACATAGATGGGGGTTCATTGGTCTTGTGTGCTTGGCTGAACTCTCCCAGAGACTGGCCAGGCCCCAGAGTCCCCACAGGCCCCCCGTTTTTGCCTCAGGCACAATGAGGTGGGAAGTTGAACTTTAAGATGCCTGCATCTTGAAACTTTCTGCTTTGGGAGCTCCTGGCTGGTGTGCGCCGAGGCATGAAGTAGAGGGTGGTTAGATAGTCCCTGGCACTTAGCGATCGCCTCGCCAGTGTTTGGTGAAATCAGTGGGCAGTCAGGGGAACAGTGTGTGCTTTAAATGAGGGAAAAACTGGCAGAAGGCAAACTTGGTTTCCTTCATGATTTTAGCTTCCAAGGACTCCCAGGCTGGACAAGCTTATCCTGGCAAAAGCTTCATACCTCAGCCTACTGTATACCAGGTCCCTCATTCTCACCATCATCACTGTCTGTGTGTAGATTGAAAGGTGTCATATGTGAAAGCCCCTAGCAAGATCTCCAACAAAATGAGCCATTGTGGCTATAATCCCCGTAAGATGGTGATGAAGACGGTGAGGGCACTGCTGGTGACGGTGGTATGATGATGGTGATTGTGATGGTGGTGGGGATGATGGTGATGGTAGTGGTGATGATGGTGAGGATGGTGGAGATGATGCTGATGATGATGATGATGATGGTGATGGTGATGGTGGTGGGGATGATGGTGATGATGGTGGAGATGATGGTGATGGTAGTGGTGATGATGGTGAGGATGGTGGTGATGATGGTGGAGATGATGGTGATGGTAGTGGTGATGATGGTGAGGACGGTGGTGATGGTGATGGTGGTGGGGATGACGGTGATGGTGATGATGATGGTGATGGTGATGATGATGGTGATGGTGATGATGGTGAGGATGGTGGTGATAGTGATGGTGGTGGGGATGATGATGATGATGATGATGATGGTGATGGTGATGATGATGGTGATGGTGATGATGGTGGAGATGATGGTGATGGTAGTGGTGATGATGGTGAGGATGGTGGTGATGGTGATGGTGGTGGGGATGATGGTGATGGTGATGATGATGGTGATGGTGATGATGGTGATGGTGGTGGGGATGATGGTGATGATGGTGGGGATGATGGTGATGGTAGTGGTGATGATGGTGGGGATGGTGGAGATGATGGTGATGATGGTGATGATGATGGTGATAGTGATGATGGTGATAATGGTGATGATGATGGTGGTGGTGATGATGGTGATGATGATGATGGTGATAGTGATGATGATGGTGGTGGTGATGGTGGTGGTGATGATGGTGATGGTGGTGATGATGGTGATGATGGTGATGGTGGTGATGATGATGATGGTGATGGTGATGGTGGTGGTGGTGATGATGATGGTGGTGATGATGGTGGTGGTGATGGTGATGGTGTAATGCTGGCAATAATGCCAGGAATGTATGTTTTGGGTAGTAGGACACAGACAGATCTTGAGAAAACTAGGGACCTGTAGGGGCCACGGAAGAGAGACAAACATATCTCAAAATTAATAACAGTAATGGGCTTCTAATTCCACACTGAGACCCAATAAATGTCAAATTCCACTTGTGACAAAATCAAAGTCATTTTCGGCTCGTACAGGATGGTGAGAAGGCATTTAGTTCCCTTCACTGGGTCTAGGCACGCGTTGTAACAACTCACTTCCCCATCATGGACATGTCGTCTCCCAAATGTCTGGCTTTCCTGAGCACAGAAGTGCCACCGACAGTACCACCGGGGCTCATAGCAGGCAGGGTAAGAGGGCCTTGTCCTGACCCAGCAGTGACCTGGCCCCATTGCCTGCATCCTGATTTTTATGGAATACCTTCTGTAGCTAAAAGCATGAGCATTTGCCTGGGAACTGACTTTATGAGCTACATAAACATTTATTTAAAGAGCAATAAAAACAGCAACATAGAAAATAACTGCCCCCTAACTGTGTTGTGCCTCACCCCCCCAGCCTCTGAGAGCATAATTATGTGCATGGAAATTTTGTAGCTCCTGTCAAGTACATCTATGAGAAACGCTATTTTTAAAGACTTTATAATGCAGCAATAAAATCCCTGCTCCAGGCTAAAATATCGTGGATCAAGGTGTCACCCAGGCACTAATAATGTTATAGCCCTTCAAGTCATGTCTCTAGACTTAAGTTGTAAATGGAGAATTAATATCAAGGTAGGCATTTTCAGCAATTGCACATTTTTCTGTCCCCGAATTTGATGTTACCTAAATTAAGAAATTTCAAAGTATGTCAAATGTTACTTTCATCCTGATACGAGCATTTCCTATGTAGACCTGGGCCCTGCTCGTGTCTCCTGGGTCCCCTGCTGACGTCACTGGGTGCTGTCTTCATTCTTGCTGGCTCTGCTCCAGCCAAGCTTTTTACAAGAAAAAAAAAAAAAAAGATTTATACTTAAAAAAGGTTTCATTTAAATTCCAGTATAGTTAACATACAGTGTAATATTAGTTTCAAGTGTAGAATATAGTGATTCATCACTTACATATATCACCTGGTGCTCATCATGACAAATGCCCTCCTTCATCCCCATCACCTATTTCCCCCATCCCCCACCCACCTCCCCTCTGGTGACCATCAGTGTGTTCTCTGTGTTAGGAGTCTGCTTCTTGGTTTGTCTCTCTTTCTCTTCTTTTTCCTTTGCTCATTTGTTTTGTTTCTTAAATCCACATATGAGTGAAATCATATAGTATTTGTCTTTCTCTGACTTATTTTGCTTAGCATAATATATTCTAGTTCCATTCACGGTGTTGCAAATGGCAAGATTTTTCTTTTTTATGGCTGAGTCATATTTCATTGTATATATACACCACATCTCCTTTATCTGTTCATCTGTCAATGGACAATCTGGGCTCTTTCCATCATTTGGCCATTGTTGATAATGCTGCTATAAACATTGGGGTGCATACATCCCTTCGAATTAGTATTTTTATATACTTTGGGTAAATACCTACTAGTGCAATTGCTAGATCAGAGTGTAGTTTTATATTTAACTTCTTGAGGAACCTCCATACTGTTTTCCAGAGTGGCAGCACTAGCTTGCATTCCCACCAACAGTGTGGGAGGGTTCCCCTTTCTCCACATCCTCGCCAACACCTGTTGTTTCCTGAATTGTTGATTTTAGCCATTCTGATTGGTGTGAGGTGGTATCTCATTGTGGTTTGATTTGCATTTCCCTGATGGTGAGTGATGTTGAGCATTTTTTCATGTGTCTGTTGGTCATCTGGATGTCTTCTTTGGAGAAATGTCTGTTCATGTTTTCTGCCAATTTTTTAATTAGATTATTTTTGGGGGTGCTGAGTTTGGTAAGTTGTTTACATATTTTGGATACTAACCCTTTATCAGATATGTCATTTGAAATATCTTCTTCCATTCGGTATGTTGTCTTTTAGTTTTGTTGATTGTTTCCTTCCCTGTGCAGAAGCTTTTTATTTGGATGAAGTCCCAATAGTTTATTTTTTGCTTTTGTTTCCCTTGCCTCAGGACACATATCTAGAAAGATATTGTTATGGTTGATGTCAAAGAAATTACTGCCTGTCCTCTCTTTTAGAATTTTTATGGTTTCCCGTCTCACATTTAGGCCTTTAATTTATTTTGATTTTATTTTTGTGTATGGTGTAAGAAAGTGGTCCAGTTTCATTCTTCTGTATGTCGCTGTCCAGTTTTCCCAACACTATTTGTTGAAGAGGCTATCTTTTTTTCATTGGATATTTATTCTTTTGTCGAAGATTGATTGACTACATACTTGTGGGTTCATTTCGGGTTCTCTATTCTGTTCCATTGACATATATGTCTATTTTTGTGCCAGTACCAATTGTCTTGATGACTACAGCTTTGTAATATAGTCTGAAGTCTGGAATCATGATACCTCCAGCTTTGCTTTCCTTTTTCAGGATTGCTTTAGCTATTTGGGGTCTTTTGTGGCTCCATACAAATTTTAGGATTCTTTGTTCTAGCTCTGTGAATAGTTCATACTTTGATAGGGATTGCATTAAGTGTGTAGATTGCTTTGGGGAGTATAGACATCTTAACAATATTTGTTCTTCCAATCCATGAGCCTGGAATATTTTTCCATTTCTTTGTGTCCTCTTCAACTTCTTTCCTAAGTGTTCTGTAGTTTTCAGAGTACAAGTCTTTCACCTCTTTGGTTAGGTTTATTCCTCGGTATCTTATGGTTTTGGTGCAGTTGTAAATGGGATCGATTCCTTGATTTCTCTTTCTGCTGATTCATTATTGGTGTATAGAAATGCAACAGATTTCTGTACATTGGTATGTATCCTGCGACTTTACTGAATTCATGTATCAGCTCCAGCAGTTTTTGGATGGAGTCTTTGGCTTTTCTTTCTCTTTAAAATTTTTTTTTAAATTTAATTTTTTAGTAATCTCTACCTAACATGAGGCTAAAAATCATGACCCTGAGATCAAGAGTCACATGCTCTATTAACTGAGCCAGCCTAGTATCATGTCATTGGCAAATAGTGACAGTTTGACTTCTTCTCTACTGATTTGGATGGTTTTTATTTCCTTTTCTTGTCTGATTGCTGAGCTTAGGACTTCCAGTACTATGTTGGACAACAGTGGCAAGAGTGGGCATCCCTGTTGTGTTCCTGACCTTAGAAGTAAAGCTCTCAGTTTTTCCCTATTGAGGATGTTATTAGCTGTGGGGTTTTCATAGATGGCCTTTATGATGTTGAAGTATGTTCCCTTTAAACCTACATTGTTGGGGCGCCTGGGTGGCTCAGACAGCTAAGTGTCTGCCTTCGGCTCAGGTCATGATCTCAGGGTCCTGGGATCTAGTCCTGCATCAGGCTCCCTGCTCAGTGGGGAGCCTGCTTCTCCCTCTACCTCTCTGTTCCCCCTGCTTATGCTTTCTCACTCACCCGCTCTCTCTCTTAAATAAATAAAATCTTTAAAAAAAATAAACCTATATTGTTGAGGGTTTTTATCATGAATGGATGTTGTACTTTGTCAAATGCTTTTTCTGCATCATATGGTTCTTATCCTTTCTTTTATTAATGTGGTGTATCATGTTGTTTTGCAAATACTGAACCACTCCTGGAACCCAGGAATAAATCTCACTTGATCATGGAGAATGATTCTTTTAATGTGCTGTTAGATTCAGTTTGCTGGTATTTTGTTGAGAATTTTTGCATCCATGTTCATCAGGAATATTGGTCTGTAATTCTCTTCTTTAGTGGGGCCTTTGGTTTTGGAATCAGGGTGGTGCTGGCCTCATAGAATGAATTTGGAAATTTTCCTTCCATTTTTGTTTTTTGGAACAGTTTGAGAAGAATAGGTATTACGTCTTTTTTTAAAAAGATTTTATTTATTTATTTGAAAGAGAAAGAGCACAAGCAGGGGGAGGGGCAAAGGGAAAGGGAGAATCAGACTCCCTGCTGAGCAGGGAGCTGGACACAGGACTTGATCCCAGGTGGCCGGCGCCCCCAGTATTAACTTTTCTTTAAATGTTTGGTAGAATCCACATGTGAAGCCATCTGGCCCTGGGCTATTGTTTGTTGGGAGATTTTTGATTACTGATTCAATTTTGTTGGTTATTGGTCTGTTCAAGTTTTCTATTTCTTCTTGGTTCAGTTTTGGTAGTTTACATGTTTCTAGGAATTTATCCATTTCTTCCAGGTTGTCCAATTTGTTAGCATATAGCTTTTCATAATATTCTCCTATAACTGTTTGTCTTTCTATGGTGTTCATTGTTATTTCTCCTCTCTCATTTGTGATTTTATTTATTTGGGTCCTTTCTCTTTTCTTTTTGATAAGTCTGGCTAGAGGTTTATCAATTTCATTAAATTTTTCAAAGAACCAACTCTTCATTTCATTGATCTGTTCTAAAAATAGAAAATTTAAATCGTCCTATATCATTGCAAGAAATTGAACTTGTAAAAATCAAAGAAATAAAAAATTGTACCCGCAAAGAACAATCCAACCCCAGATGGCTTTGCTGGAGAATTCTATCACATGTTCAAGGAACAAACAATGTCAAATGTGTACTACCCCTTCCGGAAAGTGAAGGGAATACTTCCAACTCATTGGACACCAAACCACGAGAGGCACTTAACAAGAAAGCAAATTATACTACATCAAAAACTAATGATGTACGACATGTTGGCTGATTGAACATAAAAAAACAAAAACAAACAAACAAACAAACAAAAAACAAGAAAGCAAATTAGAGGCCAGTATCTCCAATGAGCACAGGTACAGAAATGCTTTGACGAATAGATCCAACTCCAGTGACACGAAACATTATACCGTGACCAGTGGGTGCATCCAGGAGGGTGAGCTTGCTTGAACGTTCAGAATCAACCAGTGTCATTCCCCACATTGCAAAATAAAGCAGAACAACCCAATGACCTCAATAGATGTAGGAAAAGCGATCTGACAGAGTTTGACACCCATTCATGATAAAAACTCCCAGAAAGTTGGGAATAGGAGAGGATTTTCTCACTCCAATAAGGGGCATCAGTGAGAAACCTCCAGCTTGAAACATTGAACACATCCCCTCTAAGACTGGGGGTGATGCTGGGATTTCTGCTTTTACCACCTCCAGCCAACGTTCTGGTGGAAGTTCTGGGCAGTGCACAGGGGACAGGACTTAAATGTAGGAGGTTGGCTGGCCAAGGCTTTGGGTCAGATGCAGACAGGGAGGCAGGCACCACTGTGTGGGATTGGGGCTGAGCCTCCAGTGGTCAGAGGGGCTGGTCTGGGCACTTGTCCAGGGTGATGGCCACATGTGGGCACTGGGTCTCCTGACGGGTCCAGCTGGTCAGCTCACCTGAGAGAACCCACAACAAAATGAACAACACATTCATGATCAGGTCAGGGAGCCAAACCTGAAGAATGCTGTGTGGCTGAAATGGGCAGTGCCCTGGGGGCCAGGCTGGGGCCGTCTGCTCTGCAGAAGGAGCTGCTGACCTCAGCAACTTTGTTTTGTTGCAGAGCGTAGGCTGGGGCCTGGGGTGGGGGTTGACGTGGTGGGCAGGCCTTACCCCGTCTGCATTGGATGCCCATCGTGGTGGCCACGGATGTGTCTGTGTCCATGTTCTGGGGCTGCCGCTGCAAAACCCCACAGACGGGGCGGCCCAAACAACAGAAATTTATCCTCTCATGACCTGGGGCCTGGAAGTCTGGGATCATGGGGTCCGTGGGGTTGGTGCCTTCTGGGGCCTGGAAGGAGAATCTGCTCTGGGCCTCGCTCCTTGGCATGTAGGAGTAACGCCAATCTTGCCTTCATCCACGCCTCCACGTTCTCCCTTTCTATAATAACACCAGTCCTTTTGGGTGGGGGCCCACCCTACGGCAAGATGACCTCATCTTTGTAATCCCCCTGCAATGACCCTGTTTCTAAGTCCGGTCATGTTCTGTGGTCCTGGGCTTAGGGCTTCCACACACAGATCCTCAGGGACACCATTCAGCCTATGACGGGGCTGGACGTGCTGCCCCTTCTGTGTCCAGTGGCCCACACAGGGACCACTGT
Source organism: Halichoerus grypus (assembly GCF_964656455.1). Classification (NCBI taxonomy): domain Eukaryota; kingdom Metazoa; phylum Chordata; class Mammalia; order Carnivora; family Phocidae; genus Halichoerus; species Halichoerus grypus. The sequence goes on along the minus strand of NC_135717.1, from coordinate 178,071,197 downwards.
CCCCGATCCTTGGGCCCACTGTGCACTGGTCCTCCGCAGACCTTGCCCCAGACTGGCCTCTAGTGCAGGAAGCAGCTGGTCACCAGCACCTGACCTTTGGCCTCTGCTCTAGTCCATGAACTGCACGGACCCTAAGCATCAATGGTATGAGATTTTTTTTTTTTTTTACCTTGAAATGGTTAAAATTCAAAAGGAACTTATACTATGCATCCAAAATGAAAGGCACTTTTGGAACTTTATAATGTATTTTTCTTACTTTAGACAGAGAAATAAACTTTGGTTCGTTAAAGGCAGAGAACGACCAGTTTTGTTTTCGTTTTAGGAAAGCTACCATCTGTTGGCTTTTCTTTTCCATGATGTCTCCCTTGGATTTCCTCCTCCTCACGTGGCTCGGGCAGTGATCCGGGAGAGGCCTACCCGCCGGCGCCTGAGTCCCACCATCTGCCCCCGACACCCCACAGTGGGCCAGCGCCGCCCTCCGTCTTCTGGGACAACCCCAAACTGCCCTCCGAACTCCTCCTGGGAGCAGCACTGCACGCCCCACCTCTGCAGAGACTGCGGTGCAGGGGGAGCTCCCACCTTCCAGAAGGTTCCAGAGGGCAGCGGGCAGCGGACAGCGGCCGAGGGTGGGGCCCGCCCCCGACAGCCAGGCTCAGGGTCAGGGGCCCGCCCCCGACAGCCAGGCTCAGGGTCAGGGAGGGCGGAGGCCAACTTGCCGAGGGGCCCTGGGAAAGCGGTGGGGGCTCGTGGACTCGGACGGTTGCGGCATCCGGTGGGCGCCGGTCAGAGGGAACTAACTGAAGTCACGCTGGGCTTGAACCCACGTCTGAAGACCAGCGCCTCCGTAGGGTCCTGTTAGAATGTTCTGGCTGAACCCAGGGACACCTGGTCCAGCTGGTTGGGCCCCTGAGGGTCACCAGGTGTCTCAGGGACATGAGGGGCTGGGCCAGCTTCTCCCAAACGCTCAGCTGCTCTGACTTGGGCGGGGTGGTGCCGTGTCCACGGTTGTAGCCGCTTTCCACCTTCTGCGCACTTGTGACTCGTGGTCATGAGCTGGTGGACACTGGGCTATGCGGTCCGCAGTGTCCCGTCACCCGCCACGTCTGTGTTTGAGGGGCCTCGGCTGCCTGCTCCCCTTTCCCCCAGGAGAGAGGACCTTCAGGCCCTAATGGGGGCAGAGCCCCAAGTCAGGGGAGCCTGAGCCGTGAGGGGCACCTGGGAGCAGCCGCCTGTCCGCCGGGGTCTGCGGGGTGTGAGCGGGGAGCCAGCCTGGTTCTGTGTGGTTTTATGGGTGTGGAAGTTTCTGCACAGCGAGCTGGTGCGTGCCCAGGTCACAGCAGGAAAGGGGATCAGGCCAGGCACGGGGTCCCTCCTGCAGGCGAGACCACACCATCCCCATCTTCACGTGGAGGCGGCCCCTGGCTCCCGTGGGCAGGCAGGTCAGTGGCTGGGGGCCCAGCTCCCCTGAACTTTTGTGCCCGTGTGGCTGAGCCGTGGCCGTGCCCAGACCGTCACTGGCAGCCCATGAGGGGCTCACTTCTGCCGGGTTTTGAAACCCGTATGTATGATTTCCTGCAGTTTGTACCCAAACCGGGCAGAGGAGGGTGTGTCTGGGAGAGCGTTCCTGGCTTCCCGGTGGGGCCCCCGCATCGTTGGATACGTGGCTTGGCCGGGGTTCAGTCCCTGCTCGCTGGTCCGTCAGCCGGAAGAGGAAGAAAAGCACATCGACACGTGTGTGGCCCCTCATGCAGACACGCGGTTTTGGTGGCATCGCTGGGCAGGAGGAGGGACCCCCGGAGCATATTCGTCTTCCTGTCACTTTCTTTTGATCCATTTTAAATTTTAAATTTTAAATTTTAAACCTAAGTTAAATTATGTGAAACAGAATGAGTGGCAGAACCTCACACATTTCTTGTGCCTCTGAAAAAGGCTGGTGGACGTGTCCCAGCCGCCAGGCCTTCCATTTCTTACTATGAGGGTTCTTCAACATGACCCTGCATCCCTAAACCCAGACAGTGGGAGTGTGTGTGTGCATGAGGGATGGCGTCTCCCGTTCCGTGTAACATGAGGACATAACTGTGTAGGTGATCAAGATCTGCACTGTGTTCTGTTGTCGAGCAAGTGCCTACGGGGTGGGGGCACAGGGATGTGCACATCAGCAAGCAGGGACACAGGTCCCCCAGGGCCGTCCCCTACACAGTGGCTACGGCGCTTCCTGATGCCACGCCCCCCAGTTCCCAGCTGCAAAGAGACATCATCTGACGAAGGTGGAGCAGATCCCCCAGTCAGTGTCTCTCCCAGAGTGTCCTGTCCTTGGTCTTTCCATGTCTTCCACAAGCAGAGGTCACTGAGATGCAAGCAGGGAGGTGTTCACGTTTGCGCCTAAGGACAGGAGCTTGGCCCTTGTGGGGACCATGGAAGGGTCCCAGTGGGAGACCAGCAGGGTGCACCAGGCAGAAGCCATGCAGCTACATGGGCCGGTGCTGCAAGGGGACGTGGAGGCCCGGGTCCCCAACCCTGCAGACAGTCATCGGGGCATCCAGATGTGACCCCACCAGCTGTCTGGGCAATGGTGGGCCAGTTTTCTGGGGAGCCTAGGAGAGCACAAGGAACACAGGAGATGTGTGATACTCTTTCTCCCATAACTAGGAGCCAGGTCTGTCCTACCTTGTGGGTTTCTGTAACAGCTTTGAGACACGGTTCTCACATACTGTGCTGTCCGCCCATTTAAAGTGTGCGAGTCGGTGGTTTTCATATATTCACAGAGATGTGCAAACATCACCACTGTCAATTTTAGAACATTTCCATCACCCTGACGAGGGACCCCACACCCATTAGCTGTTGCTCCTTACTCCTCCAGGTAGGAGGCCCGTCTCTTGGCTCCACTCGAGGAAAACACTGATCTACACACATTTCTGTATTCTGGACATTTCGTGTAAGCAGACTCATACACGATGTGGCCCTTTGTGTCCAACTTTGCTCATAGAGGACCACGTTTTCAAGGCTCATCCACGTTGTGACCTGAGTCAATGCTTCGTTCCTTCTCATGGCCGAGGAACGTCCCACTGCATGGGTGGGCCACGTTCTGTGTCTGTGATCTGTTGGTGGACATGTGTGTGTTTTCCGCCTCCAGCTCTCGTGGGCAGTGCCGCCGGGACCGTTTGTGGGCAGGTGTCTCTATGACACACGCTTCATTCTCTTGGGCATCGCGTCTCTGTTGATCTGTTGCTGGAACATATCCCCAAAATTTACTGATCCCAGAATTTTAACATAAATCTCGTGGGTTGCATGATTTAAATTCGCTCTTTTGCGCATGAAGGTCACCTTCTGTAGCGACCGACTCTGAGTTTCAGAGTCGTAGCTGTAGCCGTCCTGACGATGAGCCTCCCACGTGCACAGATTGGAGCTAAAAGAACACTGGCCTCCACACCGCAAATAACTTCCACCCCATTGTACAAATGTGATTTGGGAGACAATTAGCTCTGCATCAATCACGGATAATACTGGAAGGCAGGCGGGTGCCTGGGGCCTCCTTAGAGCCAGAGATGGTAGGGGCTGTCAGATTAAATTAAAATTTACAACTCTTGAAGCTAAATGGGGATTTTTCTAGGAAAACTAGAACTTTTCTCTCTCGGATATGTGTAGCATTAATTTGGGAGAGCGCAACGTCCATCAGATTCTAACTGTCCCTATAGACCTTGCCTTCTGCCTTCGACAGATCACCTGAGCCTGAGGCCTGATTTTGACCATGCATGATTGAATAAAAGCTTCCAGCAGAGACTCATGGGGGGGTAAGATGGTTCCCCTCCCACTGAGTGTCCATCTGACCCTCCTGCCCAAGGGACCTGGCTTTGTCTGGGGAAGCCAACCTCTCCCCTTGCCGCAGTGAGGGGCCCGATTTCCTCTTGCCAGGACCGGGAGAGGTGGGCACGTGCCCCGCTCTGACCAAGGGCGCACGGGGCAGGGCCATGCACTGCAAGGACTCTGGGGAATCTGCCTCCCCCTAGGAGAGAGGCAGCAGTGGCTCCTGAATCTCTGGGTGCTGTTGCATCTGGATGTGATGCTGGAGCAGCGACAGACTTCCATCGCCCCCCAGGCTGAGTGTGGGACCCGCGTGGAGGACGCAGGGCAGAGGGAAGAAGGAGCAGGGCATCTGCTGATGTCCCTGTGCTGCTGGCCAGGCGCCTGAAGTCCACCTGACCCTGAGCTTCCTGTCCTGAGGGTTGCTAACCTCCTGGCCATACATTCTTTGCAACTCCTTCCACCAGGAACTGGGGGCTCTTTGCACTGCTGGAGATGTGGTGGAGAGTGTGGTAGAAGAATGTTGAGTGGTTCTGGGTCTCAGCCTCAGAGACTCGTAGCTTCTGCTCTCCCAGAAGCCACCCCCGTAGAGGTCTGCCCCAGCCTCCTGGAGAATGAGAGACCCCGGAGAGGGACGTCCAGCCTCCTGGAGAATGAGAGACCCCGGAGAGGGATGTCCAGCCTCCTGGAGAATGAGAGACCACGGAGAGGTCTGCTCCAGCCTCCTGGAGAATGAGAGACCCCGGAGAAGGACGTCCAGCCTCCTGGAGAATGAGAGACCACGGAGAGGTCTGCTCCAGCTCCTGGAGAATGAGAGACCACGGAGAGGAACATCCAGCTGGATGAACTGAATGCAGTTCCCAGCTGACCTGCCAGCAAAGCGCAGCCACGTATGTGAACCCGGAAAAGGGTAGCAGAAGATCCAACCACAAAACCCACAGATTCACGGGAAATAACAAACAATGCTTATTTTAAGCTACTAAGTTTTGCGATGGTTTGTCACACAGCAATTGCTAACTGACACCTTTTCCTTATTATTTAGCCCAGAACGGGTTAGACCTGTTTGTCTCCATCGCTACAAGCATCCGAATGAAGAGAGTCGTCTGGTGCCCAGACCCAAGACAGGACCCCCCCCCTCCCCTGGGAATTGTGTTTCCACCAGCGTCTGCCGTTGACGGAGAGTGGATATACCTCTCCAGAGTGCACTGTGCATCCGTTAAAAAGGATTCTGTTGCATCCTGAGTGGGGCTGCTCTGTGATGCCCACCTCACAGGGAAGGCGGCGTTCCCTTCTGCAGAACAGTCCCTGCTGGTTTCCCTCTGGCCCCACCTCTCCACGTCCTGTTACACGGGGGGTGGCCGGGCATGACCCAAACCTCAGCGTGTGGGAGGCACCATGTTTATGAGGCCCCAAGTAGATCCTTGAAAATTATTTTTAGTAAAATATTACATACCTTCTAAAGGAACATGGAAATGGGAAAATTCTAGAGAAAAAGCTGAAGCATAATACAGACCGCCCCACCCTGGATTTCTACAATTGGTGTTGAAAACCGACAGCGTCAGGCACCGCTCTGGCCCCCCGGATGCCACGTGGTTGGGTAGCGATCGTCTGGCCTCCGGTGGTGCCACGGATCCACGTAGCATCTGTCTCGCACTCACGGGAACAGAGCTGTGGGCCAGGCCGTGTCACCTGCTTGTCCCGGGCTGACGCCACGTCTGTTTGACCGGATGCGTTCTGTAATCATTGCAAACCCTGAGGATAACTGTCTCCTTGTTGGACAGTCAAGCTCCTTCCTGTACTTCATTACTTCGAGCAGCACTGGGCTCATTCATTCATTCATTCTGCAGGGAACCTCATGCGCCAGGTGCGCGGCCAGGAGCCAGCGACTCAGAGATAAGTGGGCGTGGCTCTGACCGCCTGGAGCCTCACGTCTGGTGACGGGGTCGGTGGTGATGGAGGCCGTGACCTGTGGGGCGCGTGGGCGGATGAGCGCGGGTGCAGGTGGGAGTGCGCCCGTGGCAGCAGACCTCAGATGAGGCCACAGACAGCAGGATCTGCAAGAAGAGCGGGGTCTGGAATGTTCCGCCCAAGGTGGAAGGGAAGAGGTGGCGGATCCCACGTGTGTGGTGACGTCAGGTGGTGTTTGGGGGGCAGGAAACCAGCAAGGAGGAAGCTGCATTGGGGGTGCATTAGGTGGGCACCAGCCTCCCTGCTTCTGGCTCAGCTGGATGGCTCAGTGCACAGGGAGGTGGAGGGGGACAGGGCAGCTGGCTGCATGCCACCCACCCCCCCAGGTCCCTGGAGGGCAGCCCGGCCCCGTCCAGAGCACCCGGCTGTCGAGGAAGCATCGTGGCCGCACCTGCGACTCAGGGCGACTCTCATCCTCCCTCCGCACCCGGTTGCTGCTCCCCTACCACGTGACCTGCAGGAAGACGGCCTCCCGGGCAGACAGTGCTGGACGGAAATGCAGGGCTGCCCTCCCCCGCCGCCCCTCCACCCCGTCTGTCCCTTGCCCCTCCCCTGATGCCCCTAAAAGGCCCCCATGAGCCTGTGACCTGGGCGACCTTGAGCAGCTCAGGCAGGTGTGTGCATGGTTCCCATTGCCCAGAGAGGAAAGGAGACCCAGCTGGATCCTGCCCTCCTCCTCGCAGAGACGGCCGACCATCCGCAGACTCGCCCGACTGTGTGAAGTCCTTCGGGCTGAGCGGCCCCGCCGCCGCACCTGTTCCTGAGCTCCCAGATGTCCCCGTCAGGACCCGCAGGTGCAGGAGGAGGGAGCACTCACTTCCCGCACTCGAGGCCCCATTTGCATTTGACTTACTGCAAAGCCCAGAGGTCTTCCTCTGGTTTAGGCACGCCTTCCCGCGGGTGTTACTTCGGAGGCAGCATATTTTGCCAACAGAATGGCATCAAGCTGGCGAGCAGAGTGAAATGGAAACAGCTCCACACGGACCCACTTCCAGCACCGTCAGTGGGCCGCGGGACGAAGGTCAGGGAGACAAGCGGCGTCTGGGGAGGGTGCTCACGGCGGCGGCTGGTATCCGGCGCATCCACTGCACCCCCAAGCGCTCTGTCTGTGTTTGTTCAACGCCAGCCGGGACTGGGATCTGCTCCAAATGACGGCTTTCATCCTGGAAGCCACAGCTGGGAGCTGCCAGCCAGGGTGCTGGGAAGAGGCATCCAGACGACTGGGTTTTACACATTCCAGCCAGGGCTCTCTCCTGTTTCCAAGCCTCGTCTTCGTGGTCTGACCTTCCTGGAGCCCGTGTGCGGGGTCGGGCCGGCGACTCCTCTGTGGGGACTAAGGAGGGGCAGCAGGCGTGGGAGCTCCTCCCTCCAGACTCGTGGGTTCCAGCTCTAATCCCCAGCAGGGCCTTTACGCAGGTCATTAAGGGGACGTGAGGTCGGAGGGTGGGGCCCTGATCCCACAAGACTGCTGTCCGCATAAGAAGGACGCCGGGGTTCGCATGCACAGAGAAACACCAGGACACAGGGAGGGACGGTGTCCACATGCCAAGGAGGAGGCCTCAGGAGAGGCCAGCCCTGCCCATGCCTGGATCTCGGGCGTCCGGCCTCCAGGACGTGAGACAGTACCTCCCAGTGGCTGGAGCTGCCTGGTTCGGGTCCTTGGTCACTGGGAGGCCAAGAAGACAAATGCAGAGCTGACCGGGCAGAGGACGACCCCATGCATCTCTGTCGGCTCCCTCAATCATCCAAAGACTTGCATGGAGCACAGCTGAGCGGGGTTGGGGGCGGTGACTGCCACGCCAGAGGGCTAGCCTGGGGCTCTGGGGGCAGGCATCTCGTGCAGTGAGGTTAGGCCGCCCCTCGCCCTCCGGGCTGCCTCGGGGCACCACGTATCAGCATCCCCAAAGTTGGCCCAGCTGCATGAGGCTGTGGTGGGGAGAAGGCAGGGCGCTGTCCTCCCGGCTTATCCAGGCTTCCCTGCATCACCGCCAGGTCCAGAGATGCCCCGGCCACCAGGGAGGCTGGCCAGGGACCCAGGGGCAGGACCCACCTAGCGGTGGTCTTCATCGACCTCCACGTCTGGCCTCTGGCCCTGTTGGCCGTGAGCCGGTCACTAGAGTCAAATCACCCAAGACTGTCAGTTTGCCTAATGCTCTGCTCGTCTACAGCCCGCGTCGATCGGGTTGATGTTTCCCACAGGACAGAGCAGTTTCGGCTGTGTTGGAGGGTTTTCTCGGCTCTGGCGGTCTTTCCCTGTGCTCGGCTCTGAGGGAGGACGTCCGCCCGACGGCCGGTCTGTGGGCACGTCCGTCTTACCTTAACATCCAGGTAAGAACCGACCACCTCTCTGTCCCGTCAAGATGGGAGACTCTGGGGTTGGCGGTGAGTGATCGCGAACGGCAGGTAGGGCTCCCCGCCTGGCGTTGGCCGTGGGCTGGCTCCCCAGACACGGAACACGAGGTGGGTTCCTGGTCTCCATCCGCAGTTACGATGAGCTCTTCCCAGCAGCTCCGTCATTGCGGAGTTGGGTTGGTTTTCCTCGTATTCATCCACCTGGAGGTTCTGTGTCCAGTTGCTGACCACGGACACCGAGGGGCAACGGGGCACAGACGTGCTTGCTCCTGACGACGTGTAGTTATAAAATGACGCTGAATTATGGCCCATCGCTAGACACACAGATTTCTGACTTAAAGTAGCTTTTTAATTAGAACTGTTATAAATACTTATTAAATAAAATTCTATAGAACGAAAAAAAAACACGGGCAGGGAAAACTATTGTGGAAGATTTAGATAATTTCCTGCCTTTCGTCTGTGAGGGGATTTGTCAACCGTCTTACGTCACAGTCGAGCCTTACACAGACCTTCCTGTCCTGCCTCCCCTCGGCGTTCGGCAGGCGTCACTCCAGAGTTGGCCTTGAACCTCTGATTTCCAAGATGCAGCTTCCACTCTGCACTTGGAACCACGCTGGATGCCCTCCCTATGTCCCTGCCCCCCATCTCCCTGCTTAGCGGGAGGCGCCCGAACGTGCGTGTGGGGCACCGCGTGCGCTGGGTGCAGGGCCGGGGACAGGGGTCTCCTGTGTGTGAGCTTCTCAGTCACGACTGTCATGCCTGCCGAGGTCACTGGGGGACAGCCCATGGCGTTCTCAGCCACCCACCCACTGGATTGTGCCGGACGATTCTAGACTGTTCTACTTTCCTTTGGTGTCTGTGGTTTGTTTGCGAGCCCTGACCTGCTGTGTCTGGATCCCGAAGCTCTTCCCTGCCCCGGAGTCTGACGGCAGACGTCGTGGCTGAGAGACCCCCGGGGGAACCCCTCGCCCCCAAGCCTGGCAGACGCCCACCCCTCACCCCCAGCCCGCTGGCCTCCCTGGGTGCCTTGCTCCCCATCTGGGGGCTGCCAGGCCATGCCCCACCCCCCCCAGCATCTCCATCTCACCTTCCTTGAAGAGCAAACCTCCACTCATTCCCTCCGAACCCCAGAGTCACCTTCGAGTGAGCACTGGCCCTCCCGCTGCGATTACCCTGCGTCCACTCAGGGGCTCAGACCCCTGTTCCCCAGGAACATTCAGGATCAAAGTGTTACAGCAAAAAACAGATGTGAGAATTTAAAGCCAAGAGAGATGCACCTGCACGGTCCTCCTGCGCGGTCTCTATGACCCTGTGACCCTGGCCGCTCCCCGGGCCGTGAGGGTCGGGTGGGGCCGGGGGGTCTGCCGCGTGGCCCAGAGCCTGGGGAACGTTGCTGGATGTGCATTGGGGTTTGTACTACACGTTTTCTTCTCAAGTCCATTTGGTGCCTGTAACTCGGGACTAGCCACGTGCCGGTCTGGAATCTGTCACGAAGCCGAGCGACTTCCCGGCTTCTGTCCTGAAGACGAGCGGGTGTCATGCTGGCTTGTGTCCCGGGGCCCTGCGCCCGGCCGAGACCATCCTGCAGTAGACGCCGAGTGGAGGGCATGTGCTCCGTCCCGCCAGGGGCCCCCGGTGAGCGCCGTGGCTGCTTGCCAGGTGTCTCAGGACGCCGTGTTCCTGGGGAGGAGAGACCAAAAAAAAAAAAAAAAAGAGAGAGAGAGAAGAAAAAGGAAGGAAGGTAAATTGGTTGTTTGGTGCACTCCGTGTCAGTAGTTTAAAGAATAATGAAGCATCTTCCTGCAGAGGTGAGATACTAGCCATCTCTGGTCAGACACTCTCCTGCCCCTTCCCGGCCCCCAGCAGGTCCCGTCACTGGACCACGTGTTCTGCTCCGCGTGGACACAGAAACCCGTGGTGTTGGTGGCCCAGGAGACATGCATGCGTGTGGTTGCCGGTGCACACGTGTGTGTGTGTGTCTGCTGCCCAGCTTTCTATGAACGAATAACCCTCACGCTTAGCCCACCTGACCACACACGGCCCGTTAAAGGTCGGGGTCCCGAGGCCATGCTGTGACCCTTCTGGGGACGGGCCAGCTGTGCCCGACCTCGGTGCGGCCAGCAGGGCTCCTGCACATGGATGAATTAAGATACTGCCCGAGATTTGGGCACACCAGAATTCAGGTTCTCGTAATATTCCCAATCTCTAGAAAAACACATGGAAATGGTCAGTGAGTGCTGCCGTGAGCATGCAGATGGCTGGGGTCAATGCAGGCCACCTGAGGTGCTGCTCGGAGGAAGGGGGCCCAGGGGCACCTGCCACAGAGCGGGCGGGGGGATTCTGGGAGTGCACATCTGCCCCCCAGATGGCCCCAGGCCAGCCCCACTGCTGCCTTAATTTGCTCTGATCCCATATATTCTTCCTTGGCTTGAACTTGACTTGGCCGGACTCTGTCACTGGCAACCAACCCTCATGACAGAAACACATGGTACTTGCAGCAACCAACACACCCAAACCAAAGGGCTTGCTTCCTGCAACAACTATGTAATGTGGGTGCACGTGTGAGCATGGCCGGGGGGAGCCCTGTAATGTGGGTGCACGTGTGAGCGTGGCTGGGGGGAGCCTGTAATGTGGGTGCACGTGTGAGCGTGGTTGGCGGGAGCCTGTAATGTGGGTGCACGTGTGAGCGTGGCTGGTGGGCCCTGTAATGTGGGTGCACATGTGAGCGTGGCTGGGGGGGGCCCTGTAATGTGGGTGCACGTGTGAGCGTGGCTGGGGGGGCCCTGTAATGTGGGTGCACGTGTGAGCGTGGCCGGGGGGGAGCCCTGTAATGTGGGTGCACGTGTGAGCGTGGCCGGTGGGCCCTGTAATGTGGGTGCACGTGTGAGCGTGGCTGGGGGGGGCCCTGTAATGTGGGTGCACGTGTGAGCGTGGTTGGCGGGAGCCTGTAATGTGGGTGCACGTATGAGCGTGGCTGGTGGGCCCTGTAATGTGGGTACACGTGTGAGCGTGGCCGGGGGGCCCACAGCTGAACTGTGCCGGCCGCAGCCTCTGGGGAAACCCCGTGGGGTCCTCTGTGGGACACAGGCTGGTCTGCTTCCCAACTAGGCAACCCTGGGAGACTGGGAGGAAGCGCCAGCAACGTGTGAAGTTTTTTTTACCGGATTTTCGGGTGCCCAAACCCTTTAACAAAATGAGGTACCCCACAAGGAAAGAGGCCATGAGACGCATCTGAAGACACATTTTCCAGGCGCCCCTGGCAGGACTTGGAGGAGCCAGTGGGGCCGACCTCGGGGTGCCCGTCAAGCACCCGGGTGCTGCTGGGAACAGACCCGCTCTGCATCTGCGCACAAAGGATCCGGACTCCCCGTTTCTTGTTCCACGTTAATAAGGGAGGGGCGGGAGACGCCAGCGGCGGCCAGTCGGTCTTTCCGAGGTCCAAAGGCCCCCCGAGGACGGTGACGTCCTCGCTGCCTTGGGCGGGACTCTCTCTCGGGCACGTGGCCCTGCTCTCCCCCCGTGTCAGGGGAGGCCTGCGTCCTGGGGGTGGCACGCTGTTGCGCTGCACCCAGAGTCGGACGGGGAACCAACCCCGTTACTCTAGACACGCTTCCCACGGAAGAGAACCCCTGCTTTCCGGTGATTTCTCCCGAGTCCAGAAACACGTAAGTCAGGTGAGCACGAGTCATCAGGGAGCAAAGACCAGTGGGTGGAGGACAGCCCAGCCCCGCGTGAATAATTAAGAGCCAGTGAAAGTCCCTGTGAGCACAGCTCTGGAGGGGAACGTTGGAGCCAGGCTGGGAGGACACACGCCTCTTCTGGGGCTGCTGCTCCCCCCAGGGAAACACCTGCTAAAGCCTCATGCCCCCCCTGGACACCAGAATGATGACCAGGAGAGGCTCCCAGTTGGGGTTGTGGGTTGTGTCGTGCCCCCAAAAGATGGTGAAGTCCTAACCCCCAGTACCTAAGGGTGTGACCTGATTTGGACATTATTTGCAGATGATCCAGTGAACATGAGGTCATTGGGCTGCATCCTGATCCAACATGACTGTGTCCCTATAACAAGGGGAAATTTGGACGGAGACGCGCACACAGGGAAGACGCCATCCGCAAGCCAAGGAGAGCGTGAGTCCACCAGGGCCTGGACAGCAGCCTGGGACAGCGGCTCCCCGGCAGCCTCGAGGGGAGCCACCCTGCCCACATGGGAGTCCCACGCGTCCAGCTCAGAGGGGAGAGCCTGAGTGTCTGTTCAAGCCACCAGCCTGCAGTCCTGTTACTGCCACCAGAGGAAGCTCAGAAGGTGGAAGCCCATGAGCGTCTGTGTCCTGTGTCTACACCTTTCTTCATGGTGGCAGTGACTTCCCGAAGGAGCAAACCCTCCCCTTCACCTCGGATCCCACCTCTGTCCAACACCTGTCCACAGGTACAGTCTCGTCCCAACACCGCGGTTAATGGTATTATACGTGTGCACCCACATTACAGGGCTCCCCCCGGCCACTCTCACATGTGCACCCACATTACAGGGTTCCCCCTGGCCACGCTCACACGTGCACCCACATTACAGGGCTCCCTCCCCAGCCACGCTCACATGTGCACCCACATTACAGGGTTCCCCCTGGCCACGCTCACACGTGCATCCACATTACAGGGCTCCCTCCCCGGCCACGCTCACACATGCACCCACATTACAGGGCTCCCTCCCCGGCCACGCTCACATGTGCACCCACATTACAGGGCTCCCTCCCCGGCCACGCTCACATGTGCACCCACATTACAGGGCTCCCTCCCCGGCCACGCTCACATGTGCACCCACATTACAGGGTTCCCCCTGGCCACGCTCACACGTGCACCCACATTACAGGGCTCCCCCCGGCCACTCTCACATGTGCACCCACATTACAGGGTTCCCCCTGGCCACGCTCACACGTGCACCCACATTACAGGGTTCCCCCCGGCCACTCTCACATGTGCACCCACATTACAGGGTTCCCCCTGGCCACGCTCACACGTGCACCCACATTACAGGGCTCCCCCCGGCCACTCTCACATGTGCACCCACATTACAGGGCGTCCCCACACCGCACTCGCCTCGGCTCTGCTCAGGCCTCATTCGGAAGCGCTTCCTCCCCCCACCCACTCCAGATTCTTAACTGTGAAGGCATGTCGGGTTAAACCTTTTTAGGAACCATTTCTAAAAATAATTCCAGAGGGAGGATTCGTCAGCCTGGAACTTCTCTCGAGATGACGGTACTGACAGGGAAGACAGAGCTTCCCCGTGGGCGGCCCCACCCGCTCCCCATACGCAGACGTCCGTCGGGGCTCAGCAGTCCCCACTCTGGGCAGGAAGGTCGATGACGTCGGGTCAGGAAAGGTGTTCAAGTGACAGTAAAACAGTTTGTTCAGTTTGTATATTCAGGGATAAATGTCCAGTTCGGGGCATCTCTTTTGGGGAAGTGAACAAGCAGGAGTTGGTCCTCGGAGTGCCGGGGCTGTGGATGGGGACCGTGTGGGGTGAGGTCCGTGTTTCTCAGAGTCCCGGCCAGGGGACCCGACACTAACGGGGTTACTACGTCCAGTGTGTTCTCTGTGGTCTGTGGGCTGTGGCTTCTGTTCAGCTCACGTTTGACGGACACCCTCCCCTGGACACCAGGAGGGAGAGGGGGACCAGGAGGAGCCCCGTCCTGGTCTCTGCAGGTGGGCCCTGTGCCGCGGCTCTGTTCTTGCTCAGCCAGGCCATGGGTGACGTGGGGATGCTGCCTCAGCTTCCCTCCTGCCCGCCTGGAGCCCAGAGGCCTGTGAGCTGGAAGCGCAGGGTCTGCTCGGGTCTTTCTGAGCACAGGTCCTGCCCTGGGTGAGGGAAGTCTCCCAGGAAACACAGGTGCTTCTGACAGTCCTGAAACCGCCTCTCCAGGGTTGTCACTTTATGTCTCAACCTCAACCGTGTGTCATCGTCCCAGGAGGCGGTGGGCTCTCTCCCCGTATGTGCGTTTGAGGACGGCTGCGCGGCTTTCCTGCACAGAGTGAGTCCGAGGAAGGCCGAGCAACACGGTCGTTTGTGAGCACGGTCAGCTCTGCTCCAGACCAGGGTCCTGCCGGGGAAGCGGCTGCGGCCACGTGGTTGAGACTGCTGCGGGGTCCGGGGCGAGTCACGGGCAAGGGCACATCCTGCATGTCCCTCCTGCAGCTCTAGGCTGCTCTTGTCTTAACTCAGCTTTTGCTAAACGTCCCAGGTCTGGGCGCAGGTGGGCTGGTTCCTCTGGAGGCCCCTCTCCTGGGCGTGCAGACCGCTGTCCTCTTCCCGTGTCCTCACGTGGTCGTCCCTGTGTGTCTGTGTCCCGATCTCCTCTTCTTACAAGGACACTGTCACACCGGATCACGGCCACCCTGAGGACCTCACTTCACCTCGATCAGCTCTTTAAAGACTCCGACTTCCAACACAGCCCTGCTCTGAGGTGTTGGGGGTGAGGACGCCAGCATAGGAGTCTCGGGGCCACAGCTCAGCCCCAACGGCTCTCCTGTCCTTAACCCACTGCTGTCCCCAGTGTCCAGACCCGTGCCAGTCACGTTAGGCAGCTCCCACACATATTTTTTGGAAATTTTTGAGTTTTATTGAGGTCAACTTAATGTCCAAAAATTGCACATATTCGAAGAATACAATTTGATGAGTTTGGCCACACGCACAGCCATGACACCATCACGCGATCAGGGTAATCGGCACATCTATCTGCACCCAAAGATTCCTTGTACGCTTTCTCTGTTTTCGTTTTTGTGGTGAAAACACTTAATTTGAGATCTTCCCTCTTAGGCTTTAAGTGCCCAATAAATATTTGCAGGAGAGAGGAGGGCTGTCGCTGTTCTCTGATGCTCATGGCCTTAAACCCGTCTGTGTCACCTCCTGAAGCGGGGGGGATCTCTAAATCTGGGGTAACATGCGGTTCACTGACAGCCTCAGCAGAACAAGTGAGATCCCCACTTCTTCCCTGAGAACCAGGAGCAAAGTGGGGTCAGGGATAAGAGTAAGGGGTGCACAGAGCACCCCCAGGGACCCCCACCCAGAGAATCATCTGCAAAATGCCAAGTTTCCACCTGCAGGGCCTGCCTCCTTGAGTTGGTGTGCAGTCGACAGGCTGCCATGTTCTGACAAGTTGTGTGTGTGTGTGTGTGTGTGTGCACACGCATGCCTGTGTGTGGTCCACGAGTTTCCTTGTGTGTGCATGTGTGTGCATGCATGTGCGAGCGCACATGTGGGTATTGTGCATGTGTGCACGCCTCTGTGTAGTGTGTGTATGATGTGTACACGTGTGTGCAAGGCATGTGTGCATGTGTGCATGTGTGTGTGCGAGTGCACATGTGGGTGGTGTGTACATGTGCACGCCTCTGTGTAGTGTGTGTATGCTGTGTACACGTGTGTGCAAGGCATGCGTGCATGTGTGTGCTCGAGTGCACATGTGGGCGGTATGTACGTATGCACGCCCCTGTGTAGTGTGCATGATGTGTACACGTGTGTGCACAGGCATGCATGTGTGTGCATGCATATGTGTGTGCGTGCGAGTGCACACGTGGGCGGTGTGTACGTGTGCACGCCCCTGTGTAGTGTGCATGTGTACACGTGTGTGCACAGGCGTGCATGTGTGTGCATGCATATGCGTGTGCATGCGAGTGCACATGTGGGTGGTGTGTACGTGTGCACACCCCTGTGTAGTGTGCATGATGTGTACACGTGTGTGCCCAGGCATGCATGTGTGTGCATGCATATGCGTGTGCGTGCGAGTGCACACGTGGGTGGTGTGTACGCACCTGTGTAGTGTGCATGTGTACACGTGTGTGCATAGGCGTGCATGTGTGAGGGTGTCTGTGTGCGTGCATCCGTGTCAGTGTGTATACGTGCACATGTGTGTGTCCCAGGAGCAGAGCCTTGGCATTCAGTTAACCCAGTCAACCTTAAAGCTGCTGTTTTTTTTTAGAAGTAATCTTAGAAAAATAGTGAAGTTGGAACTCTGACCCCACCTTCCTTTTTTCTTCTTTTGTAAATGTTAATCCACCTCAGGAGCCTCCTGCCCCGGCCAGGGTGCTGCTCAGCAGAGCCCGAATCAGCCGCACCGTGCCGGCTCCTCTGGAGGCGGTGGGTCGAACCCGCTCTGCAGGCCAGGCTGGAGAGAGGTGGTAAAGTTGCCTGTGGTCGGGGGGCTCTCCCCTGTGAACCCCGCCCCCTGAGAGCACTGACTTACTCAGTGTTTCCATTCGCCTTTCCCCCTGGAAATGGAGATTCCATTCCATCCTGTGTGACTTGTCATACAAAACATCAGGCGGACAATGACGGTGGCCTATTCTGTGGACCCAGAAGCAAGGAGAGAAGGAGAAACCTCCAGAGTCCTTTGCCCCTGGGTGGGGGGCCCGGAGACTGAGGCCACCCTCAGCACTGGCCCCCAGAGTCAGGGCCCAGCTCCAGGCCCCGTGGCCCTTGCCTCAAGGAAGTTGCTCCTAGTTCTGTTGCCTGGGGCCAGACCTCCTGCCCAGTCTTTATTCTGGACTGGGGGGAAATGAGAAAAATATACATTTATGTGTCAACTTGGCCAGGCCACAGTGCCTGGTTATTCGGTCAGACATGTCTAGACATTGCTGTGAAGGTGTTTTGTGAATGTGGTAATCAACTGAGTACACAGGTTAGTCTCCATAATGTGGGTGGGCCTTGTCCAATCAGTTGAAGCCCTAAGAGCAAGGACAAAGAAGGAATTGTCCTCACGACTGCCGCATGGAAACACAGCCTGAATTTCTAGGCTGCCCACCTACCCTATAGATTCCATATGTAAGGATGTGCCCTAGAAGTTTCAGATATAAACCTGCCAGCCCCACCGTCATGTGAGCTAATCGCTTAAAATCCATTCCTGCCCCTGCCCTTGGTAGGCATATATATAACCCACTTAACTGCCCACATAGGTCTTGGATGCCCATGGGGATGCACATTCCTGGAGATCCAGGAGGCACACTCCCTTGTACCTTTAGTGTCCGAATGAAGATTCCCCTCTAGGTAGGGACACGGGGGGTGGATTGAGGGTCCACCCCTGCTCCCCTCAGTGCAAAGACAAGGAGAGGTAGGTGGAGGTCAAAGTGGCATTTCTGAAGGGCAAGACTTCTGAATGCTGGAGTAAGGATCTCAGAAAGCCCACTCCTAAAAGCATTGAGAACACCGGCAAAAAAAAAAAAAAAGGTGCCAAAATCACCTTTCAGAACACAGGAAATCAACCAAAGGCTTGCAACCATTTGGAAAACATTTATTCAGGAAAAACAGATGAATATTGGTAAGAATATTACCATATTGACATCACTACGAATATCAAGCGTTGACAGGTTAGCCCCAAGGGTTTATCCTGCTTCCTCCTCATCCCTCCACCTCCTGGAAAACTGGCCTCCCTGTGCTCACAGCACCTGCCAAAGCCGGAGGCCTCGCGGCCAGGACACGGGAGCCTGGGTTTGGGTCCCCACAGGCCCGTCCCCAGACAGCTGTCATGCCCGGCCTGCCTGCCAACTCCAGTCCTCGGTCCTACAGATAAAGCAGGCTGGGGGGCTCCTATCGTGGCCAAGCCTCCAGACGCGCCCCGGACCGGCCACAGACCCAGCCCAGCCCGCGCAGAGAACCCAGCTCTGAGATGTTTTCAGATGCTAAGTTTGTAACTATTTGTTGCACAGCGATAGGTAACAAATATGCACGGTATGGCCTTATTTTCCTTCTTTTGTCCCCAGAGGGAGTTGCTCTCCTGAAGGCAATACTTAATAATGCCTATTTCTACTTTGGAGAATTGCCAGAATTAAAAAAGAAATATTTTGCATTCTTGAACATTTACATGCATTTCACAATGTCATAGTTTGTGTTTTCCACTCAGTAGGAAGGTCTCAGGTTTATCCATATGGACTCAGATTTAACTCTCAGTTTTCCTTCGAGTCACTCCCGCGCTGCAGACCAGAGGTGGGCCCTCTCTCTGGGAGGGCCATCTGGTGACTCTGGAGTTTTCCATTAGAAACAATGAAGAGATAGAGATTCCCCCGTGACCCTCTTTATTCTTACATGTGAAGATTTCTTTATGACATTTGCCTTGAAATAAATGGCTGAGTCTTAGGGAAAGCGGGCCTTTAGCTCTAGAAATAGAATTCAGACTTCACACCCAAACCAGGGCACCGCCGGCCCCTGTGTCCGCAGCCCCTTACGTGGTAACCTTCAGCCGGAGTCCGACTGCCACTGAATTTAAGCCTCTTTCCCATCATCTGCATTTGGGTTTTCTCTCTGAATCTTCTGTTTCTGTCCTCTGCCCATTTTCCTAATTAGCTAGCTGTCTTTTTGTATCCGTTTGTAAGATTTCTTGTTACATGAGGGATACTATGCCTTTCATATGGATACAAATGAGAAATATCTTCTCTTACTCTGAGATTTGTCTTACTTCACGCAAATTGTCTTTGTTCAAACAGGAAATTTAAACGTCATGCATTCACACTGCTGTCCTTTCCCATGGGCTTTATGTTTTGTGTGTCCAGGTTAACAGCCCCCCCCCAACAACCCCAGAGTCATAAATATCTTCCTCATACTTCTCACTACGCATTTCTCACTTCCTGTTTTCCTACTGAAATCTAATTCACCTGGATTGTGTCTGTGATATGACAGGTGGGTCATCCTGATTATTCTGTTCTCACCCTCCCAACTTCTGCACCCCGCTTTTCTTTAGGAAAGGCTAAGTTCTCCCAACCGGCCAGTGCCCAGGGAGGAATTGGCTTATCAGTGGGGAGATGGCACCCTTCACCTGCCCCGACTGTGCACCAGGTGAGGACAGGAGAGGAGAAGCCCCTGGTGGGATGGGTAGGCACGCAGAGGTCAGGCTCCTGATGCTGCTGCATTCCCAGCTCGGCCTCTTCTGAGCCTGCGATGCGGGGCCAACCCCTTTGCACCCGGCATCCTACGCCTCCTTGAGAAGGAGTACAGAAGCTCAGACCCATCTGGCTGTGAGGCTGTGGGGATGCACCGGAAGCCTTGAGCCACGAAGGCCCGTCCGTGGACCTCCCTCCACTGGGTGTCCACCAGAGGGGCTTCCAAGGTCCCCCTCACGCTCCAGCGAGTGTCCTTGGCCCACAGGCTCTGCTGAGGAGGCGGCAAAGTCACCCGCCGTCCTGGGAGTATTCACTTCTGGGATGTCCATGTTTAAATAAAACTTTTATATATCTCAATAATGATATCAATAGATCTTAATCTGGATAATTAAAATTCAACAAGACATGCCGGGGATGTAACAAACACCCACAAACCATTTTAATGACCACAAGCTGTTCCCTTGCAGGGCAGCATCCTCGCGGGGTGGGCAGCGCAGGGCTCCAGGCAGAGCATCACTCGGGCTCTTGTGAGACTCGTACCTGGTGGCGTGTTTTCGTCCCGTATTTTATTAGACTCAGTGGGATCCTTTTGTAAGAAGACACTCAGCACCTAGCAGAGGAAACAGCCTGGGGTCAGGGTCCAACTTTGCTCACACGCCCTCTGTGTGGCCTTGGATGAGCCGTGGACCCTCTGTGAGGTCCTGCGGCCCCAGGAGGATGGCCTGTCCACCCCCTCCCAGGGCTCACCAATGTTTATTCATTCAAACAAGGTTTCCTGCGTGCTGTCCTGCGAAGGTCATCTGAGAAGGGAGTGGAGGGCTGGACGTGGGGCCTTACCGCCCCATTTGGCAGCTTGGCACCCTGCAGTATCAGTGAACCGAGCTCCTCACTGTGGCCGGAGGAGGCCTTGCTGACCTTCACTCGCACGCGGTCACTGCCAACCCCTCCTGAGTGCTGTCAGCTGGGCTCGGGGAAGGGGAGGGGTGCCCAGGCGGGCTGGGCCAGGGATGACCAACGCAGGGCCAGAGCTGCTGCCAGAGAACGTGCCCTCTGGGCTGAGGTGGCCTTGGCTCATGGCCAGCCCCACCTGCTGCCAGTCACAGCCCGGGAACTCACCGTTCCTCTCTTCCTTATTTTTTCCAGCTCCAAAGTGGAGATAATAGTGGGTTTTGGTGGTGGTGGGGGAATGCAGCTGGAGAAGTGGTCAGGCCAGGGCGTGCAAATGAGCAGCACTGGCCGCAGCTTGATGGGTCAGCGTGGTCGTGTGGTCTCAAGTGCGTCCGAGCTCACGGACTGTATGCCTGGAGGCCAGGAATCAGAGACAGATTCAGGACCCCGGCCAGGGCTTGCAGCCTGCAGGCTGTGGGCTCCCCCTGGGCTGGGGTTCTGGGAGGAGAGAGTCAGCCCTGTGCTCAGTGGCCAGCGATGGACAGGAAACCAGGACGGACCTCTGGTCCTGGACTGCCTCCTCTGGGCTCGTGGAGATTTGAATCTGAAGTGGTATTCAGGAAGCCCGTGTCCACGGCAGAAAAGGCACCCACTGGCCCTTCCCTTGTGGCCGCAGGTGAGACGATTCAGGAAGCCAGGGCTCAGGTCTTCCCGGTTACCTCCTCATGACCCTCGGGCTGAGGCTGTCCTCAGCTGTTACTCCCCAAAGAACTCAACACAATGATAGTTTTGCTTTATTTACATTAAAATCAACAGATGTTAGCAAGTTAATGCCATTTATTATATAAGATGTGATGACAATACAATTAGTATTTTTTAAACTGTAATTGTAAAATTGACCTTATTAAAATTCCACTTCCTCCATAATTAAAAAAAAACTAATTACTTCTAGTAATTGGACCAGAAATGACATTTTCAGTTCATTAATATTCAGCAAATTGTTTTTGAAGACATTCTTGCGCTGCTTACTGTCAATCTGTAGCATTTCTGTTTATTTCTTATTGAAAAGTAGTCTGGAAATAATAGTTTGCATTTTAACAAGATGTGCATCCACCAATTGCTTTTATAAATAAAGTTTTTAATTGCTAATTAATTTGTGGGGACTCTGCCTCTGTGACACTTTCTAGGCTTGAATGTGGGGGGCAGGGCCCCAACGCCCTGGCCTGGATGGAGCTCATCAGGCCTCCGGGCTACCCGCCTGCCCGCCGCCTCCCTCCTTTTGCCAGCAGTGGGGTGAACAGGGACCCCGGGTCACGCTCTGCTGTGCCTGAATGCCAGAGTCTAATTACTCGGCACCGGGAGGTGGAGGCAAATCAAAATAACGGAGTGTGAACTAGCTTTGTAATTAACTGAGCTCAGTAGAGAAGAGTTTGAAAGAATGGAAATCCAACTGTAGGGCTGCCATGGGGACGGACTCCCGGCTGCACGGGAGGGTGGCGGTGCTGGGCCTGGGGGTATCCTCTCTCCCAGATAAGGCAGAGCTTGTCAGAAGGGCTTCTGTGATCCTGTTCCCTGTTTGCTCCCTGCAGGGTCACTCTCTTGATACATCAAATGTGGGCTCATTGTTTGCTGAAACAGACGCCCCCTCAAGCCCCAGCTCCTCTGAGCGTCCCGATGCCTACGTGCAGAGAGGCCCAAGTGCTCCACTGGACCAGGCAGGGAGGGGCGGATGGTGCCTCCAAAGAGGATGCTGGCCGCCAGTGAGGTCCCTTCCCCCACACTCGTTCTACACGCCCTGGAGGACCCGGGAGCCTTTGGAGCAGCTGGAGTGGGGGCGAGCAGGGTGTGCCCTGTTACAGGCAAGTGGAGAGAAGCAGGGAGCTCAGGGCCCCGAGTGTCCACCCTGGGTGTCTGCTTGGAGGGACCATGGACCGGCTCACTGTCTTTGTTTCTGTGAGGCTGGATTTCTCTAAATTGGCGTGGCTCTTAACGGGCAAAAGAGAATTGCATCATTAAAAGGAAGAAGTACAAAGGCCGGGTGAGGTCCATTGCCCTCTGGGCTGGTCCAGGGAAGCTGCAGTCTCACGTGGTGGCCGCAGGCCAGCATCCAGGGCCATGCCCTGGTGACAGTGTGGTCTTCCTGGGCCACAGCTTCTGCCTGCACACAGCTCCGGGGGAATTGTGGGTCCCGCGGTGATGAAGCCCTGTCATTGTGGCCCACCACCCTCCCAGGTGCCTGGCTTATTCTCTGTCTCTCTTTCTGTGTCTCTGTCTCTGGGTCTGTGTCCATCTCTGTCCACCTTTGTGATCGCGGTTTGGGGTTTTCCCTCTGAGGTCGGGTCAAACCCACATAATCAGACTGCGGGAGGGTGGGAACCTGGAAGTGACCTCGATTACGTCTGCAGAGACCCTATTTCCTGACACAGTGACACCCCAGGTCCCGGGGTCTCGGCCTCCAGCGTCACTCTGAGGGACACAATGCCACCTGTAACAGGGATTTTAGCAGAGTCACATGACCGCATCAGAAACCGTAAAACACCATGAAAGTTCTCCTCAACAGTCCTGCCAGGAGGTGAGGCGAGGTGACCCTCTGGGGACCGCGGATGGCTAGGCAGGACGTTGGGGGCCTCCGGACTCAGGGAGAGCCCTCAGGGTGGGGCTGTGACAGTGACCAGGCAGAGAGCTGGTAGAGGGGCGTCCTCAGCGGCAAGACAGCAGGGCAGCTGTGGTTTTGCAAAACGTGTGTGCACACCGACAGGCACGCATATGTGTGTGCACACAGGTTTCTGAACTCCTGTGTACTCGTGTCTACACATCAGAGCCTGTGTTTGCACGTCAGCAGGCAGTGTGTGTGTGGGGGGAGGAGCAGGCCTCAGACGCCCGAGCTCCCCTCTGCCTGGGTGTGCCCCGCGGAGCTCTGTGGGCTCCAGAGGGCGCCCGGGTCAGCACCGGGGTCCAGCAGGCGCCCTGGGGCTCTGTGGGCTGGCAGGGTTGGTGACCACGTGCCCTTCACACTCAGCACACGTGGAGCATCTCAGAAGCAAGGAGGTCAGCACCAGCCTTTTTAATGCAAATCAGAAACAAGTCGATATTTTACTCCAAGGCGCTATGGAGATAACACGATATAACTTGACACGTTTCTCTCTCTCTCTCTTTTTAAAGTGTGATAAGCTTACAGTTAAGGAGACATCAATGGATGATCTGAATATGAATTTTTACCCAGATGCCAATAATAGAGAAGTTCATCTGTGTCTTCGGTGAACTCCATCCAGACGCCCTTCCCTGCTTCCTTGCAACCTGGTGCTGGGAGGTCAGGATGCCGGGACCCTCTGGGCTCTCCGCCTTGCCCCTGCCCTGTCCATCTCCCACCTAGATGACCTCCCCTCCCGCCACATTCCACCTCCCCGAAATCTCAGTTAGAGTCCAGGACAGAATTGAATGTTACCCAGAAGGATCACCATGCTGAGACTCGTGCATGGGGCAGGCTCTCAAACCCCCGGGAGGCAAGAAAATGTTTTAATTTTATAAGTTTCTCTCCTTCATTCCTGGCCCAAGGACGGGAAGAATTGCTGCTGCAATCCACGCGGGTTTAAGGGAAATGTATTGCTCAGTTATGTGGTCAGCATGCAGGGGCTTCGCTGCCGAGCAAAGGGGATAACAATGCAGAGCAGGCTCTTTAGAACTTGCTTTATTGAATTTCAAGTACTTACAAACTATGTCAAGTGTCAAGAATAATAAGGTAGTAGAATCCATGTCACCTCATCTCAGTTAAGAAACCAGCATTTCCTTTAAAGCCCCTTACGGACCTTCCCACCGCCTTCCCTCCCCATCAGCATCCTGAACGCTGTTTTCAGTATCCCTCTGCTCTTCTTAATTGTTGTTATAACAACATATTACATATTTTTGCATGTCTTTGAATTTTATAAAACAGCCTAATATTATATTAATATAATATTATATTAAGTGGACTCATGTCCAAAACTTGCTTATATTCCTACTGTTATTATGCTCCTGACATTCACTGATGTTGTTTCCTGTCACTGAAATAAATGCATTCATATTCATTGATATTCCTTTGCACAAGTATATAAACATATTTTATTTATTTACCTTATGATTGATGGACATCTGGCTTGCTTCTGGTTTTCTGGTTTTATGCTGTCGCGGGCAGGATGCCCGTGAGCTCCTTTTGCTTCCTGATGCGCACAGGCAAGAGATGTGTTAGAACCGAAGCCTAGCCATGGAATTGCCTGAACATAAATCATGCTCAAATTCACTTTATATGACAAGGACAAGTCATTTTCCAAAGTGATCGTTCCAATATTCTCCCACCAATGGTATATTAATAGTTCTGGATGCTCCACATCTTTGTCAACAGTTGATACTTTGAGATTTCCATATATATCTGCTCTGCTCTTGATAGACAGTTGCATTGCATAGACAGTTACATATTATAAATAAAGTAGCTATGACCGTTTGTGGGCAAGTCTTTTCTGTGGACAATTATTTCCATGACTCCTGGGCATACACCTGCAACAGAATTGCTCTGTCAGAATTGTATACTTACATTTATAAGAAATCTTTATTTGCCATTTTTTTCTCTCCTTCTTTGCTTTATTCTGCATTGACATTTTTTTCTTCTTTCACATTTTTCCTCTGACACTTTGGACAATGGACACTATGTGTTGTTTTAGTGATTAGTCTATAAATGTTGTCACTCCTACACTTAACTCACCAAATTATAAAATTAGTCAATCTCCTCAACTTCCTCCATGTATGACAAAGACCCCAGGATATTCTAGTCCTCTCTCTGACTCATGCACCATAATCGTTACATATATTTTTTGGTAACACCTCAGGTATTACTATATTTTGCATAATCGTTTATCTCACCTTGGTGATTTCTCTATGCCTCACTCCTCTTTCTGTTCGAGACCTCCTGGTAATGCTGTCCTTTGGTGCCAACTGCACACTTAATTTCTGTGAGTGAGGGTCTGTTGGTGCAACCCGTCCCTGTGTTTGGGTTCTGAAAAGCGTGCTTCGCTCTTGTCCCTGAAAGATGCTACGCGCAGGTGCAGACTTCCATCTCACCTGCACACTGTGGGGGCCAGTCAGCCGTCTCCCTGCTTCCCCGCGAGGGTGGCACGTCGGCTTTCAGGCTGCGCGCGGTTCCTCGAAGATGCTCCCTCCTGACTCCCAGCCATGTTTAGACCTTCTCCATATCTGTGCATGTCTGTACTGTCCCTGTGTTGTTTTGGTGCATAAAGTTTGTTCAGATTCATTCTGATTGGAATTAATTGGCCTTCTTGAATCAGAGATATCTTTAATTCCTTTCTGTTTTTAAAAAACATTTTATTTATTTATTTTGATGGAGAGAGAGAGAGAGAGAGACAGCGAGAGAGGGAACACAAGCAGGGGGAGTGGGAGAGGGAGAAGCAGGCTTCCCGTGGAGCAGGGAGCCCGATGTGGGGCTCGATCCCAGGACCCTGGATCATGAGCTGAGTGGAAGGCGGACGCTTAACAACTGAGCCACCCAGATGCCCCTCTATTTTTTTTGAAGTTTATCAGCCATTATTGTTTAAAATATTGTCTCTGTCTTATTGTCTGTCTCTTGTTCTCTTTCTGGGGCTCCAGTTAAATGCAGGTAAATGTCCTCATTCTGCGTTCAAGCTTCTTGTCCCCCCCTAGTCTCTCCGTCTCTCCAGATGCATCCGGTATAATTTTTTCTTCTATAACCTCTAGCTTACTAATTCCTCCTTCTCTTCAGCTTGTCTGTCAGCTATTAAATCTACCCACTGAATTACTAATTTCAACAATTGCATTTTTCACTGGTAGCAGTCATGTTTGCTTCGGTGAAGACCCAGCCTGGTCCTTGTTCACCTTCTGGAGTCTCTGGTCCTTGTTCACCTTCTGGAGTCTCTGGTCCTTGTTCACCTTCTGGAGTCTCTGGTCCTTGTTCACCTTCTGGAGTCTCTGGTCCTTGTTCACCTTCTGGAGTCTCTGGTCCTTGGAGCGTGTTGTCGGTTTGGGTCTTTCATGCATTCTGTCTCCTTTGTTTACTTTCCATCTGTTTTTTGCTCTCTTGCTCATTGTCTCCTGTTTCTGTGTCCGTTTTGTGATTCTTTCATGATGAACTGTTCTGGAAGCTTTCGCAGAACAGCTCCTAGCCTCCAGAGGCACCGTCCAGGGGCTCTTTGAGCGGAGGGCTAGGTTAGGATTTTATCTGGACCACACGGTTGGTGTGTGCCTGGGTTGCTAATCCAGGTCAGATGGCGTGTTGTCAAGAACTCTTAAAAGGCGCTCACCCCTTCCAGCACCAGCTCAGACACCGACATTCTGCGGTGCTGTCTCATGCTGGGAAGGGTCGCCTGCCTTCTGTGTGCTGAGATGCGGTCCTGCGGGGTGGTCTCGCTGCGCTCCCTACCTCGGGAAGACTCTCGGCTTTGCCTTCTTCCTGCAACAGACCATGAACATTGATGTTCGAGTTCACCACAAATAGCCTCAAGGTGAGAACCTGTTCTGGCTCCGTCCTCCCCCACCTCGCGGGTGGCCTGGCTTTTCGTCCACTGATACACTTTGTATATTGTAAAAATATTTTATTTGGATTTTTTTTTTGTCTTCAGGAGGGGATCCAGATATTCATGCTTCCAGAATGAAATTCTAGAGCAGAGTCTATAAAACTGTGGTCACAATGAGTAGGTCATGAAGTCAGACCAGAGAGTGGTGACCAATATTTTTAGGTAGAACTGAGTGAAATGGAACAAGAAATAGCGGGTTGCTGGACGTGGTGAGTATTCTGTGATTACACTTTGAGTTCATGCGTGCACCCAAGCACACACATGGGTAACTAGGTTCCTTGTGACTGTGCTTCTTACTCCCGGTAATATCATAATTATCTCTAGGCTATCACTGCGGTTGCCAGCCACCTGGGGGTCTTGCCTATTCTGATTCAGCAGGTCTGAGCGGGGGGGCCCAACAATGCATCTCCAGCAAATTTCCTGACGGCACCAGTCCTGCCGGTCTGCTCAGTGCAATCCGCATGCCACCTCCCACCGTGCGGTTGGTGCAGGACACTGGGTCAAGAACACAGCTTTTAAGCTCTGTGCTCATCACACCCGAAGCCTCTCCCCATCCTTGGCGCCACAGACCCTCAGGTGCAGCCAGACCCACAAGGCCTTTCGTGCTGTGGAGGCTCAGAAGTATTGCGGTCATCTGCAGACCCCTCTCCGGGTCCGCTGTGCCCCATAATACCATAAAACATGGGCGCTCAGGACCGTCCTTCTCGGTAGCCTTCCGAAACAGCGGGTGTCATTTATCTTCATGCACTGAGTTTTCTCTGTTGAAGGTTTTTTCCCCTCACTGCAAGATGTGCATACCAAATTTCCAGAAGTCAATCACTGAAAGCTAATAAAGATGCCCAATAAATTCTGAATACACTTTCAATCGAGAACGCCATATGCAAATGACAACGTAATTCCATTATTAAATGTTATTCCTGAAACACTAGCGCTAGGCAGAGCTTTTTAAATTGTAGGTCCAGCATAATTGCTGTTGTGTTTTCTGGCAGCAACAAAGACTATAGTCAAATGGCTACAAAATATAATCGGCTGTTCCGCCCGCCTTTGTTTTCCAATGTAACCTACTCGCATTACTATTTACATATCAATGCAAACTTCCTTTTGCTAAATCATGCAAACGAAATAGCAGGGTTCAGCACAGCCCTGCAATGGAGCGCTGGGGATCACTTTATAAGCTATTTCTTTTTTATTTATCCCAGATCCCCAAACATTTGGGCTGGCCAGGCCAGTAATGCAATTATTCTGAATCTCTGGCTCGAAAGCGCTTGTGGTTATTGTGCCCGTTTGCTCTGGCGTGGATCCAGAGATTAGAGGGCAGGAGGTATCTCCAGCCCCAGCGGGGTCTCCGCTGCTCCGAGCAAGCGAGGG
This sequence comes from Halichoerus grypus, assembly GCF_964656455.1. Taxonomy (NCBI): domain Eukaryota; kingdom Metazoa; phylum Chordata; class Mammalia; order Carnivora; family Phocidae; genus Halichoerus; species Halichoerus grypus. The sequence goes on along the minus strand of NC_135717.1, from coordinate 178,043,388 downwards.
ATTAATGGTGAGGGAGCCGGGAAAGCCAAAGGGGCCTGGCTTTTCTGTCTCAACTTCAGAAATAGCAGGGTCTTGACTGTACACTCCTCTCTAGTGGGCTTTCACGGGGGCAAGCGGCACGGAGCTGCTGGTCACCTGCTCCGAGGGGACAGAGGTGCAGATGCCACGCGAGGACGGGGTGAGCCCTTCGCCCCTTCTCTGTGGACGGGCTGTTACAGGTTTGTACGGCCGTGCCCTAACCCGTTCGTCTCCTGAATGTTTCCAAAACGGAACTGTACGTAGTTGTGAAGACAAACAGTCTGTGAGGTGTCAGAACAGCCAAATAGCAAGAAATCCCTTCCTTGTCCCGCAGTTTCGCCTGACGCGGTCTGCACCCCGGGGTCGGCACGGCAGCGTCAGAGCCCGGCGGCCCCGGAGATGCGCGGAGGTCGGAGGCTGGGGGTGGCCCCGTCCCGGCCGGGCTGCTGGTGAGGCTGGGCAGTGCTGCAGGAGCCCTGCACAGCCGGTCCCGCAGGGACATGGGGATGCTATTTGATTAATGACACCGCCGCTCTCCCCCTTTTCTTAATTAAGGAAAACCCAGGAACAGGGCAGATCCGGCAGTCTCTGACCTGGCGTTCGAGATAGTCACCTTCTGGCGGCGTCACTGGTTGGTCAGCCGGAGGTTTCCCAGAGCGGCTGCTGTCGGCCTGGGCTCGGTGAGGAACAGAGCTCGTCCAGAGCCTGCTGGGGGAAGCCTGCACTGCGCTGAGCCTCGGCCACAAAATTCAGGGCAGGTTTCTTAGCCTCAGTAGGATGACAGTTTGGGTTGGGTGGTCCTCAGGGATGGAGCCTGCCTTGTGCATTGCAGGGTGTTGAGCAGCATGCTAGTTTCTACCCACAAATACCCATGTCATTGCCCAGGCTCGACAATCAGAAATGCCTGCAGACATTGGCGTGTGTCCCCGGGGCACACAGTCCCTCCAGAGAGGACCACTCACTCGGGGTACAGCACATTAGGGACGCTCGTTCGCCTGAACCCTACCCACCTCTGTGTGTCCACGCAGCTCCCAGGACCGTGGTGGGCATGTAGGACGTGCCCAGTGGAGCCTTCGGGGAATGCACAAAGGAGCCCTTCTTAACCTTAATTTGGTAGATTAAAAGGAAGGACTTTAAATCACTTAGGATGCACTTGTCTTCAAGAACAGATTGCGTGAACAACAGTGACTCAAGCAGGAAAGACATTTAGAGATCCCACAGGGTAGGGCTGGAGTGTGCTGGGGAGCTGGCTCCTCGCCTTCCTGCTCTGCTGCTCATAGCTTTGTCAGCCTTAGAAATAAAATAGCGAGTTTTTGCACCAACAAAATGAGTTAGTTGGAACAGCACAGGAACTGCAACTCCGGACAAGTAAACTATGGCAGACCACAGGCAAGTCTGAGGAGACAAAGGGGAGGTCAGCTTTTATTAGGTGTTAGGAGGAAATTGGGGAAGGGTGTTTTGGACAGAAGTTCTTTGGAGCAGAACAAGAGTTCGAGGTGTGGCAGTTCCTCACTGGCTGTAAGCCAGGGCAGGGGGGACCTTTCTTCTCTCAGAAGCAGGAGATGAAATTCCTGTGTGAAGTCTGCTCTCAAGTGTCAAGATAATCCTTATCTTCCTTCTTCCTGCCGGTGGTGCGGCTGCAAGGTGTGGTTCATGCGTGAGCGCACCTCCTTCAGGGCTTCCGGACTCCAAGTTCAGTGAGGTTTCCTTTCCTTGTTTCACAGCTTCATGGTGGCAAAGTGGCTGCCACAGCACCAAGCATCACAGCCACATTCTAGGAGGGAAGAGGCATCTTTCATCAGAAAAGCAGGAAAGCAATGCTCTCTTGAAGCTCCCTACAGACTCCCTGAGGTCCCGGTGGCCAGATCTGGTCGCACGGTCACCCTTTGCTGCAAGGTTAGCTGGGGAGGTGGGGGGAGTGTGTGGAGGAAATGTGTCATTACCTTATCAGAAGCAGCACACATGTTTATTAATGGCGACACATTCTTGCTCCCTTTCCTTCACTGGGAGAATATTTCTGTTATTCCTCTGCTTTCAGTAATAGGACGTGGACTCTGATTGCAGTTAGCATAGAGGAATGTTTTTGTTTTGTTTTGATTTTGATTTGTTTAATTTCAGAACGTGCTGGTGGAGAAGGGAGGACATCTCTGGGCCGGTTTCACAGGCTAGGGCATGTTTGTGACTGGCGAGGCTTAGCGTGTTCTCCTCCCCGACTGACCGCGTCCCTGGGGATCCCAGCCAGGACGCGGGGCTGCGGAGCGGGGCCCCCAGGGCGAGGGGAGGCTCTCGGCTTCCTTCTTCCCTCAGGCTGTTACCAGATGGTCCAGGACCTCCCCGGTGTTGATGAGCAGCCCCAGTGGTGACAGCTGATCCCAGACCCTGACGTGGTGACTCAAAGTCCCACCTGGAATACAGTGCTGGTCCTACTGCATTCACTTTCTCCAATTCTTTGGTGAGCAAGCTGTATCTTTAATTTTTCCTACTTTTTTGTCACGAAAAATTTCAAATACATATAAAAGTAGAGAACAGAATCTATCAGAGTCTACGTCCACATAAACCACGCCGAAGGTCGGACCTCACCCGGCCTGGGGTCCCCACTTATTTCCTTCTGTCTCGGATTATTTGGAAGTAAATTTCAAATGTCACTTACTTTTTAAGTGAATAGTTCTACACGGCCCCTCAAAGATAAGGCCGATGTTTTTGAAGCATGACTTTGTTGTTATTGCCCCCAAATCTGGTTGTGATTTCTCAATACTGTCGGATGCCAAGTCCTGCGCAGGGTCTCCTCACTGTCTTCCAGCTTCTTGGTTTATCCTTGAAATCGGGTTCTGAGCGTGGCTGGCTGTCCTCTATCCGTGGATCCTCCTGCAGCCCGGGGTCACCTCCGCACCGGTGGGACGCGAGAACCTGTAAGGTCAAGTCTGCGTTTTGGCAAGACTGCTCGTGGGCGGTGGAGGTGCTGTGCTGGGAGGTCAGGGGCGCATTCTGGGGGGCACAGGGGGCCTGGCTGAGGATTCCCGTTACTGATTCTACGGGTGAGATTCCGAGGTCTGCATTTAAGCCCCCACCTGGCATCTTCTGTTCGGAGAGCCTCTGCGCCTGGTGCAGCCTTGGACCACAGACACCGGCCGCGGGAAACAGCGGGCTCATCGGAAGTGGTTCACGTCTCCGTTTCTGCAGAGGCTGTCATCCTGGAATATCGCACTCGGGTGTGCTGTTAAATTCCTGTATTTACTGTCAGTCGGAATATAATTGGTCCCCATGTGTTTACGCCACTGACTAGATACTGTTGGGTCCTTATCTTATTTTACTTTCTATCTTTGGATACTGCTCTTAAGGATTTTTTCTACTATACTTTTCCATTTAGAATGACCGTCTGATTTGTCTCATTAAAGGTTCTAATTCTCTCCTAAGCTCTCCATTTTCATCCGTTCTATTTATCTTTTCCTCTCTTTTCTGGAACATGGTAAGCACAGCGATTTCAAAGCCCTGTCTACCAACTCCCAACACTGAGATCATCTGTGGTTTGCTCCTGTTGTGTATTTTTCCTCCTGATTGTCCATGACGTTTTCCCTCCTCATTTCGTGTCTGGTAATCTCTTTATTCCGTGGTTTTGTCATCTGTCCACCATCAGGAGGATGGTCCTGATTTTCAAGTGTGTGAGGAATTCTCGGCCAGAGAGATCAAACTCTGAGTCAGAAAAACAAACCTGAACAAATTTAAAAGAATTAAAGTGACATGAAGTAGGTTCTCTGACATCACCAGCACCTGATTGGGGAAATATGAAATGGAAGCATGTTGAGGGACCACCACGCATGTCAGAATGGCTCGAGTCAAAAGGACAGACAGAACTAAACCGACAAGGATGTGAAGAAGCTGGAAGTCTCACACACTGCTGATGGGATTATAGAAAACAGCTGTTTCTTCTACAGCTGAGCCTGTGCTCGCCCTGTGACCTGCAGTCCTTGTCTCATGCATTTACTCGGGGGAATTGAAAACTGTGTTCACATAAGCACCTGCACATGGATGTTTATGGAAGATCTGTCGTAACAGCTCAACTCTGGAAGCAATCCCCAAAGAGGGTAGGCGTGTGGTGCCCAGACCGCACGCTCTTGGACAGGCGAGTGGTTAAGCCAACGGGGCCATCGCAGAACGGAACACCATTCCGCAAGGAGAGGGAGGAATGGTTGTTACACACGACAGCTTGTACGGATCCCGAGCCATCATCTGAGTGACAGAAGTGGTTTCTCTATGGCCTGTGATTCCATCGGTGTGCTCTTCCAAATGAGACAAAGCCATGGTGATGGAGAGCCAGCCACTGGCTGCCGGGTGTCGGGAGGGCGGGAGGGGCGGCTCTAGAGACAGACGGGAAGTTTCGTGGTGATAGAATTGTTCTGTGTCCTGATTGTGATGGTGGACCCTGCTCCAATCCACCACGGGCTCTCATCTAGACAAATGGAACTGTTTCCTTACACACCTGCTGGGAGTCGTGTGGGCACCTGTCAGACCCAGTCTCCTCCACCGGCAGAGCGAACATTTTCAAGATAAGATCTGACCCATCACACCTGAATTCACTTTTCCCTCCCATCCACCAGACCCTTCCTCTGGGGCCTCATCCCTCAGACTCTTCAGCCCCTGGGGCACGGCTTTGTCTACACTCCTGGGTCTCTCCTTCTCTTTCCCAGCTTCTGTGACTCCATCAAATATCAGAGTTTTCACGACCAACTGGTGGCTCCTCTCTCATTGTGTGGGTCATATTCATTGTCCGCGCATTTTACACCTACTTCTGTTGGATCGCTGCGGGGATGTCCCAAGGCAGGGAGCCCCTGAGGTCTTGGCCGTGGCCGCCCTGTACGCTGGCCCGTGCTGGGCTGGCACAGAGCACGTGCTCCGGGAGTAACTGCGAGGACACGGGAAGAAACGGAACTCATCAGATGCGCACGTGACAGACCCTGCGTCCAGAGCCAGAACTTTCTGGCCACAAACTGAGGTTGTTTCCTTTACTCTGAACCGTTTCTAATCATAATCAGACCAAAGAGAGCACTGTGAGATGCCATGTGTGGAGAATGGACGGGTAAGCTGCGCAGAGGGCCTGTCTGGGCTGCCCATCTGGTCCCACTTGGCCGGGCGCCCAGGAGGCCACTGCGGACTCTGTCTGTGCTGGCATTCGTGACCTGTGAGACCACCCCAGCTACAGCTCCATCTATCAGTCCTCTCGCTCCTGCTGGGCCGGCCTTGATGGTGACTTTGAGGAATAATAGGAAGGCAGGACTGGAGAGAAAGCCGCTGAGGGGTGTCCACTGTGTGATGGCAGCTCTGGTGTGTCATGACCAGCTGTCTTGTCCAGCAACACCCGGAGGTGCAGGGCAACTGCTCCTTTCCAGCGAGGCAGCCATGGGGTCAACATGCCTCTTTCCTTGCTCTTTACTGCTCTATCTCTTAAAATATTTCTATGTGCGGGTGCTTGCTGTTTTCCTCATATGGGTTTCCTCAACCAATCTGCACGGATAGGGGCCACGATTGTGTCCATTTTACAGGGAGGGGACTGAGGGGCAGATCCAGGACCCTGTGAGATGGAAATTCATGTTGGGTGGACCCAAGATTATGTGATCAAAACCAGGTCCTAGGTGAGTCTCCAGTCCCCTCCAGATAGTCACTTAGATTTGGGGGTGGAGTCAGGGTTCTTAGAGTGTTTATCCCACACACACTGTTGAGGTCCTTCCTCCCTTCTTCCTTCCTTCCAAATGGTTTGCCTGCCAGCTCTGTGCTATTGACTCTGCACACCCCCCATGAAGCAGCTTGCATGTTGCCTCCTCGGAGAGCGTTGTTATCACCCTTGACCTGGTTAGTGCTCCTTGTTTCAGTCCTTGTAACAGGCTACACCTTCTTTCATAGCATTTATTATGGGAAGTAAATAGCTCTGGATTACTGTTTGCTCAGATCGACTTGGAGCTCCGGAGGGGAGGTTCCTCTGCCACGATTCCTTTACCCAGCGGAGTAGGTGATACGCCCCTACTCGGCAGAGCAGTTGCTTGGTCAGTGCTTGCTTGTGGAAAGCATAGACACCACGGCCTGTGCTGGGCATTAAGGGCATGGGGGCACCTATGCATGCCTCCCTCAAGGACCCAAAATCCTAGTGGGGGAGGCAGCATGGTGACCGCTTCTTGTGCTACAGATGATAGATGTTACTGTCATGACACACAAAGAAGCAAGGGGCACTTGCTCTGTGCCGACATGTCGGTGTGTGTTGAGGGTGATGGGGGCTCACTGGAGGGCAGGAGAAGCCTCCATGTACTTCGCTGACTTCCCTGTGAACAGTCAGGGGAGATGGGAGTGTTTGGCTTGGGACTGTGTCCTCAGGTGCTCCATGCAGAGGGGGTATCAGTGCATTTTTATTGCACAAATTGATTGTAATTTGGAGACTCTGACTGATTGCCTTTCCTGGTATGATCATATAGTGTTGAAAGCAGGGGCTGTGAAGCCAGACTGGTATGAGTCTTGAATACTTGAGTACTCAGGCTGTGTGACCTAAACCAAATAACATAAAATAATATAACCTTTCGCAGTTCACTTCCCCCATTAGTACATTAAGAAGAGTCAATGGTGCCTCTGTCATATTCAGTGTGATAATGAATATTCAGTAGTTCTTGGTATGTGGATTTAATTATCACCATCACCACCACCATCATCACCATCACCACCATCACCATCATCATCACCACCACCATCATCATCACCATCACCAACATCACCATCATCATCATCATCATCACCACCATCACCATCATCACCATCATCACCAAAATCATCACCATCACCATCACGATCACCACCACCAACATCACCATCATCACCACCATCACCATCACCATCACCACCACCAACATCACCATCACTACCATCACCATCACCACCATTATCACCATGATCCTCATCTTCATCATCATCATCATTAGAATCATTTATACATTTTTCTGTTTCACCACCAAATTTATGAACATTTCATATGTTCATGTGCCATATTATATTGACTTGTGTCCACTGGATTGTATAGGTAGTAATCACACATTTATTGTTTTCTAAATTGAGTTGAATTTTGCCAAATGTGGACCATTTGTAAACTGGAACTTGCAAGGCTGTTGAATTGACAAGAACAATGAATTCAACATTTGGACATTAGCTCTGATATTCTATATTCAGTTGGGTCTCAATGTTCTGTTGGACTGCATGGTTTCTAGGGAATTAGTAATGTCTTAGTAATGTCTTCAAGACTTGAAATATTGATGGCATAAACCAACCAGCAGTGAACTGGGCTAGTGGGGGGTTGTCTTGGGAGAGTCAGGGAAGGGGTGAGGTGTGTGAGACTTGGCAACTGGATGATCTCTGGGGAGGAGTGAGTAAGGAGTGTGTTGAAGGGGGGGCACCCATAAAAGCTGGAGTGGGCTGTCCACATAGCAGACCATCAGACAAGCCATATGGGAGCCTGGGATACACTGTGTGACCTTAGGACATTCACTGAACTTCTCTAAGATTCAGTTTCCCCATCTGGAAAATGGAATAGTAGGAGCCACTGATTCGTAGGTTTGTTGTGAGCACTGAAGTGGGGTGAGGGGTGTGGAGCACACCCTGGGACACAGGAAGGGTTCGTATCTGCCAGGATGTTCTGGGCTATGTTGCAGTAACAAGCAGCTCCCGAATCTCAATGGGTTAGTGCTTCAAAACTGTGTTTCTCACTCATGCAAGTTCAGCCAGAGGCCCTCTGGCTCTCTGGACAATTATCCCATGTCTTGGGCCAGCATTCCTGGATGCCTTGATCCTATGCACCCTCATGTCAATCCATGCCTCTCTGGTTGCTGTGGTGAGGGAGCAGAGCACCGGCACATGCTTGGGCCCCGGAGCGACACCTGTCGCCCCTGCCCAGGACCCAAGGCCTGAACTGGTCACGTGGCCCCACCTGTCTGCAACAGGTGGCGGGGAGGCACAATCCTCCTTGAGCCCCAAGAAGCAGACTGTGCATGAGGGCCGAGCGGCTTCACCGTACCCCTCAGAGCAGGTCCGATAGAAGCATTTCTGTTTTTGTTGTTGCTGCAATGAAGTTTATAAAAAGCTTGAAGATGTAATAACTTGGTTTCTGTTAAGATACACCTGAATAATTCTTGCACTGAATTGGCTCTGTCAAAGTATCTTCTCCAAACAGCCGTGCCGCCGTGTCTCGCTTCCGAAGCGTGATGGAGAGGAGGTGTGTGGGCGGGTCATGGTGCTGGACGTCAGCTCGAGGCCCAGTGAGCGGCTCTTGTCTGTGGGGAGTCAGGTCCTCAAAGTCTCTGAGCCATTGTCTGCATTTAGAATTTTGCTGGGGTCCCACCTGATTTTAAGATTTAAAAAAATCTTGAGAAGTGAAAGTCATTGGGGTACCTGGGTGGCTCAGTTGTTAAGTGTTTGCCTTCGGCTCAGGTCATGATCCCAGGACCCTGGGATCGAGCCCCGCATCGGGCTCCCTGCTCCGCGGGAAGCCTGCTTCTCCCTCTCCCACTCCCCCTGCTTGTGTTCCCTCTCTTGCTGTGTGTGTCTCTCTCTGTCAAATAAATAAAAATAAAAATCTTTAAAAAAAATAAAAAAAAAGAGAAGTGAAAGTCATTATTTAAAATGTGCAAGTGCCCTTTAACCTTGAGAGGCAGAGACGTCAGACCATTCCCAACGCAGATTGTAACTGGTTTCCAGAAGATTGGCAGGATGGCCTTACACAATAATTTAGACCAAAGAATGGCAGGATTGCTTTGGTAATGTAAAAATACATCTATAATTGTGTGAATGATTGTGGTTAAGTTAGAACTAGGAAGGCTTCTTGATTTTTTTTTTTTTTGGAGGGAGGCCTAGGTGAAAAATTATTTCTTGGTCCGATTGAAACATTGCACAGGGATGTGCCACGTGGGTTGTTCTCTAGGAGCTAGAAACACCTGAAAGAGGCGCATAGGTGACCCAAGGGAGACAGCGCGCCTGGAGGTGGGGAGGGCCACTGTTCTGCCCGTCCGGGAGACTGGGGCCCCTGGGGGTGGGAGTGGTGAGTGCCCGGAGACAGGACCTAGGTGGTAACGGACGATCCTGAGGATGGGCTGACTGGGGCCCCCGGAGCCACAGACTTTTCAGGAGCCCGGGATTTCCCTGGAGCTTGAAGGAGGAAGAGTTTGTGGGTGTCCCCGGGAACCAGGATGGTGCAGTTCACTTGCTGCGTCTTCTGTGCCTTGATTTCCTCTCTTACATCCCCAGTCCCCTCTGCCTACCCCCTGGGACCTCATCAAGCCTTCAGCGAGAACTGGGCTCTGTTTGTTTGGTACTTGGTGCCTGGTATCATCTTAAGGTGGAAGCATCCTTCAGTCTCCCAGATGGGAAGCTGGCAGGTTTCTGGAATGCCGTGCTGTTTGGTTAGCGGCCCAGTGCGGCCGACGGGCAGGGGGGCATCTCTCTGGGGACGGGCTGTGCCACACACTCTCTCCCGAGGTGTGCTCTCCGCCCCACCCTGCCCTTGTCCAACGCGTGGAAACACGTCCCCCACTAACCTGGCCGCCTCATCTGAGTGATGATGCTGGGTTTTGCACAGAAGTGATTTGTCAGAACTCTGCGGGTGGAGGAAAAAGTTGGAACAGGACACAAAGAAATCTATTGTGAATTAATAGCAACAAATCCAGGCAGATGGAGAAAGTGAAAAGCTAATCAAAGTGCAGATCAAAGAAGTGGAAAATGAAGATCAGGATGTGCCGCTCTTGCCGGCGTCCCAGTGGTCCCCGTCTGTAGCTCCCCACTTGCCTTCTGCACAATTGCAGAGATGCGTTCCCAGTCAGTGAGACCCTCCCAGGGCCCCGTTCCTGCTGCTGGAATCTGCTCTCAGTGGGGAGGCGGGCTGATGAACTCCGACGCCCCAGCGTCCCGTGGAAACGCCACGTCTTTGGAGAACAGAAGGCGTCCTGAGCCACACAGACCGGCGCTGGGGAAGGTTCCGCATCTGCCTTCAAAACCAGTGCTGGGCACGCGGTTACAACGGATCTCCCCCTTCATGACTTAGTGTAATAGGAACGGAGACAAGCGGGCGTGTTTCCACCCCTGAGCGGGACCGGATGGGTGACCAGACCTGGGTTTCCACAGGTGTCCCAGGATTTATAGATTCCAATTACAATGTACATGAAGAAACGATCCACGTGCCGTCCTGTGCAGCGTGACCTCCCTGGCAGGCCACACAGGGGTCGGAATCACTCATGCCCGTTCTGTGCGCCACCCGGCGCCGTGGGTGAGTGCGGAGGCGGGAGCTGCGTGTGGAGCCGGGCACAGTGGGGGTCTCACCATGGAGGTGGTGCTGGCATCGAGTGGGTGCAGCTCATGGGTACACAGGATGGCCCCCAGCGAAGGAGGATGTGGCCCAGATGTCCACAGCTCGGGGTCCACAAACCTTATCCTAGGATGACCATCCATAGACACTGACTCACTGAAGGTATGAACCTGGTTTGGACGCCCACAGGCTGGCCCTCCCTGTGCACTCCGGGGACCCGCTCTGACCACTGGGCATTCCCACAGCTCGCTGTCCAGAGGCAAGTCCAGTGCAGGCCGCCCCATCTCTGGCTGAGCCTGTGCGCTCCCTAAGTCCCTGCCCACGCGGCCAGCACCCCAGGGCCTCTCTGCACTCCGTGCTCTTAGGAGGTCTGGGGGGCCCAGCCTGCCTCGCTGTGGTCCCTCCTGCTCAGGGGTCCCGGGGGGTGTCTGCATAGCCAGCCCCAGGGAGCCCTGCCATGGCCCCCCACCCGGGCTCTGTGGGTCGGTCAGCTTGTGTGCTGCTCTGGGGCTCAGAACCAGGGCTGCGTTTGCGCACACGTAAAACGAGGGCACGATGAGAGAGCTGTGGAGTTTCACCCCACGGGGGCTCTCCAGGTTCAGAGAAGGGAGAGTAATGAGTGCGGGGTCTCCTGCCGCAGTGTGTCCCGAGCGGGGGTCCACCTGGACGAGGACTGGCAGGGCAGAGGGGGACGGGTTCCGAGAGGCGGTGGGGGAGCCCGTGAGAGGGCGAGGACTGGGCAGGCCGTCAGCGCGTCAGCACGCGCACATGGGCTGGCCGAGTGCGGGCCTCCCGGACAGGTCACAGGTCACATGGGACCCCAAACCTCTGTTATGCTGTGTAGGCTTCTAGATGCTTCTCAGCGCTCCTTCACTGGACCGTCGTCTGAGAGGACTTCGCGGACAACCTCCCGTGGGGCTGCAGCTGTTACTGCCCCCCTGTGGCTCTCCAGGCTCCTCTCCACGATTTTTGTTTTTGTTTTTTCAAGATTTATTTATTTATTTTTAGAGAGAGCGAGAGAACAAGAGAGCGCAAGAGGCAGAGGGAGGGAATCTCAGACTCCACGCTGTGTGGAGCCCGACGCAGGGCTCAATCCCACGGCCCTGAGATCGCCACCTGAGCTGAAACCAAGAGTTGGAGGCTTAACCGACTTCGCCACCCAGGTGCCCCCTCCATGGTTTTTGAAGTTACCTTAATATTTGCATTTACTCTCAACGTTACTACACATCCTTGATTAATTGCTGCTTTGTTCTTCTTTAAAAACTGAAACAATTTTTTTGTTGCTTTCAATGCTATTTGCCCAAGATATGCCTTATATCTCTCTTCTCTCTCTATCTAACCAAATTAAATATACACAATCTATGCATATATATACACACACATTATCCTCATTGTCCTTTTTTTTTTAAGATTTTATTTATCTATTTGACAGAGAGAGAGATAGCGAGAGCAGGAACACAAGCAGGGGGAGTGGGAGAGGGAGAAGCAGGCTTCCCATGGAGCAGGGAGCCCGATGTGGGGCTCGATCCCAGGACCCTGGGACCATGACCTGAGCCGAAGGCAGAGGCTTAAAGACTGAGCCACCCAGGCGCCTCCTCATTTCCTTTTTTTAGGCTTGTAAACACCACACAGGTTGAATTTGCTTAATTTGGTTGATTTGCTTCAGAGCCTCCACCCTTTAAAAAGTATGTTTAACTCATTTATATTTATTGGATTATTCATATAATTGGACTAATATCTACCGACTTATTTTGTGTGTTGTGCATATCAATCCTCCTCTTTGCTTCTTTTTTCTCCCTCTTTTCTTGATGTCACTCTGACTGATTTGACTTTCTCGAGAGGCAGTCTAGTTTTGTGATTAAGGACAGACTGACCCTGCTTTGTATTCTAGCTCTACCACTTACCAGCTGAGTGTCCTTGGGCAAGCGGCCTCACCTCCAGGTGACTCCGATTCTCTCCCTGTAAAATGGGATAATAATCGCACTTAACCATAGTGTTTGGGTGAAGAGTAAGTGAATTAATGTCTGCCAAGTGTCTGCAGAGAGCTATATAATTGTTAGCCCTTATATTCAGTTTATTTCTGTCAATTTGGTACATTTTATGTGTGTGTGCATATATATAAAAGTAAAAACCATTTATACTCTTGCATTTTTAGCATGTTTTTATTAATATGGTCTAAAATTACTCCGTGTATGTATCCTCCTCCTGAATGTGACGAGGACGTCCACCCGTCTTACCTTCCTTCCAGACCCGCCCTTCATAGCACCCACCCATGCTATTGTCTTCAATTATTAGTCCAGTGTTGGGATCTTTGGTATTTACAACCAGTGCCCTTTTATCTTTATCACGAGGTCTGTGTATTTTTTGGAGGTGCTCTTCTGTGGCACGTGGCCTTGACCTGTCGGGTGGGTAGGGCTTCTCTCTCTGGGATGTGTTTATCTGCAGAGATGGTCCAGGAAGATTTGTGGAAGATTCTTATCCATTACCTCTTAGAATATTGACCCTCTGCGTCATCCCCCTGTCCTCCTGCTCATGCTGGTGGCCACGTGCTGGACAGATGGGGCACTTAGATGGAGCAGTCAGGGAGGTGCCCTTTCTGCCAAGGATCCCTCTGCCATCCCCCGGGCTCCCGCCACCAACAAGGCACCAGGCTGGCCTGAGGTCCTCTCGTTCACATCCTGAATAAGAGGGTGCTGGGTGCTGTCACCAGGCTGGGTGTGCGGGGGGAGCACCAGTGGCCGTGGGAGCATGGCATGCTTATCATCTACTAAGCTCATGAAACGCGAATCCCAGATGCCGCTGAGCAAGGATGAGTGAGCGCAGGGAAGGAGGGCCCTGGCATAACAGAACTAACGCCTGGCTCTTTACCTAAAATTACCTCTACGTTCTCAAGCCATCTTTGCAAAAAGGAAAAAAAAAAAAAAAAAAAAGTCCCAGGAAAGGGTTTTTAACTTTAATTTTTTTAAGAAAATAATTTTGTATTAGGTTCATTATTTTCCTTGACACTTATTTTTTAGCCAGAAACCCAACTCCCAGCTAAGATAAATTTCAACTAAACACTGGAATAGAATCCAATTTAGATGTTCCACTAATTCAGTAAACCTAATTAACTCGGTTCTGCCTTTTGAGTCCGTTTGCTGGGATGTGATGTTTCTGTTTGGTAAGCAGATAAGGAGATAAATGGGTCACTGTATTTATGACTGCTCATTATTCCTTTAATATCCACACTGGAGAGTGCGCGTCCTGATCACAATTAAAATGCTTTTATACCATTTTAGCAGTAATTGAGCGAACCCGGCAATTTGTACTTTGATTCTCTCAGTTAAGTAATTGGCGATCACAAGCCATCATTGGTTAATAACACGTTCAATCACTCCGGTTCTGCTGTGTATTTAAAAATAGCTCAGGAGTGCACTGTGATTATGTGTGGACAGGAGAACCCGTGCGCACTAACCGTGGCTTCTGGCGGCTACCGTACAGACCTCCCGGTGAGGAGTCCGGCGTCCTCCACGGCAGCTGTGCGTGGTCACCGGGGAGGACACAGCCCCAGGAGTCTGGGCCATTCCAACAGCTCCTGATGCGAGTCTGATACACAGGACGCAGGCAGATCACCTGCCGAGTCTTTGACCCGCCGGAGTCCCGACTGCAAGGCCCAGCTCAGGGCATGCAGACACTTCCTATGAGGCCCTGGCCTTCCAGCGAGGGGCACGGCCGGGGGAGAAAGCCCACCAGTGGAGCATCTGTCCGGCTGGCTTCGGCATCCTGATCCCCCCACTGGAGCTGCCTCGGAGGGGTCTGAACGGGGTGCAGAGTGGAGATGTTCTTCTTGCCCCTGTGGGTGGGAGGTCACCTGAACGACTAGGATTCCTGGAGGCACGGGGAGCAGAGGGCATCCTGGCAAGTCATGTTTCCAGGGTCCCCTGGGCCTCGGGGGACAACCTGCGCTTGGTGAGGGCAGTGGGGGTCCTGCCAGAGACAGGCCGTGGCCACAGGGGGCCGTTGTGCCAGGCCCTCCCCCTGCCCCTGCCCAGGACAGCCTGAGGGCCTGAGGCCAGAGCGCAAGTCCAGATTTGGATGCAAGAGTCCTGGTGGAAGGTAGGGGGAGGCGTGGAGCCGGCCGCCCACACTGGGTTCTGCCCACTCAGGGTCCCGAGCCCCTTCACTGAGTGGCTGGTCACGAAGCCTGGGGCACGCTTGGCTGTGGGTCTTGGTCCTGGCTGTAATCCTCACCTGAAGTGGGGTGGAGGTGGGCAGGTCCGCAGGCCGCGTGGGGCGCAGCTGCCAGACGGCTTAGGGCTCCTGAGGGAGCCGACTCCAGTCCAGCGGGAGTGTGCTCACGGAGACGCCCTGCTGTCTGTCACGTCCACTTCCCAAATCTCAGAACTGCTGGTTTGCCGGGGTCTGATGGTCGTGCCCCCGCCTCCCTGGGGCTTGGTTGCACTTTGGGTTGGATGAGGCTTGATAACCAGGTTCAGGCAGGACGAGGAAGGGCTCTTGGCTTGGAATCCAGAGGGAGAAGGTTTGGGGTAGAGCCTGGCTCGGGGTTGGGTGTTGCGTGGGGCCTGGTGACCTCGAGACCCCTGTAGCTCTGGGCTGGGCTTGGGTCTGGCTCTTTGGTTCCTTTTGCTTTCAGCTCCCCTCTCTCCTCCCTCCCCAGGACCCCTCTGCAGGGGTGGTGACGTGGCTGGTGCGCGTGCAGGTAGATAGCTGCTCATTTCCATGCTAATGAGGTCTTAATGTGTCCTTACAATAGATTCTGCAACAGTCTGGGTGTTGGGGAGTCTATCAGGGAGGGACGAGAAAGGGGAGAGAAAATGAGAGGGGCCCAAGAAGCAGCTGTGGGGGCAGCTGGAGGGGAGCTGGAGGGGGTCAGCCCTGCAGGGCACTGCTGAGGGTGGGGCTGGTACCAAACTCCTCCAGAGAAGGGCACCCTCCCCTTCCTACGAGATGCCTCCCACACACTGCAGCCCCCAGGACACCAGGCCTGGCCTTGGACAGTTAGGAGTGGTTACCGATAGTCCTACAGGTCAGGTCCTGCTGACGCTAGTCAGAGCCCCGAACGGTAGGAGAATGAGGCTCCTACACCCCGGACGGCAGTGGGGTCCTCCTGTGCACGGCGCCCGGACGGCAGCGGGGTCTGCGTGCATGGTGTCCAAGTTACCCTGCATCCCTAACAAGCATCCCCAGGGCTTGTTGCTATTCCTTGTGATCCGGGCTGGCCTGGCCGGGCTGGGTGACTGAGCATGGCCCCTCTTGCTGCACCTGATGCCCTGCAGGCTGGGGGCAGGGCTCAGCCCTCCACTGAGGGGGTCCCAGCAGGTGAGCTCGGGCTCCTCTGCGTGCCAGCTCTGTGGCTTCCAGAACAGTCTGCATTCGCCCGAGGTGCAAGCTGTCTGAGTCTCCACTGGAGCCCAAGGAGCCGAAGAGAGTCCAGGCAGGTGGGAGGTTCTGCTTTTTGTTGGGAGCTTCTGCAGGCCCCCGGCGCCTGGAGGCAGGGGTGGGAGGAGGAAGACCCTGGGCCTGCTCTGCGGGGTCTGGGAGCCCCTCAAGCCACTGCCTCATGGCCTCGAGGCCCTGGGCAGATGGCAGCCTCCCTGCATCAGCTTCCCCGACTGTAAACGGATATGAAAGCTCCTCGTGCAGATCAGATAAGAGGATAACGTGGGATACTCGGCATCTCGCCTGGCACTCAACAGTAATGAACGATGCTTGTTTTTATTGGCATTGGTCTGAAAAGCTCACGCCGTCAATTATCAAGAAGGAATTTGGCAAACTGTGTTAAACATTTAGTATTATTCGGATTTTGCAAAGTTGATGCACATTTTTGTAAAAATTTAACTCAGAAAGTCACAAAGAACTAGGTGGAAAGATCATCCAGACTCACAGTGAGTCGGGATTTGCTCTTTCTGGCGGTGGGGTGGGCTTCAGCTGGGGCTGGCCAGGAGGTGGTTCATCTGCACGCAACATCTGCGAGACGGGGAGACTCTGCAAACAGCTATGGGAAGCCCCCCTCCCAGGGCTCCTGTGGTCAGGGCCTGTTGCCTGTCCCTGGGATTCGGTGCTCGCCCTTCAGGAATGTGGCTCCTGGAACATGGGTCTCTTCCCAGCCGGGGTGCCTCCCTCTCACAGGGAAGCCCCTGGAAAGAGATGGGCCGCCATTGGCCCCGTGGTGGATGGAGGGTTTTCTCCTGTCCTCAGCCCGACAGGAGGAGAGAGCGCCCGCCCTCCTGGACCCCACCCAGTCCCAGGACCTTCCTGGGGCTCCTTTCCTGCAGGGGCTGGCGGAGACGCACCAAGGGCTCTTGGCTCTCAGACCCCCCAGCTGGGACCCGAAAGCCAAGTCGTGGCCAAGCATCCCGAGGACGATGTCCCTCATGGGCAGGATGGGTTTTCAGGATGCGGGTGAGGCCAGACCTCCCCTCCTCTAGTGGCATCTTTGGGCCAAAGTGTCCTTGTTGGGGTCTGCTTTTCAGGAAGCAGCCCTGACCTTCAGCTGGAGCTCCTTCCATGCCGTCTGCCAGGTCAGGGAAGCACTGGACAAAAGTCGTTAGAAGAAAGACCAACGGCTGTGAGAAAGAGAGGGGCAGAGATGATTAATGGTCAAGTTATAATTTTAAAAGTAGAATTGATAAATCAATAAAAATATGATCTTTAATGATAGGATAAATTAGACAAACCTGTATTTATTAAAAAAAATCACATATGAAAAATTAAGAAGGGAAATGCTAGAAACTCTTTCCTAATATATTTAAAATCATGAATTTCCAGGAAAATATAAAAAAGCCTGCCCTGTAAGGTCTCCAGGCCCCTGCGCTTTGTACAAGATGGGTTCCAACCTTCACGCCACCGAGGTTTTCATGTTATCCAGTTTTTATAGACAAGGAAAAGTCACATAATCTAGTTTTTCAGAAGTGGTGCTGCTAGTGTGGGGCCTGGAACAGGTGGCCCCTGCCCTGAAAGTCAGACCTCGAGGAGGACGAGGGCCTCCCCGTCTGCCCCCAGCCAGCAGGTGCATCCCTAGAAGGCCTTTATTTCACCTGGCTCTCTGGAGATCTGCCCGTGTCAGTGGGGTCTCAGTGTTGATGGAAGCTGGCCCTTCATGGGCCTGACCGGAGCATGTCGGGGTGGAGAGGGACGACGGGAGCATCAGGGGGACAACGGGACAGACCAGCACAGCCCATGGCACTGTTTTTGTGGAGAACTGCTCACTCTGCCCACAGAGGGATTTTGGTCTCAGACCATCACTTGCTGGCCGATCAAACCATGTGCCCATCTCACTCTTGAGGACATTCTGCAGATGGTGGTGTGGCTCCATCCAGGGACTCGGGCCTGGCATCATCTTCATCGCAAACCTTCCTTGTCACGCCTAAAAGAAAGTGCCATCATTCATTTGAATAACTATTGGATACACATAAATTTCACTAACTTTCTGAGTCTGAGATAAAATGATAAAACCTCAAGCTCATATCCTTAAACGTTTCAATCTTGCCTGAATGTGGGGCTGTCATCTTTTATGAGCCAGGAACACTGTGACTTTGTTTCATTGTTTAATGAAGTTGTAAATGTCAAGACCAATTCTTTCTGCTTTATCAGACATCCCATTAAGAATTTATAGTTCATTTAATTTTCTGTGTGTGGACTAGAAATAAAGCATTTCTTTTGATTTCTTTTACAAACAAAACTATAAAAACGTATTTTTCCAGTAAGCTCTTTGGTGTGTGGGGAGACGTCACGTGACACAGGTCAGGACACACCGAGTGGGGGGGTGCATCAGTCAGTGTTGCCGTGAGGTTGCCACATAACAAACAATCCCAATTCCTCTGTGGAGCACGGGAAGCATCCTGTGACCGCTTGGGACCGTGGACCTCTGTTGGAGAGACTCTGTCCTAAGCTGAGCCTGGTGACCAGCCTGGGGGAGGCCGAGGGCTGGGGACATGTGCTGGCCTTGGCGGGTGTGCTGAGGGTCACCTCCTCCAGCCGAGCCAGCCCAGGCATGTCTGCAAGATGCTGAAGGGTCGGGGATGCTGGCATCTAGGACTCATGGATGTGTGTGTGGCTGAGAAATGCATGGTGATCACCGGTGAAATGCAGGAGTGCCGCAGGGCTCCCAAGGTTGAAAGAGAAAAGCCAGATGAGAGATAGAAACTTGACAAAACATCAAAAAACAGTAGGAAAAGAGTAGAGTTGAAAGTGAATAAAATAAGTAAAAAGGAAGAAATAAATTAAGAATATTAATGACATCTTAATGTGAATAGAATAAATTCTCCTCTAAGTGACAGAGAATGACAGATTGATTTAGAAAACAAAATTCAGCTCTGTGATTTATAAGAAACACTTAAGAATAAGTGGCATAGAGGTTGAATATAAATGAATGACATTAACTTTATACAAAGAGGAATTTAAACTTAAAGGCATTCGAGAGGAAAGTAGGTCATTAGATAATGATAAATTGCCTAATTCATGAGATACTGAATTGAATTGGCATAAATCGCTAAGTAACAAACAGTGTAACAACTAAATACATAGAGAAAAATAGAAAAGCCAGAATAACATGAAAAAAAAAAGCATAATGGGATATTTGAATGCATCTTTTTGGAATTGTACTACTCTAGTAGAAAATAAAAAAGAATTTAGGGGACATGAATAATAAACAGTATAACATAATTTATGCTCTTCAAATAGAAAGATCACTTTTGTAATATTGATTGAATATATAAAAATAGATTACACTTAATCACCAAGAAAACCTTAAAACATTTACAAAGCAGGGATATTGCAGGTGGTTTAATTCGACATAAAAACATGGTTAGGGATCAGGACATCTATGATCATAATACAATATACCAACAAATTCCAAAAGGAAAAAAAAAGACATTTAAGAAAATTTATAAATTATTCTTAATAAACACTGTGGCAAACAGGATTCTAAGAGGACCCGGGTATATGGGGTCTGTGCAATCCCTTCCCCTTGGATGTGGGTTGAGCTTGTGAATACAATGAGATCTCATTCCCATGGTTATGTTACGTTGTTGGGCAAATGGGAGACTCTTCTGGTGGGCCTGACCCAATCAGGTGAACCCTTTAAAGCAGAGTTTTCTTAGGCTGGAAGCAGAGAAGGAACAAGAGGCACATACTGCTGCTGGCCTTGGAGAAGCAACACCCACACCGTGACCGCCTGGGGGGCCACGTGGAAGGAATGTGGGTGGTCTCTAGCAGCTGAGAGCCATCCCTGGCCAAGAGCTAGCAAGAAAATGGGGGCCTTAATCACGCAGCAACAAAGGAATGAATTCTGCCTGCAATCTGAGGAGCTTGGAAGCACGTCCTTCCCCAGCTGAGCTCAGATGAGGATGCAACCTGTGAACAGTTTCAGCCTATGAGACCCAGAGCAGAGGACCCAGTGTGTCTGTCAGCTCAGGCTGCTATAACAAACACCCCAGCCTGGCGGCTTTAACAACAGACACTTATTTTCTTTACGTTCCTGGGGCTTGAAGTCCAAGACCAGGGTGCTACCCGGGAGGTTTCTGGTGGGGTGTCCCTTTGTGGCTTGCAGACGGCTACGCTTTCCTCTGAGTGGAGAGAGAGAGAGAGTGGGATGGAGTCTGGTGTCTCTTCTACAAGGACACTAGTCCGACTGGCCTACGGCCCACCAGCATGACCCCACTTAACCTTAATTACCTCTGTAAAGGCCCTACCTCCAAATACGCTCACCTTGAGTTTAGAACTTTAACATATGAGTTTGGGGAGGGGACACAATTCCGTCCATAACACAAGCTAAGCCCAGGCCAGCCATTTCCTGGCCCGTAAATCTTTAAGATAACAGAATCCATGTTATTGTAAGCCATCAGGTTTATGGTAATTTATCATGCTGCAATAGAAAAGTAACACAAAAACCCCAGGCAAAAGTATGTCTAGAGTGAAATGTGAGAAATAACAAAGACTGTAAGAACACTAAGTCATTTCCTTTAAAATAAGGGCCCTTGTTGCTCTCCATATCCTCTGGAGGCTCCAGCTAAGGCAATGAGACAAATACTCAGTAATTAGTATAAAATTGGTGAAGCAAAGAAAAGACATCCTTTTACCTAATGACCTAATTGTACAGCTAAGAAACCAAAAAGATTATTTTACAAAAGAAAACTTTTTTTTTTTTTTTTTAAAGATTTTATTTATTTATTTGAGAGAGAGAGAATGAGAGAGAGCACATGAGAGGGGGGAGGGTCAGAGGGGGAAGTAGACTCCCTGCCGAGCAGGGAGCCCGATGCGGGACTCGATCCTGGGACTCCAGGATCATGACCTGAGCCGAAGGCAGTTGCTTAACCAACTGAGCCACCCAGGCGCCCCTATTTTACAAAAGAAAACTTAAAAAAAAAAACAACTGACTAGAGTTGATCTAAAATTTTTGTAGAGGTTGCTGGATATAAGATAAATTTTCAACATCAATAGATATTCTTTGCACAGCAATAAGCAGTAGGAAATAAAACCAGGACAAAGTCTAGGTAAAATAGGCATGGGTTTGGTATTAAAAACATCTTTAGGAACAAATGGGAAATTGTCTTTGTCAGTTGGGGCTGCTGTAAGGGAACATCGTAGATTGGGAGGCTCAGACAACAGAAATGTATTTTCTCCTGGTTCTGGAGGCTGGAATTTCCAGATAGGGGTGAGGGGGTCAGGTTCTGGTGAGGTCCCTCTGGCTCTCCTCACAGGGCCGTCCCTGGAGCGTGCAGCAAGAGGGAGATCCTGTGGTTCCTGATTTTCTTGCAAGGACCCTCATCCCACCATGAGAACCCCAGCCTTACTCCTTAACTGCACTGATCACCCCCTAAATGTTCCACCTCCAAGCACATCCTGAATGTATGGATTTGCGGGGACATCCTCAGCCCACAGCAGAAGGGACCCCTTGTTCTTGGTCAGAAAATCCTAATTAGAACAAAGTCAATTCTCCCAAAGCTAATATATAAATTCCATGCAGGCCGGAAACCCCAGCTGATTTCTTGTGAAGGTCACATGGAACGACCTTGAAGCCCACATGGTGAAAGTAATGCCTCAGAACATCCGAGGAAATTACAGAGAAAACCAGAGGAGAAATGTTAAATCTTGAGACACTCAGTCATGCAGGTGCCGTGGTAGGAACCGGTCCGTAAGTGTCCAGGAATGGATGCGGGTTCACGGGAGGTGATATGTGAGGACTATGTTGAGCACACGACCTCGGATCCGTGCCGTGTGAGCACGGGGAACGGGTGCCTACAAGTCCCTTTGGCAACAAACAATTCCGAGATCAGTCTGAGCCAGAGGTGGGGATCGTGACCTGGCACTTCTAGCTTCATTTCACCCCCGCAGATTCTTCTAGAAGCCCGAAGTGCGGCCTCTCAGACAGCCGGCGGGAGAGCTGCGCACCTTCCCAGTCACTGAGGGGGAAGCTCCGTTAAGCCGTATACAGTGGTGCTTTTGTAATTTTCCAGCTCAACAGAAGGGGAGACATTTACAGAACCTTCTGTTAACTTTACGCATTTAAAGAACTATTAACTGCAAGTGGATTTGCATTTAAAGCTTGCTCCCCATCCGTCTCCCCAGATGTGCGGGGTGAGAAGAGGTGGTGGGATGCAGGACGGGCATGGGGAGCGTGGGTTTTGCGGGTAGAAGCAGCCCCGTGCTCTCTGCCGGGCGCCCTGCGGCATGGAAGGAGGGAGGGGACTGGCTCTGTGTCCAGGTGCGTCACTTGCCTTCTGAGGGGCCTCGCTGGAGTGTCTGTGGATCGATGCCGTCCGCCTGGTCCAGAACGTGGCCCTGGGCCCTGGCCGGCCGCCGAGCTGTCCGGGTGCTGCACCTGCTGGTGTGCTGGGGGAAGCTACCTGCGAGGCTTCACCCCCACGCCCCAGCATCCCGTCCCTCCTCAGGGTCCTGGTTTCTCGGCCCCGTCTCAGGAAATGCCATCTGTCCCCACTGCGTCTGTATCTGTCCTCCCCCAGGACGCTGAGTAAGGACAACTCTGCGGGTGCCTGGCCCCCAGGCCCTTTCTTCGCTTCCCCTGGCTTGGTCCCCCCTGGCCTCTCTCATCCACCAGTCTCAGGGCTCCCAAACCACCTGCGAGCATCTCTCCCTGACCACTACCTCGCCATCCCTGCACTGGGCCTGGAGCTCTCTGCAGCATCTGGCTCACACCTCCAGGCGTCTGTACTGGGGAGGTCAGCCGAGGCCCACCACCACCCTCCTTTCTAGACAATCTCCCCCCTCCCACTCCGTCCTCCACTGACCTCCTGCTGCAGACCCTGGGCTGTGTCCCCAGCAATGCTCAAAGCATTAGGCGTGTGGCCCCGGGCAGTTTCCACCTCACCTCTCGGACGACTCAGGCCGTTCCTAGCTGAGCAGAGAGGCCTCGAGTGGCTCGGGAGGCTCAGGTGCAGCCAGAGGATGCAGAGAGCCAGAATCAGAGAAGAAAGCCGGGCCTTGCTGCTCCCTGCTGAGGGTTTGGATTCTGCCTTCTCAGTTCTGAGCCCTGCACTCCTGTTGGAACCTGATTCCCACACGCACAGGCCTTCGGTCCCAGCTCTCCCCGTCGGCTGTCCTTCCGTGGGCCACGTGGCTGGCCACACCATCATTTCCTCTTCTCCGTGGCTCCCTGGGAGCAGGAACCATGTCTTCCTTGAGTTGAGGTCCAGGAACAGAAGATGCCGACATGGGCTTGGCATTGAGCAGGGGTGAGGAGTACGGGGGAGCAGGGGGTGGGCACATCAGCTCCCCAGGCACGCACTCTGGGACGGCAGTCCTCCCATCCCTAGATGTGGCAGTGCACTGATTTGCACTCCACGCCGCGGTGGTAGGTCCATTTTTCCCTGACTCATCGATGAGAGAACGAAGCACACAGACTTAAACCACTTTCTTAGATGACGTGTGATTAGCTGGGTTCACAACAGGTCGTTGGGGTCCAGAGCGCCCCACCCCCTGGATGCCGGCCGGTCCTGCTCCCATCCAGTGGACTGTGCAGGTCAAGGGGGGGGCCTGAGATGGCATCTTTGCATCCACTGTATAAGGTCTGTTTGTCTAGGGTCTGTGCTCCCCGGGCGGGGGTACCGGCTGCCGGGGTGGAGGAGGCCGCTCACAGGCAGACGGGGTGTGGGGACTGTCCAGGGACACGGGGCGGCCACACAGGCTCCCCTGAAGCTCCAGGGACTGGGGACACCCAGGAGGCGCCCCTCCCGGCCCTGGCGAGGCGCCCTGCGTGGGGAAACCGAGGGAGGAATCAGACGGTGTTCCTGCGGGAGGCAGGCGAGGTCCTTCCTCCTCCAGTCGGGATGGCGGGGAGTCATTAGTGGGTCTGGCACTTCCAGAGCAAGATCTGGCTGATTAATAAGATTTGGTTCTGGTTTTCCTTCTGATCATCTATTTTTTTCTGCACAAATTCTCTGAATGACATGTAGATAAATTCTTGAAATTATTAGTGTTCCCCTTGAGACAAGATTTCATCGTCTCACCTATTTAACTAATTTATTAGTTACAATTACAACTCAAAATGGCACCAACTCCGGCATCATCAAAAACCACATTTCGATTATTCATTGAGACTTTAATTAAGAAGCCCCACTAAATTAATAAAAACGTCGGAATGAAAGTGATGAAAAAGACACGGAAAGTCTCGATCAGCTTTCCTCCCGTCGCAGAGACTAAGTTCCCTTCTGCAAGCCGCCGTGCGGGCTCCTCCTCGAGGACGGCGCGGACAGCCCCGGGGTGCTGCGGGCCGTGGACACACTCGCCTGGAGCGCCGTGACCCGCGGCGTCTCCCACCTGCACGAGGAGGACAGAGGCCTAAGCTGTTAGGGTGCCGCAACCACAGCCGAGTGGGCAGGGGCCCGTGGGATGGAGCTGGACCCCGTGCAGCATGGCAGCAGGAGAGGGCTTTGCGGGCACGCACTGGGCTGGGCCACCACCCCGTTTCTCCGTCCTCGAGAAAGGCAGCTTCCGGAAAGCTCCGTGCCCAGTGGCCACCTGCAGATCCCAGGTGTCGTGGTGGCGGGGTGGTGCTGACACTGGTGCCGATGTGGGTCCCCACCTCTCAGCACCTGGCCCGCGGCTCCTCCCGCTGGTGGGAGGTGCGTCTGCCTCTGGACTACCTCCTGTCTCTCAAATGCTCTGCCTCCAAGCCGGGGAGGAAATGCAGGTCCGAGCGGGAAGGAGAGGCTGGAGCAGGAAGATGTCCGAGCGGGAAGGAGAGGCTGGAGCAGGAAGATGTCCGAGCGGGAAGGAGAGGCCGGAGCAGGAAGATTTCCAAGCAGGAAGGAGAGGCCTGCGCCGACCAGTTGCGGGGAAGAAGCACACCGGCTCCACCACTGGGTCTAGTCTCCTGACTCGTCCCCGACCCCGATCCTGCCAGACCGTTGAATCCGAGGGCCCGGAGCTCCGAAGGGAGAGGCGCGTGATTCATTATTCCGGCCGCAGCCCGCACGGCCTGGTTGTCTCACAGCCCGGTGGGACCAGCCGAGCAAGCAGGACAGACAGTGGGGCGTGGACGTGAATGAAGCCCAGCCCCCCAGCCACCCTCACGGTGTGGGCCGGGGGTGCAGGGACGTCCGCGGAGTGACGGGGTGGGAGGGCACCAGCAGAGCGCGGCCTACGGGAGGGGCCAAAGCAGGGACGGAATAATCACACGCCCGGGAGGCCCACACGGGCCAGGATGCGTGCGTGGGGCTGCGAGGGGTCGGCGTTCACCAGGTGGGTGAGCACAGAGGAGGGTCTGGGAGCAGATGTGCGGGACGGCCAGGGAGGCCCTGCGAGGTCGGGGGACTCACCCACATGGTGGGGGATTCCTTTCCACGGTGGCACCCACCGAGAGGGCGTGAGTGTGCACGTGGGTCACTTTCATGTGTCTGCGTGTGTCGGAGGATCCGGTTCTTTTCCTCGACTGTGTTATCTTACAGTAGAAATTAACGGCCATGGTTGTAAGTAGCTGAGTGCAGTCGTAACTGCTGGACACAGGACGTGGAAGTGGATGAGGTCCTCAGACTCCCACGTGGTGCTCAGTGGTCGTCCCGAAGCGAAGGCTGAGGGCAGGTGTGCCGGGCGGCAGCTCAGGGAACCTTCCCGAAGGAGGTGGGCGTGCCCATGCTCCTGCTGCCAACGGAGAGCTCTGGCCAGGTGTGCTGGAGCCCTAGAGCCGGGGAGAGGATAGGCCTCACCCTACGGCCTTGGGCAGCATCGCGGGGCCAACTCACGGGCTGACCTGGGGCCATGGGTCTGGGTGCAGCTGGGGCAATGGGGCTGTGGTGGACGGGAGCGATTCGAGGGGCCCTGGAGAGTCGAGAGTGGGGGGCTCTCTCAGCAAGTGTCCCGCTGGAACCCACTGGGCGCCCACCCTGGCTATCAGTTCCCTGGGAAGCACGGGAGAGGAGACAGGGCCCCCTGGGGCTATGAGGCAGATTTGGGAGCTCATGTGAATACAGTTGACACTTTCCACATGATTTACGGGATGTTTTGGGCATGTGACAGGTGTTATGATAAATGGGACGTGTATACATATTCACTCCTAATGGAGAGACAGAACGTGTCCTGCAGAAGAGGAAATGAGCACATTCACTGATCCGCCCCACTGACCCGTCCCACCGCTAATGACCCTCACCCAAGGTCAGGCCTGGGCAGAGGGGTGTAGCCTGCGCAGAGCGACCTCTCCCCATCACCTCACCAGACCCAGGGAAGGCCCGGATGCATGTCCGTGGTCCAGAAGTTTCATTCCACTCGAGGGGACGTGGGACCCCGTGGATGCCAGCAGGGCAGGAGGCAGCAGAGGAGAACCAAACCCTCCCAAGCCAGAGGCTCCCTGCTGTCATTTCCAGGCTTTATCGAGAGATCTTGAAAAATTGAAGAACTAAGAATTGATGCGAGATTAATTCATTGCACTTCTGTGCTTGTCAGAATATTACGAGTGCTGGCTGCCAGTTAATAATGCATCTTTATGTAATATCATTTATTTCATTGTCCTTAACTTAGGGATTCTAGCATTGAAGCCCATGTACTATGTTTAATTATTTATTAATAAAACACAGACAGGACATGAGACAATAGGAGCAGCATTCACCATCCAAAAATAGTAGGAAAAGATATCACCCTACATCTCCTAATATCTATGCAGAAAAATAAATACGTGCAGGTCTTCGGGGGGGCGAACTCTTCATCAGAGGGTGTTGGAGACAAGTATGATAGGTTTTCTCTGCATCTGTTAGGATTTTCCTGAGCAGCTGCACGCACTCTACGCACCTCCTGTGGGCCCTTTACCACCGGAGGATGAAGGGGAGGTGCCGGCCGACCCAGGGCTGAGACGGGGGCACACGACGTTTCCCTCTCCCTCTCTGTTTGTCTCTCTCTCAGACAGACACACACGAGCACGCACATATGAGCACGCACATGCACGTGCACATGCGCACACATACACGTGAGCACACACGGACCACACATGCACACACATAACAAGCACACACATGCACTCACACCCACGCACCTGCATGTGCATACACACCCACACCTGATGATCCCCTGTTATCCAGGGACAATCCCAGAACGATCCTGTCCTTGAATCTCCCCTAAGAGATTCTTGGTGGAGGTTTTTTTCTGCCTCTGCTGGGCCCCCCAGTGAGAACAGCCTCTCGCTCCAGAAGCAGTTCACATTATCATTACATAGGTAAGATCATCAGGAACACCCTCTAACAACACAAATTTAAACCCAAAGAAATGTCATGCAGACACTGAGCCATAATCTTTCTGCCACTCTCTGATGCTCATAGATTTGAGGTCAGCGCCTGGCGGACACTGCCCCCCACAAGATAACTATTTCTTCTTCTTGAACATTCTTCAAATATTTGAAGGACTTTTTCAAGTGTCCTCTTAATCTTTTTTCTTTTTTCCTGAGCAGGGCAAACCTGGCCCCATCAATACTTTCCTCAAGAGCCACGGATCTCAGGTGCTCCAACTTCCTCAGACCTTAGCAAACATTACTGAGTGTGCTGAGGAAGCTCCAGTGAGCAAACAGCTAGAGCCCTGCCCTGCATGCACCTCATCCTCCAGGGAGTGCACGCTGCCCAGTGCTCCCCGCGCCACCACCTACCTGCCATGGTCTGCCCTTGGATGGCTCTGTTGGGGTCCAGGTAGAATGTATCACTTCCCCACCCTGACTTTTAAATGTTTGTTAACAGCTCACACTTACCTGAGTCTTTCTGCTATTCTCTGGGCATTATATCCTTATCTTTAAAGCAAACTTGATAGATTTTGTTTTTTTGTACTTTTAAAGGTTCCTTTTGACATAAATGAATTAATGCATAAGGATTCTTCAAGCTCTTGAGTGTTCTTCTCCAGCTTGGGATCAGAGAAGAATGACTAGAGCTAAGGGAGAGTAGACCCTGTCCAGCCCTACACACTCATTTCATAAGGACCAAATGGGCAGGTGAGGCACAAAAGCATTTCATTCCTTCATTCATTCATTGCAATAATTTTATTTTTGTTGTAGACATCTTCTCTCCTGTTAATTCTTTTATTGAATAGCATACTTTTAATGATTGATCATGTTCTCTGACTCCCAATTCTTTGTCTCTGCTCAGCCTCCTGGTACATCCATTAATTCATTATTTTATTCACAAAATATTTTAACTTTTTATTATAAAAGATTTCAAAGACTAGAAAGAAAAGTATTATAAATGCCAATGTATATACCACCCTTATTAAAAAAATTGTGTCAATATTTCTTCAAAAATTTTTCTCAAATATTTTAAAGCATATTCTAGACATCATGTTATTTCAACCACAAACACTTCATTATGCAAGGAGACACACACACATATAAATGATTATCTATCTATCTATCATCTATCCATCCATCCATCCATTCATCATTCTATCCATCATCCATCCATCCAACCATCCATCCATCTATCCATTATCCATCCATCCATCCATTCATCATTATATCCATCATCCATCCATCCATCCATCCATCCATCATGCATCCATCCATCCATCCATCTACCCACCTCTTAAAAAGAGTCACAATACTATTATCACACCTAACAAGGTCATAGTAATCCTTTGATGTTTTATAATTTCCAATCCATATTCAACTTTCCCTGTTGTATCCAAGGGGTCTTTTCAGAGTTGGTTTATTCCTTGAGTTTGGTGGCTACACATTTTCAGGCATTTACTTTCCAGAATGGTTATCTTCCTTATATACCATTGATTTGTTGGAGGAACTGGTTTCTTTTGATTTGTCCCTCTCTCCGTGTTTCGTGTAAACTGCTAGATGGAGGCTTGACTGATTCTGTTTGATGTTTCAGCGTGACTTCTCCACAAGGATACCACTAGTTGCTACTATGTTGTGTTGGGAGGTACTTATGTCTCCCGATCTTAAGGTTGGGGGGTCAGCCTGATGCCCCCCTCCAATTCTTTGAGGAATGTGAAAACAGCCATTCATGCTTGTTGAATAAATCCATCATGCCATTAAGAGTTGCAAAATGGTGATTTTCTAATTTAACCCTACTTTTGAATAGTGGTTAGGATTTTTCTATAAAGAATAATTTTCTCTCATCAGTTTTAAACAAATATGGGAAAGATAAACATTTAAACCCTTCTGTTTCCAGGGTGAGCAGTTGGTTCCGGCAGCCACCCAGTTTGACCATAGAGATACCCTTTGTGAGCATCATTGTGGCCAAATGAATTTTATATGTTTGATGAGTTTCAATCATTACAGTTGTTCTTCTGTATGATATTCTCATTGTTCCACATCAGGCCAGTGAGGACTTTTTTTCCCAATGGATATCTTTAGGTAGGGGCCTAAAGTTTCATCAAATTTAGAAAAAAAAAAAAAGCCCAATTTCTTCAAATATTCTTCTGTATCTCTTTTTTTTGGGACTCCAGTTATGAGTATGTGAGACAGATGGATGTTGTACCATGGGTAATGGAAGTCGCTTACTTTTTTCCGTTGTTTCTCTTTCCTCAGGATAATTGCTGTTTCTCCAGGTTCCACTTCACTCACTTCTGTTTGATATGCTCATAATTCCATCCGGTGTGTTAGTCGCTGTGTTGCTGTGTTTGCTTTTTGTGGCTGCGTTTGCTTCTTCTTTGTAGTTTGTTTCTTTGTTCATTATGACCACATGTTTTATTAAATCCTTAAACACATTTATTTTATTTTTTTAATGATTTTTAAAAATTTATTTATTTGAGAAAGAGTGAGAGAAAGAGAGCACATGAGCAGGGGGAGGGGCAGAGGGAGAAGCAGACTCCCCGCTGAGCAAGGAGCCTGACGTGGGACTCGATCCCAGGACCCCAAGACCATGACCTGAGCTGAAGGCAGACGCTCAACCGACTGAGCCGCCAAGGTGCCCCTTTAAACACATTTATAATAGCCATTTCAAAGTCTTTGCCTGCAGGTTACAATGGCTCTGTCATTTCTGTATACTTTTCTGTTGACGGATTCTTCTTGGAGTTTTAAGTGACATTTTTCTGCATTTTTACTAATTTCTGATGGGATGCCTGGGATTCTGATGTTTGTGCCAATGACTGAGTTTTTCCACAATTAATTACAGGACATTTACTTTGTGTAAGACAATGTTCCAGTAACTGGGGACATAGCAGTGAATAAGCCAGTTAACAGCTCAGGTGTTCACAATGCTTTTTATATTGCAGGCGGGGAAGACACACCAACGTAGACAGACCCAGCAGTAATGCAGGTTACAGACAACTCTTCCCTTACGAAGGAAAAATGTGCTTCATCTGCCAGGCTCCATGAACCATTGGGGAAAACTAAACACCAGAAAGACTCAAGATCTCAATTGCACAAGGCAGACATTTGATGGACCAGCTTCCCACCACAATGAGCTAAGTTTACTATTAACAGAAGAAACACGGGGGACGTATGTACCACTCAGAAGTCCCCTCACTTCCATGCTTCATTTTCTTCTTGATCAAATTGAAAAAGCCCATAATTTCAAATTATAGTCCATCTTAGAGAACTCCTAGAAGCAGAAAGACACCCCAAACCAACTTCTGGGCCTTTTGGTTCATGGGAACAGGAGGAGTGTGTGCAAGGTCAGCCAGGGCTGCTGGGGGGACCCCGACTGGGTCTTCAGGACTGGGCTGCTCCAGCCTCCAGCTCAGCTCTGCCTTCTGCCGTGAGGAGCAGGTGAAGCAGACCCGAGAGCTGACGCCTCCAAACCATTGTCCCAGGGCGCAGACCGGAGCCATCCCCCCACCTCCGTGAAGCCAGCACCCGAAGCCGCTCCGTGTCCACATTGGGAACTCTGTCCCGCGCCTGTGCCGGGGGCAGGGGCGCCTTCCAAAGCCAGGCTAGGACATGCCCTGGCATTCACAGGTGCTTGCGTCACAAGGTTTGGGGTCACATGATGGAAACAATTGGTCCCCGTGCTCATGCATTGTGGGCAAACCTGCACTCCGAGGAAAATCCAGATATCTCAATACTTCAGTATTTACGGAAGGAAAACAAAATTAGGTGAATTAACAGTTCAGCCAAGAAGATAGGAATTGATTAATACAGTAAAAGTAAAGAAAGTAGCGCACCCAGGTAAATCAAGTGAGAGTAGAAAACCATAGATTAGAAGAGATGTATTAAGTAGGTTTTGTAAGTAAATTAAATAACTATTTCTTTTAAAACACTAATAAAATAGATAAACGACTAGCAAATCTAATCAGAAGAAGTGAGAGTGAGACCATATACATTTTATGGATGTTAAAAGAGGTTTTAACTACACAAAGTGTGTATTCAGTAAGGGTTTGTAGGATTAATGGAAACATATTTCAACATAGAACCCTCTGCACAACTGTTCAGCAACAATTCTCAAATCTGAATGAAATGGTTAATCACCTAGGAAAACACCAATCACTGATATGGACTCAAAAAGAAATGTCTACACCACTTTGGTAAGATAGCTTGGCAGAAGATAAGCTCATGAAAATCAATAGGTTTTCTTATACTAGAAATAAAATACCAAGAAATAGAAATGAGGGAAATATTTTGTTCACAACATTGGCAAAGCCAGTAAGATACATAAGGATTATCTTGTAGATGAAGTACAAGGTCTCTGGAGGGAAAGGTGGTCTTATTACAGCAGGTAAGGCAGGCTCCCAGGTAATGGAAGGTAGCCTGTCTTTTTGGGGGATGCTGAATACCCTAACGCACCAACCCGTCGATCTTAACAGAAACTTTAATGTGGTTCCACTTAGATCTCCAATAATCTTATTCAATGGTCTTAAAGTTCACCCAGAAGAATAGACTCTGGAATGGTCGAGAAAACTCTGAGAAGCACGGTGGTTGGAATATTGCCTGATGTGGGTAAGGTACTCCCTGCTTCTCCACGGGACGGCTCGGGCACGGAAGAGCAGACCGGAGGGCACCGGGGGCTCAGAACCTCGTCGTGGGGTTTGGCTGGCAGCGCGTCGCCCCATCTGCACGAAGGCTCACGTGGCGGTGGTGAGGGTGACGCCACCCAGAAGCTGGCCTTGGGGGTTTCGTGTAAAAGCTACAAATGATCCTTAATGAGGCATTTAGAAGCCACGAAAGAAATGTATTTTTGTTCAAATAGCAGTGAGAATCTTTTGATAGTTTGAATAAAGCCAATATGAAAATGATATATAGCTAAAGGATTTTAATGCAAATGACAGATGTAGGATGACTATCTGTAAACTCCAAGTAGCACACAATATTATTAGAACGCTGCCAAAGGACACAACCAACAAACCAACAAATGTCTGAAAAAAGATGTTCAAACACGCAATTATTTAGAGAAATGCAAATAAAAGAAACAATATGTTTTATACCCCTCAGACTGAAGAAAATAAAAGAAACACCACCGTGTCTGTTGGCAGGGAAAGTGTTTCTCTTTTATACTATTTATGTAAATTTGCCACAGCGTTTTGGAAAGCAATCTAGAAAATTCTACATGTACACTTTGAGGCCGATACCCTGGTGCCGCCGGTCCGTTCTCGGGTGTGGATTGGGCGGGTGATCTGTGCTGCCAGGGGCAGCGATCTCAGGCTTGGGATCCGTCAGAGAAATAAAAGACAATAGAGAATTATCTTTGATGTATAAGGCTGTTTCTGCAAGCATTTTGTGTGTGCACATGGTGGCAGAACAGACAGCCACACTGATGTGCACGTGGACGCCGTCCGTGGAGAATGGTGGCAGCCGTGACAGTCCCACTGGCCTTTGTCTTGGGGACCTCAGGGGAGCTCCCCAGGGGGCTTTGACTTCCAGGCTCAGAGGGCAGGTCCGGGAGCCCCATCTCCCCGCACGCATCCCGCTCGTCCCCCACGTATGCCGCGGCCTCCGGCCCCAGGTCAGACTTGCTGCCAGGACCCACTGTGCCAGGACCCCGGTGTGGCCGGTGGCCGTGGTCTGCCCTCCTTCCTGCGTGCGGCCCCGTCCCGAGCCACGTCCTCCTCCTGCATCATCAGGCCACCTTCTCGGGGATCTCTGTTCTCCTCCTGGCCCATCTCCTTGTGAAAACAGCGTTCTCTGGCACATTTCCCTGCTCTCTCCTGTCCTCTGTGGGCCTCACAGGAGGACGACCCCACACCGGGGATGGCCCACGAAGGGGTTCCCGTCCGTCAGCATTTTGTTCAATAAGTTGAACAAGGTTCACAACAAAATCCAGATTTCTGGTTTCTCCTGGGGGGGGGCGTGGAAACATCGGGTCATGTCTGACGCAGGGTGCTGGCTGTTCTGTGGGGTGAGGGACGGTCCGTGTCACAGTCCCTGCCCGGCCCCCTGCCCCGGGAGCTGCCCTCGGAGTGCCCCTTCCTTCCCTGCCCCTGCAGACGGTGGGCTTGCATCTGAACACGTCCCCACTTGCCCTGCAGTTCCTGCAAGTCCCTGTCCCCACCCTGGGTCAGAGCCTCTGTGGGTCCCGGGCTCGTAGAACAGGCGGGGTCTACACGGACTGCTGCTTCCCTCCAGGTTCCGCCAGCAGCCTCTGCCTGCCCCTGCACCACCGCCCCATCCAGCACTCAGTCCTTCTGGGGGGACTTGGTGGACTTGGGGTCTGTCTTCTTCAGGATGCTCAGGGCGGCTCTGTGGGTCCAGGCGCCCCCACTGTCCCCGGCCTTCTCTCTGGACCCCGGCCGCCCCATTCCTTCTGTGTCTGGGTGAGGCCTTCCCCACGCCTCTCTGCACCTCACCCCTCCCTCCAGTGTCCCTGAGACTCCTGATGCCCCAGGATGGAGTCCAACCTTCCTGCCTGGCCTCCAGGACCCTCTGACCTCACCTGTGTCTCCTTCCCATGCAGCCCCCGGCCGGCCACTCGTGGTCTTTTCTGTTCCGTGCAGGCCCGGCCCGCACGGGCTCTCTCTGCTAGCCTCTCTTCACTCCCAATCCTCCACTGCGCTTCTGGTTTCTACTTAGATTCCGAATCCTGCTTGGAGCTACGCTCATGAGTGGGTCTCGAGTCAGCTAACAAATGCAGCCCAGAGCATTAGTGGGACATCAGTTAAATAAGTTGACCCACACTCGAAGACCCTGAGCACCAAGGGTTGGTGGTGTAGTCAGGAAATGGTCCCCTCAGGTCCTGCTGCTGGGACAGCAAACCCTCACTACCAGGTAATTTGGAAATTGTTACCAAAACCCCCCAAAATCAATAGGTTTAGATCTAAAACTCTACTTGCTTGAACACATTTGTTACCAATAAGTAAGCAAAGGTATTTAAACAAAGATGTGCATGGCATCTTTGTTTGTAACAGAAAACAGTGAAAATCACATAAATGAGCAGCAGGAAATCGGTCCGTATGACCTGAGAAGTGTTAGAAGAGGGAGGCAGAAGGATGCTCATGTGTGTTTGTCGCTGTGCACACGGGCGGGCGAGGAGCCAGCGATGAGGGGGCCGCGGGGCTGGCGGTCCAGGGCCAGCTGCTGAACACGCCCTCCCTCAGCCACAAGCCCCTCTCTGCTTTGTCGGGCCGGGCCTGGGGCTCTGAAAACCACATTTCTTCTGCAAATTTCTGTGTGTGGGGGGCGCAGGGGGTCTGCAAGGTAGGAGGGAGGGGAGAAGGGCTTTCCTCCTTCAGAAGCAGCAGCTAGTACAACATTCGGCTTATTTTATTTTATTTTATTTTTTTAAGATTTTATTTATTTATTTGACAGAGACAGACACAGCGAGAGAGGGAACACAAGCAGGGGGAGTGGGAGAGGGAGAAGCAGGCTTCCTGCTGAGCAGGGAGCCCGATGCGGGGCTCGATCCCAGGACCCTGGGATCATGACCTGAGCCGAAGGCAGACGCTTAATGAGTGAGCCACCCAGGCGCCCCTTATTTTATTTTATTTTATTTTATTATGTTATGTTAGTCACCATACATTAGTTTTTGATGTGGTGATCCACGATTCACTGTTTTCGTATAACACCCAGTGCTCCATGCAGTACGTGCCCTCCTTAATACCCATCACCGGGCTAACCAATCCCCCCTCCCTCCTCCCCTCTAACACCTTCAGTTTGTTTCTCAGAGTCCATAGTCTCTCATGGTTCATCTCTCCCTCCAATTCCCCCCCCATTTTTCCCTTCCTTCTCCTAATGTCCTCCACGCTATTCCTTATGTTCCACAAATAAGTGAAACCATGTGATAATTGACTTTCTCTGCTTGACTTATTTCACTTAGCATAATCTCCTCCAGTGCCATCCATGTTGATGTAAAAGTTGGGTATTCATCCTTTCTGATGGCTGAGTAATATTCCATTGTATATATGGACCACATCTTCTTTATCCATTCATCAGTTGAAGGGCAACTCGGCTCTTTCCACAGTTTGGCTACTGCGGACATTGCTGCTATGAACATTGGGGTGCATATGGCCCTTCTTTTCACTACATCTGTGTCTTTGGGGTAAATACCCAGGAGGGCAATTGCTGGGTCATAGGGTAGCTCTATTTTTAAATTTTTGAGGAACCTCCACACTGTTTTCCAAAGTGGCTATACCAACTTGCATTCCCACCAACAGTGTGAGAGGGTTCCCCTTTCTCCACAACCTCTCCAACATTTGTTGTTTCTTTCCCTGTCAATTTTTGCCGTTCTAACTGGTGTAAGGTGGTATCTCAATGTGGTTTGGATTTGAATTTCCCTGTTGGCTAATGATGATGAACATTTTTTCATGTGTCTGTTAGCCATTTGTATGTCTTCTTCAGAGAAGTGTCTTTTCATATCTTCTGCCCACTTTTTGACTTGATTATTTGTTTTTTGGGTGTTGAGTTTGAGAAGTTCTTTATAGATCTTGGATACCAGCCCTTTATCTGTAGTGTCATTTGCAAATATCTTCTCCCATTCTGTGGGTTGCCTCTTTGTTTTGTTGACTGTTTCTTTTGCTGTGCAGAAGCTTTTTATCTTGATGAAGTCCCAAAAGTTCATTTTTGCTTTTGTTTCACTAGCTTTTGGAGATGTATCTTGAAAGAAGTTCCTGTGGCCGATGTCAAAGAGGTTACTGCCTGTGTTCTCCTCTAGGATTTTGATGGATTCCTGTCTCACATTGAGGTCTTTCATCCATTTTGAGTTTATCTTTGTGTATGGTGTTAGAGAATGGTTGAGTTTCATTCTTCTGCATGTGGCTGTCCAATTTTCCCAGCACCATTTATTGAAGAGACTGTCTTTTTTCCATTGCATGTTTTTTCCTGCTTTGTCGAAGATTAGTTGACCATAGAGTTGAGGGTCCATATCTGGGCTCTCTATTCTGTTCCATTGGTCTGTATGTCTGTTTTTGTGCCAGCACCATGCTGTCTTGGTGATCACGGCTTTGTACTATAGCTTGAAATCGGGGAATGTGATGCCCCCAGCTTTGTTTTTCTTTTTCAACATTTCCTTGGCGATTCGGGGTCTTTTCTGATTCCATACAAATTTTAGGATTGTTTGTTCCAGCACTTTGAAAAATGTCATTGGAATTTTGATCGGGATGGCATTGAAGGTATAGATTGCTCTGGGTAGCATAGACATTTTAACAATGTTTATTCTTCCGATCCATGAGCATGGAATGTTTTTCCATCTTTTTGTGTCTTCTTCAATTTCTTTCATGAGTGTTTTGTAGTTCCTAGAGTATAGATCCTTTATCTCTTTGGTTAGGTTTATTCCGAGGTATCTTATGGTTTTTGGTGCTATTATAAATGGAATCGTTTCTCTAATTTCTCTTTCTACAGTTGTGTTGTTAGTGTATAAGAAAGCAACTGATTTCTCTGCATTGACTTTGTATCCTGCCACATTACTGAATTGCTGTATGAGTCCTAGTAATTTGAGAGGCCCCCAAACCAGCCTCACCGGGCCCTCTGAGGGCCACACCCCCGCAGATGCCTGCCCAACGGGCTTCCTCCCCTTTTCTCCCAAGTGTCAAATTACTGAGCAAAAATTGGAGTTTTGTTCTATGCTGCAAGTTTTTATTATGTGGCGGGGACACTATTTATCACACTGTTTCTATAGGAAAATGTCTTTCAAGTACCAACTACAAATAAAGTTTAGGGGCAGGATTCATTTGCTTTACAAGTGGACTTACACAGATTACCAGGAAGTCACCTATAGAAACAACGTTTAAAACACAAAGAAAGGCAAAATAGGAGTTGTGTATGCTGCACTGGGAGTGTGGTTTGCATGCATATTTATGAAGTTCTGCAATTTGAAAAATATCCCCACTCTTTCCCCGTTTCCGTTTGAGAATATATTGCCATGTGTCAGAATCAACGCTCTCAAAATCAACCCTGTCAGCCTGGCAAACAGTCACTTTCATTACCCTGTGGTACAATACGCCAGGAATGATTTTATTCATAGATTCATCTAAAGATAGAATTGGAAATAATTTATCTAGTATCGACGTGCGAATTGTGTTTATTTAAAAAGTTGCTGCATAGGGGGCTTAAACACGCAAGGCAAATTATGTCAGAAGAAGTCTTTCCTTCTGTTTCAAAAGCCCAGGGTCTTTGTCTTTTTCAATATCCATGTGCGATTTTTCACTCCAGTATTTCGAGACGCTTCTCTTTGCTTGAAATGGGTGGCCTCCCTGCCCATCCGTTCGGCCCATCTTCCTCCTCGTCGCCCCCATGACCAGCGCGTCCCACGAGAAAGCATGGACACGTCGGCCAGGGGGAGAAAGAAGGCTTGGGATGCCTGAGTGGCGGGCGCCAGTGCGTCTGTGGATCCTCAACAAGCCTGGTGTTGTATCCATGTGTTACGTGCTGTCCTGAAAATTGGCGTTTGAGTCACTCTGTGAGGACTCAGACCCAACCCCGGGGTCGGATAACTGAACGTGAAGGAGAGAATGTTTCTTCGGGAAGAAGTTTCTAACGGTCCAAGTGGCTGGTTACAGCCGTTCTGGAGGTAATGAGCCCACCATGCTTAAAGGTGTTCCAGACGACTGGCTAGGCCAGCAGCACAGTTTTTAGAAGTGGGGAAAGCGTCTGAACAGACGCTTCTCGGAAGAAGAGACACCATGTCAGATAAGCATATGGAAGATGCTCGAGGCCACCAGTCATTAGGAAGATGCGGGGTAAGACCACAAAGTGACATCACTGCGTACCCATCAGACTGGAGGGGACACTGGCCAGCCAGACGCCGGTCAGCATGTGGAGTGACAGGTACTGTCACCGGCTGCTGGAGGGAATGCTGGAGGAAGCCGGGCAGCTTCCTCTGGGGGTTACCATACGCCTACCGTGTAAACAGTTACCCAGCTCTTAGGTATTTACCCAAGCGAATTGGAAACTTATGTCTATACCAAACCCGCAGGCAGATGCTCACAGCAGCTGTGGCCTCGGGCCCGGGCCTGCAGGCACTGGGATGTCCTTCAGCTGGAGGATGGACATCGGAGCCGCGGCCCATCCACGCAGCGGACACCCCTGCCCGGTACAGGGATGAACCACGACCACACGGCAGCAGGGTGCACCTTAAATACATTTTTCTGAGTGACAGAGCCAGACCCACAAGACCCCATATGGTGTGGTCCCATTTATAGGCATTCTGGAAAAGGCAGAACTCTAGGGACAGGAAACCCGTCAGTGGTTTGGGATGGATTGGCCTCAAGGGGACAGAGAAGATAACTTTAAGGGTGATGGAGGTGCTCTGTATGAATCCGGGGTGGGGGGTACGTGGGTCCGTGAGTCTGTCAGGACCCGGTGAGCTTTGCTTTGTGAAATTTGCAATCATCAACGAGAAGGTGGGAGGACTGAGGAGGGACTGAACCTAACCGTACTACACATGTGTGTTATAAACTCGCTATGGGGGTGGGGAGAGAAGGAAGTGTTGAAAGTAACTTTGGGAAGGGTGTTTTGATTGGACACAAGAAAGGAAAAGACAAAGGAGCTGCTGTTGGCACCTACTCTGATTGGTAACTTTCATTCTGCAGACTAGCAATTCTATTCCTATTTTATAGTATATACTAGGGTTGAACAAATGAGTAAATAAATTGTAGATAATGAGACTCGGACTTCTCACTGTCTGAGAAGCAGTTATAGTTAAGGAAGAGAGAAGACTAGAATGCACTCTGGAGCTGTGTTTTATTCACACACCAGAATCACACACACACACACGGGCTCCCACGCCTGTAAAATCCAGCTCTGTCCACAGCGATGGCTCAGAAGCAGTGAGCAAGCCTGGTGCCCTGAGCTTGGTTTCTGAATACCTGGTGGAGGGAAGAGGGGTTCCTGGGAGGAAACACAGGATGGGCCTGGGGTGTCTTAGAGAGCCACAAACCTGGGAGCTTCTCCAAAGATGCAGAAGAGGAGGAAACCTTCCTCCTGTGAGTGAGGACCTCCTGACTCATGTCCGACAAATGGGCGGCAGGGAGAGGGACCCAGCAGACACCGCCCCCACCACGTGCCAAAGCTGTCGTCACCCATGTGGCCTCTTACGCTTGTGCCCCAACATGGTGAGGTCGAAGGTCACTTCACCTCTGCGCTCTTCGCCCCAACACGTACGCTGGTGTAATCACGGGAAAACACACATGAAGGAGCGTTCTCCAAAACGCAAGGCCGGAACTCGCAGCCGCGTCCAGGTCATGATAAAGCGAAAGGCTGAGACATTGTCAAGACTGAGGAAGCTAAGGGGTCACGGCACTGAGTGAGCATGTCCTGGACGGATGCTGGGGCAGAGGAGGACTTTGAGGGAAAACCGGTGGATTTGCGTGGGGGCCTTCCTTTAGCCCACAGACCAGTATTGCTGGGCAACAGTCCCAGTTCTCAGACTAGTATCGGTGTTCGTTTCTTAGTTTCAGTGTCTACACCGTTTACTCATGCTGCCAAGTTTAATAAATGCGCCCATGTTTGTGTCAACATCTAAACAACATCTAAAATTATTTCAAAGTACAAAGCAAAAAGCAATAATTCCAAAGCTCTGTATCAATGATCTGCACTTGGGGCATTAATGACCAAAATGAAAATCCACAAGGAAAAGTGTGGCCAGTTACACAGGAAGGACATCCTGTAGGGGACAGTGGGCAAGTTCTTCTCAGGCCCGAGTCGCTGTCCATGCAGGTCTCTGCAGGACCAGACGCCCCCTCCCTTCTCTGAGCACACTGACGCCCTGGCCCCACGGGATGCCCACTGCGGTGAGACCCGTCTGGGCTCACTGGAGCCTCACCTCAATGATAAGGGGGTACGTGTCCAGAAGGACGCTCTACAAAGCCCTCCAAACAATGATGTCCACATTTTGGGTTCCCTTTCCACGCTGGCTGCCTTTCCCCGTGATAGGTCTGGCCATGTCTGGGACTCAGCATGCAGACAAAGTCTCCCGGGCCACCTCCAGCCAAGAGGACCCGTGGCCCCCGAGACACAAGGCTGCCTTGTTCTTTTGAGGAGCCTTCATCCTGTGTCTTTATTTTGTTGAAGAAAATAACTTACGGGAATGAAATCTGTAGCAGGTGCCTCCCTCGCATGTCAGGGTGCATAGCTGTGACGTCTTCCCCCCGAAGCCCC
Organism: Halichoerus grypus; assembly: GCF_964656455.1. Classification (NCBI taxonomy): domain Eukaryota; kingdom Metazoa; phylum Chordata; class Mammalia; order Carnivora; family Phocidae; genus Halichoerus; species Halichoerus grypus. The sequence continues at coordinate 178,003,150 of NC_135717.1, read as the reverse complement.
GAGGAAGGCCAAGAGGATGCGGGGATGTGCAGTGTGGGAGCGCAGGATGGGCTCCGATCTGGGTACACAGGCGGTGAAGACACTGCGGTCCACTGGCGTGGAGTTTCCTCTGCTGGGGGTCTTTGAAAACCAGAGGACATCTGCTTAACGTCACAGGAAGCTCTGAGTCGTCGTCCTGAAGCTGGGGGGCTGGCCACAGTGACCCTCGGTGGGGGGGGCTGTGTGAGCCCAGCACCTTTCAAAGAGCCCACAAGCCCCATCCTTTTCTGGCTGTGTGTACAAAACGGTGTAAGATTCTGCACCATAATCCCTGAACCTGTAATGCTGATGTTCTAATGTAAAAGGAATATTCTCTCCCTTGAGATAAAATGCCATCACATGCCATCTGTGCTGCTTGTAATCTCAGCCATAAATCCTGGTTGTATTTATCAGGATTTGTTTTTCAAGATGGCTAATTTTAGTCTTGAATTCAACTGCACACTAATTTCCTTGTTTCTTTCTTGCTGAGAAATCTGATATAACAGCTCCTCATAGAAAGGGTCTGGCAACTTCCCAAAGCCCCGCAGCCTCGTTTACTTAGAGAGAGGATGTTTCTCCTTTCTCTCTCCCTCCCCACCCCCTTCTTGTTTTTGCGATGTGGTTAGAATTCAGAGGGGCTGAGACGAGCGAAGGGTGGTCCTCGTGGAGCCGCAGAGGGAACGAGGCCAGGTGGAGGGGCGTGGGCCTGGGGCCGGCCTGCTCCCGTGCTGGGATCCCCCGTCCCGGAGCCGCCGGGGCAGCAGCAGATTCCCCAAGCCCGGCGCGGCTGCCACGGTCCCTGGGCTCCACATCACACTGTGGAAAACATTTGGAAAGTTTCCTTCATTTTTCTGAGGCAGCTGAAATGATGCTTAAGGTTGGCTGAAAGTCTAAATCTAATTACACTAGATAATATGGAACAGCCCGTCAACAGGGTAGAAATGGCGTGATGGAAGCTTTTTAAAAAAAGGCACTTAGCCATGAAATCTGCATATACCAGTAAATTTTATTTAGAGCAGTCAAAATATGCATCTTCCCTTCTATTTCCACAGATGATGAGCTCTAGGGGGAGCACAGCGTGTTGGGAGGAAGATGTCGGACGCCTGCAGAGGGGCCTTCCTCCCGGCCGCTCCCAGGGCACAGTCCGTCCTCGGCAGAGGCGAGAGCGCGGGGAAGACAGGCCCTCGGGCTCTCAGAGAACCCTCGGAGCTCGGAACACAGACTGCAGGGTGAGGCTTCTCTCAGATGCCGGATTACATTGACCTGTGTTCGTGGGAGAGAAAATCCGCTTCCCCGCCGGGCGAGCGCGGGACCCACTACGTGGCAGGCTGCGTGACCGCGGCAAGCCCGCTCTGCAGGACTCTCGTCGGAACCATCCTACAGACGCGGCTCAGGGGGCCGACAGCCTGCCAAGGTCATGAGATGCAGATGCCTGGCCTCCAGCCCCAGGGTCCGTTCCCCGGCGCCCCTGCGTCCCCAGCCTAACCCAGCGCCAGGCACACGCAGGGTTCGGTACTCGCTTATCAAGCAGATCAGTGGATGGTGCTGGTGTTCGTTTTCTGGTCTTAGAGGAAAGGCATTTTGTACTAAATCAGACGGAAGTCACCGGAAGCAGCAGTTCTCGCTCAGTAAACGCACATGTGGGTAGAGGCGTGCTGTCCGTCTGTCTGTCTGGAGCTGGACGTGGAGACCTAATGCAGACGGGCTCTGGCGAGGGGCTGGACCAGACACGGAGGTAATTTGCGGGCTTTTAGCATAGTTTCTGGGATGCTGAGGGGAGAAAGGAGAACCACTGACCCTCGCCCAGAGTGCTGGATACGGAACCTCAGGACCGCGCCAGGCGAGGCTTTGTGTTTCGGGGGCCTGGCAAGGTCGGTGACTTTGGGGTTCCGGTAAAGAGGAAACTGAAATGACCAAGGGTGTGTTTAGCCCACAGCCCTTGACCCCAGGTCATCGGACCCAGAGGAGGCGAGTTCGTCATCTAATGAGAAACCGTAATCCCGACAAACTGCCTGCCAAGTGTGCGGCTGTAGGCGGTGCCCGGTCTCAGAGCGGTGGGGGAAGGGCTGTCCCTCCAGCCCTGCGGGCGAGCCATGCCACGGCCTTGTCTCCCGGGCAACGTCAGGACTGAGGGGACACGCACTGGCCCTCGGGCGGCCGCCTCTGCCTGCATGGCTTCTCCGCCCGGGCTCCGAGTCCACCCCCCAGATGTCCGAATTCCACACCTGCAGGGGCCCCCGTCCTCTCTGCCCGAAATGCCCTGGCCTCTGTCTCGAAGGGATGCCACGTACATGCATTTGCCCGGGACAGGAGAACGTTCCGGGCTTTCATTCCGGCAGCCGGCCGGGGGCCCACCTCCCCTGCTGGCTGTTTCGTGCTCATGAGGGACCGTCCACCTGCAGGGCGGTGGGGCCCGGGGAAGGGGCCCGGTGTCCCGTCAGCCTCTGCCTGGAGGATCCCAACCCGGGAGAGGGGTGCATGGGCCACACGGACACACACACACGAGGAGCCTTTACCGTGACATGTATGACAATGTGTTTCCCTTTCGTGCGTTTTCCTTTAAATTATGAGGCTGTCTCCTTGCATGAAGCTGTGCTCATCTTCCCATGTGTGGTCTGTGGACGACACCTTGAACTCTTCCTGCGTCAGGTTTCCCCTGTGGTTCCCTTTGCAGACTTTGACCCATCTGGAGTCATGATTTTGCACAAAGTGGCACAAAACTCCGACCTCACACGTTCCCAAGGGCCGCCCGCTGCCCCCGTGGTCACCAGGCGGCCCCCACTCCTGCTTCCGTGCATGTCTTCCTGGACCGCAGTCCTGCACGTTTGGGTCATGGAAATTCTGCGGTGCCGACCTCCCGTCTGCGGCAGGAGCGGCCGAGACACGGCTGGGTGGGGCCGCATGTGTTACAACCCCGTGTGGGGGCAGCTCTGCCCGACCCCAGTTCCTGGGTGGCGAGTTCCTTTTCCCAGATAATGAGGATATTTTATAAAGTTTCAAACTGCATTTTGGTATTTCGATTGAGTCCATGATGAGTGCCCCGGAGAACGTGGGCAGGCAGAGGGGCCGTGAGGGTGGGGACTCTGGCCCGTCGGGCCCCCCGTGGTGTCCCCAGTACATAAAACAGGGCTTCGCTGGGTGTGGGTCCCTATAGGACTGTGTCTTCCTGTCCAAGACAAAGGCAAGCTCTATTTTTTTATGTGTCTTCCTTTAATTTATGTCCTCTGGTCAAGACTTCCGATTTCTTGGCCCCTGTGCAATGTGCCCCTTTTGGGCGCTACCACGAGGGTTCCCCTTCCCTCCCTGGCGGCACAGAGCTCCCGCTGTGCCCAGGGTCTGGCTCTCTGCAGGTGCCCGTGCCACCCCCAGCCTCCACCCCTCCCTTCCTACAAGGCTCTGCCCGGACCGCCTCGTGTGAGCTCATGAGCACTCGTATACGGACACACACGTGCATGGACACAGGCGTGTGCATGCAAACACGCACACTCACACCCACTCACACTCCCCCACCACTTACCTTGTCCTTCCCGTAAAGCACTCACCACTCACCACGAAATGCAACTTGCTTGCTGGGCTGGCCGCCCGCCCCAGCTGCAGTTTATGAGGGATTTTATACCTGACTGTTTCATTCAGTCTTGTAAACCCTCTGCCTAGAACGGCAGCTCACACACGGTGCGAGCTCAATAAATATTTAATACGCAAGCCTCTCTCTTCTCGAATCCCAGGCATGAGTCTTACCGCTCCAAACGCCAGTACCGTCCATTTGTTCAGTTGTTCGATCCAGATGCACTCACTGGCTGGGGGCCCGACACGGGGCTCAGTGGCGTGCGTGGCCCTCCCCTCATAAGCCACGTGTTTGTGGGGAGTGCCGTGGCTCCGTGTGGTGCGGAAAGCCAGCACTCGGTGTGGCGCAGAGCAGAGACTCCGCTGACAGCTCTGGAGGTATGTGGAAGCTCGTGGGTTCCACGAGCTCCGTTGACACGGACGGATCCGGCCCGAATGGCCTCACTCCCAGTTGTTCTTATCCACTCTTAAAGTGGGTCCCCAAGATCCCAAGTAGGGGTTTGGTAGGTTTGAGTCCCTGTTACCAAAACGTATTCAAACGTTGGACCGTGACATTCTTCACCGCCCCACTACACGGGCTCAGGCAGCTCAGGCCTCGACGCACCAGGTGGGGCAGGGGCAGGGCGGTCACCCCGTTCTTGCCTGCGGCCACCGTCCACCCACAAGGCCCATTCTGCACGGAGCCACAGGGAGGAGGTGGGCAGGAGAGCTTCCTCCGTTTGCCGTCCAGCTAGAGGTCACCCAGGCAGGGGTGGGAGTCGCCCCCATGGCCCTTGTGGCTCCTCGTCCTCACGCCCAGCCTTGCGGAGTCTGTTCTGGGTAGAGGACATCGGGACGCCCTCCCAGAAGGTGGGGCCCCTCTGCTGGCTGAGTCTCAGGACACTGAGGAGCGTGGGGGGATGGCCGGGGACAGAGCAGAGACAGACACACTCCCTACCCCCGACACATGCAAAACCCAATCCTGTGATGATCCGCGAACCCCAAATCCCGAGTTCTTTCCAGAGAAAGTCTCCCAGACATACAGGAGCTGCTTGCGAGGCCTGCCGGACCCGTGCACACTCAGAAGGGACACACGGGCTGGTGTGGGCGCTCAGCACCGTTAGAGTTTCCATGTTACTAATTACATGCTTGTGTTTCTCTTTCCTTTTCCCCACACGAGAGCATGTGAACGGCTGGGTGCGTGACAGACGGAGAAAATGAAAAGGCACGTTTGTGTGCGTGCACATGCCCACACACACATGCGTCCGGTGGGCGTGCTCTCTCCTGGACACGCAAGGCTGCAGAGTGCCCACGGGGAAGGAGAGTGCACGGAGGCTCGGCGGGCGAGGCGGACATGGCCCGAGGATGGGGAGCGTCCTGGACGTCCAGCTGATCGCACAAACATCTCCACCTCTCCACTTCTTCTTCTCACCAGCGAAGAGTTCTGACTTCTGACGGGGTGGCTGTGGCTGTCAGAGATGGTCTAAGAGGGGGGTCCTGAGCTCTTTGACGTGGTCACAGAGGGACTGCGGTGGCCGCAGTGGCCGCAGAGTCTCTGCTGCAAGAGAGGGCTGGGCGTCTGCTGCTGTCAGTGGGAGACCAGATGAGGATGGGGCCCAGAAAGCCAGCGGGCATCACGGAGACAGGGCAGGGGCGAAGCAGGAGAACAAGTAAAGGGAGGTGACAACCAAGAAGAGGGGCCCTGGGGTGTCTGTGGGCTCACCGTCCTCTGCCCGAGGCCTGACCAGTGCACGGTGCCCTTTGGGACCCGCACAGACAGGAACACGTCCCCCCGGGGGAAATTAGCCCCTTATTATCCTCCCAATCCAGTAAAATCAAACACACCACCCACCTGCCTGCCCATCTACCCCTCTCTCCCTCCCGCCACCATCTGTCTGTCCATCCACCCGTGTCCGTCATTAGCTCTGCAGGCGAAGGTTCTGGGTAGGGCGGCCTGGGGCTCCATGAAATACGAGCTCTGTGTCCACCTGCACGTGCTTCACTCCTTGTGCTCTTGGTTCTGAATAAAGTCACAGCCCGTGGAGAGCAGCGCCTGGCCCACATGCGCGCTCAGTCGCTGTTCTTGTGGCGCTGGGGGGCGTCTTAGCCCTGAGGTTGTGGGAGGGGTGCAGAGGCTGTGGCCGGGAGGGAGAGGCAGCCTGGCGAAGGAGCGGCTGGGGACCAGCCTGAGAGCAGTGAGGGGAGGGCCTGGCGGGGGTGGACGTGAGTGTGCTCCAGGGGAAGCTGGTGGCGGGGGCCGTGGAGGTGGTCCTGCTGCCTCTGCCTCAGTGGGCCTATGTCCCGGCCTCTCTGGTGGTCTGGTGCCCGAGATTCCATCGAGGAGCTGGGGAGTGACGGTCCCTCAGACCAGGTGACATCAGCAAGGACCCTGAATGAAGTGAGGGCATGAGCCACGGGACAGCCAAGGGCAGTGAAGACAGGGACGCTCCAACGCCAACCGTGTGTGAGTGGTCTCCCTCAGCCGCTGCTGGGGCCGAAAAAGAAGGCAAAACTGGAAAGAGACACATGCCAGCCAGCAGCTAACAGGCTTCCCTTCCGGAATCTTCCATCCTCCTGAAATACATGCCTCTGAAATTCAATAGTGATGCAATTAGTGATCGCAAATCCTCGGCTTTGTCCTAAAAATGCCGTATTTCTCTCCTTCGCTGACGTCTTGTCATAGGCTTACCATCCTGGTCTGTCAGGTATTTCCTTCAGCGTGTCCAAGACCTTAGTGCACATCTTCCAGCCTCTGGGGCTGCCACGGAGGAGCCTGTCAGGAGCCCGCCACAGGGGACCCATCCCTTCTCCGTGGCTGTCCCCGGATTGTGCTGAGTCGGTGGTTTGCATTTCCACCAGGATGTGCTGGGGTGTGGACTTCTGTGATTTATCCTACTCGGGATCCCAGTGCTCCTTGGATGTGACACTGACGTCTTCCCCCCCTCCTGTCCCTGGGCTTTGCCCTATTCCTTCCATCTTTTCCCTCTGGACACCCCCTTCCCTCTGTGGCCCCCGACGCTCATCACTCCTGCTCCGTCTCCCATTTCCAGCCTGTCTGACTCTCGGCTGCTCTGGGAAACTTTTGAGTGATGCTCTCTCGCTGCACTTAGCTGCGTTGAGCAGGCAGTTCATTTTAAATTGCAACAGTTCTGTTTTTAAGTGCTAGAAGTTCTAGTTCTTTCTTTTACAAATGTTCCTTTCAGTTCCGACAAACCCTCGTTCCCCCGTCGTACGTTCAGTTCCTTCTCTTCCTCTGGACTTATTAAATACACTTATTTAAATTCCGGATTGGATGCTTCCAATATCCTCAGGCTTTGCTGGCCTGATTTTGCATTTCTTTCCCTCCCTTGACTCACACTTCAGGTGGCTTTTTCTTTTATGAGTTTTGTGAATTTTAATTATAATCTCGTGCTCCCTTGAATAATGTGCAAAGTAGAACCCTCTGGGTAAGCTTCAAGCTTGCCTCTGCTAATTGCTCTGTAGCACTGCCAGTTCAGCCCTCTTTAAACTAAATATTTGGCTTTTCTTCCTGCCTTCACTTTTTTTCTTTTTTTGTGGGGGCAACACAAGAAAGTGAATTTCAAATGCAAACCATCCTAAGTATGTTTGGATTAAGTGTGAGGTGAGGGTGTGCTGGGGCCCAAGGCAGGGGGACCTTTTAGAAAATGTTTTTTAAATTTTTTAAAAGATAACTTTTTGAAAAGTGGTGTTAGTTTACAGCAAAGCTTGGGGGGAAGGAGCAGAGATTTCCTGTGAAGCCCTGCCCCCACATGCAGAGCTCCCCAGCCTTCACCACCCCCACCGGATGGGGTGTGTGTTACAGTCATGGACGGGCAGGTTCACACCCGGTTCACTCTTGGTGGTGTGCATTCTAGGGGTGGAACCTCTATTTCATTTTGTTTTTTTTCTGTTTCACTCAGAGCCATGGCTGAGAAGAGCAACTCTCTCCTGTGGAAACCAGCCTTTCTCTAGTTCATCTAGAGATGAACTTCTTCTTGGTTTGTTTTGTTGCCCTTCGGACATTCTGGTTTTCTGGGTGTCTCCATTCTGAGTCTGCATCATTAGGGCCCAGACCCTGTCCCCCTCCCAGCACACAGCCTGGGAGCCCACAGGACACCAGAGCTGAGCACGGCTTCCCACCCCGTCCTGCCTTTCCCGATGACTGATGGCCGATCCCAGGCAGTCTCAGGTCACTGTCCCTGGACGCTGACCATTAATTGACCCCTGTTGCTAGTGTAGCCCTGACTTTACAAGGGGTGTTAACACGTGATCCAGCATTTTAGCTGTTCTGAACCAGAAGGGCTTCTCATTTTATTTCTGAACTTAGCCACATAAACATTGCTTTTTATTTCTTGTGTGTGTCATGCGTGTGTGCATACATGTATGTGATGTGTCACATGTGTGAGGTGTGCACACATGTGTGTTAAACATAAACATAAACACAGATGAGATTGCCCTGTGGTGGTGGGAGGTCTTTCTTAGTTTAATACTTCTGAGATTCATACTTTATTTTGTCCTATTTTTGCTGAATCCCCCTGAGGCACGGGATTTCCAGAGAGAAATATCTGGTTCACTCATGGCTCCTCTCCCGTGGCCTCGATCTTGCCGGTGGTTCCTGGCTGGTCTTTGTTTCTCCATGGGTATTCTGGGCAGGAAGAGGACTCCAGTCCTAGGGGCGCCTGAATGGCTGTGTTCATTTCAAATCCGGAGACATCAGCATGAGGATCAAAACAGGCATTGTAATCCTGCCCCTGTAACAAGGATCTTTTCTTCTCAATTCTATTTTTAGGTGTAATATGCTCCCACACTCCACTTGTTTGCTAAATGAACTCATTTTTAATCAAAAATTGCTATCATTAATTATCAGCCGTGCAATCAATATTCATTTCAATTCAGCAGATAAAACTCCCTCTCCCACCTGACGCACACACACGCCCCAAAAGGAAATTTATTTTCATCAGGGTTCTATGCATCATTAAGAGGTAGTTTGTCTTATTACAGCCTGTTATTAATGTTCAGAATCCATTTAATTTCACTTTTAACTGACTGTAGCAATGAGATAATTGATTTCATTGGGAAGGTGGGGGGCCGTGATGGGGGTATGGGAAGGTGCAGGTAGCATGTCCTCAGACCAAGGAGAGCTGGATGCTAGAGCTCACCTCTCACTCTCTCTGACCACACCCCCTCCTAGACGCAGGCCTCATCTGGCTGCTTGCTGAGTCTGTACCTGGATGGGTGTGGGAAGGAAAAGAAGAACCCAAGTGGACACTCAGCCCTGCTCAAGGCAGCAGGCCAGGCAAGGGGGGAAGGACAGAGGTGGTGGCCACAACTCTCCAGCACGGGGTCCTTCACAGTGGGAGCATCTCCGCATCAGGAGCACCACGCCGCACAGAACAGCGTCACTGCGTCACCTGCTGGCAGGAAGCTTGGCGAGGAGCGTTGCCCCTCGGTCTGTGCCGCTTGGGGGGTGGGAGTGTGTGCGTCACTGGAAACAAGCAGAGAAGACCTCACCCACGGTCACTGATGGCCTCAGAGCCTAGACAGACCACCTAAAACTCACAAGAGATTGTGGTTCAGGAGCCCACTTATGAGTCATTTTGAAATGCAGAGTATCTTCCCCGCCTACTGGTAGTTGAGTTCCCAGGCTAGACCACATGGAGCTAGTTGGCTCATAATACAACTAAAATGGTATTTTCTGCAGTTAATAGGTGAAAACAATATTTCAGGCATTCTCATAAGGAAGGTAAATGAGAAACAATATTCTTGCAAGGTGATATTTAAAAGCCATACACAAGAACAGGTTGGGAAAGGCCCTCCAGACACAGCACCCACGGCAAAATATGTGGGAAATGTGCTGCCCACACACGTCCATACTGATGACTTCTGTATAGCAAAACAAAATTAAAGGGCAAACAGATAAATACTTGAGATTTATGTGACAATGAATGAATATACTCTACCTGGGAAGTTCTTCTACAAATCAAAATAAAAACGTGAAAAATATTTGAAGATGGGCCAAGGAAATGTGGCTTTTTAGGAAGGGACACACAAACAGGCAGTGATCAGCGGGGAAACACTCCCCCCGAGCAGCGCCACTGTGCACGGCCGGGAGGTGGTGGCTTCCCTGTAGAAGACGGGACCTCTCGCTACAGAGAATGAGAAAGTGAGGGGGCGCCTGGCTGTCGTCCCTGCAGGACCCTGAGCAGGAGGGCACAGATGACCTTGTTCTCATCAGCTACAGGAAGCACATTTTTGCCTGTGGTGCCGGTTTGGGGCTGGGAAAGAGGAACAGGTAGGGCCAGGGGAGGGAGGTGGGCTTCACTGCAGGGGCCTTTCGGGGAGCTGGCAGGGGGCTGCTGAGTGCAGCTCACGGGCTTCCACCAAGTGAACAGCCATCAGCCACATAACAAGCTGGGGGCGTCTCTAGCACCTCCCTGACACAGTGCGTGGCATCGGGACCCCGTCATCAGCTTTGCCCACTTTTGAACTGATCGCTGGAATCTTACGGCTCGTATCTCAGTCTGGCGGCTTCTGCTCATATTCGTGTAAGGTCTGGAAATGCTCCTGTGTGTAGCATCACTTGTGAGCTATCGTGGATGCTTTGTTGACCTCTTCTACCCTTGGGGCGCATCTCGAGGGAAGTGTTGTGTGTGCGGCTGTTGGGAATGAACCCAGCAGTGCACTTGTTGGCCGTGGGGTGGGTGTGTTTCTATCCTGGGGAGAGGCTGAAAGTTTTCCAATGGGTTGCATCAACTAGAGTTCGCTGAGAATTCTGGTTGCCCCCACGCTCCCCAGCGCTGGGTGGTTCTGCTGTTCTCACGTTGGCCAATCTGCAGATGGGTGGTCATGCCCGTGGGGACTAACTCATTGTCCTGAGGACAGTGGAGCCGAGGATCTCTCCTCAGCCTTCAGGGCCATGAGGTACCCTCTTTGTGAAGCGCCTGCACTTTTCGGCGGACCGGCCTTTCTTTGTCTTACTGGTTTGAGCGGTTCTTTATGGATTTTGGCTATAGGTCATGGTTGATGAAGTATTTTAAGTATCTTCTCTTTTTGGCTTGCCTGTTGACTCTCTTAGAGCTGTGTTTTAAAGGCGAGAAGTTTTTCATTTGAATGTTTATCAATATATACATTTTGTTTGTGGTGCGAGTGCTTTTTGGGGGCCCAGTTTAAAAATCTTTGTCCAATGGAAAGTCATGAAGATATTCTCCTATGTTTTCCTCTGCAATCTTTTCATTTTGTGTTGTCTTTCACAAAATTCAGATTTACGATCCATCCGGAATTAATTTTTCAGGATGATATAAGGCAGGAGTAAAGATTCACTGTCTTTCCCCCAAATTGATGAGAAAAATTTTGCAAAAAGATCACACCTTCCCACTGAGCTACAAGGTCCCCTTTGTGCTCGGTGGCTGCGTATACGTGGGTAGGTCCTGGGACTCTTGATCTAATTTATTGAGTACAGTTTTCTACGCTAACACGGATACCAACATCCTTAATTACTATAGCTTTATAATAGTCTACCTTCAATTTTTAGTCTGCTAAGAGCTTTTAACATGAGTAGATGTTGAATTTTATCAAATAATGTTTTGCATCTTCCATCATGATTGTGTGAGTTTTCTCCTTTGCTGTCAATGCGGTGAATCACATTAATTAATTCTTTTAATGTTAAACTACTATTGCATTTCCTGAATTAAATCTGCTTGATCGTGATGTATTCTACATTTTATAAATTGCTGAATTCAATTTACTAATATTTTGTTTGGGATTTCAGTTCACTGGCTCATGAGACAAGTCCTTCTGTGGTCTTCTTGCGTTGTGAATGATCGTCAGGTTCTGGTGTCAAGGCTGTGCTGGCCTCCTGACTCTGGGATGCGCTTCCTCTTCTCTTATTTCTGGAATACATTGCGCAATGCTGCTACCATCCATATTTACATAATTAGATGAATTTGCTAATAGAGCTGTCTGGGCCTGAAAAATTTTTTTTTTGAGATTTTTTTTTTCCATTGTAGATTAAACTTATTCACTAGATACTAAAGCTTTCAAATCTTCTGTTTCTTCCTATGTCAGCTTTGGTAGGTTGTGCTTTTCTGGGGGGGCGGGTGGGGGGATCAGTTTCATCAAATTTGTCAAATTGACTGGCATAAGTTCCTTTTATTGCCTACTTTATCCATTTTGGTAACTTGTGCCTTTTACTTGTATATTTTTATCAATCTTGTTAAGGGTTAATCATTTTAATAGGACTTTTCAAAAAACTAAGGTTTGGCTTGGTTGATTTTCCTGTTGGATGAGTGATTTCTCTTTACTTCTTTCTCGTTGCCTTCTCTGAGTCTAATTTGCTGTACATTTTCTAATTTTTGAGACACAGAGCTAGATTATTGACTTTTGGCTTTTCACCTTTGGTAATATAAGCGCTTAAGGATATTCATTTCTTTCTAGTTACTATTTTAGCTGCAAATAAGTTGCATTTGTTAAAAACAAGACAACAGGCCCAAATGGATTGTCTTGTGCTAAGCCCCATGTCACTAAACCTAGAAGGAGTTACAGTTTTGGCTCCCCTGGAATTGGAATTTTAAGCCAGTCACCTGGCAACTGCCTGGTCAGGACTGGTGAGGTACTCGGCCTGGCAGACCCCTGCCCACCCCTGAAGGAAGGGAGCTTGCGATAACCAAGCCCCTGTTTTGCCTGGGATAATTTCCCTGTGCCCGTTCCCTTTTGGCTGTAAAAGTCCTTCATGTTGGACAGCTCCTCGGGGCCTCTTTCCATCTGCTGGCTGGGTGCAGCCTGGTTGGAATAAATGAATAAAGCCAATAAGACTTACAATTTACTCAGTTGAATTTTTTAACACATTTTATGATCATGCATTTACTTATTTTTTATTTATTTTTACATTTTTTTTTTTAAATTTTTTTTATTGTTATGTTAATCCCCATACATTACATCATTAGTTTTAGATATAGTGTTCCATGATTCATTGTTTGTACATAACACCCAGTGCTCCATGCAGAACGTGCCCTCCTCAATACCCATCACCAGGCTAACCCATCCTCCCAACCCCCTCCCCTCTAGAACCCTCAGTTTGTTTTTCAGAGTCCATCGTCTCTCATGGTTCTTCTCCCCCTCCGATTTCCCCCCCTTCATTCTTCCCCTCCTGCTACATTCTTCTTCTTCTTTTTTTCTTTCTTAACATATATTGCATTATTTGTTTCAGAGGTACAGATCTGAGATTCAACAGTCCTGCACAATTCACAGCGCTTACCAGAACACATACCCTCCCCAGTGTCCATCACCCAGTCACCCCATCCCTCCCACCCCACCCCCCACTCCAGCAACCCTCAGTTTGTTTCCTGAGATTAAGAATTCCTCATATCAGTGAGGTCATATGATACATGTCTTTCTCTGTTTGACTTATTTCGCTCAGCATAATACCCTCCAGTTCCATCCACGTCGTTGCAAATGGCAAGATCTTATTCCTTTTGATGGCTGCATAATATTCCATTGTATATATATACCACATCTTCTTTATCCATTCATCTGTTGATGGACATCGTGGCTCTTTCCACAGTTTGGCTATTGTGGACATTGCTGCTATAAACATCGGGGTGCACGTAGCCTTTCGGGTCCCTACTTTTGTATCTTTGGGGTAAATACCCAGTAGTGCAATTGCTGGATCATATGGTAGCTCTATTTTCAACTTTTTGAGGAACCTCCATACTGTTTTCCAGAGTGGCTGCACCAGCTTGCATTCCCACCAACAGTGTAGGAGGGTTCCCCTTTCTCCGCATCCCCGCCAACATCTGTCATTTCCTGACTTGTTAATTTTAGCCATTCTGACTGGTGTGAGGTGGTATCTCATTGAGGTTTTGATTTGGATTTCCCTGATGCCGAGCGATATTGAACACTTTTTCATGTGTCTGTTGGCCATTTGGATGTCTTCTTTGGAAAAATGTCTGTTCATGTCTTCTGCCCATTTCTTGATTGGATTCTTTGTTCTTTTGGTGTTGAGTTTGATGAGTTCTTTATAGATTTTGGATACTAGCCCTTTATCTGATATGTCATTTGCAAATATCTTCTCCCATTCTGTCAGTTGTCTTTTGGTTTTGTTGACTGTTTCCTTTGCTTTGCAAAAGCTTTTTATCTTGATGAAGTCCCAATAGTTCATTTTTGCCCTTGCTTCCCTTGCCTTTGGCGATGTTTCTAGGAAGAAGTTGCTGCGGCTGAGGTCGAAGAGGTTGCTGCCTGTGTTCTCCTTTAGGATTTTGATGGACTCCTGTCTCACATTGAGGTCTTTCAACCATTTGGAGTCTATTTTTGTGTGTGGTGTAAGGAAATGGTCCAGTTTCATTCTTCTGCATGTGGCTGTCCAATTTTCCCAACACCATTTGTTGAAGAGACTGTCTTTTTTCCATTGGACATTCTTTCCTGCTTTGTCAAAGATTAGTTGACCATAGAGTTGAGGGTCCATTTCTGGGCTCTCTATTCTGTTCCATTGATCTATGTGTCTGTTTTTGTGCCAGTACCATACTGTCTTGATGATGACAGCTTTGTAGTAGAGCTGGAAGTCTGGAATTGTGATGCCGCCAGCTTTGCTTTTCTTTTTCAACATTCCTCTGGCTATGCGGGGTCTTTTCTGGTTCCATACAAATTTGAGGATTATTTGTTCCATTTCTTTGAAGAAAGTGGATGGTATTTTGATGGGGATTGCATTGAATGTGTAGATTGCTCTAGGTAGGATTGACATCTTCACAATATTTGTTCTTCCAATCCATGAGCATGGAACGTTTTTCCATTTCTTTGTATCTTCCTCAATTTCTTTCATGAGTATTTTATAGTTTTCTGAGTACAGATCCTTTGCCTCTTTGGTTAGATTTATTCCTAGGTATCTTATGGTTTTGGGTGCAATTGTAAATGGGATCGACTCCTTAATTTCTCTTTCTTCTGACTTGTTGTTGGTGTATAGGAATGCCACTGACTTCTGTGCATTGATTTTATATCCTGCCACTTGACTGAATTCCTGTATGAGTTCTAGCAGTTTTGGGGTGGAGTCTTTGGGATTTTCCACATAAAGTATCATATCATCTGCAAAGAGTGAGAGTTTGACTTCTTCTTTGCCAATTTGGATGCCTTTGATTTCTTTTTGTTGTCTGATTGCTGTGGCTAGGACTTCCAATACTATGTTGAATAGCAGTGGTGATAGTGGACATCCCTGCCGCGTTCCTGACCTTAGGGGGAAAGCTCTCAGTTTTTCCCCATTGAGAATGATATTCGCTGTAGGTTTTTCATAGATGGCTTTTATGATATTGAGGTATGTACCCTCTATCCCTATACTCTGAAGAGTTTTGATCAAGAAAGGATGCTGTACTTTGTCAAATGCTTTTTCTGCATCTATTGAGAGGATCATGTGATTCTTGTTTTTTCTTTTGTTAATGTATTGTATCACATTGATTGATTTGCGGATGTTGAACCAACCTTGCAGCCCAGGGATAAATCCGACTTGGTCGTGGTGAATAATCCTTTTAATGTACTGTTGGATCCTATTGGCTAGTATTTTGGTGAGAATTTTTGCATCCATGTTCATCAGGGATATTGGTCTGTAATTCTCCTTTTTGATGGGGTCTTTGTCTGGTTTTGGGATCAAGGTAATGCTGGCCTCATAAAATGAGTTTGGAAGTTTTCCTTCCATTTCTATTTTTTGGAACAGTTTCAAAAGGATAGGTATTAATTCTTCTTGAAATGTTTGGTAGAATTCCCCTGGGAAGCCATCTGGCCCTGGGCTTTTGTGTTTTGGGAGATTTTTGATGACTGCTTCTATTTCCTTAGTGGTTATAGGTCTGTTCAGGTGTTCTATTTCTTCCTGGTTCAGTTTTGGTAGTTGATACATCTCTAGGAATGCATCCATTACTTCCAGGTTATCTAATTTGTTGGCATAGAGTTGCTCATAATATGTTCTTATAATTGTTTGTATTTCTTTGGTGTTGGTTGTGATTTCTCCTCTTTCATTCATGATTTTGTTGATTTGGGTCATTTCTCTTTTCTTTTTGATAAGTCTGGCCAGGGGCTTATCAATCTTGTTAATTCTTTCAAAGAACCAGCTCCTAGTTTCGTTGATCTGTTCTACTGTTCTTTTGGTTTCTATTTCATTGATTTCTGCTCTGATCTTTATTATTTCTCTTCTCCTGCTGGGTTTAGGCTTTATTTGCTGTTCTTTCTCCAGCTCCTTTAGGTGTAGGGTTAGGTTGTGTACTTGAGACCTTTCTTGTTTCTTGAGAAAGGCTTGTATTGCTATATACTTTCCTCTTAGGACTGCCTTTGCTGTATCCCAAAGATTTTGAATAGTTGTATTTTCATTTTCATTGGTTTCCATGAATTTTTTTAATTCTTCTTTAATTTCCTGGTTGACCCATTCATTCTTCAGTAGAATGCTCTTTAGCCTCCATGTATTTGAGTTCTTTCTGACTTTCCTCTTGTGATTGAGTTCTAGTTTCAAAGCATTGTGGTCTGAAAATAGGCAGGGAATGATCCCAATCTTCTGGTACCGGTTGAGACCTGATTTATGACCTAGGATGTGATCTATTCTGGAGAATGTTCCATGGGCACTAGAGAAGAATGTGTATTCCGTTGCTTTGGGATGGAATGTTCTGAATATGTCTGTGAAGTCCATTTGGTCCAGTGTGTCATTTAAAGTCTTTATTTCCTTGTTGATCTTTTGCTTAGACGATCTGTCCATTTCAGTGAGGGGGGTGTTAAAGTCCCCCACTATTATTGTATTGTTGTCGATGTGTTTCTTTGCTTTTGTTATTAATTGCCTTATATAATTGGCTGCTCCCATGTTAGGGGCATAGATATTTACAATTGTTAGATCTTCTTGTTGGATAGACCCTTTAAGTAGGATATAGTGTCCTTCCTCATCTCTTATTACAGTCTTTGGTTTAAAATCTAATTTGTCTGATATAAGGATTGCCACCCCAGCTTTCTTTTGGTGTCCATTAGCATGGTAAATGGTTTTCCACCCCCTCACTTTCAATCTGGGGGTGTCTTTGGGTCTAAAATGAGTCTCTTGCAGACAGCATATCGATGGGTCTTGTTTTTTAATCCAATCTGATAGCCTGTGTCTTTTGATTGGGGCATTTAGCCCATTTACATTCAGGGTAACTATTGAAAGATAGGAGTTCAGTGCCATTGTATTGCCTGTAAAGTGA
This sequence comes from Halichoerus grypus, assembly GCF_964656455.1. Taxonomy (NCBI): domain Eukaryota; kingdom Metazoa; phylum Chordata; class Mammalia; order Carnivora; family Phocidae; genus Halichoerus; species Halichoerus grypus. Next base: position 177,986,396 of record NC_135717.1, on the reverse strand, counting down.
CTGTTACTGTATATTGTTTGTGTTCCTTTCTGGTCTATGTTGCTTTTAGGCTCTCTCTTTGCTTAGAGGACCCCTTTCAATATTTGTTGTAGGGCTGGTTTTGTGTTTGCAAATTCCTTTAGTTTTTGTTTGTCCTGGAAGCTTTTTATCTTTCCTTCAATTTTCAATGACAGCCTAGCTGGATATAGTATTCTTGGCTGCATATTTTTCTCATTTAGTGCTCTGAATATGTCCTGCCAGTCCTTTCTGGCCTGCCAGGTCTCTGTGGATAAGTCTGTTGCCAATCTAATGTTTCTACCATTGTAGGTTACATATCTCTTCTCCCGAGCTGCTTTCAGGATTTTCTCTTTGTCTCTGAGACTCGTAAGTTTTACTATTAGATGTCGGGGTGTTGACCTATTTTTATTGATTTTGAGAGGGGTTCTCTGTGCTTCCTGGATTTTGATGCCTGTTTCCTTCCCCAAATTAGGGAAGTTCTCTGCTATAATTTGCTCCATTATACCTTCTGCACCTCTCTCTCTTTCTTCTTCTTCTGGGATCCCAATTATTCTAATGTTGTTTCGTTTTATGGTATCATTTATCTCTCGAATTCTGCCCTCGTGATCCAGTAGTTGTTTATCTCTCTTTTTCTCAGCTTCTTTATTTTCCATCATTTGGTCTTCTATCTCACTGATTCTTTCTTCTGCCTCATTTATCCTAGCAGTTAGCGCCCCCATATTTGATTGCACCTCATTAATAGCCTTTTTGATTTCTACTTGGTTCGATTTTAGTTCTTTTACTTCTCCAGAAAGGGTTTCTCTAATAACTTCCATGTTTTTTTCAAGCCCAGCTAGTATCTTTAAAGTGATGATTCTGAACTCTAGATCTGACATCGTACTAATGTCCGTATTGAGTAGGTCCCTGGCAGTCGGTACTACCTCTTGTTCTTTTTGTTGAGGTGATTTTTTCCGTCTTGTCATTTTGTGCAGAGGAGAATAGATTAATGAGAGAACAAAATGCTAGCAGGGTAACAACGTCCCCAGAAAATATACTCTAAACAAATCAGAAAAGACCTGAAGCAGTGGGAAAAGAAAGGAAAAGAGAGAAAAAAGAAAAGGAAAGAAAAAAAGAAAAAAGAAAAAGATAAAGATAAAAACAAACAAAAGCAGAACAAAACAAAACAAAACAAAAACAGAATGTGATCAAATATGATCAGGCTGGATTATAGATCAGTGCCACACACTAGATTTTGGGTGTATTTTGGTCTGTTAAAAGAAAGTCCCTCTCAAAATTTTAAAGAAAGAAAAACTTATATATGTACAAAAATAAGGATTGATATGATGAAGGGATGGAATATGACTGTAAAGATGGAAATTATAAAAAATTTTAAAAAAGGATTTGATAAGTTGTTTGAAAAAAGAAAGAAGAGGCTTAAAAAAAAAAAAAAGAAAGAAAAAAGGGAGAGAATGTGATCAGGCAGGGGAGTAGAAAAAAACCACACACTAGAGATTTAGAGTATATTTTGATCTGTTAGAAGAAACTATCTCAAGATTTTAAAGAGAGAACAACTTATATATATATGCCAAAAATACGGGTAACTACTATGAAGGGATAGACTATGACTTTAAAAATGAAAAATAAAAATGTTTTTTTTTAAAAAAAGGGATTGATAAGATGTTGGTTGAAAAAGGGAAAAAGAAAAATTCAAAAAAAAAGAAAAAAGGAAAAAAGAAAAAAAGACAGTTAAAAAAAATAATTAACTTTGAAAGAGTAAAGAATCATGGTAAAAAAGCCATGGATTCTATGTGCAGTATTCCCCTAGCGCTGGAGTTCTGCCGTTCTCACTGATCGGTAAACTTGGCCTTGGCTGGCTGTTCTCGCTGATCTTCTGGGGGAGGGGCCTGTTGCCGTGGTTCCCAAATGTCTCTGCCGGAGGCGGAATTGCCCCGCCCTTGCCCGTCCGGGCTAAGTCATCTGCTCGGGTTTGCTCTCCGGAGCTTTTGTTCCCTGCAAGCTTTCCGTACAGCTTTGGAGGCGGAGAGTGAAAATGGCGGCCTCCCAGTCTCCGCCCCGGTGGAGCCGAGAACTCTTGGTCCCGCTCCTCAGCGAGCCCCCAGAGAAAAGCCGTCAGTCACTCCCGTGTCCCTGGTCTCCGGCCGCACTCCGCGCTCACCCGGCCTGTGACCGCGCCTTTCTATCTGGCACCCGACCCCGGGTGGAGTCTCCAAACCCAGCAGATCCCCGCGGTGCGCTCCCGCACCTCTCCTCCCGGGGGAAGAAGGTGAGTCTCCCCGGATCTGCCGCTTGTTGGGTCCCTGCTGGAGGAGCAGTGGCCCGACTGTGCCGCGGATCACGGTCTATGACAACCCCGAGCTGAGAGCCCGCGCCTGGGCTCCGTCTCTGCAGCCGGCTTCCCCGCTCCGATCCCTGGGAGCTCTGCCGCACTCAGGCACCCCCGGTCTTTCTGTGACCCCGAGGGTCCTGAGACCACACTGTCCCGCGAGGGTTCCACCCCCCACTTCGCCATCAGAGTGCCGTCCCTCAGCGGAGCAGACTCTAAAAGTTCCGATTCTGTGCTCCGCGGCTCTATCACTTGCCAGAAGCGGCCGACGGAGGCCCCTCCCCCGCCGTCTATCCTCCCGAATATCGCCTCGGATTCACTTCTCCGCACGTCCTACCTTCCAGAAAGTGGTCGCTTTTCTGTTCAGAGAGTTGTTGCTCTTCTTTTCTTTGATCTCCTGTTGAGTTTGTAGGTGTTCAGAATGGTTTGATCCCTATCCAGCTGAATTCCTGAGAGGAGACGAAATCCAGGTCTCCTACTCCTCCGCCATCTTGCTCCGCCCCCTCCCATTTTTTTTTTTTGAGAGAAAGAGTGAGTAGGGTGGGAAGGGTAGAGGGAGAGGGAGAATCTCAAGCAGACTCCACGCTCAGCATGGAGCCGGATGTGGGGCTGGATCTCATGACCCTGAGATCACGACCTGAGCTGAAATCAAGACTTGGATGCTCAACCGACTGCACCACCCAGGCGCCCCTATGATCATGCATTTAAAATAGTTTCTAATTTCTTTATGACTTCATGGAGCTGTGGGTTACTTATTAGTATATTGTGTAACTTCCAAACATTTAAACATTTTCCAGATATCTTTAACTCATTGCTTTCTAGGTTACTTCTGTTGTGGTCAGAAAACACACTTAGAACATTTGAGTCTTTGATATTTACTGAGACTTCTTTATGGCCCAACATGTGGTCGATTCTGAAAAGGGCCAGTATCAGTATTTTAAGTGTTATAAGCCATGTAGGCTCTGTTGCCTTTAGGTAGCTCTGCTATTATTTTGTGCAAAAGCAACCATAGAAAATACATAAACCAATGCATGTTGCTTGCTTCAATAAAACTTTATTTATAAAAATATAAAGCGAGCAGGATTTGACCCATAGTTTGTCAACCCCTCTATGTCATTAATGATTTTTGTTTCAATAGCTGAGGGAGGCTTGTTAAAGATACTCACTATGATTATTAATTCATTGATTCTCATTTTAATTTCACCATTTTTTACTTATGAATTTTTATGATTTTTTATAAGATGTATGCAATTGAGTTTTGTTATATATTTCAGATAGATTAACATTTTCTGTCATTACAAAACGTCTTTTTTGTTTATTAGGTTCTTGCCTTAAAGCCTACCTTATTTAATATTAATTGAACTATAACAGCTCTCTCTCGCTCAGTGTTTGTGGTTGTATTTTTCCCCCCAACCTTATACTTTAGTTTTTCTGTGTTCTTACATTTAAATTGCATCAATTTTTTGCAGCATAAAGTTTTACTTATTTTATTTTCACCTGACAATTGTAATTAATTTTTACATTTTAATTCTAAAATATTTGAGTTATAGTTGTCAACGTATTATTTATTTTCTATTTTTCCACATGATTTAGGTTACTTTTCCTTTCCTTTTATTGTAATCTATTTGGATTAATAAGTATTTTTCAATGTTCCATCTTCCCCCCCCCCCATTTTAACTGTTCATTAGTGGTGTAGGGAGGGGTGTTGCATGGAGCCCATGCCCTGGGCAGGTGATGGGGGTGGAGTGGGTGCAGACAGGGAGGTCAGTGTCCGAGAGCCAACACCACGCGTGGAGAAGTTGTGGAGAGACAGCTCTCACAGGGGCACAAAATGGTAGAACCACCACAGGAAGGATGACAGTTTTTGTGTTAAAAAAACACAGTCTGTGACTGGGTATAAAGAGCAGGAGTGTGTCCCCAGAGGACATGCTCATGGTGGTGGGAAGGACGCAGGCCTGGTGTCCATCTCCAGAAGGGACAGTGGGTGACTTGGGAAAGGATGAATATTCACAGAGTGGAATCTTGTGCAGCAATGGACATGGACAGTCAGTACCAGCTCCCAGCAGTGTGGACGATCCTTGCAAACATGCTGCTGTGCAGAAGAAACTAAGCAGGATATCTGGAGTCCTTTATGAGTCCACTGACATGATGTTCAAAAACTAATCTGTGTGCATGAGCTAAGATGTGAATTTTCTTTGGGAAGTTTGCAGAGAAGAGGGATTTGGGCTGCTGGTGATGTCCTCTTTATTACTCTGGTTACGTATGTGCCCCACTTTGTGAAACTGATGGAGCTACACTTTCTTGTATATAAGTAATATGTCATTAATAATTAATTAAGAAAAATAATGGAAGAAATTCACAACTGTCACGAGGAAAATACAAACCAAAGGAAAGTAGGAATTGAACTGTTATTTTTAGACGGGGTAGAGTTAAAGTGATTGCACAGAATGGAAAGGTTAAATATCTATTAATAGAAGGCAAAATGGTGAATCCAGCAAAAAACCAAATGTATGCTAAATGCATGAAGCAAAAACTGTTATAAATGCAAGAATGACATGAAAAAAACCCAGTGTGCTATTTCAATCTATCTTAGAATTTTAAAAGTCCACAAATAAACAAATGCACATAAAATTGAAAAATAATATCCACAAATGTGCTGTAGAAGATGCAGGGGTATTGGGGTGCAGGTGTCACGGACTGAAGCAGCTCAGGAGCACGACCCACGCAGGGTGGTGGCCTGGAGGGAGCAGGTGCAGAATGGCAGAGAAGCAAACCTTCGTGGTGTTGATCCCCGGAGACATGGTGCTACTCGTTACCACAGCATCACCAAGTTGGTTCTGACTGTTACAGGGCCTGACGGTTTGACACACACAGTGACCCCCGAAAGAAGCAGTCAAACAGGTTGGACACCTGGACCAGGAGACCACGCCAGGATGGCTAAGAGCCAGGATGAACGCACATGTGGGGAAAACGTCATAAACGCCGTCCTGTGCAATGAAGAATGACACAGATCAATGTAAATAAGCAAAATCTTCAAATATTTTAAGAGTGATAGGGACAAATTGTGCCCAAACACTTTAGCATAAGATGGAAGCCACGTTTAATGGAGTAGAACACAAAAGAGCATCATAGAAAGGATAAATGATGCGAAAGCTGGTTCTCTGGGAGGACTGATGCCGTAGGCAGCCCTGCGACGGGCCTCCGGGAGAGTGGAGAGCGGTCTTCAGGGAGCGGGAGGAGGCGAGCCCGGCCTCTGGACAGGGAGGACTTGGGGCCGAGCAGGCAGCACCGTGGCTGCTCTGGAGCTGGAGGGACAGGAGCTTCCTGGGGGGGTGGGGGGGTGGTCAGGCTTTCTGGAACTTTCTCAGGGAAGCAGACGGCCAGGGGGCTGGCTCTGTGGGAGCCGGGGAGGGCATGGGCAGCTCCACGGGGCATCTTCCCCAGCCTTTAAGGAAAGTTCAGGGCAGTGTTGGTCAAAATAGTCACATCTCCAGAAAAAGACAAAGCTCCCCAATTTATCTTACAAAGCAGACTGATTTTATTATCAAAATCTGAGGGGATGCCAAAACCTCAAAATGCAACAAATAACAGCACACACCGATAGCCCAGCGTCCCAGGGGAGACCGTCAGCGGATGGACTTAGCAATGGGGCGGGACCCTAACGCCTCACAATTAAACGAAGCGTCGGCAGCAATGCACGGGCTTTTGTAAATCAGAAAATCTACGAGCACCATCCATGGAAATCCAATGAACCAAAGGAAAACTTATTATGAACGGATTCCGGAAATTATCTTGTGACATCAGCAACTTTTCCGAACAGGAACTTTAGACGACACAGCAGAGAACCTCACGCCCTGATTCCACCTGCAACACATCAGAAGCATTTCAGGACAGACGGAAACGAAGTGGGGCTTCTCCCTCCCACGTCCAACCCCACCCCCGGGGGCTCAGCAGCCGTCGTCACGGAAACATGGAGACAACAAACCTGACCTGCAGAAACGCGGTGCTCTCGCCTTTGGAGAGACGAGGACGGCTGCGCACGCGGAACACTCGTGTGGCTTCACCGGGAGACACGGCCCGAGGCGAGAGAGTGGGGCGGCAGATGTGGTCTCCTCCCATCCGGCCCGCAGCGCCGACGCCGAGGGAGAAAGACAGCCACGTGTGCACACACGCTCACACACACACACACGCTCACACACACACTCACAGTCACACATACAGTCACACAGTCACACACACACGCTCACACACACACACTCACATGCATGGTCACACACACACGCTCACACACACACTCACGCACCGTCACACATACACACACATGCAGTCACATACACACTCACATGCATGCTCACACACACACGGTCACACACACGCTCATGCACACATATGCTCTCACACACACAGTCACACACACGGTCACACACACGCACGCTCACACACATGCATACACATATGCACACACATGCTTACACACACATATCTCTCACACGCACGCATGCTGACACACACTGACACACACACGCTCTCTCACACACACGCTCACACACACATGCTCTCTCACACACACACGCTCTCTCACACACACTCACACACACACGCTCACACACACACGCTCTCTCTCACACACACACACGCTCACACACAAGCTCACACACACACGCTCACACACACACATGCTCTCTCTCACACACACATGCTCACACACAAGCTCACACACACACGCACTCTCTCACACACACACGCTCACACACATAAGCTCACACACACACATGCTCTCTCTCACACACACATGCTCACACACAAGCTCACACACACACGCACTCTCTCACACACACACAAGCTCACACACACACGCACTCTCTCTCACACACACGCTCACACACACACACGCTCTCTCTCACACACACACGCTCACACACACGCTCACACACACACGCTCACACACACACACACACACACACAAGCTCACACACACACACACACACTCACACACCCCACTCAAGACCAGGTCCCACAAGAAAACGAACAGCTCGTCTGCGTGAGGACGCGCACCGAGAGCACACTGCCCCTTCTTAGCGAACACGCAAACTTACGGCGTCTCCCTCAGAGCGCTGCCTGGCCTCGCGCTGGGCGCAGCTCCGACTCACCGAGGTAAAGAGGCTTCAGCCAGAGGAAGGCTTTAGGACTCGTGTCATCTGACCGCTGTTGGCTGGGTGTGAAGGTCTGGCCCCCTCCGCGGGGTGAGTGGGGCTCAGTGGGCGCATCCACGACTCCTGCCCGAGGACTCCCTGCCCCGGGGGAGGGGAAAGGGGGGGCAGGGCAGTCACATCACAGTGACCTTGGCCCCACGGAGGGGCCAGTGAGAAATGGACGCTGCAGGTGACCTAGCCCGATGCTTGTCTGACTGATGGGGACTTGCGGGCTCCTGGCCTCCTGTGGCCTCCTGAACACGTCCGTGGGAGCTGGCCCTCTTGGTCGTGCACGGGCTGCGTGGCTCTGTCCCAGTGTGCTTCCACGCAGCGGGGTCTTCTCTGCAACCACTCTCCCAGGGGCGGGCCCCCCTCTCTGGCGCCTGTGGATTTGCTCACGGGTCCCTCTTGGAGGCCGTGGCCCCCTCATGGCTGCCAACTGGGGGAGTCTCATGCAGGCTCCCGAGAGGGTTGCTGCCCTGCGTGGCCTCAGCCCCAGATGGACGTGTGCTCACGGGGATGCCATCCTAGGGGACTCCCAGGGCTAGGCGTGGCTTTGGTGATCGACGTGAAGGCCTCAGGTGCCAGGCCCGGGCTTGTGCCATGGACGCCACACTCTCAGCCCCGACATGCCACGTCCGAAACTGCATGGCAGGGGCACCTGAAGCGTTCTTGTAAAGGACGGGGGCAGCGCATTTCCTCCCCTGAGCATCTCACCTTTGAAAGCCGGTCTGGAGCTCTGTCAGTTCAGAAAACCTGGCGACCACGTGGAGCACTGGGTTCAAACAAAATCCCACGTGGGCCGGGCCCGGGCTTCGGGGCGTGTGGCTGTCCCCGGGCAAGGCCACATCATGGGATGTCAACTCTGCTGTCCGACAAACAGGGATGAAATGAGGCTGTGGGGCCCCTGAGCTGAGGCCCAGGAGCCGGGTCAGAAGGGCACACGTCTGCCTCCCCCTCGGTGTGCCTGCCCTTCAACCCCTAGAGGTCTCTCCTCCACTTTGTGCCACTCACTCCGAGCGGGGGACGGGGCTCCGACGACGGGGACGAGCAAGCTGCGGGGTCTGACCAGACGTCCGGCCACGCTCAGCTCAGCAGGTGCTGAAAGCGCTCCCGGTTCTCGGTTCCTCTGCTCCATTACCCGGGGTTCCCCGTCGAGGCCGGCTCCGGGCCCCTCCAGGAGCCCTGAGAGCCGCTGCAGGTGTGCGCGGCTCACGTGGGTCACTTCCCGGGGGCGACTTCTCTGCCCACCACCCTGGTGGCGGCTTCCGCGCCCGACGTGGGGCTGCGTGTCTGGAGGAGCTCGGTGAGCGCGGGTCCAGTTCTGCGGGGGGGATGGGGATAACAGGCTTTTCCTCCTTCCCTCCGGATGCTTCCTTTAATTGCAGAAGCATTTTGCCGATGACAAGCAGGAGGCGGGTGGGGGTGGGGTGGGGTGGGGGAGGGGCAGTCTCGTCTCCCGCGTCTGTACCCACCGAGGCTCCTCGCGTCTGGCCAGCGGTTGCTGCAGGTGGGTCTGCGAACACCCAGGGCCGCCTGGACACGTTTGTGTCTCCAAACGCACCTTATTCCTGAGGCGGAGCCTCGAGCAGCTCTCCACGCTCGGGGCGGACACCTGAGAAGTACGCCCGGGGCCGGGGGCAGCCCGTGGTCATTGGCCGGGCAGGACACCCTGCATGTGGACAGCCCGTGCTCCCTCCACCCCCTCCCCGAAATCCCCGCCCCGAGCAAAGGGAAGGGGTCTCATCCAATAGGACTTTGATGACAGAGCAGGAAGGTAAGCTTTTCGAGGTAATCACTGAAGCCCATGCTTGTTTGGTAATATGGTGACGAAGGGTCTGTGGGCAGTGAGGACAGAGCCCTGGAGGCCCTGCTCCGAGCGACGGTCCTGCCCTGCGTCTGTGTGGGGGCACCCCACGGGCTGCTGCTTCCTAGGACTTGCAAACCCCGCACGGCTCTTGTGGGGCTGGTGCATGCTTGTCAGCACACTGCAGGGACGGGGCGGGGAGGGCTGGCCACGTCCTGCTTCCTGGGGGGCAAGGACAGTGGCCTTGCCGGCTGCTTCATGGCCCTCACCACTGGCCGGACATGGGGCCCATTTCCCGTTGTGTTGTTGACGCCCCCCACCCCCGATATCATGTTTTTGTGCCACATTGCCCCAAACCTGGGCCTATGGCCAGCCCCACTGCTCCTTCCCACCTGCCCACGTTGCTGGGCTGAAGGCGCCAGGACGGTGGGCGAGCCTCTGCTGGGCTGAGCACAGCGGACCCCTCCGAGTCCGCCTTCCGTCACCTGTGGCTCCCAGCGGCCGGCACAGGGAGACCCTTCCCCTTGAGGGCAGCAACCTCCCTCCCTGCGCTGGGCTGTCTCCCCCCGCAGCTCCATCACCACACTCTCTGCTCTCCACTGGGTCTCTGCTGCGCGGGGCCCGCCGGGCCGGGTCTGGAGCCGGCAGCCATCGGAGACCAGGCCTCTCGTGGGTGGAGCTGTGGCCCCAAAGATACACCCACCTCTGAACCCAGGAACCCACGAATGTGACCTCACCCCGGACGTCTTCTGTGAATGACCGGCAGGCGGGACCACCGTGGATCAGGGCGGGCCCTAAAGCCATGACGAGGGTCCCCGTCCGTGACACACGGAGGAGATACGGGGCCCCGAGGACCGCTGGCAGGCTGACAGCGGACGCTCTGCCCAGAGCCTCCAGAAGGAACCGCCCGCCACGCCCAGATCTCCAGGTCTGGTCTCCAGGACGTGAGAACATAAATTTGGGTTGTTTAAAGTCTCCGGTCTGAGGCGCTCTGTCTCGGCCGCCCCTGGAAACCGACCCCTAGTCGTGCCCTTCAGACGCCCACATGGCCGTGGCTCATGGGACTCGAGTCACCGTGGGCCCGGGTGGGCAGCCGCGGCCCCTCGCCATCCCCACAGGACTGGTGGCCTCGCACGTCCGCGTCGGTCTGCGTGCGTTCCCTGCACCACAGAAGAAAATGCAATTGCCGCAGCCCCGGGGCCGGACACAGGAGCCCAGAGGTGGACACGCAGGGAGCCCTGGAGACAGATGCCCGCACGGGGAGGCCCGTGGGCGGGAAACCGTGCAGGTCCCCAGGGGCCCCTTGCCCGGGCAGCATCCCCGGGAACCACGGCGGGGCCTGCTCTCCCCTACGTGGACGCTTCTCCTCGGTTTGCCGTGACTCACGGCAGGTTTTCAGGCGCGCGGGTGAGCGTGGCAGCGACGGTTTTCCGGCGGGGCCCCTGGGAGCCGCGCAGTGAGGATCCCCATGTGCGCCCCGTCCGCCGCTGACCTCCCCTTAGAGGAGGAATGTCTCCCTTTTGGGACCTGCCCCTCTGGGAACTGTCTGGTTTTGCTTTTATCTAGAGCGAGAAGGCTCACGTCTAATCGGGCATTGTCGCTGCCCGGGATTTAATTGCGATCTCTGAATATTTTACCTTTTTTGAGCGGTGTGGCCAGCCTTTAATTACTGTCTACTGACGCTGGCCTTTCTGTCAACAACAAATCAGCCTCCCGGCCGCGGTGCGGGCTCGGCCTTCCCTCCGGCGATCGATGTCTGCAAGTCACCCGTCAGCCTTCCCGTGGAGGTCACATCCCTAATTCACCGAATAATTAGATTTCCAAGAAAATCAAAGAGGCCGCCTATGACAAGCTGGTGACTGGGTGCATTTACAATACCCACACACCTTGACCACTTTTTATGGATGTCTCTTTGTATTTTAATGAAAGAAAGGCAATTAGCTATAAACTGATTACTAAGAACATAATCAGGGTCATTTCTTTGCAACAAATCAATCAACAAAATGCTAATTACAGATGGTCTTTTAGGCTTGGATTAATCTATTAGTAATTAAAGCCAAGTGCAAATCCCACCTTGATCTAATTGTAGCCCAAAGGCACAAACGTCTTTTTGTTGACCATTACTGCCCGTAACTGAGGAAGGAAAGCCCGTCTGCCGTCAGGGACAGTCACGGACGTAGTGACACTTTTAGGGAGGTCTTTGGAGGAAAATGTAGCCGGGGTGATGCTTGGAAAGATGGGATCTTCCCCCCCCCGACTCATTTATAATTTAATTAGCATTTTTATTGTGTGTATAAAAGAAGCTTTTGTCTGAAGCAGAGCTGTGGGCTCCCAGGCCCCGGCTCGCCTCCTCCCCACGGAGAAGGGCAGGTGGGTGCGGCGAGGGCGCGCGGACCCCGCGGCAGGGAGCGCCCGGTCAGCCCCTGGGGGAGAGGCTCCCGCGAGCGCCTGGCGGGGGGGGCCAGGGTCTCCAGGAAGGGAGCGCCGCGGCTACGCGGAACCTCGCGCCTCTGCATGTCCACCCCCGGGGGCCTCCTTAAAGGCCTTCGTGCTGTCTTGATTTACGACTTCAGAGCGAATGTACGTTGAGTTTATTTTCCAAGTCAGGGACTTCCTCGGGAGAGCTGACAGGGGCGGCGGGAGAACCGAGGTCACGGGGCCCCTGGACGTGGGCACGAGGGTAGGGAGGAGATCATCGGGGTCCTGACAGCCGGACTTGCTTGGTGGGAGGCAGCTACGGAGAAAGAGCTTCTATCCGCCAGATGGCAGGGGCTCGCTCACTGGACGGGCGTGTCCTGACCTCCGCCGTCCGTCTGGGCCTCTGGGCGTCAGCTGACGGGGAGCCGGGGGGCAGGTCCCTGCAGACGCGCCCGAAGGGGACCGGCCTTCACCCCGGGTGCGTCTGTGTTGGTTTTTGTCTGCAGGGTTTGGGGTGCTGGTGGGGGGCTGCTAGCTGATGCGTGTGTGGACACCGGGCTCACGGCTTCGGGGACAGAGAGGCTCGGGGAAGCTGCGAATGGAGGGGCAGACCCCGGTGTCCTCGGCGGCTTCTCCCAGGGGACGGGCCGGCGCTGACGAGCGGGGTGGGTCGTGGGGACCGTGGCACGTGGGTGACACGGCTCAGACTCCCCAGCAGGATGGCGGTCCGTCAGAAGCGTCCACGAGGAATTGATAGCCCGTCCGTCTGAAGGCCAGGGTCGTCCCTGGGTTTGAGCTGATGACAGGGACAAACCCGGAGTCAGGGCAGGAGACGCGGGTGGGTTTTGTTCTCCGGTTTCCTCGAGGACACTGATGGCAGAGGGGCCTCCGAGTCCTAGGGCTGCGTGTTGCTTCGGGTCATTCCTGGCTCCTCGCCCACCTGTGAGGACAGTAACAGAGGTCAGGAGCGCCTCGCAGGGCCTTCGAAGGGCCAGAAAGCACAGCGGACACGTCTGGTTCCGGGCTGCAGGGCTGGTCCCCGTCCTGCCACCCGTGGCCAGGAACGTCGGCAGTGGGCACGTGCCAGGCTGCGGAGCTGTCCCCGTGTGGACCCGGGTCCCCGGGAGTCCAGGGCGACCTGCAGAGGTGCATTTCTAAGTCGTGTCCGGGTTGTGTGTCCGGTGTCCCCCGGAATTGGTGGCCCTGCCGGGCAGCGGGGGTGGACAGTCCCGCTCCCCGGGGGCTGCGTGCGGCTGAAGGAGGTCGGAGAGGGAAGATGGGGAAGACAGGTGGCCGCCGGGCACAGCTGGAACGCCTTCCTCCAACACCCGTGCCCGCAGAGTGTGTTCATTAGCCAAGCAGGGGCGACTGCGGGCTGATTTAGGGTCGCGTCGCGGAGAGCATCTGCGCCTGGCGGGCTGTGGCCGCGGGTCCAGGGCCGCTTCCGGAGGACACCCCCGGAGGGTCTGCAGGCTGGGGGCCCAGGAACGTTCTGGAGAAAAGACAGAGCCCAGGGCCGTTCTGAGGCCCTGCAGGCCCCGGGATGTCCCGTGGTCTGGGGTGGAACAGGGACAGCATGGAACGCACCTGGCTTCCGTGGACCCCCTCCCGGAGACTCTTTTCCCCGTTGGGGGGCTCTGTGCTGCGTTTGGGTCGTGCACTCTTCACACACAGCGCTGCTTCCCAACATGCACTTGCGGCCACCTCGCTCCGAAGTGTGGGTGCGCACGGACCGCAGAGCACGGCGGGCATGGTCTTGCTCAGCGGCCTGGCCCCCGTGGGGAGGGAACAGGCGACCCCAGCCCACCTGTCCCACGGGGTCCGGGTGGCGTCAGGACCCCGGGGTCACAGCTAACAGAGGTTCCCACGCACGCCCGGGCCTGTGACGGCACAGAAGGCAGGGCGGCCACCGCGGCTGGCCTGGGCGGGGCTCCGGGGCTGCGGTTGGTGGACTTGGGCCTCACCTCCAGGTCGGCGCGGAACATAAAGGAAAGAAAGCTTCACCTTCCTGCTCACTCACCCGCCCGCGGGCTGCACTCTGACCCGAGAGGCCGGGGCGCCTGCACATCCCGTGGCCCTTGTCAGGGCCCTTCCTGGGGTCCCGCTTGCCCCCCACGGCCTCGGGGACCCAGCCCGACCTCAGTGGACCCGAGGGGACGGGTGCAGAGTCCAGCGACCGGGCCGGGGCCCTGCTGGGGCTTCGACAGGCACACACCGCACGGCGACCCCCCAACTACACACAATAACACACCCACAACTATACACCTCACACCACAACTACACTGCACACAACTACACACCCCACAACTACACACCCACAACTACACTGCACACAACTACACACCCACAACTACACACTTCACACCACAACTACACTGCACACAACTACACACCCCACAACTACACACCCACAACTACACTGCACACAACTACACACTCACAACTACACACTCACAACTACACTGCACACAACTACACACCCACAACTACACACCGCACAACTACACTGCACACAACTACACACAACTACACACCCACTACGCTGCATACAACTACACTGCACACAACTACACTGCACACAACTACACACCCACAACTACACACCCCACAACTACACACCCACAACTACACACCGCACAACTACACTGCACACAACTACACACTCACAACTACACACCCGCTACACTGCACACAACTACACACCCACAACTACACACCCACAACTACACTGCACACAACTACACACTCACAACTACACACTCACAACTACACACCCACAACTACACTGCCCACAACTACACACTCACAACTACACACCCACAACTACACTGCACACAACTACACACCCACAACTACACTGCACACAACTACACACTCACAACTACACACCCATAACTACACACTCACAACTACACCCCACAACTACACACCCATAACTACACACCCACAACTACACACCCACAACTACACACCGCACAACTACACACTCACAACTACACACCCACAACTACACTGCACAACTACACACCACGCAAGTACACACTCACAACTACACACCCACAACTACACACCCACAACTACACTGCACACAACTGTACACCCCACAACTACACACACACATCACATCACATGCACCACACACATTGTTCACAGACCCCCAAATGCACACACTCCCACTAGCTGGAAAGCTCCCTGATCTGGGGGTGGGGGACACGAGCTTTGCCCCGTGTGGGGGTGTCCGTGGGCGTCTACACATTGGATCTGCTGATGTTTTGCCGACAGGCATGATGGCAAGAGGGGACACGCAGGCTTTTTGGGAACCAGCGCATCGCTGCCGGTCCAGCGAGAGATTGGGGTCGGGGCTGCAGAGGGGCCTCATGGGCTGATTCTCAGGGATGCATGTCAGTACCCAGCGTGCCCACAGGCCCCACACACGGTCACTCAGAAACATGCCCCAGGGGAACACGGCGGTTCTCGCCAATGTAGTAAGCACCCCATCGCAGGCCGGGCGTCAGAAACACACAGCTGGCTAATCTGACCGCCCCCAAGCCTGTGAGACAGGAATTGGGGTCCCAGAACCAGAAAGGGGTGGGCGAGGAGTGGGAGTGGCCGTTTCCTTGACTGAAAGGGGGAACTGAGGCTGGGAAGGGGTGGGGTGTGTCGAGGCTCCTGGTCAGTGAGCGCCAAAGCCAGGTCTGGTCTCTGTGTGCCCACCCTGCCCGCCTGGCTCAGTGTCCACGGGCGCCCTGCGTGGCACTTTCCCGGGGTGGGGGCTGCCACGGTGGGCAGCGTGCCCCCTGGGGGGTGGTTTGGGTCCGGGCTGGGGGTGGGCTGCTGCCCTCATTATATCAGAGCAGAAGGGCCTTGAAGCTTGAGGTTTAAAAAAAACCCACTGAAGAAGTGGAAAGTGTAATTAATCGGAGAATTAGCATTTCAAAGGGAAGGAGCTCTGAAGGGAGCTGCCTGAGTAATGGGGAGTGGGCGCCCCAGGACTCCGGCCGCCACACTCGCTTAGGAAAGCAGGCTCACCGCACAGGGATGCGGGTGCGGGTTAATCTCCAGCCAGCTGTTCAGAGCCCCGCTGCCGTGGCTGTGGGCCTTTCCCAGCACCTCCCACGGGAGGCTAGCTGGCCTGGTGGGCGTGCGGGGTGCAGCTCCCACCGCCCTGCGCTGACCAGCCTGTCATCACGTCCCCGTCCGAGATCCAGCGAGCTTTCTGGCAGCTCTTGAAGGCCAGGGCCTGCGTCCTTGTGTTGTTGTCCGGAAGGCCAGGAGCCGCACTGCAAAAACGGTGCACTTGGTGACGTGGGGCCGGCCAGCACGGCCATCCCTCATCGCCGGTGCTGGTGCTCACTGCCTGCATTCACGGACTCACAGGTTGTTGACTCGGTTTCCTCCGTCCCCAAATTGGCCAACTGCTTTGAAGAAAGCCAGGGAGCAACGACAGAGCACATCCGTGTTCAGGATGTCAGGTTGTGAACTGGGCCAAGCTGTGAGTTGTCGGCGTGTTACTTTATGTGCAGCATGATTCACATACATCCAGTTGTCATCTGTAATAAACAAGATGAAAGTTTTTGCTTAACAGCAGCTCAGAGAGAACTTGGTCTAGGAATTGGGGAAGGGAACATCTTTCATGTCACATAATTAGTTTCTTTTTCCACCTTTGACAAACACCCTCATTTAGAATGTGTTCAGTGAAGCCTCTCCTTCTGGAACGGGCAGGGAGGAGGGCCGTCCGGCGGCGTAGCCCCGAGGGCGTCCAGCCCAGCCCTGTGGTTCAGCTGCCCCCACGTGGCCCATGTGCCCATGCTGCACCCACAGATGCCAGGCCTGGAGAGTCGGCCCCCAGCCGCGGGAGACCAAGGCCTCAGACCTGGGCGAAACTTGCCCTTCTAGCGAAGTGTCTTCTGCTCTCCCAGGCCCTGGACCAGGTTGGACCCGAAATCCTCTGTGGGGAGAGGGCTGACTTCCGTGAGGGGACAGCATGCACCTCCTGTCTTTGTCCGTGGTCGCACCCCTCCCTCATCCGACTGCTGGCTCATTCGCACGGTGCAGCGGGCTGGGTCCCTCTCCTGTCCTTGCCGGTGGGCAGTTCTCTGTGGGGTTTTGTGGGCTGACCTCCCTGCACTGTCCCTGAGTCTCGCTGTGAGTGACCCTCCCGCCCCCTCAGGTTCTCATAAGTGCCCAGAGAAGCCACCAGCCTCCACCAAGCAATGCAGTGCAGGAGGAGGGTCTGCCTGGGATCTGTACGGGCCGAGAAGCCCCCACCAGAAACCCCGCTGATGAGTGGTAGGCTAGCTAAGGCAGTGCAGACTGTGACCCAGGAGATGAACCCAGCTTGTGGTCTGGGGACGTGTCCCGAAATTCAGGGCCTCTGGGATCAGAGCGGAGGGGCTGCAGAAATGGGTCTGGGGTCCCTGCAAATCCTGGCGGTGGGCAGGGCTAAGGGTCCACTGAGCGACCAGCAGGGAGGGCAAGATGGAGGCTGTGGTGTTATCCCTTCAGGGCTCTGCCCGTGGGGAGGCCCCCTTCACACCCTGACACCAGAGGACAGGACAGGGCCCATGGCCAGGCCTGCCCTGGAGCAACGTGGACAAGTCCTGACCCTTCCCTCAGCGCTGCAGACAGGACACCAGCTGGAGGCCTGGCAGGCCCGAGGGGCTGGGGACCACGCCCACCACTGTCACGTGCTGAGCCAGGGCAGATGGCCCTCCGCGGGCGGGAGCTCCAGGTCCCACAGAGCAGGTGCACAGCGTCTCCCGGGCCGGAGGAGACCGCCGGACGTGCACCAAAACAGGAAAACGCCGCCACAGCCAGAAAACGGGTCAGTAGAAACCGAATCCTGACGTGACACTGATGTTAGGTTCATCATACAAAACATCAATGTGGTTGTTACAAATATGCTGAAGAAATTAAAGACAATATGTTGGGATCCGAAAGAGAGGCGTGGTCTTGGAGAGCAAGCTCGCTGAGAGCCGCGGCAAAGCAAAGCAAAGCAAGCAATAACGAGCACCCGCGTGGCTGCCGTTGACTTGAATACACAGGAACCGAGCAAACCACCTGAGTTATGGACGCGCTTAGCGCAGAGTGGGGTCAGCAGATGAGAGCCCGGAACCTGACGATCATAGAAACGATCTTGCCTGAAGGATGGACCAGAGTCGAGACCGGGAAGACGCGCGCAGAGCCTGACCGGAAGCTGAAAAGCTTGGCCACCGATTGAAAATGAAAACAAGCTGTGAATATGGGTGAGATGCAGATAAACTGGGGATTAGAGGAAATCTTGAAGCTTTAACGGCTTAGCCTAGAACATGAGGAAAGGTTTGAGGAATCTGGGTTTCCACCAGAGCAGATAGAGGAGAAGAAAAGCAGGCAACAGACAACACGGAGAAACAGGACAAATCTGGGAATGTGTTAGTAAAATCAGTAAATGTCCCACGGGGAAACATGTGGCCCAAGAAGAAGCATGGGTTCCAGAGACTCCGTATCTATTAGAGGAACAAATAGAAAATGTTCCCCAAATAAACAACAGAGCCACAGGGTTTTACTGATGAATTCTGAAAAGAAAAGTTTCAGGCAGAAATCGCATTGCTTCCGCCCCTCCCTTCCAGCAAATGCAAGAGGAGGTAACAACTCTCCACTTGTTTATAGCGAAACCCTGACACGGCCACCTGGGGAAGGTGCCTGGGCAGAGGGGATTACAGAGCGATCGTCTTCATGAAGACGGATGGAAGGCTCCTCCCCAACACGCGCAACAGGAGTCTGGACGTGAACAGACTCACGTGATACATTGCTGCCAAGTGTGGTTTCTCGGGAATGCAGAGTTGGTTCAGTGTTCAGAAATGAATCAGTGGGATTTCCCTCATCGCAGAATAAAAGAGAAAGAACATAAAATCTTATTAATTGATGTAGAAAAGTAATTTGGCAACACTTAACATGTATGCATGGTAAAACCTCAGAAACACAGGATGGAATGAAATTTCAGCTTGTTAAAAATCACCTACACTTTCCAGGTAGGACCATCCAGGTAGTACCATCCAAGTAGGACCATCCAGGTAGGACCATCCAGGTAGGACCATCCAGGTGGCACTATCCAGGTAGGACCATCCAGGTAGGACCATCCAGGTAGCACCATCCAGGTAGCACCATCCAGGTAGGACCATCCAGGTAGGACCATCCAGGTGGCACTATCCAGGTAGCACCATCCAGGTAGGACCATCCAGGTAGGACCATCCAGGTAGCACTGTCCAGGTAACACCATGCTTACTACTGTGACATGAATGTTTCCTCTGAAGATCAGGAACAAGGCCAGAAAGCCCACTCCAACCCCCCGTATTGAACAGCATCCTGGACGCATGAGAGCAGGCCGTGAGACAAGAAAGACCTGTACGATGGGCTCACGTGGAAAGGGCAGAATTCCCTTCATTTTTAGAGGACGGGATTGTCTATGCAGAAAGTCCTGAGGCTTCTACAGGAAAGCTATTAGCGTGGTAACAAGGTCAGTAGGTAAGAACCGTTGCATTAGCAATACCAGCCACAAACTGTTGGAAAGTAAATTGAAAACATCCCTTTTCAATCACAGAAGAAACTACTCAGGAATATGTTCAAGCAGGTGACACAAGCTCTCTGCACTGACAGCTACAGAGTTTTGCTGAGTGAAATTAAATCAGGCCCCCGGAAAATATGGGAGCCGTGTTCATGGGCTGGAGACAAAGTGTTCGTGAAATAAGGCTTCTCCCCAAATTAATGTATCCCAACAACCCTTGGATAAAACATAGAAATTGGCAAGCTGGCTCCAAAACACATACTGTCCTGCCAAGGACCTGGAATAACCAAATGATTGTGAAAAAGAAAACCTTTCTCTCCTCCAGTTATTATGGATATTTAACCATATTTTGTACTGAAATTCCTAACGTTTTGTCTTCTCAATGTCCCTGGACCTGCTCCGGTGGCGGCACTCTGGGTGGTTGGTGGCTCCGACTTGGGATTCTGGATGCGCCCTCCCTGCTCATCCACATCCCACAAGGAGCTGAGGCGGCCGGCGGGCTCGTGAGCCGTTCCCAGGGCTCAAGCGGGCAGCACGTGACCTCAGCCACCAAACTCCGTGCCTGGCCCAGGAAAGCGGGAAAGCGCGGTCTCCCTGTGTCCCAGGAGGACAGAAAGGGTGGTGGACATGGCGCGCTCTCTTCCTCAGGCCCTAATTCCTGCCTCTGGGTCTGCCTGTGCTTTCAGACAGTGGCTTGTCCCAGCCACAAGCTTCCGAGATGGCACATGGGCGGCTTCCCGCTAGATCTGTTCGTCGCCAAGTTTCCGGTCACGCTGCCTGCATCCCCACGCTGTACGAGGGCCCAGTTACCCTAAGAATTTTGACCGGGGAGGATTCTGAACGCTCTGGAAATGTTTCCCAGCTCTCAGGAAAAGGCTCAGCTTCCTCCTCACTGGCGTCTCTGAGAATTAAACCCGGTGTTGCCTGTGGGCCGTGGAGACTTGGGCCTGGCTCACGGTCAGCGGCTAATGCTCACGGGCTCCCCACGTCCTGGAGGGACCTGGAGGCGCAGTGGCACATCGTGGCCACGCAGCTCGGAGGGATGCTGGGCGCCCCCTGGAACCACCTGGCCGCATCAGCCTGCAGCGTCTGGCCAGCATCCTGGTTGCACCAACGCTGCCACGTGATGGTTTTCGGAAAGGTTGGCCAGACACAGAGCGGTCAGAGAGACTTGTCTGAGGCCACGTGTCACCTACTTCTCAGCCCAGACACCAGTGGCTCGGTCCAGGCTAAGGAGATCCCGGCCGCCATGGTGACGAGGCGGGCCAGCTACCCCAGGTGCAGAATCCCATCTATTTTGTGCTTCTTGTGTATGTGGCCCGCTTACCTACGACTGTCCATTCTGGTGTCAACGCTACGCTCCGGCCCCCGCTCCGGTCGCACTGCCTTGGTGTCGCTGCAGAGGATTCTGTGGGTGTGGCCGGCATCTGCGACCCGCGGACGGGGCGCGGATGCCCTGGGCAGTGGGAGTGGGCTTCTTCTGACTGGGGACAGGCCTCCCTCGTCAGGCGGACAAGGGAGGGGCTCCGAGAACAGCGGGAGGACGGCAGCTAACGGTGTGGCATTGCACGTGGACGTGGTGGAGAGAGCCGCTCCAGAACGTTCTCACGCGGACAGGACGTGGCAGTGACGGGGGAGGGGCGTGAGCGGGCTCCCTGCTGCCCGATCTGTAACGCTCCAGGCCCACACACTGCACACCCTAACTCGCACGCCTGGGGTGTCGGCTGTCCTCCGTAACGCCGGGAATCCCAGACGCTGCATTTTTTTCACTGTTTTTTTTCGTGGAAGGAATTAAAGGAAAAGCTTAGACTGGTTTTATTTTTTCCAAGAAGAAGAATAGAGAGAAGGGACCGTTCCCTCTCTGTGGTGTCTCAGGGGCTTTTCCTCAGCTGAGAAGCTGGGAAATCTTACTTCCAACGTCTCCAAGGGGCTCCTTCAGTGTTTCCGACAGTGCCACCTTTTTCCTGAGACTGTTAAGAAATTGGTCAAACTGGGCAAAGCAGCAAACACAAAAAAGGAAATAAACATTTCTAATATATATTTTATATAATCAAAGTATTACTAATTAAAATGCCAGATTCTACTTTTTTTTTTTTTTTTGCTTATATGTTTAAGCAAAGATGAAAAAAAATACTTTCCCTAATGTCAGCAAGTCTGTGGGGAGGAGATATTTTTATACACAATGGAAGGAATGTCAAGTGGAACAGAATTTTAAAGACCCATTTAACAAAATGAATCAAAATCTAAAAATAATGGTCTTCAGTAAGGTATCTTTGGACTTGGTTTTTTTCGTTTCAGTGGGTCTGAAACCCCGCATGCTCAGGTCTGTAATCGTGGGATGCCAGGTGCACTGTCGTGACCAGCGGGAGGTTACAAAGCGCACAAGGGAAGATGGGGCGCCCATCCTTCACGTGCGTGGGCTCTGCCCCTGGGTCTGAACCAGGTTTTCATACCAGCGAGGCCCTGGTTGTCCTGGGCTGAGTGCTAATATTTCGATGTGTATACGCACAGAAGGACCCCGAGACGGGGTGTCATTGTTGTGGAGCGAAGCTGCACGGGTGTTTCCCTCCTCCTTTGCCCTTCGCTCTGTCCCGTGAAGGAGCGCCGTGTGCGGGCAGGAAGGACCGAGGGAGGAGGGCGCAGGCTGAGATCGGGGCAGTGGGCTCTGAAAACAGAGACGCGGATGGGGCATCCGGGGCAGAGGAGAAGGAGGCGCGGGGCCGCGGTGGGTGTGCTCACACAGAGTCCGCAGTGCGGATGCTTCTGGAAGGCTTGAGAAAAACAGTGGGACAAGGAGCAGCTTGTAAAAGGCTTTATGCTCCCAGCTCAGATTTTCTGCACTACGTGGAAGCCACGGGAGGCCCCGAGGAGCCTAAGTAGTGGAGACACGGTTTAAGAATTTGGTTTTAGGACCCGCTGTGGCGTGCCTCCCACGTCAAGGCTGCAGGAGGCCAGAGAAGGAGCCCGATGGTCTGCGTTTCGGAAGTGCGGGCGGCTCCACCTTCCCGCAGCCGGCTTCCCTGCGTGGGCTTAGAGCTGCATTTCCACCTTCCCATCCTCCATCCTCAACTCTGCCCTTTGGATTAAGCACGGCTGCGTGGCGCCCAGAGCCTGGAGCCGCGGCTCCGTCCTCACCCTGATGGCGTATTGTGTCCAGCGCTCCATCTGTGCTGCTCACCAGACCCGCGGCAGGCGCGATGCCCCTTGACCCGGCAGAGAAGACAGTCAGCATGCGGAACAGACTCCTCAAGGAAACAGCTCAAGGACGGAAGGACTTACAGACACGCCTCTGCTCTCGTCTGTCCTTCACAACCCCGCGAGCTGCCATGCTTCTCCAACCCTGGACACCCCCTCCGAGTCTCTGCTGACCTTGACCTCCCCCCGCTCCCCGGTCCCGTCGGGTCTCCCTCCTGCTTCCCGGCACCCACACCGGAGGTCCTGGCTGAGCAGGGAGCTCCTTCCACCCCCCTCCCCGGGGATCTGTTTGGGGCGAGCGTGGCTGCCCCACGGTGGCCACACAGGAGCTTCCTGCTACCTCACCAGGGAAGTGGGGGGGGGATTCCTCCCTCCTGCTTGCGGGGAGGGGAGAAGCGGGAACCTGCGTGCATCTGGACACCACCCGTGACCAGAGAGGAAGCCACACTTGGAACAAACCCCCGGCAGGAGGCTCCGCAGAGAAATCCGGAAGGAATAGATTTGGTGACATCGCCGATCTTCTGATGATGCCAAATGCAAGGCCTGTGTTAACTCTGGGATTTTAATTCTTGTGAATTAATAAACTTCCTCTACGTTTGAAACACATAATATATGTGACATAAACATAAGTCACAAAACATGATGATAAAAAACCAGCGTCCGACGAGACCATGGACGTTGTCTACACTTTTCCTCCGGTTCAGTACCCATCTTTCCCGTGGACGGTTTGTGTGTCCTCCGTTTGTTAGCTCTGTGTCACTAACAACCCTCCATTTGTCACTTTTTTTAGTGTTTATGGTGTCTTTTGATGAACAGATGTTCATATTTTAGTGTAATTAAATTAATGAATGTCTAATTTTATGGTTAGCATTTTATATTTGTTTATTTGCTATAAGCAACGGTTCTCGGCCATGAGGAGACTTTCTGTCATCATCTTGAAAACCACCTTTCGCGACTGCCCGTCTGTGCGAGTCAGGTCCCCGTGCGAATCCTGCTTGCTGCATGTTGCTGGTCGGCCGCCTTTGTTGGGTTAAGGAAGATGTATTCTATGGCTGTTTTTCTAAGAGCTTTTCTAAAATCGTGATTTTAAAAATCATGAATTAACATTGCATTTTATAGGATACTCCTTCGCATATACCAGGGTAATTATAAAGTTATTATTTCCCCTTAATAAGTAAATTTCCTGAGTGGTAATTGTATATTTTTCGGATATAAAACCACTCTTGTGTGTCTTGGATAAAACAAACACTTATATTTTTATTGATTATGGGATAATTCTATTAACATTTTGCTTGGAGTTTTAACATCTATATTTTGTTTTGTTCCCAGAGCTCTATTAGCCCACTGAAGGACCTGGAGGATATTTATTCCTTTTCTAGTCTTTGCCACAGTTTTTATGAACACCGAATGGCCTGTCCCTGGAAGGCTGATGGCATTTACTCCTGAAACCACCTGGATCTGATGTTCTTAAGTACATGCTACATTTATTTAATGTTTACAAAACTACGAGAATTTCTACTTTTTCTTAAGTAAGTTTTGATGTTTTTGAGAATTGTGTATTTTATTGAAGTGTTCAAATGTTGCTCCTCTCTCCGACTTTCAGGGTTTGCTGCAGCGAGCTGGTCTCCCTGCCTCCTGGGGAATCCTGTCTGATCGTCTCCGATCTCCTCTCCTGCTCTCGACCTCGCCAGAGACTCTGCGTGTTTGCTGGGTCTCTCCCAGGACCCAGCGTGTCATCTATGCTTCTGTTCTTCTTCTACAATCCCGCTAGGTTCGTTTACGTCCCGTGTACCTTTTTGTTTTCTGCATTTTAGGTTTTCTGCGTCCCAGGCTTATGTTCTGTACCTTTTCTCACAGCGCCTTTCCTAAATCTCGCGCCTGCTGGTACCTGTTACATTCACGGTCACTCACCGCTCAGTATCTTTTTATTCCCATTGTAATGTGTTCTCTGAACCTTCCGTTCGTTAGGGCTGTGTTGTCACCTCCAAACCTGCGTGCCTGAAGACCCTCTCTGTTGATGACTGACTTCTCATGGGATTGTCCATCCTGCGTCAAGCCTGCGTGCGCTCCCACGGACTCCCCACCCTCCGGGGCCGCGGGGTGACGGCGCCCACTCTCATTTATGGAGCTGTTTCTGTGTGCGATGGGGGTTTTGAACGGGAGCGCCTTTCCTCTGGAAACCACGAAGGTCACACTGGGAATGACCCTCCAAAGAGGATTGTGCTGGTTTGTGTAAAGACCAGTGTGACTCGGGGCCACTTCCTTCCACTTGTGGGGACACGGCTGTGTCAGGAGTCCCCTGCTTCTGCGCCCCTCTGCAGCTGGGCCCGAGCTCCAGCCCCATAACCCATCGCCCGCCAGACTGCTGCCTTTCCTCGAGGCTGATTTCTGATCCCTCCCTCCTGGCCCGTTTCCATGACCTCCTAGGTCCTTGGAAGGAAAACACATGATTCTCCGTGGACTCCACCCATGACTCTCCTGTGATGAAAGTGTCTTTGTTGTGTCGATTGGTCCAGTCCAGCTGACACCCCATGTCTACCCTGCGGCTCATCGGCAGGCCCGAGACCACTCCCGCGGCCTGTCTGCAAGCTCCTCACCAGTGTCCTGCCCCAAAGCCCGCACACCCTCGCGGGCAACATGTCAGTGAGACCCGCTGAGTGTGCGCGTGGGTGGGTGAATGCACGCAGCGCCCCGAGGGGCCACACGGCAGGGTCTTCAAGGTGACCGTGGGGGACAGCAAGTCACTGTGATACGAATCTGTCTACACCACAAATGTGTTTACGCTGAACTGGACCAGCTGCATGCTTGATTAGCTGAATCCTGCGTTAGTGGAATTAAGAGTTCATTGGAATTACAAGTACTTCTGAGGTTATTGATCTTGAAATTAATTTTTGCTGACCATTCTTTTGGCAAAGTTATTATAATGCAGTGATGAAGCTTTTTCATGAAAACAAGGTGATGTCCCATGCTAATGGGTTTATCCCCTTTTATGATTGAACAACATGCATCGATAGTATTCCCGATGGCATGTTCCCATCTTCAGCGTGTGTTCAGTGATGTGCGGGCTGAACTGTGTTTTCCAAGAGATCCATTGGCATCCAGACCCAGGGAGCTGTGAACGTGACCTTATTTGGAAATAGGGTCTTTGCAGATGTGATCGGGTTGGGATGAGGTCCCACTGACTGATGGACCACAAAGCAACGACTGGTGTCCTTCTAGGAAGAGTGGATGTGAAGCAGACAGAGGGACAGACAGGACAGAAGGTGGTGTGGAGGCAGAGGTCGGGGGGCTGTGTGTGCTCCCCCAGGGCCTTCAGAGGGAGCTCGACGGTCCTGCCCACACCTCGATTTCGGGCTTCTGGTCTCCAAAGTTGTTGACGACACCTCGTTTACAGTCTGGGTGTGCACCGCGATGCTCTGACCTCATTTCCTCGAGCCCGTGAGGTGAGGTGCGGTGGAAGGAGGCTCATCAGTCCGGCACGTCCCTGAGAGGCCCTGTGAGGCCGTGGCTGAGGAAGTGGGGCCTGGGGCGGGTGGTGGGGTCTACGGGCAGCTAAGGCCTGGGGAAAGCCAAGGGGGGCGCTGGTCCTGGGGATGGACTTGGAGTGTGGACTCTGCCTTGTCCACGCTGGTGCCCAGCAGCCTGGGAAATATCCTAGAAGTGGCTCCAGGACTCGTTGTCAGAAGTCAGGCAGGCGGACTTGAGGAGGAACATGGTGACTGTCAGTGTCCCAACACGGGGTGGGGCCTCGCGAGGCAGCGGGGTGGTGATTCGAGGGGACTCTGGAGGGGCACGGCATCCGCGACTCGGGGTGGAGTCCCTCCGTGTGGAGGGACGTGGCTCCCAATTCTGAGCTCTGGGTCCTCCCTCCAGCTTCCCCGGCAGGAGCTGAGCACGGAGAGCGGGGTCAAGTGCGTGTTCACGGAGACGGGCCTGTCTTTCCCGCTCCTCCGATCCCCTCGACGGCCTTCACACACACGCACCCCAACAAAAACAACAATAACAGAACGGTTGGCTTTTCAAACGAGTGTTTCTGGGGATTTCTGGCACTGTCCAAACACAACCCCACGTGTATTTACCACACCCTTCTGGCGTTTGTTTGCAGAGCCTGGGCGTACCCCGCTTGGAGTGGATTTCAAGTTCAGCTCGGGCCGTCCCCCTGACTGCTCAGGTCGGTGGGCCAGGGAGCGTCACTGTGGGTCAGGTGCCCACGCAGCGCTCACAAAGTCCTTGGAGCAAAGCGGGGCTGGTACAGAAACCTGCCGGCTCAGCAGCCTGCCCGGGAGGCAGCGCTCCACTCCCCGAGCACCGCGCCGCGTCTGGGCTCCAGAGCCTCAGCCCGAGGCTTCCTGACCTTCCTGTCCTACGGTAATCAGCTTGCTCGCACCCTGACGCTGCGCTCACTGGCCCTGCACGCTGCCTTTTCAGAGCTGCAAGATCCTTCCCTGCGGGGTCTGACAGCCCGCCTGGCGTGGTCTCCTGCCATGACATCATTCTTGCCGTCCGTTGGTGCAGGGATGTGCTTTCCCCTCCAAATCCCAGCAGCCCGTGAGCACCCCAAGCTCCGTCTGCACCTGGGACACCGCACAGCCCCAAGCTCCATGTCCGGCTACTTGGGGGCCGTGTCCCTGCAGAGTGGCCTCCTCCTTGGAAGCGGAGCTTGGCAGAGGTGGGTGTGGGCCTTGCTCTGGAAGGACGTGCGGGCGATCGCTCGAGGGAGGACCCCCCCACCCAGCTGCTGTCCGGGGAGCGCTGGGTGCCAGCCACGCACATCCTGAGGGTTTGCTGCCCTGGGCAGCCACGTCCTCCCGCGGTGGCAGGTTGGAGAACCTCCGCTCTTGCTGCCACGGTGGGAAGGTAAGTGAGCAGCTGGGGCTGTCGGAGAGCTCTCAGCGCCACACTTAAGGCCGCTACTGCAGTTTTACGGACGATTAACCATTTGCTAATATTGTTTTAGCTTGCAAATTAGCGCAGCTCCACGGTACCGGAAGGTTCTGTGGCTGTCATCAATCAGATACAAACTCTTCATGCATGAGATGAAAAATGATTTCTAGTCTTTGAGGCTCAGATAGCAATTACGGAGACCAAAAGTTGGGGGGGAGGGCGCATCCCCCCAAAGCGCTGTTAGCAGTTCTATTAACTTGATTTCTTGACGCAGGAGAATGAAGCTACAAGGATCCCAAGTAGGGGGACCTGCGTTTTTCAGTGAGGATAAAATGGCAACTGTAAGAGGCCGCGAGAGCCTGGCACGCAAGGAGAGGACCGAGGGCGAGTGAGGACTTAGACCCACGGGTGTTCCTCACGCTCGATGCTACGTGGCGCCCTGGCCTCGGACCCCGCAGACAGACTTGGAAACCACCCTGTAACCCCCAGCCTCCCCACGATGGATACCAGCATTTATTCTGGTTAAAGATTTAGATGTTTCTTACCGGTTTTGTCCATTTCAGTTTGGAGCATGGTCCAGACAGGGTGCTGGGATGCTCGCGGTCTGGGTGTATCATTTCTTTATTATCAAACTTCCCACAATGACTATCACATAGTCCCACTGGGAAGATTCGGGGTCCTCAGACGACAAGCCGAGTCCTCAGACGACAAGCTGAGTCGTGACCGCTGCCCATCCTGGACCGGTGGGCATCTGGAGTCTTGGAGCCCTTTCCCGGGTCAGGGCGTGGGAGGTCTTCCTGGCATTCTTCAGTGACTGCAGATCTTCCCTCACGTGGGGGGCTCACTCACCCTATGAGGCAGGTCCTGCATCATTACTCCTTTCTGAGGCTGATCTGTGTCCCCCCGAATTCTTACGCTGAAGTCCTGACTCCCAGGACCTCAGAACATGACTGAATTTGGAGATGGGGTCTTTAAAGAGGTGATGAAGGTAAAACGAGGTCATATAGTGTGGTCCCTCATCCATACGACGGTGTCCTTGTAAGAAGAGATCAGGATACAGACACGTGCAAGGACGACGGTGTAAGGACACGGGGAGGGATGGTGTCCACACGGCAAACAGAGAGGCCTCTGGAGGACCAGCTCTGCCTGGCCTGGATCTCAGACCCCTGGCCTCTGGACCACAAGGCAATAAAAACCCATTTTTGAGCCCCTGTTTGTGGTATTTGTTACGGCTGCTTCCAAAGAGACTGAGGCACCCCCGTTTCAGAAACGGGGCTTCACCGAAACACAAAGGATAAACAGCCGCCAAGTTCCGGTGCGTCCTGGGCGGCAGAGCCGGGGTTCTAGCTCGGGGGCAGCGGGACCAGAGGCCGCACAGCCGCCTCCCCAGGGCTTCTGAAACCACACACGTGCATTTATTTACAGTGGAGCGGCCGCCGGGCTGCATCCCCACGGCCACTGTGAAGACTCGGGTGCCCTTGCGCCCTCCGGCCTGCGCTCGGCTGTCCCTCGGCAGGACGGCACCGCCTCCGTGGGGACGCAGCCCCTGACCTTCCCCGTGTCCTCATGCCGGCGCACAGGTGCCCGTGGGCGGGGTGCCCGGTTTCCCCGGCCCCACCCGCGCTGCAAAGCACATTTCCGCCCACTGTCCCGTGGACGTGAGAAGTCCCAGCTGAGAGCAGGCAGTGCTGAGCGCGGCGGGGAACAGGGTCCCCGAGGCCCTGCGCCCTCCTCCGCCGCCCGCCCACGCCCCTCACCAACAGTCTCTCCGTTCACTTTGTCTTGGCTTCATGCTTCCCCGGCTGAATGTCTTTCCTGGTTCACTCACTGCTCCTCCTCGTCCTCCTTCTCCTGTTTTCTTCTCCTTCTCTGTCAGTCTGTTTGGCCCATCTTGTCTCAGTTCGGGTGTTTGTGTTGACTTTGAGGGCATTTCCTCTTTCACGGATGTTAGTCCGTCTGGGGTAGAAGATGCAGCGAACGTTTGCAGCTTGTCCGTGAGTGCACCTTCTCTGTGCTTCCTTTCGGCGTCTTTCAACGTCGCCAAGTGTTTCCCTTTTACGGTCTGCGTTAGTGCCTTTAAAATAAAAAGACCCTCCCTACAAAACATGGAAAATATATCCTCAATTTTATTTTGGATCTTTTTTGTAGCCAAGTCATTAACGTCCTGGAATGGATTTGTACTAAGGAGAACTCCCCCCGGTGGGTTAGCCATGGGTTAGTCCTGATGAACAACCCATCCGCAGGACTATGACTTAAAATAATGCCCTTTTATTTCTGATAAAGCAAGACCTGTTGAATTCGGTGATTTATTTCACAAACAATGCCCAGCTGCCCCCTGGCCGGTCAAGGAACCGACGCTTACGGAGCACCTGCACACAGTGGGGCCACAGGAGGGGATAGCAGCCCCCGCACCTGCCTCCTGGGCCTTCTGTCCAGCAGGGCCACCGTCCGGACGTGCTGCTGGCCGTCGGGCCAGGACCGGCGGGGCCCTGAGGTCCGTGCCGGCCACACCCATGGACTCGTCTCTCCTGGTGTATATCTATGCAAACATATCGAGAGGGGGTGTGTGTGTGTGTGTATAGCATATAAAATTGTATTTGATAATTATGCAATTATAAATCTATATTTATAAAATAAAATTTATAAAATAAAATTTATAAAATAAAATTAACACATATTTTTACAAAATATATATTATACAAAGTGTATATCACATACACGTATGTTATATTATATAAAGTATATATTATTATCATATATACTATAAATACAATAATATAGAATATATGTTTTATTTTACGTAATACTGTATATACTATAATATCATAGTATATAATATTATTTTACATGACATAATATACTATATTATGGCATATATATATAGCATATACATATTATGGTTATATATTATATAATATATAACTAATGTATTATATAAAATAAATTGTAATACATTACATATCCTTATAATTCTAGAGGTGATATATATATATAAACATTTGTATGCATCTCATGTATGTATACATTTTATGTATTTATACACATTTTGTGTACATTTTACATATGTACGTATGACAAATGGGTGAAAATACCATCGGACCGGTGGACTGTGTGGGGTCAGGAGCACAAACCCAGGGCGGGCTGAGGCCTGGCTCGCCGAAGGCCGCGAGCCAATGCTGGGCGTTACAGCGTGCTGTGGTTTTAGGAAGCTGAGCTGGAAACAGGAGACTTCCCGAGTGTAGGAGGGAAGGGACGCGGTTGCAGGTCGGGTGGGCGGGGGTGGGGGGCAGCGCCGGGGAGGCAGAGTGTCCGCAGGGCGGGGCGGGGCGGGGCGTTAGGTTCAGGGAGCTGTGGAGGCTGCGGTTAGAGGAGGCCGAGCACGGGTGTAGCCCCAGCGACCCACACGGAGCGGCGATGGCAGATGGATGGAGGGACTGGCCCGGCCTGAGACACAAATCGGGTTCTTGCAGCTTTGAGCCTTCAGATAGGACTCTGTTCATACAATTGGTCTCACAAATCCCTAGAGGCAGAAACTATGATTAGTACAATTGACATGGTTGAAAAGTTAATTGTATGTTCATTGAAAAATTACAAATGTAAAATGTGTGATCCCGATGAAAATATTTCAGTAAAACCAAAATAAGAATGAATATCTTGGCAATGTCTTATCTCCCCAAGTAGTGAAATCTGATGAAAGAATTAACTTGGTCCAACAGAGTGAACTCCAGTCCCGGCTGAATGGAGGCTCATGAGAATGGCATGATTTCGACAAAAATATTTGTTCGAAGACATCGTCGCAGAGAGGTGGCTGAACCCAGGGCTGCAGGGCCACACGGGGAGCTGCAGTCTCTGTGTCAGAGACCCGGAGGGCGCTCGCGGGCTATGAGGGTCTTTCCCAAGGACACGTCCCGGGCGGCGTGGACATCAGATAGTTGTGGGCAAGAATGAGTACAAATGCTGGACACAGAGGAGTTTGTGAGTGCACAGCGCCGAGCACTGGGGGACGGTGGGAGGCTCGTCCTTGGGTGGGGGCTGGGGCAGCAGGGACGAGTGGGAGTTGGATTTAGAGGGGAGTTTGACTTTATTGTTTTAAACTTCGTATTTTGAAATAGTTTCAGACTTTAAAAAATGCAAAAAGTGAAAAATAAGAGTATAAATTTTTTAAAAAAGAAACAAACTGAGGAAAATATGGAATCGTAAAAAGGGTCTTCAATAAGAAAAAAGAGAGAAAAGAAATAAACAAATTACAGAGGGAGCAGGTAGAAGGCAAATAGTGAAAATATCCCCTGAAATCTTCTGTTCTAAGTATCTCCACTGTTTGTCAATGGTAAATATTTTACATTAATTAAGAGATACAATAATTAAGAGAAGAGAATTAAGAGAAAAAAATCAGGCTGCTTTAAAACAACAACTATAGACTATTCTCAAGAGACACATTTTTCATCAGGACACAGGAAATTTGAGAACTGGTAATAAAAGGAAGGAAAAATATGTACCACGTGAGCCCTCACGGAGGGAGCTGGGCGGCTCTGCAAACTCCAGACGAAGCAGACTCTGCGGTGAAACGTATCATTAGAGATAAAAGGAACAGTTCATTACGACAGAAGTGGCAGTTCAGCAGGAGGTAAGACAAGCACACGTCCCTGAGGATTTAGAAACTTGTAAATTTGTAAAGAAATAGGAACCAAATCCGTCATCTGGAGAGATGCTCCCAGGCCCCTGGGGAGACTGCGGGTCAGAGCACGGCCGGTCCCCATCACCTGGGGTGCTGATAGTGACGCTGCACCTGAGCGCACCTGAGCGCACCTGAGTTGTGGGGGAACGCCTTCTCCCTCAGTCTCCTGGGCGGCTCGCATCTGCGCATGAAGCAAGTCCCCTCAACAGGCAAAGGACAGAAACCGGCACGATCCTCTGACCTCCAGGAATTAAAGGGGAATCAGTAGCAGATGAGGAAACTCCCCAGCACTTGAGGATTCAGTAATATTCCCGGTGGTGTAAAGACGTCACAAAGGACAAGACGGCCCATGTTGACTAGTTCCCGTGAGGGGAAATCCCAGCATGCCCCCCCAGCTCGCCGCACCAACCTTTGCATGCTTGGGTGCATGCTTGGGAAGGTTTGAGAAGCTGTGTCCCCAGCTCTGTCCAGTCCCCTGGTCGAGGAGACTGTGTGTGGTGGGTCAGCCCGCTAACCCGGGGGCTGCATCCTCCCTGCCCACGCTGCCCGTGCACGGCGTCCCCGTGAGCGGCACCCGAGGTGGGTCTCTCGTCTCCGTGTGCTCTATTTCAGGAAGATCTGTCGGAGGAACTGTCTTCTGCATAGTAAGCTATGAGTTGGGGCTTTCTTTCTCCCGATTATACCGAATCAATTCCCTGTTAAAGCCCCTTAGACCCCAGCACGGTCTCAGCAGCTTCCTCCTGCCGGACCACGGCAGATGTTCCCATGACTGCTGACTCTGTCTCTTGCCCTACGCCCACTCCCCATACCACAACCGGACGTGTTTGTAAACACACGTGGGACTCTGTTACGACCCCCAAGGAATTCTCCAGGCTTTTGGAATGAAATCCACACACCATGCCTTGACCTTCAACACCAGTGGGGTCCAGTCCCAGCCTGTCCTTTGTCCCTGCCCTCAGCTCCGTGCTGGAGCCCAGCTCCTCCTCTCATGGCTCAGGACAGATGGGCCCTTCCACACCCATGCTGGCCGGCCTCATGCCCACGCCTGAGGTGTCCCGAGGCCACCTCCCGAGCGTCTTCCCCGACACCCCAGCCCTGCCCTGGAGGGGACGACCACTCAGCTCAGAAAGCCCTGTGGCCCCTCAGCTGGGTGCCTTTCCTTGGTGTTGGGACATTCCTTCAAGCTTGGCCTCACTGCACTCACGCTGGAACTGTGCATAGACGGGCATCTTTGCACGGCTTCGCGGATGGTGTGGGTCTGAACCTCAGCTGCAAGGTTTGCTCACTGCCCTTGGACAGGTCAGCCTGCCTCTGGGCTTGAGTTTTCTTGCCAGTGAAGGGGAGGTGGTCGGGGAGCCTGCCCCCAAGGGGGCTGTGAATACGGAGAGTTAGAACACGTCCAGTACCCCAAAGCACCTGGCACAGAGGAACCACCAAGGCAAGGATTAGCTCTTGTTACTGCTATGATTCATCACATGCTGTTGTGGCCAGAGAGGGGCTCATATGTTACGAATACAAATCATAGTGTGAGTTACTATTCCGTATAATACATCCTCTTTCTTCTTATTAAAGGTCTGTTGGGTTATGCATCTCACACCTGGACCCAGTACGGGGTCCTGCGATGTTTGCTCCTGGATCCATCGACTCCGGAGCAGAGCCCACGGAGACACGAGCACCAGAGACCCCGGCCCGTGAGTGCAGACCTCCCCCACAGGTCCCGAATCCAGAGCTGGCACTGGTTGCTGGCAGCCTGAACCCTGCCCCGGGGACTTTGTCAGGGGACGTTGCGTTCGGGTATTTGCAGTCAAGATATGTCCACACCCAGCAAGCAAACCCCAGTGATTTTTCTTTAAATTATCTTTCCGTAACATACATTCAGCTCTTCTCATTGTAGAACATTTGGAAAATCCAAACTAATAGAAAATGCAAATTGCCATCACACAGTTCTGTCCCCTGGGGGTAAATCATCCCGAAATGTTGGGTTAATTATTTTAATCATTTTTCATTCACAAATTTTACATCACTGAGGGCATGAAATAGATGAAATTTTTTATCTGCTCTTACTCTTAGAATTAATAAAGAAAACATTTGGTGTTGTTCTGTAACCGGACGCATTTCTAGCCCAACATCAGGATGACAGACGGACGCGCCCACGTCTAGCTCCTGGCTCTTGCGCCGGCAGCAACAGGGTGACTCCCGTATTTTGGCGCCTGCTGACCTGACGGCACCGGTGGCCGAGGGCTCCTCGGGCCACGCCTGTGCCTCCCGCCTCGGCGCCCCCTCTCTGCTCTGGTGGTTGGTGCGTCTCTTTGCGCCGCGGGATGCAGGGCGGGCGGCGGCGGGGGGCCGGCTCAGAGCCTGGGTCTGTGGGTCCTGTTTGCGCTCCGCACAGGTGGGCAGCCCACGCGTGCGTCTTCCACCACCAGGACCGCCCAGGCCCGAGCGGAAGGACACCGGGAGCAGAGCCGAGCCCGGCTCCGCAGAACGGCCCAACTGACCCACAGACCTGACGGAAGGAATAAACACGTGTTCTTTACGCCACCGATTTGGGGAAGAAACACGACTGATGGAGCACGTCCTGGGCAGGTGGCCATGGACACCTGTTTTCTTGTCAGCAGGATGGAGGGATGGAGACAGTCACGGCTCCTGGTCACTCCCCACCCCTTCCTAACCCCGTGTCCTGGGGAATCACCTTCAACTCCTAAGGGTTTTCTTCTTCATTACTTTTGCGGTTTTTGTATTATCAAGTCACACTGGATGCTGGGCTAGATTAACTCTGCCTTCCTGGCGGCTTAGCAGCATCGGGGTCTATTTCTTCCCAGGTCAGGTTCAAACAAGGGTTCTGGCGGGCAGGGGGGCCTCCCCGCCAGCGACGCAGGGAGCCCGGCTCCTCCCTCCGGAAGCTCCGCCCCTGCACGCTGGGCTTCGAGGACCCCGGCTGCAGACAGGGAAGGGGTATGGAGAGCCGTGCACCGCGCTCCCCACCGCCAGCCCTGGAAACACGCCACTTCACCGCGGGGACACGGCCACCCTTAGCAGCCGGGGACACAGGACACCCCAGGGGGACAGGCTGGTGCCCTGGGTGTTGCTGGCAGCTGTCTGACTCAGGATTTTACTAGATCGTTGCTCAAGCTTATGTTCTGATGACTGTGTATCACTCAGCGCTGAGAGGAGCAACATGCTTTTACTGTATCTTTTTTGACCCGCGCTTTATTTTATCTGCAGTTGTATCTGTTTGTTGATGTGTATTTTTGACACTGTCCCTGATTTAACCCCAAACTCTGGATCAGGGGCTGCTCCAATCTCCTGCTTGGTTGCCAGCTTCCCACGCATTCCTTTAACGTCTGCACGTGCCCCCTTCTATATAACGAGCACCTGCTGTGTCCGATTAGGGTTTTGACCAGGACTCCATCCTTACTGCGTCTGTAGACGGCATAGCCCATTCCTGAACCCCAGAGTCCACGACGAAGCCTCCGACTTCCAAATTCCTGCCCCCAGAGTCTCCCGCTCCAGCTGACTGCCCGACACTGATCTGGGATTTCCCACAGGCACCTCAACCCGGACGGGACCCAAAATGAGCTCCTGAGCCCCCCGCATGGACGTGCGTGGTTGTGGTTTCTGTGTGTCCTGCATGTCACGGACGGTCGCTTTCCTCATTCGGTCACTCCTGCCACCGGTGCGGGGAACGTCCGTTCTCAGCTCCGTCCCCGGCACCAGCACACGGGCCGTGACCCGTCTCCACGCCGTCCACTCTCCTCACCCCAGCCTGCCCTGCTCGCGGCCCCTCTCACTGCGCTGGCCCAGCTGGGCGCCCACACCGGCCACACTCCTCCCTGAGCACAACTCTCTTACCACCTCTTCATCCGTCCTCGGGACCGCGCGTCAGGCAGGCGTTCCAGCCCTGGATGGCGCGGTTACGGTGTGGGTGTCGCCTCTCAGTCTCCGGTGGTCTGGCGGGCCAGTGAGGGGTCCACCCACCCTGACACCCAGGAACCCAGGATTCCCACTCTGAAGGCCCAGCCACGCCACGGTCAAGGTAACGAGCATCCAACTGTAAAACACATAGAATTATCCAGAAAAAATGCATTCGTGGTGTCACTGTTAAAAAAATTTCAAGTAAGCCTCAGGTGAGAAGCTGGTGCTCTAGGCTGTGCGTTTAGCATATTTCTGGACCCACAGAAAACTCGTGTGGTGACAGGGTGGTGGCAGAGAAAGACGCCCTCCCCCCGCGCCCCTCCCACTGGTGGTGGTGAGGGGTCACCACGGCCGTGACAGCTCAGGCTGGTGCCCAGACCCCTCTGCTGGCCCGCGGCTCATGCACGTGTGGTCGCCAGGCCCTCATTCATATGTTCAGGGGTCCTTGCTGGAGTCCCAGCCCCTTTGGGAAGAGCTCCGTAAATCGTGAAAGTCTCATGAACTCTGGATGGGGTGTAACCGGGCGGGGGGTGCCCTGGACAGAGTGCACCCTGCGTCCCATGGGAGAGTCAATCCCGGCCAACCCCACTGGGCACGGTGGCATAAACAGAGACTGGGAACACTGGCACTCAGAATGCAAGGGTGGTGGTTATACCGCAAACCACGGAAGAGCCTCTGTTCTTTATAGTCAACGTCAACATACGATCAAGCCTCGTTTTGCTCACACGTCGTGTGTGCTGAGAACAGTGCATGACCTGCATTCACGCCTTCAGCTGGATGTTGGCAAGCGCCCGAGGAGGTTGCTTACTTGAGCGTCTGTGAGCAAAGATGTGCCGTGAGCAGAAATCTTTGTGCCTTGGACCCCGGGAAGGCCAACTGCTTTCTGGAGCCCCCTGGAGCCCATCTCTGGTCCCGAAAGACTGGTGACCCCAGACCTGGGAAGAAGGAACAGAAACAAGAAGGCGCGTGTGTCTGATACGCTGGGACACCAGATATGTCCCTGGAGCCGGGCGGTCAATAGGGACCATTCTCTGAGTTCAAAGACCAAATTTCCTCCAAAGAAATTGTAGTTTTCAGTATAATTTTGACAAATCCACTTTCATTTCCAATAATCTCCTTGAGAATGACACACTGAGATGAAGTGGACAGAATGTTCTAGACCCTAGGAAGACCTGGGTTTGGATTCTGTGTTTGTGGCTGCAGGGCTGAGCCTTGCCGGGCCTCAGTTTCCCCGCAGTGGTGACCCCTCGGGGGTCCCGTGGTGGCCACACTCAAGGGCCCCAGGAGCAATGCCCCGGTGACAGTGACAGACGTAGTTTGGCCGCAAGCCCGGCCACCCGTGTGGACAGCCACCCCAGTCGGGGCCGCCATCACCAAGCTGTCTGCAGTGAGGACACCACACTTGGATTTATTCATACCCCTTTGTATCCGAGCAACATAATGCAATCATCAATCAAGAAGTAATCATCCATTTCTGTAGCTTTCCATTAAAAGGGCCATTTCTCATCTGCTTGACAAAATGAGTTACGAGCCATCTCAAACTCCACTTGCTGCTGCAAGTTCATTTGGGACCATCCACGTTGCAAGATGGAGCAGGAGGGAGAGACCACCGGCCCCGCTCCACAGGGATGCGCTTATTTATTCTGATGAACTGTAAAATTGATCAGTGTGGCTCCCTTGGGAGCTCTGGGCTTTTGGAGGATGATTTAATTTCCTCGGGGGGGACGGTTTCCCTGTGTTGGTCTCTGTGGTCTCTATGTGGCATTCGTGACGAATACTGTCTGTCGCATTTATAGGACTAAATAGAAAAAAATGGTAAAAATATGAATCATATTATAGATTTGCAGGTTGTGAATATGTTACAGTTGAATTCATCAAAACTTTAGCTCCGAGGTTGCTGACTTTGCTGTGTAAAGTGCTAACCGGTAGTGCTGACTCTTGGTTCATGAGAAGCAGGAACACGCTTGTTTCTGGAGTCGGGCAATAGGAATCAGCTTTAACTACTATTTCCTTCCCTGTCTGTGTTATTTACAGGAGGCGTAGGGCCAGCTTGGAGCTCTGAGAAACTCCATTTTGAGCAAAGTTTGAGAAAATACATCACTGTGGCAAACTTTGCTTTGAAAAACCTTGTTAACTCGGGAATAAAATGTAAGTCTTTAGGACACAAAGCACAGTTGGCATGACGGCCCGGAGGGGACCTGCCCTTTCCTCCAGGTGCCCCTCTAGCTCCGGCCCCAGCCTGGCCCCCTGCAGACACTGGGTCCACCCTCCATGCTGGTCCCCAGCTCCGGACACACGCTGTCCCCTCGCAGAAGTGCCCGCAGCACCCGCGATCCCAGGTTCCCCAGAGCCCAGCTCTGGGGGGTGCCTCGGACCCCAGCAAGTGCACCCCACCTCACCACCCGCCCCCCCAGGACACGGCCTCCCGCATCTCTGCTCGCCAACCACCACCCCGGGTTCAGACCCAGTTCAGCAAATCCTGGGTTCCTGAGTAAACATCACCTTTCCTCCCGCTTGCTTGGATACCGTGTGGTGTGTGTTTCTGTTTTGTTGTTTTAGACAATACAGTCATTGTCCATGAAAATACGTTATTGACGTCAACTTGCAATGGGCTCATTACTCTAACGTGAATTAGTGAACGTATGTGTCAGCCCCCTAATTTCTAAGGCAATTGATATCGAGGGACACAGCCCGCGTCGGCGTGTAGAGGGGCCAGGACCAGTCGCAAGCTTTCACAGCCCCCGCCCTGAACCCCGCACACAGCTGTGCAAGCGTGTGAACTTCGTGTGGGTGGAAACATGCCGTGTGTGTGCGTGCCCGACCTGCAGCCTTATTCCTGACACACGCACCCTGACGTGCACAGCTAGAAACACGCACGCTTTCACTGAGCACAGACTTCTAACGAGCACACTGCTGTGGCTGGCGAGTCTGTCCCCACGCGAGCGTGCCCTCCCAGAGTGGGTGTCCGGAGGGCCCTGACGGGGAGCGGGCTGTGCACGCGGACGGCCTGACTAAATTGTGCCACGGTGGCTCCCGGAGTCCTGTGTCTGGGCAGCTTCCCATCAGCATGGCTCGGGGTTTGTGGAGCTGGACTTGGCCCCAACGCTGGGCTTCCGGGCTGGGCTGGACACCTGGGCCTTTTGGCTCCTGCCTCGTGTGCTCTGG
The DNA here is from genome assembly GCF_964656455.1 of Halichoerus grypus. Classification (NCBI taxonomy): domain Eukaryota; kingdom Metazoa; phylum Chordata; class Mammalia; order Carnivora; family Phocidae; genus Halichoerus; species Halichoerus grypus. The sequence continues at coordinate 177,947,282 of NC_135717.1, read as the reverse complement.
AACGGCTCCCTCCAGGGATGCTGTCCCCAGGTCCTGTCCTGACGCACGCAGGGGGCTCCACGGAGAGGCCACGCAGCGAGGGACTGAGGCCTGAGCCTCAGCCGGCATCGTGTGCAGCACACGGGTCAGAGGGGCCACTGGGGAGGAGGGGCTGCATTTCGGTGCTTACCTGTGGGGGAGCCCTGGGCCGCACCTGTAGGAGGAGGCACCTGGTGGGAGGTGGGGAGTAAATGGTGGGCGACCGTGAGCCTCGATCAGCGGCACGTCAATGTAGAGACCCTTCCTGCGAGGCCTCCCCTTCCCTTCCTTCCCCTGTGCCCGGCTGTTCTCCTGTACCGAGTGCAGAGCTTCCCTGCGTTAGAGCGTGGCCCTGTTTCGACTTGTGTTTTATATTTTCCATGATTCCCGTGTTTCCGGAGCAGGACAGAGGGTCCGTCTGCATGCGGCCATGCTCCCTACAAATGCCCTTCCCCTCGCTCATCGGCACAGCGTCCATTTGCCGGGGGTGGGCCTGAGTTTGTCTCGGCGATGACCAGGCTACTCTGTTTCTTCATCTGTTGCAATTATTATAACATCAGATTGTACAGGGAAAATATGATACTTGAAGGAAGGATCTCCACTTCATCTGCAGAAGGGTTCACTTTGATATTGAATATCTTGGGCGAGCTTTTCCTTTGTTTCCTCGGCCATAAATGCTCACATAAATCAGTCCAATGTTCCACTTTCCCGCTCTGCTCAAAGAACGACAAAAATGTACTCCTGGATTTGAAGGGTAGCTGAGCTGATGGATGCCAGAGAACATGCATGAAACTGCATGAAACAGAGGCGCCGACAGCCGCTGGCGCAGCCACGGGGTCCCCGAGGCAGAGCGGAGGGGCGCACGGCTCGCGCACACCTGCGGAGGAGTCCGCGTCTCACGGACGCCTGCAGGACCCCGCTCGGCATCCGGCCGCCCCCCAGACGAGAGAACGCGCTCAGGGCCCGCCCCGCCACAGAGCAGCCCGTGGGCGCGAGAGCGTGCCCCGTGGCTATCCCGGCGGGCGGCCTTGGTCACGGGGAGGAGGCGGACTGCGCGGGAGTTCCCGGGGAGCAATGGACGGCCCACACCTCAGCCGCCCCCCAGACGAGAGAACGCGCTCAGGGCCCGCCCCGCCACAGAGCAGCCCGTGGGCGCGAGAGCGTGCCCCGTGGCTATCCCGGCGGGCGGCCTTGGTCACGGGGAGGAGGCGGACTGCGCGGGAGTTCCCGGGGAGCAATGGACGGCCCACACCTCACACAGGGACAGACGCGGGCTACGGGCCTCACCCGCGGGGGCTGAGGCTTAAAGCCCGAGGCGCCAGGTGGCCCGCGGGGGTCACCGCGGCCTCGCGCCCCCTCCCTGGCTGTTGCGCGCTCGCCACCCCGGCCACGTGGGGACCCCGGTGCGCGCGCCTCACGCAGGGGTGGCTCCTGGCACGGCGTCTGAGCCTCAAAGTGAGTGCGGGGCGAGACCGTTACACACCGACTCGCAGCAGGGTCTGCAGCGGCCGCCATGACTGGCCCTCGGCTCGCGCGCCGCTGTCTTCACCCCACACCGCCGGGTGCCGCCCGTGTCCCCGGGGGGCTTCTCGGGGGAGCCGCTCGGGCGCGCTCACAGGATCCACAGCCTCCGTGTGCGTCCCAAGTCTCCGTTCCCGCCCCGACGTGGCCCTGGGACGGCGTCCTGCGCGCAGCCGGCAGCCAGCGTGGCCCGGGGGCCCTGCCGAGCCTGCGGGGAGGGTCCCCCCCAGCCCGACGGCCCGCTCGCGGCCGTTCACCCTCCCCCGCAGCACCAAGGCGCTCGGAACCGCAAGTTGCACCTCTGGCCACTTCGTGCGGAGTCTGTGGGACGCGCAGCTCACGGAGGAGGCCCGAGCCCTCGTTTGGGGGTCCGGCTCCACCGCCTCCCTCCTACTGGGCTGCGGACAAGCTCTACTCTGACCCGCTCACGCGCTTACTTCCATGTGCTCGAAGGAGCGAGCCGGCGGCCCAGGACCTCCCCGCGAGCCGGCCTGCGTCTGCTCAGCCGCCGTCCTCACTCGAGCGCACCCACGCCCGCAGCTCCGCGATCGCCGCTGGGCCCCGGCGCCGCCCTTCCCTCCGGACGCGCGACCCCCCCTCGCGGGGACTGCGGAGAAAATCTGGCGTTGCGCACACGATTCTTTTAAGTCTGTGTTACCGGCATTTGGCTTTTGTTTCCAGAATGATTTACGACAATTGCGTTGGTTTTGAATCCATTACTGAAACGGCGTGGAATCCGTTCTGTGTTCAGAGGCTCTCAGAGAAGAGCGTGGGCCTGTGCGCCACCCCAGCGGCCTGGGGGTCTCAGGCTGACCCGGGGGGTGGGGTCTCAGGTTGACCCCGAGGGGGGGGTCTCAGGCTGGTCCGGGGGTGGGGGTCTCAGGCTGACCCCAGAAGTGAGGGTCTCAGGCTGACCAGGCGGGTGTCTCAGGCTGGCCTGGGGTTGGGGGTCTCAGGATGATCCCGGAAGTGGGGGTCTCAGGCTGACCCCGGGGGTGGAGGTATCAGGCTGACCCGGGGTGAGGGTCTCAGGCTGACCAGGGGGGTGTCTCAGGCTGGCCTGGGGGTGGGGGTCTCAGGCTGCTGCTGTGCTCCTGGGGCCTGGCCCAACCTCCCTCCCCAGGCCCTCCCGCACCCCTGCTCTTGAGCCTCGGACAAATTTGTGTTTCTTTTTTTTCTAAAAATATCCCCCTATCACTTCAGATGTGTGAGGACTTATTTTGTTTTGCCTTATTTTTTAAAAAAATCCTTGAGTGAACAGAAGATGGCAGATTTCATACCCAAACCAAGTTGGGTGTGGGGTCTTCCTGGCCTCCTCCCCATTGACCCCTTTCCCAGCTTTCCTGCCTTCTCTTGGGGACTGGGCACCCCTGGGGCCGGCACCACCGCTCCAAACCCCTGCCCTTCCCCTCCTCCTGCACAACTATGGGTGATGTCGCCTCACCACACGGGGTTCCTGCGAGCTGAGCTGTAATCACATGACACGTTGTGGGGTGCGGTGAGCGCGGAACCTCCCGCCTGTCGGTCAGTGAGCTGCAGACCACACTGGCTGGTGGGAGGGATGCTGGGGTCGCCCCCTCCAGCCTGGAGAACTCGGTCTCCTGTGGCCTCACCTCTGCTTTTGGGGGGCTGCTATCGGGAAGCCGGGGGTGTCTGTCTCATGTTTGGTGTGCCTGGTCTCCTCTCCAAACCCCGGCCCTCAGCTTTCCTCTCTGGGCCAGGCCCACTCTTTTAGGGGTCCCTCCCTTGTGGGGAACTTCCCACCCCACAAAGACCTCTGGGCAGAAGCTCGTCACTCCTGACCTCCTGGAGCCCCTGCGTCTTCTTGGGGGACAGTTTCTGGATGGTGCCCAGGGACTTCCTTTAATTCAGGTCCAGCTGCAGCATGTCTGACAGATTTCCTTAAAAAAAGTACTGAAGACAGATGACATGTGTATTTGTTCGCCAGGGCATCCATGACAAACTACCACAGTCCAGGTGGCTCAAAACAGCGGAGATTTATTCTCACACAGTCTGGAGGCCAAAGACCAGAGATCCAGGTGGGGGAGGGCCATGCTCCCTGCAGAGGCCCTGGGGCAGGACTCTCCCTGCCTCTTCCAGTCTCCGGGAGCTCCTGGGCGGTGGTCTTGTCCCTCTGATCTCGGCCTTTTCCTGTGCGTCTGTGCGTCCTCTCCTCTCTTAGAAGGACTCCAGTCACTGGATGATCTTTTCTTGAGTCCCTTCACTTGGCAGGGCTTGGACACATGCTTGGGGGGACCCAAGTGCACCCACCACACTTCCTTCCCCACCACTTCATTTCACACACATCTGTCCATTTGGAGCCTCAACCTCCGGAGTCCTGATCAGAGGGTGAGCGGGGTGTTAGCAGAGATCAGCGAGAGTAAATATGCAACAGTTTGCCTGTGGGAACATAGCCTTCGGGAACATGGCCCACTTGGATAAGAACTTGCATCCCCTGAGTCACACACAAGTGCAGAAACCTCTCCCGATCTCTAAGGTGACTTTGGGACCCACGTTCCATGAGCAGATGGGGTTCTTCCCACTGTCTGGCAGGTGAGCATAGTCTTGGCCCCGGGGCTGCTCCCTGTGGGTGACTGGTGAGCCTCGTGTGGCCTTTGTTGGCAGTGGGCGGGATGGTGCTGACATCCTCCATGCCCCTGTGACAGGTGCAGAGATGGTCTCTGGAGTCTCCCACTCTGAGAACCAGCAAAGATGAAACAGTCCCAGCACCAGGCACTTGGCTAAGAAGCACATAATTGTGCCCATACAGCTGTGGTGACCTGGTTAATTAGAATTCAGGGACATTCACTTTAGTAGAAGAGCAATTAGGGGCTCTGCCTGTCTGTGTGGTGAAGCGAGCCAGTGGTGAAGGAGGGAGGGCTGGATGGCCTGCACCCTCCAGATGGGAATCAGCATGCACCCCAGGAATGAACCATTGCCAACCCTGCTTTCCATCCGCCCGGAGGGGACATGTTGGAGCACATACAAAAATAACTCCAGATTTCAAGTTGGCCTCAGCATCCCAACAGGGGTTGATCCTGAAATCACAGTTTTGTGTCTCAAGTATTCACAGTTCCCTCTGCGCCCTGCCAGCCATGGACGGCTGGCCCTGCTGTGTGGGTGGGCATGTTCTTTTATGGGTCTTCCTCAAAGAACACAGATGAATATAGTTATCACCACTCGATGCTGCCAGAGCCATATTGGTAGCTTGCAACAGGCCCACTCATTCATTTGATGACTGTTCATTGATCCACATGTCCTAAGAATACGAGATGCATATGACTCAGAGCAAGAAATAATACTTCGATCAGCAAGTGCACATTTTGTTGATGAGGGATTTGTGTAGGGACATCCAGGCAATGCCCCAGGTAGAGCTGGTGGTGAGGCAGGCTCTTCTCGGCAGGTGTCACAATGGATGCTCCCTTTGTGGCGTGGTGAAGGCAGAGGAGAGAGGCAGAGACCTGGGGCACAGGCAGGTGCACAGGTGTAGAGACACATAAGGACTTGGCAAGAGTCCTGGAAGGCCGTGTGGTCCTGCAGGGAAGTGACATGATTCACGTAGTGGTATTGGATCCTTCCTCCAGCAGCTGCTGTGTGGAGAGGGTGTGTGAGGCAGGCAGAGGGAAGCGGGTTATTGGGGTAGCTTTGGGGGTGGTGGGAGTTTGGGCCAAATGAAGACAGATGAGGCAGAGATAAGTGACCAGCTAGGAATATCCAGGAATCATGGAATGGCAAGTGGGCATGGGCCCAGGAGGACAGAGGAGTGCAGACCCTGGAGCCTTGCTCTTGTTAGGTTTTCCTGGAGCTGGTGGCCAGCCAAACATTGGACTAGGGATTTCATTGTAAATGAATTATGTCTAAATAAAGATGTCAAAAACACTTAATCAATAAGATAGAAAAAACAGACAAAATAGACAAATCCACAGAAAAATAAGCCTTACTAAATTGGCACAAATAATAGCAAATCTGAATTGTCCAAAATCTAACAAAGGAGATTGCACTATAATCAAAATCCCTGACACACACATGCAAACACATGAACTTCAAATTAGTCGCCTCATGGTTGAAGTATTCTAAATATTTAGGAGCTCAGATCTGTTTTAACCAAATTGTTCCAGAGATTATAAAATGAAAGAACATTTCTCAACTCATTTAGGAGACCAGCATGACCTTGGCATCTGAGTCTGGAGAATTAAAAGAAGGGAAATTTATAGGGTGGCCTCTCTTATAAACATAGACAAAGAAATTCTAAGCAAAATACTAGCAAACCAAACTTGTACACATATAATATTATAAATGATCATAGCCAAGTTTGACTTATTCCAAGAATGCAATCTGGATTAACATTAAAATATTAGCTAATAACCTGCTTCTGGTTCAGATATACAAAGTCGTAAGTGAACATTCTTTGCACTCTAACAATTAAAGCATTCCAGATACTTGAAAAAACATATATGTCAAAGGGAAGAACATCAGGAGTCCAGGACTAAAGCAACACAAATGATCTAAAGTCCAGATAGTGAGGAATTAGTGCTGCTCCTGCCCCTGGTGGGACTGCAGGAGGAGAAAGAATCCTATACATACGGCCAAGAGAAGCCCACCAAAGTTCTTGCAGACTTTCAACAACATGGTCTGGCACTGAATAGCCCCTGGATAATGTGCAGCAGCAGAGGCTTCTCTCAAGTACAAGTCAGATGCTTTCAAAAGTGGGATGCAGTGCAGAGAGCTGAGAGAACCCCCAGATCCTGAGGATGGTTGGGGTGAAGTGGGGTTGCTGAGACAAATCCCTGATGGACTCCAGGCTTTCAAATTTAATCAGCAGAGAAAGGGGAGGAGAGCTGGTAAGGATCCCTTTAAGGATTGAAGGAAGGAACTGTCCTTCCCAAGTGGTAGGAGCACCATGGGCAGTGCCCACAGAGCAGGCAGCAGGGCAGAGGAGGAATGCTCTGAGCTCAAAGGGGCTGGGTTAAGACTGGAGGAGAAGCCTAACTGGGATGGGAATCCCCAACAACCCAAACACAGGCCACCAAACCCACATTAAGAAAAGACCATCCACGGAGGCACAATTCTCTTTTAATGCTCAGAGTCTAGGCTCTGATAAGGGATATTTTTGATACATTCTCTCAAAATATTTGAAATCAATGATAAACTGATGCAAAGCCCAGAACCAGCTCAGCTGTGGGTCAGACTTACCTCCCATTCTAGCAGCTTGGCATTTGAGACAGTGCCCTGTTCTGGATGTGAATATTATTGACTGTAGTCTGTGTTGTTCTCATGTGCAGTATGTCCAAAATGGATTTAAAAAATCATATGCACACACATACATGGAAATGTGACCCATTTTCAAGAGAGGAAACAGTGAATAAAAGAAGAGCCAGAGAAGACTGCTATGTTGAGTCATCAGAAGGGACTTTGAAATAATTAAGTTAAAAAATGCCAAAGACTAGTGGATATATATTAAAAATGACAAAAATGAAAAATGTATAATGCAGAGAACAAAATCATTGAATCAGAAGGCAGAACAGTACATTTAAATTAAGAAAGAAATGCAAAAAATGTTTAAAAACAGAAAAAAACATACATTTGAGACAACATTAAATGGTATAAAATATAATTGGAGACTCAGAAGGAAGAGATAGAGAAAATGAGACAAAAGGAATATTTGAAAAGATAATTTTCAAGAATTTTCTAAAATCAGTGTAGAAAATGAGACAAAAGGAATATTTGAAAAGATAATTTTCAAGAATTTTCTAAAATCAGTGTAATGCATCAGCCTACAGGTTCAAGAAGCTCAAAACCAAAGCAGGATAAATGACAAGAAAACCACGTGTAGGTACATCCCAGCTAAGATGCTGACAATCACATACAACAGCAGACTTACAAACAACCAAGAGAAAGGTTTATTATTGAAAGAAAATAAATGATTTCTCACCAGAAACAAAGAAAATTGGAAGTCAATTAAACGACATCTTTAAGGTCATAAAATAATAAAAATTGTTAATCTATAATTTTATAACAAATGAAAATGCCCTGTAAAGATCAAGGAGAAATAAAGACATGCTCAGTCAAATGTGGAGAGACTCTGTCTCCTTCTGTCCTAACTAACAAAAAGCACTGAATGAAGGTCTTTGGGTTGAAACGAAACAACATCAGACAGAAGTGCAGATCTGTGAATGAGGATGAAACTCTGGAGAGGGTCAGGATCTGTGAAATAAGAGAGATCTGTCCTCTCTCTTTCACACACAAATTGATATATATTCATTGCAAATATATAAATATATACATCTTAAGAAAACGATTATTTAAGGCAAAAATAATCACCATGTGCTCTGAGGCATGTTGGGCTCCACCACGTAGTGATGACCCACAGGCCAGGAGGTGGGTGAGAAGAATGCTCTCTTGACAGGCTCCTGCTGAGTTTGTGAGACAGCATGGTGTCCTTGGGAGCACCGTTACTGAGAGTTGGAGCTAGTCTCTGGGTGAATATCTAAGCACAGTACAGGAATAGCTAAAGAAAAAAACAGAATACAAAAAATAAACGTTTATGTAGAATAATGTGGAACAAAGAAGAAACTGAATCAGTGTTGGACAAACTTCAGAATGAGAGACTTGAGCTTTCTCTTAGCAGGAACTCCCATTGGGTCTACACTGGCTGAGCACTCAAAGTGAAAGGTAAGTGCTGTGAGGCTTCAGAACAAAACAAACGAAAGACAAAGACCCGCTAATGCTTCCTGCTAGAGACAGATTTAACTGTAAAGACACAGGACAGATGGATGGATGGGAGGCAGAGGGAAGAGGCCCCATGCTGACACCAGCCATACTGCTTTAAATAGCAGACTTTAAGAGAATGAATTTTCACTGAACGTGAAGACAGCTGATTGTATAATGATAAAGTGGTAAATTCATTGAAGAGACATAATACTATTAGGTAAGTATTGGCCTAACAACAGAGATTCAAAACACTTGAAGCAAAATTGTCAGAAATGAAGACAGAAATATGTAGACACAAAACTATGACTAGCAGTTTTTGTCACTAGTCTTTCAATTGCTTGATAGAATAGGGAAAATATCTCTGTAGAATATGAAAATAATTATCAACCAATGTGTATCACGTGACATTTATAGAATGCTCTAGCCAACCTCTGTAGGGTGTGTGTTCTTTGCAAACACATGTGAAACTTTCTTCAAGATAGACCCTATCTGGGCTGTAGAAATGGTTATTGATATATAAAAAGGAATTAAACACAAAAAGAATTATACAGAACACATGCTCAAATAATGGTTTTAGATTGGAAATCAGTAACAATGAGATTCTTAAATCATCCACAAATATTTGGAAATTAAACCTCTGACTGCTAAATACTGCATGGTTCAAAGAAGAAACCGTAGAGGGAATGAGATCATATTTCAAATTGCATCATGATGAAAACCTAACATATCCCAATCAGTGGTATGCAGCTAACAGAATTTAGAGGGAATTTATGGCTTATATTTTTAAAAAGTGGTATAAATAAATAAACTATGATCCCACCTTAAAAAAAAACAATAAAAGAAAAACAAACTTAAAGTGAGTGGAAGAACTAAGTAAGATCAGAAATCAATACACGTCTCTAAAAGCAAGGGAAACAAAAGCAAAAATGAACTATTGGGACTTCATCAAGATTAAAAGCTTCTGCATGGCAAAGGAAACAGTCAACAAAACTAAAAGGCAACCTATGGAATGGGAGAAGATATTTGCAAATAACATAACAGACAAAGGGCTGGTATCCGAGATCTATAAAGAACTTTTCAAACTCAACACCCAAAAAACAAATAATCCAGTCAAGAAAGGGGCAGAAGACATGAACAGACACTTATCCAAAGAAGACATATGAATGGCTAACAGACACATGAAAAAATGTTCAATGTCACTAGCCATCAGGGAAATTCAAATCAAAACCACATTGAGGTACCACCTTACACCGGTTAGAATGGCAAAAATTAACAAAACAGGAAACAACAAATGTTGGCAAGGATGTGGAGAAAGGGGAACCCTCTTACACTGTTGGTGGGAATGCAAGCTGGTGCAGCCACTCTGGAAAACAGTATGGAGGTTCCTCAAGACATTACAAATAGAGCTACCCTATGACCCAGCAATTGCACTACTGGGTATTTACCCCCAGAGATACAGATGTAGTGACCTGAAGGGGCACCTGCACCTCAATGTTTATAGCAGCAATGTCCACAGTAGCCAAACTGGAAGGAGCAGAGATGTCCTTCAACAATTGAATGAATGAATGGATAAAGAAGATGTGGTTCATATATACAATGGAATATTACTCAGCCATCAGAAAGGATGAATATCCACCATTCTCATCGACATGGATGGAACTAGAGGGTATTATGCTAAGTGAAATAAGTCAATCAGAGAAAGACAATTATCATACGGTTTCACTCATATGTGGAATATAAGGTATAGCACAGAGGACCACAGGGGAAGGGAGGGAAAACTGAATGGGAAGAAATCAAAGAGGGAGATGAACCATGAAAGACTCTGGACTCGGAGACAAACTGAGGGTTACAGAAGGGAGGCGGTGGGGGGATGGGGTAACCGGGTGATGGACATTAAGGAGGGCACGTGATGTGATGAGCACTGGGTGTTATACACAACTAATGAATCGTTGAACACTAACTACATCAAAACTAATGTACTATATGTTTAATTGAACTTAATAAAAAAAAGGAAAAAAGATATCAATACAATAGAAAATAAACAGAAAGAAATCAACAAAAACAAAGGATGTTTCTTTGAAAAAATAACGGTAAAAACTTCTAACAACACTGATCGAGTGCAACAAGAGGAAGGAAATAGAAATCGCCAGCGTCAGGAGGAACAGACATCACATGCACTGGAAGTGTTGTGACGGGAAATTATCAACTCTTTATGAAAAGAATCTCAGCAAATTTGACGGAGCAAAAAATTCCTTGAAAAATACAAAGTACTAAACTGGATGCAAGGAGACATAGAAAATCTAAGTAAACCTATGTCTATTACGTAAATTGAATTCATAATCAGGAATATTCCCAAGAAGGAAATTGCATATTCAGATGGCTTCATCAGAGAATTCTACCAAACATTTATTATTAATACCAATATTATACAAACTCTTTCATAAATAGCATATGAGGGACCCAAGTGCTGGCAAAGGAACCATCAAGAAGTAGAATTGCAGACCCACCATTGCTCTTGCACAAAGATGCAGAAATACTTAATGAAATATTACTGTTCAAATCCAGCAATAAATGAGAAGATTAAAACTGTGACTATGTGAGTTTTATCCCAAGAATGCAAGATTGGTTTAATATTCACCAGTCAATGTACTACACCTCATCAAGAGAATAAGAGGAAAAATAAACGTGATTACCTCCGCAGATGCAGTAGAAACATATGGTCGAGTTCAGTACCCTTACATAGTGAAATCTCTCCACAAAGTAAGAGTGGACGTGGATCTGCAAAATCTGATAAAAGAGTATTTATGAAAAGCCTGAAGCTAACATCTTAATTAATGGTAAAAAGCTGAACATGATCCAGCAATCCCACTTGTGCGGATATGACCCAGAGTTGAAAGCAGTCTTGAAGGGATATTTGTACACGCATGTTCACGGCAGCATCACTCACAACGGCTCAAACATGGAAGCATCCCACGTGTCCCTCAGTGGATGGATGGATAAACAAAACGTGGTCCATCCAGATGATGGAATAGTACTCGGCCTTCACAAGGGAGGAAACTTTGACACCTGCTAGAACCGGGTGAACCTCGAGGACTCTGTTAAGGGAGATGAGCCAGTCACACATGCACACATACCAAATCCCAGGATTCCACTTACGTGAGGCACCCGGAGGGGTCAGATTCATGGAGACAGAGAGTGGATGCTGGTGCCGGGGGCTGGGGAGGGGGCCATTTGGGAAGATGGAAAAGCTCTGGAGATGGGTGGTGTTGATGTTTGTACATCATGAATGTATATAAAACCACTTACAAACCGTTAAGATTGGCTAATTTTATGCTATGCGTATGTTCCCACATTAAAAAAAATTGGAAAAAAAACAGGAATAAATCTAGGATATCTACTAGTTCTATTTCTAACCCAAAGTTATACAGGAGGTTCTTATGAGTAAGAGGAAAAAGAAAATAGAAACAATGACAACTGGAAAAAAACAAAGTCTACATTCTGTAGCTTCCGGCAATAGCGTGTACACAGAAGATCTGCTCCACAGAACGAGCTCGCCGACTGAGCAAGGCCCCAGGATGCAATCCTACCACGCGGGTGGCAGGCCCACCCCTAGGTATTTACCTGCTAAGACGTGTATAAGAACGTTTACGCAGCATTATTCCTAATTGCCCCAAACTGAAAATAGCCAAGAAGTCTATCAGTAGGGGAGCAGATAAGCACTGGAGTGCAGCATACGATGGAGACTTTCCTCAGCAGTAGGGAGAAGATGCGTTTCTGTCCATGATGCAACAGCACAGGCGCGTCCCGAGAGCGCATCTGGCAGACGACCGAAGGCAAAATTGTGCGTACCGTGTGTTCCATTTGCACGGGATTCGAATCAGGCAAAACTAACCTATGGTGATGGAAACCAGGTGTTGGTGGTCGGGGTGCACATGGAAAGGGACGGGGGAGCTTCCTGGGGGGGCGGAAATGTGTTGTATCTTGTTTTGGGTGCTGGTTACACGGACGTATACAATTGCTAAAACTCACCAAACTGAACATTTAAGAATTTTGTACTTTTGTATGTCATTTATATCTTAACTTAAAAAAGAACCAAAAAAATTTAATGTAATTTACCACGTTAATAGAATAGGCTAAAAAATAGTCACTTTAATAGGTGCAACATAAAGCACTGGAAATGCATCAGTGTTCGTTCACGATAAAAACTCTTAGCAAAGTGAAAGGGGAGCAGAACTCCCTTAACCTAATAGAGCGACATACACAAGGATGGGATCTTTTAACCAGAAATTGGGAATGAGAAAAGAATGCTTATTGTCACGACTGCTTTTTAACATGGGACTGAAGATTTTTGCACAGTAAAACAAAGCAAGGGGAAAAAAATGAAAGTGCGGGGATTGGAACATTAGAAATAGAAGTTCTTTGAATACAACCTAATTGATTATATAAAACTTCAAAAAGGTCATAGAATTATTATTAGAATTAATAAGTTACATTTATCACAGTTACTGGAACAAGGTAAATATCAAGTTTGTTTTTACATAAAAGCCAACAATTAGAAACGGAATTTCAAAAATGTTATATAAATACTATCAAAAATATTAAACACATAGAAATAAATCTAATGAGAAGTGTGCATGACCTCTGAAGAGAAAATATTACCGGAGAAATTAGCCCAAGATAAATGGAGGGTGTGTGTGGTGATGGCATGGTTTCGGTCTAGCTCCCATCGGAGGGGGGCCTTCGGGTGAAGGGATGGAGGTTGGGAGGCTGGAGGTGAGGAGTGGCCAGGAGGCTCTCGAATTTGGGGCGGCAAGAAGTGGGAGGCTTACCCAGGGCCATGCTTTGGCCACGTTGGATTGAAGCATCTCTGACAGACCACGTGGAGAGGTCAGAGGTCAAGCACATGACCAGATGCAAGGGCGTGGAGCCTGTTTAATCTGCCATAATGGGGTGAACGCCAATTTGAGGTCTCACGTGGGGGTGGCAGGCCTGTCGCCCCTTCTGAGTGACAGCGCGGGAAGGCCATGACTTTGGGTTTGGATGTGCCAAGTCTGAGGCGTCTGTCACCCCACCAAGCAGAGATGGCCTGGGTCCTTGATTGCATCTGCCTGCTTTTAGTCTCCGTCTGAGCGGCGTTCTGCTTTCTTCACGGACAACGTGACCCTCTAACCGCACAGGCTCTGGCCTCCGGAGAATCCCCGTGGCGAGCGCCACCTTCTTGCGAGGCTGTGCGGCTTTCCCGCCGCCCTCCACTCTCCGGATGCGGCCCGCGTGCCCCACCGTGGAGCTGCTCGGGCTCCGAGCAGGTACTTTGGAGGGGACACATGCCGACAAGGACCACCTCTGCTCCCTGGGCTCCAGAGAACGCCTTTTCAGTGGGTTGCTGTCACATGTGCTCAATTATTCAGGGGACTGTTCAGCTGAAATTATTCAACGGATTTACAATCTGTTATATGGCAATTGCTGGCTACGAAATTCTCCCCGTTCCCTGAGCCCTTTCGGCAGCTGACAAAATGAGGGTGTGAAATAACTTTTTGTTCCCTGTTAATAATGTTGGGGGAATGCAGAGTCGCTGTTTTTAAATATTTCAGGCCTTCCACTCAGAGATGGGCAAACAAAGCAGAAACAAATGGCAAGACTTAGGTGCTGGCGGTGGGTAGACTAATGACCTGGTGTGTTAACTCACTGAACACGTGGGCTGGGCCTCCCCCCCCCGAGGACCTGCTCCCCGACGGCTCAGGCCGGGTCAGCAGCCGGCACAGCCCTGCTGCCTGGAGTCCGCTCGGTAACACAGGGAGGGGGACACCTCTGCAGGACGTGGAAGTCACCCCCAGTGCTGTCCAATATGGCCACTGCACGTACGTCCTTTCTGGGGCCGAGGGAGGCCGCCCCGCACTCTGCACCCTTTGCCGAGCAGACGGAAGACACAAGCTGGGTGACAGTTCTCAAATACAGTGTTTCCAGAGGTTTGTTTGTATTAATTACTCTCACGCTCATTCAATGGGGCACCCCAACCGAAGACGTCAGAAGCCGCGCTGTCTCTCCTTCAGCACCATCAGTTCTGTCCTCGGCATCCTGTGCCCTGGGTCATTCTGCCAGCAACAACCGCCGACCTCTGTGTAGTCAGATCGAGGACACCAGGAGTCCTTGTCCCGTTTTACGCGGCTCCCTCAGGAGCAGCCCCTCTTCTTCATTGATCCTATAAAATGATTCCTTGCTGGATGTTCTCGTGCCTCTCGGGCCCCTTCTCGTGGTCCCTCAGAATCCTTACTTTGCTTCTTGTACTTCGTCCATCTCCTGCGTGCCGCTGGGCTGCAGATTTCCATCTGCTCCCCCTTCTGTCCGTGCGGGGCTCAGGAGGAAGCGGTGGGAGAGGACAGGACCTGCCCGTTGACTTTCATAGCTTAGCTCCACATTTTGTGAAGTAAGGCGGGGGAGGCGCGTGTTTCTGGAAGAGGGTGTGCGTGTGCGGCGTGTTGGGAAATGCCGCGGGCTCTCGGTCAGTGGCTCACACACTGGTGCTGGTAAGTCAGGGGGGCGTCTCCAGCCCGGATGTTTCTCTGGAGGCTGCTGGTCTGATGGCAGCTCCCGCATGCGTATGGGACTCACGCCCCCGTGTCCAGTCTCCGCCACCGTCTTTTCATGCCTCCCGTAAATCAACTAGAACGTCATAAGCTCCTCAAAGCCCCCGGGAAGTGCAGGGAAGTCTTTAATAACCGCCTCTTGGACCACTGCCGCCTGGCTTCCGAAGTCTCTCCATTATTCCAAGAACATCCGTTTTATATGCACGGCCTCGAGTGGGTCTGTTTCACTCTGCCGGCCCCCTGCTCAGTCCTCTCCCAGTCGTGCAGGCTGCTCGGCCCACCCTCCACTGAGGCTGCTCCCGCCGGCCCGGAACGACACTCCGCTTGGCCACACCTTGGCTTTGGATATCACCGAGTCACCTGCTACAGCTGTTGGAGAAAGCCGCAAAATCATGCAGTCCGATGACACACCAGATTGGTCACCACGGTCCCCATGCCACTGGGAAGGCCGAACCCGCCTAGAATTCCACACACAGAACATATTCTCGAGAAACGAAAGGGAAGTAAAGACATTATCAAACTAGCAAAGGCATGAAAGACCCCTGCGGCTGCGCTGGGATGTCCCTCGACCTTGCAGCACCCAGGGCCCTCACCCCTCCTGTTGAGGACATCACCCCCGAACGTCCTGGCTGCACACCCGTCCCCACTGCCCCGTCCACCACCTCATCGTGGACTTCCTGCTCTGCTCGTCCCTCTGGCCTGTGTCACAGCATTTTACCCAGCAATTCAAATGTGCCTGAGCGTCTCTCATCTTAGTGAAAAATAGACCGGTAGATTCTAGGTGAAAAAAAGGCATCTTTGCCCCATTGGAGCCCTCTGTGTGTTCCCCCCCGGCCGGACGGGTCAGGAGGGGTCGTGCTCACCCCTCTCATGGCCCAGAGCCCCAGGTCTGCCCGTCCCCTCTCCCACCTTCTGCTGGAAACTCCCCCTGCCCTGGTGGCCTTCTGGCTAGCCTGGTGGCTACTAGTAATCCTCTGTGGAGCCGCTCACCACTCTCTTCTTTTTTATTTAAATTCAATTAATTAACATATCGAGTATTATTAGTGTTAGAGGTAGAGCTCAGTGATTCATCATTTGTGTATAACACCCAGTGCTCATCACATCACGTGCCCTCCTTAATGCCCATCACCCAGTTACCCCAACCCTCAACCCCTCCAGCAACCCTCAGTTTGTTTCCTATGATTGAGTCTCTTATGGTTTGCCTCCCTCTCTGATTTCATCTTGTTTTATTTTTCCCTCCCTTCCCCTATGATCCTCTGTTTTGTTTCTTAAATTCAACATATCAGTG
The DNA here is from genome assembly GCF_964656455.1 of Halichoerus grypus. Lineage (NCBI taxonomy): Eukaryota > Metazoa > Chordata > Mammalia > Carnivora > Phocidae > Halichoerus > Halichoerus grypus. The sequence goes on along the minus strand of NC_135717.1, from coordinate 177,931,160 downwards.
AGATCATATGATAATTGTCTTTCTCTGATTGACTTACTTCACTTAGCATAATACCCTCTAGTTCCATCCATGTTGTTGCAAATGGCAAGATTTCATTCTTTTTGATGGCTGAGTAATACTCCATTGTGTATATGGACCACACCTTCTTTATCCAGCCTAACCACTCTCTTATTTCTTTGAAAGGAGAAGGGGACGAAGGTAGGGGTTCCACATTGACTCACGTAAACTTTGCACATATAGATTTAAGATAATTCATGGTGTGCACATTTCACAAAAATGATTCCTACGCACTAAATGTGGAATATGAGGCTGTTTTAGGGGAAGAAGTCTTGAGTGGATTCCAGATGGAAATAAGAATCCCAAATAATCCCATCCCTCAGGAGAAGAAAGTTGCCAAGTAGCATTTCATTGCATTTGTGAACAAGCTTTTTCACTTAATTACATGCATTTTTACTATAAAAGGCTAAGAAAGGTTTATAGTGTAGTTTCAAGTCTTAATGTCAATAGCAATGAATCTGTGAGCGTAATATATGTGATTTCAGAAGAAATATTGACTCACAATAATACAAAATCTCACTTTTATATTAGGAAGATTGAGAAAATGGGATGGAATATATTTAAGGCACTAAATGATGATGAATCATTTTTCTTGTATGGGGATGGGGTTACTCACTGGTTAAATTAGTGTACTTAGTGTACTTTTAACAAGACCTGGTAAAGTCTGAATGCTGCATAACTGTTAGCTGCCGCCGCTATTAGGAGGCTAATAATGTTTATTCTTTACATTGTTACTTGCTAAATGGATCAAAATGAATCCAATGAATTATAATGAACTACAATTAGGAAAATTAAATCTATAGAAGCAAAGGAGCAAATGAAATGTCAAATGGAAAGCAAATTGAAACAGTGTTCCGATAACTTCTGGGTGCCGTTGGCCACCTAAGACCCCGGGACGCCTCCCCGCCTGTCCTGCGGGCTCGCCACTGAATCAGGAAGCCTGAGCAGGACAGGTGCAGTGGGATGGGCTGCTGTCTCTGTGCTTCAGAGAAAACAGTCTCCCTGAAGGGTGGGATGGAAAAACAGAGGTCACGTCTCACTTTGGAGGCATCACAACAGGTGGATAATGTCCGGCTGAGGCTGCCCCCAGCCCTGACCCGACCCAGGTCCTGTTGAGTGGATGCGGTGAGCCCCCGACCTCTGCCTCATGGAGGAAAGAGCATCCCCTCTGAGGAATGACACACTCTGTGGCCGCTTTGCACGTAACACCCAGCATGCTCTTTTTTCTCAAGATGAGAAAGGAGGAAAAGGCCATTGTGATCAACAGGCAAGAGAAAGAGAAGCTCCCAGAGGCGGCTGGTGATGATCAGGTGCTGAGGTCAGCAGACAGGCTGAGACAACAGTAGTTACAAATATGCTGAAGAAAATAAAGGGAAACTTTAATAAAGTGGAAGAAAGTATGCATAATTTCCACACAGAATTGGGCTTTAATAAAAATCCTCAAATGGACATCTCAGGGCTGAAAAGTACAATTCCTTAAGCAGACTGGATACGGGGAGGATAGAGCGGTGAGCAGGGAGATGCCCACCGGGGCGCAGCAAGCCGCGTCCCTGAGACACATTCACAAGATCCCGGATGAGGCTGAGTGGAATTCCCAAGGGGAAGCGGGAGCCCACGTGCCCCGGAACACTGTCTCCACGCGCTGAGGAAAATGGAAAGTGCTGCCCGCCTAGAATTCCACACACAGAACATATTCTCGAGAAACGAAAGGGAAGTAAAGACGTTATCAAACTAGCAAAGGCATGAAAGATAGTAAAGAAGGTTCTTCATGGTGGAGGAAAACCATCCCAGATGGGAGCGTGGGAGTTTAGGAAAGAATGAAGGGCTAACGCTGGTGCTGAGATCGACTATAACCGCCACATTGGGGTTCGGGAAACATGGCAGTACAGGATCCTCAGGCAGGTAAGAAGTGTTCTCAGTAAGCGGCCAAGTATTTTTTTTTTTAATTTTTTTTTTTAAGATTTTATTTACTTATTTGACAGAGAGAGACATAGTGAGAGAGAGAGCACAAGCAGGGGGAGTGGGAGAGGGAGAAGCAGACTCCCCGTTGAGCAGGGAGCCCGATGCGGGGCTCGATCCCAGGACCCTGGGATCATGACCTGAGCCGAAGGCAGACGCTTAACGACTGAGCCACCCAGGCGCCCCGTGGCCAAGTATTAATTGAAGATACATCATAGCAAGTTAAGGATATGTATTTTGAGTTTCAGGGTATCTGGTAAAGAGAAACAGTTAAAAATTGTAACAGCAGGTATCAAAAGGTGATTGGATGAAATAACAAAGGTACTGGATTTATAGAAATAAAGGTCATGAAAGATCCAGGAACAGACCTGACCAAGAAGCAGGAATGGCCGGTGAGGGGGCCTGCGACCGACCCCATCAGCAGTTCTATTAAACAAAACTGTACCAAACTTTCTGAGAACAGAAACAGACAAAACCACCATTATTCTCCGATTACACAACTAACTAAGTGAATTTAGCCACATCTCAGGACATAAATCCGCTGTGTTTCTAATACTAGCAAGGATGGCGGGAAGTGGAAATTATTTACGCCAGCACCAAAAGACAAGAGATACGTTGGTATAAATCTGACAAAACGTGAATGGGATCGATGTGCTGAAATCTGGAAAACGTTGATGAAAGAAATCTGAGAAGAACTAAATAAATGGAGGATCTGTGTGTTTGTGGGTGCGCTATCCAAGCTCGCCGTTCCTCCAGCCCAGGCCCACCAGTGCGCCTGGGAGGGGCTCGTCGGTCTGCTCCCCATCACCTGGCACGCCCCGAGTTGCCTCTGCACCAGACCCCGAGCACCAGGTGTCCCAGGACGACTTTGGCCAAGACAGCAAGACCCAGGCCAGGAGCTGTGCTGGAGCGGTGCTGCTAAAGCAGACGGTGGACACTGGTGGGGGGACCCCCTTGTTTGGGACGAGGACCCTGGTGGCTGAGGCCCGGAGAACCCCAGCTCGGCTGTGACGAGGATGATGGGAAGGTGTTTCCTGGGGGCTAAGTGGGGGTCACCTGCCTGTTTTCCTCCCAATCCCGAGGGGGCCGGTGCAGGGGGAGGAGGCTGCGGTGCTCAGTGGTGAGAGCCACGTCTGCAGGAGATGCCAAGACAAAGCTGCCAGGAGAGACCAGATGAACACCTGTTCCCTCTGCTCTGCCTCCCCCGGCCCCTGCATCCCTGCCGGAGGCACCGTGAGGCCCCGGGGCCTGAACACCCCCATCGAGCAATCCCCCCTGCTGCCGAGGCCCAAGCGCACTGCTCTCAGGGGACAGGTGGAACCGCCCTCTCTTGTCCCATGTCCACTGGGGGCACCTGGGCAGTCTGCCTGCCAAATAAGATGGAAAGCTGTGTGCTGCTGGGTCAGGTGGGCAGGCTGTGCCTTCCCTCGTGGGCTTCCTGGGGGCCTGATGAGTGGGAGGGAGTGGTCCCCTTTGGGTGTTTTTAGAGAGGTTTAGCTGAGCCTGAAGAAGACGGGGTGTCCTGGCCGCTCCCAGGGTCACGACAGGTATCCAGATGAGCTTTGGGGCTGGGTGCCTGGTGTGCCAGCCCATCCGGAACACCGTGCCGTCTGCCATCCCGGGAGGTTACCCCCAGTGCCCCCATCTGCCCGCAGGAGCACCCGGAACAGGATGAGCCAGCGTCTTTCCTCCCGGCTGGGCCTGTTCCCGCCTGGGCCCCTTGCAGCTGAAGGTCCTACTGCCTCGGAGCTTCCCAAGGTCCTTGCAGAGTTTCAGATGTGGCTTGAAAAACCCAACCAAATGCCTTCCTGCTCTAAAATCCCCAGCAGTCGTATGGAGCCTGCCAGCAGGAGCCTCCTGGGGTGGCGAGGGATGCCAGGGACGTGCGGGACCTTGGAACGGGCGCCTCTGGCTGAAGCTCGCGAGGAACTTGCGTTTAAGCGATGTGGAATCGTGTGCAGTCTCGACCCCACATGAGGCGAGTTGGGGTCTCCGCTCATTCCCGGTGACCTGCGGACCCCACTGCTGCAGCATGCGGGGCGTGCTTATGAAATGAGAATTAGCTCTGGCAAGTCTTCCCCCCGTGTGATAAAAGCACACCCTTCACGCCTCTGCATACAGCTCGGGAGTGTGTTGCACGCCTGGGAACACAACTTGTGTGTGGACAAATCTGCTTTTCTCTGAAAACTGCCAAAGCGGTCAGTGTTTATCCCAGGGACCTTGTCAAGTGCAAATGAATAAGTAAATTAGAAAGAAGAGCACAAGGCTGGGCTGAGCCTTATTTATTAACCAAGAAACACCTTGCGTTTCCATGAGCAGATGATCTTGGGCTGAGATCAGAGGAGGGAGCTCAGGTCTCCTGCTGCTTTCCGGAAACAGTATGCTTTGAAACAAGGCATCTGCTTTTCCAGCTACAATGTGAAGGCTTGCATAATTAAACAACGTGCTTAATAATTTAGGCTGAAATAAACTCGCCACACAGAGGAAAGTGCCCTGTGCACCAGCACAATAATGAGATGTTACTGAACTTGAGTTTGGGGGACGTGGACGTCCAGGCAGCCTGATGGCTTGCTGGTCACCAGTGACTAATGCCGAAGACAGTGGCCCGACACCTCTCCTGGATCCCATGGAGCAGAGACTGCACAAGCTGTGTCCTCCAGGCTGTCCACAGGGATTTCCTCCACCCAGTGCCCACCAAGGAGCTCAAAGGAAGGCCCCTGGCATCGGCTCAGGGCTCTGCCTCGGCAGGGTCTGCCCCAGGGGCCTGTCTCCCCTGTGTGCCAGCTTGTCTGAGACCTGAGGGGTCCTCTGTACCCCTACCCACATAGCAGCCCTTTCTGGGAGAAGATCCTGGGCTGAGAGCAGAGAAGAGAGCCCAGGTCACCCACTGTTTTCTAGAAACATCCCTGCTAGGATACCACGCAGCCAGGATGGCCACCACCCCCGCTGTGCCCAGTGCCCTCTCTGTCCTTACACGCAGCGTCGGCTGCTCCTGTCGTCTGGCTGGGGACACAGGGTCTTCCCAGAGGCCACTCCTTTTCAAAAGGTGGTGCCTATTCACTCCCCCTGGGGTTTCTCTGATGCTGCCCTTGACCCTCAGCCCTGGGCATCCTTCTGCCACGCACAGGGCTCTGTTCCACTTCCAAGAGAGACTCCCAGATCTGATGGCCTGTGAATCCTGGTGAGGGTCCAGGAGTGGGTCCAGGCTGGGTGCAGGTGTGGGTCCAGGTGTGGGTCCAGGAGTGGGTCCAGGTGTGGGTCCAGGTGTGGGTCCAGGCTTGAGTCCAGGCTCCTCGGGGGCACCTCGTGGGTGGGGCCATCCCTGTGTTACAGATGAGGTCACTGAGGCTGACTTCGGAACCCCATCTGAGCCTCCTGCCTTGGACCCACTTCTGTCCTTGCAGTGGGTCTGGTGTACAGAATCAGGACATGTATAGCTAATCGATAATTGGATATGCACTGTATTAGTTTCCTGCTGCTGCTTTAAAAAAAACACCACACACTTAGTGGTAAAGTGTACAACAAGCAATAAAATGCATCATTTTATAGTTCTGGGGGTCACAAGTCCAAGGGGGTCTCCCTGGGCTAACCTCGGGGTGTCAGCAGGGTGATCCTGCCGGAGGCTCCTGCCCATGCAGCTCCTCAGGCTCTTCCTTGGCGGGGGCCCTCCTCTGCCCTCGGAGTCGGCAGCACTGCGCCCCGCCCTCCCCGCCCCTCCGCCCCGGCTCCCCTGGGCCGCCCCCCCCCCACCTAAGGACCTGATTTCCTCTGCCCTGTGACCTGACATATTCACAGGCCCCGGGGTGAGACGGGCACTTACCCTGCCTCCTGTGTGTATACCGGTCAGCTTAGTCCGACTCGCACCACTGACAGGTGCATGTGGTGAGTTGTGAAAAATAGCTTATTTGAAGATGTCATTAGAAATTGTCCCAGTGCAATAGACTTATGAATCCACGCAAGGAAGTTCTAATTGTGTACGGATGCTGGCGGGCACACGTGCGTGCTGCAACGTCAGGACTTGGTAATGGTAGGATGATGTGTTCTATAATTTTATTTCATAAAATTGACTTAATAATTTCATAAAAAACTGAAATCCAGGGCACCTGGGTGGCTCAGTGGGTTAAGCGTCTGACTCTTGGTTTCGGCTCAGGTTATGATCTCAGGGACGTGAGATCGAGCCCCGTGTCAGGCTCCAGGCTCAGCGGGGAGTCTGCTGGAGATTCCCCCTCTGCCCCTCCCCCACTTGCGCACGCTCTCTCTCTCAAATAAATAAATCAATAAATAAAATCTTTAAAAAACCCCAGTGAAATCCCCTCCGGCCACTGCCCACAGTACGCTCATTCCCTTCCATCAGCGAGAACGTCCACGTGAGGGTCAGCGCTGCCGTCAGCCTCAGGCCGGCTCTCCTGACTCACGGAGCTGGGACGTAGTAAACGGTGCTGCTTTAAGCCACGGAGCTGGTGGTGATTTGTTACACTCGTGTCTCCCCGAGCTTCAGACCGAGACGGCTGATTCCGGCACAACCCAGCCCCGCGTCCCACGGGCAGCCGGCCCCGCGCCTACTTCCCGCCCCGCCTGTGGGAGGCAGGCTGCCCTCCTGGCTATCGCGAGGACCCCGTCCTGCTCTCAACCCCCACCCACAAGCCATGCCGCCGCGTCGGCCGCACCCTGGCTGCCTTGGAAGCCCACCGCCTCCTGCCCTTCCTACCGTGGCACCAGCTCAGCCCCGCGCCCCGCACCTGCCCGTGCCGCTCTGAGCTCCCAGGCATGCGTCCGTCAGTACTTCCTGTGCTGGGCAGGGCCACACTGGGCTGGCCCCACCGCCTGGTCAGCTTAGTCCGACTCGCACCACTTGGCGGGGGCCCTCCTCTGCATGGCCCGACAGTGCATGGCCCGAGCACTGCGGCTGTGGACTCTGGATGTGCCCCGGAGTGTTGGGGCCCAGACTGTCATCCGACGTCCACCATGTCAGGAAAGGGAGGCCATGCGCAGGAAGGTGACCAACCGCCCAGACTCTGGGTGCCTCGAGAGCCTGGGGAAGGTCAGGCCCCGCGGCCTCTTCATCCATCGCTCACTTACCCCTGACCTGCTCACACACCACAGCTTTGTACAAACGTGCAGATCACGAGGGAGGAGCCTCAGCCCGGCGCCCCCGGGACAGAGACGCAGGAGCGGGGCGTGTGGCTCGTGGGTGGAGGTTGGGAGCAGGACGTGGTCGATGCAGAGCTGGCGCTGCCGATTCATGCACAATTAAACTCTGCTAAGACATCGTTGCCTTTATGGACACTTTAATTATTTGCTCCATGCGTTGGAAAGGCACAAGCATTTGATTTACCATGTGGACGGGTCACAGAGATGAGTGGGGTGGTAAATACCGTGAGCGATTATTCCTGGTGCGGGCTGTCTTCCATTTGTTTTGTCTGATAATTAAAGATTAATTAAATCAGACGGTTCCTAATGGGAGCCTCTTACCTGCATTTTCCCTCACTGAACCAGAAAACACAAAGCAGAGCAGAGCTAACTCCTTCCACGGGGTCGAGGCGTGGCCAAGCAAACGGGCATGTTTGTCTGCTCGGCGCACGATCAGGCCTGGCCGGCACGCCAGGTCCACGTCAGAACAGCGCTCGTCCCTGGAGGCCAGCAAGTTCCGGGCTAGGCCTGCCGTGAGCCCCCGGCTACACAGTGCGTTCCTGGTCGTCAGGTTTGCCTTAATCCTTCCGCAGGGGAATCCCGCACACATATTTACAGGAGTCACGTCTATTCACTGTCAATACAGCGGAGGACAGAAATGGGCTTAGAGAGGCGCTAACGTCAGCCCTCCTCTGGGGAGAAAAGCACTGGAGACCACCTGGCGTGCGCACACTCTTCCAAACACCTTTAGTGTGCAAATGCACACACACGTGCACAGAAATTACACCTGCTTAAATATGACACCAAACCGTGACCATCGATAGCTGCGAACGGTGCAGCTGCACATAACATAGTGTATGGAACGTGATTTAACGTGATGCGTTTTAATCCAACAACACATAACATAACACACGTTGACTATACTAGGAGGCAGAACAATGCCCTCCCCAAAATGCGCCGCCCTGAGGATGCAGTGGGCCTTGGGCAAGGGTGGCAGGAGCTCCGGAGGTGGGAGCAGGTGGGGAAACGGGACCCCGGAGCCCCCAGGAGGGGTTGGCAATCCCACGTCTCCGTGGACGCCTGAGACCCGTGCGGGACTCTCACCCATGGATGAACTTGCTGCAGTTTGTCACGGTGTTGACAGGAAGTTAATATGATGTGAACAGGGTCCAAAGAGCCATCAGAGAGGTCACATGGTCTGTGCTTTCCAAGTGGCCCTCCCCTTTCCCTGGGCGAGAAAACGGGGTCCTGACATCTTAGTCTATTAATGTTGGGACTTTGCCCTTCACAAACGGGGCCCACGGCTGTGTTCGCTGTTAGGCGTGGGCACAGATTTCATTTCCAGGAAACCATGAACCCCTTTCCCAGCCCTGCCCACCGAGCCACCCGCTCTTCCCGCTGATTTCCAGGCACTTATGTCCCCCGAGCCCTGAAGCCTGCGTCTGGAGGTGTTGTCCCACTCACCATTGTATTGCATTGCATTTTCGGCTTGATGAAACTAACTGGGAATATATCTCTTCTTCCATATGAGTTTTTAAGTAATTCTATATTTTCAAAAACTCCAACTAGAACTATAATTCAGATCGCATCAAATGTTTGGATTAATTTGGGGAGAACTGACATTTTATAATAATTAGGTCCTAGATCAACCATTAGGTCCTAAATCCTAGACAACCCTGCTCGTTTATTCAGATCGGCCTCCTTACTCATCATGAGCTTCCACATCATCTCCACAGAGGGGCTCACGTGTGTTGGGTTAAGTTTGGTCCCAGCTCGGTCGGGAATGACATGTTCCTGATGGGACGCCGGGGTCAGTCATCATGGATGCAGGTAACGCTGTTGGTTGTGTGTGTCCGGATGAACACTGTTGATTCTTTTTTTCTGAGGAAGTTATTTGTATTACGTAAGGGAAGACACTCGAGATTTCCTTCTAAGCCAGCGCGACCAGACATACACTTTGTTTAAACCAGAAGCCTGACTTATGGGCCGCCGAGCACTCACTGTGCACCTGCTTTGGGAATGAGTAGCCGGCAGGAAAACGCTCTTGTCCCTGAGATATCCATCAGTGCTCCTGCTTCCCGCATTCCTTGACGTTAGAACAGGTGATCCTGGCCCAGATGCTGATCTATAATCTTGAGCTTTTACAAGATGTAAAAAAAAAAAAAAGGTATGTAACCCTGCGAAAACTGTTGATTCTCCGGAGCTCATTCCTCCCCATGAAGACCGCGTTTTCCGGGAGGCCGTCCTGGCGTGGGCTCGAATGAAACTCTCCTCCTTGCTTTCAGAGATCCTAAAAGGTTCATTCATTTTGCGTCAACAGTATCTGCAAATGAGGGAGGTAATGATTCTCCTCTTGGCGAGCGCTCACGTGGTCCTTCCTGTGGCAGCTCCGGGCCGCGCGAGGCAGGGGCACTGAGCTGAGCATGGTTATCGGCTCCTGGGCTTGGACGGAAGGCACCTCGAGGGACCCGACTGAGTGTCTCCTGCCGCGTGGCTTCAGAACACTGTGCGTGTCCTCACCTCCACCACCCAGCCCCACGTCCCCCCACCGCAAGCGGCACTGGTGTCCTCTCCACGCCCACGTCCACGTCCTCCACATCCGTGGTGGTCACAGATGGGGCTGTCTCTGTCTCCGAAGCCCCGTCTGCGTCATGGATTTCATCCTTTCCTTCCTCGATTCCTCACTCCTCCCTTCCTTGGGCTGCTCTGTGTGGCTTCCCAACCTCCCCAGTGGAACATATTGATCTTCCGCATTTGACCCCCTTGTTCCCTGGTTGGTACATGTGCCGCCGTATGTTCTCCATCCCCAGCTCCACGTTAGTGGGCTCCACCGTGTTGCGTGCGGCTTTTCTACTTCTAAACACCCTCAATTCCTCTTTTGTTCTGTTTTATGATTCGAAATTTATGACGACGTGTCACGTCGTTTCCAAACATATCAGCAGTGGGTATCTTGTTTGTGATTATTTTCAAAATCGATTGTGTGGCAGGTGGGATATATTTCCTGGGTAATATTGAAACTTTAGGAATTATTGATAATTTACTCTGTGCATATAAATACCCCACATATCTCAACCTCATTGGCTCGATCTTCCGTTCTTTCTTTGTCCCTCTCTCTTTTCTGTGTGTGTGTTTGTCTGCTGGATCCAGAAGATTCTCGGGGCAACTGCAACGGCTGAGCACGGTACGTGACCATCTGTGTCTGAGTACGGACATGCTCTTAGCTGCATGATCACACGCACACGTGTTCGCGACAGCTCTGTGTCTGATTGTCCTTTTTTCTGCTCTGCTGGATCCTGCTTTGATGTTTGGGTTATGTTTCAGTGACACTTTGTTCTGCCCACTGTCCTGGTCGCCAGCTAGCCTTGCTGGGGTCATGCTCAGATTGTGCATCTTTCCCGTCAGTTTCATGCTGACCATTCTTCATTCGTGGTTTAAGTGTGTTGTCTGCAGATTATGTCCTGGGAGTCTGTTTATTTTCCCATCACCTGAGAAGTTTTTTTTTAAGATTTTATATATTTATTTATTTGAGAGAGAGAGTGTGAGCACATGTGAGCAGGGGGAGTGGCAGAGGGAGAGGGAGAAGCAGGCTTCCCGCTGAGCAGGGAATCTGAAGTGGGGCTCGATCCCAGGACCCCGGGATCATGACCTGAGCCGAAGGCAGATGCTTAACGACTGAGCCACGCAGGCGCCCCTCTGAGAAGTTTTGCTTTATAAGTGATAAGTTTAAATCCTTTGACTTTATTTCAAGTGTTGTTATAGATCAGGAATTCTACCATTTTATGTCCTGTTTTCCATTTATCATATTTATGTTACTTATCCATTTATTTTCTTTACCTCCATGTCTTTCTTGTGTTTTCTTCCCTCACGCTGTATGTCCATCTGATCCTACCCGTGATGACCGTGTTTATTCACTGCTCTTGATGTTTTACCTTATTGAATTTTATATTTTTCCTCTAAAAAACAGCTGTTTTAGCAGAGTCATGTTCCCTCCTGAGTTGTTATGAGTAGGCTTCCTCTTTTTCTTTTCTTTGGCTTAGTTTATTTTTTAAATTTTAAGACAAAAATAACACCCAGATTTTAGGTCACCCTTATTCCCCACGTGGCTTGGTGACTTCTCTGGATTTGTTGATTTTATTGGGGGAATCCGAGAGTTTTAAATTTTTTAATTTTCTTCTTTGCTCACACATAATAAGTTTCCAAGCTGTACTGGGATTGCACTCCGCGGCCTGGCGTCCGTCTGTCCGTATGCCTGTGCAGTGCCCACCCCTCCGCGTCTGGGCGCCCAGGGAGGTTCCGCGCCAGGTCTCCGAGCGTGTGATTCCCTGGCCACACCCTCCACCACTCATCACGCGCACTCCCTCCGTGCTCCAGGGATCACATTTTCATGTAATAACTAAGACTTCCACCTGCTTATGTTCTTATGCGTGTTCGGCCATCCTTGCGTTAGGTCCGTCTGTCCATCCTTCCGTGAGTTACCGTTTCTGTTTCCCGCTCTTTCACCTGCGGAAAGTGTACCTTCCTCGTGGACCTCAGCTGACATTGGTGTTTTGGGGAAAGGTCGGAGGGCAGACACTTCGGCTTCAGTCCCTGGAGTTTAGAAAGAAGCAGGGACACGACCCCAAGGCCGTGATCGCTCCTGAGGCTCTTTGCTGCTGCCCGGCCACCCACACCTGCCTCCGTCTCCCCTCTGCAGGAGGCAGACTAAGGCTAAGCCTAAGGCTTTCGTGGACGAAGATTACACACACACACACAGCCTTCAACTCAGCCATGAAAATGCAACTAACGACGAAAGAACGGGCAAGGTAGACCAGCAGGCTGTGCAAACACACTTGTGTAAGTGACAGACACACATGACGAGGGCCAGCCTCCCTAGGAGCAAACGATCCTAGCAAGAGCAGCAAGGTCTCTGGAATTGGCAATACTGAAAGGATTCTGAAGATGCAGGGTTGGTGAGCGGCCGGGCAGGAAGCCCACGTGAGAGGGCCCACAGGGGGCCACATCCAGCTCTGGAAGCCCCACCACCGCCTCCTCTCCCCCTGCAGAGGCCGAGCAGATCTGCAGAGGCTGCTGCCGTGGACCCGTGGACCCATGGGCCCGTGGGCCCGGAGTGCCCTCAGGCCTTGCTCATGGGCCAGTGGAGGGTCCTGCGCGTCCCCAGCTCGGGAGGACACTGCTCCCCACTGCTGGCCTCCACCCGCCTCCCGGGAATGCTCCTCATCGCGTTATCCTGGGCACCCGTCATCAAGAACGTCCCCCCCATTAGCGCCCAGTTGCTGGCTTCTATTCATTTCCCTGACAATTTTGGCAATTAGCATTTCCTCCCCAAATGGCCCATTTCAACCAGATGGTCCGGATTTCAGCATATAAACATAGACAGCCTCCCTCTCGTGCCCCTGGATCCATCCCGTCTTCCACCTCGCAGCTGGAACTGACCATCTCCTCCATCTGACCCGTCCTCTCAGAGAAGATTCTGGAGGTCATCATTCTGCCGCATTCATGCTCCTGAATCCCGCTTTCCGGTTACTTACATCCTTCTGCTTTCCCCCGAGCGTTCTTGGTTCTCTTCCTCATTGCCTACTGTTTATTCTTGTTATTTTTAAACAGAACAAGTTACTGAAGCAGTGAAATCTGGTCTGAGCAGAGCTTCTGCCCCATCAAATCTCTTGGGTGAATTAGTTTCTTAACAAATCATGGCTGCAGATTTGGAGGAAGAGATACACTTTCTTTCTTCTCGCCCAGGATTTTGTCACTTTCAGTTTAAGTTTTGTTTGTAATGTCCTCTAGTGATTATGACATTATCAGGAAATATTCCCCATGTAATTTCTGATTTTGCAAGTTACCACAAACTGTGTTTTATTGTGTATGTGACATAGTATATTATCTATTTTTAAAAATCTTTCCAGTGCAATTAAAACAAATTAATTGCTTCTTAATTGCATTGTTCAGGACATTTACAATTCACTCCTGTTTGTTATATCAAAAACAGAAATATATGGGTCAGTGTCTCCCTTAATATCATCTGTATGTGTCTTCTTCAATTTCTTGTATTTATCTGCCCGTTAATATAGGTAATTAAAAATGTTTAGGTTTTGTTTCAGGCATGTCCCTTAGAAGTAGCAAATAGGTACGCTTTGTTTTGTTACAGTTTGAGCAAATTTTCTTTCTAATGAGAAGTATAGTTCATTTAAATTTTAAAAGAATATTTTAAGTTGTGAGACACAGCATGTGTTTGGATATGTACATGCAGTAATAAGATTGTATCTAGACTTTAAAAGATTAATCATAAAATTAATACCCATGCAGTGTATCCCCCGGCTTGCAGGCACGGGATTGTCATGGAAACCACGCGAGTCCCTCCCGCGGCACCACCAGTTCTGCCGCGGGAGCTGATGGGCTCTTGAAGCCCGTGTCCGAACCGTTTCCCGGTGTTTCTCTACAGTGAGGCTCCCTAATCAACATACCTCCTGACCTTGTCTTCCTTGAGTTTTAAATGGAAGAGTTCTGTATTTATCATTCTTTGATTTGATCCTTGTGCCCAGCATTATTACTTTTTGGAGATTCATTCGTGTTGAAGAGAATAAAGCATTTTCACTGTCATACAGCATTTCATAGATAATGTGTTATAGCTTTACATTCTGTTGTTGATGGGCATTTAGGTTTTTTTTTTTTCTTATTAAAATTAGTGCCAACCAAGATGGAATAACGGGGACCAGATCTACTCTCCTGTCTGAAATCACGAGCAAGAGCAAGGAACAGACCCAATATACAGTACAATGGTTTTCAAGATGCTGGAAACCAGACAATGAAGGGCAATCCTTGGTTTCACTTATTTGTGGAACATAAGGAACAGCATGGAGGACATTAGGAGAAGGAAGGGAAAAATGAAGGGGGGGAAATCGGAGGGGGAGACGAACCATGAGAGACTATGGACTCTGAGAAACAAACAGGGTTTTAGAGGGGAGGGGGGTGGGAGGATGGGTTAGCCCAGTGATGGGTATTAAGGAGGGCACGTACTGCATGGAGCACTGGGTGTTATGCACAAACAAAGAATCATGGAACACTACATCAAAAACTAATGATGTGATGTATGGTGACTAACATAACATAATAAAATAAAATTAAATAAAAAAAAAAAGACTCGAGAGGGGCCCCAAGATAGCCCTGGTGACACCAGGAGGCCTGAAGGTGTAGAGTGGGGATGGGTGGGATGGGGATCAGATGGACCCTGACTGCCCTGAGTGGAGGAAGAGCGGGGGGTCTGGAGAAACCAACACAAGGGGTTTTGCAGGACACAGCACCCGAGAGGTGAGGTGTGCTGGGTCACTCACAGGTTTTATCAGTGCACCAAGGCTGCGAGAACTGGAGGGAACCATGGCATGGTGTACGGGGCAGGAGGACATGTGTTCCCACCAGCCAGATGGGCAGCGTCACCGTTCACAGACACTGGGCCGAGGACTCAGAGACGTCTTGTCTCATTAGGAACAAAGGGGTAACTAGTCCTGACTATGGACTAGTAGGTCCTGCTGAACAAATCGTAAAGCAAAACCCAAAGGATTAAGCTGTTCCAAGTCGCTCACCTGCATCTCAGACCGAAGCTCAAAAATATTTATAGGAGTACAAAAATAGCTAGCTTCCAACAAGATGAAACTCATAGTGTCTGGTTTCCCAACAAAAATGCCCAAGCATGCAAAAAAATATTGAAAAATAGCATACATAACGAGAGGAAAAATCAACCCATAACCAAAACTGTTTTTAAAAGGACAAAACTGGAGGAGCAAAACCACCTGGTTTCAAGACTTTTGGGATGAACCCGCAGCAAGTCAGTGGGACAGAATAGAGTCCCAGCACCAAGACTGAGAAATGGACCCAGGGAACAGGCACAGACCATAGAGAGGTAGATAACTGGTTTCCACCAAAGGTGTAAAAATAATTCAGTAGATTAAGATGGTTTTCTCAACAAAGGGTGCCACAATCTTTGAATATATATCAGTGCAAAAAAGTGAGCTCCCACTCATAACAGGCACACATGGGAGTGGCCACTCAGAATGGCCACAGAGTTAAATGGAACTTACAGAAGGAAACACGGGAGAAAATATTCGTGCTTGGGTTAGGCAAACATTTCCCAGATATAAAACCAAAGCATGACTGACATAAGAAAGATTCAAAAAAAAAAAAAAAAAAGAAACTTCTGCTTTTTGAAATATACTATTAACAGAAGGAAAATGTCAGCTACAGTGAGGGATACAATATTTGCAAATCACCCATCTCACCCAGAACTGGATTCATAATATACAAAGAGCCCTCCAAAATCAATAAGGAAACAAGCAAGCACTAAAAATAGGCAACAGGTGTACCGGGAATGTATTGAGATGGACAATAAGCACATGGAAAGATGTTCAAGGTCATTAGTCATTAGGGAAATATGAATAAAACCACAAAACACACATTAAAATTGCTAAAATTGAAAAAAGAAGGATGAGTAGGTGGACGGATCAGTAAATGAGTCCATCCATTCAACGGAGTCCTGCTCAGTCTTAAGGAGGGGGCTCCCCACACGGGAAACAATGTGAATGAACCTCAGAATAATTCAGCTGAGTGGAAGAAGCCAGCCCCAAACAGGTGGCTGCCGTGTGATTCCATTTACGTGAAACTCTAGGAAATGCGACCTGACTTGTGAAGGAAGACAGAGGGGTGTGTGCTCTGGACGGGGGGAGCCGGGGCCAGAGGGGGTGTAAGGAACCCAGGAATCGTCCGGGGAATGTGGATGCAGATGCCACTCTCCTCATGCAGGTGATTTCACTGGTGAGTACTATGCAAGGGGCATCCAGCTGCACTTTTAAAATATGCGTGCATAATTGCATTTCAGTTACACCTGCAGGGAGCTGCGAACAAGCCCTCCTGGCCTCATCTGCCCCGGGTTTGCGGGGCCTTCCCGAAGTCATTTTCCTGAGAGCGGGAGTGCTGAGTTTTAGCATCATTAGGTTTAATTTCGTGCAGTGGGGTCCTGTGGCTGCTTTTAGAAATTTCCATAAACTTAGAGGCTTAAAACAATGCAAAATTACTCCCGTACGGTTGTGGAGGTCGGGTCTCTTGGGCTGAGGAGCTGCAGGCAGTGGAGCCTCCGGGGAGAACCCCTTCCCCTCGCCTTTATCGGCATCCAGAGCTGCCCATTTCTTGGTTTGTGGCTCCTTTCTCCATCTCTGGGGTCTGTTCTCAGGTCAGGGTCCCGACACTTCCACCCCCCCCCCGGAAAGGCTGGGGATGCCTAAAATCAACCTAACCCCACCTGCTACCTGAAGTCCCCTCGGCCACCTGACCTGACCGGTTCGCCGGGTTTGGGGACGAGCATGTGGACCGACGTGAGGCCCTGTCTCTGCCATCCTCGCTCCAGGACGCAGCGCCAGCCAACGCTTTCCTGCAGGGGCCGCGTCACTCCCATCAGCGAACGGATGTTCCCATCACTCTGGGGCAGATTTTTTTAAAAAAGATTTTATTTATTTATTTGAGAGAGAGAGAGAGAGCGAATGAGCACAAGCGAGCATGTGCACAGGGGGTGGGGCAGAGGGAGAGAGAGAAGCTCAAGCAGACTCTCCGCTGAGCCTGGAGCGGGACTCGAGGCTCAGTCTCACGACCCTGAGATCCCCACCTGAGCCGAAATTAAGAGTTGGCCGATTAACCGACTGTGCCATCAAGGAGCTCCTGGACGGATTTTTTAAAAAATCAGACTACTGAGGATGAAATGATATCTTATTTTGAGTTTCATTTGCCTTTTTCTGATAATTAGAAAGAACACATTTTTATAGAACTTAGGAACCAATCTCGCCTTCTCTTTCCACTGTATCAGTGACATATGTTGCCACGAACTGTGGCTCGTATTTCCAGAGCTTTGTACCTTTTTTGTTGCTGCTGAGCAGATACATTTAGTTTGGGTGCTGCCGCCTTTATCAGCTTTCTGAGCTTTCTGCATTTTAGGACATGTTATACCCCTAAATCATTAGATAGTCCCTAGTCTTGTTTGAAGACAGCTACCATTCATTCTGCCTTTCACACTTAAGGTTTTATCTGTCAGAAATGGATTTTTATGTGCGCTGTCTAGTAGGAATTTAATTATAGTTAAATTTTAGACCCACCTTTTACCTGTCAAAATTTTGATTGAAGTTGCATTGGATCGACAAATACTGTTTAAGATAACTGATATCTTCTTGCTTTTGAGCCTTCCTATCAAATAATGTGTTACATTCAGCTATATATTTAGTTTTACCTTCCAGTCTTTCAAAGAGGCGACACAATGTTCCTTCATGTGCACATAATCCTAGGTTTAATCACTGGTTTTATCTGATGTGGTTATTGTAGCTAATTTCAGACAATCTGTTAAAAATCATCCTACCATACACAAATAATGCCTATTTTTCTTCCTTCCTATCTTATTCTCACTGCATGACCCTGACCGCTCTGAGTGGCTCCCCGCGACTGTGCTGACCAGATTGTTGGGAGAGGTCACCCCCACATGGCCACGGTCCACGGGGAAGGCGTGTAGCCCTCCCCCCAGGTGGCATGAGAGCAGCTGGTGCTCTGTCCGTGCTTTTTACCCGGTAAAGGGAGTGCCCGTCTAATTTCAGCTGTCGGAGAATTTTTATCATGAATGGATGTTGAATTTCTAAGGGTTTTTCTGCCTCTGTTGAGATGGCCAGAAGCTGTTTTAGCTTCATTTCCTCTATTAATGGTGAATTTTATGTAATCTTTTCCTGTATAACCAACCTTGCCTTCCTGGGAGAAAGCCAGTCTGACCCTGCCGTACTTCTTTCTCTATTGTGCTCAGTTAGCTAAGTGCTTTATTTGTGAGTTTACCTTCAATGTGGGCGCGTGAGGTTAGACTGCAATTTCCCTTCCTCACGAGGCGCCATCTGGGGTGGGCACCGAGTTAAGCAGCCCCATTAAATGAACTTCGTTCTCCAAAGGAGAGCACGGGAAGCGAGAACCACCTGCTCGCTGTCTCCTGGTGCGTGTGGACGTATAGACCTCTAGGGTGCGTATGTGCTATTTCTCGTGTATACAAATGTAACCTTATACCGCTGCGTATTTGCATGTAACTACACCTGGAACACGCTCAGGTAGCATGGAGCCGCGTGTCCCTTTCCTCCATCACTAACAGCACCTGCGCTGTACCTTGTGCGCGGCCGCCCGGTTGGGGCCGAGCGTTGTTACTGTGTATCCCGTGTGTGGTCTGTGTTGTATTACTGTCATTATTCTCCTCCCTTTACGGTTGTCTAAAGCATCCCATCTGATGTTGTCCCTTATGTTAACAGTATCCGGATTCTCACCCGGGAGGAGAACCTGCAAATACATGCATTGTTGCGCCAGGAACTTCTCCCAAATCCCTTTATCTTGAACAGCAGTCCACGCAGCTGATGCTCAGTGGATCCCGCGCTCCTGCTGGGGACGATGGTCCTCTCCTCAAACAGCTGCTCCCTCGAAGACGCCCTTGGAAACGTGTCCTGTTGGCCAGGGTGGACTTGCCATGTCAGGAACTTGGCCCCATTCTCATCTAACCTTTGCATTAAGAGCCCATCTTTCGCCAGACCCCAAACCTCACAAATGCCCCACTGTCACTCCTTCTCCTCCAGGACCCCTCGGGCCCCGTCAGGTAACGATCATCGTTATCGCCCCCAGGAGCTGAGGTTGGCTCGTCGGCAGGCATCCTGGGCACGTCAGGCGATCTGGGGGAGCCAGAGTCTGTCTCCTGAGAGTAGGGCCTTCCTCTTCTGTCCGATGCCATGTCCCCTTTTCTGGAACACTGCCCGGCCATGGTAAACGCTCAGCGGGTGGTGAATGAATGAATGAATGACATAAAATTAAGAAATTAAGAAATGCACACTCAAGCTGGAGGGAACTTCTCTCAGTCTTGCTCCATCTCCTTAACTTGTGAGAATCCCCCAGATGATGACTGCAGCTGTCTGTCAAACTGGCTTTTGATTTTTTTTCCCTAAAAACTGAATTTTGTGTTATTTTCTACCTTTGTAAATATTTTAGTAAGAAGACAAGAGAAGGTTCAGTGGGGACTCAGTGATGACTGAGATTTGCCATCCCAAACTGCAAAGTACATTCTTTTACTGCATTAGAGAGAATCCACATTCCCCAAAACTGCTGGCCAGAGCTCAGGGCTGCCGGGGTGCTGGCGGCTTCTTTTGGGGACGCCTGGTCCTCAGGTGCTCTGCGTTGTTGTTCAGCCAGAAAGTCTCAGTGAGGCAGAGATTCTCACCCTTCGTCCCATCAGCCCCGCCATAATGGTGCCTGATTTTCGGCGAGGACCAAGCAGATGGGTCGGGGGGCCCGCTGGGTGTCCACCTTCGGGAGCAGATCTGTGATGCTCCCCAAACACCTGTCAACACAAACAGGTGGTTTCAAGAACAAGTCCAAGGCGAAGAGGGATGAACACAGAGAACAGTTCCAGAACCTCAGGTGCGTGTGACATGCACGTGAAAGCATGAGGAAGGAAGAATCTGAAAGAACTTTTGAGACTGTGCGGAACATTTACTGCCCTCCTTCTATTCATAAATAAACTTCTCAGCCCCCCTCACCCCAGGGAAGCACACGTAACACCCACCTGCTCCTCTCTGCCCCCCTGGACAGACATGCCCAGGGACGTGATCGACCAGGCATTCCTGGGGAGCTCTTGGGCCTCACTATTGTGGGGGTCATTACTGCTCTGCAAAGTAAGAGCTGGGCCCTGCCTTGTGGATTGCCAAGAGGGATGGCCACCCATCCTCCCTTCTCTGTGGAAAGTGTGTCCGGGGAAGGGCCTGCCTTCAGCAGATGGGCTGGACCCTGAGACGGGTGAAGGCGCCACACGGCTGCTGGGCCGAGGGACCCAGGAGACATCAGCAGACCCAGGCCCCGCACGGGGTGGGTGGTTCTGAGCCCCGTGGCGGGAGGAAGCACACCGTGACCCCTGCAGGAGCACCAAGGGTGTCCATCCTTGGAACCCGCGGCCTGCGGTTGTGTGGGTGAGCACCCTGGGGGGGCAGACCCTGACCCACCCCCTGCGGACAGCTTGCCGGCGGTGGGGGGCGGGGAGAGGCACCTGCTCTTATGCCGTGGTTCCTCATGGAGGGAAGGTGGGATGACAGGAGGTTTCTACTTTCTTTGTCGACTGTTTTCCCAAGTTCTTTATCATGAGCGAGTATGTTGTAATCAGAAAAAGAACAACACACTGAGCTTCTTTATCCATTCATTTGTGGATGGACACTTGGCTGTTGCTGTAATCTGTCTGCTGTTGACAATGTTGCTGTGAACACGGGGGTGCCTCTGTCCCTTCGAATTAGTGTTTTTGTCTTCTTTGGGTAAATACCCTAGTAGGGGAACCACTGAATCATATGGTAATTCTATTTTTAATTTTTTGAAGCTGTGGTATATACATACAATGGAATATTACTCAGCCGTAAAAAGGATGAACTCTTGCATTTGCAACGACACGGATGGAGCTGGAGGGCATAATGCTAAGTGAGATAAGTCACTCAGAGAAAGACAAACACCGTAGGAGCTCACTCTATGTGGAATTTCAGAAACAAAACGGATGAGCAAACAAACAAAAACCAGACTTAACTACAGAGAACAGACAGGTGGTTGCCTGAGGGGATGTGGGGGGGGATGGGTGAAATGGGGGGTGGGGATGGGGAGCGCACCCATCAGCAGCACGGGGTGACGTGTGGAATTGCTGAGCTTCAGATTCTGTACCCAAAACTAATAGAACACTCTATGTTAATTACACTTCAAAAGAAGTGAAAAAAAACAAGAAAGAAAAAATAAAATAATTTTTTTTTTTTTTTTTTTAAGATTTTATTTATTTATTCATTAGAGACAGAGAGAGAGAAGCAGAGGGAGAAGCAGGCTCCCAAGGAGCAGGGAGCCCGATGTGGGACTCGATCCCAGGACCCTGAGATCATGACCTGAGCCGAAGGCAGACGCCCAACCATCTGAGCCACCCAGGAGCCCTAAAATAATTTTTTTAATTCCACATAATTTCTAGTTTTTAAGCCTCTGTTATACAAGTCAATTTAAAAAACAATGTATTTCTGTAGTTACATCTTATAATGATGAGAAATTTGGTGACAAGCCGTGTAATATATGTGTGTGTGCACACACGTGTATGCGTGTGTGCACGTGTGTGCGTGTATGAGAGCATGCACACACGTGTGCACACACACATGAAGCTGTGTGATGCTGAGACAATCGATGAAATACTACCCACAAACAGCAGAGGCCATCAGATTATTTATTTTTCCAAGTAATTAATGTCCAGTGTCATAGAAATACGTTTCCTCTCAGGCCAGAAGCCATGACAGTCACTTAGGAGGCTAAACGGTAGGAAGTGTTAATTGGTGATGGAAGGAGCTCTAAAGCGGGGAAGAGGGAGGTTACAGGGCCTGGCGGGGCGGGGTTATAGCCAGTAGATGGATATCAACACTAGGGGCTTTCAATTTCCCATGTGCGGTCGTTATCCCCGAGATGGTGGCCTGCGGCTGCGTCTCTGTCATCAGCAGCTGGATGGAGACGTGCTTTGTCACAGGTCGCCCCCCGGGCAGCTGCGCCGTCCGGGATTCTCAGGAATGCCCCTGGCCATCGTGAGCTGGACTCCAGGGGACGGGAGTCGGTGCCATCGCGGGGCCTTTACTACTGCAGAGGCGAATTTCCATCACGGTGAGTAGTACTGGGGAGATGAACGGGCATCTGGGGGTTCAGCACGTCACCCTCAGAGGGGCCCCCACCCCGTGCATTGCGTGTGCTGCGGCCGCACCAGGGCTCTGTGTGCACGTGCCGGGCTGTGACGGCCAGCGCCGGCCAGGGGCTCCCCCAGAAGTCCAGCCCCACCCCGTTTGATGTTCTTCTATCAGAAGGACCAGCTGTTCACCACGGAGTTTCCGTCTATAACTTCTCCTTAACAGAGGATCCAAGTAGAATAACAAAGACACAGAAGCCCCGGGGCAGAGAGGCCCTGCACTTTACAGTGTCCGCTCTCCGTCCTCCGCAGGGAGCACCGATCCCCCAGTTGCTCTGCGTGTTCCCGCCCTGGACGAGGAGGGCACAGCCCCTCCCCCGGCCTTCCTTTCCAAACCGCCTGACCCCTCGGCTGCGCGCCCCTGGCCGCTGACAGAGGGGCTCCCCTTGGGAAGGCACGTCCATCCTGGTCCCTCCTCACAGCCTGTGTGGATGCATGCACGCTCACATGGACGCCCATGTGCACACGGACATGCACGCCACACACGCAGTCCCACACAGACACGCACAGATGTGAGCTCACACACACACCTTCACACATTTCCACATGCACACAGATTGCTCACGTGCGCGTCTCTCTGTCTCCCCCTGAGGCAAACATTTCCTATATGTTGTCTTTTCTTTCCCATGGTCAAAATGTAAAACACATACGTGCACACGTGTGCTCGTGCACACACACACACACACACACACACACCACGTCTTCTTTATCCACTCGTCTGTTGAGGGGCATCTCGGCTCCTTCCACAGGTCAGCGATTGCGGGCATTGCTGCTGTGAGCATTGGGGTGCAGGTGCCCCTTCTTTTCGCTACATCTGTGTCTTTGGGGTAAATACCCAGGAAGGCAATCGCTGGGTCGTAGGGCAGCTCTATTTGTAACGTCTTGAGGAACCTCCACACTGTTCTCCAGAGCGGTGGCACCAGCTTGCATTCCCACCCACAGTGTAAGAGGGGTCCCCTTCCTCCGCATCCCTGACAACCTGCCGTTTCTTGACTTGAAGGAGACATGGCTTTGAATCAGAATTTCTCCTTACAAATGAAATCCAAGATTCCAGCAGTTGACAAAGTTACCGAGGCCCGGAGCCCTGAGCCGCGGGGCTGGAGGCCAGAGGTCAGGGAGGACTGAGGGTCTGAGCGATGATGCCCCGCTCTCTGTGCTCCCTGCCCTGCCCTCCCACACCTGCCCTCACCTGCCCTCCCACACCTGCCCTCCCACACCTGCCCTGCCCTCCCACACCTGCCCTCCCACACCTGCCCTCCCACACCTGCCCTGCCCTCCCACACCTGCCCTCCCACACCTGCCCTCCCACACCTGCCCTGCCCTCCCACACCTGCCCTCCCACACCTGCCCTCCCACACCTGCCCTGCCCTCCAATACCTGCCCTCCCACACCTGCCCTGCCCTCCCATACCTGCCCTCCCACACCTGCCCTGCCCTCCCACACCTGCCCTCCCACACCTGCCCTGCCCTCCCACACCTGCCCACCCACACCTGCCCTCCCACACCTGCCCTGCCCTCCCACACCTGCCCTCCCACACCTGCCCTCCCACACCTGCCCTGCCCTCCCATACCTGCCCTCCCACACCTGCCCTCACCTGCCCTCCCACACCTGCCCTGCCCTCCCATACCTGCCCTCCCACACCTGCCCTGCCCTCCCACACCTGCCCTCCCCCACCTGCCCTGCCCTCCCACACCTGCCCTCCCACACCTGCCCTCCCACACCTGCCCTCACACACCTGCCCTCACACACCTGCTGGCTTGGCTGAGGTCTCCTGCCTATAGCCAAAGCAATAGCAGTTGCTCCGAAGTGGTTAATCCACAGGCATTTATTGAACATATAGCATATACCTAATTGGACTTGAGTGTTTGTGTTTCTGTAAATAAGCTTAGATTTCATACCCTTGGATTTCACGGCACAGACCAGACTCGAAGCAACAGCCACAGCACTCACGTTTGCGATCCACGTAAAAGGTCCTCAGTGTGGAAACGTGGCCGGGCGGGGGTGCTCCGGGAGGCTGCGCGCGCTTCCCTCGCTCCACGGTCTCCCCTGTGTCTCCACGCCCTCAACACGGAAACGAGTACGGCAAGGAGGGGCACGAAGTCACAGACTTTTACTTGTTATTTCCCTGTTTTCTCCTTCCCTGAGAATTCATTTGGATTTCCGCGTTGTGGATACTGGGATAGTGGAAGCAATTTCGCGTCCTGTGAAAACGTTCACCTTCAGAGAGCACATCTGGGCGCAGCGATGAGCCCGGGAAAACGCGACCCCCAGTCGCCAGTCCTGAAATGAGGGCTGTGCGGTCACCCCGCACAGACTGCTCCGTGGGATGATCCTCCCAGTGTTAATCACGCCGGTGAGCAGAGAGCACGAGCACCAGCCGCTGCCGGCTCCTGTCGGCTCGATGGATCTGCTCACAGCGGGCTGTGCACCGGCCCTGCGCCCCCCGGACGCGGGCACTCTGGCTTCCCGGCTGCTCCTCGTGCAGACGTGTGGCCCGCGCCACTCAGAAGAGGCCACCCGGCCTCGTTCTCCCTGAGGGAGCCTCCTCTGGCCCACAAACATGGGACCATTCATCCTGCAGAGGAGAAACAGAAGCCAGTGTGTTGGGGTCGGCTCTGTAGGGCGGGACGGAGACGGCTGGTCTTACTGCCAGCCGGGCTGGGGCGGCAAACACGGCGGGGGCTTCAGTCGTGGACTTTCATTTCTCAGGGTTCTGGGGCTGGAAACCCAAGCTCGAGATGCCAGCAGAACTGGTTCTTGGTGAAAGCCCACCTCCTGGCGTCCAGCCGGCCCGTCGCCCCTCGTCCTCACGTGGTGGGGCAAGGAAGCCCTGGCACCTCTCTCCCTCCCTACAGGATGCTGACCCCGTCGCGGGCCCCACCCTCACGCCCCCACCCGACCTGGTCGCCTCCAAACCCCACCACATGGTGGGCGGGGGGAGTTGGAGCTTCAACATAGGAATTTGGGGCACAAACTTTCAGTCTGTAACGGGCACCATAACATTTCTGCTCTGGATTTTCTGCACCGTCCATACCTGTTTTCCATAGAATAATTAGGGAACACATTTTAAAAAACCGTGCTTTCGTTTTCGTTTTTTTTTTTTTTTTTTTTAATTTTCACTGTCTCTTAGGAAGATAATGGGGAATTTTCAGCTGGTTCTGGAACGTGTAAATATTTTAAAGTTTTTAAGGCTCATTTTTGTACATTGCTTTTATCCCATGTAGAAAACCCCGAAGAAAACTCACAGGTAATACTGGAATCATTGATGTTGAGCAGAGCGCCACAGGCTGGTGACTGGTCCTGGGGGCCAGACACTCCCGCCCACTGCATCCTGACACCGAGGTGTCGGGGAGGCCCAGGCGAGCCCTGGACGGGACAGCTCCCCCCAGAGAGGAGAGAGTCGGATCCAGGGGCAGGTGCCTCCCACGACCAGCAGGCTCCCCTGGCAGCCCATACGGGGTGATTCTCCCGCACGGGGGAGCCCCCAACCTTCCCCGGGGAGGATGGATCTAGTAGTGGGGTTGGGCAAGGGCCGGATGATGCCCACACTTACGAAGAGCAAAGGAACACAGGTGGGCCTGGACAGGGACAGACATTCCCGCACGAGGTGACACACCAGCCCTGGTAGGGAGGGCTCCAGGCCCAGGGCCCATGACTGCACCTCCAGACTGCCCTTCCCGACAACTGATCTACAGTCTCATTTACAGCCTGTGAACCCACTGGAAAATTGATTGAATCGATTGTTATTAAATTGAATTGAATTGCTGGGTTCCTAAAGCTTTCTTAGATTAATATACATCTGTCGCCTACAAATCAACAAGAAAAAGTGCAATTAACACCATTAAAGAATGGGCAAAAGATGCAAACAGGCAATTTAAATAAAAATGTATAAATGGCAAATAAACACAGGATGCGATCAACCAAACTAGTAATAAAAAATCCCCATAAAAAACCGTAGGAGACTTTTATTGAATTGGAGAGGTTGAAAGATTCATGAAACTCAGAGCTGACGAGGACGGAGAGGGTCCCCCCCCACGGACCGCTGGGGCTCAGTGACTGTCTATGGCGGGACCGGGTACTGGGACCCCCATCTCCCTGCACCTGCACACAGCAATCCGGGCCCCGCGGATTCACAGACATCCGCTAAGTGGAAGAGACAGCTTGTGTCGGAGGAAGCCGGGAAGGAACGTGAAGGGAGCTCAGCCAGGTCCTCTGTGGCCGGAGCCAAGTGAGCTGAGTGGCCGCCGTGAGAAGCCCCCCACACTTTCCACCAGAACAAGAAAGGAATGGAACAACCCTCTGGAACCAAACTCCAGGAGAGAGGAAGGGGTCCATGGACCAAGCTCTGGATTCCAGGCTGGGCCCTGCAAGGCCTGCCCAACCTCTGCCTCAGCTCAGGTCTCCCCAGCACTGCCTGGGGTGCGGTCCTGGGGGGTCTGTCTGGTTGTCCCTTACTTCACACATTGCTCGGCCCAGTGGTCAGAGCTGCCTCTGTGACCAGGGAGCTCTCACACCCCAGACTCCTAACTCTTATCTCCCAGCCCTGCCTCTGTCCCCTCTGACTCTGTCCTCCCACCCCCAACTCTGTCCCCCCCACCCCCGACTCTGGCCCCCCTGACTCTGTCCCCCCCACCCCGACTCTGGCCCCCCACCCCGACTCTGGGCCCCCCTGACTCTGGCCCCCACTCCCAACTCTGAACCCCCCCCGACTCTGGCCCCCCTGACTCTCCCCCCCACCCCTGACTCTGGCCCCCCGACCCCGACTCTGTCCCCCCCACCCCGACTCTGGCCCCCCACCCCCGACTCTGGCCCCCCTGACTCTGGCCCCCACTCCCAACTCTGAACCCCACCCCGACTCTGGCCCCCCCACCCCTGACTCTGGCCCCCCACCCCCGACTCTGGCCCCCCCACCCCTGACTCTGGCCCCCCATCCCCGACTCTGGCCCCCCCACCCCCGACTCTGGCCGCTACCCCCCACTCTGGCCCCCCCACCCCGACTCTGGCCCCCCACCCCTGACTCTGGGCCCCCCCACCCCCGACTCTGGCCCCCCCACCCCGACTCTGGCCCCCCACCCCTGACTCTGGGCCCCCCACCCCTGACTCTGGCCCCCCACCCCCACTCTGGCCCCCCCACCCCGACTCTGGCCCCTGGTCTTGGCAATGCTGCTGGCTTACTGACGTTCCACTTCTGGAAGGTGCAAACCTAAAACTTCATAAGATAGCATAATTTGGGTGAACGTGCAGGCTTGTGATGTTTGCAGTTCAGACTGAGGACAGACCTAGGGGCTCACAGACCCCTGCCGACCCTCCTCACCCTGGTGCCTCCGGGATCTCTGGGCCCTGGGTTCCCATCAGCGACCGTGTTCCCGCTGACCTGGAAATGTAGGTCCTGTGGCCGCGGCAGCCCAGGCCTTGAGGTTCTACCTGGGTGGGGCCTCCCGGGGAGGCCTGTCGGGGGTCCCTGCTCCCGGGTCTGAGCCCCGAAGACAGTTCAGGGCTCCCTGCTGTGTGCACTTCCCACTGGCCCCCACAGACCGGCGCCCCCGCTGCTTCATGACAAGCGTCTTACGGTCGTGCTTTGGTAAATAATCACACAGCTCACGTGCAAATGGCGCGGTTCTGTCTGCCCGGCTGCGTGCACGCCGAGCGAGAGCCCAGCACCAGGCAGCCAGGGGCGCCCAGAGCAGCACTAGGAAGGGACGGAGACCCCGTCTTGGCTCCCGGCTCCAGACCAGCTACCACACAGACAGGAACACAGAGCCAGCCCCAGACCCAGCTGTGTGTCAGCAGGTGCCCTGGGGAGCGTCCCTCGGCCCCGGGCGCAGACCCCACGCCCAGTCGTTGTCTGGTTGATACAGATCCGGAGGCAGCAGACCTCCACCCGTCCGTGGGGCCGGGGGCAGGAGCTGATGAGGCAGCAGGTCAGCGCGGTCCTGGACCAGAGGGCAGGGACGGCTGTGCGTCGAG
Organism: Halichoerus grypus; assembly: GCF_964656455.1. Taxonomy (NCBI): domain Eukaryota; kingdom Metazoa; phylum Chordata; class Mammalia; order Carnivora; family Phocidae; genus Halichoerus; species Halichoerus grypus. The sequence goes on along the minus strand of NC_135717.1, from coordinate 177,903,271 downwards.
GTGGGGACAGAACCTGGAGCTGCACACAAGGGCCCGCTCGCAGCCGAGCAGCCTGGGGCAGTGAGGGCAGGCCTGCAGGCTGGGGGCGCAGAGGACGTCCCGCCTCACAACCTAGAGGTGGGGGGCAAGAAAAAGGAATGAAAGTCCCCTTAGCATCCCGCGGGGGAGGGGGGCTGCAATACACTTTGGAAAATAAGCAACAGGATTTTTTTCTTATAATTTGATTGTAGAATATACATAACATGAAATCTACCATTTTACCCCGTCGCAGGCATGCAGCTCAGGGGCGCCAAGCACGTGCATGCTGTTGTGCGACCATCACCGCCGTCCGCCTTCAGGACTCTTCATTGAGTGGAACTCCCACCCCGTCCCCATGAAACTCCCCATCTGCCCCCGCGTCCCGGCGCCCCCGGTCTACCGTCTCTGAATCTGACTCCTGCAGGGACCTCCTGCAGGACCACACCCCTGCTGACCCCTCCCCAGGCCCACCCACAAGGGACACATTTGTCACCAAGAGTTCCCTGCTTGCTGCTTCTAACGGGCTGCCGCCCGGTGACCACCTGTCTGACCACATTCATTGCCTAATGGGCTGCCGCCCGGTGCCCACCTGTCTGACCACATTCATCACTAAGGAGACAGGTGTGACACTGAGGTCCACAGGAAGGCCTAGAATTTGAGTAGCTTTGGAAGCAAGCCCAGACGCCCGGCCTGCCCCGTGTTGCGGGGCTTTGTGGCCAGGCCCCTCCCAGCCGCGGCAGGCGGTCTCTGTGGTGCAGGGCTCGGGCCGACTCAAGGGCCCTTGCAGCCAGGCTTCCAGGCATGGGGCTGGTCATGACCCTCGTGAGCGAGGTCAGGAGGGGCAGGAGGGGCAGGAGGGGCGGCCGTGCACCCTGTGGGACAGAAGAGGCGGGACATGGGCTCCGTGATTTCAAGCTTGTGTCTGGTTTCCAGTGTAGGGTGAGGCCTGGGGGGCACTGCCCCTCCTGCCTGCCTCTCCGAGGGTCCTTGTCCCCTGCATGGTCTCTGGAGACGGCTTGGCAGGGACGGTGGGGAGGTCTCTGGATAGACAACTTTTGCAAATGTTTCTGTGCCCGAGTCAGGCTTGCCTGGGGATGTTGCCGACCCCTCTTGGTGGGGGTGCTGTAAGGTCAACGTGACACCCCCAGGGAGGGCTGAACCGGGATCAGGAGCAGGAAATGTCACCAGGGAGCAGAGGTGCTTGGGTGTTCCTGAAGGAGGGGGCACCGGAGGCCCCATGAGGGCCTGGTCAGCGCCTGGAGGGGCTGAGGTCCCCACAAACTGAGGGCCTGGCACCAGGAGGGGTCCTGCGAGCTCCTCGCTGCATGGACCACGTCTCTGGGAAAACGGGGGACTCGGGGCTGTAAGGAGCTGGTGGAGTAGTGTATGTGGGGGGAGCCCAGCCCCTGTGGCCCGCGGTCTCGCTGGAAAGTCTGCCCTGGTGCTCCCGAAGCGCCTGGTTCTCCTTTCTTCCCCCGCGTGGGGCTGCAGGGGGCCCGGGGAACAGCGACCTGTGGGTGAGAGGCTGAGGTGGACCCTCCCTCTTACTTAGCGCAGGGCAGCAAGCAAACAGCAACTGGGGAAGTGCTTCCTGGAAGTGTCCTCGGCTCTCAGTGACACAGGACTCGGGGCTGGTGGTGGGCAGCGGCTTCCGCGGAGGACAGGGTGCTCCTTCCCATGCAGGGTGGGTGGCTTTGCGAGCTATGGCCTGGAAGGGAAGTGGGGGTCAGAGGCCACGCGCGCCAGCTGCTGGGGTTCACGGCTCTCCCCTGCAGACCTTTGCCCCTCAGGCCCCACGCTGACGGGCAGGAGCGGCCCCCAAGCGCTGGACTGAGACCCGCGGCGGCAAGGTCCTGTGTGGGCACCCCAGGCCTGGAGCCGCGGTGCGGCAGGGTTGGTGTCCCTCTGCATCCAGGCTCTCCCAGACCGGCCGGTCGTCCCCGTGGGGCTGGCATGCACGCACCTGGGTTAGGTTCCTGGGTTCCCTCCCTTTGGGGACCACATCCCTGCTGTGCTCCCCACTTTTTCAGTTCCCATCGTAATTCCCAAACAGAACCTCCCCAAAGTACCCTTGTGTCCAGCTCATCCCTACAGTTGCCACGGGTCACGGCTCCTCGAATGCCCCTCCGTGCTTCAGGTGGGACACCCACACCTCGCTCACCAATGCTTTCCTCCTGCCCTGATTTTCCTTCGAGTCTTCCTCGCCTCTCACCCAAGGTCACCTCATTCCTGGTGGACGGGATCCCGCGCGTTCCCTCCTTGAGCCCGGGAGGATCACCCCGGCCCCCTTCCCGGCAGCTGCATCGGTGTGCGGTCCTGCACCCCTGCTCCCAGATCCGGTCAGTCAGTGGCGGGCGCCCCGTCTTCCCGCCTGCCCTCTCCTGCCTCCGCCTTGGTGGACGTCAAGAGCGCATCGGGAAGCTCCATCTCAGGTACTCAGAGTGGCTTGAGCTCCTGCAGGACACGGTTCTCAGAGCTGCCGTGGTCCGTCTTCAGGAACTGGCGCCACGACTACCCCATGCCTGGGCTGTCTCATCCACGCCCCTGTCTGCCCGCCTTCCCCACCTTGTCACCGCCGTCCACCCTCATCCTGCGCCTCTGTGTCCCGGAGAATGCGCCAGCCCAACATGGGCATCCAGGCAAGTCTGCCGTATCCCCAAGCACAGGGTCTGGTGTTGCGGCCCCCTTCCTGTGTGTACCCCGGTGAGTTCTTGTGATCGTGCGCAGGAGACATCTCAAGGACATACTGTTTATTAATGAAGAAAATTCTGCATCATTACATAAATCCCAATATTACATAAGTAAATCATATGTAAGCATTTATGTATCATATACATGGATACGCGTATTTACATACATAAATATTACATAGGTAAGTCATGAATACTCATGCAATGAAACAGATCCAGTCGTTAAAGTGAACTACCCAGGCCTACGCGTGTTACACGAGTGTGTAAACTCCTCGATGCTGCTGCTGTGTGGTTGCTTTAGTCACTTCTGTACTTCTCCTGGGGCTGGAAGACTGTTTGGCACAAGTAGGAGCTTACGTCCATCAGCTTTTGCTGCATAACAAACCACACCAAAGCTTGGTTGTTCAGGATGGTAACAATTTGTCTGGCTCAGGATCCTGCGGGCTCACGCACGCTTGACGCGCTAATCACCGCACGGATCTGCTCGCTCGGCTGGCCGGCTGTCGGCGGGGTGGTGGGGACGGCTTGGTCCCGTGCCCCTCGTCATCCATAGGCCCGGCCAGTCTTGTCCGTGTGGTGGCGGCAGGTGAGCAAGCCGTGATGTGCATGGGATTTGAGAAAATCTGATTGTCCAGCGCGAACCACGCAGCCAGTCCAGGTTCTGGGGTAGGAGAAGTGGGCTCAGCCTGCCCGTGGGTGGGGACGGTCCTCTGGCCGTTTTTACTAACACACAGTAAGTGAGTATATCTGGAATGAATGACTAGGTTCACAAGAAGAACATCTCACAAAATCATTATACAGAATCCAAAAAACCCCAAAAAAGCTAAGTCATACAAAGTGGAGCCCTCAACAATGCTATCCATCGTTTACCCTCAGGATGGCGGTCAACTAGGGAGGGAGGGAGGGGAACGGTCCAGGAGGCAGGGCAGGGCGGCCAGGGGCATTTGCATATGTTTTCCTCTAAGATCTGGAACACACATGTCAAATGCTAACGTGCATCACAGGCTCGCGCTGGCTGTGAGCAAAGAGCCGCGTGAGAACACAGGCTCACGCCGAATATCCAAACACCTTTGTTTCCTAAAATCCTTCAGCGTCCCTGTGGGTAGAGAACAGGGTGACAGGCCCTCCGTGGCCCACACCTGACCGCGCCTCCCGCCTCTCCGCCTTCCTGCGTTTATGAGCCACCGCAGTGACCTGCCTGCGTCCCCACGCCGCGGCTCATGCCGCTCTCTCTTCCAGGAGTCACGTGCTGCCTCCCTGGGCTGCACCCTCCCTCCTTCGGGACCTGGGACACCAGGTCGGGGGCTGCGCACTGAGCATCTGTGTCCCCCACCGACCCCGGCTTCGTATGTTGAACCCTTCATCCCGGGGTGTCAGGAGGTGGGGCCTTCGGGAGGTCAGTGGGCCGAGGTGTTGCCTTGCGGGCAGCGCTGGAAACAGCTCATCATGACTTACTCCTTTCTGTCCTGTCATGGCCGCTGTGTGACTTTGAGCCTCGTGTCTGCAGGCCCAGGGCCACGCGCGGTGTCCAGCTGGCTCCCACCGCGTGGTTGTCCAACAGAGCTGGACCAGGCGCAGTCCCAGACCGAATGAGCCACGTTCCAAGTGCCAGTGAATGTGTTTCTGGTAATTTCACATAAGAAGGTTGTGGAAATTTAGAAAATAAGATCTTAAGGCCGGACGTGTGTCTGACGATGGGCCCGCCGGCGGGCGGCAGGGACACAGCAGGCGAGCTTGCTGCTTTGCTCCTTGCTGGTGCGCTTCACCAGGTTACAAATATAATGCAAAACGTCAGCGACGATCTCAAAATAAATCTGCTGACTATAGACCTGGGGGAAAAAATCCACAATTTGTAATAGTCAGAATCACCTAGTTTACAGGGATTTCCTGAGACCAGATGCTAATCCAGAAAGGGCTGGAATTACTTGGAGGTATTGTTTCAATTCCTTCCAGTCCAGCTGGAAATCTCCTGTTGATTATAAATAACAGTATGTAATTTCTGATGTGACATCTCATTTCCCAAACAGAAGCAGAAAGCCGCTTCCCTTAATCCTTGCCTTGCAGCTGCCCTGGCCCAGTGCAAGAAAAAATTCCACACAGACAGCTCTGCTCATATTTCAACACCCTGGTTGCTTCCTCGGGGCTTGTCAGGAACCACTACCCACTCAGCGCTGCAGGGTGAGTGCCCGTCTGACTCCGCTCGGCAAAACGCTCACACAGGCCGTGCGTCCTACACCCCAGAGTCAAAGTTCTTAATAACATTTTCCAAAGAACTGAATGCTTTTTTATGAATGTATGGAGAAAATATGGTGCGGGTTTAATATTGCGTTGAGCCTCTAAGAATTTTTAGAATATGCTTTATGCATGAATATATAAAATGAGCATATGCTGCAGTAAAGTTTCACTATTGTGCATAAAGTAGATTATAATAAAAGTTGTAAAGTTAGCCCTTAGCGGAGGATGGAAAAGGGAGAAATGAAATGCTTACAGCCAAGGGGGATGAATTCTCCCACCACATTCTTCTTTCTGCTCGATGAGGCCACTTGCTCTTGCCGGGATCCTTACATGCGAGCCAAGAAGGGCTGGGGAGTAATGGTGGGCCGGTCACGTGGAAATGAAGCCGCTCTGAGCCTGGTGCCCCTTGAGCAGCAGCTGCAAATTTCCCCCAGAAATACAGTTGGATCAGAGTACTTTGCAATGCTCCTGGAATGCTTCCAAGGGGAGAAAAACGAGGGACTTCAAACATGGACACTGATGTTTTTGCTGGGAAGATTAGCTTCATGTTGGAGTCACCCACATGATGCTTAACGCTGACCACTGTTTGTTAAATACATAACTCCTAGGTCGGGAATGCCTCGGGCAGGGACCTGTCCTGGACATGATTCCCACCCCAGCCACAGACACATGCTCACACACCACGTAGTTGTACATGCGGTGCGGTAGGCAATAATGAATACTTGGTTAAGTGAGTTACTGAATTTATCTTTAAAAAGGCTCAGTGAACTAAATGGAAGAGAATTTGTGGCATGTGGTCCTCAAGCTGGGCAGACAGGGAAGGTGATGCCTGAGGGTCGTGGGCACTGGAGAACTGTTGTGGCAGACGGACCTGCCCCTGGCCCCAGGGTGCAGGTGGGCCAAGGTATCGATGAGAGAGTCTGGTGGGGCCACGGGACAGAAGGAAAAGTATGATCACAGTGTGGCGCAGAGTCGGGAAGAAGTTGGGCTAATTGCTCCACAGATGAGGAGCTACCTTCTCAGAAGATAAGAGCAGGGCAGATTATTCACTACTCTCTTAATGTTGAAAGAAAAGGAAGAAGAGGAACAAGGAGAAAATGCAAGGGGAGGGGGAGGAAAAAGGCAATTCTGATAAGCAGTGGAGAGTCACTCAAAGTTTTTGGGTGGGGACGTTTGCTTCATAAAAGATGGGGCCAAAGAGGCCAAACACAATCCCTGCATAAAACAGCATCCAACATGACAGTGGACAAAACATGAGCCAATGAGTTGACAGCACTGTTCAAGAGATAAACACAGACAGTGATAACTGGGAGGTGGGACAAAAGCAGCCAAGTCTAATGATTGGCCTGCTTCTGCCTTGAGGAACCCCAGGAGGAGCCCAGTGGATGCCCTGAGTCAAGGAAATGGAGCTGAGCATTGGGGGAAACCAAGGCAGATAGAGTCCTAGGACAGAGTGCGGTGGGGGAGACTCCAGAGAGAAAGAATGCCATTGACCTGCAGAGGGGCGTCTCAGATAGCCATCTGAGTACTGGTCAGCACCTGCAGGTGAGCCAAGTGCCCGAGGCCAGGAAAGGACCACCTGTCAGGAAAACAGGCCTAGAACTTACAAATGGCTGTGAACTGTACCTGTCCCACCTGCCAGACTGCAAACCAACCAACCAACCAACCCCAGACACACGGGCGCTGGGCACAGTGTTCAGAAGGACCTGCCCTAGCAGTGGAAGCAACCTACACATTGAATGCTGCTTTGATCCTGCCTAACAGATCCTAAAAGCAAGACCCAAAAGGACAGAGCCATTTCCAAGAAACTTAACTGCGCTCCAGGACAGAACTCAGTAATATTTTTGTATTCTCCAAAATATTCATTACCCAACAAGGAAAAATCTACAATGTCTGGTTTCTAATAAAAAATAACTGGGGTTGCAGGAAAATATGATCCATAATGAGAAAAACAAACTAATTGAAAATTATCCCTCAAGGACACAGATGTTAGAATTAGGAGAAAGAACATAAAAGGTCATTTTGTGATGAGAGAGAGGTTAATGCATCAAGACAACACAACACTCTTCAACATTTAGGCACCTAACAATAAAACGGAGCTGCAAAATTCATAAAGCAAAGATTGATAGAACTGCAAGGGGTCTGTACATATAGAAAAACCTATAATTATAATCAGAGATTTAAATATGCCTCTCTCAATAATTCATGGAACAAATAGACAGAAAGTCAGTAAAGACAGAAAATATAAACATTTTCAATTAATGACCTAATTGTCATTTTTATAGACCATTCTGCCAATTAATAGCACAGCACACATTCTTTTCCAGTCCACAAAAATATTTGCCAAGGCAGACCATATTCTGAGATATAAAATAAATCTCAATAAATTTAAAATGACTCAAGTCAAAGGCAGTATGTGTTCTTACCACAGTGGAATTAAAATTAGAAATTAATAACAGATATAACTGGAAAAATCTCCAAATATTAGAACCTAACTAACATTTCTAAATAACTCATGGATCAAAGAGTAAGTCAAAAGGAATTTAAGAAATATTTTGGAATGAATGAAAATGAAAAAAAAAAATGTGTAGGATGTCACCAAAGAGATTTAGAAGATTTATGGCCCTAAATGCCTATATTTGAAAAAAGAAAGGTCTCAAATCAATGATCTCCCATTCTACCTAAATAAATTAGAAAAAAGTAAACAGAAGAAGGAAAATAATACAGTGGAAATAAATGAAATAAAAAACCAGATAAATAATTGAGAAAAAACTGAAACAAAACGCCGGTTCTTTGAGAAGGTCAATAAAATTGTTAAGCCTCTCACCATACTGATCAGAATAAAAAGAAAGAAGGCATAAATTGTCACTATCAGGAACAAAAGGGACACCACAAATGTGAAGAGGATCATAAGGCCGTATTATCAACAACTTTGTGCCCATAAATTAAACAACTTAGATAAAATTGACAAATTTACAACAAAATGAAAGTAACTCAAGAAGAAGTAGGTGTATGACTATCCTTACAGCTATTTTCTACATTGAATCTAAGTTAAAAAGCTTTACAGAAAGGAAACCCAGGCCCAAATGACTTCCACAGTGAGTTCTCCCAAAAACTTAAGGAAGAAATAAATATCCATTCTAGACAAATTCTTACAAAAAATTAAAAAGGAGGGAATATTTCCCAATTAATTCTGTGAGGCCAGTATTGCCTTGATACAAAAACAAAGGCATTACTATAAAAGAACACTATAGACCAGTATCCCTCATGAACAAAGAGACAAAAATTCTAAACACAAATTTGGCCAATCAATTCTGACAATATATAGAAAGGATGTTATATCTTGACTGGTGGAATTTAGGCCAGGAATGCAAAGATTTCTTTTTTTTTTCAACATCTGAAAATCAATCAGTATAATTCACCATGTTACTAATTAAAAAAAAGTTAAACTGTATGATTATCTCAACAAAAACAGAAAAATCACTTGACAAAATTCGACACCCATTTCCCAATAAAATGCCTTAGTGGAGCGGCTGTGGAAATGAGCATCCTCAGCCTGATAAATCCTGTAACTATGAAAACCCACAGCTAGCATCATACGAAATGGTGGGAGCAGATGTTTCCCCCACTAAGATCAGGAGCAACAGAAGGATGTCTGCTCTCACCACTTCTGTTCACTTTGGACTAGAGATTTCAGACAGTGTAATAAGGCAAGAAAAAGAAGTATAAAAGAAGTATAGTGCGTCCTGTTTGTGAAGAAAGAAGCAAGCGGTCCTTATTCCCAGACAATGTGGTAATCCATGTAGCAAATCTGACAGAATCTTCCAAAAAGCTACTAGAAGCAATGGGTGAACTGATAAGTGAATTTTAAAAGATTGCAGGACAGAAGACTAAAATGCATTCATCGGTGGTGAGGGTGTGGAGACGCTTCTGGTGGGAATGCAGACATGTGGAGCCACCGAGGAAAACTGGCCATTACTTCAAAGTGAGCTGTCCGGCAACTGCATGATCCCGCCCTAGCTATCCACCTAGAAGAACGGGCGTCCTATGTCCCTACGAAGACTTGAATATGAACATCTACAGCAGCCTTTATTTGTAGTGTGTCAAAAACTGAAAACAACCCCCATGTCCATCAATAAGGGAATGGATAAAGAAACTGTAGTGTATGCATACAATGCTGTGCTTTTCAGGGAAGTACAAAGTGCCGACCCATGCAAAGACACGGATGAATCGAAGAAACTGGTGCAGAGTGAAAGCATGCAGACAGGAGAGTCTGTGTAGGTTCCAGGCTATAAAATTCCAATCAGTGCAAAGTACTGTCAGGCATGGTGCATCTGGGAGGGAGATGAGCATGCAGAGGGGAGGGAGGAAAGCAGCAAGGACCGGTAGGAAGAATCACAAAAATCCATGAGGAGCATAGAGGGGATTCACACACTCGTCCTCTTGGTTGTGGTGCCGGTCTCACAGGTGTCCACACACATCCAAACTCAGCAGGTGTATACGCTGTGTGCGGGTAATTGCGTGGCAATGTTCACTCCATAAAGCTGGTTTAAAAAGGTAACAGAAATGGAGGGTAGCATGTTTAATTTAAAAATTCTGCTGTTGCAATCTGGCTCCAGACACTTTGGAGGTTAAAATCATCAGGTTTTAAATGGTTAAATTCTGCTATTGTCTACAGATTTTTCAATTTCGTGAGAACGAATGGTCCAGGCAATTAGACCACAAGATTAATTCCATCACAGGTAAGGCAACCATAAACTTTCTCATCAAACCAGACCACCGCTGGGAGCCAGACCACAGGTGTCACCCGAGGTTGTCCCGGCAAGCCTGGACAGATGGTCACCCCTGTCACAGCCCACATTCCTGCTCCCATCAGCCCCCACAGGACAGCCAGCTTGTCTCACTCCCGCATCCTGACTCCCACACATCTTACTGGACCCACCCTCCCGTGGCACCCTCCAGAGCCTCCCAGGAGTGGGGTCAGCACAGGAACCTCCCCTCCCATCGTCCCCCAAGGCCCCAGAAGGCAGCCAGTGTCTCCTGGCTCATTACAGGCCCTCATTAAATGTTTGATGAATAAATCATGAATAAATGGTGACCTTACTGGGTCTGGAGTTGAGTGTCTGCAAGCATTGTCTTACTTTTTTTTTAAAGATTTTTTATTTATTCATTTGAGAGAGAGACAGAGAGAGAGAAAGCCAGTGAGAGCATGAGCAGGAGGCAGAGGGAGAAGCAGGCTGCCCGCTGAGCAGGGACCCGGACACGGGACTCGATCCCAGGGCCCCAGGATCATGACCCGAGCCGAAGGCAGATGCTTCACCGACGGAGCCCCCCAGAGGTCCCAGCACTGTCTTACTTTTGAGCTAATTTTCACAGCGTGGGAATCCCTGACACAGAAGCTGTGTCTCCACCTTCGTGTCCCATGTTTGTTCGCCGTCATGGCTAGAGGACGTGGATGCCAAGCACAGAATCCCGAGAAAGTGCCAGAGTCTGGGCTCAGCACTGAATATAGACATAGCAGCTTCTCCTCACGCGATAATCCCACGTTCTCCTCCCGAGGGTCTGGCTCTTGAATTAACTTGTCGACGTTCGCATTGTCTAGGCTTTTCCCCGCGGTGCATACAGTCTTTCAAAGAATGTTTCACGGAGTTGCAAATGGGAGCAAAGCTCTTTTTAAACAGAAGGTTATTTTACTTGGGTATTTACTGGTGATTCCCAGCTTAAAATTAAACAGCTGGGGATTCTCCACGGAGCCTATGGGGTTTCCATGGCAACGCTGGCCTTAGAAAGGCAGGCCAGGGACAAGCCACTCTGGATCCCAAGGCGTTCTGAGGCTCGGTGTCCCCAGCAGGCTGGCTGGCGGGCAGGGAAAGGGGTCGAGGCCCCAGGTCTGCGGGGGCAACGGCCACTTGAGCTGGGGATAACACCGCCCTAAGCGGCAGTATAGATGGTGGTCGGTGGGGGCCTTTCCTACATCGGGCATGGTCTGCTCTGTTTCCAACACCACCTAGGATTAGATATTCTGAGTCTGTGCGCAGAGCCCTGAGCTGGGGCTGGGCGGGCGTGCGCCTCTGGGCTGGACTCTGGGCTCTACCTCCCATCTGCGCTCCTGGGCATTCCCTCACTCTTCTCCACTGTAGTCAGAGGAAAACATAAATTGTGTCACTTGAAAGGATTCAAAATCCACCTATTATTTCAGAAGTTAGATAACGAAATCCTCAGGGATAAAAGGGCTGAAGGCCATCAAGTGAACAGTGGGACTTGGATCCAGTACCTTATTTGACAAGGGGCAGACATTCTGAGGAGTCTGAGATGAATGGAGAGCCAGCTCTGGAAGGCGTGGGATCTTCTGGGAGGCCCTGGGCGGGAAAGGGGGACACCAGGAGGTGCCCGTGTGATGAGAAGGGATGGCTGCAGTTAGCACAGGCCGGGAGGGAGCTCTGTCCCTGGGAAGATGGGAGAGACACCCTGTTGTCCTGCTGGAAACCTATTAATGAATCGACATCAAAGTGCCCGGGTGCCCGGGGAGCCCAGCCGGGAGGTATGGGAGGCGATGCTCCTAGGCCACACCACTCCTCAAGGGTGGTGCCGAATCAGCTCAAGCAAAGTTTCCCATCAGCCAGTGTGTCTCCTCCCTGCAGAGCCAGACCCTTGGCTCTGCCCCAGCAGGACCAGGAGTGACGGGCTGTTAATACCAACAGTGTGTCTGGGGCCCAAGCATGTTTCCTGGGTTCTGGTGATTAATTTCAAAATTCAGAATCCTTGAGTACGATTCCCATTGAATTTGAAGAGCTGTGTCTGTTCTACGTTCCTCTCTGGCTGGATCCCCGAAGAGAGTTACAGGTTTCCAAGATATGGGTCCTCCTTATCCAGACATTCCTTATCCCTGCCCAGGGCTGGGTTCCCACACCGTGACCACACTCACTGGGAACTGGACTCGAACAAAGTTGGGACTCGATGCCTGTCCAGTTGCCGCGAACATCCCACTCACGGGGGACAAGGGTGGGCTCGGGGAGTTGGCAAATCATGAGACAGGAAGGGTCCGTGGAGTGAGGGACCTGCCGCTGGGCGTGGACAGATGGAGCCCCGCACACCTGGGCGTGGGTGTTGTGACCCCATGGCCTCGGCCCAGACAGGACAGCCTCAGGGACAGGTAGGGCACCTGGGCGGCGTTTGCAGGGATGGGGCTGCTCCTGATGGCATGGCCAACAGCGGGATTGATGGCTGAGAGTCTGTCCTTCCCGTGGCTCCTTCCTGGTGATTCCTACACGTGATTCCTTCCTCGTCCAGTCTGACAGCTGTCTGACAGCTGTGTAATTTTAGGTACAATTATAACTCACATTTCACTAAACAAAAGATGAAATGTGCTCATTTTCGTCATCGTTAGTGTTATTCTTGAAGATAAGATTGAATCCAGGGGCCCATAAACGACAGCCCCCGGACCAGGCCTGGACCGCAACCTGTTTCTGGAAATAAACATTTACTGGCCCAAGACCACGCTCACTCAGCTGCGCGTGGTCTGCAGCTGCTGCCGTGTTCTGTGTCCACCCGTGGGCCCCACCCCTGGGTGCTGGTGACCTTGGACAATCTTCTGCCCCCGAGTGTGGTGGGGCACGTGCCATGCTGCTCACAGAGCATGGAAATGGGGGGTGTCCCTCCTGGGACGATGTCGTGTCTCCACGGTGCTGTCTTGCTCGCTTTCTCCCTGGCTGGCTGGGAAGAACCAGTCACGTGGGGAGAGGGCCTGTGGACCGGGCCATGTGGCTGGACCTGTGGGCCGTTGGGGAGGCTGTAGCCGCACCTGAACTCCCCCTGTCGAACCCTGAGCTCACTGGTGCACATTGTATCGAGCCACTAACTTCGTGCAGTGATAGGAAGTAACCTGCTCCCCAGCAGTGGAGCTCAGTCTGGCCTGTGGACACGGCACCACATGGAGACAGCCCCACGTGGACACGGCACCACGTGGAGACAGCCCCACGCGGACACGGCACCACATGGAGACGGCACCACGCGGACACGGCACCACGCGGAGATAGCCCCACGCGGACACGGCACCATGCGGAGACAGCCCCACGCGGACACGGCACCACGCGGAGACGGCACCACGTGGAGACGGCCCCACGTGGACACGGCACCACACAGAGACAGACAGCCCCACGTGGACACGGCACCACGCGGTACTTACTCTCTGCACCTCGAGTTTGCAAGAGAACTAGACGCAGGTGCATTTCTTGAAGACCTGCTTACTTAGTGCCCAGGCTCTGAGGACAGGAGGCCCTGACGTGGGCCGCGGGTCAGTCCTGGGGAGGGCTGGGCTCCCCTGTGGGCATTCGGAGGTTAGCGGTCTGAAGGTCCTGCCTGGCAGTGATAACTGCGCTGGTTCGGGGTATATCTGTAGGAGATCAGGACACACGTATTTGTTTCGGCTGCCACACTTACTTGGGGCTGACTAATTGGCCCGCTGATTAGATTGGTGTTTCAATCTATTACCAGTCGGGTCCGCAGGCTCCCCAAACGAGAGCTGGGCCCCCCGCCCCGCTGCATGTCGCTGCCTGTTTATATTGGAAGCTGCGTGGAGTAATTAGGATGGGGCCGGTGGAGGCCGAGTCAGGCGGCTGTTAGATGACCAGTGAAATGTGAAGGGCAACTTCAGAGCTGGCAAGTCTGATCAGAACTGATAACTTTCATTCCTGCAATGAGTGGAAATAGCTTTGTTTTATGTGTCTGGCTGCCCCGCAGTGGCTGTGCTTCTTGGGATGCATATTTCATCCCGTGGAACTGCCCAAGTGTGACCCTGCAAGATCCGCGTCCGCCAGGCCTCGCCGAACCCGCGGCCCCTCGGGGCCACTGTCGCCGCGGGCCCCGCACGGGCGGCTCCCCGGGGGCACCTCCCGACACACGGACTTTATAAATGAGGCCATTACGGCCTAATTCTCTTTTCTCTGATGCGTCTTATTTTCTTCCCAGATGTTCTGTCTCAGTGTAAGTCAAGAATGTGGATCTGCACGGGCCCGGGCCGGGCTGTTGTTCCCTGTGTCGCTCCTCCCAGAAGCCCCCCAGGCGCGGGACCAGCCCCCCCCCAGCCGGCGGCCCTGGCCTGGGTCTGGCAGCAGGGTGTGTGCCTGGCCCGTAGCCGGGGCGCCTCTGTTGCCGTCCGCCTTGGCCTGACCGACGACAGCCACCCCCGACCCAGGCTGGGCTTGGCCGCCCCCGGGGTCTGAGCAGGACTGCAATGCAGAGCCCTCCGTGCCCACGCCAAGGTGGGCAGCCTGCTAACCCCCTCCCCACCGGGCTCACCTGCTGCTTCCCCGTGAACGTCTCTGCGTGCCCCTCCCTCCAGCAGAGAGCCCATTTCTGCTCGGTCCTGAGATGCTTGCAGATTCCGGATGGAGCCTTCCCCCCACGGCCCAGCGTCTGTGCCCCAGGTCTCTCCCCATCCATCCAATCTGGCGGGAGCAGGCGGGGAGGGGACGCTGGGGTTTGGGTCAGGTGTGAGTGGTGCAGGGTGGTCCCAGAGATGGGTGGGGGCGGCCAGCTGGCTCCGGGCCCCACAGGGCCTCACATGCACCCCAAGGAGCTGGCCTTCACCCCAGGCTTCCCCAGGGCTCCAGCAGCTGGTGTGTGTGCTCGAGAGCAAGAGCCCCCGGCTGCAAAGGACCCTATCCGGTGGTGCCAGTGAGCACGTGGCCATCGATGGGGACTCAGCTGTTTGTTGTCCTAATCCCCTGCCCAATCCACCGGGAGTTTGAGTGGAAATGAGTGAGGCTGATGGGCCCATTTGGGAAGAACCACATCCCCGTGTCCGTGACCGACAGCAGCAAATTCTGCCCTTACTTACTCATGGATTCCTGTTTCCGATGGAAGAATTACATGCATGCGGCTGGTAAAATACATTTTGGGAAAGGCTCATAACAAAGCAACAGTTTGACGGTTTGGAGCTTTGGGTTGCTCTCCCGAGGCAACAGCAGGGACACCAAACCCTCGGCCACGGCCGCACCTCCGGGTGCCCCGACGCTGGGTCCTGTGACCCTGGAAACATTGGAGTTCTGCTTTTCTTTTCCTGGAGACAGTTCAGGGGAGAGAGCCTCCCCCTGAACAGAGCCCTATGCCCGCTGGCCTTCCTCACCTTCGGACAACCATTGAGAAGGTGCCCACCAGCCACCGGGATGGCACTCCTGCTGGTCACCAGTCCGACATCCGCGGTCTCAGGAGAGACAACAAAGCCCAGAAGGGCCAGATACCATGCAGTGACCAGGTTACCTCTGGGCACAATGAGGAGACCACTGGGCTCCCAGGCACTCCCTGGTGGCCTCGGGTAGGCCGCCGGGACCCACTGCCCACCGTCCCCTCACCTGAGTCCCGGGGTGTCTGGGATCCGGGGCAGCTTCAGCCAGGTGGTGAAGGTCGGCACCTGCCGTGAGTCACGTTGGCAGCGTGTGGCTCTTCCCGAGCTGTGTGGGTGGGAACTTGACCTGCATGGTCTTCCTCCCCAGAACCAGTAACCTCATCTAGTTGTGGGGAAAAGACTGGCCATGTCCCAGTAAAGGCCCCCGTGCAAAGTTCTTCGGCAGGTGGCAAAGGTGTCGGGTCATCGAGCCCGAGGAAAACCTGAGGAACACAGGCAGGAGGAGCCCGAGGAGCTGCCGCAGCCTACGCCACATGTCCCGGAGGGGGTGCTGGGCGGAGGGGGACGTTAGGCAGAAGCCAGGGAGGGCCAGACAGAGAGGACCTCGAGACAGCTCCCGAGGAACGCAGGTGTTAGGGCGAGGGCGTGCTGGGCTGTCTGGTCACCGTCTCTGCAAACCTAGAACCGTCCTGAAAGTTTTAAAAAGGTTACTAACAATAAGATTAATAAATGACAAAAAGGTGCCTCCTCTGGGGAGAGCAGCTAGCAAGGTCCCGGCACACACGCTGAGCCACGGAGGGGCCACGTGCACCCGGGGAGGGTGCCGGCCTGAAACTGCAGAGCCTGCTCCCTCGATCTGGACCGGAAGTCCTAAACCACAGTGTGGCAGGCCACGCTCCCTCTGGGGCTGCAGGGGACGGACCTTCCTGCCCTTTCTAGCTCTGGTGGCCCCACAGCCCTTGGTGCTCCTGGGCTTGTGGCCGCGTCCTCCATCCTCTGCTCCGTCCTCACGTGGCTCCTCCCTGGTGTCTGTCCACACGGCCTCTTCTTTCAAGGACATCAGTATTCACCCCCCTCCTGACTCGACTACATCTGCATAGACCCTATTCCTAGATGAGGTCACATTTATAGGTGTGGGGGTGGACGTGGGTCACAGTTCAGCCCACAGCACCTTCCACATGTCAGGTGCTGGGAGGCCTGCGCCCCAGGCCCCACGGCCAGTAAGGCCAGGAGGGAATGGACTTCTGGAAGCTCACACATGTCGTGGGTTTCTACGAATCACATTCATGAGATGGGGTCTAAAACATTGTCCAGTGAGAAGAGAACCACTTTCTGACCAAACGCACCTGTTGCCCCCTCCCCACCCCTGCCCTCAGTCCCACCAGCTCCCCTGGGGCGGAATGCACCTGTTGCCCCCTCCCCACCCCTGCCCTCAGTCCCACCAGCTCCCCTGGGGCGGAATGCACCTGTTGCCCCCTCCCCACCCCTGCCCTCAGTCCCACCAGCTCCCCTGGGGTGGAATGCACCTGTTGCCCCCTGCCCACCCCTGTCCACAGCCCCACCCTCCCGTGGGCGGTGCGCGCCAGGACAGGGCAGGTCCCCACAGCCTCAGCCTGGTCTTGCAGGAGGATGGGTGGCACGGTGCAGGAGGGATGCTGGGAGGGCCCATGGGGCTGACTCCCACACGGGCGCCCCTGCGGACAAATGTCAGAGGTGTCGTGAGCGCAGGGAGACAGCAAGCCCCTGCCCCACCAGTAGGAGATGTACGCGCACTCGGGTCCTCGGGTTCCTTAGGTTCCTCGGACTCTCGAGAGCACAGTGACACCCCACAGGCCTGTGTGAAGGCCCCTCAGGGGTGGGGGACTCCAGACCTGCCCCCTCCCCACATCAGCGTGGCCGTGAACACCTGTCCCGAAGCCTCTGGGGATGGGCTTCGACCTGGTCCTTCTCTGGGCGGCCTTTCTCCACACGCTGGGGACACACCATGCGTCCCACTAAACCGCCACGGGACATTCGGCCAGGACATGAATTTTCAAATTAAAAATGAAATTAAATTTCAAATAATTCCCACTGCTGTTGTATTATGTCATGATAATGCTCTAAAGGAAGGGTTTTATATTCAGTCTGTTTTGTACCTGCTCACGAACTGTGCGCATCCTCAAGGTCAGAGGAAAGAGGGTGGCCCCTTCCAGGCTGCTCTTCGCCTTTATTTCCTGGCTGGGACATGTCCTCTGTCTCCCGCGGTGCGTGGGGAGCGCCTGAGGGCTTCTCGTTGTTGCTTGCAAGCTTCCCACAAGGACAGAACTCCGGTGTCTCCCCCTCTCCTTGTAGGGACACCAGTCCTACAGGATGAGGGCCCCACCCTGTGACCCCATGTCACCTGATCCACTCCCTAAAGGCTCCATCTCCAAACATAGTCGGACTGGGGGATTGGGCTCCAACATAGGCTTTTTGGGGGACACATTCTGTCCATAAAGACCATCTTTGCTGCGCCGTCTTCAAGTCTCTCCACACTGCACCCTCACTCCCTGGCCTCTCCAAGGAAGGCCACGTGATTACACCCTAAGAATGTTGTCTCTCCAGGGGGAGCTCTGAACCCCGGGCTCTAGGACCGTGCTACAAGGCCGTCTTACTTAGGGATACGTGCTATTAATTCAGCAATTAATTTTCTCTTTTTCACTAAATTCTTGTCCCTATAGCCTTAATAGGACTGATTATTCATCAATATTAAAGTGGCAAATTCATTATATTCTAATGATCTGACATCAAATATTAAATCTCATTATACGATTGGCCGGGGATTTATGGCCACTATTAGCTAGCTCAGGTGAGCAGCTCATGTCCCACAGCGGCCGCCGGAAGGCCCATGGTTTGCGTCCCTGCTTCCCACGGACGCTGGCAGCAGGGGCGTCGGGAGGAACCTGCGTGTCTTCAGGGCGGAGGGAAGGAGGCCTGGGGGGAATGCTCTTCTTCGCGGCTTTCCCCAGGCACGAGGGCCATCCTGCTCTCTTGGAGGGTGACCGTGCTGGACGTCAGGAGGAACACCGTCTCAGACCCAGGAGGCCTCCTGGAAGTTTCCGGAGCTCACTATTTTCTCCCTGAATCCGGTGGCTTTCTGCCTGGGAGGACCTCCCACCTCCCACCTGCCTTCAGGCTTGTGCCTCCTCAGCACTATGTCCACCGCCCCAGCCCACGTGGTGGCAGGGCCACGGTGTGATGTCCACGTCTCCCACGGTCTGGGGAGGGGTGGCCCCACTGCATCCTGCTCTCTTGGGCTGGCACCTTGGCAGGAAGTCGGTGCCCCGTCAGTCTCCCTGTGGCCTCCTCTGCATCCGCGGCCGAGCGGCGGGACCGTGGGCTTCCCCGCAGCGGCAAGTCCCTGAGCAGCCGTGCAGAGCTGTCCCACCAGGCACATCGCCGCGAGGGCAGGTGAGCGTCCATGGAAACCTGGAAAGCGTCCTCCAAACGTGCACCCTGCAGTCCTGCAGGAAGGCTGCCGCCCCAGCCCGCCACGGCAGAATGGGCAGGCACGGCGCGGGCGAGCTCAAGGCTCTGGGTCCCCTGTGGAAACCAGTGACACGTGTCCCCTCCCCAGCGGCACTGCCCGAGGGAGGGAGGTGATGGTTGGGCAACACGAGATGTGTGCAGGGGTGTCAGGCAAAGTGCCAGCCGAGGTGGCATTCCCCTTATGCTCCTCCCATCAGGGCACCCAGCAGGTGCATCCGCTCGGGGCCACGGAGCCTTGGGGAGCCCCACACAGCCCTCACTTGCAAAATCAGCAGCAGCAAGAGGGGGAGGAAGGGCACCTGAAGCAGGGGCCTTGCAGAGGAGGGGCCAGAAGGTGGAGGGCTGCCTGTGCAGGGCTGCCCGCTGCGGCCCATGGACCGTCCCCACACCTGCCCGGGGAACAGCTGCCTGGGCGTGCTCCGTGCTTGCACATCCTCGCCTGGACCCCCCATAGTGGGCGTCGTCACCCCTCGCCTGGACCCCCCCACTCAGATTATGTCCTCACCTGGTGTTTGGGGACCGTCCACTGCCTGGGGCGTCCCCTCAGCTTCACGTCCTGTGCTGCATTTCCGCCTGTTCTCTGAAAACACTGAGGATCTTAAGCTCTCTCCTGAGAATCCTGCGGGGCCCTGACAGGACTCCTGTTCTCTACCTGGAAGGCCCCCCTCTTTCTCATACCCTCCCCGAGCCGCTGTCAAAGCAGAGACCACCAGGGTTGGGAGGTTGTGGAGAAAGTGGGTGAAACTTGGTCTGCTTGACAAAGGGCTCTTCCCACTCCATGGTCGGCGAGCAGGTGCCGGGGAGGAGGGGGCTGGCAGGGCGGCTTGGGCGGAGGGAAGGGCTAGCAGAGCTAACAGTGTGAGCACAGAGCGGGCAGGTTGGTGACCTCGATGACCTGGCTGGAGCTGGTTCAGCGGGGGGACAGACCAATTTGGGGGGAGCGCAGGTTCTAAACTCACCTCCAAACACCTGTGTTCCCCTCAGCCTCCCGCAGTAGCCACCCACTGGGTCATGGAGGAGAGGGACGCAATCGCCCAAGCTCCCAGCGCTTATCAGGGACCCCAAGTGCAGCCCAAGCCTGGCCAGCCCCACAGCAGCCCAGGCTCCTGTCCGTTCAGGAGGGGACTGTGGTGGAGGGGCCCCCGATCCTGACGTCATGTCTGCATTTTCCCAGTGGCCTCAGCTGGAGGTGCTGGTCCCTCCCTGTTCTTGGTGGGTGCAAGCTCGCGGTGCATTCATTCACTGAGAGGAGGACCTCAACCCCCACGATGTGCCAACCGCTGTGCCGAGTTCGACATGGTCACGGTGGCCACGACCCGGGCCCTGCTTGTCATTGTGGGTGCCCGTGTCACCCACCAGGTTTGAAGACTCTGCAGTGTCATAGAAATGCAAGATTTCCATCATCACTGTTACATATTTCTGGGAACACAATCGCTAAGACGAAGTCGTGTCTCCTGTGTGCAAATGAGGAAGCGTGGCACTTTCCAATTTACATGGCATATTTCTTGTTCTCAAATAGGACCTGAGAACAGCTGTTTTGAATGAGAGCTATCTCTGAGCACCCCACTTGGGCAGCTCTCACCGTGAATTAGCGGGGCACACATGTGCACAGAAGCACGAATTCTTCCGGCTCCTGAGTTCTGTCCGTCGTCTCTGCGCATCTCCTTGATGAGCACCAGCTAGGAAACGCACAGGCCAAACGGCCAGCTCTGAACGAACACACCCCAGAGCTCAGGAGCTGGAAAACCAGCTTCCGAGGCGATGGGCTCCTGTTTTCGATGAGCTGCAGATGCCCTGCGTGGAGGCCCGCAGCTTCCCAGAGCAGATGGAAAGCTGATGATAACTCAGGCTTTGCCATGGGGAGGACAGCTTACTGGAGCAGGTCCATCCTGGATCCCCAGCAGGCTCCCGGGGAGTGTGCAAATCTGGTTTGCCTTGGAATTACCAGCATCACGCCACAGTAAGGCTGCGCGCTGTCTGCGACTGGAAGCCACTGGGGGTATGAATGTCAGGAGGCTCGCGAACAGAGGCAGAGGTGTGGGGGCAACCGTGGCCCTGGGGGGAGGCTGGACACACAGCCCGCGAATGCACCTCTGTAATTGGCCCCGCCTGCAGTCCACTTTGGATGATGAGGTTTGAAAGGCAGGGTTCAATTATGAAAAGAAGAACACCCGGGGAACACATGGAGATAGAAGAAATGCAGAATCCTCTGCAGAAATTGAGCCGCCTCCGGAACTTACCTGGTAGCTGGAAGCAACTGGTTTTATTCCCAGAGGGGCCTGGGGGTGGGGCTGTTGTGATCCTGGTGGGTAAGGGGCACCATGGCTGAGCCCACCCGGCCCCCACCTTAGGGAAGAAGCGGCTTGAACAAAGGTGGGTGCACAGCTGCCCCATCCCGCAGAGCGGCAGCCCACGACCCCTCGTGGCTCAGAAGAGTGAGTGACGGGTGGATGCCCAGGAAAAGCACCGCTTCCTCGGGCACTTGGGGCCCCAGGGACTGGGGTCGGCGCAGCAGGAAGAGGTCACCCCCAAGGCAGTGTTTGTGGACGCTCGGTGAGACGGGAAGCAGCTGTCCCTTTGCACATGGGGGCCTGTGTGTCTCCTCCACGCCACATCCTCTCCGTCCAGGGCGGGTGGCCTGTCCCCAGACCGAGGAGGCAAACTGGGCTGGCAATGGCTCTATGGGCCCCACAGTCACCCGCCCAGGGGGTGATCACGGCCTGGAAATCTGACTCCCCCCAGCTCTCCCTGGGACCGACCCTCCACTGTCAGATGAGGCTCTGGAAGTGTCACCCACTTGGGATCCGCAGGCCTCCTCCTGGTTCCACCGTCTGACCCAGGGCTTGGGCTCTGTGTGAGGGGGAGACAGTTCGTCCGGCGAGTCTGCCTGGTGATAGTGGGCCACGGCTGCATGCCTGGATCTAGCACAGCGCCCAGTCCAGTGCGGGGAGACTGCGGGACTCTCCTCCTCCAGAGCAGGAGTGACCCATCTTCCCTGGGCCCTGGAGCACCACTGCCCACTGGCCCCTCTCCCCCCGGCCAGTGAAGGCCCTCAGTAACCACGACAACATGCCACCCCACTCCGGTCCCCCCTCCCCTGCACAGCTCTGAGCTGCCATTCTTGAGGGGGGTGGGCTCCATCCGTGGGTTAGGTTCCCCGAGGGAGCTGCAGGTACCGGGAGAGAAGCTAGTCTGCGGACCATCCCTGGGAATGTGCGTTTTCTCAGCACTGTTACAGAGAAATGGATCCGTCTTCTCTAAGAAAGCCTGAATATTGCCTGCTGGGCACAGAGAAGGTCACAGGGCTCTCCGAAGCAGGGAAAAGTCCCTTGGATGTTTGCAGCAAAACTAGCTCAGTGTGCAGGGGATGAACAGAATGCATTCCACCCTGGGGAGTGTGTGTGTGTGTGCGTGCACACACGTGTGAAGTGTTTCTGGCTGGGTAAGCGTGTTACCAGCAGAGGTGTGCAGTTTCAGCAATGGTTACGAATATGGGTGTTTGAAACAGTAGACAACAGACCATGTTAAGCATCGTATGCTATCAAAATATGGCTTTTGAAAATCTGGGTCTTTACAATTTTTGACAATCGTTTTCTAGTTTTTAATCTCCCACGACCATGAGGTATTAAGTATAAAATTTTAGTTTCGTAATTAAGAGTTGTTTATATGACCCTGGGATACAATCAGCAACTGCAGCAGACACACTCTTCAGAGAATTACTGAATCACGTCTTGTGACGTGTATCTTATATTCAGAAGATGTAATTTTTGTATTTCGGTTATTACACTTCAACTCCAGAATTTCTATTTGATTCTTTTCATTAGTTTCTCTCTCATTATTGATATTCTCTATTTGATGAGATATAATTCTCATGCTTTTATTCAATTTTCTTAGACAAGTTTTCCATTAGTGCTCTGAACACATTTATAATAACTGATTTAAAAGCTTCATCTAGTAAATCCAATGTCTGGGGCTCCTCAGGGGCAGTTTCTATTAACTGTTATTTCCCCTCCTGCATATGGGCCATAATTTCCTATTTCTTGGTGTGTTTCATAATTTTGTGTTGAAGACTGGGTATTTTAAATAATACAATGTAGCAAGTCTGGCCGTCAGATGCTTACCCCTCCCACCCCAGCACAGAGTCTGTTTAGCAACTTCTCTGGATTAATTCTGCAAGTTTTGTTCTCTTTATTGCGTGTGGCCACTAACGTCTTTGCTTGGTTAACTTGGAGATCAGCTGATGATTCCACAGAGATTTCCTAATGATCTTGAACCAATGTCTCCCAGCCTTTGCTGAGGGGTCCCATGCATCTGTTGGAGCATACCTCCAATGCTTAGCCAAACCACTGATAACTCTGCTTAGTCTTCTCTTCCTGCTGTGCCAAGCCTCAAGGTCAGCCCAAGGTGAGAAATGAGGGTCTTCTCAAGTCTTTCTGAGCATTAGCACAGCCCTGCACATGCATGTGGTCTCCTAAATTTCCAGGAGTATGACGGCAGTTTTCAAGCCCTCTACAGACATATCATTCTCCAGATTTCTCCTTGCCCTTCTTAGCCGTCCCCCCCCCCCACCCCGGTACCACCACCTCAGGAAGCTGCAATATTGAGTAATCGCTGTGAGTTGTTTTCAACAAATATGCTAGACAGAGGACTGTTTGCCTACCTTTGTCTCTGAGTCAGGTCAAACATAGAGAAGTCTTCGGAGTGCAACTTTTCAGGGACTTGGCAGACAGATCGAATAGTGACAATTCTCTGGGGAGAGTTTTTGGGGCGTTTAGCCCATTTTGCCCCTAGTCGCTGCTTGGTGGCTGGTTTCCACAGCTACCATAGTTGTGAGGCTTCTTTTTTTTTTTTTTTTAAGATTTATTTATTTATTTTGATGAGGGCAGGGGCAGAAGGAGAGGGAGAGACAGTCTTAAGCAGGCTCTGTGCTGAGTGTGGAACCTGACTCGGGGCTCGATCTCACGACCTTGAGATCACGACCTGAGCTGAAACCAAGAGTCAGACACTTAACCGACTGCACCACCCACATGCCCCAGGTTGCTGGTTTTTAATCCTACCAAGAAGTCGGGAAGAGGAAGATGGGAATAAATTACAATGTCACAAAGCCCATTGTTTACTCAAGATTCAACCAATTTTCTTGGATAATTACTCCTCAGTAGTAATGTGGATGTTATCCCCAATGTCAGTGGCAAAGTCAGAAGACCGTCAGGGTCACTGCTGGGAATTACTAATCAATGGTGGTCTTCCTAGGAGTGGGAGATAGACTGTCTCTTTGTGTGTTGCTCAATTTAATAACAAATGAAAATTGAAGTCTCACAAGCAGAAGGATAATGTTGGCCCCTTCAGTGGAAAATCATGATTCCCCACTGAGTGTGTATCTAAGTCAGCTCTCAGGTCCGGAGCCAGCTGAGGGACGGAGAGGCTTCCCTTTGAGGAAGGAGTCAGAATGGCCATTGCAAGCATCTGTGGTGCATACCTCTCTAGGACTTCTCCAAAAGGTGCTGTAGATACTTGCCAGGGTTCTTCTACAACAAGGAGAAAATACTCATTGTCTTCGTGTCACGGCTGGTGACGGAGTCTGAGTTTGTACACATGTGAGTGGACGCGAAAGGCCATCGCGCTCTTCCAGTCACACGTGGGTGGCCTTTGGGGCAGTTCCAGCTTTGTACGGCCCAGTGGACCCATGTTTCTTGGTTTGCCCTAAGTGAACGACTGGGACATAGTTTTGGCTCCGAGACGTGCAGGGCAGAGGCTGATATGACCGGAGGGACCAAGCCGAAGGCGTGTCGCTGCTCCCTCCTCTGACCAGGACACCGCGTAGTAGTCCTAGGACTACCTCCAACAGCAGCACGCCTGATCCTGGGAGGACCAGAGAGCTACCAGCCACCGTCACGTTTCCCTGCTCAGTCACTCTGTCCTTCTCGAACGCCGGTGGATCTCGGTTGGATCCTAAACTTAACTAAACAATAGTCCCCACTGCAGAGCTTTCCCACCAGCTGTGTTTATTGAAGCAGATCAACACCTTCTCTGGCGCCTGGCATAGACGTTTACAACCACGCACACGTCTTCTCCAGAGACCTCACTGCTTGCCTGCATGTGCTTGGTGTACCGTGTAGATGCGCCAAATGCTTTTCTCCCCAATCTTCATCAGTACGGAGGATCAGAACACTTTGTCTTTATGTGACAAGCATTTATCCTCTATTGTTCGGGGTTATGCTAACTCTGTTGCTTTCTGGAAAAATAGATTCTGAAGGTACATTGATCATCTGGGTTTCCTGCAGAACAGAACCCTGATCCACTCTGTTGGTTGTATGATGCGAGGTGGACCCAAGAGTGGGGGGTGCCGAGTTCCCTTGGGCCCTACTGGTCATAATGCATTATTACTATTATTGATACATTGATTGACACGAATTTTAAATAGAATTTTGCACTGATATTCCTAAATGATATTTAGAGTTTTGATAATTTTGCTATGTTTTTATTCAGTTTTGTTTTTAGAGTTATACTAATCATATAAAATTCAAAGGAGAGTTATTCTTACAAAATACTTCCATGTTCTGGAATATTTTAAATAACATGGATTAATCTGTTTTTACTTCAGGAGATTAGATGAAAATCAGTTTGAATTTCAGTTTAAATGCGTCTAATCCTTGTGATTTTCTTCCATGGTAGATCTTTAATGAGTTTGCTAATTTTTTTTTTTTTTACAGTAATTGGCCTATTCAAGTTTTCCACTTCTTCTGGGATACGTTTAGTTACTTCTTTATATTTCTAAGAAATGATCTCTTTTTCTACATTTATAAATGTTTCTGTAGAGTTAGATACATTATTACCTTATAATTATCTCAATTTTCCCTTTATGTGTGATTATTCTTATGTTTGTCCCTCATGCCCCGCCTCTCTCACTCTCTCCCCCATAATTAGCTTATGAAGGTTTAACTTCAAAGAATCAGATTTGAATTAAGCACTGTTTTCTACTTATTTGGTTTATTATGTCAATATTTTCGCTTTCATGTTTGTTCAATTCATTTTCCTAATTTATGGGTTTGTTCTGTTACTTTCCTAACGTTTTCAGCAGAGTACCAAATTCCTTTTGTCTTTATTTTTCTTTAAAAGTAATGAAACTGTGTTAAGACACCGCATTTTCTTTTAATAAAGCTTTCCCTGGGTCCAGACGACTTTGGCATGAAATCTTCTCCTTTTCAAAGCTCCCTGGGTACTTTTTCATTTCTTTTTTGATTAACTCTCTGATCCGAGGATTTCTATAAGTAAATTTCTTATTTTCAAGCCCTTAAGATATTTTTGGTCTTCTCTTCATTATTATGATGAATTTTACCTTTTTAATGATCAGATTGTAGGACCAGCAAAGTTTCTACTTTCATTTTAATTGTT
Organism: Halichoerus grypus; assembly: GCF_964656455.1. NCBI lineage: Eukaryota > Metazoa > Chordata > Mammalia > Carnivora > Phocidae > Halichoerus > Halichoerus grypus. The sequence continues at coordinate 177,877,303 of NC_135717.1, read as the reverse complement.
TCAAAAGGTTTCATGTGAGGCTGAGCACGTGACCAAGTTTTGTAAATAGTTTCTGCAAGTGAAATCGCTGCTTCTTTTTGAAGGACGCCAATGTGCAAACTGCTTGGTGCTTGTGTGGTTGGTGGTGGTGAAGATGTCCACAAATCTATTTGATCAGGTTTAGTGGTTATTCACTGAGATTTCTCTATGTCTCCATTTACTGGCGCTTCATCATATCCTAGGTCTGCACAATAATAAAGCAGGTGCAGGGAAGTCTCACTGCAATATTGATTTTATCAAGTCCTCTCGAATTTCTAGTAGCTCTTGCTACTAAGACTCACTCACATTTATCATGTGCTGAGTGATTTCTGGAGTAACTCCCGTGGTCCTCACAGGAGCCCCCTGTGTCAGGAGCCCCGCTGCGGGCATGAAGACGGAGGACGTCGTGCAGCCCCCGTCGGCCGTGCAGAGCTTCCCGCCAGCGTTCCTGGTGGACCCCTCACCGGCCGCCCCTCGCTGCTGGCCCCGCTATTGAAGCACAGAGTGTGAAGATCAGAACTTCTTCATGAAGTTCGCCTTTTATTATTTTGTAGGTCTATCCCTCTTTGTGTCACTTAGTATTTCTTTTTTGTAGAAGCAATTTGAAGAGCTTTACTGAGGTATAATGATACAGTGTACATGTTTAACAGATACCATCTGATGACTTTGGACACATGCAAACCTGTGACCCATTGCAGTGGAGGGGGCAGACACATGCCGCTCTCCCCAAAGATTCCCTGCAGCCCCCTTCTCTGCGGCAAGAACACGTAACACGAGATGTACCATCTCAACACGTTTCATGGTGCACGCGACTGCGCTGTTGACGGCGACGCTGTTGTAGAGAGCCCGATCACCTGGCGTACCTGAAACCTCGTGCCGCCAGCTCCCCGCTCCCCACTCCCTAGAGCCTGCTGATCGCTAACCTGCTCGTTGCTTCTGGGAGTTTGACTATTCAAATCGCCTCATCTAAGTAGATCATGTGGCATTTCCCTCCGCGACCGACTTACCTGGTTTAGTGTTATTTTTTGAGACTGAATACTCTCCCACTGTACGAATATGCCATGTTTCCTTTAGCCATTCGTCTGTTGATGGGCATGTTCGGCTGGTTCCATATCCCAGCTGTCGTGAATAGTGGGCAGGAAACACGGGGGAGCAGAAACGTCCTTGAGATCCTGCTTCCGATTATTTCGATACAGACCCAGAAGTGGGGTTGCTGGATCTATGGTTCTTTTATGTTTAATTTTTTGATGTACTGATGAATGCGGAGCATTTCAACCTTAAATTTTGTTTTGCCTTTGTTAACTAACTTCCATACAGTACGTATTTTTCTTCCGTTCCTCACTTACCAGCGTTTTAATCAGCAAACGTTCCCTGTTGCCTGTTACTGTTGCTGATTCTCTTGTCATCTGCTGAGCCTCCGTATTTCTTCCTTTATTTCTGGCAATTTTTTTAAAGATTTTATTTATTTATTTGAGAGTGAGAGAGCGGGTGCACATAAGCTGGGGGAGAAGTAGAAGGAGAGGGAGAAGCAGGCTTCCCGCTGAGCAGGGAGCCCGACGCGGGACTCGATCCCAGGACCCTGGGGTCATGACCTGAGCCGAAGGCAGATGCTTCCCCGACTGAGCCACCCAGGCGCCCCTATTTCTGACACTTTCTTAGGGCTTCAGTCGGCTTCTCCTTCTCTCGTGTTCTGTACAGACCGACTTTGTTGTTAATTAAAACCAGAAGCACAGTCTCTAAAGGGGACGACCGTCCACTCACGCAGGCGTAATGACCGCCACGTTTGGCGCTATCGTTCGCCGTATACATTATGTTTATTATGCATTTTACCTGCTTGTATTTGCAGGTTTGATCAAATGATTGTTTATTACATTTTCTCCAATGGTTATTTTTTCTATTTGGAAGCTCCACTGAAATTATTCCCTCAGAATTTGCATTCTCTGTCAGGGGAGTTTTTCTGTGAGTGGAAAACATGATGCAGCGACCTCGCTACGGTCTTCTGTCCCCTCGGCCAGGGAGGTGACGGGCTCCACGCTTCTTCCCTCCACGACTCTCTCCCACTAATGAGACCTTTCAGATAGTTTTGCTCTTTCCTCCCCTCCTCCTCAACCTTCTAGATTGTGTAAAATCTTTTTATTTCTGGACCATTATTAGAATTTCCATTTTAGCTGCCAATTGCATTTCTCCTTATTTAGCCGACAGATATACTCCCATGTAAGAGATGTTGTAGGAACAAGGGTGCTCATCGCAGTGTGCTTAGTAAAAGTTAATTATTAGAAATGACCCAAATGTCCACCAATAGGAGGCTGATTATATAAATTACGGTGTATTCATGCCATTGAACTCTGTGGAGCTGTTAAACATAACTAGAAAGCTTTTCATAACTTCTATAGAAATATCTCTAGGTGGAATTTTAAGTGAAAACAGCAAAGCACGGCCTGATGTATATAACATGTTCCTTTATTTCATTTGCGGGGCGGGGAGCATGGGATGATGAGTTTGCTTCTGGAAAGACACAAGCATGAGCTACACTTTGTGCATCTGAGCCAAGGAGCTGGCGCGGCCCCTCCTGGGCCCCCAGACCGGCTCCTCCGTCGTTGGCTGGGACTCCCGCGAGTGCTTTCCCCGAGGAAGCGAGCAGGTGGTGCCTTCTGCGCTGATGTCATGTTGTCTGGGGGGGCTTGGGGGCCCAGGGGTCGGGACATGACCTGCGTTGCCTCTGACCTCTGGTTCGACGGACATTTGCCCTGTAACCTTGCCTGTGTTTTGTTCTTTCCACCCCAAGCGTGCCCCCCTTTCCATCCTTACCACTGGGGAATTAGACAGGGAAAGCCTGGACGGGACCCCTGGCTGCCTGCAGGCTGTGAGCCTCGCCCCGTAGGGTTCGGAGGTGGCCCCCTGCAGCTCGCTCACCTGGGCCTCTCCCCGGTCCTCTCCTGTGGCGGTCGGATGCGAACCGCTCCCACCTCCCGACTCCCCAGGAGATTCCCACTCTTGCCTCGCACGAGCTCCGTGTTCTGCTGTTTGGTTGGTAGGAACCTTGGGGTTTGCACCGCGGGGCACCAGCCCTGGGTCCTCACGTTCAAACACGAGTTTTATTTTGCAGGTCGTTTCCCCTAGGAAGTCTCATTCAGGTTTTATCTCACCGTCCTCCAGGATCCTCTTTCCTGCCTCCCGTCTTCAATCCCTGGCCCCCTGAGATGGCCCATCACGGGGCATTTTGGGGCTGGGGGTGACAGTGGAGCGCCATCAGCCTCTGGGCCAGGCCTCCCACCTGCTCACCCCCCACGGCTTGTGGGGCCAGGATGTCAAGACTCGCTGCCGGGTCTCATGTGGAGGCACCCATCCCAGGAGTCCTCGGTGAGCTCTGGCCGATATCTCTGGAGGATTCGATGTCAGGGGCCCCGACAGAGGCTTCCAGGTTCAGCCCACCTCCCGGGACCCCAGACCTGAGCTCTGCCTGGATCCCAAGAGCTCATGGCACCGAGCCGCTTCCTGGCCATCAGAAGAGGACAGATGAGAACTGGACAGGAGGGCCAGCACTGCCTGGCCCTCCCAGCACCCTGCCCTCCGTCGGCGCCGTCCGCAGAACACGGGGGCCGAGGCACCACTGAGCCCTTCCTGACCGTTGTCGTAGCTGCCCCCACAAAGCACATGCTCTTGTCAACCCCACGCGGGGGCGAGGACCCTTGGAGCAACAACGCTGTCTTGGCGGAGTCAGGGAGAGGTCTGTCCACACGGGCCTGGGCACCAGAGCTTGTCTGGGAGGAACTAATGGGTCATTGTTGTCTGCTCGTCATGCCTCTTCCCCGGCCACGTCCCTGGATTAGGCCGGGGGGCCTCCAATGGCCCCCCAGTTCCCCTGCATCTCTGCCAAGATACATTTTATTACTGACCCGGAGCACAGCCCAGGTCCCTGAACAAAAATCTCCAGTCGTGCCAAGCTGATCTTTTATTGTTGCTATTAAACATTTATTAAATTCTCCGCACCTGCCAAAGCCGGGGATGATAATGGGGGGATGAGTGAGGGCCCACGCTTTGGCAAATGACAGCACGAATTACCTCGTCACGGCGGCCCTGGGGTCAGGCAGAGAGAGGGGCTCGGGGGATGCTGGGCAGGAGAAGAGAAGCATGGGGACGGCGCGTGTGGACGGGACGGGGGCGTGCAGACGGGACAGGGGTGTGGGGACGGGGTGGGGGGGCCCATGGCAGACAGGAGGAGCGCCCTTGGGGGTCGCCAGAGAGGAGCCATCCCCAGGACCTCACGGCTGCGGCCGGGGTGCGGGCCGGGGTGCGGGCTGGAGCAGGGCCGGGGTGGGTGCTGGCCAGGGAGGCCATGGAGAGAGTGAGCCTGTCCTGCGGGAGGCGCCGTGCTGTTCCCGTCTCTGCAGCGCGGGCCACGGTGGCTGGCGTCTGTCCTGCTGCCAACCCCAGGGGACCCCACCTACATCAGAGTCCCCGGGAGGCCTTGGGGGCTGCCTGAGGTCACAGGACATGGACAGGAAGGGCCGACCCTCCGGGGCTTGCCCGCAGGCTCTCCTGCTCCCCAGAGCCGGGCCACCCCCCTGCAGACGCTCTCTCCCCAGATGATGCCCTCGACACGCTAACCAGGTCAGTCCCCGGCCAGAGTGCGCTGAGCTTGCCCGTGTGGCCCAGGATGGTTCCGGTGGCAGCAAGGGCAGAGTCCCACCTGTCACGTCTGCCATCCATGTGTACCTTGGGGGCCAGAGTGAGTTCTGTGGGAGCTGGGGTCATGGAGCCGGTCACCACACATCCCGTGGCTTCCAGGCGAGCTGTCCGTGGACCCTCAGTGTGACTCCGTGAACGACTGTGCCCTCCCATCATGGGCTCTTCGTCAGGGTGACCGGCATGTCTTCATCCACACCGTGGACACCACCACGGCTGGGGGTCAGCCGCAGCCTGGCCCTCCCGGGCCCCTGCAGTCACGGAGTCATCAGACTCACGGTGAAAGTGAAGTGAGCGGAGAGCCCACGCTCTGCGTCCCGAGCCACCCCGAGCCCCTGCAGACCATTCCCTTAGAATCTGTCCTGGCCATTTCCCTTCTAGCAGAGAGACAGATGCTTTGTGGGGCCCACCAAGGCCCGAGCATGCGGAGACTCTCCCCAGTGCGCCATGGCCGAGCGCCGCCGGGAGGCCGTGTGCTGGGCACGTCACCCTGGTTGTGACCCGCGGCAGCTCCTGGAGCAGGTTCTGCCACGTTCCTTCATGTTCTGGGGCCGGACCAGCCTGGAGTGGGCGCCACGCTGCCCGAGCCGCCCGCCCACCCCGAGCCGAGGAATCAGAAACACGGCTGATCAGAGTCCAGCAGGACCGGAGCCTTCAGCAAATCCTCCGTGTTTCATGGAGGGCTTGGGGGGCCGGGGGAGTCTCTATGGGGACAGATATTAGGTTAGTTTTTTAAAATAAGCTTTTTGTTTTGGAATAATTTTAGATTTAGAGAACACTTGCAAAGCCCGCTTGCAGAGACGGTGGCCCGGCTCCCACATCACCCACGGTCTGTCAAGACGAAGGAATGGCCTTGGCCGGTCACTGCGAACTGCTCACCCATTCTTGACGCTCCGCAGAGACTTCCTTCCAGCTTTATGGGGACCGACCGTAGCGCCCGACGTCCAGGGGTGCGGGGTGTTGGTTCGGCACGCTCACAGGCTGCAAAGCAATGAGCGCGCGGCCTCGCACACCTCCATCCGCCACGGCCCGCCCTGCCCTGGCCTGCGGCCCCACGGACTAGCTCCTCCACTCTGCTCTCCCTCCGTCTGAGCCTTTGCCCCCGATCCCTCTGTGCTTGGGGGTCCCCCTCCCCCAGCTCGCATCTTCCCTTGGACAATGCCACTCTCATCCTACAGTCTCCGCAGGGTGGGTACCACCTCCGCCAGGAAGCCCCCCTAGCCCCACCTGTCTGGGCTGGGCTCGATGCCCCTCGGGGGTGCTCCCACGACTCCAGGGCCCGGTCCTCCTTAGCTGAGACACAGAGGACGCCCAATGCTGCTGGCCACAGGGCCACTGGGACAGATGACAGACGCACGGACACGTGGTTAAACAGCCCGCCTCTGTGGCTCATGCAGGCCTGCGGGGGTCGGTCGGCGTCCATGGCCCGGTGTCCACCCCGAGGCGGGACCCACGGGTGGCGGCAGTGACGGCGGCGGCCACCGGGGGGCACTGTTGGCCAGTGCTGGACCTGCACTTGCGTGGGGTCGGCCAGAGCCCTGTTTCTGCCAGATTCATTTGCTGGGAGCTGCTGGAGGCCACGGAACGAGGGGCCCCGCGGGGGGACGGAGGGACTACGGGGACCAGGAGCTCCCAGAAAGGCAGCTGGGGCCTCTGAGGACTGCCTCTCTGGGGGTCAGGCAGCTGGGAGGCGGGGAGCAGCTTCACGTCCCCTCCCGCCTCACCTGGAGACCCTGGCCTGCCCTCTGTCCCCGCTGCCCCTCCAAGCCCCTGGCCGGCGGCACCTCTGGGCCCTCTGCAGCCGTGGGACCCTGCCCTAGGAGGGGCTGGCAGACAAGGAGACTTGGGGGTCGGGGTGTGTTGGGCTGCATGCACTTCCAGCGCAGCTTGGAGGGTGAGCTGGGGCCCAACCCGTCCTTGGAGCCCCCTGCCTGCAGGGTGACAAGCAAGGCATCCCCAACCACCCTCCACCCTGGGCCACTGCTGCCTGGTCTCTGCTGTCCTGGCTGGGCCCCTGCCCAGGATGGCCACGCTGAGTGGACACGGGGAAGGCACTGTGGGTCTTGGGGTCCGCAGGCTCTCCCCTGGGCTGCTTCCCCACACGTGTGTGCATGTGCCTGCGTGCATGCATGTTTGTGTGTGCTTGTGTTCGTGTGTATAAACACACGCATGCTTGTGTGCATGCATACACGCACACACGTGCACAAAGCATGTACGTTTGCATGTGTTTGCATGTCGATGTGTCTGCGTGTGTTCATGCATGCATGCATGTGTGTTTGTGCAAACGTGTGCGTGTGTGCATTCTCCCTCTCCCCCTGGATGACAGGCTCCCTGAAACCACACCTGACCCTGTCTCTCCCTCTCTGCTCTCTGCCTGGGTTCCAAGTGCAGAGCTCAAATCACAAGCAGCAGATCCACGAAGTGGGGTGACCAGCTGGCTCTCCACGGTGCCTCCGTGGGCTGCAGGGCTGAGGTCAGATCCCTCCCTCGCTCGGTGGTCCCCCAGGGGCACTGAGCTCCAGACCACGATGCCCACGTGCACAGCCCCTCTCCTGACCCACATCCCCATTCAGTGGCTGCTTCCTCCTTCCTAGTGAAACTGCTGTTCTCCCGCACTGGATCCTAGACTTCTGTCTCTCCCAAGCCTGGTGGAAATTAATTACTTGCTCTGACCAGGCTGATTCTTTCCCGATTGTCTGCAGGATGAGGAGCTTCCCTCCCAGAGGCCTCTGAGCCTCTCCGAGCCCCCCTCGTCCAGGGCCAGAGACATGGCTGTATTGCTGCTCTGTGTCCAGCACCCCTTGGCAGACAGCTTTGCGAGGCAGCCACCCGTGGCCCCGTGGCCCAGCTCGACCATTGCCTAGGAAAGAGAGGATGATATCCAATCTGCAGAGAGTCACTCTTAATTCACTGCATTTCCTTCCTGAAATAGACCTTTCGCGTGGGAAGGAACCTCTAATTCCAGCCCATCCCATGTTCCACGCCAGGTCGGTGGGCACCGGTGCTCGGTGTCTCACGACAGCAGGTCAGCGGCTGCTTTTATCTCTGTCCATTGGGGCAAAGTGCTCTGCGCTTTATGGTTCTGAAACACGCGTGGGCCCTCTGTGAGCTGCATGGGCTCATCCGTGCAATCCTGTTTTAATCTCAAAACACCAAGCACGGGAGACAGACGTGTCCTCCCTTTCCGGGTGACAGAGCAGGAGCCCGAAGAAGGCGGGTCGTCTGCAGGGAGAGAGGAAGCGTGTGTGTCCCCTGAATTGGAGGCCTCAGGGCACCCCTGCGCACAGCTGACCTGAACCTGACGGGGTCAGAGCTCTCCAACCCGCCCCCCGCCCGAGGGGCCCTGCTCAGTGCTGGTGCAGACGATGCTGGGGACCCGGGCCCTGAACTTCCTCCCTCTGCCCTGCCCTTGCATCCCTGTGGTCTGGGCCGCCCTCGATCACGGGGGGCACTGCGAGGGGCCCTGAGCACCACCAGCCTCCCGGCTACGGGCTCTTGCCCAGACCCGGAGTAGAGGACGCCCTCTGGGATTCAGAGCCAGGCGTGTCCGCCCAGAACCTTCCCTTCCCCAGCACACGCTGACCGCACCTGTCTTCTCCCCGTGGAGAGTGGGACGCTGAGGGGTGATGTCCAGGCTCTGGGCCCAAGCGAACTGGGGTGTCCAGCAGGGATGGGGGAGGAGGCCACCCCAAGCAAGCGCCCATCATGACTTCTCCCTGGAAAGGTGTCCCGTGTCCGCCAGTAACTGGGTTTCCTGGGACAGGGGAGTTTGGGAGACACATGAGAAGAGGACTTGGCCTGGTCGTCCCTCGCCGGCCAAGCCCCCTGCTCCTCCCGGGGTCATGCTCACCCCTGCGCACCTCGCTGCCCGAGTGTCTTCTCTGACACCAGTTTGCTTTGGTTCTTACTGGAAGGAGCCCCTTTCTCATCCCCCCACTGATGATGTAAGTTAGGAAAACGTCTATCCCCTCTTCATCTTTCTCCCTGAGTGTGTGGGTCCCCCAGGGACCCTGCTCCGCAGGAAGTCCCTCTGGGCTCCCTCAGAATCCCGGCTGGGAGAGGAGCGGCTCCCCTGCGTCTGGAGCTTGGGTGGGGCTTGGTGCGGGGGCGGGGAGCTGGGGGCCTGCCCGAGGGACCACACGGCCACCCGCCCAGCTCACCAGCCCCGAGACGGGAGTCATACACGTCCGTGCTAACCCCGAAGAGGGGCCCTGGGGGTCCTAGGAGGAGCCCAGAGGGGCCTATGCAGCAGCGGCCTATGCGGGCCCCTCCCGCCCCTACCAGAGCTGCCCTGTTGACCTTTCTTGTCCTCAGGATGGCCACCAGGGCCTTCCATGGGGCAAGAGAATCAGAGATCAGGGAAGATGCAGCTGGGGCCCCGACACACAGCCCGTGAGCCGGGGCTGTTGCGGGGCTGAGAGGGACCTGCCTTCTAGGGCCTCCTGTGGAAGGGAGGTGCTCAGACATGGACACTGACTGCCCCCACAAAGCCACCGGCGCCACGCGGAGTGTCTGTGAGGTCGTGTCCAGCAGGCGTGTAAGTGCACGGGTCCTGTGGAGGGGAGGGTTTCACACTGAGCCAACCTGAGCCTGGCCGGCACGGCCGGAGGGCAGCTCGGAGGCTGAGGCTGTGCCGTCTGCCGGCCAGGCTCACCAGCTGGACGTGACAGGGGTTAGCACGGACGTGTGTGACTCCCGTCTCGGGGCTGGTGAGCTGGGCGGGAGGCCGTGTGGTCCCTCGGGCGGCCGGTGTGAGTGGATGGGTCCCTGTGAGGCCAGGACAGCCTTGCCTGGGACGGTGAGGCCAGAGGCTGCAGAAGGGCATGCAGCGCGCCCTCGGCCTTCCAGAACCCTCTCCCCTCTGCTCACGGCGCTCCCCAGCTCACACACACACACCGTGGTGTTGATGCGTCCGTCAGATACGGATGTGCGGGATTCGAGGAAACGGCAGGTGTGACCACAGCGGGGCCTGGCCCCAGCGAGAGCCCACGGCCCTGCTGCACCTACCTCTGGTGCTGCCCTTGTGACCTCCTGCCCTGCCTCCCGACCGGGGGCGCTGGGTGGTGGCAGACGTCGGGGGGCGGCGCAAGGAGGGGCCAGCACGGTTCTCACCTCAGCCTGGGACGTTGCAGCTTCACGGAGCCGTACAAGCCGCGGTCCTCCTCGGGAGTCCTGTGCATCGGAGCTGCCGTTTGCCTTCGTTCGGGAGCCCTGCATCTGCACGGGGGGAAGTAAGGCTTCGTCCGGCTTGTCTGTTCGGTCCGGGAGGCCGCCTTGCCCCACCTGGGACTCCTCGCGTCACGCTGGCGGGTCACACCGCGGCCGTCACGGGGCCCGCGTCAGTAGCCGGCCGTGCACACCCGGGGACCCTCACGTAGCTGACGCCCCCTGCATCTCAGGACCCCTGTCCCTGGGTCTGCCGCACGGGGGCGAGGACAAGGCCGACGGAAAACCCTCTCCCCTCAGTTAATTGGTCCTGAAAGAAGCACTGACTCCCTGACCGCCTGGTGTCAGAAACGTCTGGGCAGCGTCCACCTGCAGGAAGGGGCTGTGGGGCAGGTCCAGCCCGGGTCCTGCTGCATCCCTTTCCCCGAGTTAGCCCTTGGAGGGGCTGCAGAAATCCTCCTGGAAGTTCAGGTCCCAGAGGAAGTGGGCCCTTCCGCCCCCACCAGCCTGCTGCCCCTGGGTCGGGGCGGGGGGCCGTGGGGGCAGACCTAGAGGGACCACCTCCTGTTTCTCCGATGGGAGCTCAGAGCATGCTCACCGCCCCAAAGCATCTGCTCTGTCACCTGTCTGGAAGCGACCGTGTCCTCCCTGGGCCAGGAAGCCCCCCCACACCGCTGGGCCAACCCCGCTCCTCCTCAGGAAGGGCCTGGGCCTGCTTCAGACCCTCGCACTCCAGGCTCCACACCCCTAGCCTCACACCCAGTGTGGCCGCCCCGGAACTCAGCTCCCCGACTGCCCGCTCAGGCCCCGGTCCCTCCGGCTCCGGCCCCGTGGACGCCTGTCGGCGATGGGCTGCTGCCCAGGTGGAGAGAACACCGGGAGATGGGGGTTCCGGCCCAGGAAGCCTCCTTCCCAGCGGCCGGAGCGCCTGGCGGGGCTCTGCGGTTGGTGGGTGACCGCACTCTTCTGGCTCTAAAATTCGTGCCATTCACATCTGCACAGGACATGTGCCGAGACTGACTTTTCTCCAGTTTTGCTGATGTATGATTGACAATTAAAAATGGAATGTACTGAAGGCTTACGACCCGATGACGTGATACGTGTATTTGTTGTGAGCTAACCGGCGTTCCGATCACCGCGCACGGGGGCCACCGCTATGCCACGAGCCCCGTGCAGATCCACCTGCCAGCTCTCGGCCCGTTACCCGTCCCGTCCCGTCCCTGAGGCTCGTGCGCCACCTTATCTCCCGCATCCCCCGTGGCCCCGCCCCACCGCCATCTGACGTGACCCTTTTTTGGCAACTAGACGGACATAGAATGCTAGGACAGACAGGTTTATTTTTGTTAAAATTTAATACCAGTTAATTTTGATTTTCAAAAAATGTAAGATTAGATTTATTCTTATTGAGATCATTTTCACTGAAATGCTTGACATTCATTAGTTATCATTTACATATTGGCTTTTGATTTTGATATATAATAGTTAATATCTTGGAATAAACTTTTGGAAAAATATAAAAAATATTTTTATTTTTCTCTCTTAAGCTTTAATTTGTGTTTCTATGAAAATGTTTCCACAATGTGTGTAATTTCAATACAGTTGTATTTTATTATTTAAGCCTCTAATTCATTACTTTCAGCAGAACACAAAGTAGCTGAATCTTGATTAAAGTCTAGTGAGTTTGCTGAAATTCAATTAGAAAGATAAATTTATACATTATACATGTTTTTATCTTATTACCGAACTAAACAGCAGGGCCTGGGTCCAGGGTGGAGCATCGTGAGCGTGAGATGCAAACCAGCCCAAGTGACAGGACTAACGGAGTCAAGCTGAGCCGGGCTGGACTTGACACGATGCCAAACTAAATGACACAAAGGTGGATTTTTGGAATTATGTTCACTTAGCAAGTGCTGCTTCTGTGGTGTGCAGACTGACCCCCTGCCTCGGTCTCCCTGCGACGGTCCCTGAGTGTCAGCACCACGCAGCGTACCCGGGTGTCTGCTCCTTATTTCCGCTGTGTCTGTGAGGATGCTTCCCGAAGAGACGAGTGTCTGCAACCGCGCGGTCCGTGGAGCACGCGGCCTCCACGACCTGGGCCCTCATCCCCTCCGCCAGGCTGGGCAGGTGACGTCACGGAGCAAGGGGATTGGCTCTCCGCCTCGCTGGAGGCCGGGACACCGGGGATCCCCTGGCCTGGCCTCCTCCCTCGGGCTCCCGCCACGGCACCTGCTCCCCGGCCCGGCCGGCAGACGGCAGACTTGCGTGTGCAGCTACGTGTAGCTGGTGTCTTCATGAGTGTGTGCACACGCACGCACACACACCTACCTACACACATAGCACACGCACACACCACATACACGCATACCGCACACGCCACATACATACTGCACGTGCACACACACACACCACACACATGCATACATGCATATAACACACACACACACACACACACACACACACACACACACAGACACTCAGACACATCCTACGGGCCCGTTTCTCCAGACACCCCCCTCCAGCTCCAGCGCTTTCTGAGCATCAGACTCACCTGCAGAAACACTCCTGTCCCCGGCCCCGCTGGGCCACCCCCGTCTTACAGTCCTGGGACCTGCTGCACACACTTCTCACAAAAGCAGACACGCCGTGAAGCTCTGCACTGCTCACCGGAAGGAAGTCTGGGATGTAGCTCCTGCATCTTATTTTGGGTTTGTGGCTTGTGCCCCATGGTTTCCTGGGCTGCTCTTCCTTCTGCCCAGGGAGGCCTGGGAGCTCGGGGCAACCCTGGCTTGTGTGATGGTCCTGCTCTGGGTTCGAGGCTCCCCAGGCCCCGAGGAGCTCAGCTTGTGGAGAGCTGAGAGCCTCATGGTCACGCCTTGTCCTCACCACCCTGTGGGAGCCCCCTGCTTGGCCTCTGGGGGCAGCGTCCCCACCTGGAGGCCCAAGGGCAGCTGATCCTTGTGCTCACACGATGGACGCCACAGGCAGGGAGTGAGGATTCCCAGCCTGCAGCACAGCACGGGGGAGGATGCCGCCCAGCCCTCTCTGTACTGGGTCTGAGTCCATCTTTAGCCCCCGGCAGGGGACGGGCTGCGGGAGCCCCCTTGGCAAAGTCCTGCCCAAGTCCATCCCTCCTCTTCCACGTTCAGAGCCATGCATTTTGGGTGAAAGTTCATTTAGTTTGACCAATTCCTGTCCACTCTCCATCTATTGCTGTAAAGTTAACAGGAAGAAATTACACATTGCTGGAAGACAGAGACCTCTAACTATGGTCGTGTTGGCTTCTGCAGGTTTGATAAGCTGAGGGCATTAAAAATAGAACAGATACAGCTCTAGGTAGACCAGCAGGCCTGAAATTTTAATGGGCTGCATCTTTAGGCAAAAGCCAGCATCTGGAGGAGGCCGAGGGAAGCGTGTCCTCGAAAGCAGTCGTCTGGCTGTGTCCCGGCCCATCCCAAAGCTCTTCCATGCCGTCCGCCGTCCTCGGCCCACCAGCAGACCCTCCCACCCCTGCACCTGCTCCCGGAGGCGAGCTTCTACATGTGTTCCTCTTGGTGCTTCAGATTCCCCGGCACAAGTGAGGGGGAGGCTAAATGTATGTTGCATAATTAATCAAGTAATCAAATAGCTGCAGGATTCTTAGAAATTCCAAAATTCTTTGCAACGCCCCCCCCCCCCCCCCGAGAGCATATGTCCACCATGGAGGCTGCCTGTACACCTGACTGGGAAAGCCCCCGGCGCCCCTGAATATGGGCTCCTCTGTGGGACCCGCAGCACTAGGCTGTGGAGCCCCGACTGTCCTGACGCCTAGGACGGGACCGGCTCTGCTCGCCGCTGCAGGTCCTCCAGCCGTGGTGGCCACCCCGGGATGTCCAAGCAGGTGGCGCGGCTGCCCCTTAACCATGCAGCTGGAGCTGGTTTGTCTAGGCAGTCCTGTGCAGTTGCCACTCAGACGGGGCCTGCCTGGCCTGGTGATTTGGGACCCTCGGAGACGCATGAGGAGCCTGCCAGGCCGAGTCAAGTGGACAGCCTCATGGCTGTGTCCTGCAGTTAAAGACCCCAGATGCCCCATCACCTCCAGACACAACAGCCAGGTCCTCGGGCCCCACTCGACCTGCTTCTCGCATCCCCTCTCTGTCCCTGCAGACCCGCAGCCAGGACGATGCTCCGCTCCCCCATCACCTCCTCCAGGGGCCCCGCTGCACACCTGGCCTGTGGGCCCACCCAGCATCTCTGCTGATCTGAGCTCCCCTGCCTGCAGCACCGCACACACATCTCTCCATCAGCATGAGCTCCTCAGGGGACGACACCATCTGTTGACGGACCTCTGTCCCCCGGGCCCCTCTGGGAGCTCTGGGCTTGTACCCACCTGTGTGGACAAGGGGTGGACATCGGGGCCCTGGGTCAGGTCAGCAGCCCAGACCAGCAGGGAGGGAGAGGTAACAGAAGCAGGCAGCGCAGGGCTGGGGGGGGGGGCTGATCTGTGCGTGTAAGGTCTCTGGACATCCTTGGACTGCAGGGCAGCTGGGAGCCCAGGGGGCAGATGATTCTGGAGATCCCAGGAAGCAGGGACAGTGTGAGGATTAGGGTGGGACACAGAGGTCAGCCTCATTCTAGGACATATGTAAGTCTTGCTGGGGAAGGAGGTCACCGAGCACTGGAGGCCCAGGTGACCCCGTGAGTGGTAAGTCATCTGGTGATGCGGGGATACCTGGGGAGAGCAGGATGGGGAGCTGGACTGCGGGACGGTGTGGGATGGTCGGCGTGGCCATGTGGCTGGCCACGGGGCGCCCGGGTGTCTGGTGAATGGTATTGTGGGTGTGCCTGGGAGGGTGTTTCTGGAAGAAATCAGCTCTGATGCCATGGGCGGGGTCAGACAGAGGCCCCCCCAGAGTGGGGGTCCTCATCCAGCCCCTGAGGCCGAGACAGAGCAGAAGGTGACAGAGGGCTAATCCGCGCTCTGCTGGTGGTGTGTGGCTGGTGTTTGCCCCGACAGTCACGGCTCTCCTGGTTTGTTCTCCAGAAGGCAGATCGTGAGACCCCAGCCTCCTCAGGACCACGGGCGGATTCCCTACAACAAACTATACCTGCATCTCCTCGGCCCTGTTGCTCTGGAGAATGCTGACCAACCTGATGCATGGGGCGTGGGAGCTGTCCACTGCACCGGGGCACGGGTGGTGGGAACCTGGCCCCACAGGGGAGGCCACTGGGGACCCCGGGGAGCCCCTCAGGGAAGGTGGGTGGAGGAGGACCCGGGGACGTTCCAGAGCACAGTGTCACCCCCGACATCCCTGGGCCCCGGGTGGGGGTCCGTCCACCCTGCACCCACATCCACCTCTCTGCATCGTGTCTCCCTCTGCTTCTGGGAACAAAACCCAGGTGATGGGCATGTCCTTGGCACCGAAGCGTTGAATGAACACACAAACCCAGAGCAGGTTCCCTGAGGGAGGAGGGCTCCAACCAAAGAGAGTGGTGGGTTGGGCCTCCTGCCAATATGTCCTCCGCCCCTTCCCAGTAGAGATGGCCTGCCAGGTCCTCGGCCCTCCAGGGTCTCTGCACCTGCCCAAAGCAGGATGGGGTGGGAGTGGGTGCCTCTCCTGTTTTCGTAAAGGAAAGGAAGGGAGAAAATCCCCATAAGGGAAAGAAAAGAGGTAGTGACATGATCCAGAGAAGGGGAGTAGGGAGGGTCCCCGGGTCTCTAGAGCAGTGGGGTCTGCCTCCTGCTCCCTGGCTGTGCCCTGGAGAGTAGACGAGACCTTGAGAGAGGGGGTCCCAGCCCCAAGTGGGCTGCAGATGCTCTGGGAGGTCAGGGTCTTCCTAGCCAGGAGCCTGGGGGCAAACGACAGGGAGGAGACTGACTGTAGGACTCACGTTCAAGCAGCATTTTAGGGATCAATAGACCTAAAATGTGAAGAGAAGCAGACCTCTGCCTAGAAGCCACGGAAGACCAGGTCGGTTTAATAGCAACTGGCTCCGGCGAGTTGGTGCAGGAAGGAAATGTCCAGATCCGTGCAGATCCACGCAGCAAGGAAAGACCCCAATCTCTCTGGTTAGCAGGACATCAGGAGACCCTGAGAAGAGCTTGTCCAGGAGGGAGCAGGTGCAGCTGACCTCACTGTTTGTCCAGGGATGTCCCGAGCATCCATTTTTCCTGGCGACACACTTCTCAGCCCTCCTCGGTGCCCAGCTGCCCTGGGACCAGCAGTCAGCTCCCTCTCCGGGCTGGCCGGGCAGCGGCTCCTTCCCAGGGTTCCCGGCCAACCCGCCCTCCTTGGGCACACACCCTCTCCCTGGACGCCCCTTCCTGGGTCGTGTGGAGACGCCGTCCAGCTGGGGGCCTTCACTGCAGGGGCAGCGAGCCTGGCTCTGTGTGAGACGGAAGTCGTTTGGGCCGTGGGCCGTCAACAAGGGCTGGACCAGGGAACTCATTTGTCTTGAAAAGTAGCCTGCACGAGTGCAATCAGCAAGCAGGCTCCCCCAGCGCTCCGTCCCCTGGGTGCGTCCTGACCAGCGGGTTTCGGGCCCCCTTCCTGTGCTCCCTGTTTCACCCCTGGGCGAGCTGGGGTACGCGGGACCCCGGGAAGGCTTTCGGGCCTTGCTGCCTTTTCAATTTTTAAAACCATCTTTCAACTTTACAACTAAAATCATTTTTTGTAATTTTACAATTACAAAGTTACAGTATCTGTGGATTTTAGATTTACAAAAAAGTTACAAAGATAGTAGGGAGTCTGGTTCACCTCACACTGTTTCTGCTTTTGATCTTCATGTGGGACTTTTGTTACAATTAATAGGGAAATTTGGATACGTTATTATTACCTCAAGCCCCCAGTTTATTCATATTTCCTTAGTCTTCACCTATTGTTCTCTTTCTGCGCGGGACCCCATCAGGGACCCCACGTGATTTAGGTGTCAGGTGGCCGTGAGCTGCTCTGGCCGGGACAGTTCCTCAGACTTTTCCTGGTTTGTGATGACCTTGACAGCGTGGAGGAGAGTTGCCGTGCAGGGCGCTCTGCAGTCGGGATCTGCGCTGGGGCGCTGGGTCCCTGGGACCGAGACCACGGAGGGGGTGTCCTTCCAGCACACACTGTCAAGAGCACGCACTCGACGCGACTGCTCACTGCGGGTGTTGATGGCCGAGGCGAGCCGTCCCGTGTCTGCACGGTGAAGATTCTCTGCCTTCCATCTGTACCCTACTCTCGGGAAGAGTCACGTGGGGTAGCCCACGCTCGAGGGCTGGGAGTCCCGCCCCGCCTGCTCGATGGCGGAGCGTCTACATAATCATTTGGCATTCTGCAGGGGAAACCTGTCTCCCCACTGCATTTATGTACTTCGTGAATCATTTATTCATATTATATGGCCTCACGGATATTTGTTTGTATTTAGGGTTATAATCCAATACCACATTATGCATTTCCTTGCTTCAAATGTTCAGCTCTGGCCAGCAGAGCTCTGAGGTGGCCCCTGAGTCCCTCTGACGTGCGGCTCCTCATCGTCTCATGAGCACGTTTTATGTCTGTGATTAGGAGGCGACCATCAGAGAATGCTAATGCAGGGTGTGGAGAGTCGCAGGGAGCACTGGGGCGTAAGGGGCCCCGCGGCCATTCTGCCTAGTCAGACGGCGGTCTCAGGCCTAGGCCGGTCTGCATCCTGCGTTACATCCCCCGAGAACTGTAGGTTGTGGAATGCACCATCTTATAAGGAAATAAAACCCAATGGGGATTGGCCCCAAATATCTGGAAGTTCTGTTCAAAAGATTTGGGGGCTTCCTAAAGCTAAATGAAAACAGAGCGCGACTGAATTGTGTAGACTTGGATTCTGCCTTTGTATTTTGTGGACAAGGTCTTGCACAGCCTGGTGCCGTCTGGGTGGAGGTCACATGGGCTGAGGTGGTTCTGTGGTTCATCCAGGGAGGCAACTGTCAGTTTGCAAAAACGGCATCTTGCTCTGACAGCTCTCAGCATCTACCTGGCTTCATTTTCTGACAATGTTGATTTTTCAAAAGGAGGGTTGGGTCAAGGTAACCAGCTGGACGTGGGCCCGTTAGTTTCTAAGCCAATCAGATTTCTGCACAAAACAGATAAACCCCTCCCCCTGCTCATGAGCAGTAACCAGAGTGGCCGCAGGCCCCTTATGCCTCCGTGCTCCCTGAGATTCGGGAGAAGACCCGGGATGATCAAAGCTGACCTTTCCACCAGGCTGGTGGGGTCACCTGGAGGCTGCAGTCAGAAGAGTGTGTGTGGATACACCTGGGTGTGGACCCGGACCCTCCTTCCTCCCGTGTCTGCTCAGCCAGAGGAGAGCGCGCTCTGTCACGCCCGCATCCCTGGGTGCTTGTGAGGACCCCCGGTCCTCTTCCTCCTCCGACCCAGCCAACCAGTGACTCTGCCGAATCCCAGGATTCCGTGTTTTACTGCCCTGACCCTGGGTGACCCTCGCTCCCCCTGGGCAGCCAGGCTGGACTGCCCATAGGGGGAGCCCAGGGTAGGAGCCCACAGACTGGCTGGAGTCCAGCACCCACCCGGCGGGCCCGTCTGCTCCCAGGGAAGGCGCAGGCTCTGGCCTGGCTGGTCTCTGATGAGGATCTTGGGCCCCTCGTGCTCCTCCAACCCTGTGGTCCCTGGGCTGTCTGCAGCCCCCCACCCCCTGCACGCCCCTGACCCTCTGTGGCTGCTCTGGTCTTGGGCCGGCTTCCTCCCTCTCCTCCCTCACCGCAGTTATTCCAAAACCTGTTTCCTCTTATTTCCCAAAGGCCCCCTTGAAATCAACTTTCTCCACTCTCCAAATCGGCAGAGACAGAGAGAAATGTGTGTTTTTCTTCCCCGATTGAGATTGAATTGCTGCTTCCGCAGACACACCACTCCTGGCACCTGGTCCCCCGTGTCTGCTGCATTTCCATTTCAGTGGGGGCTGCAGAGGGCAGGGGTCACACCGACCTGGGGGGCGCCTAGGATCCCGCATCCGGGAGGGGCCTCAGCCAGAGTCAGTCCCTGACTTTACCCACATCTGCCAACCCCTGGGGGCTGGCGAGAAAAGGGAAGGAATCCAAATTTAAATGAGGTGATTAACAGAATCCCAAACAAGATCACGTTGAGGTTCGGTTTCCTGATGGCGTCTTCCGAATTACACGCGGTGACAAAGAATTACAGGGCAAGAATTCACCCTGCCCCGGCCCTGGGAGAGGCAGTTCTGGTGCGAGACAAAATGACAGAGGGGGAACTAGCAGGCTGACGTCCCTGGTGTCCGCTCAGCATCATCCACAGTTAAAAAACCAACTGCACTCTGCTTGCACGTCCATCGGCTGGAGTGGGGCCAGTCAATTACGTGTGGCGAAATGACAGGCCATGATGAAGCACGAGTAAGGGAGTCGTCCCCAAGATACATTGTTAAGTTAAAAAAAAAAAAGTATTAATCTTCAGAGTAGCAGCGTGGTGGCCTCAGACTGCAAAACAGCGTTCGTGATATGTGGCGGCTCACTCACAGTTTACCTCAGTCTTAGAGACTTAAACAACACAGATTCACGATCTCACATCTGTAGAGAGGAGCTCGCCGGGGCTCACTGGGTAACACCAGGATGTCTCTCCCCAGAGGTGAGTGGGTCCCTCGGCTCTGCCAGCATTCCTGGGCTCCTGGTCCCTTTCTCCATCTTCTGCTGCCCTCTTCCCTCTTTTATAAAACAGACTTGATATTTTCAGAGCAGTTTTAGGTTCACAAGGAAACTGGGTAGATGTCCCATATGCCCACTGGCCCCCCATGGCCTCCCCCACCATCAACATTTCCTGCCCGAGGAGTATTTATTATAATTGATGGATCAACGTAGACACATCATCATCACCCAGAGTCCACTGTTGACACTGGGGTTCACTCTAGGTGTTGTGCATTCCATGGGTTTGGACAAATGTGTAATGACCTGTGTCCATGACATAGTATCATGCAGAGTAGTTTCGCTGCCTTAAAAATCCTCTGTGCTCCAGGGGCACCTGGGCTCAGTCAGTTAAGTGTCCACCTCTTGATTTCAGCTCAGGTCATGATCTCAGGGTCGTGAGATCGAGCCCCATGTTGGGCTCCGTGCTGGGCATGGAGTCTGTTTGAGATTCTCTCTCCGTCTCCCTCTCCCCCCCCAACCCCCACTGCTTGTGCACTCTCTCTCTCAAAAAAAAAATCCTCTGTGCTTCACTTGTTCAACCCTCCTCACTGACCCTGGGCAACTACTGGTCCTTTCACTGTCTCCATGGTTTTACCCTTTTCAGAATGTCATAGAGCTGGAATCATACAGTGTGTAAACTTTTCAGACTGACTTCTTTCACTTAGTGATGTTCATTTAAGGGTTTTTTTTTTTTTTTTTCATGACTTTGCATGGCTTGAAAGCTCATTTCTTTTCAGCACTGAATAATATTCCATTGCCTGGATGGACCAGTTTATTTATCGACTCACCTACCGAAGGGCGTCTTGGTTGATTTCAAGTGCTGGCAATTAAGTAGCTTTATGAATAAAGCTACTATAAACATCCGTATGCAGGTTTTTGTGTGGACACAGGTTTTCAACTTCTTTGCATAAATACCAAGGAGTTCAACTGCTGAATTGTATAGTTAGAGTGGGTTTGCTTTTGTAAGAAACTGTCCTTCAAAGTGGTTGCACCACTTTGCCCTCCCACCAACCATGAACGAGCGTTCCCGTTGCTCCACGTCTGTGCCAGCATTTGGTGTTGTCCGTGCTCTGGATTTTGGCCATTCTGACAGGTGTGTAGCAGTGTCTCATTGTTGTTTTAATTTGCATTTCCACAATGCCACAAATCTGGTATTCCAACTCTGGGGTGTTTACACACACATGCAAAGTTTTCTAGAAGCAAGCACGCCCCTATGATTAGTTTGAAACCCGGGGGTTTTCAGTTGTAATTACAGTTCCTACTGCATTTTTTTCTACAAACACGTGCTTCTTTATTGCAGGGAGAGCCACGGAGAACAGAAAACAGAAAACAATCAAACCGTAAATGAGGAAAATCACCCCTAACTTCTGGCTTACTCTGTGATTTGCAAAGACTTTCACCTCCGTTACTTAACTGAGCCCCACAGCAGCCAGAGATACAGGTACGACAGAGTTCATTTTACCCAACGTATCAGGGTTCTCCAGAGGAGCAGAACCAGCAGGGTATTTATAAATGAAAGTATTTGTTTCAAAGAATTGGCCCAGGTGATTGTGAAGAATGGCAAATCCAAAATCTATAGGGCAGGCTGAACTTATTCCATCCCGTATTATTCAGTTCGGGCTTCTATAACAAAATACCACAGACTGGATGGTTGATAAACATCAGAAATTTATTTCTCATAGTTCTGGGGGGTGGATGCGCAAGATAGGGTGCTAGCATGGCTGAGTTCTGCTTTAGCCCTCTTCTAGAAGATCGTTCTCTAGGCTGCATCGTAGAGCTTTACCCCTGGCACACATCATTTACTGCAATGCATGGGGAGGAGAAGGAAGACCCCTGGGAGCTACAGCTAGTGGGGGAGACCCTCAAGAAAGGCCATTTCAGTTGTGCAGGAGAAGGGGATGTTCCCTAAGGCTCACTCAAGCTTGGGACTCAGGTTGTCCATGTACACTTGCTTTGGTCTCTCTTTGAGATGGACCCTCACCCTTGACATGGCAGGGATAATAAAAATCTAGCTGAGTGAGGTCAGTGAAAATGGTAGAGTATGGACCTCCAAAAATTCTCTCTTCCATAAAGCAATGAGAACACTGGCAAAAATGGTCAGAATCAACTTTTTCACAACCTTGAAATTAACCAAATATTTGCAGCAATCTGGAGAACTTTATTCAGTAAAAACAGCTGAATCTCAGCCAGGACAGTAAACTATAAAGCATTTTATCCTGCCTATTCTCATATTCCTTTCTGTAACCCCACAGTAGCCTTAATTAAAAAACAACTGCTTCTAATTACAGTGAAGCCTAGCACTCACCAGAAGGGGCAGAACAGGGTTGGACAGAACTGAATTGTCATGATTTGACCTGTCTGGAGGACTCCATATGCAAGATTATCTTTATTTAACCTGACCCAGAGCTTGCATGATGCAAAAAGCCTTTTCCCCTGGGAGTGTTTGTCAAAAAGACTTATAGGAAGTTGTTTAACTTTGCAGCTACATGAGTTGGTAGATAACAGTTGAGGTAAGCATTAGGGTAACTGAAAAGCTTAAAAGGAAAATCTAGGGCATGGGATGTCCACCAGGGTTTCAAAAACCTCTGACATATCCACGGGAAGCTAGAAAGTACCTGCATGTGTGGGGCTGTGTCCAAGCCCCGGGCAGTGTGCACACTCAGGAAAGACCTGAGAAGGCTCCAAGCTTCCACTTTTGACTGGTCTTGAGACTCTGCATGTGCAGGAAGTGAAGGCTAAGGCAGAGTTGTCTACCATCTGGCTGAGTGTTGAAGGCATGACCCAACATTCATCTAGGGCCCTTTGGCAAAGACTGGGAGACTTATAGATTCAAAGCATTTAAGAAATATCTGTCCAATCATTAGCTGATCACTAAGCTAACCAAGCATAGACTTCAGTGGCCAAGCATGACAGAGATTACAAACTTCAGAAAATTAGTTAAGAAAAGTCACTCAGTAAACAGTGACAACAGCAACAATAAAAACAAACAGCAATGACAACAAACCCCGGGGAGGGGAAAGAATCCGATTTCCAGAGTTGCCACATTATAGTATTCAAAATGTTCAGTTTTCAACAAAAATTATGAGACAGGCAAAGCAACAAGAAGTATGGCCCATGCGCAGGAGAAAAAAAAAGCAATCAACAGAAATAATCCCTGGGGAAGCCCAGACATTGGACCTAGTAGACAGAAACTTTAAGTCAGCTATTTTAAGTATGTTCAAAGAACAAAAGTAATCATGTCTGTAAACTACAGGAAAGTACAAGAACTGTGTCTCACCAAACGGACAATACCAATATAGGTATAGAAACTATAAAAAAGAACCAAATACAATTTCTGGAGTTGAAAAATACAATACCTGGAGTGAAACATTCACTAAGGGGCTCAAGAGCATTTTTGAGTAGGCAGAAGAAATAGTCAATTGAGATGATCCAGTCTGAGGAAAAGAAAGGAAAAAAAGAATAAAGAGAAATAAACAAAGACTCGGAGACGTATGGCACACCACTAAGAAGACCAGCATATGCATAATGGGAGTCCCCAAAAGAGAGGGTGGGATTAAGGATCAGCAAGAATATTGGAAGAAATAATGGCTGAAAACATCTCAAATTTGATGAAAAACTTTATGGAACAAAGAAACTCAGAAAACCCCGGTGCAGATAAACTCAAAGAGATCCACACTAAGAAACATCATAATCAAACTTTCAGAAGGTGCAAAGAGAGAATGTTGGAAATGGCAAGTGAGGAGGGTCCCCTAATGTGTCCAAGACCCTCCGTGGATGCTTTGCTGACCCTACATCAGAAGCCGTGGAGGCCAGAAGGCCGTCAGATGACATCTTCAAAGTGCTGAAAGAACAAAACTCAACCACAAATTCTATAGCAAAATTATCCCTCAAAAATAAGGGAGAAATTAAGATGTTCTAAGATTAATAAAAAGCAGAACAAAACTGAGGGAGCTCATTGCTACCAGACCATCCCCAGAAGAATGTTCCTAAACTAAATACTGAAGGGAGTTCTTCACACTGAAATGAAAGGTCACTAGACAGTGACTCATTCCACACGAGACAATAAAGAGCAACGGTAAAGGCAATATGTAGATAACTATAAAAGACGGCATAAATGTAATTTTTTTGTTTGTAACTCTTCTTATTTATTTTAGCTGATTCAAAGGACAAATGCATGCAGCAATACTATAAATATTCTTTGATGGATCATCAATGCATAAAGATGTAATGTGCATGACTATAAGAACACAAAGTCATGGGGAGGGAAGGTGGCTTATAGGAGCAAAGACCTCTTAATACCACTGAAATTAAACTGGTGTCATTCTGAACTAGATCCATACAAGTCAAGATATTTACTGTAATCCTCAGGGCAACAACTAAGAAAATAACTTAGAACAACAGAGTGAGAGATGACAAGGAAATTAAAATGGTATGCTAGAAATATTTAACACAAAAGAAGGTGCTATCAAAGGAACAAAAACTACCTCAGACATGCAGACAGCAAGTAGCAACATGACAACTCTGTGCTGTCTACAGGGGACACTCTTTATATGCAGAGAAAACAAATAGACTGAAAGCAGAGAGAATAAGTAACACCACATGCTGTCTGTAACCAAGACAGCTGGACTGGCTATATTTGTACCAAAGCAGACTTTAAAGGAAAGTTTGTTTCTAGACATAAAGAAGAACATTTTGTAAGTGTGAAGGAGTGAGCGCATTGAGGAGATGTAACAGTTGCTGACATACATGCACCTAAAAAGGGCCCCAAATACATGAAGCAAAACCTGGCAGAACTGAGGGAAGACGTGGACAGTTTACCAGTAGCAGCTGCAGGCGTCAACACCCTGCTGTCCGTAAAGGAGAGGACAACTGAGCAGAGGGTCACCAAGGAAGCAGATGGCTTGAGCACTTGTATAAACCAAGAAGATCTAGTAGACACCACAGAGCACACCCAGGTGCAGAGCACCCAGCAACTCTCACAAGAGCACATGGGACATTCTCTGGGGTTCACCGTATTTGGGGCCACAAAACAAGCCTCAGAACGTGAGTGAGGCTGGCATCACATGAAGTGTGCTCTCCAACCACCATGGAATAAAACTAGAAATCAACAAGACGGGGAAGTTTGGGAAATTCACAAATACGTGGAAATTAAACAACACATTCCTAAATACCGGTGGTTTGAGGAAGGAATCCCACATAAAATCAGAAAATATTTTAAGATGAATGAACGTGGAAACTCAGCACACTGAAGTGTGGGACGCAGCTCGTCCATTTGTTTGAGGCAGCTGAGATCTGACCACTACAGCGGCATCTGGAGGGAAACTCACAGCTTCAAGCACCTGCACAGAAACAGAGAAGGACCTCCAATCAATGATCCAACATTCCACTTGGGATTAGGCTGTAGCCAGAATGAGCAGAAAGAGGGAAATCATATTAGAGAGGAAATATATAGAATAGAGAATAAAACACTATGAAGAAAATCAATGAAACGAGATCCCCCCAATTGTTGTACGGGTTCCATGCAATTCTGGAAGCCTTTGCTGCCGACCTTGAAGAAACAGATCCACTGATTCTAGAATTCCTGTGACAATTCAAGTGATCATAGGGACCCAGTTAGTCCTCACAAAGAACAAAGTTGGAATACTCAAACTTCCTCATTTTTAAACTTATTACAAAACAATAGTCATGAAAAATAAAAACCACTGAACTACACACTTTTTTAGAAGGGTGAATTTTATGGTGTGTGAATTATATTTTGGGAAAAAAACCCAACTCCAGCTAGTTGACATTTTTGACATCTGAACATTTAAGCATCATGCCTGCGCATGCGAACATGGACGCTCTTACAGTTAGTCATTCCAGCGTCTCTGGCAAGCGAATATCTGGGTGTAGACACATCCCGCACCTGGGAGCAGCCTCACCGACCACGTGTGTGGCTCGTCCTCCTTCCAAACACAGCTGGGCTTGTGCACGTGTTTGAGTTTAAAACAAAAGTCAGGGACAATGGTTACAAAACTATGTGCCGTTTGGTAGTTGATGGAAAACTCAAGTGCCGCACGAAGGCTCCATGTTCCTCCTGTGCACCCTATTTGCTGTCTCACAGTAACACACTCGTGTGTGTGTGTGTGTGGGGTCCCCACCAGGCAATACTGTGACCCTGTGGGGTGTCCTCCAGCTGAACTCACTTCTCACACCATCTGTCCAGAGTTAGTGTCACATCCCACCAGGAAAGGCTCAGTCCCACGAGACTGCCCCCCACTCAGGAGCAACCCCCAGGTGGGGCAGGTCCCCGGGTTACCCACAGCCTCTGTCCAACATGGCTCCAAATGGGGTTCCCAGGAGCCCCTTCTGGAATCTTCTGATCTGCTAGAGCAGCTCACAGAACTCAGGGGAGTGCTGACCCCCAGTCCTCCGTTTATCACTTAGCAAAGGGTGTGATGAAGGATACAGATGAAGCTGGATCCACAGCTTCTATCCTGTCTCTGTCCACAGCCGGGTGGAGACATGCAGGGTGGGTCCTGGGAGGGTCCCAAGCACAGGAGCTTCTGTCCTCGTGGAGTTGGGGTGCGTCACCCTCCCGGCATGTGGACGTGCTCACCAACCTACAGCTTCCCTGAACCCCACACGAGTTTGGGATTTTTATGGAAGTTTTATCACATAGGTGTGATCAGGTGTTCACTGCATCCCCAGCCCCGTTCCCCCTCTCTGGAGAATGGGGAGCAGGGGTGAAAATCCCAGCTTGGGATCATAGCTCGGTCTCTCTGGTGACCAGTCCCCGCCCAGGAGCCCACCCAGAGTCGCCTCATCAGAACAGAAGACACTCCAGGCTCCCAGGAGGTTAACAGGGTTTCAGGAGCTCCATGCCAGGACCCGGGGGCAGAGACCAACACGCGTGTTTTCTATGATTTCACCATAGACGGTTTTTCTTTTCCAAACTCCTAATGAAGGCTGCAAACACATGGCTAATAAATCTCATGTTCAGAGCTTAGGAGCAGCAACTAAGCGCTGGCCACTCCATTGACATGTGCTCTCCGGAGAGGACATGCGGGGCCCCCCGCACCTCATGTGCGTAACAGGTGCTCCCCCCAACAGGAACTGGGTCTCTATCTGGCGGCGGCGAACACAGCCCCTCGCGCTGGCTGGTAAACACTGATGGATTATTGTGGCTGAACATGCGTCCTGAAGGGAGGTGGGCAACCTAGGAGTCCCTGCCTCCAGGTTCCCGTGCCATCTGCAGTCCAGGGTCTGCTCGTTAACAAATAATTGTGCTTCCTGCGTCCTCTTTCTCTGAGTGTGTCGGGAGATCATCTCATTATGGCTTGCAACGATATCTCCCTTTTTCCCATCAGACCATCATGAGACCCACAATTACTATGCGCTGTTTTTCTGCAAAATTTCTAGGAACAGAAAAAGCCCTCCCACTAAAATGAATTATCCTATTTTCTGTTCTCACTGCAAATATTGAATAAATGAAGCAATTTAGAAGCCATTTAAAATGTTATGGATGAGGCAGGGCCAGAGCGCTCAGCTGCGGGATGCGGCGTAGGCCGCTGGCCTGCCCCAGGGACGTGTTCAGACCAGCAACAGTTTCAGAGCCATAAATAAATAAATGTGAATAGCTAACACAGTGCACTATTCGGAACTTAAAGAATTTAAAGATCTATACAAATATTTCCAAGGTGAGAAATTCCCCTCCCCAGTACCTGTGACTTCTGGTCATCATCCTGACCCATCTGCCCTGTGGGGCAGGGGATGCTGGCAGAGAGCACGGTCCTTGTTTTTTTTTTTTTTAAGATTTTATTTATTTATTTGACAGAGAGAGACAGCGAGAGCGGGAACACAAGCAGGGGGAGTGGGAGAGGGAGAGGGAGAAGCAGGCTTCCCGCTGAGCAGGGAGCCCGATGCGGGGCTCGATCCCAGGACCCTGGGACCATGACCTGAGCTGAAGGCAGACGCTTAACGACTGAGCCACCCAGGCGCCCTCAGTTCTCATTTTTAATGTCGTTTTGTCTTCCTGGTGCACGGTAGCTGCCCCTGGATAATTTTCTTAGGTGTGTGGACTGATCTCGGCCCAGTCCATGAGCCGCCTGCACTGCTCCCGTCTCCAACTCGCCCACACGCTGTCTGTGCCACGAGGGATGCTCTCAAGCAGGACACCTCAAATGTTGTCTTATGCCAGATGACAGCCATGTCCACGCTGAGGCATCTCCCTCACGTCCGCACAGGGTATGACGTTGGTGGGTCCACACCGACCCCTCCACCCCTCATGTTGGCGTCTCTGCTAATAGCTCGGGGGAGTGACCATTTCTGTCCCCTGCTTGGAGCCACCTTGCATTGCATTGTCCTTTGCATGACCTTGGGTCCTTCCAGGCCACCTTCCTGGATATGCTGGTGAGAGCGGGATGTCAGGGACAGAATCTCTGGAACGCTCGACCCGTGAGAGCATGCTACCTCTCATAAACTGTTTGCAAAGGTTTGCGGAACTTGAAGGGGATGAGGGGCCCAGGCTGTGTTTAAGGGGCCAGTATATCCATTTGATGAAAACATGCCTTTTGTGTGAATGTAAATTGACGTACATTTCCAAAATGGTTGGAGATAAATTCTCCCAACTTTGGTCATGGGAAAAATTCAGAATCCATGGATTAAAATTTCACCTTGGTGGGAGGGTTGCAAATTCCTGGTGTTGCCGAAAGTTATAAAGGAAGATGTCATCAACAGCAAAACAGTGTGGGCTGTAGACACAGCATTTACAAACTCTATCAGAAATCCCTCCATGAAGATATAGGGACTATTAAAACTTGCTTCCAGGACCTAAAGGCTGACCGTACGTGGGCCGACTTAGCAGGTGAGTGTGGTGGCTCTGTCCACACCCCGGCCCTGCAGGCGGCCTGAGCACAGCCCGATGGGGGTCTCAGGGTGGGACACACACAAGTCAAGTGGGAACGGGGACACAGTCGGCTCGAAGGCAAGAGAAGCAAGAGGGGATGTCACTGTGCCAGGAGTGCGGAGTTCCTCCAGGTCATGGCGATGATGCAGGGGTGATGGTAACAGCCGCGAGTGTATGTGTGTAAACATTGAGGAAAATGTGGTGAGTTCCCCTGCAGTTAGGGGGGAAAAGGACCCCACACTGGGTGCCGTGGGGCATCCAGACCTGCCGTGTGGAGGAAGAGGAAGCAGGTTCTGCGTTATCCCACATCTGAGAGTGGGTGACAGGTGAATTCAGACCTGAATGAGAAAGGGGGATGTGCCATTAGAAGTTAGAGGGAGCAGGCTGGGCCGTGCGGCCGGGGGACAGGGAAGGACCCGCCACGCAAGCTGAGAAACCGGCTGGGACTGCCGTGCATCGCGCAGTTTGTCTGCAGTGTGATGCTCTCGTCAGACGCCGGTGCAAGAAAACACTGAAACCAACGTGGGATCAATGTCTGGACGGTGGAGGGGGTTCCTCCACTCAGAAGAAGAGGACAGAGGCGCCGGGGAGATGGGGGTTACCCATGGCGGGGGGCGGGCGGAGCATGCGGGGACACAGCAGGGCAACGTGAATCCAGCCGAGCCCGGCAAGAGCCTTAGGGAACAGCCGGCCGAGGCTGCCTGCCCCCACCCCACCCAAGTTCCAGGTGAACTAGGGGGGCCAAAAGGGAGGAGGAAGAAGGACGCTCCACGCTGATGCAAAAGTTGGGTATTCATCTTTTTTTTTTTTTTAAGATTTTATTTATTTATTTGACAGAGAGACACAGTGAGAGAGGGAACACCAGCAGGGGAAGTGGGAGAGGGAGAAGCAGGCTTCCCACCGAGCAGGGAGCCCGATGCGGGGCTCGATCCCAGGACCCTGGGATCATGACCTGAGCCGAAGGCAGACACTTAACGACTGAGCCACCCAGGCGCCCCGGGTATTCATCCTTTCTGATGGTGTTATATGCAAACAATGAATCATGGAACACTGCGTCAAAAACTAATGATTGTAATGATGGCAACTAACATAACATAATAATAATAAAAAAAAAAGAAGGCGGATGCTCAGACCCGGCCCAGCGGCTGGACCATGGGAGGATGACTGGGAGGGCTCTCGTGTTAACTGTTAGCGATGTTCCTGTG
Organism: Halichoerus grypus; assembly: GCF_964656455.1. NCBI lineage: Eukaryota > Metazoa > Chordata > Mammalia > Carnivora > Phocidae > Halichoerus > Halichoerus grypus. The sequence goes on along the minus strand of NC_135717.1, from coordinate 177,847,701 downwards.
TGAAGAGAAACTCCAAGCATCCCCTCCCTCCCTGCGGGCCCCCGGATAGGAGACTCCTGGCTTTAGCATACCAGACAGAAGGCCACGGGATAGCCACTTGAAGGACAAGTCACAAAGAATCTGCACAACTTCACAAGACCGCTGCTGATCCTGTGTCCACTTTCTGATGCGTGAGAGGGCACCTGCTCCGGGCCCCATCTCTCCGTGGCGCTCTGGGCACCTCCCGGAGCTCCGTGCACTCCGTGCCCTCCAGCTCCCTCCACACGGAGCCCAAGGGCTGAAGGAGCAAACAGGAGGGGGGCTCGTCGCGCCCCCGAGTGTGCTCGACCCCGGTTGGCGGTGAGCTGTGCTGGTGGCCTGGGGTCAGGTACACAAACGAATATCCGCATGGGGAGAAAGAAGAGCTTCGGATGCGGTTCCTGAGCACGCACGAGGCCGGGACCTCGTTGCCCACCCGCCCCACAAGTGCACGGGCGGGCGAGGGCTCACGGGCCTGTTGCAGGGGAGGAAATGGGGTCCGAGCGGCCGGTGCAGCTCACGCCTTCCCGTTCCAGACCCGAGGGCCTCCTCTGGCGGGCAGCTCCACGTGGGTGCCTCAGTCGCGTGGGCCTGGAGGATGAGGCCACGTTCGCATTCCTTCCTGTGGCCAGAACTACGGGGCAGCAGCTGTGTGGGGGGACGGAGGGAGCACCACGCTGCCCTCGGGGGTGTGTCTGGGGGACTCGGGGAGTGTGCGGGCGTCTTTGGGACCCGGGTCTCTGCTTTTCTTTAAATGAGCCATTTCCTGGAACAGGAAGTAATTGCAAGAGAGTCGATCCAAGACAAACGGAGCGAGTCCTTCCTTCTGCGGATGATCTAACGGCAGGCATACAGGTCGCTCGTCTGGTGGTGGTGGGCTTCGTGGTTTAACCGCCAAGACTGAGGCCAGGGTCTGGAACGGGCAGCTCTGGGCAGCACCAGCGGCTCCCACAGCCCCAGTGTGGCGTGTCCAGGCATGTGCTGCCCGGCGGGCCGAGTGTGGGGCAGGACCCGCTGTCCGCAGAACGAGTCAACCCTCCCGGAGCTCGTCAGCGTCCTGGGCTCTGGGTCAGCGCTGAGCAGCTGCGTGAGTGAGGCAGACTCTGGGGGGCCGTTCGCTGTGAGCGCCTGTTCGCTGATGTCCCCACGCACGGCCTTTCTAGAAGGACGCGTGTAGAGAACCCGCTGCAAGCTCTTTGGTCCCAGAAGCTCCTTCCCGTCCGTGCCTGCTTCCCGCCGCGTGGAGAGGACAAGGGAGCTGTCTGCACGGCTACTCCTTCCCCGGACGGGACCTGTGCTGTCCCCTGGCGGAGCTCAGAGGGCGGGAACCACGGGGTTTGAGAGTGAACCAACCATGCAGTTGTAAAGGAAAAGATGGGTGAGGTTTTAGGAGGTCGAATCCCAAACCCTGAGGATTAGACGACATTGAACACCTTCCCCCACAACCCAGGAGTTAGAAGCTAGGAAATCCCACCTTTTATGTGACAGATAAATTGGAAAATGACATTGTATGAACGGAGAACGGGCAGTCACACAGGAAAAAATGAGTTATGCAACAAGGGGGTAGAAACAGCACCTGCAAAGGCACACTCCCCTTCTCTCTTTCTCTTTGGTGCTCTCTTCTCATCCACGTGCTCGTTTGTTTGCTTGCTTACTGGTGCCTTCCCCAGATTTCACGTGTTTTTCCAGAGATCCCTGTTGCACGGGAGTAACCAGTACTGAGTCACAGGCAGGGGGATCCACACGAGGGGGAGACAGGAGCTGGGTCTACGTTCCCAAACGGGAAACCAGAGACAGAAGCAAGCAAACCAGCAACGCATCCGGAGGGCAAACCTGTTGTCCTGTCACCACCGTGTGATGGAAGTGTCCCCACATCTGTCCACGGAGCCCGGCAGGTGCCTTGGGGGGTGCTCACCCCGTTGGCCAGGCTGGGGGGACAGCACAGAGACCGCCCTCTCCTGCCCATGGCACCACCGGGTGGGAGCCCATGACAGGGTCCCCACCCCGATGCAGAAAGCAATTCTCTGAGAGACCAGTCCTCACTAGCTTGTGTGAAGCCCCCTGACTTCATCCGAGGACACGGATATCCATGGAGCCAACTTGGGGGGGATTCAGAGAGTGACTTCTGTTCCTCGAGGGGAGAGTCTTGGAGAACCCAAAGTGGGAGGCCCTTGGAGGCCTGTGGGATGGTTTTGGTGGCACAGGGACAGTTTTTAAAAATAATTGAATAACTTAATTTTTAAAAGGATTACAAAGGCTATAACTAGGTCATCAAATTTGTAACTTCACAACGATACAAGCTTTCCTTCAAAAAGCATCCAGGGGTGGAAAAAATGAGTCAGTGAAAGAGAAGATGTAAGTACCAAGTGTAGGAAAGGGACACAGCCGTGTGAGGGCCGGTGTGGGCCAAGCTGCTCCACAGGGAGCTGGGACAGGTGTCCGTGGGAGCTAATTGAGTTGACCTTCCGTGTGGGGTTGCCAGATAGGGTCCAATTAAATACTGAAGGATCCACACCAAAAAATGTCTGTTTTTAGTTTAGAATAATTGAACTCAGACCTTCATTTTCTGACAGCAATTAAATAGCAGACTGGCTGATTTCTGAGGTGGTCCTAGTTAGTGACGATAAAACCGGGCTGTCAGTGTGCGGGAGAACGCGTCCCGGGTCTAATTACAGCATCGGGCACTTTCGAACCTCAGACGTGCTTCCCAGCAGCACGGTAACAGGCACCGGGAGCCGATGCTCTGCCCTGGAATTTACTGAACATTACGGGGGGACTGACACCCTATTTATTTCTGCCAGGACATTTCCATGTCTGGTCATTGATTTTTGAGCTATTTTTTCCCCCCAACAATGCTAATTGTAATTCTGCTTAGAGTTCAACTACCCGATGATTTGCAATGTAATTTATAAAAGAAAAAAGTCACAGTGACTCCGCGGATAGCACTTACGTGAGGTTTTTAACAATCTCAACATGATTGTGTACATTGGAAAACGGATCTGCTTGATCAACACTGGCAATAATAAAGGTTTCCCATTGAGATTTTTTTGAAGATTTTATTTTTAAGTGCTCTCTACACCCGACATGGGGCTTGAACTCAAAACCCTGAGATCAAGAGCCAGCCAGGTGCCCCACAGCGATTTTGTTTGATGAGCACAGCCTCCTGGCTTCGGAAATGCAGACGCGAGTGAGACGGTGTGTTCTGCAGGATCCAGCGGGTCACAAACCTCAGCATCTTCACCCCCACGGAGGCAACCAAGCACACACATCGCGTCTGACACAGATTCTGAACCGTAATTGCTTCTTCAACCTCAGCCTCCTTGCACAGGTGTTTTGGACCCGAGTCTTCCGATGTGTGGTTGTGTCCTACACATGGGAGATCGAGCGGCTATTCCCCAGGTCTGTAACCGTCTTTGTGCTGCTGAGCCCGGCATGCGTTTTCCCGTCTCAGGTACCTGGGCCCAGCCCTGTGACCGCTGGTGCCCACTGAGTGTCAGCATGAGGGGGCCAGTGTGCTTGGGATCCCCTGATCGGGCCCCCGGTGGCTCTCCCCCTTCCCCCAGGGCCTTGGCATCAACCCTCAAGGAACACACCTGAGTCCAGCCCTGGGCTTTCTCATGAGCTTCCTGGACAAGCGGAGACTGGAGCCGCCCACCTGCAGTCGTCCTGCAGACTTGTGGGCAGGAGAATAAGTGCTTCTTATAAAAGATCTCTGGGTTTGGGGGTGATTTGTTACCCACCGTTATCCCGGCAACACCTGACAGATGCATTTACACTGGCCTCATTAGGTCCCTGACCAGAATGTGGAAGGCACAGGCAATGAAAGTGTTTGCCCGAGAGCCAACAGTTACTGAATTTAAAGTAAGTGTTATAGGGATGAACCCCATCGTGTTCTCCATAAATAACACATGTATTAAAATGTGTTCATTTGGGGCCACAAAACCCAGGAAGAACGTGAGGTGAGTAAGTGTGGACGGAGTGGATGACGGTGCTTTCTTTGTGAGGACAGGGCTTGCAGAGCGGAGAGAGGAGCTTCGATTCCATCCAATAATCGCCAATGAGATTATTGTTTGCCTAACCCCATGGCAGGAGTTGGAGGACGCATGGAGATCCGTGAGTCCCCGTTGTTCGTACAGGTTCTTAAAACGAGTAGCTGGAGGCTGCGGTCCGTTTCCAATGACCGGGTCCCCAGCGAACAGCACACTCGTCTGTGCTTGAGCCAGGAAGAGCCCAACCCCAAGGTCACATGGCTGGCCACCTGACAAGGTCTGCCCACGACATGCTCCTTTCTTTGGGTCCCGTGTCGCCGCTGAAGGTGTGACAGGCGCGAGTCTCCGTGGGAGGGGCTGGGATGATGAGCACGAGGGCGCAGACCCTCCCCGGGACGCCGTTTCTGCCGCACACTTCATGGCTTGCTCTCACGCAACCTCGCGGGGCCCTTCTCAGCTGTGTGGCCGCGACAGACCCCCTGCAGCGTCTACTCGGAGCTCACGTGACATGCTGGCCCCCGAGGATCAGCGGCGGGGTCCGCTCCATCTGTGGAAGGAGGAGCCCTTCCGTGGAAACACTGCTCCGTGGTGGAGAGAGGCCCAGCCACGCTGTGCATGGCCCCGCAGCAGCTGCTCGGCTTGGCCAGCTCTGTCCGCCTGGGACGGGGGGGCGTGAGTCTTCCCTCGCAGGACTGGGGATGGATGCTGCCGGGACACGGAGGCTGTGGTGCTCTGTGTGGAAATCCAGCTCATGGAAACTGAAGACGCCCAGGCCAGAGGTGCCCCTCCCAGGGTTCTGCACGCACGAGCAGGGGGCCTGAGTCCTCTGGGTCCGGCGGTTCCCGGGGCGGCCCTGCTCACCGTGGATGGGACTGGCTTCGACCTTGCATGAGACTCAGGGCTCCTGACCTGTGCAAGCGCACGGCGGGATGCTAGAGGTGTCCCCGCGGCAGCAGGTGCTCAGATGGGGCACTCGGCTCATGATGGCCCCATCGAGCCCTTCCCGGGAGCCCAGGGCACCCTCGCTGTCCCAGGGACTTGGTTATGAGTCTTGCTTGGTTCCTCCTAACTTTGCGTTTTTAATGACAAGTTGTTATTAGTTCAGTGTTATCGTTGTTGATTGGAATGTTTGCTTAACCCCACAGTGGGGGTTGGATGACGCATACATTTTGTGAATATTTCCAACTTAGAATGTTCTAATAATTTCACTTAGGATACACAGAATGGTGCAAATATGAGTAATCTGTTCATCAGTTTATGAACAGATATATAAACACTGTTCCCAGATTTGCCTATTCAGAAATAGCTAGCATTATCCTCGAGTCCTATTCTGTTGGAAAAGGTCATGTGTGTGGGGTGAAGGCCCTCCTTCTGCCCTTTCAAGGGAGGCATGGTCCAAGCGTGTGTGGGCCCTCACAAGACAGGGTGCAAAGACATGTCCAGGGGTGGTCCTGGCCCTGAGACATCAGAGACAAGGATCTGAGGGCGCCCGACATCTTTCTGTCTGTGTCCTGTTGATTTGTTCTGACGCCCTTCACCCTCTGTCTATTCACTGACCCCAGCACTGCCCGGGCCCTGGGGACCCTGCAGCACAGGATTACCCCCACAAATGATCAGGCAGATGGGCGTGTCTTCACTGGGGGTTTCAGTCAACGTGTTATGTGTCGTGATCTTCTGGAAACTTCCCGAGACAGAGGTATATATTTTGCATCGAAACTACCATGCAGCTTGCTTTAAAAATGATAGAGCTTAATTTCAAGATGTTTAATTCAATAAAGTAGGGTCCTAAACCATCTTTGAAAAGGGTGAAGATTTGCCACCCAAATGAGGAAAATCAGTCTGGAAAACAGAAGCTGTTGAAGTCTGTTGAATGGAGAGTGTTTGGGCATGATGTTTAAGGATAGCAAGGTGGGTGGCTCAGGTGCTTGGGGAAGAACCCCCTCCAGGTGTTCAGGGAAAACCCTCCCAGGTGCTCAGGGAAGACCCTCCCCCCAGGTGTTCAGGGAAAACTCTCCCAGGTGTTCAGGGAAGACCCTCCCCCCAGGTGTTCAGGGAAGACCCTCCCCCTAGGTGTTCAGGGAAGACCCTACCCCCAGGTGTTCAGGGAAGACCCTCTCCCCCCAAGGAGCTTGGGAAAGATTCCTTCTGAAGGTCAGGAGGTCTCTGTGAAGAGTGGACAGGTTCTTCTACATCAGGTTGGTTATTGTGTTTTAAGTTTCCCACGTGATTCATAATTTAAGAGAAAAATGGCCTCCACACAGGAGACCTCTAGGAAACTGTGGCTTCGGGGCTCCGGAGTGACGTGGCAGCTGGGAGACTTGCCGTCACTGTTGTCCAGATAAGGGGCACTGCCCCTGCGATGCACTGCCCCGTCCCCGTCCCAGAGAAACAGAGCCGGCCGCTGCTGGACGAGAAGCCTGGAGACGGCCGCTCAGCTGCCTGCACTGGGAGGCGGTGAAGCCCCAGGGGCCCTCCCGCTGCACCCGCGGCTGCTCATCATCCGACCTGCCGTGCTCCAGCAGGTGCAGAAAAAGAAACACAAAGACAAGTAAAATAATATTGGGTAGGATTACAGTAAGAAAGGTAAGTGCATGCTTCCTCTAGACTCCCGAGTGAATCCAAGATGATTAACGATGTTGATGTAAATAAAGAAATCAGGAGGAAAAAACTGTAGATAGAACCAGGGTGGTGGGCTGTGTTAAGAATGAGATCAAAGGCAGAAAACAGCGAATCTTTCTGGCAAATTTGACTCTAGGGTAGCAAATAAATACAAAATAAAAATCCCTCAAATAACTTGTCTGGTAAATAACAAAGAAGCCACACGACCTGAGAAGGTTTATTACTGAAAAACCTGAAGGCTCTTAAGAATCAAAAGAAGGGGAAAGCACTTGGAGGCTCTAATAGGAAAATGAGTAAAGAGCCCTTCATCATTCTTTCCCTCCTTCACTCATCATTCATTCACTGCACGAGCCCCCCGAGGTGCACGGTGCCGGGTGAGTGGCCATGAAGCACCCCCTTCCCGGAGCACGGCGCCGGGTGCGTGGCCACCGGTCCCCCCCAGGTGCACGGTGCCGAGTACGCAGCACACCCGTTCCTCCTCCACGGAGAGTATTCCATGGGGAGAGGGGAGCGGCCGAGGCAGGGGACATGCAAATAACCAAATGTAAAACATCCAACTATGATGGGCGCCAAGGACAAAATCCACAGGAATACTGGGCTGGAGAGTGAGGGAGACCCTCTGAGCCACGCGAGGACGGGGCAGGTCTCCCTTTGGCACTCAGGCCTCACTTTTGTGCAGGTGACTGGAGGGAGGACAGAAGGCAGGGGACGCGGGGGTCCCAGCACGGGTGCGCGAGGGCTCAGTGCAAAGACCCGGGGAGGGGGCAGCGTGGGAGGAGAGGCCCCAGGAGAGTGGTTTGCTCTCGCTCGGTGACGACTCAGGAACAGCAGAAAAGGCCATGATTTGACCATTCCCAGGAGCGATGGACAATCACACCTACCATTTTTCTTCCATTTTGTTTTTAAACTCAGTAATGGCATGGCTTTTAGAAAAGTGAGCAAACTCACATAGTGCTATTTAGATTTACACTTTTTTCAGGGAAGAGGTTTGAAAATGTGCAAAGAAAGCCCCGGAAAGGCGCATGCCATTAGCCGAGTCACTTATATTATGCTTGAGAAATTTTATTCTGAGGAAATATTGATGGACCCACTAATGGATCGTGCAAAGATGCAGCTCTAAGAATGTTCATCACAGCGTTGTTTATAATAATGGAAATTAGAAACAACCTAAGTATTATATCAGACCCATTCATAAACCCCCCATTCGTGAAGCGGAATAGTGTGCTTCTATAAAGATGATGCTGAGGAAGGGTGTCTCATAAAATGGAAAATAGGGCTGCTTATAAAGATGGAAAACAATTTAAGAAACAATATATAATAAATAGAGCTAATGAGGATGGCAAAAATCCCTGCTAGAAATTACAACGTTTTATGTTGTTGCAGGAGAAGAAACGGGAAGAGGAGGACGCCCGACCACACGCATCTGTGTAACTGTCGTCAGCCCAGAACGGTCGGAACTGGCCAGCGAGGGCCAGCTGCCCCAGGCTGTGTCCCTGCTCCCAGCTCAGGACCCACCACAGGAAGCTAACTATGCATTTGTCTTAGAGGACACCTGCTTCCTGTGAGGGGCCTGCCCAGCCTGAAGGCTCATCAGGGTGGACTGAGCTGTCCCATGCACCCCAGTCCTCCCCATGCACCCCCAGCTGCCCCCATGTGCCCCCAGCCCTCTCTGTGAGGCCCCAGCCCTCCCCATGCACCGCCAACCCTCCCTGTGTGCCCCCAGCCCTCCCCTTCTGCCCACAGCCGTCCCCGTGCCCCCAGCTGTCCTTGTGCATCCCCCAGCCATCCCCATGACCCCCCCGTTGTCCCTATGTCCCCCAGCTGTCCCCATGCACCCCCAGCCATCCCCTTGCACCCCCCGGCCATCCACGTGCTCCCCCCTGGTCATCCCTGTGTACACCCTGGCCATCCCTGTGCCCCCCGTCATCCCCATGAGCTCCCAGCCATCCCCGTGCTCCCCCCAGCTGTCCCTGTACACCCCCAGCCATCCCCGTGCACCGCCAACCCTCCCTGTGTGCCCCCAGCCCTCCCCTTCTGCCCACAGCCGTCCCCATGCCCCCAGCTGTCCTTGTGCATCCCCAGCCATCCCCATGACCCCCCAGTTGTCCCTATGTCTCCCAGCTGTCCCCGTGCACCCCCAGCCATCCCCGTGTACCCCCAACCCTCCCTGTGCACCCCAGCCCTCCTCTTGTGCCCACAGCTGTCCCCATGTGCCCCCGAGCCCTCCCCGTGCCCCCAGCTGTCCCTGTACCCTTAGCAGTCCCCGTGCACCCCCCGGCCATCCACGTGCTCCCCCCCAGTCATCCCCGTGAGCTCCCAGCCATCCCCGTGCTCCCCCCAGCTGTCCCTGTGCACCCCCAGCCATCCCCGTGCACCCCCAACCCTCCCTGTGTGCCCCCAGCCCTCCTCTTGTGCCCACAGCTGTCCCCATGTGCCCCCAAGCCCTCCCCGTGCCACCAGCTGTCCCTGTACCCTTAGCAGTCCCCGTGTACCCCCTGGCCATCCCCGTGCCCCCCCCATCGTCCCCGTGAGCTCCCAGCCATCCCCGTGCTCCCCCCAGCTGTCCCCGTACGCCCCCCCAAGCCATCCCCGTGCCCCCAGCCGTCCCTATGAGCTGCCCTATGTGCCACCATGAAGCTCCCCCAGTCTCAATTTGCACAGTGATGGGGGCCGACGCCCTCTCCACCATGAGCCTGAGTGAACGGTCTGTTTGTTCTCACCTGGGTGGTCATGGTTTCCTTCCACGAGGCCCTTCTGAGATGCGGTCGTTGGCTCTGTGCCCACGCGGCCAGTTGGTACGGGCTCCCAACCCCGTCTTCGTGCCGAGTTCTCGGGCTCCTTATTCTTAGTTTGTTGTTTTTTCCCCGGATTTGCTGCTGGGCCGCATGCTAACACCGTGCTGGGCGTCCTGCTCGCAGACGGCAGATGGACGGAGTGCTCAGCCTCCAAGACGGAGAGGGTCAGTCCTTCATAACTAACAAAAACCTTTACCTGTCCGGTTGTCTGTCTGTCCGTCTGTCTATCTCATCCCCTACTGGTCTGCTGGCTGTGTTTCTCGGAAGGATCCTGACCTGGTCGACAGCTGTGATTAAGAATTTCTCTAAACCAGACAGATCGGCAACTATTCAGAGAACAGCAGGACTATTCTGGGGCCCGTGACACAGGGTGCCCTGACCTCCATCAGCTGGTGCCCAGGTCGGCCGAGCCTCAGATGCTAACCCCTGGGTGGGAGGAGCCCGTTGGGCTGACCCAGAAAAGGATGAACAGGATCTTCTTTCCATAATAAATCTGATGCCCCAAACATGAGACAACGTCTCCTGAGCTGTGCCCCCAATGCTTCAAGTGCCGACAGAAGTTGGTAGGAGATGGACGGGCATGCGTGGGACGGACGGGCGCTGTCCTGGGCTTTGGGAAGGGGCTGACGCAGCCATGTCTTCTGCCTCACAGCTACTTCAAGAACAAGGCTTAGAATGGGAAGCAGAGTCTTCACCTGGGCAGCGGCGCTGGCCCGGAATGATGAGGGCCTCTCAGGGACGCAGAGAGAGCATTCTGCAGATAGACCAGGCGATGGCCCACGTCCCAGGTCACCACCTATCGACAAAGACATTTGTAGATACTGTCAACAGAGGGCACAAAAAGAAAAAGAAAAAACAAGACAATGAAAAATATCTCATCAGATCAATGAGGCAATTAGCTGTAAATATGGAGAGTAAACCTCATCCATCCCCCGTCGTTACGGGGGCCACTGCATTAAGTCCTTCCACCTTGGGCAGCCTCTTCCTGGCAGGAAACGTCCTGCGTGGGTGGTGTTTGAAATCAGCAGTGGGTGTCTCCCATCTCCCAGACCCCACGAAACAGTCCTGGACAGTCATGCGCTGGGGGGTCGCTAAACTCCGCCCAGTTCCCCAGCCCCCATCAAGTATGACATGGAGAACGGGCCTGTGGTCCCAGGGGTTCAGGTAGGACGGTGGTGGATGTGGACATGAGAGGACAGCAGGAGGGGCCGTGGGGTGGGGGCTCTGTGCCGCTGTGCTGCCCCCACCCCTGGTCGTGGTCTCACACTGGCGGTCTGCAGGATGCCACTCCCGGGAGCACTGGGTAAGGGGTACACGGGGTTTCTCTGTACTGTTTTCTGTGACTGTAGAGGAATGGACAGTTATCCCCAAATAAAACAGTTTAAAAAGAAAATGAGTGGCTGTGGTGACCAAGCCACGGTGCTCCGTGAGCCACGTGGGTGGGGGATGCTGGTAGAACACTGGCTTTGGGGACCCAGAAGAGCTCTGCAAAGGGAGAGGCTGTGGCAACGGTCTGGAATGGTTTGGAATATTCTGGAATGTTCTGGAATAGTCTGGAATGTTCCAGAATGGTCCAGTTTTATTCCTGTTCTTGCCCCACATTGCTTTCTTCCTTTAAGTCAGTGGCAACACCGGCCGGGACTTCAGTCGTCTCACCTGTCACATAGAGGGGACTCTGTGGGGTGATTGACAAAGGCCAGACAAGGAGAGGATAGGAGCGTCTATCCGGCAGGGGGCATCTTGGACAGACTCCGGTCCTCGTCACCCTGGAGGTGACAAAAGAGATGGGGAGAGGTGTCCCCCGAGATGGCCCATGGTGCAGAGGAATAATTCCACATGGTGCTCACAAGACACATGGGAGCTTGAGGTCACCTTGCGGGCGGCTCCCACCTGGGCCCATGGCTGCCTGTAGCTCCAGAGGAAGGACGAGGTGAAGGAAGGTGAGTCTCTGGCCTGGAGGCCACATGGTTGCCAAGGTCTTCACTGTCCCTTTTCTGCTTTTCTGTGTCTTCAGGGTCGAGGTTCCTCTAGGCGGACAGGAAAGAGATAAAGCACTGAACGCCAATTTCGGTTAAACGCATGTAGTGGGTTTTCCAGCCTGAGCGCAGGACACAATGAAAACCGATGGCTGGAAGGAGCTTCATCGCCAGCCCGCGAGGCCCAGATACCCACGTCCTGTCAATGAGGGCAATGAAAAGTGTAGAAGTCAACCTTTAAATCGAAACAATAAAAATAACCTCATTTTCCTGCTATTTAACCCAAATGTGTTTATAATTGCATTATGAGCTAATTCCTCAAATAAGCCCAGGCTGAACCAAGTGTAGCCTGTTGTGCTTAATCCCATCTGGTCAACGGGCTGAAGCCCACGGGCGTCTCGCGTTTCAGGGGAAAGCCGCAGAGTGCTTCCTGAACAAAACCCCGAGGGCCTCAGGGTCTTCACGTGTCCTTCTACTCCTGTGACGCCCACGTGGCCAGCCAGTGCTCTGACCTTTCCCTCGTGGCGCCGGGAGAGCTGGGGACTCTGCAAGGGGACTGGTCATCCCCGTCCCCCAGACGGGGAGATGGAAGCTCGGTGGGGGCGCGAGGGAGCTGGAGCTCCTGTGAGCTCTGTCTCCAGGCCCCAGCCGCGGACCCCCTCGCAGGATCTGTCAACATCTGGAGAGCGACTGTTCCCTGCAAGTCACAAGCCCAGGGGGTCTTCTTGTCTCCCCTTTTCCAGAGCTCATGTTCGACTGGTCAGGAACGGGGGAGGTTCCACCCCAAACGCTCCTGGACCCCAAGCCTTCGCAAGACCTCCACCTCCCGCTGGGCTTCCAATCCTGCAGCTGCACCTGGCTGGCTCCGTCTGCTCCCCCCACGCACCTGTGTTCTGTACCTGTTCTCAACATAGCGGCCGGGGGCCCTTCATGCACAGGCCAGGCCACACCTTCACGCGGCCCTCTGAGGGCGTCTCTCTGGGGGGGTCCCTCCCCAGCCATCACCCCACTCTGCTCCCTCTGGGAGGCCTTCCTGGGCCACCCGGTGGGAAGCCGGCTCCTCTGTGTGGTCACCACACGCTGCTCTCCTTCAGTGTCCTCATCCTTCTGGCACATCCTATATGATTTAAAATTTGCTCCGTGTCTGCGTCTCCCCGGCAAGACGGCAAACTCAGTGAAGGCAGGACGTTGTTTCTGGTTGTTTGCTGAGCGCTCCGCACACGGAAGCGTGTCTGGACATGTAGGAGTCCCGTGCGTGCTGAAGGAATGAGTGAATGAATGAATGACTGGCTCCAGCATTCTCGTGACGGGATGCCCAAGTCCAGGTGGTACCGGCAGCACGGTGGTGACGCCCGAGCAGACCTCCCTGGGAAGTTGCAGCCAGGCTGACGGCGGAGCAGGTGAGGTGGGGAGGCCCGACTGCGGAGCCCCCGGGCCGGGCTGTGTCACGTGTCACGTGGCCGGTGATGGAGCGTGGGTGTTTCTGAGGTCTGTCATCAATTCTCGTCAGTGTCACTTTGCGCTGCGCTTTTCCTGGACCAACTGCTGTTTTCCCTGAGCCGCATTTGGGGATTCAGAGAGGTTTCCTATGCATCTGATTTAACACCCCGCCTCCTCACTCCTGATTAAGCCTGACATGGTCTTTATAGAGTGAGTTGTTAATAGAGGTGGAAAACTGTTTCTTGGCGATTCCACTCTGCACCTGTGGGATGTCTGGGAAGCTGTGTCCTTGCTGAGATGAGCTCGCAGCTATGGCAGCCGAAAGCACTAGTGAAGGCCTGTGGGGCTGGCGGGGCGATTGTGGGTACCTAACATGCCTACGAGAGATGTGGAAGTATGCGTGATCAACCGGTAGAATCTACTTACGACCGTCACAGATTTTTTACTGACGTGAAATAGCCATCGGCCGCTGGCTCTGGGCGAGAGCGCAGAAACCATGCCTGTCCTGTCTCTGCATGTCACAGCCCCTTCTGCAGTGCCCAGTGCATGGCAAATACTCAATTAATATTCCCTGAATGCGAGAAATAAGGGTCTTGTCACACAGGCTGAAGGATCCAGCCACGGGGCCTCATTGTGTTACCGAGTCGGGACTGGAAATCGGGACCTCAAGCTCCACCACGGCTCCACCGGCTGGGAAGGAATCCCAGGGCGTGATGACAGTGTCGCGACCACCCTCTGGGCCCCGAGCGCTCCGTGATCCGTCTCCCAGCTCTCGGAGGGTAGCTGGCTGCGCCCCAAGTCTCTCCAAGCCGACCCTGGCTCTGTGCCTCACCCCGAGGGGGCTGACACTGGCTCTCTGCTCCCACGATCATGCCCAGGAATGGTCGTAGATTTACCCTTGGCGCTGTGATCGAGTCCCGGCTAGTTTTATCCCCCCGTGCGCCAGGATACTTGGTATTTTTCATGACAAAGTAATGACTTCTGGGAATGAGATAAACCCTACACACACTTTCATGGAGAACGGATCACTTCTGGACAATGATTAAAATGAATCAGATGAAGTCTTGTCCAGGGCGGCCAGAGGATGGAGGTGCATCTTCCGTAACCTCGGGGAGACGGGCTTGGGGCTGAGCCACGGCCCCGCACACACTGTTCACAGAGGCTTCCGGGCAGAAATTTATGATTGCCCTGTCGTCTTAGTTGCTTGAATCTCACCTGTTTTGAAGCCCTGGGTGACCCTACCCAGAAAGGTGAGACCCTAAATGGGTCTGGAAAGAGAGGCGGCTCAGCAAAAAGAACAGCTCTTTCCTCAAAGCTTGTTGGAAATCCTCGAAAACCTGTGAATCCTTTCCAAGCAATGACATGGGGCTTCTGCGGCAGCAGGCAGTTCTGGGGATGGGCTCGGGGCGCGCGGGAAGAGCGGTGCGCCTGCTGCCCCCGTGGAGGAAGCAGAACGCGGGGACAGAGCGACGCTCCAGCACGGCTTTCGGCTTAAAAGTAGTTAGCGTCTGGCCAAGGGCTCCCGCGGCCGAGGGACTGGCAGCCGGAGCACCGTGACATGCCCAGCACGGTGATAGGCCGGTGGCGCCAGGCCCCTGAGAGCCGCTGGGAATGCTCACTGCTGTGGGTCCTCCCCACGCGCTCCGAGAACATGCCCTCTGTTCCCGATGTGCCATAAACACGGGGACGGTGTTGAGTCCTGTCAACCGAGTTTCAGCCTGAACTGAGATGCCCCGTGGCTCTTCCCAACGTAGGGAATTCCATTAGCGGGTTTTATTAATGGGAGTCATCTGTGAATCCGCCCCGAGGGTGCGTGCCAAGAGGTTTCTGGTAAGACTGTCAAGAAGGGAGCTGTTGCAGGGGGGTGATGCTGGGGCTCAGTGAGATGGGGGAGAGCCAAGGGGACCCCTCCATGCCCAGGGGTGGCCAGATGGTTCCCTAGCCTGGTGTGTTAGCTCCGAGGTCTGTGACCTGCAGAATGCAGCTCTGTCCCCCGGGAAGGGCTCCGTGCCCAGCACGAGGACATGAATAAAAATGGTCTCCTGCTTTAGCTCCGATTCCTCGTCGGACTCACTGTCATTTTGTCCCCGGGATAAGGCTGCAGAGCACTGATCTCAGGCCCTTTCCAGAACGCGCCTCTGTCCTCAGAGACCGTGGGCCTCATAAGCAGTGACATCCACCCCAGAGCCCGAGCCCTGGACCTGAGGCCCCGGGGCCTCTTCCTGATCGCACGTTGCGTATCGCTGATGTTCCCAATGGAGGGGTTGATAGCGTTCCCGACAGGGTGGTTGGCACAGGGGTGCGAGGAGAAAGGGGATTTTAATCCACTCAAACAAAACTAGTCTGTTCTGGTCATTGGAGACACGGCAAGTCCTTGTGTTTTCCTGTCCTCCATGCGTGTCTAAGGGGGGTTGGGACTGCCCTCGGGGGCGCAGCCGGGGGCAGAGGCCTGAGGGGGGTGGGCGCAGGGCTTTCCGGAACACACGCTCTCTGTCCCTCCCTCCGTCTTTATTATGGAATATCGCAAACAGGTACCCAAATGGAGGGAATATCTCCTGGACTCCACATGCCCCCCCAGCTCCTGAGCTCACGGACGCTCTGGTGTCACCGCGTGACTAAAGGCACTTTCGTCCACAGCGTGCTGTGTGGGCCTCCCGCCTCCGACAGGTGTTGGCCGGTCCCATCAGAGTCATTCTTGTTCCCCGGCTCACACAGTCATTTGATAGAAATTCTGCCTTTGTCAGCCGCGGGAGACGTGGGAGGAGTCTGAAAGCTTGGGGCACACGTGTGGACTCAGAGCCACAAACATGGTACAGAGTAGAGAAGAGGAAGGAATTTAAGGAACAGGACAAGTAGAGACGTTGCTTCAAATATGCTGACATATTAATGTCAAATTAATGGTGCCTTGTTCCTGCGAACTCACCTCTATGCGTATTTCCAGCAGGGCGAGGATGAACCATGATGTGATTGGGCACAGCGGTGTTTACTGTTTACATTTATTTTCCCCAGAACACACTCATAAATCTGCAGGAATTTCATCTTCACCGAGCCACAGATAAAACTCTGCTGTGCTCGGATGTTCCCGCCCACTATCAGGTGACAGCGCGGGCCGTGGCCACTGTCAGTCCAGCCGCCGGTCTTTAGTCAAAGAAAGGAGAGCACCACGCCCTGGAATTTGGTTTATGTCAGGTTCCCTCCTGCCCTCAGCTCACCTGCTTTGGGCTGGAAGTCTACAGAGAGAAGGAAGGCGTGACCGGAACATTCTGCCTCTCGACCGTATGCCCGCTCTGCCCAGCCCACATCTTCTGCTCTCCGGCCAGTGCCTGGCCTGCGGGGCTGGAGCAGGGGACAGAGCTCCACATGCTCCTGACATGGCAGTTTGTGTCCTGTACTTCTCGTGGGCGGGTCTGTGCTCCTTCCTCTCTCCCCCAGTGACAGAACCATGGCCCCAGGGCTGGACGGCAGAGAAATCAGGTGGTCTCTCCAGATGGACCCACAGCAGGTTTCCCACCTCATGTCCACGTCTGGAGTGGAGGAACAGCACCCACAACCCTGCCCTGAAGAACCTGGGAGTGGGGGCCGACCCCGAGGCAGGCCCCTGTTCTGCTTCCACAGGCCCTTGGCTCGGCCAAGCATGTGTCAAGTGTCCACGGCGAACATTCGTCAGCCTCCCTGAGAGGTGCCCTGGGAGACACCCTCTCTGGGGCTGACACAGAACTCATTAGCTACAGGACTCTTCAGACTTTCTGTTTCTTCTTAAGCCAATTTTGCTCAGTTGGATTTTCAAGCAATTGCCCATGTCAATTAAGTTGTGACTTTAAATTAACGTGTTGGCATAAAGTAAGCAATATTACTTTTGTCTGTTCATAACATATAGAAAGATGGAGGTTATGACCGTGGCGTGAGGAACACGTGGGGATGACAGCACGTCTCTTGTGCCTCGTGAGCAGTGGTGTGGCGTCCCTAGAAGGCACGCAGCGAGTCCAAGCGAAGGCCGGCATGCACAGTGACAATAGCAAAGACACACAATAAACCAGCAAAGGAGATAACGTGGGATCATAGAGACAATCAGTCAATCCAAAAGAAGTCAGAAAAGAACTAAGAATGGGAAAAAATGTATGCAGGACAAATAGACAATGATTTGCAAGATGGTAGACATGAGCATTAGCAAAACTCGCATTCACACTAAATCCGAAAGGTTTAAATGCTTCAGTTGAAATGCAGGGTAGTCAGGGTAGTTTAAAAAGCTAGACTACTATACACTATCCCTAAGAACTTTACTTTAAATAAACAGGCACAAAGGTCCCAATGAAAGTAGTAAACAAATACCTCCCATGCTCGCGCAAATACATTAACGACTGTATCAGTACCAAAGTACATCTTACTTTATTTTTTAAATTCATTTTTAAATTTTATAATAATGGACAATTTTATCCAAGAAAATGCAGTTGTCACCTTAGTCTTTGGTGGAGCTGGCTTGCGGGCCAGCTTTAGAATTTCTTGTTCAGAGGACCTGCTCAAAGCTGCCCACACTGAAACTGGTGCAGATAATCAACTCTGCTTCTATACATTTCAGAGCAATGCACACATCCCAGGGGCAAAGCCTGTCACTGCATAAAGATGAAGGGCTGAGTTCACTGAGATCACACAGCAGTCCTCGATGCTCACGCACCTAATTGTGAGGCTCAAAACACAGAAACCAAGCACCCATCTGGGAGAGATGAGTTAAACGAAACTATATTTACAGTCTGAGATTTCAAAACAACCCTCTCGGTAATGGGTAGAATAAGTAGACAGAAAATCAGTAATCATATATGACTAAAATTCTATTGAGAAACCTGACATAATTGGCATTTATAAAACACTCCAGCCAACAACAACAAAATTTACTTTCTTTCCAAGTGCACGTGGAGCATATGGAAAGACAGACCATATTATGGGTCATAAATGTGTCACAACATGCTTACAAGCATTTAAGTCATATGAAGGCTGTTTCTGAATACAATCAATTAAATTATAAATCAGGAAAATAAAGATTTTTGAACTCCTCCCCCCAGTATTGGAAACTAAACAGCACATTATTTTTTTCAAAGAAAAAATAAAAAAGGGATATTCAGGAAATATTTTGACAGAAAGAAAATTAAAATACAGCAGATTGAAATTTGCTAAGGTAGTTCTTACAACAGTGAGTGCCTATCTTAGAAAAACTAGAGCCTTCCGCACCACTGGTCTCTAGGAAACCAAAATAAGGTCAAATTAAAGCTAAATTAAGTAGGATAAGATAAATCATAAGCTAAGAGCAGAAGCCGATGAAAGATGAAACAGACAATAGAGAGAATCAACAAAACCTAAATCTGCTTTTTGGAAAGACTTTAAAAATTGGTAAATCTCCCACAAGAAACTCCAGGTCCAGAGGATCTCACAGGTGAGCTCCACCAGACGTTCACTCTCACACTCCTTCTTACCCCCACAGGGGAGACAGGGGGGTACTTCTCACCTCGTTTTATGGGGCCAGCATCACTGTGATACAAAACCAAAAACAAACACACAGAGACATTCCAAGGAGAGGAAACCACAGACCAATATAAATGCAAAAATTGTTAGCAAAATTTTAGCACATAGAATTCAACAACACATAAAAAAGAAAATTTATCATTACCAAGTAAGATTTATCTCAGAAAAAGTATCTTTTAACATCTGAGACTCCGTTAATGTAATTGACCATATTAGCAATCTAAAAAGGGCAAAAACATACAATTTTCTTAATAGATGCCAAAAACAAGACCTTGATGAAGTCAAATATGACCCCATGATAAAAATTCTCAAAAAACAGAAGACAAGGGAATTTCTTCACCTGATAAAGGGGCATCCACGCAAACTTTAATTTAACGTCATATTTAGTGGTAACAGACTGAATGGTCCCCCAAGGACAAGGCGAGATGTCTACACTCAGCACTTCTATCCACACTGTGCTAGAGGCTCTAACACACAATGAGGCAAAAATGCATCCATAAATACGCACTCTCCAGATCTGAAAGAGAGAAGCTATCTTTGGTCAGAGTTGTCATGACAGTCTACTCAAATATCCAGTGACATCTATCGAAAGGCTCCTGGAAATTGGGAGTGAGTTTAGCATGATTGCAGGGAACGAGATTCACATGCAAAAGTCCATTGTATGTTTACGTGCATGTAACAAACAACTAGAACACAAAATACAAAGACCTAACACTCTTGGCGGTAGTACGGAAGCATGGAATGCTCAGGGAGAACTGTAACTGCAGACACGCAAGACCTATACTCTGACACCTGGAAGACACTGCTTGGGGAAACTGGGGAAGAGCTAAATGAACAGAGGTGAAGAGTTCCTGGGTCAGGACACTCAATACCGCCATGATGCCTCTTCTCCCCAGATCAATCTACAGATTCAGCACAACCCAGTCAAAACCTCGTCTGCCATTTTGTACAAACTAATAGACTTTAAAATTCCCACGAGAACGCAGAGTCTAGGAAAACCCAAGCAACTTTGAACAAACAAAGTTGGAGGACTCACACTGATTTTATGACTTAGGGAGCTACATCTTCGAGACAGCGCAGATTGGTGTTGAAATGGGAAGAGAGATGAGTGGAACAGGACAGTAGGTCCAGAAATAATCCACACGTCATGAACAGCCAATTCTGATGAAGTTGCAACTGCAATTCAGTGAAGGAAGGGTATTGTTTTCTCCACGTGGGCTGAAACAGCTGCACGTACATACACGAAAAACAAGCTTTAATCTGGACCTCTCACTGAATGCAAAAATTAACTCACAATGGGTCATAACCCTAGATGTAAAATTTAAGCTCTAAAACTTCTGGAAGTTTACATAGAAAAAAAATCTTTGTGAACTTGGTTCAGGCCAGTCGTTCATAGTAACGCTTCCAATAGGAAAATCCATGAAGCAAAACCATTGATAGATGACACTTCCATCAAAATTAAAAACTTCTGGTCTTCAGAAGACTATGAATAGAGCAAAAAGACAAGTTACAGTCCAGGAGAAATATTTATAAAGCATAAATTTTATAAAGGGCTTGTGTCCAGAATTCATGAAGAATTCTGACAACTTGGTAAGAAAATCAACAACCCCGTAAAACACGGACAAAATATTCAAACAGATCGTTTGCCAAAGAAGCTACACGTGAGCAAATGAGGGCAGGATGGAATGCTCGGCACCACTGGCCATTAGGGACTCGCAGAGTAAACCGCATGAGGCGCCACCATGCACCTATGGCTGGAATTAAAGCCTAATGCTTCCTTTCGAGGAATCGGACAATCCGGGACCCTTGCAGACTGCTGGCGGAAAACCGCCATATCTTAGAATAGAATAAGAGTGTCTTTAATCCCAAAATGCCCACTTTGTAATGGGAGGAGATCTTTCTTCCTTGGGTCTCCACGAGGAGCAAAGACTGTTAATAAAGTACAGTCGCTTTCTCAGGCATCCCTGAGAAGATATTTGCAAAAACAACCAGAGGAAGCTCAGGAGGGGTCTGTGTCCTCCAGCCTGGCCTCCTGGGGCCTTCTGGTCAACCACCATGCTCCACCTGCTTGGGTGCAACTGGGACCGAATGATATCCCCCAGGTCCTGACCTTAGTGCTCACCCTGGTGGGGCCCTTGGGGCGCAGGGACAATTCTTACAGCCTCTACAATCGCATGAATCAGAAGCTCTAGAGAAACCCTCCAGGGCATTGAGCCCCGTGGCCTACTCCTGAGTCCAGACCAGCTCACACTCTGTTCCCTTGGCACCCTCCTTTTCAGACCCACGGGCCCCCGGGGTTTGCCTTCAATGCCCTAGATGCTTTCTTGAGTGGAGCTGCTCCCCTCCGTGTGCACCTGAAACACCTGTCACCATAAAGTGCAGACTCCCCCTCGTCCCCTCTTCTTCACGCGGTGTTCTATCCTCCTCACGGATGATGAAATGACGGATTAATCAGAATTTTTTTTTTTTTAAGATTTTATTTATTTATTCGTAAGAGACAGAGAGAGAGAGAGAGAAAGGCAGAGGGAGAAGCAGGCTCCCTGCTGAGCAGGGAGCCCGATGCGGGACTCGATCCCAGGAGTCTGGGATCATGACCTGAGCCGAAGGCAGACGCTTAACCATCTGAGCCACCCAGGCGCCCTAATCAGAATTTTTTTGACTCAGAAAAATGTTGCACTTACTGAGCATCCATTTCCTGAGTTTGTCTCTTCAAGTCCCTAATTAGCATGAGAGTTTTTTGCAGTCTAGTAAAGATAATCAGAACGATGTCTATTCAAACCAAGAACACTTTCCCTTTCTCAGTCAACCATAATTTGATCAGATTTCAGAGAGGGTTTTTTTTGGTCCATACTTGTGGAAATGTGAAATAACTAAGCAGTTAAAATTCATGACCTACACTTTTGTGTCATTATTATTGCATTAGCATGAAATTATACTTCTAGTTAGTCATAATTATGCTCATAATTATTCAATTTATCACCATAGGTCCTCCTGGAAGTTTTATTGGAGGATTTATTAACATTAATAAATTGTTTTTCTTCATCTCCATATTATGAATTCTTCTCATGTATGATATGATCTATTATCCATAAAATTAGAACAAACCCCAAGCATTGGTGACTTCTCAGCAACATGAGGGAGACCTTTGTCACTTGGTCCAGTGTGAGATTCAGCTCGCGAAGGCTCAGGGGCATGGCTTTGTGCCACCAAAGCTTGCAGCCGCCTGAAGGCTTTGCACAGAGCAGCTCAGAGGCGACGCAGTGGACTGGGTTTTTCCTTGCCGTTCCCATCCAGCTAATCTTATTGACGTGGCATGGGCAGGCTGAGCTGTTGGGCCCAGGAAGCTGCTCCATCTGCAGACATTCACGTGGTGCCATTTCCAGGTCTGGGCTCAGCTCAGTGCTGCCGTTCACCGTCCTCCTACCCGTCCAACACTTTGCCTCTCTCTGAACTCACACGGTCCCTCCCTGCCTTTCTAGTCCATAGGCCTTGGTCACAAAGCTTTAGAATGTTTGATGACCCTTGGTGAGTGCTACTGACTGATTTTTCATGTCCCCCAAGGCCCTGACACCCAGTACGACTGTATTTGGAGATGGGATGTCTAAGGAAGTAATTAAGGTTCAGTGAAATCCTGAGGGTGGGTCCCAATCGGCTGGGACTGGGGTCCTTCTAAGAAGACCGTCCAGAGAGCTCACTCCTTCTTACGCATGCACCATGAGAGGCCGTGGGAACACACGGAGGCGGCCGTCTCCAAGCCAGGGGGAGGGTTCTCATCAGAAACAGACCCTTCTGTTGCCTTGGTTGGAGACTCCCAGCCTCTGGAACTATCAGAAAGTAAATCCCTATTGTTTCAGCTGCCCTGTTTGTGGTATTTTGTTATGGTGCCCCAGCCAACTGGCACAGAGAGGAGCTGGCCAGTGTCCCTCCTGATTAGGAGCACTCTGTTATGGGTGCTGCACTGGTGATCCACACGTGGGTTTTCTGTTAAGAGTCTTCATGGAATATCTTATTAATCTTCCTAGCACTGCTGTGGAGTAAGTTCCACTGTTGTCCCCTTCTTGCCGATGAGACAGCCGAGGCTGGGAGGAGGTGGCCCGGCAGCAGGTGGCAGGCAGGTCAGAGCCCATGCTGCCTGTGTTCCCAGCGGCTGTATGCAGGTTTCCAGGGCACACCCCCACAACGGCCCTGACCCCCGAGATCTGGGCTGGGTTGGTCTCATGTGTCTGGTCGACCGCCGCCTGTGAACATCGGAGGCACACGTGCCGACTTTTGGATTTTTTGTGGTCATCTCAGATGCCACATTCGTTGCTTGGGGAATTCATAATTCATTTTGCTGTAGGACTGGTGTCACACTGCATTCATCTACATAGCTGCGGGATGAGGAAATAGTAAAAATAATGAATATCTATTAAGCATAAATACATAATGAAGGACACCTCCTTCACTCTGCTCTTCCTTGAGGCTGGGCTCCCACATGGGGAGGGTCTTCATGTGGCTTCCCTTGGCAGCAAACACCCAGTGGGTGCACTATGGTGGGCTCTGAAGCTCTGGCCTCTGGTGTGAGGCAGGCCCCGACACCCTTGATAGGAGCCATCTGCAGGGTCCTGCTCGGGGCAACTCTAGGCTAAGGTTAGCTCTGCTAGTGGGATGTGTCCCTGTCTTGCCCCTGCCCAGGGCGAGCCATCTCTGTGGATGGGATAGTTGGGTATTCACAGTTGAGCCCACAGTTTGCCCTCTGAACACAGGAACCCATCATGAGGCGGGGTCTGGGGAGTGGGGAGCTGGGCCTTTGTCCCTCCAGCCCTGCTGTCCTCCTGTGCCCTCCGGGTGTATCTGCACAACTCAGGGCTCAGATGGGACTCCTGGGTGTGTGCTAGGACAGAGGGCAGAGTGACTCGCAGGCCTGCATCCACCTCTGGTCTGGACACAGACACCAAGAATGAGAGGGGTCTGGTGAAGGGAGAGCTGCTCTCGAGCACAGCTGGCTATCTTCACCCACGGTGGTTATGCTCTGTGAAGGCGCTGTGGACACTGCGTTAGTGAAGTGAGCAGGGCTCAGTTCCCGCCAGGCTCTTGCTCATCACATTTTCCTCAATCAATCCATGTGTAACCTTTTGCATGTGTGTTTCTGTTTAAAGACAACTTACTTAATATATACTGTTGACTTATTACTGTAGAACTCACAGTGCCATGTAGAGTGTGGGTCTGCAGAGGCGCTGTGTATTCATTCATCCACCCATCCATCTGTCCATCCACCCATTCATCCATCTGTCTATCCATCCATCCATCTGTGCATCCATCTATCCATCTGTCCATCCATCCATCCATCCATCCATCCTTCCATCCATCAGTCCATCATCCATCCATCCATCTGTCCATCATCTACTCATCCATCTGTCCATCCATCCATTTTTCTATCATCCACCCATCCATCCATCTGTCCATCCATTCATCCATCCACCCGTCCATCATCCATCCATCCATCCATCTATCCATCCATCCATCCATCCATCCATCCATCCATATGTCCATCATCCATCCATCATCCACCCATCCATCATCTACCCATCCCTCCATCTATCTGTCCATCCACACATCTATCCATTCCTCCTTCCCTCTCCCTCCCTCCCTCCCTCCCTCCTTCCCTCCCTCCCTTCCTTCCTTTCCTCAATGCTGCTGGGTCCTGCTGCATGTCAGGGTAAGAGCTGGTGTTAGGATGATGGTGTACAGTGAGGACAGAGAGAATCCCTACTCCTGGAGGCCCACAGCTCAGGGGAGATGGACCATAAAGAACACATTGCAGTGGAAACACAGCTTTATATAAAAGAGACCTTCACGTGATGCACCTTGACATGGGCTGGTGGGCTGAGGAGGACGGCTGTAAGAAGAACAGCCCTGGAAGGCATTCTCCAGCAGAGAGGAGGTGACCACTTGGAAGGAGGAGTGGGCAGGTGGAGCCTTCAGAGGAAAAGAAGCATGATCTGCAGGCTCCAGCACTGGAGGGAGACCAGTGTGGCTGGGGTCGGGGCTGGGGAGTGGCAAAGGTGGCTACAGCAGGTTTCCCAGGCCCCTCAGGGCCTCATCATCCATGAACGTTCCAGTGTCCATCCCATGACCCATGCTGCCAGCCAAGATCTCTGCACATGAGACAAGAGGCAGGCGATCAGGTCTGTACTTGGAAGGACGGCCCTGACCCAGAGGGAGGTACACACAAGAAGCAGGTGCAGGACTGAGGGAGGGAAGGCTGGGGCCCCTGAGACCACCTGTCCTGACCTGCTCTGCACCTTTTGTTGGGGATGGGCTGGGGTCCTTCCCTGGCGTCCCAGAGACCCAGCTCCCGCCTCTGTGCTGGGAAGTGTAGGCTGGTGTCAGCACATCCAGCAGCCGGGGCCTTCTCTTAGGATGCCGGGGGATGGGCGTCCCGAGTGTCCCCTGAAACACTGCTGCTGTGGCCATGGGGACCCCTTCTGGCTTCTCTAGGCCCCAGTCCCACCCTCCCTGAAGGGGTCTGAGCCTGGGGTCCACGGGGGCGCTCTGGGGGCTCTGGGAACTGCCTGTGGCTCCCATGGCAGGGGTGAATGGACGGGGGGAGTAGCCCTGCCTCACTCAGGCTGAGCAGCCCCACAGTCCCTGACATGCAGAGAAGTGGACGCAGGCCCGGAGCAAGAAAAGGACCCGCCCTGGGGGAGCTGAGTCTGGCACTGATGTCCCGGGCTGTGCTCCTGTGGAGTCCCCAGGACCCGCGGGCCACAAGGTCAGGGGTCCTGTGCACCCGCCCGGGGGCAGGAAGAGAGAGAGGCCGCGCACGCCCACTTGGCCCGTGCCTGGGAGGTGCTCCCGCTCAGGTCAGGTGGCCGACCTTTTGTCATGGAGACAACAAACACCACGGTTTCCGACAGCTGGGGCGCCGGGAAGACACAACCAGGTTTACAGGAAGAAGACGTTTGTGCAGAATGTGGACCTTCCCAGTGGGAAACACGACATGTGTGACTGGTTTTATTCAAATTGGTATTTTCCACTGAAGGTGACTCATTCTCTGAAGCTGTGGATTGGGTTTCGCGGGAGCTCTTTGCTGGGAGCCCGTGCTGTCCTTAGGACCCCTCATCTCGGAAATTCAAGGCACCCACGGCCATCGGGTCCAGCCCCTTGTCCGGGGGTCCACGCTGCCCGCCAGGCCACCTGGAGGCACATCAGCGGCTCTCACCGTCTCCCCACGTGGACCCTCCATGCCCGCTGCCCCTCGCCCTTTGCCTGGCGAAGGCCTTGCTCCGAGGACGTGTGCCCTCACGGGGCTGCGTCTGCTGCCCCCACCACTGATGGACACCTCGACCCAGAATGAAGGTCTGAACAGGTGCGCAACCCGGGGTCGGCGCCGCTGTGCGCTGGCGGGAAGACAGTGCGGAGGTGAGCGGTAGGTGGACAGGCCACTGGAGTCTGACTTGGAGCTTTTATTTATTTCAAAAGTGCAGGGTCCACTGACCACATAAAAATAAAGGAAAATAAACCCAACGGCATTCCAAAAACGGCTTTATCATATTCATTACATGATTCATTTAATACTGATTTACAGTTGTCTACAGATTGGGAGTCCTTTAAGATACATCCCAAACTGAAAGTGCATTTAAAATATTGATGTATTATCACAGATCAGGGCAAAATAACCCGCTGCACTTAACAAGCAGACGGTGCCTCTGGACAGCGGGTTTCTGTGAATAATCTGAACGCAGGCCTGTTAATGGAGCTCCACAGCGGTCCCATCCCCGGGGCCTCATCTCCTGTCCCTGATGAAGAATGAAGGGCCACGTCTTTACGTGTGCTTGCGGGGAGATGGGTGGCATTCATTACTTCTTGCTTAATTTTTTCCTAAGTATAGGATGTGAGGTGCAGCTCACTTTTAAATTATGCTCTCACATGATAAACCAGCAGCCCAGAAATCCGCGGCGATGTAATTGAATCCAGACAGAGCGCTGCTGCAGAAGTGATGGTCAGCGGGCGGCTATTTCGGGACCCTCGCAGACGTGGACTGGAACAGAGGACACCATTTCACGTGGACGACCTCCGCGCCCATTAGCATCTTGGTAAAAAATGGGCTAATTTGGGGACGGAGCCCATGACCAGTCCAATCTGGACATAAATGTGACTGTCAGAGCGTCTGTCCAGATGAGGCTGCCCTATTTTTATCTTCCTCCACCTCCTGCTCAGGGCAGGATGGGCCGCAGTCTGGGGCCTGGGACCCGCAGGGGCCGGGAAGGGCCTGTCCCCGGGGCAGGGACACACCCGAGGCCACGGGCTGGGGGAGCACCGGGAGTGGGCAGACAGGCCACTGGGCATCACGAGGGCAGAATCCGGGGACTGCATTTTGCACGGAATCAAGTCACTCTGGGCGTGCATCGCCTCCGGGAAACATGAAGATTGCAGCAGTTACTGGAAAGTTCTCGAGCAATCAAAGCACGTTCCCTTTAATATTTGCAGAAACCAAAAATACGTATGTGCGTGTGTGTACACGTGTGCGTATGTGTATGTGTGCACACGTGTGTGTGCATGTATGTGCGTGCTTGTGTGTGTGCATGTGTGTTCTTGGCTACAGTTACCTGGATTTTTACTGTCGTTCTCACTGAGATTTCTCCTGGATGAGGTAGCACTTCCTCGTTTGAGGTAAAATCATAATAATTCTCAATTTGTGAAACACTGAAGGATGCACATTGGGAAGAAGATTTTACAAAATCAAATAACGTGAAAGAAACATAGACACTTAATGAAATTTGTCTTTGAGAAACAGCATTATCAGTCCATCTGCTTGGTCTTTACAAATCTGAAGGCAGAGCTGTAACCGGAGCTGGGGAAGGGCCTGGGGGGGGCGGTGCAAGGTGTCCCCTGTGCCCGGGGCTCTGCGGGGACAAGCCCGGGGCTTGCAGCGCGGGAACCAGACGCACCCAGCAGTCCCAGTGAGTGCAGAGCTGGTTTCCCTGTGGAACCTCCAGACGAGCACTCAGCCTGCATTTCTGCTTCCTGAGGCCTGAGCAGAGAGCCCTCCACGCCCACCCGGACTCCCGGCCCACGGACAGCGGGACAGGTGAGCGTGGCTTTGGGTGCTGGGTTTCTGGTGTTTATTCCACAGCGGGAGAAACCATGTGACCAGAGAGGACCCCTGGGTGGCGGACGGCCAAGCGGGAAGGCTCCAGAAGCTTCCTGAAGCCCTTGCTGGAGTTCCCGTCCGGGTGTGGCTGTGGGTGGACACAGGGGACCGAGGCTGCTGGCGCACTTCTCGATTCTGTCCTCCCTTTTCCCCGGACGGGACGTTGTTGGGGCGCGCTGCCCCTCATTGCACGCCACCTCCAGGATCGCCGTGGGGGGTCGCAGAAGAGCGTCATGCTAGATCGAGGTGATGTGGGACTTGCATGAGGTTGGCCCCTGTCTTCTGGCCCCCGTCCTCCCCAGGCAAAATGCAGGTGATACTCAGGCCTGCTGGCCACACCTGCAGGCGCCATGACCGGGGGGAGGCCGGCCGCAGAGACCCCCGGTAGGGAGCCTGACGTGAGCTGGTCCTCGTCCCTCCCTGCACATCCGCTGTGTGCACACCGGGTGGGCTTGGCAGGTCTGGGACGCAGGGGGCGTCCCAGGAGTGGGGATGGCCTGGGCAAGGCCCAGAGGAATGCGCGGGGGCCTGGAGTGCAGGTGGTTCCCACCTGACAGTGGGCCAGGGCATCGACGTAGGACCACACGCTGCACGTTCCTGAGAGCCTCCGGGCAGCATGGCGGCCGACACGCCCCAGGGCGCTCTGCTGGAGGGTCTGCTTGGGGGCCTGGACAGCGTCCTTCAGCCGGGAAGTGCCTGGCCAGGGTCTGTGTGTGGGGGAGGAAGGCGGCGAAGGGCAGCCCCGGTGGGCTTGGGAAGACCTCCTGGCTGGGCCCAGAGCCCCTGAGTCTCCCCATCCTCATTCCCAGTGCCAGGGGCACCCCATCCCTCTGGGAACCCCAGCATCCGCCTGGGAGAGGGGGGTGTCTTCCCAGGGCCTCCTGTCCTGGACCCACGGTGTCTGTAGTAACCCCTGGTGCCTCCCGTCAGCCATTCGAGGCGCAGTGTGTGGATCAGAGCGCGGGTGATCCATCACAGGCCCTGAGAGCCGAGAGCTTTGTGGGACGGCCGGGGCGGACAGCCCGGCCCTCGGGTGTGGGTCACGGAGGTGCCGGCAGCCGACAGCCCTCGTTTCCGTGATTTATGGCGGGACACTGCCCTCCCGACGACTCCAGCCAATGGGCCAGAGTGCCAGGCCCTGCTGCTCTGTGGGGTCCCCGCCCGTTCCAGGAGAGACGCCTTGTTTCAGACAGGGACCTGGTGAGGATGGAGTCCCTAAGACAGAGATTTCTGACCAGCTATGCTTAGGACGCAGGGAGGCCACATCTTCCCGATGCTGTGAGTTCTGTCAGGGCTGAAGTGTGTCCCCTAAAACTCACAAGTTGGGGTCCTCACCCCAGACACCTCAGAACGTGACTGTTTGGAGATGGGTCTTTACAGAGGTGATTTGGGTGAGATGTGGTCATTGGGGTGGCCCTGATCCAATGTGCCCCGTGTCCCTATAAGAAAAGGGGGTCAGGACACAGACACATGAGGGGATGCTGCGTGAGGACATGGGGAGGGACGGCGTCTACACGCCCAGGAGAGCGGCCTGGGGAGGAACCAGGCCCGCCTGCGCCTGGATCTCCGACTCCCGCCTCCAGGACCAGGGATAGCGAATGTCTGTCGTTTAAAAACAGTTCATCTGATTGTACAAAATCAGGGTCTCAGTGGATTTCGTCTCAGTCAATAAGAAGGACATTTCCAAACAGTTGCTCTGCTCTCCCCACGGAGGCCCTGCGCACCTGCCTTCCCCCTAAGGGGCTGGGGCCCGCTTTCTTCAGTCCTGGAGCCCATGATTTGAAGATCCTGGTGCTAAACAGCTGTCCCCTCCCCTGGGTGACACACAGGGGCTGTCACCCACAGACAGAACGGGGACATCACAGGACGCTGCCCCAAGTTCCAGTGTCCTCTGGTCCATCCGGGCTGAGAGGACAAGGTTCCCTCGTCTGCACGGTAGGGACCATGTGTGGAGCAGGGAGCAGGGCAGGAGGGGAGGGGCAGCGAGGGACGTCCAGCCCCGCTCCTGGCAGGCTTGGAGAGGGGCCTGCACGTTCCTGGCTTTACAGGGAAGAGGCAGGAGGAGGAGGGGGAAGCAGGTTCACGTTCCCAGCCGTCGGCCCGGGCGGTCCCCACTGAGGAATCCCAGTCCCCACGAGTCCGGCCAGTGTCTCTCGGTAGGAGCGCGAGAAGTGACCGACTGGCTGTCAGCCGCCTTCCTTCAGAGGGACCTGGCATGACCCGTGTTGGGTGGGGAGCCAGGGGGCCTGACTCCACGGTAAGACAGATGTAGAACAGGCCTCCACAAGGCACCGCTCCCCGAGGCCGGGAGAGGGCGGAGGGCATGGGGAAAATACGAAGCTGGAAAGAGCAAAGACAGTGAGCAAACAGGCAGGTGAGCAGAAGCATGTGCATTTATATATCACCCAGTCCTATTGAAGCTGTCCCTGTGGGCTGCACACGCGGGGAGGTGGGGGTGCACACGTGGAGAGGTGGGGTGCACACGCGGGAAGGTGGGGTGCACACGTGGGGAGGTGGGGTGCACACATGGGAGGTGGGGGTGAACACACGGGGAGGTGGGGGTGCACACGTGGAGAGGTGGGGTGCACACATGGGAGGTGGGGGTGCACACGGGGAGGTGGGGGTGTACACACGGGGAGGTGGGGGTGCACTCGCGGGGAGGTGGGGGTGCACACGTGGGAGGTGGGATGCACATGCGGGGAGGTGGGGGTGCTGTGTGCCGGCGCAAGTTTCACAACGACCAGACACCGTCCACCCCTGAGCCTGAGGTTTCCCTTCGTCTGTGCTCCTGCGCGTCCACACAGACGGCGAGAGCCCTGCCTCGTGGCCTCACTCACGCCTCGCCCCTCGTCAGAGTCAACAGTGAGTCACGTCTGCAGAGCCACGTGGTAAGAACAGAGCCTTCATCGAACGGTCCGTGAGCGACGTGTCCGTGCTCTTCTCTCGGACGCAAACTGGACATTCGATCAGAGAACTGTAGACGTGGCTTCGCCTTACTTACGGTCACAAGAGCGTTCAC
Source organism: Halichoerus grypus (assembly GCF_964656455.1). Classification (NCBI taxonomy): domain Eukaryota; kingdom Metazoa; phylum Chordata; class Mammalia; order Carnivora; family Phocidae; genus Halichoerus; species Halichoerus grypus. Next base: position 177,817,195 of record NC_135717.1, on the reverse strand, counting down.
AGCTAAATCGTTCACAGGTTTTAAAATTCATACAAGTAATCTGAATTTGCAGTCACTTTGCGTGCTCATCAGCTGGACGTGGAAGAGTCTGGAAGGGCTGTTAGGGAAGGTTTTAGACTTGCCAGGGCCTGGGACTCCCACCCACAGAGCCCAGGGCCAAGAGCTCCCCTCGGTCGGCCGGCCTATGGGAGACGCTTGCTCCTAGAGGTGAGCCGTGGAGGGAGGGACCTCAGGGGCTCTGGGATGCCACCTGCGTCAGTCAGGGGTCCCCAAGGAACAGGACCAATAGGATGTAGGTGTGGACAGATGCCGACGTCGGTCGATGTGGGTACGTCAGCCCCCATCCCACTCTGTGAGCATCCTCTGGCAGGCACACCCCGCCTGCAGGTCCCTCTGCCCCTCCTAAGGGGACAGATCCCCACCTGTCCCCACGTGCCCCATGTCTGACTCTGCTTGCAGTGGGGAGTCTGCTGGAGATTCTCCCTCTCCTGCTCCTCCCCATGTCATGAGCTCACACGCTCTCTCTCTAAAATAAGTGAATGCAATCTTAGAAAACTATACTGTATAAAAAAAGAAGACAAACACTTTTAATCCACCATCTGACAATTCCCAGCATGGATGCAGCCACCTACCCACCTACCCACCTGCCCCTCCTGCCCCTCCTGCCCACCTGCCCACCTACCCACCTGCACACCTACCCATCTGCTCACCTGCTCACCTGCTCACCTGCTCACCTGTCCCTCCTGCCCACCTGCCCACCTACCCACTTGCACACCTACCCATCTGCTCACCTGCTCACCTGCTCACCTGTCCCTCCTGCCCACCTGCCCACCTACCCACCTGCACACCTACCCATCTGCCCATCTGCCCCTCCTACCCACCTGCCTTCCTGCCCCCTTGCCCATCTCCCCAGCTGCCCCACCTTCCCTCCTGCCCACCTGCCCACCTGTCCTCCTGCCCCTCAGCAGAAGCATTTGCCAAATCTTTGCTCCTTTCCGGTGGTGTAGGCAGTGAGCACACCCTAAACAGGGTTTGGGGCTCTGGGAAGAGGCTCCTCCCAGTCCTTTTCCATGCCACTCCGCTTAGAGTCCCAGCCGACGGCTCAGGGCTCACCTCCTGCTCAGCACCCGCTGCTCCATTGCCTATGTCCACTTGCTGCCAACGGGAGCCCCGTGGCCCTGCTCACGGCTGCTGGCCCAGCACAGCCTGGCATGCAGTAAGTGCTCAGTGGTTGCGTGCTGACTAAGGGAGGAAGGTCTTACTAACACTGATCAGGACGTGCTCCAAGTGTGTGCCCAGCCGCTGTCCTCCCACACATTCCCGCCTCCCACGGCCTTCTGGAGTCAGGGGTGTTCTCCGAGGAAGGGCAAGCTTCCTCCTTGCCTCTCCCAGGGCACCTCCCCTCTGGGCATCTTCACGGTCGTTCTTCTAAAGGGAGGAATCTGGGTTCCAGACCAGCCAGGTCTCTGCACCTGGAAATAGAGGCTGATTATGAAATTCTCAGTATTTCGAGTGCATCAGACTCCCCTGGGGAGTGATTTGGACACAGGTCCCTGGGGTGTGTGTCCAAGGACGTCTGGTGTGTACAGCCGGGTGCAGCCCCGAAATTTCCTTGTTTGCAGGTCCCCAGAGACCCCGCGGTCCCTCCCCTGGAGAAGCGCAATGCGGATTCTTGTCAGCGTCCCCAGGGCCCACTGGGGCCCCCCACGCCGGGAAAGTCTGTGTACCTACCGAAGCTGCCTTTTATTGTGTGATAAGACCCTGGAGCTTCCTCATCATGAGGGACTTTGGGCTCTTTGTCTTTTCTGACCAGAATAGCTGACAGATCAATGTGCGGCTGGGATCTGTGGCGGCCCAGGCTTTGTTCCCGAATCAATTCCTGTCCCCCAGTGACTACAGAGCTCTGGAATCTTCTGAGCGAATGAAAGCACTCACTTTCATTCCCTCTTTGTCTCTTGGTCCTAAAACAGCCATCTGTTGCCCATCTCTCCCACGCCCCCTGCTTCGTATTGATTGGGTTTTATTGTCATGAATTCTTACCCTCCTGTGTGTCGATAGTCATGGTTTTGTTTTAAGCGTTTGCTGATCTGGTTCTTCAAAATGTGGGTGAGGACCCGTGTTAGAGCCGCCAGTCCCATCGGGCCCCCGCGGTGCTGCTCCAGGTTGGGGAGGAAGGCAGGGGCCAGGGTCTCCACCTCCCCCTACCTGGGGGCATCGCGTGCGTCTGTCCCTGCCCTGTAGGGCCTCAGGAAGCTTGAAAGAAGCAGGCTGGGAAAGAGCCAGGTTGAAGAGGGTCACGGGACAAAACAAGGCGGGGTTCTGTTTGGAGTCATGATGGTCACGCTGAGCTGGGGGTAGATCATCCCTGTCTCAGGGATGACTTCCAACGTCAAACACTTTGGCCAAGGCCACCTTCCCTGCACCCCTGCAACGTCCCCCCCCAGCCCCGAGCCACATGCAAAGAAGCCCCAGCGCCAGGACTCATCCTGACCACTTGCCTCGTGCCTCCCTCCCTCCCTCTCTCCGGGAACCCCGCAACGCCGCCTTCCTCCCTCCAGGGAGCCCGAAGAATTTGCTGGAACTAAGCTTCTGCTAATGGCTTCACAGCGTCACGGCCCTGGGTCTCAGGGGCTCCCGAGGCCCCTGGTCAACACGGAACCGGGAACCATGGTGCTAGGAGGGCCGCGGTGCCAGCCTCGGGGATACGAGCGCCTGAGCGCAGTGATGCTTAATGAGAGGCGCGCTCTTCACCGACGGCGCCCCTAGCTGGGGTGTGGAAAGCAATCGCGACTTGCCGTAACGCTGTTTTATTCCACTTGGGTTCGTATGAGTGAGTGATGACTAGTAGCAGCGTGCGGGGAAAATGTGGATCTAATGGTCTTGGGGGGGTGCCGGCCGCACACGCTGTCCGCACCGCTAGTGGGGCGCAGCCCCGTGCCGATTCGCATTTCATAAATTGGATGATAGGGAAGCGGTGGAGGAGTCCCTTCCGCCCTCCCTGCTTGTATTTGTGTAAACGATTAGGAAGGAGGGGAATGCTGACCCCCCGCCCCGGGGCAGACCTCAGGACAGCCCGGGCATGGCACCTGCAGGACTTGGTGCCGCTTCGACGCCAGCTGCCTGGACAAGGATGCCCCCAAACTGGGCTTCTCCGTGTCCAGCAACTGTGCGCTGGGCTGGCCTCTTGGAAGAGCGTTTGTGTTCTCCGTGCCGCCCTGCTCAACACAGCCTGAGCTCTGGGGGCACCGGGGGCGGCCCATGGGGACCGGGGGGAGAACACAGTCTACACACCCCAAGTGCTTGCAGTGGATGAGGGAGCCCAGCCTCCCCCAGGGCTGCGGCTTGCTCTGACGCCGTCCGTGGGGGGCTTGGGCCCCACCCCGCCCCCTCCCGAGAGCACCTCCTGCCTCCCTCTCTGGGCCCTTTCCCCATGCTGTCTGGGAGGTCCCCTCCTGCCACAGCCTTTAGGAAGCCCCGCCCTGCACGCTGACGGCTCTTGAGCCTCCCTGAGCGTCCAGGGCCCTTTCTTGGCAACAGGGCAGGACCCTGGGGGGGCGGGGGGACCCAAACCGCCTTCAGGGTGCCTGGTCTGTCTCCCCCATCTCCATTTCTCTCTCTCTCCCGGGTATATGTCCCTACTGGGCTTTCAGAAGCCCCCCTGAGTGAGCTCCAGCTGACCGCGGCCTGCCTGGAGCCTGGACGGCTCCCCCAGGCGGTTGCCCCCGGTGCACAAACCCCATCAGAGCTGTATTCCGGGTTCTGCGTGTCACAGAGGGTGACGTCTTCAAGCTTGCCTATTGTGGGTCCCTTCTTGAGGGAGGAACACCGGCTTCCGGCCTTCACCCAGGCTGGCTCTGTGAGGGGGGCCAGCTGACCCCTGAGCCCACCAGTGGGCAGGACGTGGGTGTCCACGTGCCGGCCACATGTGAGCTCCGCGCCCCGAGCTCTGTTGACTCTGGCTGTCAGAACGGGGTGAGAGTATCAGACAGTTTTTTTGGCACAAAGTAGCAGCCCCCAGAGTGTTTTTTCCCAGCGGGGTCAGCCAGCCAAAGCCCCTGGGGATTTTCTATCCCGATTCACGCGCCCTCTGGTCTCTCCACCCCTGCCCAGCCTGTGCCCGAAGCATGGCTTCTGTGCCGCGGGGAGTTGGGCGCAACCGCACCAGAGGAGGAGGGGCAGGACCCCCCGGCTGGGCTCATGGCCTGGAAGATGCCCTCCCCGTACCCACGCCCTGGTGCTAAACGGTGTCTGGTAGCAGGTGTCTGGGCAGCCAAGCCCGGCAGATCAGCTGCTCGTTAGAAAGAGGCAATTAACAGCCCTCTGACTCAAACCTTGTTTCACCTTTAATTTAACGTGATTTTGAAGGAATGACTTGTGCTCACATTAGCAGACCATGTGCCGAGACGAGAAGGTATTAGGTGCTGAGGTTTTTCCTGAATAAGCAAAACGGGGGGCACAGCCGGGCGATCCTGGGTTGTTCTGGTGCAGGGCGTCCCTCCCGGGCCACTGGTCAGCGGCGAGGGCGGATAATGAGGCAGGGGAGACGGGGTTCGGCGTCCACGGCTGGGGAAGCCAGCTGCTGAATTAGGGCACGGTTCAGATGCCGTCAAATGTGACTTTGGGAAGGCCTGTCAGAAGTGGGAGCTGAATCACCTCCAAGTTTTCCAAGTACAGACACAAGGGACGGGCCCTCATGCTGTGGCGTGGCTCTGTCCCAGCCACCTGCCTGTGGGCACTGTGGCTTGGAGGAGACACACATGGTTTTCCAGGGGCCTGGGCCCTCCCGGCCCTTCCACGGCTGCGTGCACCATGTGGTCTCAGAGACCCTGGCGGTGGGACTGGGAGGGTCTGCGGCGTCTTGGCCTGGGGCCCCTGGAGTCCGAGCATCGAAGCCTGGTTCTGGTTCCCTCGCCAGATGGAGGCACCCCCACTTGTCCACCGAACCCCAGCGGGGCCTGACCCTCGTGTTCAGTGGATTGCTCGTGCTTTGGTGATGGATTTGCAAAGTGTTCGGTGGCACAAAATGATGGCCAGACTCTGTGTTTGGATGAGAATAAAGCCCATCTTATCTTGGTTCTTCACAAAACAAATCATCAGTCACATAATCAGATTTCTCCATGTAAAATTTGGGGGTGAAATTTGGAGCTGTGTGAGGACCGAGTGGGGCTCCCTGTAGCCCGTGCTCCCGGAGACAGGAGGGTAGACAGAGCTATTCGTCCTATCTGACGCTCCTGGTGGCAGAACAGCCTGGCTGTCCCTGAGGACAGAGCCCCTCTCTGTGTGCCCCAGATGGGGGTGAGCCCGGGGGGGCTCTGGGCCTGACCTGTCCCCTGGGTGGTCTCAGCCCTGCGCTGGACACGCTGACCAGCAGATGTGGGATGGAAGTCAGCTCCCACGTGGCCGTGCTCCTGGGTAGCCCCCGAACCAGAGCACCCTGCAGTGCGTGGCCGTGGGGCTGGGAAGGCTGGGTCTCTACCTCCCAGTCAGGGGCTCACGGTGCAAAGGGGAGAGAGGAAGGTGACCAAGGGGTGGGCGTGAGCCCAGGGATGATGGTGAGGATGCAGGGAGGGCCGACAAAAATTAATATGGCTCCTCTGGAGACCACAGTGTCCCCAAACCGTGCCCAATGCTTTTTATTTATAAATATAATTGCACGTGCTTAAATTTTATATAATTCATTAAAGTGAGGGTGGTAAGTGCTTTCCGATAATTAAAATGCGAAGAAGCCCATTCTCGGATTTGAGGCCATGAATAAAAGTGACACTTTGCCAATTGCACCTTGCCCGGTCACCGTTTGCCCGCAGCCACAAACACCTCTCAGGTAATTGATTGCTTTTGCTGGGGAAAAACAAATGCAGGATGAGCTGGGTCTATTGCTGCTTATTACGCTTTGGATGAAACAAGGCAGCCCCTGGGCGGGGGAAGTACACGGTATTTTTTAGAGACCCGGAGGGCAGGACTCAGCCCACGTTTGCTGGGAGCAGCTCTCACCGGCAGACCCTTCCCAGCCGGCCTTCCTCCCCTCCTGGGCGAGGGAGCTGAGGGAGTTCTTTTTAGGCAATCCCGGGAGCTGTTCCACCTGGAGCTGCTGAAATGATGGCCCGTTGGGCAGGTGGGCCTTCCGCCCAGAGGCAGGGATGTCGCTTCTCTGCTTCATCTGCCTGCACTCCCATTGGACGCCCCGACCCCGCCACCTTGGCCAGTGTGGCCAGAAGGGTCCTCATTGGGGCTGCCGAAGCTGAGACCTGAGTGGGCAGCCGGATGCACCTGGTTCTGGGAAAGGTGGCCAAGTCTCTGTCCGTGGTCCCCTCCTCGGCATCTGGATGGCTGGTGCCCTTCTCAGCATTGGTGATGGAATAGCTGGGCGTGGAGGAGACTGTCCAGCTTTCTGAGGGGCCTCACAGGGATGAGGGACCCACCTCCCTGTCAGGCAAGAGGGCCCCATGACCCTTGTTCTTGATGTTGCGGGGTCTCGCGCCTGCATTCAGTCCTCCTTGCTCAGGAATGGTGCCCACGCCCCTTCTCCAAACCTGCTGCTGCACTGGGCTCCCTTATGAAGCAACCAAGCACAGGATCGTCACAAGGTGATAAGACAGGGTGTTCTTTTTCAGAACCGGTGCCCATGGATGGGCTTGCAGGGAAATGGGCACTGAGCAGGGACCTGGTGGACATGGGGAAGGTGGGGCAGGCTGTCCAGGCAGAGGGAAGAACGAGGGCAGAGCTTGCCTGGACCGATGGGAATGGCAGAGATGTGAGCTAGGCTGGTGGAAGACTGAGTATGGTGCAGAGTGGAGGGGGAAGATCAGGGGGCCGGGTGAGGGGGGCCCTGGGTTCTAGGGGTCCTGGAGGGTCCTGGGGGCTTTTGGGGGGTCCTGGGGTGTCCTGGGGAACCTAGAGTGTCCTGGGAGTTCCTGGAGGGTCCCAGGGGGCCCTGGAGGGTCATGGGGGGGGGTCCTGGAGAGTCCTGGGTGTTCCTGGGTGGTCCTGAGCCAAGGACTCGGCTTACATGGATCATGTTGGGTGCTGTGTTGAGGACAGGCTGCAGGTACTGGGAGTGGAGGTGGGAACAGAACAGGGGGAGGTCCATTGTTCCAGGAAAAGGTGATGGCCTGACCAGAGGGGTGACTGAGTTGGGCTTCGTTCCAGATGTGTGTCTGAGGCGGAGCAGAGCAGGCTGGGGGAGCCAACGTGCAGGGTGAGAGAAAGGTGGGCGTCACAGAAGCTCCTGCAAGGTTGGGGTTGCCCAGAGCGTGACGAATTAGCCTCTGGATGGGCAGCTCCACGGAGGAGAGTGTGGGTGGGCCTGAAGACGCTGCCATCCATGTTCCAACACGATAACGTGAAGGAGAAAACCCAGCAGAGACGCTCAGACACCATTTAGAGACCGGAGTGGCCAGAGCTGGACATGCACACTGGGGGGTCGTCAGTACAGAGCTGTGAGGGGGTCAGGTCCTGAGGCAGTGGCTGGGGTGGGCAGTGCAGACCCTGGCCGAGGGCCACAGCACCAGCAGACCTACGAGGGTTCAGGGCTGCAGTGAGGCTCTCTGACTCCCAGTCCTGACAGCGTCTGGTTCACGGTTCGGCTTTGGCACCGCTCCCCAGACCACCCGCTCCAGAGACCTGGGGGCTCCTTACTGGCACTCAGATGCCTGAGCCAACTGAACCAGAACTCTGCAGGTGGAGCCTGGGAATCTGAATTTTAAAGAAACCCTGCTCCTCTGCCCCTTCTCCAACAGAACGTGAGGGTCGCAGTTCTGCACAACCGTCCTTTTGGTTCCAGCCGTGATGGCGGGTGGGAAGCAGCCCCTCACTGTGCGTTGATGCCAACGCAGTATTGAGCATCTTCTCATGCACGCATCGGCCCTTCGTGCATCTTTTACGGAGAAAAGTCTGTTCAAATCCTTGCTCATTTTTAATTTATGTTGTCTTTCTTTTCTTGAGTCAGGAGGGTCCTTTTCTATTGTAGACAACATCTCTCATTAGGTACATAATTCAGAGCTTTTCTCCCATTCTGTGGATTCTTTCTCACTTTCTTGATGTGTCATTTAAAGCACAAAAGATTTTACCTTTGATCTTTTTTTGGGGGGAGGGGTTGTTACTTGTGCTTTGGGTGTCATATCTATGGAATTGTGCCTAAACCAACATCATGACATTTATGCTTATGTTTTCTTCTAAGAACTTTATAGTTTTGGCTCTGTACTTGATTATTCATTCCATTTTGAGTTAATATTTTTTAAAATTTTTACTTAAATTCAATTGGCCAACATATAGAACATCATTAGTCTCAGATGTAGAGGTCAGTGATTCATCAGTTGCGTATAACACACAGTGCTCACCACATCACGTGCCCTCCTTCATGCCCATCACCCGGTTACCGCACCCCCCCCACCTCCCCTCCAGCAACCCTCAGTTTGTTTCCCAGAGTCCAGAGTCTCTCATGGTTTCTCTCCCTCTCTGATTTCTTCCCATTCAGTTTTCCCTCCCTTCCCCTGTGGTCCTCCGAGCTATTCCTTATGTTCCACATATGAGTGAAACCATATGATAATTGTCTTTCTCTGACTGACTTATTTCACTTAGCATAATCCCCTCCAGTTACATCCATGTCTATGTAAATGGTATTTGAGTTAATTTTTTATGTGGTACGAAGTAGGGGTCCAAATTAAGTTTTTCGCATCATTTGTTGGAAAGATTATTTCCCCCATTGAATGTCTTGGCACCCATGTCAAAAGTCAATTAACCACAAAAATGTGGGTTTATTTATGATTCCATTCTATTCTAGTCTATCCCAGGAATCTATCCGTCTGTCCTTATGTCAGGGCCACACTGACCAGATTCCTGTAGCTTTGCAGTAAGTTTGAAATCTAGAAGTCCTCCAACTTTATTCTTCTTTTTCAAAATTATTTTGCCTATCCCAGATCCTCTCAATTTCCATATGAATTTTAAGATCAGCTTATAAATTCCTGCAAATAAGTCAGCTGGGATTTTTTTTTTTTAGGTATCATGTTGAATCTGTAGTTCCATTTGGGGAACATTGCCATCTGAATAATGTAAAGTCTTCTGATCCATGATCATGGGAAATCTTTCTACTTATTTGGGTCTTCTTGGATTTTTTCAACAACAACCAGAGTATAAATTTGAGCTTCTTTTGTTAAATTTATTCCTGTACATTTTATTCTTTCTGGTCTATTATAAAGAGTTATTTTTTAATTTCAATTTTGGATTGTTCATTGCAAGTACTTGGAAATTCAATTTATTTTTTATATTGATCTTGTATCCTAAAACCTTTTTGAATTTGTCTATTAGTTCAAAAGGTGGGCTCTTCCAGATTTTTTTTTTTTTTTACGTCTGGCATCATGTCATCTGCAAATGGAAATGGTTTATTCTTCCTCTCCAATCTGGAGGCCTTTTATTTATTTTTCTATCCAGGCTGCCCTGAGCGGAGCCCCCCAGCACATAAATAAATAGCAGGTTGAGAGTGGATGTCCTTGTCTTGTGTCTGCTCCTGGGGGGCGGCATGGGGGTGGTGTGGGGGAAGGTCCAATCTTTTACCATCAGGTGTGACTTTAGCTGGGAGGTTTCTGGGAGACAACCTGTATCAGCTTGATGAAGTTCTCTTGTGCTCCTGCTTTGCTGTGATTTTCTTTTGTCATGAAGCGGTATTTAATTTTTTATATGCTTTTTCTGCATATATTGAAATGATCATGTGGCTTTGTTATCTATTTTATAGATAGGGTGCATTACAGTGATTGATATTTTTTAAAGTAACTGTGCATTCTTAGGGAAACTTTTTTTATGTTGCTGGATTCAGTTTGCTGGTATTTTGCTGAAGATTTTTTCCATGTATGGTTGAAAGGATGTTGGTCTGTACTTTTCTTGTGAGTCTTTATGGTTTTGGTGCTAAAGTAAATCAGGCCTCCTGGGATGACTTGGGAGCTATCCCCTCTTCTAGTTTTTGAAGGGATCTGTGAAGAATCTGTACTAATTCTTCTTTAAGTCTGCTTGGCATGACAAGACTCCCTACTCCCTATGACACTGAGATGCCAGGGAGGTTAGTGGGCTGGGATGCGGAGGCTCGGGGTTTTAGGACCTAAAACGGGAATATATTATTGAGGCCTGATGGAGAGGTGGCCAAGGTATTCTAGCTCCTGTCCTTGAGAATTACATGTAAAAATACTGAGAAGCTTTCACGCCTGGATGGGGGCCATCCTCACATCAATAAAAGCCAGACAAGACTTCATCGAGAGCCAGATAAGCTGCTCTGCTCTCTGCAGGGTTATAAAGCCAGGCTCCAATGTCAGAATCATAGAATCATGAAAGAGAAAAAGGAAGGGAGAAAAGGAAAAAGACGGAGGGAGGGAGGGAGGAGCCCGGATGCTCAGGGTCTCGGCACCCTCAACGTGTGACGGGCTCAGGAGGGTCAGGTGGTGGCCCCAGCAGGAACGGGGACACGGTCCCCAGGGGCGTCCCCTCTGCCTGGGTGGCTATTTTATACACAGTACAGAAAGTGAAAGATGGATCTGGTTCCATCACTGGTAGCCAAACACTCTCCTCCCTAATCTGCCTTAACAGACTGTTGACCTCTTGAAGGAAAAGGTTCTGTCTTATGGGACCCCATGTGCCATAAATCAAAAATGGCCTAACTTGCAGGTGGGAGGACCACAGAGGGAGGACAGATACCATTCTGAGCGCATGCTCAGGAGATCTGCGAGTTTGCTGTAGGCACCCTAACACGTGCCCTGTAATCTGGGGGCAAGGAGATCGTGTCTGAGTCATCCCCGAAGGTAAGGGTGAGTGTCTGGTTGATGTACCCCCAATACTGTGTGCTTTCGGTGGACTGGATGGGGCTGCCCCCAAAGGGAATTGCCTGGGGTTGTCTTGGGTCCCCTACAGCAGCACGAGGGTACTCCACAGAAGGACCTCCAAGAGCCCGAGGGCATGGAAAGAGTCGAACAGAGTCATCCAGAATGGGAAAGGCTTTGGACATGTCAAGGGGATTATAGAGAGTGATCCCCAGCTGTGGAAAAAGTCACCTTGAGGCATTCATCCCATCCTGATGGGAAGCACAGCCAGGCTGCCACCATGGTGCTGGCCAAGCGGGCTTGAGTTTAAATGGGAGCAGCCTTATCTCATGTTTGAGAAGCCCACATTTGCCTTGTTTCACTTCATTTGAAAGTTTCAAGGGAAGGAACATATCCTTTCCATTGGTCTGTTGAGCTGTATTATGATTTCCTCCCAAGATCCATGTTAAACTAAAAATTAAACATGGATATTGACCGACATAAATTAAAGGCCATGTCAAATATTCTACACGGGCTTTACTCTTGTTCTTTACTAAATCTACCCAAGCATTGGTCTGACAGAGCTGCAGGCACCATGCAGGGGCTTGAGGATCATGCTGGCTAAGAGCCAGCACCCATCTCGAGGTCACAGATCCTCAGGGAAGCAAAACTCTCATCCCTGGGGCAAGAGTTCAGTGTGAGAAGCACAGTGCCATGGATGCCCATGGACATTCTGGTGAGTCTCCTGGGAAGATAGATTGTCTGAGTGTTAAAAAAAGGCAGACAATACCCTACTAATATATAAACATATATATTATACTATATGCATACACTTTGCATCTATCTTGCATTTGTCAAGATTTAATTGTCCTACAGGGAAATGTCTTGAATATTCTCACTTCTTTGTTCGTTCTCGGAAAATGTGAGGGGGAACACATAAGATTTGGGATGAAAGTAATGAAGCAGAAGGCAGCATATGACTTTCCCAATGAGGGAGCAAGGACCCCTGTCTGCAGCCACCCCTCTCCCCCACACACATGCTCCAGGGGCCACCAGACGGCGGTCACTGGCATCCAGCCCAGAAAAGCTCAGCTCCTTTTAAATGGCTTAGAGCAGATGAGCATTTAAGATGCTGCAATATTCTAGTAATTTATTAATGATATCGCATAGCAGGTGTTGGCAGCATTTCTGTTGGGGTGTCTTTTTTTTTTTTTTTACAAGAGTGGAGCTTGTTTCCTTCCAAAGTTTATAAGCTTAAAGTAAAAATAGGAGAGTTAATTATTCCTAAGATGAAGGCAACTTGTTTTCCCAAACAAGTGAAATTTCTAGAAATATATGTATACTGTAAGAGAAGGTGCGCTTCTCTCCAGAAAGGTCAACCTTGGGCCAGGAAGCATGGGGAACGTGAGGGGCAGAGTGGATGATCCATCCCACACCTGTGCGCTGAGTGCCCGCTCTGCGTGGGATGCTGTGCTGGGGGCTAGGAGTCCTTGGTGAAACAACCAAGGCCCCAGGCTGTGGGGTCTGCATTTCAGCTGGGGAGTGAATAAGTCATCTTGGGATCATAAATGGAGTCAAGTACCACAGATGAGAGAGTGGGGCTGCAGAGAAAAAACCACAGAGGACCTCACACAGGCCATGCACAGGGGATTAGCAGGTGACTGAGCATAGGGACCTCTCACCAGTTATTGGATATGATGGGAATAAAGGCACATGAGTATACATTGCACTAAACATGTGGCAAGCACAGTTTTCCAATGGTTTGTGCCTATCATTTGTTTATTCCTTTAATCATCTTATGGGGTCACAACAAGTCACTGAAGAGGAAACTGAGTCACAGACTGTCCATGTGACTGCCCCAAGGTCTCACCACTGGATGTAGAGGAGCCTAGGCTGTAACCCAAATGTAAAGCTCCAGAGTTCATATTCTGTGCAGGTAAAACTCAGAAAATCAAGACCTTTGAACAATTTCTGTTATTGCTGTATGGATAGCCCAGTGGAGATGGGTATGCCGGCTCTCTTGGCCACCCAGGGGGTGAGGTCATAGCAAGGCTTGGAAGGATGGAGAGAATGGAATTGATGGCTAAGGCAGAGCACTTGGAATAAAGGAAGGAAGGATGGATGGATGGATGGGTGGATGGATGGATGGATGGATAGGTGGATGGATGGATGGTTGGTGGATGGATGGATGGATGGTGGATGGATGGATGGATGGATGGATAGGTGGATGGATGGATGGATGGATGGGTGGATGGATGGATGGATGGGTGGATGGATGGATGGATGGGTGGATGGATAGATGGATTGTGGATGGATAGATGGATAGGTGGATGGATGGATGGTGGATGGATAGATAGATGGATGGATGGATGGATAGGTGGATGGATGGATGGATGGATGGTGGATAGATGGATGGATAGGTGGATGGATGGATGGATGGGTGGATGGATAGGTGGATGGATGGATGGATGGATGGGTAGGTGGATGGATGGGTGGATGGATGGATAGGTGGATGGATAGATGGATGAAGTATGAATCAATGCAAGTCTATCAAATGGGTGAATGAGGATGCCTATGCCCAAGCATCTGCACCCTGGCCTCTGTCTACAATTCCATACACCTACCACCATACACCACTGTATCTTCAGCACCTGGGTCAGTTCCTGGCCCCGTGAGGGCTCTGGATGCTGGTTCATTAACCATAAATGAAGGAAACTTAAGACCTCATGCTGTTCTTCTTTACAACAATCTCTCTCATGACCCTTCATTCATTCAATTCTGACAACAACCCTGGGAGGCAAATGGCACCCCCACTGGACATATAATTATGCATGTAATTTTACTAACACAACTTTATTTTATAAATCTATTTGAGCCTTTCCTGTAAAGCCAACAGAGGAGAACGCAAGCAGGAAAAATTTAATAGACAAAAGTTTGGGGCATGCCTGTTGTTTTTTATAACAATTTTGGAAAAGTTAAAACAGAGTTTAAAACAAAATCTGCACCCACAACTTTTTGCTTTCTTGTCTGAGGTTGATGTAACCATGGGGACTCCAAGGGCCACACATGTGGAGGCCCCCTGCACGGGCCATGTCCCTGTCAGCAGGATGGAATCTGCTGTCTGCATGTGGGGTGGAAAAAAGGAATCTGAGGGAGAACCCCAATCCTGGGGGATGGAAATGGGGGCAGCAGGATTGATCACAGGGACAGAGCACAGCCTCATTCTTTACAAATACAGTTTCAGAATTAGGGCTTGTCCAATGGGACAGGCCCTTTTGGGTGGGCCAGGGTGGACACAGGTTCCCCAAGTGCTGGGATGAGTAGTGCCTGTCATTCGTGGGTGTCTGGTCCCTCCCTTGTGGGGATGCTCATGCAATGATAAGCCTGAAATAGCTTCCTCTCCTCTTCTGTCCCCAAATTGTGCACCACAAGCCACAGGCACAGATTATCTGATGCTTTTTCTAAGTGGGACAACTTCGAACAAGGGCAGGTATGCTTCTGTCCCCTAAATTCCTGGTAGTCCCAGGTTTGCTCAACATCATCCAGAAGCCTCGGTTACAGCCCCGAGAAGCCAGCAAGTCAGGCTCTGCAGCCTTGGACGTTTGGGAGCTGACAGACAATTTTGGTTTCCAGGCAACCGCTGATTTTTCATAACCAACAAGTACAATACCACACATGATAAATTTATCAGATAATAATGCAGCTTTCCCACATCACCACATGCTGATCAAGCCCAAAGAGCTGCTTTGCAAAGGACGTGGGACCTGACACCAAGCAAGACCCACGGGACACAACTCAAGAGGCCAGGAGACCAGGCAGGGGTGGAGACTCTCAGGCCAGCGTCCAGCTGCTGCCAGCTGGGTCCGGCGGCTGAGCGTCCGTGGGTGGGGCTGCCGTTCAGTTGGGCATCTGTGGACAGACAGGTTGAGAGAGCCGGGTGTCCTAACAGATGCTGGTTTGGCCTCTGACCATGGCTCTGCTTTTGTACGTGGCCTTCTGTGCATTTAACCTCCTCCCTCCCCTCCCCTTCTGTGGCTCTCCCAGGGAGGAGGAGGGGTTGCCTAATTGCAGGGTTATGTCGTCTCTGCAAGGCGAGGGGAAGCCACAGTTCACATGCATGTGGCTGTAATTGTGTGGGGGAATGGACCATCCCCCGACCAGCGTCCACACCAACAGCTCCTCCACAGGGCGGGGGAATTGGCCTGTGGTGCCTTTGAACAAAATCGGATCGTCTGAGCTGGCGCTCACCTGGGAGCAAGAGGCCCAGCGTGGGCAGCATCGTGAACACAGCGTCCACCTCTGCACGCAACCCTCAAGCACCTGCATTTCCTCCCGAACCTTCCCCAGGAGGCGACTGGAGCTTCTCTGCCTGAGAATGATGGCCATTCTCAGGCGGTGCCAGGTCCTTTCCCACCTACGTCACGGCGTGAGTTCTAGTTGTTTCCAGACGGCTTAGACAATGCCGGGAAACCTTTGGCTATTTGTAGCCTCTGTTGACGTGTGTACACTGTCGGCCCTGGGGAATTCCACCATTGCTCGTGGTAAATTCCTCCCGGAGAGAAGATAAAGCCATGGAGGGAAGTGAAAACTAGCCGGTTATCGTAAACACTCAAAGGCATTATCAATACTAAAAAAATATTTGAAGGTGTTTTTAATAAGATGCTCGGTGTTGCTCCTCTAGAAGCTCTCCCTGATCTGCTAGTCCAGCAACGGTGCACATTCCAGGCCAGCAACGTGTGGACCCCGCGTCATGGCTGCAGGGACCCGAGCAGGCCCTTCGCAGAGGGCAGGGGAGGGGGCTCGGGTGCTCGCTCAGGACGCAGCCCCTAATCTCCCCAGGTGACCAGAAGCCCGGGGCATGAGATATGGGATAGGAGGGACGTCCTCGTGGCAAAGGGGGGACATAGGACATCACAAGGGGGAATAATAGACTCAGTTCAGTGGCATTTAGGGAGCACCTACTGTGAGCAGGTGCCATGATAGGTGATGGGAGGGGCTCAAAGGGAAATTGGGTGCTGGTCCTCCCCGGCCTCTCAGTCAGCTCTGGCCGGATAACACCACAGCTGGTGGTGAAAAGGCAGAGATTTATTTCCTCAGTCTCAGAGGCTGGAGGTCCAGGATCCAGGTGTGGGCGGGGCTGGCTTCTCCTGAAGCTTCTCTCCTTGCTGTGAAGACGCTGTCCCTCCCCGTGTCCTCGCAAGGTCGTCCTGTGTGTCTGTGTCCCTATCTCCTCTTCCTAGAAGACCCCCTGCAGGACTGGGTCGGGCCCACCCCAAAGGACCTCATCTTACCTCAATCAGCTCTTTGAAGGCCTGTGTCTAAACACAGTCACTGTATTCTGAGGTCCCGGGGGCGAGGACTTGTACGTACGGAGGTGGGGACACACTCAGCCCCTGGCACGGGGCCACAGACACCCCTCTCTGCCCTGCCATGCTCGGGGGTAGGTCTGTCGGCTGCAGGGGTGAGCTGTCTCACCTGGTGGCTCCGCTCCTGACCTCTCTTCCTCTCTTGCTTGATGACCGTCCGTCCACTCGGCATCAGCCCCTGGACCCCAGGAATAGGTCAGAACCTCCTCGATGCAGGAACGGCATCATTTCCAAACCTCGATTCCCAGGCCTGCTGACTTGGCATCCTCCACCTGCACGGGGACCGACCCCCAACCCGCTGCCCAGCTTCCTCGCGTTCTCTGTGCTATGGACTGAACTGTGTCTCCCAAATTCATGTGTTGAGGCTCTGCCCCCCAAGGTGACTGCATTTGGAGATGGGCTTTTGGGAGGCTTGTGTTCATGGACACATCTGAGAAAAATGCCCAGCAAAGCGCGTGGTGTCATGTTATGGGGCGGGGCAGAGCGCGTGCCTGTCCGCTCGCGTGGCCCTGACCTTCACGGGGTGTGACGGGAACTCGGGAGGGCAGGCGGCCCAGCCGTGGCTGGGGCGCTGGGCGGGGGCTTCGAGGCGGCCCCCCACGCCTTGTAAGGTTATCACTTCATCACAGAGGTAAGTACAGAGCTTCAGAACTTCACACAACCCTGCGTGGCTTGTTTTAGGCCAAACAAAAGTCACTTTGGGAAGTTTGCTTTGACAGCTGGTGAAGTAATGCTGAGATCAATACGCAAAGCCAGCTCATGAGCTGCGCCGGGTGACCAGCCTCACGGACAGTCAATACCACACAATTAAGATAATAAAATGCGAGCACTGGCGGCAGCCTCTGAGGTCACCCAGCCCACCCCTTCATTGAGCGGGCAAGGAAATTGAGTCCCACCGAGGGGCAGTGGCCCGGCCAAGGTCACCCGGCAGCCTGCATGCTCCGCAGTGCAGTCCCTTCCTGGCTGCGCACGGGATCGGCCGTTGTCCGCGTTAGCGCCGGCTCCTGTCCGCCCGGGAGCCCTTGAGGCCCTGTTGTCATTGTATGTTCTCGTTGAGAGCCTGACTCATGGCTTCATGCAGGTCTCGCTGCGCCCGATTTACAGCCCCGGACAGACCTGCGCAGAGGGGCCTCCCTCTCCACGCGATGGGGCGCTGGGACCCCCAACGCTGATCCGAGGGAGGGACCCCGAGCTGCTGGGTGAAGCATTGTACGTGAGCAAGTGGGAGTCTTCCTCCCCCATCTGCCCTGGGCATCCACATTGTTAGGATCATTGTGGTGCCATAGAGAATTCAGGCTTTCCCATCCACTTTCTGAGGCCAACAGTCTTTGAACAGAGTGGGTGTGTCTGAATGAGACATAACACAGGCGTGTGCATTTAATCCATAATAAGCGAGGCCCCGGAGCTTCACCAGCGGCATCTCCCTTTGACATGGAGAGGCTTGGAGTGAATATTGTTGCTTTTGTTCGGGGAGATAGCAGGGGCTGAAACCACTGTCAGGAGCTGATAATGATTCAAATTGTGCTCTTGTGAAACAGAAGTGGTCGGGAAAATAAAGCAGGCAGAGGGACAGGGCAGGCAGGAGTGGAGGTGGGCCTCTCCCGCCCATGGCTCCGGGGGGAGTATCACCGGGTGTAAACAAAGGGCTCACGGAGGAGGCATCCCGTGGGAGTCTAAACTGAGCTGATTTTCCGGGCTGAAATGCGCAGCCTACGGTCGGCTCCACCCCCCCGCTCCCCCGGGACTGCCGGTTCCTTTCCCCACTGGATGACACTGTTTGATCACATTTTATCACAGTGACAACCAACAGAGGCTTGTAAAACCCTGCAGCACACGATGATTTATTACCAAACCACCCTGCGTTCCTCTGCATTTTGAGACGCATCATTGCGTGGAGACCTGTGGCCGGGCTTTCCGGCCTCCCTGCGGCGGCGACAGCAGCTGGGGTTCTGGAGAGAACCAGAGCGGTCAGCAGGGAAGTGGCCCTGGGGGCCCAGCAGTGTGCCTGCAGGTTCCCCCGGGGCTGGGGCCCCACCCAGCGCACTCATATCTGACCCCTCCGCTGGGGCTTGCGCATATTCGTGATTTTTAATGCTCTCCAGAAAATTCTGATGGAGATTATGCAGATCACATGAAGAACAGATGATGGAGGGAAATAGGAAAACAAAGGACGAGGAGGGCAGCGAGGGGAGGGTGTTCCCTGTGCCTGTGGTCAGGAGAGGGGCGTGGGGGGGGTCTGCCCCCGCCGGAACCTGCAGACCCGGGCTCACCCTTCCGTTTATTACTTTTCCATCTGGGTCTGAGGTCAGGCCCTCACACACACACTGTCCTGCAGAGACACAAGCCTCGGGCCAGTGGAGGGGCCTGCGTTCGGCCCCGTGTGAGGGCCGAGGCACCAAGGGCCGGGCAAGAGATGCATGCCGGGAGCCCGGAACCTCTGTGTGCCAGGAAAGCAGGCCGGGGTGAGCCCGTGTGAGCTGCAGAGGCAAACCTTGAGACGGTGCAGAATTTGGAGGGAACCCGGTTCTCGGCACAGGGTCGGGATGCCCAGAGCCACGATGCAGCTGGAGGCTTAGGGTCTAGGCGCACTCAGTGCACGTGGTCTTCCTATGGGGACCCAGGCCACGGGGCACGCGGGAAACAGCCATCTCTGGTGCCCGACTCAGGGGGCACGCTGGGCCCCGGTGTCCCCCAGAGCCCACTGGGGTGTTTTCGGGGGGTGCTAGCACCTCCATGCACGTGTGCTGGGGGGGTTCCAGCCGGTACTCGGCTCTGCTCACATAAACCCATGTCTGAATGCATATTTGGAAATAAAAAGAAAGGAAATTTCTGGAGTTGGTGAAGCCGGGAGGACCACGGGGTGGAATCCAGCCGCGTTGGGTGGATTTCAGGCTCTTGGACCCAGAGAAACACGCCCACTCATGGACCGGGCACGTGGAGAAGGAGCTGTGTGCAGAGCCACGGACGAGGGCCACGGATGGGGGCTTACAAACAGCAGAAGTTTACTTCCCACCGCTCTGTAGGCTGAATGTCAGATTGGGGCGCCGGCTGGGTCCTGTTGTAAGGACCAGATTCTGCCCAGGAGGGCCCCACGGTCGGACACCATCATGTGGGGGATCAGGGTTTCAGCACAGGAGCTCGGGGTCCCTCACAGGGACGCAGGGTGCAGCTGGGTAACCTGGAGGAGCCCCAGAGGCGGCTGGGCCACCCGCGGGGGATGGGCTCAGGGCCTGGCGTAGGGAACGTTCGATGTGGCCGTTGTGCTACTTACATTTGGAGGTCGTTTGTGATAGATCCCGTGTCCTGTTATTAGTATAAGACAAAGGGGCTCTCCAGCAAAGCTGGGGGGAGGAGCACAACTTCACACCAATGGGGACAGAATCTACATTTTAGCGGAACAAAAACGCGGCACATCATAAATTATCAGAACACACAACGCACGTGTGAGAACAACTTGGAAAAGCAAGTACTAGTGACTCGGTAATGAAACTCCGTGGCGTCCGGAGCAGCCCTGCAGTGGGAGGGCAGGTCCGTGGCGTCTCAGACGGAAAGTGTGCAGCACGCCGTCTCCTGCCGCGTCGGCCCCCACAGACGTTACACCAGGCCTCGGAGACCACAGACGTTACCAAACGCAAATCAATCGTTGCACCGAAAAACAGTAACATAAAACATAAACCCAGGTCTGGTGACAATCCCCCCCCTCACGTGACACACTCGCGGATCTCTGGTCTCCGGACGCTCAAATACCTGGTTGCTGTCACTTTTTTTTCTTTTCTCTTTTTTCTTTTTTTAAAGATTTTATTTATTTATTTGACAGAGAGAGACACAGCGAGAGAGGGAACACAAGCAGGGGGAGTGGGAGAGGGAGGAGCAGGCTTCCCGTGGAGCAGGGAGCCCGATGCGGGGCTCGATCCCAGGACCCTGGGATCATGACCTGAGCCGAAGGCAGACGCTTCACCCACCAAGCCACCCAGGAGCCCCAGCTGCTGTTGGGCACTTCTGATCATCGACCCCAACGACACACGAGACATGATACGTGACCAAAGTGATGCTTGGAGGTGCTGTCATGGCGTTAAAATGTAATGTTAATATCCCCGCGGCTGAGGAATTTAGGAAAATAGGGGAAATCCTGAAGAAAGCAGGAGAGAGGAAGCGATTTGCAAACGCTGAAATGTTTCGGCTGCTGGGAACTCTGACGGGAAGGTGAGCTGAAGCACGGGTGCAGAGTAGAAACGGGTGGGATGTCTGTGTTCACGCCGAGTCCTCTTGTAGGTGTAGACGGATAGGTTGGAAAAAAGCTGAGTGGACGTGATTTCACAAAAGCTCCATCATCCAACCGAGTCCAGGCGGTGGAATCACAGTGACGCCGTGGCTGAGACGTCTGTGGGGCACCAGCAGGCCATCAAAGAGAACGGGAAGGGTTGCTTCTGCAAGGACAGGCTTGAGGATGGTGGGAGGGCTGGGGCGTGGGGTCCCCACCCAGTCCCACTCCCCAAGGCAACCCATCTGCCCTCTTCAACCTCCTCTGCTTCTGGTTTTATTGGGGAAAAGCCTGTGGCCCTGCCTTCGTCCCCCTGCTGCACCTGCCCACATGCCCAGGCTGAGCTCCTCCCTGCAGAGGGGACTCCTTTCTGGATCTTTCCATCCCCAACGTCCAATCTCTTAAGGGGCTTCTGTCTCTTTGGGTCCCCTCTGAGTGCGCATTTGCCCCTGGACACCCACTGATTTTTTTCTATAATTGCTAATTATTACGCCCCCCCCAAAAAATCCACGAAGGCAAATGACGCTGAATTTTCAGGGCTTCATCCCCAGGGTCCCCCCTGTGCAAGCGAGTGTCCGTGCATCGCTGGGTGAACCGACACCTGCCTCTCCTTCTGCCGGGCCCTGGCCCACGGTCGGCCCCAGTGACGCCCCACTGTCAGGTCATGAGAGTCTCTGACCCCAGCCCGCACTCCCAGGAGAGGGTTTAGGGGTGCCCAGAGCGAACGCCCCACGTGTTCCTCTCCATCCAGCTCTGCAGGAAGTGCGTCCACGTGTCTAGAGGTGCGCTCAGGAGGCCAGGCACCACTGAGAAAACCCTCAGCTCATCGATCTTGAGCGAGTTACTGTTGACGGTACAGCTGTCCTGGAGAAGCCCACCGGGCTCGTGACGGACGCCTGACTGCCGGCCGTGTGCTCGGTGGCCACTCCGGAGGCCAGCGGCCTTGCCCGAAGTGGGCGGTGGTCACTGCCCAGCGTCCTCTGAATTCGCCTGCTGGTCCGCGGAGGCCGACGTCTTCCGGCTCCCAACTCTGCGGTGTCTGTTCTAGGCCTCCAGGGCTGGGGGCCTGAGACCTTCCTTCCCGGGTCCCCCATTCTGATCACGCGGAATGAAGACGCCCCCCTAAAATTCAGCAGCCGTGAAACAGAGCCGCGGAGGCTGCATGTCTGCTCCGCCCTGGCTGGGAACGCTGCTTCCACGGGAGCACGGACGCCCAGCCCCGTCCTGCCCAGCAACGCACCCAGGGCTGCCGTGGGAGCGCCTCCGCGCACGCCTATCTGGAGGCGTAATTCCCCAATTTGCTGTCTGTGCTCCAGCTCCATGGGAAGCGCCCGCCGGGTGGGGGCTGCACAAAGAGGCTGCGTCTGGGTGATAAATGAGAACCCACCTTCCCTCCTTTGTCTCTGTGTTGTGTGTTATTTAATGATCAGGGAAACTGGTCTGACCCAGGATGGAGGAGAAAGCGGCAGGCAAGCACGCAAGTCCCCGTCCACGCGTGGCTCCTCCCGGCTCAGCGGCTGGGGTAGAAAACACTCCTTCTGTGGGAACACAAGCCATGCTGGAGGCGCTCCCAGCGACGTCCCCCGGGCCCCGCTGCAAGAGGACCCTCTCGATCGTCCCCAGCATTCTCGCCACGGCCCGTGGCCGGCACCCAGCGTCACCACCCACCCAGAGTCCCGGCCACGCTGCTGCCTCTGTGTCCACACGAGGGTTCCCACGCTGCCTGCAGAAGCTTCTGGAAGATTGTGAAGGATGGGGGCAGAGTTTGCGGACGATGAGGGAAAACTTGTCCGCCTGCCCAATGCCCAGTCCGTCCCCCCTCCCCACGTCTGTGTCCCCGATGAGCTCCAGCGGCCGCACACCACCAGCCCTTTCTCTCGGGGGCTCCCCTGAGACCCTCAGCAAAGGCTCTGTCTGCCGCCCAGATGTACCCACATTTGGCTTGTCGCTCTGTCCTGTGTTTTGGGACAAAGCTCCACTTTCTCTAGGCTGCACTTTATCATCTCTGAAACGGTGTGGGTAACATGTCCGGAGGGACAGATGGGGTGGCATTTCTCGCATCCCGCTTGTCACCACCCCAGTCTGTCTCAGCTTCCCCGGCGCCTCCCCCTCCGGGACACTTGGCAGAACCGGAGGGTTTCCCAGTGTGGCTCTCATCACCGCTCTGCCTCCCCAGAACCCGCCCAGCCTGCAGAGCCTCCTCCCCGTGTGGCAGGGCTCCTTGTGGTGCATGGCACCTTCCCGGGCTCCACCCACAACACTCCCGTCCTGCGGGGCGTCCTCGGCCCACGCTGCGTGTCCTCTGTCTCTCCAGGAGGTGGGTTCGCTCATGCCCTGGAGCCCCGTGGCCACGCCGTTCCTGACCACGTCTGAGCCATGTGTAGCAGAAGATCTTCCCCTGTGACACATGCTGGCCGGGCGGGGCCCACAGCACGGACAGAGAACTGGGGGAGGGATGGTGAGGATGCGCTTAGAACATGTTTCACAAACACAAAACAGACATGAAGCCCAAGCCAAGGGCCAGTTTGGTGGACGGAGGGTAGGTGCTGAGGGGAGTCCGCGGCCGGCCACAGAGACGGTGGGCCGTCTCTTCTCCAACTCCCACAGCGGAGCAGCCGTGTCATGAAGCCAGGGAGGTCCGTCCGCGTGCCCCTCCCCGCAGGCCCAGGACCGTGACTTCAGCCCCTGCAGGTGCCGCTTTGCTCCCTCTCCGAAGTCAGACGTCCACTGGGACCTGAAGTCAGCACGCCTCAGAGAGAGGCAAGGGCGCGAGGGGCCCACGTGGCTCAGAGGCCCCCTGCCAGCCGGGAAGCACCTGACTCTCCCCTGCCTACCCCCCCCGGGGCACGTCCCCCGCTTGCCGTCGGGGTCCCCGCATGTGCCTGCCCCCATGTGCTCTTGGGTGGGCATGGGCCGCGGGTGGGCACCGCAGCCGCTCCCCGGGAGCGGAACTCCTGTGTTAGGAACGTGACAGAGCCATCGGTCTCCATCAGCCGCGGGCAATCCTCAGAGCGCTGCCCCTGACATTTGGGTCACCGAGGGACCCGAGGGCTCATCCTCTTCCAGGCCGTCGGGGCAGCTCCAACCTCTGTAGGGGCCGTGACACCACAGAACCGGGGCCAAGGTCAGGGAAGAGTGGCGGGCTCAGGAAGGAGGCTGACACTGAGGGCCAGTCCCCAGACACGGAGAAGGCTGGAGCGTTCTGCATGGCATTGGGTCGGCCACCCCGACTGTCCTCCCCTCACCTCCAGGGACTCTGTGGCAGGGTGGGGTCTGCCGTCCACCCGGCCCCCGCCCCGGTGAGAGGTCCCTGAATGTGGGGGTCACCCTCGGGCACAAGGACAGCCTCCCCCTTCCAGCTTCTTACTTCGCAGAGTCAAGTGCATGGAGCAGTTGAAACAATGGTGTGCACCCAGACTTCTCTCCGAGGGAGAGTGCGGGACCAGCACCGCCAGGAAGGGCGCTCGGCTGGAGGGAAACGGCGGTGAGGCCCTGGCAGGCTCCCAGGTGCCATGTCAGACGCAGGCCACGGGGTCTGGGGATGGACGTGTGAACAAGGGCAAGTGGCCGCAGCCTCCTGGCTCGGAAGGGCCATTGGCACCAGTGCCGGGCGCCTGCGACAAGCCAGATGGCCTCTCCGCAGGACTCTGCCGTGTCACCCCTGTGTGTCCGCAGCTGCAGGATGCCCTGACCTCTGGCTAACGAGCCGGAGCTGCTATTCATAATGCCGATGATCGCCGAGCAGGGCGCCGGGGACGTGCGGACCAAATGCAAGCAGATGAGCTGGGACGTGGCCGGGGAGAGCTGCGTGGCAGCCTGCCTGCCCCTCCATTTCTGTCTGTGTGGTGAGTGCCCCGTTATTAGTGGCCCTCCGTTCTATCAGCAGGACAGATCGGGGCGGCCAGCCTCCCAGCCCTGACAGATGGTTTTGATTTATTCCTTCTTTGACCAAAGAAATGGAAGGTGTATCTGCATTCTGGATAAGCCGTGTTTATTGTCTGGACCCACAGATGGCCTTACCGCTCCCCACACGCTTCCCGGGGTTCAGCCAGTGCACCTGTGAGTATGCTGTCCCTTGAACCCCCATGTCTCCCCGGGAGGGCGGGTCTTGGTGTCACCCTGAGCACCGTCACCGAGGGCCCAGCTGCGTAAGGTGGGGCCGACCCCGCACCCCTCTTGGCGTGCTCAGCCGTGTCCCGGCGGGCGCCTCTCTGATGGGTATGAAGGAAGATAATTCCAAGGGTCAGGCTCAGCGTAGGAAAGCTCTGGCTGGCGAGGGGAAGGAGCCTCCTTCACCACGCAATCATCCTGGATTTCCGCTGGCCCCGGGGTCCACGCACCGGGCCTCCTGTCAGCACCGACCGCAGCCTCGGACCCTTTGCCAGCTCAAGGGCCTTCGGGGACGGAAGCCCCCAGAGACCAGCACACACCTGTGTTCCTGCCCAGCGGCAGGTGCACGGACGGTCAGAGTGGGGGCTGTGTCTCCTCCACCCAACGAAGAACCATGCTCTGTGGCAGGTGAGCACATCAGCTGAACATGAGAGGCTCCAGACGCCACATGGCACGTCCACAGGCTGCCCGGGTGCCGACGGGAAAGATGCAGTCAATGCCTTATGTCTGACCTGCACAGAGCCCAGGGCTCCTCGAACGCTTGTGGAGGGAACAGGTGCAGAGACACATCGGCTGTGACCTGACCTGCCTGGGGACCTGGGTCTTCCCCTTCCCGCCAGGTGTGCCTCTTGCAGCCACACGCCCTCCGGAATCTCAGCGATGGAGCCTCAGGGCTAAGAAGACAGGGACACAGCTGGCCTTGTGGCCTCTTTTGGGGACACGGCAAGGTGGTCCCCTTCTCTCCAGGTGGGCATTTTGCTGAGACATGGTGCAGACCCTCCAGCCTCACTCACTTCTTCCCGGATGCCCTCCCGGTGCCCAGGTTAGGGCTTCTGCTCCCAAAGCTCACGGGAGGGACGCTTGCTTTCACGTCGTCAGGCTCAGTGTGTTTTCCACCTTCTGAGATAAAACGACGTGTTGTTAGGGTGTTGGTGTGGGGTTCTGTGATTACTCAGTCAGCTGGTAACACAGCGGGCTGGACTGGGGACGCTGTGCCTCCCGGCCCCGGTCTCTGCAGCTGGGGGGGGCCTCATCCCCTGCACGCCGTCACCACCAGGCTCCAGGGTGTGATGGGATATGATGCGCAGAACACTTCCAACAAGAGCCTGTCCCCAAGATGCCTCAGGAATGTACTGGACGGCCGGGAGTCTCTCGATGTCCGGATCTGACCAGCGTCCATGGCCCGCGTGCGGCTCACGGCTCACAGGCTCTTCCTGCACATGTCGTGTAGGACGAGCCCGTGGTCACATGCAGGCGACAAAGACAAGTGAGGTGTCACGGCTGGTGGGCAGTGCAGGGGCTGTGATGAGCAACGGGTCCAGGAGAGACCCCGTCCTACTCCCCAGAGACGGCGGCGCCCAGGGTGGCCCTTGTCCTGCACGGCCCCCTTGGCTACGTGGCCGTGGCTTCGTGTCCGCTCAGCCGCCGGCTCTCTTCCTGCCACGTCTCTTCTTCCTTCTCTTTTTGTCTTCTAATTTCTTCTTTTAAGAAAATTCTTTCAGGGCGCCTGGGTGGCTCACTCGTTAGGCGTCTGCCTTCAGCTCAGGTCATGATCCCAGGGTCCTGGGATCGAGCCCCACATTGGGCTCCCTGCTCAGCGGGAAGCCTGCTTCTCCCTCTCCCGCTCCCCCTGCTTGTGTTCCCTCTCTCGCTGTGTCTCTCTCTGTCAAATAAATAAATAAAATCTTAAAAAAAAAAAAGAAAGAAAATTCTTCTTCCTTCTACCATCCCCACACTCTCAGGAGCATTTCTATTGGTAATGTCATGACGCATGACCGACACCCGTTTTTGTTCACACTGCGCCCAGTTTGTCCTGCGAGCGCCCCCTGCAGGCGGCTCCTGTGTCCTGCGCCCCCGACCCTGGGGCTCCCTGAGCTCCAACCCTGCGCTCAGCCCCGAACGCCATTCCCGCCATTCCCGGGGCGCTGCTTCTGCAGGAGCAGGACTTCCCCGTCGTCGGAGCTCGGGCGCTGGGCGTGCTCCTGGGCCGCCCGTGCGCTCCGTCTGCAAACACATGGGTGCTTCCAGGTGCGGTCACTGCCGCGATCCACGCAGCCCCACCGCGTAGAGCTCCACGGCCAGCGTCTGTCACGGTCCAGGACACATCCGTGCTCATCCTGAGCTTATCCTTCTTGTCTTCCTCGGGCAAATATGTGTGTGTGTGTCTGTGTGTCCTCATGCGTGTGGTGGTGGTCATGTGTGTTTGTGGTCATGCGTGTGGTTGTATGTGGTCGTGTGTGTGGTTGTGGTCCTGTGTGTGGTCCTGTGTGGTCGTGTGTACAGGGCAGGCTGGTCTAACCCCACACCGTCAGCCCTCCTCCCGGGGATGGACACCGGGCTTCTGTCCCGTGGAGACAAAGACACAAAGATGACGAGCAGCTTGTCCCCAGGGTGGGCGATGCGTCTTCTGGGGGAGCTGTTCAGGCTGAGATGTGGGGCCGGGTCCCTCCAGGGACTGTGCTGAGGGGTACTCCCTGGGCTGGTGGACACAGCCTCCCTCCCAGTTGGCCTATGGAGCGTTGGGGTGTCCCCAGTCCAATCGCTGGTGTGGTTCGCACGTCTGTCACTGCGGGCGAAGCCGGCATGGCCCGTCCTGAGGGCGTCTGGCCCCTTTGGGGGAAGCAGACATCCCTGTTCAACGTCAGCGCCATCAGGCTGCTAGCTCATCACAGCGTCATGATGCTCAGCTGGTCAGGGCACCTGCCACATCCAGGTCCCATGCAGGTGCATAGTTTGGTCCTTCTCTCCCGGCACGTCCCAGCCTCCATGCTGGACTTGGGGTCCCCCTGCCATCCAGGGTCGTCTCCTGTAAATCTGAGACCTCTCTGGGTGTCAGCAGGTCTCTCCATCTTGTCCCCAGGTGAGTTCAGGGGGACCTTTGACCTCTTGGGACTCAGCTTTCCTGGAAGCCGGTGGGAAACCCTTGTCCAGGGCCTGGAGCCAGCGTCCTCCCTCTTTCCCAGCCCACGTGTTCAGGCGCAGACCCCCTTCCTCATAGCTGTCCTCAGACCCTGTCCCCCTGCACGTGCTGACCTGCTCCATCCTTGGTAACAGGGGTCTGAGAAGTCGGCAGGCTGAGGTCGCTGAGCCAGAGCAAGGCTCTCGGCAGGGATGGGAAACCGTGCTGTCCTGGAGGGGTTGGGGTGCCCTGGGTCCTGTTTTGCATCACCCAGAACCTGCCAGCTCTTCATTCTGCCCCCACAGGGGCTGCCGTGCAGCGGGGACCCCTGCCCCGAAGAGGATCCAGTGTGTCGATGGCCTGGTCCGCGACGCCGGGCTGGCCCACCAGGCTCCCAGCCTGCGGGAGGGTAGACTGTGCGCTGGGTGGGGCTCTGGGGCTCCGGCGTGGTGGGGACCTGAGTGGGGGTCTAGGCTCTGTGTTCACGGTGGGGCAGGCATTGCCGGAGCCCTTGGGGGGTGCTCCATGCAGACTGCCCCTCGCAAACGCAAGGTTCCCGCCGAGACACCGGCCGGGGGTGTGTTCCAGAATCAGGACAGAAGTCCAGTGACACCATGCGGAGGGTGCTTCTGCAGCTCCGGGTCATTCGGGGGGTGGGAGGATAGCAGGGATGTTGCTCCCCTTCCTTCATCATTCATTTATGTTGTGTTGCCGTGTGTCGTGTTAAGAGCCCCCCACGGCACCACCCTGGACGCGCATCCGCCTCCCATTTTTTTTTTAATAGTTAAGAGATTTTATTCTAGGAGCTATAATTACAGTGCTTGTTTGTCAAAATGAAAACTGAAAACGAGTATACAAAACAGTTGATTACTAATCGTGTATTGAAAGCAGTAAGAGATTCCACGACACCAAATAAACCAGTTCTGAGGATTTCCCCAAGATAAAGTCTAACAGCTCCAGCTTCTTCAGTGTTTATCAAAATACAAAAGAAAACAGTAGAGGTCGTCGTTTCGATGGCAAATCCGACCCTTGCGGGCTGAGGGTGTGAAAGCACACGTAGACAGGGGCTCTGGGGGCTGAGGCTCTAGGGCGACTGGCCCGCCCGCCCGCACTCCTGCTGGTGAGACCCCAGGCAGCCCGGAGCAAGCCAGATGCCCACGCGGACCCAAGGGAAGGCCGGGGTCCCTCCGAGGGGTCCGTGAGCGGTGGCTGCAGCCCCCAGCCTGTCTCTTGGGCGGCTGTGTGAGCACAAGAACAAGCACAAACGCTAGGGGATGCGGGATGACCCGAGACAGAGCGAATCACAGGGACCCTATCGTGACCATGCAGAACGGACCGTGGCTGTTTCTGCCCGTCTCACGTCCCCGACAGGAAACGGACCACTGGTGGACTAGACTCTGGCCGCCGCTGCGGAACCTACACTAGGCACGTTTCTCCCTTCTGTGTGTTCACGTGTTCTCCTTATCTTGTATTTGTAACGATTTTAAAAATGCACTGAGTTCAGGTTAAAAACCAACCACCAAAATGGATCTCAACACAGATCTAAGGCCCAGAGGAGGCGCACCAGGCTGGTCCGACACAGCGACTCCCGGAGGCCCCGCCTGCTAACATCCCTTCTCAGTACTGAACAGTGGGTTGATTCTCTTTTTACAATAAAAAAAGCTGAGTAATATTGCATAGGAGTACCAGAAACTGCCTCGTTGGGAACAAGAACTACTTACATTAAATACAAACCTGCTTCAGGCGGCATCTGCACATGTACAGCCTGGCGAAGCACGCTGTGGCCCACCGTGGAGACAGCTTCTGGCGCTCACACCGCAGGAGAGTAAAGCAGGGTGGAAGGAGGGGGGGGGGACGCGGCTCACTTCTGGTTCCGGAGCTGATTGGACAGCCAGTCCAGTCCCTCATACAGCCAGTCCTGGCCGGTGGCACAGGTGGCCCGAACGTACCAGTTCCTGTGGCACAGGGACCACGGCCCCAGCTTGTCCGTGATCTCAGCCGCGTTTATGCCGCTGGGGAGGTTCTGCTCGTTGGCGAACACCAGCAGGACGGCATCCCTGAGCTCGTCCTCTGCCAGCATCTTCATGAGCTCCTCACGGGCCTCGTTCACGCGCTCTCTGTCGTTGCTGTCCACCACGAAGATGAGACCTTGTGTGGTCTGGAAGCAGTGACCCCACAGAGGTCGGATCTTGTCCTGGCTGCCCACGTCCCACACGGTGAGGCTGATGTTCTGTTCCTCCACGGTCTCCACGTTGAAGCCTATGGTGGGAATGTGGTCACAATCTCACCCAGCTTCAGTTTGTATAGGATGGTGGTCTTCCCCGCAGCATCCAGGCCCACCATGAGAAGGCGCATTTCTTTTTTGCCAAAAAGGCCCTTGAAGAGGTTTGCGAAGGTATCTCCCATGCTGTAGACGGGTGGGAGCAACACTGTCCAGCAAGGATAGGACGGGCACCCACATCCGCCAGACAGACTCAGCAGAACCAGAGGAAAGTGCACAGAATCGTCACCGGGCACGGGGGGCCGGATCCGAGCTCGGGAACCGCGGCACGAGGCCTCGGAACCCTGAGAACTTTCAGCAGCTGCCGGGCTGTGACCACTTCCGTGTGATCCCAATCTGGGCAGAGGACCGTGGGCAGGCCGCGCTCCTGTGGCATTTGGCATCCTCCCAGGAAGCCCGGTGCTCATGGGGCTCCGGGCCCGGCTGGCACTGGATCCAGGCAGCTCTGCAGGCCCTCGCTCGTGCTTTGCGCTCTCGTGAGTGATGTAATTGAGATGATCTGTTGGCCTTTTCGGGGGCTGGAGGGCGCAACAGCCTTTTCTGTTTCCAGTTCTCTGACTGCAGCCCGTCTAGATGGTGTGAAATCAATCCGTCCTTGATTTCCGATAAATTCTGACAGCTTGAAATTCAGATTTCCATCAAAAACCACGTAGTTACCCCACTTCTTACGTGTGTCCCGGGCAGAGTCCCATCCAAGTCATCCCGTCAGCTCTGTCAGCGCCCGGCCTCCGTGTAGCTTCCTGTGACACAGAGCGGCCATGGGGAGTGGCCACCAGGTACGGGGAGGACAGAGGCTCAGAACCCCCTGGGCAGGCACCCACCGTCCCCACGACGGCTCGCCACCCAGAGCCTGGCCCGTGGCCTGGTCCCCGGGTCGTGATTTGTGTCCCAGTGATGTGTGTCCTTACTGGTGCCGTGGACCCCCGGCTGCTCCGTCCCCTCTCCAGACCCCGTTCCCACGGCCCAAGCCCACCACCCCGTGCCCCACGTGGTCATCTTGGTCCTTTTCTCCTTGTTTAGATTGTTTCAAGAACCTCTGTCCTTTAAGCAACATGGGACCTGTTTCTGGAGGTGACAGGGGCGTAAACAGTAGAAAGTGCATTTTGTGATTGGGGTTACAGGTCCCCACGAGTGTGAGCAAACCCAAGAAGCCTGTCTGTTTCCCTTGTGCCCTAATCACCTCGCAGAGGCCCCGCCTCCAAATACCACCACACTGGGGGTGAGGCCTTCTGCGCCCCCTCACCCCCTGCGCCCGCCTGAGCCCTGCTCCCAACCCGCCCCTGCACCGGCCTGAGACCTACTCCTGCTCCCCGACACCCCTCCCCTGCAGCCCCTGGGCTCCCCACCCCTGGCCGCCCTCCCCACCCAGTTCTCAGAGGACCCTGGGAGGAGACAAGATCCTGAGCAGAAATCACCTTGAACGTAGACATTCTTCTTAGAAAGGGGACGTGCAGCGCGTGGGGAGCGTGGACGGGGGGCTGGCGAGGAAACCAAAGTGACGTGGCCTCCCAGCTCTTCGGGAACGGGCTGCGGTACCTCAGGGCTTTGCCGGGATGGAGGCTGCGTCTGACGCCCGTGCTGGGGTGGGGGTCCTTGTGTGCCACTCACCGCGGTGCCAGTAACTGCACTCGAGGTCCCCGCGTGGGCAGCTGTCTCTGAAGCCAGTGGGCAGTGATCATTGAAAAGAACGTTTCCTCACTTGTGATTTGTTCTCTAGGCGGGACACTGGGCGGGCCGTGAGAGTAGGGTGCCCGAAAATCATGAGTAGGACGTCACGTGGGTCCATCAGGTGGTGGTGGGCACAGACACTCACCCTTAGAAGGGACCCTGGGGCCCAAGGACGTGCGGTCAGGCCTCAGCAGGGGGGTTGTCGGGTCCTGGGGGGTGGGTATGCACGTGGACCAGCTCTGCTGCTCCCCGGCCCCTCGGGCTGCAGCCGACCCTGTGAGCACTGGGTCCCTCGCTCTGGCCCTCCTGCCTGCCTGCCCCAACCCAGGAAGTGGCTCCACGGGGAGTTTGCCCCTTGCGCTGCTCCGTGCATGCTGGGCCCTCCCAGGACAGGAGGCTTGTGTCCCCCAAACTCATATGTTGAAGGCCTTACCCTCAATTTAGTGGTATTTGGAGGCGGGGTCTCTGCGAGGTGATTTGGGTCAGGAGGGGTCAGTGGCCTTAGGAGAAGCAGAAGAGACGCCAGAGCCCTCCCTCCTTCAGGCGAGGACGCAGCGAAGGCGGCCGTCTGCACGCTCCTACCAGGACCTCAGAACCCCAGCCTCCCGAACCCCGAGAAATAAGTGTCCCTCGAGCCGCCGGCTCTGGGTTCTGTTACAGCAGCCTGAGCTGGTGGAGACAGGCACGTTTGTCCTCCTCCTTCCTGTCTGTTTGTCTGGGGGGACTCCCTGGGTGTTCCTAACAGACTGTGGCTGATGGCCCGTGCACTAACCCGCAGGGAAGTAAAACCACGGATGCAAACACACGGCCTGGGACTCCTCCTCCCGGGAAATGAGCTGGAGCCGTGGGCCCAGGATTGCATGTGCCCGCCCCGCGTCCTGCTGACGCCGCCCCCACATCTGCCCTGGGCTCTCTGGAGACTTGCGCAGGCAGTCTCGTCTCCTTCCTTGGAGCGGACATGAGAGCCGCTGGAGTCTCTGATTTTGCTGCCTGGCGCCAGGAGTGAGAGCTCACCCGAGCAGTTCTCAGCGAGGTCCACGGGGCAGCGGCTCCGTGAGCCTTCTCTCTGCTCTGTGGCCTCCCTGCTTGTCTGTGCTGTGGAAGGCAAAGCCGGGAGCACTGGATTCGTGAGCTGCCTTTGTAGATAATACGGAACTCCGTGGCTGAGGGCCTTGACCAGGAAGGACGTCTGCACGTTGCTGGCGAATCCACGTGGCCGACATGTGGTGTTGGTGCCACGCTGGGATGGCGTGGACAACACACGCCTCTCACCATGCACCCCGTCTGCCCACACAAGTAAGGGACTCAGAATCTGCCAGCACCAGTCTCGGCCCTTTCCTGGGGCCCCGGGGCTGTGCCCGAGTGCTCAGGGCACCCCCATCCCTGGCCAGGCAGCCCCCCAACTCGAGACTACAAAGGGATCAGGAGGGAAACCAAGTGAGCCACTCCAGGAGGCAGGACACCAAGAGAGGGGAGGCAGGTGGGCCGGCGTCCCCAGGACCACGGCCGGTCGGGGTCAGGTGGTGGGGCCCCAGCTCGCCCCAAAGCCATGTCTCCATCTGGCTGGGAGCTCCCTTGGCTTTCCACACTCCGCGGGCGGAGACCCAGCCTGCTAGGTGGATGGCAAAAGCCCTATCACCCAGCCTTGCTGCCTCTCCCGCCCCCTCCCCTTCCTGTCACACCAGCACCCCCTGAGGCCAGGAGCTCCTCCGTGCCCCTTACTCCAACATCTGGGCTGAGCTGCCTCCTCCAGGAAGCCCTCCGTCTCCCTCCCCTGGGTCCTGGTGCATGTTTGCGTGCCCGAGGCAGCTGCCTCCTGCTGTGGCTCCCACACCACCTGCCCAGAGGCTCAGTCACCGCGAGCGGGTCCCCCTCTCATGAGCAGTCAGCACCTCTCTGGCCACAGTGTGGTTGACCTTCTGACTCTCAGGCAGGAAGAGAGGCTGGTGGCAAGCGTGGCCCGCTGGCCCTGCAGGGGGTCGCTGAGGCCGGGGTCCCCAGGGGTTGGTGACACCGTGGTGGGGGTGTGGCCTCGGCAGCCCACCTCCCTGGGGCGAGGTCCAGCTCTGCCGCCTACCCCGCGTGGGGGGCCGTCACCACCTCCATGCCTCAGTGTCCCTCCTGGAGAACTGGGGCCGGAGGTGGAGACTCGCGATCTGGCACCTGCGCGTTTGGCCAGAGAAGGCGGACACGGCGCAAACACGTGGTTCCCATCCCCCCGGGGACACCTGGTGGGTCTACCTTTGCTGGGGATGACATTAGGGTAAACTGAGGCATCCTTGGCTGCGGCACAAGGACACAGAGGCAGGGTGGGCACGCACCTGTGCTCAGTGCGCTGCAGCGGCCGTGACAGACCCACAGCCCGGGGGCTTCTGCAGCAGACATTCGTCTCCTCCCGGTCCCAGAGGCTGGAGGTCCAGGGTCAAGGTGCTGGCAGGGCTGGCCCTGCCTGAGCCTCTCTCCTGCCATGTAGACACCATCCCCTCCCTGTGTCGCACGTGGTCATCCCTCTGCATGTCTGCGTGTCCCTCTTCTTACATGGGCACCAGGTACGGGGCCCACCCTGAGGACCTCATTTTACCTGAGTCAGCTGTCTGAAGACCCCGTGTCCACCCGGCCCGGGGCGTGTGGTGAGCACCCACGCACAGCCCTTCCCCCCAGGGCAGGTGGCGCCGCCGCCTCCCACCTGGCGCTGCCAAAGGCCGTGGGCTGCGCTGTCCGTTCAGTGCACTCCGCCACGTGGCGGCCAAGCCCGGGGCCCCGGCTGCCTGTGTGGACAGACATGTGCCGACTTCTGTCATGGCCTCCGTGTGGCCCGCACGTGGGCATCTGCTCAGAAGGCCCCTCGGCGCGGCCTG
Source organism: Halichoerus grypus (assembly GCF_964656455.1). NCBI lineage: Eukaryota > Metazoa > Chordata > Mammalia > Carnivora > Phocidae > Halichoerus > Halichoerus grypus. The sequence goes on along the minus strand of NC_135717.1, from coordinate 177,782,974 downwards.
GAGCCCTTGCGCTGGCCGGCGCTCCCCCCTGGACAGGCCATTGCGGTGGGAGAGGCCAAGCGGGCGGGGCCAGTGCATCTGCCGCCGGTGGCCCTGGTTCTGGCCCCAGATCCCCTGCCGTCATGCTGCCACCTTCCCCGAGCTCGGCGCTCCCTGCCTGGGAGACGCCGCTTGTCTGCGTTCTGTGCTCTTCCGTGGCAAGAGGGCGGGTGCGGCCACGGGAGGAGACATGGGGTCTCGTGTTTGAGAAAGTGTGTGGGGGTGCCTGTGGGTGAGAAAGCTGGGAGAGGCGCCAGCCCCCCGGCGGTCCTGCTCTCCCCTTGCTGCCACCGGTCGTGCCGTGGGCAAGCGGCTCTGGTGCCCGGGTCTCGGCTCAGCTTCCCACCAGCCCCAAGCAGACCCAGCCCCGCCCGGGTGGTGGCTTCCTGGTCTTGCCTCAGCCGGGGCGACGAGGACACCGCGGTGACAGCATTCCTCAGAAGATGCGGGGTCTCACCCTCGGAAGCTGCTCCAAAGAGGGATTTTCCAGTCATGGCATTGTAGCGCCAAGCCTTACTTCCCCCTCCTGAGCTCGCAGCTTCCAGAATACCTGCCACTTGCTTGTGGTTCCCTCAAGGCTCAGAAATTTCCTTCCTGGAAAAATCCAACGCTCAGAAGCCCCGGGAACTTCCTGCCGCCAAACAACGGTGTTTTGTGCGCTTAAAAATGGTCAGGATGGTAAATTCTGTGTTGTGCATATTTTGCCTCAATACAAAGACTGAAAAACCACAATGGGGTGTCCCTTCCTGACCAAGTGCTCGGCATGGGTTTGCCCTGTGGTCATGCAAGTGTCCTGACGGCTATCACTGACCCCGTCTTTCCATGTCGCTTTGTTCCGTGACTTTGCAATCCTCTTGCTCTTGGAAATTATTTCATGCACATAAGTGCTGACAGGCTCTTCCGTCTGCAGGGGAAGGAGCTCCCTGGTGTCGGGAGCCTCATCCGCCTTGCTCGTGATCATCGTCGCAGCGGGTGCCTGGCTCAGGGGGGCGCCTAACTGCTATTTGTTGAATGAATAAAGGAGGGAGCGAACAAGGGGACATCACGCAGCTGGGGCGGGTGGAGCTGGACTTACACATGAAGAAGCGTGGCTGCTTGACTTGCCCGTGGGGCAGGTGTGGTCACAGATGAAGGCAGGCGACGCTGAGGGAGGTCTGTGAGCATCTGCGGTTCAAGGGGGGTGACTGTACTATTTAGGGCAAGAACTCAGGAGCAAACCAAAATGCAAACAAACAAGCAGGGAAGTCCTCACATGTGCACTGGGTCCCTCCGTTCCCATGGATCGAAGCCCACGTGTGCAGGTGGTGGAGCCCCAGGTCTTGCTCTGGGGGGGCAGTACTCGGGGCATCTCTGCGGTCCCCACGAGCATAACCACAGGACTGTCCTGTCACCGCTGTTAGGGATGAGGTTGGCACCAGTAATGGGAATGAGACAGGATTATGCTTTTTTACCCCAAACTGCCTTGAATTCCTTCCCCCTTGACGTTGTCCCTGGTGGAGACACAGCTGGGCCGGAGCTGGTGGCCCCTGACCCCGGGGATTCGTGAATGAATTCAGCCCATGAAGGCAGGGTGTTGTGCTGGGTACCGCCAAGGTGTGCACAATGCGGTGAAGACTCAGCCCAGCGCGCAAATAACTTGGGACAGTTAACAACCCAGGTTAAAGCTGCCACGGTGCCATTGACCCGGCGTCAGGGCCCCTCTCCTTGGAAGCAGGCCCGGCCTGGGACCCAGCTGTGGGAGCAGGTGCCTCTCAGGGTGGCAAGGAAGGGTCACCGAAGGAGGCCCTGCTGCTTCCCGTGCACGGTCTAGCGATGAGGGCGGAGCCAGCAGTGGGGACGTCCGTCCCGTGAATGCGGGAGTCGTGTGGAGTTCTGCGCTGTGCATGCCGCCCCCTGAGCTCAGGTGCCCCAGGGGGGCCTCCCGGACGGCTCCCTGCATGATGACCCCTCCCTCCACCTCTGAGAAGCGCCCGCACCTGCAGCCTGTGGATGTGTGGGCATCCACGCCGCCCCCTAAGCCGGTCGTCCCCGTCCCTCGGGGCCTCTGGGCATGCCCCAGGCTCGGGGGGGCTGGCGCCCTTGGCATCCGGGGAGGGAGCCCCGTGTGAACTACTTTTAGGGGCCTCTGCCTCTTCGTCTGTGCACAGAGTCAGCACGCAGGGCCCGGCCATCGGGGCACAGAGCTTACGGTCAGGCCAGAGCGCTGCTCCTGCGTGGGGGGACGGACCGTAGGAAGATGCACACGTGGATGGCTTGGAGGTCTGTGGCAGTTCACTCGGTGTCTAGTTGGCTGGACCATGGCCCCCATGGCCCCCACGGCCCCCGGCAGAGGGGCATCCAGAGCTGGTGAGGGCCTGACCCTGGTGGGCAGGGGTGTTGGCAGACTTTCCAGGAGGGTCCCCTCCACACACCGTGGGGTCTCCGGTGAGGGGATGGGAGGGGCAGGCCTGCTGTGACAGGGGGGCTGTGGGACGGGGTCACAGGCCGCGGGGGCCCCCGGACTCGGCTGAATTAATGGATTGAAGCACTGAGACAGCAGACATTAAACAAACTCATAAAATCCCCAAACCACAAGCCTTGCTGAGCTTCCAGAGTGACTCAAATAGCAAATAAAAGTCTGAAATTATTGAAATCCTTTTAAGGAGATTACTCTAGAGACCTGGTCAGACCACTTGAGCTCTCTCTAAAGATATTACCACTATTTTTTTTTCTTTTTCTTTTTTTTTTTTTTTGGCATCACGGTTTTTAATAAGAAAACATTTGGCAGCATTTTCCCCCCACTGAGCTTATCATTTTAGATCACTTTTGAAATGGAAGGCTGATTTTTTAATAATTTACCAAACAGCTGAAAAACAGACATGTCCTTTCCACAACGTGGCGATGCCCAGCTCCCGCTGGGGAGCCCCCGCGGCGGCGGCAGGGCCCCGGAGGCCCGTCCCCATCTCCGCACTGACCGCAGGGGTGGCCACTCCACCCCCACGCTGCCCCAGGTCTTCGCAGAGGACACCACTCGTTCTGGGCAGAAGCTGCACTTTACAGCAAGAAGGGGCTGCCTCAGCCCTGCTCTGTCATGGCAGAGGCGAGGGGGAGCTGCTCGTGGACCCTGGGACCAGCGGTGCCAGGCCTGCAGTGGGGCCTGACCCCAGGGGATCTGGGCATCGGGGCTCAGTCCAGCCCATCACATGGGACTTGGTTGCCCTGCGGAGCCCAGGGGGACGGGGAGGCCGGATGACGTGCTTCTGTCCCCAGAGGGAGCGGGGGCCTGGGCCGCCCGCCTGGCTCTGCCCCCTCTCCCCTCCTCCGTCCACCACCGGGCTGTTCGGCTGCTACTGGTGGGCGGCTCCCACCGCCCGGCCCTGAGATGGGTGAAGGCAGAGGCGGGGACACTCACGGGGAGGCCGTGCATGAGGGAAAGGGCTGCCCTCTGAGGTGCAGAGAGTCCGATACCACAGGGGCTCAGCAGATGTGGGGCCTCCTTCCCACAGGAGACTCTGCTGCTTTCCAGGGCTGGCCCTTCTCTGGCTTAGCCGGGCCTCAGTGGTCTGAACAGTCAGAGGGAAGCCGGGTGGGAGCAGAGGGTCCGGGTCAGGATTCCAATTTCGGGCGCCCAGGTGGCTGGAACGTGGCTCTGCTCAGGGGGAGGAAGGGGGCTGAGGTGCTGGAACCAGCATGGAGCCCCTGGGGGCCCGTGGGAGGCAACTGTGAGTCGGGAGAAGGCTCCCCCGGCTACCAGACCTCGGACCCCCTTCCCCACCCGCCGGGCCCCCAGGCTCCCGTCGTCCCAGCTACCTGCAGGTGGGAGGACCTGCGGTGGGAAGCAGGGCTGGGCTGAAAGAGCTGGGGGCACCCTCGGAGGGCAGAAGCCCCTTTGCTGGCTTGGGCTGATGCAGCACGTCCACGGCCTGGACCCGGCCCGTGGGCTGGCTTCGCCTGCCCGCAGCTTTGTCACGGCCCCACCACGTCTGCCATGCCGTCTTTCATATCAGCAGGGTCCCCACCCCTTCAGAGGACGAGGAGGTGGTGGCCGTGCATGAGGGTGGCAGGGCTGGCCCATGGTGGGCGTGGGGTGTAGATGTCAGGGGGCTTCCCTGGAGGACGGCAGCCTGTCCCCTCACTTCAGATCAATACAACCCTGTGCTCCAGCGTGGCTGGTTAAAGTGTGCAGCCCGTGGTCGCCGTCAGGACTGCAACGTGGAAGTAGGCCACACTCCCAGTGGGCGCCTTGCTACGGCCGTGCCCCTTCCCCCAAGGGGCTCCCTGTAGGTGAGGGAGTCCGGGACCCCCAAGGGGCTCCCTGCAGGTGAGGGGGTCCGGGCCCCCCCAAGGGGCTCCCTGCAGGTGAGGGGGTCTGGGGGGGACAGATGGGGATACCCACCCTGGGCATGCCAGTTCTTCAGCTCACCGACAGAATTCCAACTTCCCAAAATGTTGTGCTGGAAGCTTGCTTTCTCTTTCTGTTTGAATGACACGATTCTGGTGACATTCTCCTTTATTTATAAAGACATGAAGTCACCATAAGAAATCGGGGAAAAGTCAGAGCCACATAAACAGCTACCTCTGGAGATGACTTATTTATGGAAGGGCTTCCTCGTGGGCCGGCCACACTGAGATGCAGGGGCCACGAGATGAGGTGGAATGAGATGAGGGTGCCCAGCGTCACCTCCACTGGACGTTACATGAGTGACCCGCCGGCCAAGCTGCACTAAAGGGATGTGACACGTGAGTGACAGTCAGAGAGGAAGAAGCAGAACCCTTGCTAAGGGTGAGGTTCCTGTTCCCGTTCCCGTGTAGGGCTGACCTCTCAGCAGAGGGTCCAGGACAAGGGGGAGGGGTGGGGAAGGAGGAGGGGAGAAGGAGAGGGGGAGGGAAGGGGGAGAAGAAGGGAGGATGGGGAGGGGAGGAGGGGAGAAGAAGACGAAGACAGAAAACACCGGGTGTTGAAAAGCCGTGTAACCAGCAGAGCTCACGCACGGCTGGGGGTGCGGATGTGCTTGGGGCCACTCGGGACCCTTCCGAGTGTCTGTAAGACCAGGTGGTGGGTTCTCAGGTGTGGCGGAAGACAGGCACAGCTGTGTGCATGAGGAGGTGCTCCCGCCGCACTGCCCGTAATTGCCCCAGGCTGGAAGGGACCCCCCGAGACACCTGGACGGAGACATGGGGTGCGCTCTCTCATCACTTCACATCAGCGAGGGCGTTCAGCCGCGGCTGCAGAGCCCACGCGGGGGAGCTCATGAACATACCCGAGCGGGAGAAGTCAGCCGTGAAAGCGTGCGCACATCGTCACAGGAAGCTCAGACAAATTACCCGTGTCTGTGGGGTTTAGAGACCAGGGTGGTGTCTCCAGTGGAGCCAGAGGGGCTTGGAAGTGAGCGAGAAGGTCTCTGAGAGCCGGTGAGTTTTCATTTCTTGATGTGAGTAGGACTTACTCAAGTATGTTCAGTTTGTGAAAATTCAGAGCAACAATTTACGGTATTTGCATGCTCCCGAGTGCACACTATTCTTTTTTTTTTTTGTTTAAGATTTATTTATTTATCTGACGGAGAGTGCGCACGTGCGTGCCTGCAGAGAGGGAGGGGAAGAGCGAGAGAGAATCCCAAGCAGACTCCCTGAGTGCGGAGCCCAATGTGGGACTCGATCCCACGACTCTGAGATCAGGACCTGAGCCCAAGTCAGGACTCTGACGCTTAACCGACTGAGCCACCCAGGCACCCCACGAATGTCCGCTATTCTTTAATGAAATGTGTAAAAGAGAAATAGTCATAACCCTGTCATTTGAATTTGGTCCAAAACAAGGACTGTGTGGCATGCTTTGCTGGATGGGAAGTTAGCAAATGTCCGCCGTTGGATGTGATGGGACTGAGGCCACACAGCACGTGCATGTTTCCCCTGCCATCTTGCACCTGCTGGCTCACTCTTGCAGCCCTGTCTCGCTGTGAGAACACGCCTGGCACAGCCTGATGGAGGGATAGAGGCAGGAGCTACGAGAAGGCGGGCCATGATAATGCAGCCGCAGCCAGCCTGCCTTACAGGTGTAAGCTGTGCCCTCAGAGCAATCGTAAATGGTTACTGTCTCAGCCACTGAGATCTGGGGTGGATGTTACCCAGCATCATTGTGGCAATAGCTTACCGATACACAGTTACGAGAGGCTTACTGTTTCTGCCGGCTTGAAGTGCAGGGTACCCTTGACCTGGGGGTGGTGGCCAAACTGTCACTGGCCCCCCTTGTGTCCACGGCTCCAGGGTTGTCTGAGACAGCTGCAGGCAGGCTGCCCTCCCACGCAGGGGAGCAGACTGTGGGCTTTATGCACAATCACGGAGGGAGGGAAGCCGGGATCGAAGGCCATGCTCATTTCAGGCTGGGGAAGCCACCGGTGAGCTCTTGCTGGCTCTGAGGGTCACGGGAGTGCGGGCAGAAGCATCCTGGCTGGGGATGGACGTTGCTGCCGGGAATGCAAGAACTCTGATCGGGGAACGAGTCCTAGTGACCCTCTTAATTAAAGCCTGAGCAGCAGGAGCCAGCCTGGCGATGCAGGGTGGGGGGCCCGTTGCATCTTCTTTCGTGATGTTTCTTAAACAGTTCCCCCCTGGCTGGGACACACGACCTGCCCCCCTCCCTGGTCTCTCTCGCTCAAGGTTTGGCGGTGCCCTGGCTGAGGAGGACACGTCTCAGGGACCTTTGTCCCCCATGCCACGGAGAAGGGATGCCACCCCTGCTGGGGACACTGCACTCTCTCCAGGGAGACGGGTTGCTGGCCCCTAATCAGAGCCTGAGATACGGGCCGGCGTTCTGCTCGCGGACGCGTGCCCATACCTGTGTTACTCGGCTCCGGCTTCTGGAATAACGCACCACAGCCGGGAGGCTGAAACAGCTCTGTAGCCTGCAGGCCCCGATCCAGGCGCGGGTGGAGTTGGCGTCTCCCGAGGCCTCCCTCCCGGGTGTGTAGACCGTGTCCCTCCCCATGTCCTCGAGTGGCCGTCCCTGTGCGTGTCTGTGTCCTGCTCTCCCCTTCTTATAGGGGCACCGGTCGCATTGGATCAGCGCCACCCCCACGACCTCATTTTATGTCACTTACTTCCTTAAAGGCCGTCGCCTTGTGGGTTATGGCTTTCACATAGGAGCTCTGGGACATGGGATTCCGTCCACAAAGTGCCTCCGCGGGAGACCCTGGTCCTGCTTGGTTTCCTCGGACTCTTCCTGACCATCCTCTCCCTCTATCTGTTTACTTCTTGCTTCTCTCTGGTGAACACCGGGGCTGGCGCTCTGGAGTCGGGCAGGACATTGGAGGTGGGGCTGGCGGTGAGTGGACTTGGGGACCCCGCACCCTGGCCATTTCTGTCTCCACGCCGTAGGGATGGAGTGCACAGGCCCCAGGGCCGTCTTCCTTGCTGGAGCCTAGCTTTGTGTGCGGGGTCAGCAGGGGCTCACACTCCGCCTGGCTCTGGCTTTCCGGCAGGGAAGTAGAGGGGCGGGTGGCTGGGACACTCCCCCCTGCACACACCGCACACGGGTTCTGGGAGGGGAGCGGCTCCGGCCTCCAAGGGCCACACTCAGTTTTATGTGTCAAGCTATTGGGGCCTCGGGGCGCCCCGGTATCCCGAGGAACCTTATTTCTGCGTCAGTCTGTGTCTCCGGCGTGGTTAGTATTGGGATTTGTGGACCGAGGCGAGCGGGTCACCGTCACCATGGCGGGCTGGCGGCGCCGGGTCCTGGATGCCCTGAACAGAAGAAAGCGGCAGAAGAAGGACAAATTCACTCTCACTCTGCCTGGCCGCCTCGAGCCGAAATGTCATGTTTTGTCTCCTACCTTTGGACTTGAACGGAAACACAGGCTCTTGCTGGGGTTCAAGACGACAGACACTCAGGCTCTGCTGGGCCTCCAGAGGGCAGACGCTGACCCCGGACGTCTCAGCTCCGCAATCGCGAGAGGTAATGCCTCTTAATAAATGTGTGTCTCTTCTGTCTCGTCTGTTATCTACACTGTATGTCTATATTTCCGTACCTGGACCTGTGCTCACACCACCTGTTGGTTCTGGAGGACCAGCACTAATACACAAGCACAAAGTCGGGGGCCCCCAGGGGCCCCAAAGGCCCTGCACCCCCATCTCGGCGGGACACCTTGCAGCGGCCTCGGTGCACCGGGAGGCAGAAGGAGGTGCACAAACCCCTGCCCGGGGCAGAGTTGTCACCAGCTCACACCTTTCAGTTCTGAGCACCCCCAAGTCCTGCACCCAGACAGACATGCGCCCCACAGAGACACGGACCGTGTGCAGGTCTGCGTGAAAGTGTGAGGCAGCAAGATGCAGCCAGAGAGGAAAGGGCCGCTCACCGTGAGGCTTCATCTTGAGGTCGCACAAGGGGGTCTCAGGAACCTCAGTGTCATGGAGAACTTCCCAGAGCCTGAGCGCCTTGAGCTCTGGGACCCTCCCGAGGCGGCTCACCCAGCTCATCCCAGGGATCGCGGACACGGCTGGCTGGGGGCTACGCTCCGACCCAATCTGCCCGTGGGTCCCACGTGGGAGCCGTGGCTGCAGGAGGCAGTTCTGAGCTCATGGCATGGATGTGGTCCCGTGTGCAGTGCAGGGACACGTGGTGGCCCCAGCTCTGCAGCTGGCTCCCGGCAGGATGCCCTCTTGTTTCCGTCCAAGGGGTTTAATGGGGAATGGAAGTGGGGGTAACGTGGGGGTCCCAGGGCCTAACGGAGCAAAACCCCATTATGGGGAAACCCCACGTAGGGTGCACAGCCCATCCCGATGACGGCAGATAGATGAGGTGTCACCAAAATAGACCAACAGATAACGGGTCACATGGGATCCTCTCCCCCACTCCTATACACCGGTGCTCCGATGAAGAGCATTCTCTACGAATAGTGAAGAAAGGTGCTCCCCTCCCTCCCTGGCCCCCGAGTCCGCCCAGGGGCGCGCTCGCAGCTTTGGACATGAGCTCATTACAGAACCGGGGGGATGAGGCCGGTGCGCTCAGCGGCACGATCTCCAGAATCCGATGGTTCAGGTGGAAGTTTCCGGGTGTGCCGTCTCTGGGCCGTGTCCTCAGTGAAGGCCGTCGGGAGGCTCCACACTGCTGGCTGACCATCTAGACGCGTGACCCCATCTGATGCCTCCCTCTGTCCCTGCAGAGTCCTCTCAAAGCTGCTTTTCAGAGCCTCGCTTACACGTCCTCTCAAGAGAGCTCTATTTGGGGGAGAGAAATGGCTGAACATGGCACCTCTCCATCTTCCTCTTTCTGTCCTCCTCCAGGAAGCCACCCTGATTACTCAGACCGCAGGCATCCGTCTCCCCCAGGGAATGCCCATGCCATCTACTCGGCAGGGCTCGGGCACTGCCCTCTGTCCTCTGGCCATGAACATAGCAGCTTCTCCCCAACTACAGATGAGCCCTTGACCCAGGGCCCAGACAGCCATGCTCCTGTCTGAACGACCATCCACGGGGGGCCAAGCCTGATAAGTGGGGACAGTGGGTGGGGACCCAGTGCCCTGTAGGAGTGTCGCAGAGTCCGTTCCGAGCTCTTAGGAGGCTATTTGTCAGAAGCCTGCTGCATCATTTAGTGTCTGCTGACTGCAGCCTGGCTTCCCCGTCGGGCTGACCCCCATCTCCAGCTCAGTACGGCTCAGAGACTTTCTGTAGAAACACAGATGGGCCCATGAAGGTGGGTTCTTCCTTCTAAAGGTCTGCTCCATGCTCGTCGCTGGATGGGAGGTTCGGCTTCAGGCGTACCAGGCCCAGGGGAGTCATTCGAGGCCCCCCAGGTCGGTGAGGCAGGGCCGCAGATCCAAACGGGACTTTGTCCATGGAAGTCAGAACCAGGCAGAGCTCCCACAGCCTCCCGCAACCAGGGCAGCGGGTGTCCTGCCGCCTGCCTTCTGGATGTTTCCGCACCCCCATCCGCAGCCCGCCGGCAGGGCACCCAGGGCACCGGAAGCCACAGTTGACAGGCATCCATACCCCTTCCTGGAGCTGCCCTGACCCCACTCCCCGTAGCCCTAAACACCAGGTGTCTGGTTACAGCCATCTCCACCCAGAGAGGGCAAGGGGCACGTGGAGGGGTCTCTGAGACACTCGTGAGTTGGGGAGACAGCCGGGCGGGGGGCCGGTCCCTTGTCCCAGGGTGGCGGGGGGACGTGAGCTCAGGAGGCTGCCTGGCGAGGAGCCTGGTGCATCTTCCCAGCCAGCGGCCCGCGCGGGCCCCTGGGGCTCCCTTCAGAGGGAGGATACGGCACCGGAGGCCTTTGCTTTCAGCGAGGGAGGCCCCGGGGAGGAGCTTGTGGCCAAGCGGACACCCCCAGGGTCGCGGGGCAGCTCCTGCTCCCGGGGGCCAGGCGTTCAGTGTTGGGGCGAGTGCTGTGGAGGAGCAGGAGTGGGGGTGGCCGAAGTGGGGCGGGCACGCGGCCAGGTCCAGCGGGGGCTTCTGACTGTGAGGGTGCGCACATACGTGACCCACGTGTGCACTTGGTAGAGGAAGCTCTGGCCTTCGTCGGGCCCTGAGGCGGCTCCGGATTCTCCTCTGTAGGAGCAGCATAGCGGGGCAAGGGCTGTGCCCCCCCAGGGAGGAAGCCGCCCCCAGCACCTGCCCCGCTGATGCCCCCACCCATCCACCTGCCATCTGTATCTGTCTGTCAGTCCATCCTCTCTCTCTGTCATCTATCTCTCCATCTAATTATCTACCCTCCACCCACGTGTGAACACGGGACACTGGGCTCTGGCTCGCGGGGAGTCCAAGGCATCCTGACCTGACTGTCCATACTGGACGCTGGGGTCTGGACATCAGCATCAGGCCTGGACCTGCAGGAGGAGGAACCAGCCGGAAGGTGGGCTTCACTCAGAGCAGGGCGTTGGGAATGACCCAGGAGCACTGCAGAGCACGGACTGAAGAGGGGACGGGAGGACAGGGTGGTCGGGGTTTGCTAAGGGGCAGTTTGGTTGAGTCCCCTGAGCCAGAACTTGTCTCTTTGCTGCATAGAAACGTGGTTTCTTTACTCGCTGGTGTCCCTCTCGGGCCTTTCTCTGAACTGACTGACAAGCCTGCACTCTGCTCCTGGAGGATGACGCCTCATTCCTTTCTCTCTCTCCCTCCCTCCTGTCTGTCTGTCTCTCCGTCTGTCTCCCTCCCCCCAGCTCCCCCACCTCCGTCTTGAACAACCAGAGAAGAGCCCAGTGCAGCTGTCACACGAGCATATGCTCTGTCCTGCTGGGGGCAGCATGACACTTGGTCACATCAGGGGAAGGTGGAGAGGCAGGTGTTCGGTCCTTCCCGGCATCTGACCTTAGGGGCAGACAGACGGCACCCCGGCACCTGTGAGGGCGGCTCTGGAAGTCTCCGGCAGACTAGCCCAGCTGGCCCTGGGTGGGCTCAGGAGCCCCAGCTGTGAGGGCAGAGGGATGCAGATGAAGAGAAAGTGGAATCAGAAAAGCCATGTGGGGTCTCCAGCCTGGGGCTGAGGGATGGTGGGAGTTCCAGGTCGGAGCAGAGTCTGCCACTGGGTCAGACCAAGCCCCTGTGACCTGGAGGCTGGGGCAGGGGTCCAGGGCTCATCCACAGCCTTGGACACACACCTGCCTGCCAACCTTCTCATCTGAAAACACACTCAGCCATCTTCACGGGGCCCCCGGCTCCTGGCTCCTGGCCTTCCTTTGCATCAGGGAAGCCTGGACTCGGTCGCCCTCTTGTAATATCTGTGTTAAAAATGCACATTGTCACCTGTTGACCGCTGCGAATGTGCAGCTTCCGAAGGTTCCCTTTCTGTGCACTCACAGCCGAGAGTGGACCGAACGGGGAGGCCCAGCACCACTGCACCTGTCACAGCCACCTGGACGCTAAGTCCACCTGCTGTGACAGCTCCTGGGACAGGAACCTGAAGCTCAGACCTGAGGGGCCCCTGGTCCAAAGCTGCGTGCTGAGCAAGTGCTGGGCAAGCGACGACGTGCTCGTCCGGGATCCCACCGTCTCTCTCTGAGCCCGGGGCCGGGAGCAGGCGGGCGGTCAGACCCCATCCCGGCTTTGCGAAGGGATGACGGCGAGCTGGTTCTTCTTGTCCTTAATGACATTCACATTGAACAACGTCCGCTCCGAGCGACTGCCCTGCCTCTGCCTGGCACTCCCTCCTCGGAGCTGGTTCCCACCGAGGCTGCAGCCGTGAGCACGCGCGTCTCTGGGATGTGAGCGAGCAGGGAGGGCCGGGCAATTACTGTAACTGTTGTAGCATGTTATCCTATTACCACGGAGTACAAAAGTTTCTGAGCTCTCGCTTCCAAAATGTCATGTCAGACAAGACCTGGATTTACTCCCAAAATTTTTAATCTTCAGAGCAGAGAAGGCAGATGCCTCCTAATAGGATGGGCACGTGCTGGCCTGTTGTTGGCCGCGGCGGCTCCCGGGCTCCTCGTGCAGAGCTGCAGAGAGCAGGCAGCGTCTGGAATGGTGTCAGATCCAAAGCTCATTCTCAGGGCCTGGACGTTCACGCTCGCTCTAGAGGCTCACGGTTTGCAAGGTGGTGTGTTTAGCAAAATGAGGCCGGAGGATTTACTGCATTCGATGGTGCTAGCAATAAATACAGAGTCTCTCTAGCTCAGTTCTACCACATTATGTCTGCGTCCTGCTCCTGAAATAGCATGCAGCCGCGGAGGAAGCCGGGGTGCGCGACCTCGTCGGCCTACCCGCCACGGTCTCCACCTGCTCACATGCGCACTCATTTTTCAGCGAAACGGTGAATGGTCCCTGGACCACCAGGGGCCCCGCCTCTAGGAGAGGGCACAGTGCCCACCTTGGTGCCTCTTCCCTCCAATTTTCTAGATACCGTATAGTGCAGAATTGCAAAGATCTCTCTGTGGAGTGTCCAAATTCTGCTTTTCCAGCTACATTTAAAATCTGAGCACGTTGGGATGTAGCTGAGCTTCTGGTTGTCCGTTTTCGTGGTCCCGTGGTAGTACATTACACGGTGGCTCCTGATGCACAGAGCCATCCCTTCGTTCTAAGTGACACTTCAGTAAACATATCTGTGCATAGGCATTTTTAAATTAACATTTTATTTTAAAACACTTAGATTTATAGAAAGCACTGTGATAACACAGAGTCCCCTGAATCCCCACCCTGTCTTGTTACTGACATCCTGGAATGTTATTGTGACTTTGTTACAAATAATGATCAACATTTATACACTGTTGCTAACTAAGTCCACATGTTATTTAGAATTCCTTAGCGTTTCTCTGACTTCCTTTTCCTGCCAGGATCCATGTAAAATTTAGGCGTCACATTTCCTTAGGGTCCTCTGGGCTGGGACAGTGTCCCAGACATCCCTTGATTTTGATGACCTTGACTGTTTCCAGGGGCTCTGGGCACATGTATAGAACGTCCCTTGACTGTGGTTTGTCTGATGTTTTTCTTATGAGTAGACTGGGGTTGTGGGGTTTGGGGGGAAGACCCCAGAGGTGAGGTGCCCTTCTTATGTCATCATATCAAGGATACAGTCACCAAGTCTGGCGCGTGACCTGATGCCCTGGTCCCCTCGAGAAGTGTCCATCAGCATCTCCACTGCGACTTTCCTCTTTCCTATTTCCATCTGCCCTGCGGGGAGGCGGTCACTATACACAGCCCGCACGTGAAGAGTGGGGCGTCTGCCCCCTCCCTGAGGGCGGATATCTACAATTTGGAATTGTGCGTGGATGTCTCCTAATTTTGTCACACTCCCTGAGAAGGTATTCCAAGGAACAGTGTGGCCGGGCAGAAGGATGCATTTCTGGGCTCCGGGAACCCAGAGTGCCCCCTTTGCAGACATCCAGCAGGAATGTCACAGCTGGTGTCTGCTCAACGAGTAGGTGACCATTGCCGACCGCTCGCTAGGTACGTCTCCAGGCCTTGGGAAAACCACAGGAATAAGTCAGAGGCGGGTCTGTCTCAGTGAGGCTTGCAGATTAGAGATGCAGAGTGAACAGCACAAAACTAATGAAAACATTTAAAGTCCTGAAAGATTTCAGATAGTGATGACGGAGACAAAGCAGCTGAATCAGTGAGTGACTGGGGGGTCGGGGCAGGAGGACACCTCTGAGAAGGGTCCCTCTGTGCAGAGAGATCAAGCCAGGGGCAGACCCCCTGCACTCCAGGGCCCCGTGTGGGTGGGTGCAAGCTTGAGAGGCAGAGGGGAGGCGGGTGGGCGGGCAGTGGGAGGGCCATCAGCTGGGCTGCCATGGGCTGGGTCCCTCAGGACTCTGGGAGCCTGGGGATTTTATTCTAGGGACCATGAGAGCAACATCCTGTGCTCTCGGCACGAACCATTTCTCCATTCTGGGTGGCTTGCAGGGAGGTGAGAGGGTCCTTATTATGCCTCTAGTTCCCAGAGGGGTGGTCTATTCCCTCCTGGAGGGTCAGGGTCCCAGAGAACAGAAGCCCCAGACTCTCTGGCCAACCTGGGAATGTGAGCGGCAGCTCAGTCTGTGGAAATGACCGGGACCAGAACCAGCCAGGCACCTGTCTGCACCTGAAGCCTCCGGGCTTCCCAAGCCACGTGGGCAGAAAGCCAAGGGTCAGCCCCCGTCACACTGGCTGCTGGGCAGAGCGGGGTATGGGCCCCCCTTCCTTCCGTCTGCTGACGGCTCACACCTGGCGCCCGGTGAATGTAGCCTCTGCCCTGAGAAGCTGGTGGGAACATTCCATCCTGGTTCAAAGAAAACCAGTGGGGAGAGAAACAGCTCCTCCTCCTCTTCTTCTTCTTCTCTTTCTTCTTCTCCTCCTTCTTCTCATTCTTCTTCTAGTAAAGGGTCAAAGGATATGGGTGAGATGAGCTACTTAAATTAGGCTGTTGTCCGCACTAGAGCAGAGAAATCATCAGAGAGTTTGCTGGTGGGTCAGGGACCCCGGTGCCACCTGAGCCCTGCCCCCACACGAGGGAAATTAAACACAGAACGCGAGGCTGCGTTCCATTATTCAGAAGCCCCTTCATCTCTTCTGAATTCTGACACAGCAACCCCACCCCGGCTCAGATCATATTTGAGATTCCAGCAAAGCCCAAAGCTCCTCATGGCTCTACCGATCAGGGACCAGCGTCCTTTGACGGCCAACCTGAAAGGTGGTCCCCTATTTTGGGAGGAGGGGCCTGTGCACCCACTGCTGTCACCCCTGAGCAGACCTGCCAGCCCACCCCATGAGGTGGCCACAGTGGTTGGGATTTCCCGCTGGGCTTTCTGGGACACCCCCCTCCCTGGGACACTGTGGAGGCCACCTGCTTGAGTCAGCTGCATGTCCCTGACCTCTGCTTACCCGAGCACACAGGACTCCCACAATCTGACCCTTCTGCATTTCTCACCATTAACATGGAAAGCTCCGTGGTAGGTGGGAGATCACGGGGCACCCCCTATGATGTTCCCTGTGTGTTAGGGGACAGAAATGTGTGGACACCTGCAGTCACCAAGCTATGAGGTAGGTGCTGTCCTCATGGACTGTTCGTTGGGGGAAGCTCTTGCTGGGCACACCATGCATTAGACAGTATTTGTAGGGGTGGAGGGGGCACAGGGAGGTCCACTGATACTCACTTCCCAATGACAGTGACGACACAGGCATTTTGAGTTCCTGTGGTGCCAGGCACGTTAGATACATCATTCCATCTCGTCCTCCAGCTACCATGTGAGCCATTAGGACTGTTTTCAAACTGCAGATGCAGAAGCTGGGGCTTAGAGTGCTAGCTGGCGGACCCAGGATTCTAGGACGGGAGCAGGACGGGAGTACTACTACCCCAGAGCCTGTGTCATCCTTGTGGTTTGGTATAACCCCCACAGGTGGAGAGGATTTGATCTTGGTATTCCAAAGAAAGGGGACATACCTCTTAAGAATCTGCAGGTGACCTTGAGCTTTAAGGGGGAGCACACTTGATGGGGGTTGTCACTGGCCACACAGAGCTGCACCTATTGGGAGACTCTCAGTGAAAGCACAATCACAAACACTACCTTTTGAAATTTGTGCCAGCATCAGAATACACTGGAAACAAGGTAGACATGGTCCCTGACCTCGTGAACCTATAGTCCAGTGAAAATTGCCACCTCCATATAAAATCAACCCTTCTTTCTATTCCCATCCCAGCCAAAGGCACCAACTTCCACCATTCATTCAAGCCAACACCTGAGCATAACCCGGATCCCTCTCTCAGCTGCTCCCTCATCCTCTCAGACTGGGTTCTGAATGATGCTGCCTCCTACAAACCTGTGTTCATCACATGGATCCAAGTCACTACATCTTCTCCCATGGACTTCTGCTGTGGCCTCCTAACTGGTTTCAACAAATTCTCTCCAGCGCCGTGGAGATCCACACAGTAGTGGACAGGGATGGGGTGCACAGGAAGGAGGCCTGTGTTGGAGGTAGCAGAATGGCCTCTCTTGGTTCGCAAACTCTGAGGTGGGAGCCACTGGAACTGTGAGGCCCACAGAAAGCCTGGGAGATCCAGAGCACATCCTGCCACAAGCCCCTTAGGTTCTGTGCACAGCCTCCCACAGAAGCCTGACACTGAGAAAGCAGTAGGATGGATGTGTGGATGGGTGAGTGGATGGATGAATAGGTGGATTAAGGAATGGATGGGCAGATGAATGGATGGATGGATGGATGGATGGATGGGTGGATAGAAGGGGGGTGGATCGATAGAGGGACAGTTGGGTAAATGGGTGGATGAGTGGATGAGAGGATGGATGGATTGATAGGTGGATGGGTGGATAGAAGGGTGATGGATGGATGGATGATGGGTGGATGATGGGTGGAGGGATGGATGGTAGATGTGTAGATAGGTAGATGAATGAATAGGTGGATGGAAGGATGACGGATCAATGGATGGACAGATGGGTAAATGGGTAGATGAATGTATGAGTGGATGGATGGATGGATGGATGGATGGATAGGTGGATGGAAGGAAGACGTATAGATGGATGGGTAGATGAATGAATGAGTGGGTAGGTGGATGGATGGATGGAGGGATGGAGGGATGGATGGGTGGGTGGATGGATGGATGGAAGGAAGATGGATGGATGATGGATGGGTAGATGAATGAATGGGTGGATAAGTGGATGGATGGATGGATGGATGAATGGAAGGATATAGGGATGGATGGGTGGGTGGATAGGTGGATGGAAGGAAGACGGATGGATAGATGGGTAGATGAATAAATGTGTGGATAGGTGGATGGATGGATGGATGGATGGATGAACTAACCATGAAAGGCAGAAAGATGAATGAAGGCCAGTGACAGGCCCACCTTTCCCATACTGACTTTTCATATCCTGCTATACTTTCCTATAACCAAAGTTAACTGACTTTTAGGACATTCTGTCCACTTCCTTTATAAGCAAATAACAATTGATAAATGATAAAATCTCTCATTAAGTGGAGTCTTTTCCATAGTTTTTCCTGGATCTCTTGATTCTGTGAATAGGCCGATGTCTTGGATCCACCGCTCACTGGGCTCACTGCAGCCCGAGACCTAGGACCCAAGCACTCCTCGCTGTCTCCACCAGCCACAAGCACTTCCAGGCAGAGACCCTGGTAATGCTGAAGACCTGAACACACATCTTGCTTGAGAAGAAGCTGCTTGTCTAGAACCTGGTGCCATGCGGGGACAGCTGGAACCTCAGGCTCCCTGGGCTTTACTGAGACCCAGATGAGGAAGGGTCAGCTCCATGGAGGGGACAGGGCCAGCCCTCTGCCAGCCTCCTTCTCATTGTCTAAGGCACATTTATTTGAAAACTACCAACAATACAAACAGGAACTTGAAGCTGGAGCCAAAACAGGTACTTGGGCTTGGTCACGGGCCAGACTGCTGATGAGCACCAGCTGCGAACAAAGCCCTGGATTGAAGTGTGGCCGCGGGGTCCCTGTGAGGGGAGTGGGGCAGCTGCGGGCCAGATCCCAGAGAGAGTCCGTTGTTTACGGTCATTTAGGCTGGGGATTATTCTTTAAAAAACCTGCCTTGTTTCACTGGGCTGAGAATAGATAGTGATGTGGCAGTGGGCAGCCTCCTGCAGGTGCGCCGAGTGTCCCCGCTTCGGGAAGGGCTCCAAAGGGGGATGGAGATGATTAATGGTCAGCAAACACAAACTTCGTCGGGAGAGGGCTGGGACCTGCTTAGCATGGAGCTAACAGGGTGGAGAAATAAATTAATGTCCTCAATTACAAAGGGGCTTGGGGTATAGAAAGCTGTTGTCAACAAACCTCCCTCTGGAGGAGGAGAGGGCTGGGACTTCATGACGCCATCCATCACTCCAAGGGCGTCCTGAGTGGAGGGAGGGAAGAGGGGTCTCAGAACCAGGGAAGGGGCCCTTGAGTGATTCCGCCCCATGGAGCCGAGGCCGCGCAGGGCCCAGGGGCACGGCTGCGAATGCAGAGGACACGGGCATCCTCCGCGACCCCTGCAGGCACCGTGGCCCTGGTGCTGGGGTGCGGGCTGCGGAAATCCTGCCTGCCATGCTCAGTCCTGTCAGGCCAGAGGCCGGATGGCACCTAGACCCCTGAAGATGCCTGGGCTCTGCTCCCACAAGCCAAGTCCTGGCTCTCATCACCTCCTTCATTCGCTTTCATGTTCACTCGGGTTTGAGGAACTGCAATTAGCAGATGGTTCAAGGTCTATTAGCCACCGCCTCCCCCTGCCCCCTCCAATGCCATTGGAATCAGAGATTGGATTTCTTAATGACAGAAGAATTAAGTAATAGGCCTGAGCAGGGCCACAGGCAGCCATGTGAAGCCACGTGCAAAATTGATATTTCAACAAGCCTGATAACGTATTAGGGCAATGGCTGTGCTTGTCTCAGAGTCACGCGATAAATCTTCGGTCAAATGCCCGGGGGTGCCTGTCAACAGGCACGCACAGTCCACTGGCCTTCATCCCTCATGCGTCCTGGGAAACAGAAGATTCCCCCAAACTGTGCAACAAAGGGCCGGGAGCTGAGCGGACCTGAAGGGCACTCGCTGGAAGGAGGGGGATGGGGGCTGTGGACCGTCCTCCCTGGGCGTGGGTCCTGGACGTGCTCCCGGGGCGCTGCAGAACGTGCCCCCGGAGCCTTGGCCCCACCACATTCCCATGGGCTCTGGGCCACAAGGCCATCCATGGCCCATCATCCGCTTTGTTTGCAGCAATGAGCAGAAGCACAGGGACCCGAGACCAGATCCCGGAGACAATTTTATGAAGATCAATGTTATTAGGGACTGAATTCTTGTCCGAAATAATTTGTATAAAATATCGTCACATTAGATGAGAATCTGTGCTGAATTATCGGCTAATGGGGTGTTGAATTGTGAGAAACCTCTGGCTTTTTTTCACAGAATAATTGGACATGACATATTCTATATTGGTCCCTGAGGTTCCCGAGCACAGGAGGGGTCTGCGGCCTTGGCTTGTGCCTTGGAGAAGTGGGGGGCCCTACCCTGCACCCCCTGCTCCCGTGAGTGCTCGGGATCCTCCCCCGCTCCCACCTTTGTGGACCCTCAGATCTGTCCCCAAATGAGCAAGGAAAGCATCTAAAGCCCAAGTCTCTCACTGTGGCCAAACACACCCCAGCAGGCTTGTGTGTCCCCCACCTGCCCATCGGCGGCCAGCTTCCCCGGGCGCGTCCTTCTTGCCCTGTTAAGGGAGGGGGCAACAGGAGCCCCGCTAGGTCCTGAGCTGATCCTCCCCCCAGTTTAAGGGTCCACCTCTTCCCGGTGAAGGGGTCTCCCAAGAAGCTAGCCCATCTCACAGGTGCCTTCCTGGTCCGGGTGCCCATACCCAGCTCTGCAAAGGGAAAGAGGAGACAGAGGGAGAGGCAGGCTGGTGGGGGAGAGCATACCATTGCCCCTTTTGCTTCATCAGGGGTCCTGCCGGCCCCCGGCGTCCAGAAGGAGTGATGAGGGTGGGCGTGGGAGAAGGGTGCTGGCATCCTCCTTCCTTCTCCCGTGTGTGGGCCGGTGGAGGCCAGCGTGGGGTTCAGAGTCCCTCCTGGCCCACAGCCCCTGGGAAGCCTCTTCTTCCCCAGACTGTCCCCACGGGCAAAGTAGAGGTTGTTTACCCACTTACTCCGGGCCACCAGCAGCACGTGGGTCTCCTCGGCCCTGAGCTGCAGACGTGGAAGCACAGTGGGAGGACGAAGAGGCCTGGGTCTGCGCCGCTCCGTGGACCAGGAGCGAGAAGGGGAGTTTGAATGTAGAGGTAATGTCATCCTAAGGAAGACCAAACCGTCTCAAACATGGGGCAGAACATAATCCTGGGAGTTGGACACAGATGGGCCCGTCCTGCTCCCGCGGACCAGCCCCACCTCGAGCCTTTCCGGGCCCCGGAGTCTCTGTCCCAGCCCCTCAGCAGACAGACAGTCGACAGACAGCTGACAATGTGGACAGTGTGGCTGTGTGCCAATAAAGCTTTATTAACAAAGGCAGGAGGGGGCCAGGTGAGCCACAGTGTTGTGACGACTGAGAGAGGCTGGGGGCCTGAGCAAGGACAGAAAACAGCCCCGGTGAGCAGGGGTGCACCACACCCCCTCTACACTGTTCTTTTACTATCTGACTACAAGCATATGTGACTTCAGGGTGTTTTTTTATCGCGGTAAAACATATATAACATAACGCTATTTTAACCATGTTTAAGGGCACGGTTCAGGGGCATTAAGTACACTCATAATGTGTGGGAGTCGCCACCTTCCAGTCTCGGGAACTTTCCCGTCATGTCAAACAGAAACTTAGGTTTTAAAAAACTGAGCTGCTGTAAAGGGAGAGAACGGGTCTTGCCTCTGAAGCCAGGATGTGGCGCTCAGAGGAGCCTACGAGGGACGCGATGTTCGCAGACGCACGGCCGCCGCCTCCGTCGCACGGTGACCGGTGCCCTGGGCCACCCCCCTCCTCTCAGCATGTGGCATCATGAGGTGACCATGCCCGGCCTTTGGCCGCAGGGACTGGCCAGGTGTGGGGACCGTTGTTCCGCAAGGTCAGCGGTTGGCGCCGTGGACGTAACAAAGTGCACACAGAGAAACCACAGAGATCCGTTCTTCCACAGCGTCCGTCATGGTGTCTGCAGAGCTGCGATCCCCTCTGCGGGCTCTTTCCTGCCTCGGCCAGCTCCCGGGGGGCTCAGGTGTCCCCCCAGTCTGAGCTTCGGTCTTCATTGAGTCCTCCCGGTGTCCCTGACCCCGAGTGAGCCCAGCAGACCCCACACCTCCAGGCCCTAGGGGCCTCTCCTCCCTCCACCGCACTGGGCAGCCGGGACCCACCCAACCTGCCGCAGCGGCCCATCTGCCCGGCCTGGAATCAGGGAACATCCAGGAATGAGGCCCAGGCCTGTGGGCAGTGGTGCCCGGGGAGCAGGTCAGGCAGGGTCTCTGGGGCAGAGCCCGCAGCCCAGGTGGGGCCCAGGTGCCCGGGGCTCGCGGCTGCTGCCTCCTCATATGACCTTGCTGGCCTCCCAGCTTCCACCGCTGTCTCCCCTGATTAATGAAGCCATAGATCACTCTCCACTCCGACCGGCTCCCCTGACTTTGGCAACTAATTCTGCCACATAATGGGATGTGAACACTGTCTAGTTTCCAAATTAAAGCTCAGATGGATGGCCACGCTCTGCTGGGGATGGCGTGGCCGGGGGTGGGTGTGCGCTACCCCTGTGCTTCGGGAGCAACCACGGGCACAGCCTGGAGCTGCCCCTGCAGGGTCCGAGATCCATCCTCCCAGGACTCCGGCCGCACTCCCCACAGGCGTGGATCCGACACTGCAGGAAGGAGCACGGAGCTCACCACCCATGTGCCCCTGGCCCACCAGCTCTGTCCTCAGACTGGGCCCTCCTCTGGGCCCCAGACCAGTGTCGACCTCAGCAGTGGGGAACCCGTCATCCTGGGGTCAGAGGTCAAAAGTCAGGGGCCCAAGGAGGCGTCTTCATTCCAGCTGCGGGGTCGTGAGTCCCCCTGAACCCCAACAGCCTCCCCCAGGACCTTGACCTCCCGAGAGGAGGGGGAGGGGACTTGGCCAGCCCGGCAATGGGCGATCAGGTGACCCTGAGCGGAGCGCTCCAGGAGGACAGCGGCTGAACGCGGCGGCAGGACAGCCCTAGGCCTTCTGCAGGCAGCCTGGGGTCTCCTGGGTGAGGGGCTGCAGCAGAGGCGGGAACGGAGCAGGAGGTCAGCGTCCACTGGCTGCCCGCCCACCTCCCACGCCTGCCCCGATCAGGAGGGAGAAGCTAGCCAGGGGCGTCCAGCTACCCCATCCCCTCGTGGCTGCTCGAGGAGCACTGGACACGCCTTAAGGGGCGCTGGATCCACGGCTCCCGTTGTCCCCACAGCTGTGCGGCCCCTTCCAGCTCGGCTGCACACCCGTGTCCCAGGCTGCAGGGCTGTGCTTGTCGGGTCGCTGACCCCTCTGCGGGCAGCATCCTGTCCATGTCACCTGTCCGGCCCTGCAGGCAGCCGTAGATGAGCCACCAGCCTTTGGCCTTCCCCCCCCAGCTCTGCCCTGCCCGCCTTCCCTGGGGCTCCTCCCCCCCACCTGGCTGCCTCCCTCTGGTCTGTGGAGACCATAGGCCCCTCCTGCGGCCAACTCCCCGAGCGCCCCCAGTGTATTCAGCCTGGCCCTGCAGATTTAGACCATGGCTCTGGTCCCCGCACACATGGGGAGGGGCCGTGTGGCCACGTCCCCTCACTGCCCCGGGGTCCTGCTCGGTGCTGCATGCATGGCACGCACCTGGCTCTGCTGGCCGCTCCCAGAAAACCCACGGCTCCCCCTGAACATGTAGGGCTCGGTATAGAGAAGAAGAGGAACAAGCCGAGTGCATGTCCATTCATTAATTCATGAACTTCCATCGCCAGGAACAGCCCCAGACTGTCATAGTAGCTGCCGCTGACGACCTGCCACGTGCCAGGCCTGGGCTGGCTGGGGTCACGGAGGGCAGGCCTCCCGACCTGGGGGAGACCCCTGACTGGCTCTGCGATTTGGCTTCCCACCTCCAGATGGGGCAGGAAGGACAGTCCAGGAAGGACTGAGCGGTCACATGGACAAAGCCCCCGGACCTGGCCTGCCGCCAGGAGGCGCCGAGGGGGAGCCGTGGCCCGTGCGCAGCTCTTCCAGAAACTCCCCTGGTGCTCAGCTGGGCCCCAGCTGGTGGGGGGGAGACCTGGGCGCAGTCTGGGACGGGGGGCCCGGCCCACGGGCCCGGGGCCGCAGTGCGGGCAGATGGCCACAGGCAGCGCAGGCCGCTGGGTCTTCCTGGCTGGGCTCGGTCCTTCCCGCTGCACGATGTCCCGGCGTGGGCTCTGCGGCCCATCCGTCATCACTGAGCGCAGGTTTGTGACAGGACAAGAAGTTGTACGTCGGGCCGCAGCTGCCGCTGACAGACGAGGGCCCAGGGGCTGGGAGGCTCGCCGCGCATCCCGCTGACCCCCACGCTCAGGAGGGAGCCTCAGAGGGAGCAGCGGGGTGCTTCGCCGGGGCTTGGCCCGGGTGCCGCCGTATCACGCGGCCGATGCCACAGCCAAGGGCTCCCTCCCTCCCCGGGGGGTTCTGCTGCCGCAGGGGAGACAGCAGGGCCCCCAGCCGCAGTGCAGCTGGATCTCACGGAAGATGCACGTGCGGTCCCGTGGGCAGCACACGGGCATGGCCCTGTGGACGAGAAGTGCCACCAGCCCAAGTGGCTGGCACGCGGGTTCTGTGTGCCCTGGGGGGCGTGGGACAGAGCTCCTGTCATGGCAATGCAGGGACCAGGGAACGTGCTGGGCCAGCAGCCTGGAGCTGGAGGGGGACCCACGCAGAGGCCCGCGAGCCTGAGAAGTGGCACCAACAGCCCCAGGCCTCCAGACCCAGCACCGAGTCTGCGTGGAAGTGGGTCCTGGCATGAGCCCTGGAGGGCGAGACAGGGGTCCCCATGGCTCGGGTGGGGTCCCGCCTGTGCCCCTCGTGGGACTTCCAGGACTGACCCTCTCAGCCCACATCCTCCCTGGCTGCCCTCTGAGACTCTCTCCGCGTCTAAGACCCAGGAGTGCCCTGCCCTCCCTCCTCCCCGCACCCTGCTCTCTGGGGGTTTGCTCTCACCCGGCCGGCTCGGAGCCCACCTCTGCTATCCACCAGGTGACCCTCACAGGCCATGAAGCCCCAGTTTCTCAGCTGAAAAGTGGGGGCCACAGCGGCCCCAGCCTGGAGGCGGCGGTGGTGGTGCTGCCTGGGGGTGAGTGTCCCCTCCTCGGTGACCCCGGGGCTTTTAGAGTGATCACACCCTCCCTCGTCTGCTCATCTCCGCGTGACAGGGAGGGACCGAGCTTACCGAGGCACAGCCCACCCACTACTGCGCACTGGAGAACAGACACCCCTCTCCACCAGCCCCACCATCCCTGCCATCCTGTCTCCACCTGGGCTTGGTGGGCGCACCTGCCACGGTTCTTGCTAAACATCTGCAAACAGGGCACTCAGGCGGCCTTGACCTGAAGAACAGACAGGTCTTCGTCCCTCAGAGGTGGCGCTGAGCCCGCGAACCTCAGTCTGCATCTCACCATCCAGCACCGAGCCTCTGCAAATTCTCCGGATCCTCGGGGATCCTCCGCTGCACCCCTGTGAGCGGGAGTCCTTGCACAACCAGGAGAGGGCTCTGAGGCGGGGTCCGGAAGTGGATGGGGTGGGGCGGAGGCACCGTGTTTACAGGCACACGTCGTGCCGCCCATCACGCCCGACAGCCACTCACGCAGCCCAGCACCGTTCCTCCCTCTGTCCCTAAGCGCTTCTGTTCCCCTCCTCCCTCGGCCAACACGGGAGCCTGTGTGTGTCAGGTCCGTCCCAGCGCGGGGATGGGGTGGTGAGCGACACGCTGGGATCCCTGTGCCCGGGAGCTTTCTCTGCTCCTCGTTCACGCCTGCCCAGCCTCACGCAGCGGCCGGGGCAAGGCTGGGCCCGTCCCGAGCAGCGTCTTCCAGGCCAACCCTGATCCCCACCCCACACCCCCCTGTCGTGGCTCCGTTTCCGGTTCCTAGTCAGGCAGAGCTGAGCCCGCAGAGCCCCCGTGGGGCCTGGCTGGGACAGGCTGGGATTTGTGTGCACCGAGCGGCCCTTCCCTGGTGCCAGGCGGCTCTCTGAGGTTAAACAGGATTCAATACAGCCTCCTCCTTAAAATGGTCCCCACGGCCGCACACGGGGAGAAAAATGTAATTATCCATTTGCTGTCCTGTCTGCTCAACCCCCGAAGGCTGGGAAGGTGGCAGGGAGGCAGGTGCGGCTCACCATGCTAAGCACGTCCCCCCACCCTCCCGCACCCAAATCGCTGTTGGTGTAAACAAAAAACGTAGGAATTTATTAAATCCATCATTTCTCAATTTGTTCCTGAGCGTTGCCAGTAATTAGCAGCGTGCTGCGTGACATCTGCATTTGCTGGTGTTACATCCCCGGCTGCGAGCTCCTGGTCCCAGTGCCGGGAGCACCTCGCTCTGGAAGGACCGGCTCGGCCGAGGAGCACGAGTCCACGTGGGCGCCACCAGTGTGAGGGCCCCCGGGAAGGTTCTGACAAGGACGAGCCTGGCTGGGACGAGGACAGCCCTGGGACATAAAGCCACGCTGTGGGGGCTGTGGCTTTGTCCATGGAAAGGAAGGAACCTCGCCACTCACACGTCTCGGGACCCCGGCCCCAGGCCAAGACTGCCCTTGACTCGTGTTGACCACCAGAGCTTGCAGAGTTTGTTTGGAAAATGCCCAAGGGTCTGGGCTTCTGGGTGTCCAGCAAAGGGGCAGCCGCCCCAGGGCCCGGCCCACCAGAGGCTCTCCCCCGAGAGCAATCTCCGGCTGCGCGGCTGAGGAAGAGCTCACGTCTGCCGGCAACCAGTTCAGCCGGTTGGGAAGTACGTGACCCCCCCCTTCCCCTGGCGGCAGAGCAGGGGGCCCAGGAAGGACAGTCTCCCTTGCATTCCCTGGGAAGGGGCATCGGCCCCTGGGCTCTGTCCTGGGGGAATGTCCAGCCGGCTCAGGCCCAGGCACACGGGGCTCGGTGCCCGCGGGAGCCCCCAGGCAGCTCAGCTGTGGCCTCACACGCCTCTCAGGTCAGGATGGGGAGCGGTGGGAGGCCCAGCCTGCACCAGCCTGGGAGCAGGACTCTGACCTGGGCCTTCCGGGGCCCAGAGGGGACACTGCACATCTTGCCGCTGCTTCTGCTGGCTGTTGGGGCAGCCCCGCCCCCGCGCCCCACCCCCGCCCCTGCCCAACTCTGCCCCTGCCCCGCCCCGCCCCCACCCCTGCCCAGCCCCGCCCCTGTGCACCCCCCAACCCCACCCCTGACCACCCCCGCCCCTGCGCCCCCCAACCCCCGCCCCTGCCCACCCCCGCCCCTGCTCACCCCTGCCCCTGTGCACCCTGCCCCATCCCTGTCCCTGCCCCTGCCCCTGACCCACAGGGCTCCCTGCCCTCAGTCATGCCATCCCTGCAGAGACCTGGCAGCCAGGGGCGAGAGTGACAGGTGACGCTCCTCCCAGATGCCAACTCCCTAGGACAGCCTGGCGACACCCTAAACCTCTAGTCTTCTCTGAGTCCTGAAGCCACCAGCTCTTATGTGATTGACATTTCTTCTGCTTTTAATAAAATACCTTTGTATTTTGAATGCATGTTTGAGGTGGTTCTGTTTTTCGGCTGTTGGCAGGTGGTGTGCACATTCCCGGAGTGTTTTTCTGGGCACGTTCCTCCATATGGGATTCTGGGGCCGTGAGGTGCGTGAATGTTTAGAGGGAGCAGCTGAGGCCGAGACCTCCCGAGTGGGGGCAGGAGGGCCCAGGGGGGCCCAGGGATCCTGACGCCCCGATGCTCTCTGGCACCCAGGGTCCTGCCTTCCCGGTGGGCACACCGGGGCGCCTCTCTTCCCTTCTGTCCTGGCTCTGGCTGGCGGTGTCCTCTGCGGTGGGCGCGTTGGGAGGAGTCCCCCTTCCGCGGCCCTGGGGGACCCCGCCCCAGCTTTCAGACGCCTTCCCGAACCTCCCAGGCCATGTCTGTGGGGGCTCTGGGCCCACAGTTCCTACCCTCCTCATGGCCTGGGGTCCCCGGCACCCGTCCTCTGGCCGACCGCTGGCTAGAGTTTGGGGAGCCTGCTCAGAGAGTGTGGATTTCCCTATAAGGATGCGGTCCCCTCCCCATCCCCCAGGGCTGGCAGAGCCCTGTCCCTTCCGCGGCACAGGTGCTTCTGGGGCCCACGGAGTCCCTCTCAACTCAGAGAGCCCGGTGCCCAGCTCTGACACGCCTGTCCTCGAGAAAGATGCTGAGCATGGTCCCGAGCTGAGGTGGGGCGCCTGGGAGGAGGTCCAGCTCGAATGAGTCCCTGTGGTCCGCGTGCTGAGGGGTCGTGCAAGGATGCAGCGTCGGCGGTGGAGCGGGAAACCCGGACTCCACAGGAGGGGACGGAGGCAGAGGGGCCCGGGATGTAGCGTGTGGTGGGGGCTCAGCTCCGTCCCTGCTCCCGGCCAGACTGGGCACCAGGGCGAAAGCTGCCACAGCCCAGCATCCTGGATCTTGGAGGATGACACAGGAGATAATCGCTCAGGCCTTCTAGACTCTTCCCCTGCTCCCCACCCCACCCCACCCTGACCCCCGACAATCTTTGTTACCATGGTAGCAGGAATTGGTGGTTTTCTCCTGTGTATTGAGATTTGTTTTCAGTTTCTAAACCAGTGCCTGCCTGGCCATGAGCCCCTGCAGAGGTGCTTGGCCCCTCTGCCCACATTACCCTGCACTGACCCCCTCAACCTGCCACCCATCCCTCCTGGCCCCACCTCCCTCCTGCTGTCCTGCCCAGAGGGCCGGCTTCATCCCTTCCCTTTCTGCCCCAAAGGCCCTTGCTGCTTCCAGGCACACCCCCAAACCACAGATGGACAGGAGCCCCTGAAATCTGAGCTCCATTCATGCAAGACACATGCAGGCCACTGTCAGCTGTAATTACTCGAGGTGCCGTGTTTTTGACAGTTGATACTGTGCAGAAGGTTTTAGACTCTGAAAATACACAGGGAGGAAATCAGCAGAGATTTCTGGCCCCCCCGTATACAGCCTGAATAATCTCCCCTGTGCTGTGCATGTGTGTGTTGCGGGAGAGGCTGATATGATGCTCTGTCCCTCCAGTGATTAGCTACTAGGTTCATCAAAAGGGAGCTGACCTGGTGGGCCTGGCCTAATCAGGTGAGGAGTCACAGGGGCCTGCTCCTATGGCCCAAAGAAGCCGGCAACCATGCTGCAGGCTGCCTGACAGGGGGCAGGGACCTGGCCATGACCTGAGGGGACTCTGATTGCTGAGAGCACACCCCGGCCCACAGCCAGAGATCAGGGACCCACATTCAGCAAGCACAAGAAACTGAATCCTGCTGATCCCCAAACGGGCTTGGAAGAGGATCCCAGGCTCCAGATGGACCACAGCCCACTGATCCCTTAATTCTGGCATTGGGAGACCCCAGCAGAGACCCCGCAGATTCCTGACCTAGATGCCGTGGGATAATAAAGGGACTGTTTTGGTCACTGTGTTTTCGGAGATCTGTCACACAGCGTAGGAACCAGCACAGTGTCCGCCAGCTTTGAATGCAGTGAGGAGACGCCGATGTCCGAATTGCACTTATTATATTGAATTTGATTTTTAACACATGAATACTAAAACAATACTTGATTATAAATATCCACTCGTATGAACACACATGGATACACATCCATATCTGTTTATACAAGCTCTTTCTCTTAATTTTAAGTCTAGGGATTTTTTCACTTTAAGGGAAATACATGATCACTGATGGGATCTCAGAGGATACAGAAAAGTAAAAAGAAGAACACGTTTCCCTAATTTCATTAATGTTAGATGTTAACATTCAAGTGATGTTTGATGTTTACCTTCCACATAAAGAAAGTGATAGTATTTTCTCACGTTTGCAGTCTGTTACTTCTAAAACTGAAGTATGATTTGAATCTAGTAAAATACTCAGAAGAGAAGCATATGCTTTGACGAAATTCCACCCACGTGTCTCCCTGGGCCCACCCCAGTCCCCCCGGGATCTTCGCACTGCCTTCTTTCTTGCCCAGCAGCCCAGCTGAGGCTCATCCTCGCCCACTCACCGTGAGGCTCGAACTCACAACCCCGAGATCAAGAGTCACACCCTCCACCGACTGAGCCAGCCGGGCGCCCCTCCATAGTAGCTGCTCGCCTGGGGGACCAGTGGCCGAGCACGTGTGATTTTATTTTTAATTTATTTTATTTTTTAAAAAGATTTTATTTATTTATTTAGGGGCACCTGCGTGGCTCAGTCGTTAAGCGTCTGCCTTCGGCTCAGGTCATGGTCCCAGGGTCCTGGGATCGAGCCCCGCATCAGGCTCCCTGCTCAGCGGAGAGTCTACTTCTCCCTCTCCCACTCCCCCTGCTTGTGTTCCCTCTCTCGGTGTGTCTCTCTCTGTCAAATAAATAAATCTTTATTTATTTGACAGAGAGAGAGAGACAGCACAAGCAGGGGGAAGAGACATCCTTACAGACGTCGGGCATCTCTGTGCTAGGAGTGTGGGTCCTTCACGACACAGTCAGAAAATCTCCTGCCAAGGCTGTGGGGGGCTTTCTGCCTTTTTAGTGTGAGGAGGAGGGGTTTTTTGTTTTTTGTGTTTCACTAAAGCTCAGTTTATCCATTTTTTTTTTTAAATCCCACAGTTAGAATTTCAGTGTCCTGTTTAGGATGTACTCCCTAGTCTAAGATCATGAAAATATCCTATTATGTTTTCTTCTAAAGCTTTACAGTGTTTGCATTTACACCGATGCAGATGATCCTCTGAAGTCAGCGGAGGGAGGCAGAAATGGGGATCTATTGTTTCCAAGGGGGTCAAGTCAGAAGCATCTCCCTGCAATGCTCCCTTCTACTCCGGGGTCATCCTCGGCCCTTTTCAGCCATCCCACGACTGCCTACACGTGGTCTGTCTCCTCTGGCCCCTCACCCTCCTCTGCGGTCCTCACGTGGACTTCCCGCCACAGCACAGTGCCCGCACACGGTGGCTTTATGGGGATCCCCGGGTCACGGCAGGCTGCCGGTCACAGGCGGTCTTGGTGCCCCGATATACTTTGACTTTCCTGGTCAATTCTGGAAAATCAGCTTGTACATTTTGACAACAAAAGTTACAGTGGAGTTTTAAATGGAATCACGGTGAATCTAGGGACAGATGTGCAGGAACGGACAAGGCTGGGTCTCCCCGCCCGGGATGCAGTGCGCCTCCACTTCAGACTCCCCTTCATCCCCTCAGCAGAGTTTTGCTGTTTTTCAGCAAGGCGTCCTGCACAGTTGTCAAGAAGTATCTGATCTTCTGATGCTATTGTGAACAATACTTTCAGAATTCCTTGTTTGTTTGTTGCTAGCACATGGAGTTTGCTAATTAATCCCAATGATTTGTTTATGGATTCTTTCGGGTTTTCCTTACCCATAATCACGTTGCCTGCACTTAAAGTATTTTCACTTCAGCTCCCATGCGCAGGTGCGGCCGCCCTGCCGAGGGTCTCGGACCCCAAGCCAGCTCCATGTCGGATGCCTGATCTTTGGGGGGAGCTTTGGGACTCGACCAATAAGTACAATCTCTGCACATTTATCTCTGTAGCTGCCATCTGTGATGTTAAGGAACCGCTTCCTCGTCCTGGTTTGCTTTGAGTTTTTGTCACGTGTAGACTTTGAAGGTTATTGAACAATTTTTACGAGATAGTGGGTCACATCCTGTTTTCTATTCTGCGAGGTGGTGAATGGTATTATAGATTTTTAGAAATATGACACCAAGTTTTCATTCCTAGACAAGGTTAACTTGGCCAAAATATATGATCTTTTCTCTGTACCTCCGATTTCAGGATGTTGAGCCCCCCCAGGACCCCAGGCTGGCCACAGGTCTGCTCCCCCGCAAGGAGGACCCTGGGCTCTCGCTTCTGTGTCGGCAAAACGGGGTCTCTGCTTCCCGCCAAGACCTCCAGGAGGGAGTCCGCCCTGGCGCACAGAAAAAGGCAAGTGAAAGGTAAGTGTGCTGTTCCCAAGAAGCAAACACTCAATGCTTGCACCATATAAACCTTATATATTCTTCGGACATTTAGATTATCTCAATTTTTGTCCTATAAACAGAGCTTTGAACAAAGGCTCTACTCCACGTAGAATTATAACCTTGCTGTTCGTTAATGGAGTGACTTTATGAGGGGAAACACATGGGTGTTCCTGAAGGTCCCTTTCACCCCCCTTGCCACCAGGAGTGACATCGAAGTGTCCCCGTCACCTGCCCGGGACTGGCTGTGTCTGGGCGAGTCCTCCCACGCTCACTGGCAAGCCAGCAAACCAGCTCCTTGCTCTGATGCCCTTCACTGCCCGCAAAGTGACCCGCGCTGTGGGCAGGTTTACTGCTGTGCCCGCCCCGCCGCGTGGAGCCCTCCTTCGAGGTGTGCATGTTTTCTGGATCCGTATGTGAGTATCGACCCCGGGACACTCCCCAGGGACGTGATCTTTAGCTTATTTTTGATATTTTCATACTGGTTATGTCCATCTCATGCACAGATGGACCTTTATATGCTTGTGTTCTGACCGTCTCCTCACCAACTACATCAGTCCCTACTCACTGCACTGAGGAAACAAAACCAGATCATTTTAACGGGCCGTGGGAAGTACCGTAACGCCCTAGGAGCGGGCGCCAGCACCCGGGCCGGTGTGTCCCTCCGGGAGGGGTACTGGCACTGAGCCAGGAAGGCCAGCACGAGGGAGACCGGAGAGTTAGGAGGAGCCCAGGGGACAGAGTCGGCCAAGGCCTGGAGGCCAGGACCGCGGCGTGTGGCGGGGCCGGGCACGGAGTGCGGACGCCCCCAGCGATGACAGCGCCCGTGCGCGTGGCAGGGTCGCGAGAGCAAGGCTGAGGCCGGGAGTCGTGACGGAAGCTGGGTGTGGGGCAGGCGTCCCCCTCTGGGGAGGATGCGGGGAATGGATCTGAGGAGCACCTGGGGGGTACAGTCGGTGGGGTTGGGGGGACGGGAGTTGAGCACGACCCCAGGCTCCCGGCTGGGCGTCACGGTGGCGGTGCTGCCAGGGTCTGGGCGCAGCGCTCCTGCACCTGCCGAGCAGAGAGGCCGGGCTGTGACCAGTGCCCGCAGCAGAGGTGGACAGACGTCGCTTTTGAGAGAGATGTCGGGGTGAAGCGGCTAAGGCTTACGGATGCGCTGGGTGTATGGAGGGAGAGGGGACGGCGGGGCCTGGAGGACAGAGACGTCCAGAAAGGACAAGGCTGCCGGCCCCAGAGCCCTGCGTGGTCGTCCCACGCCTTCTCCTGTCGTGTCTGTGGCTCTGAGCCCAGGATTCGCAGCAAGAGCACAGCCTGTGAGCAGGGCCTGGCCTCCCTGCGGCTGCCGCCCCCCAGCCCTGGCCCCAGGGGCCGCCGGGGCTCTCAGGACACCCGCTCAGGCTCTCAGGACACGCCTGGGTCAGAGCGGAACGGGCAGGCCCTGCAGACGCTCCACCCGCCCTCCGAGTTCGCTGTCTGTGACTCCAGAGGAAATGTCACGAGACCCCCGCAGCCGACCTGCCCACGGGAGAGGCTCCGGGACCCTCCGTCCGCGGCAAGGCCAGACTACTGCTGCCCGCGGGTACGTCTGCCCACGAGTTCCCCAGGAGGGCAGGAGCGGGCGGCCCCACATCCTCCTGAGCCCCTGGGGGCGCTTGAGCCAGACACGGTACTCGGTCACTTCAGGCGTCACGGGCCACGGGTCACACGGCCTTTTCTGCCAACACTGGCGTCTCTGGACTAGTTTTGCATAAAGCTGAGGAGCTAAAGAAAAACCAGAGAGGAAATTCTGAAATATAATAAAAGTGGACTAAAGTCAACCCACCTGAGAGCCTGGAAAATTAATTAACGCGTCAGAGTGGTGCTGTCTGTGGGGACGGAGACACTGGAGTCTCTTCCTCTTTCCAGAGTGGATCTCCGGCAGCTAATTCAGCTGGGACTCCTGGTACAGGATAATAGTTCTCTTTTATTGACCAGATTGGGCAAATTCAACACAAAAATGTATTCAGTCACCACTCCGTGCAGACAGTGTGCTTTCTGCCAGATGCTGAGATGGGTCCCACCACCGTCTGTCTTCGGGGATCGCGCATCCTGTAAGCATGAGTGAGACGCCAGCCGTCTGTCCTCAGGGGCCCCAAGAGACAGAGCGCCAAGGGAGAGAATTTGCCATCATGGCCAGGGGACTCGAGGAAGGCTTCCTGGAGGAGGTGTCCCCAGAGCCAGCTTGGAGGCAGAGGAGCAACTGAGGTGCCCAGGGGGAGGTATGGCCAGAGGATACCCCACAACACACAAGTGCCCCCACACCTCCTTATGTTTTAGACAGCAGGACGGATGTCCTTCTCGGGTCCCTGCAGGGAATGAAGGCGTGCAGGGGGGAGGCTGCAGGGTGAGGAAGGCCCTGAGCTGGGGGCCGGGGTCCTGGGGTCCTTGGGTCCTTTGGTCAAGCTGCAGCCGCACTGCCCATCCTCTCTTCAGGCAGCCCCCGTGAGGGGAGAGGCCGGGGGGACCCTCGGGAAGCCCCCCAGCACCCTCCAGACTGAGTCCCGCACACTTGAGGACAGAGTGCTCGCCGGGCAAGGAGACAAAATGCTGGTTCTGGGGCTCTGCTCCGAGAAGAACCAGCTCCCTCCGTCCATGTGGGGCTCTGAGCCTGTGGTCTTCACGCAGAGACGGAGAAGCTTGTTCGAGGACATCCTGCCCTCCTAGACTCCTGCAGGGGTCCCGGGCAGAGCAGGGGCGGTGTGGTGGCCGTCAGCCCGCAGGTGCTTGCAGAGAATCAGCCGTGTGCCCGTGCACACGCACACGCACGCACGCGCACACGCACACACACGCACACGCATGCACATCAGTGATACTGGGTCTGAACTGCGTATGAAGGCTTACGTGTGTGTCGGCCGGTCTCTCTATCCCCACCGCACGCGCCGCTTCCTCCCCACTTCCTTCTGCCTTCCATCCACCCATCCTCTTCCTATCCATCATCCCCATCCGTCCATTACCGTCTGTCTGACCGTCTGTGTGTGGTTTGCCTGCTACATCGGAAGCAGGTGCGTGAACCTGACTTTGGCTGCCTCACGTCCATTTTCATCTCCTAACCTGGGACATGTTTCCTTTCTTTGTCACCACACGACCTGCGACCGGCATGCGGCGTGTTTACTTGCTCACTGCTGAGCTCCAGGAGGCCCCACAGCTCCCCTTGCTAAGGCTGTGCCAACCATGAAGGTCTGGTCTGGATGGACGGACGGACGCAGGGAGCGCAGGGACCACCCTCTCTTCGAAGTGTTCAGGTGAGATCAAGATGGCAAGATCCCGGGGTCGAGGGTCAGAGTGGCCTGGGGCTGGCACCCTCCGGGCTCTGACCCGGCATCTGGAGCGGCGTCCCCTGCACTCCTTCTCTGGGGAGTCGGAGAAGCTCCCCAGAGACCTTCACACTCACGCAACTGGGACACGAGGAAGAACTCAAGAGCTACAGTTGCTTTTAAAATAACATTTGCTCTAGGAAACAATTTGCTGAAATGATTTCAATAGAAGCCTATTTGTTTTCCATGAATAAAACTTAGAATCAGAGGCTCTCAGAGCTAGAAACAGGCCCTTGGGATTATTCACTTCCACCATTTCAACTTTCAGACCAGAGACGGGCACCTGGGAATCTGGGGGAGGGGGGATGCCAAGGACAAGTGACTCGTTTTCAGTCTCCGAGGTTGTCCCCTGCCTCTCACCTTCCTGCATCCTCCCTGGCACCGTGACTGTTGGGGGACGGACGCACAGGCATCGGTCTCGCTGTGGGGGGCCCGAGGCGGAGGAAGGCCCGGCCCGGCTGTTGGAGAGGAGACGCCCCTCCCCTGGGGTGATGCCCCGTGCCCCCCTAGAAGGGGGACGAGAAGCTGGACCAATGGGGGGAGCTGGGCGCATAACCTGGGGGTCTAGCCCGCTCCTTCCTGTCTTCCTCCGGGGGCGCAGCCACGGCCGGGCTGACCCAGCCCCTCTTCCCGGGCCTGGCTCTGCTCTACCCTGTGTGGGCGGCAGGTGCGGGCCTCTGTCCCAGGGCGAGCCTCCCTCGGGCTGCGACTCAGTATCCCCCAGACCACTGGGCATACACACCCCGTGCCTCCTTTTCTAGTGCCTCAGGAACAAAGGGCTTCCTTGTTTTCCCGACTGTCTTCCTTTGGGTTTGACACCTTACCTGAATGGGAACGCAGGCTGGGGCTGCCGTTGCCGGGGAGCCCCTGTGGAAACGGGGCTGCTGACCAGGTGTGCCCGGTAGGTGGCCCTCCACACAACCCTGGAAACCTCTCTCCCTGGGAGGAGCTGCTGCTTTGTGGCCAGGCCAGAGGGTGGCTGTGTCCTCCGCCCGAGACCCCATCACCCAGCGCTTGCCTCTGAAGACTTGGGGAGGGGGAGTCTTCCCCGCAGGATTGTCCCGGGGCCAGAGCTGGTGTCGCCCCAAGGCCAAGGCGGTCCACCCGCTCATTCATCCCAGCGAGCACGCACTCCGTGGACGCCTCACCCTGGAGGAGCCTGGGCCCCGCGGGGTCGGGCCCGCCTGCTCGTCCCCCCTCCCTGACTCAGGGCCACATGTGTGGCATGACCAGGCCCTCTGCGGGGGTGGAGCACTGACAGCTAAGGTACACTGATATCAAATGGGGCGCCGTATAACGACCATCATAGCAGAAGTGGCTGCCTGAGGTGTCAGTCAGAATCTGGTGCCCTCAGGTTGGGGAGGGGGCTGGGAAGAGAGACCGAAGTTAGACAAGACACAGTGAAAGCACTTCTGGGGTCAAGTGCACCAGACAGGACTACCTGGAGAGTGAAGTTGGGCTCTCTAACGTAAGGCCTTAGGACCAGGAGGAGGGTCCCCGCTGAGACCCCAAGTGATGTCCTCGGAGACCCTGTGCAAGAAGCAGGGCAGAACACCAAAGCATGTTTGAAACCGGATCAAGATGGGGGCGCGGAGATCAGACCCCGGAACAGACGCGGGAGACCATCACTGAGACCCAAGGGTCATCACAGACCCAGGAGTCCTGTGTCCAGCAGAGGGGCCCTGGGGGGAGGGGCCGCGGGGGGAGGGAACCTGGGGGTAGGGACAGAGAGGGGAGGGGAGGGGGGTGTGGGGACCTGGGGGGGCGGGGGCAGGGTCTGCAGGGAAGTGGATGCAGGGGGAGGAACCAGGGGGTGGGAGGAGCCTGGAGGGTCGTGGGGGTGGGGCTGCAGAGTGGGAGGGGCCGGAGGGAGGGCCTGCGGGGGGAGGGGCCAGGTGGGAGGGGCCTCGGAGGAGGGGTCACGGGGTGGGGGGCCACAGGGAGAGGGTCCACGGCGGGGGGGGGGGGGGGGCGGCCTGTGGGTGGGGCCAAGGGCAGCATGAGAGGCAGAAGGGTGAAAGGGAGGTGGGGGTAGAGGCCCTGGGGGAAAGGGCTTTGGGAGTTGGGGCCCTCGGGGGAGGGGCCGGCTCAGGGAGAGGAGCAGCATTCGGGAGTTCAACTGGAGAAACGGGTGTCAGATGACAGTTTGAACAAGCTAATGTATTCATAATTATTATAACAAATTCTAATTGTGTTTTTATGTCATTATTACATTATTTAAATATAACTATTTAATTGTAATAAGAAGTCTAAGGACAAGCACATGGAAGAAATCAGGATTATTTATAAATACCATGAAAGGAGAAAACTGAAGTCTCATCTGTTGAGTGTCAGCAACAGAATCCCCCCCTTAAGTGACAAGCCTGGCAGAGTTTTTAATTAAAACAAAAACCAGATACCTGCCGTTTGCCTGAGATATATTTAAGAAAAATAAAGGTTGAAATGAGCAGAAATCCTAGGCAAATGCAAAATAAAAGAAAGAAAGTGGACACTCCCTTAGTACCTGAGCTTCCAGTGGGATTTTACTTGGAGCTCAAAAATCCGAGGTACGCAGGTGCAAGCTTGTTTATTATTCAATTATCAGAAGCACAATTTCTGAATAAATTTTACCAGTCTCAGCGTTGTATGTACAAAAAGATAGCAGCTAAATACATAAATAAAGCAAAAGGTTTACAAGTAAGAAATCTGAACGAAAAGAGCACAATAGTGAGAAATCGGCCGGTTTCAGAATCAGGTAAATGTCTTCGACGAAACAGAAACAGACGGAAGAACTGAAAAGTGCCACATCCTAGTCTGGGGACTGGATCACACTTAGATCACAGGTGACGCTTTTCTCATGTCTGTGGCTGATCCTTCAAGTCCACCCCGTCTTTCACAACAAATACCAGTAAATATAAAAATTGGCTCTGATTTCATAGCATGTCTTCTCCAGGTTGAAGCCAATGAAATTAAAAACAGCTCACGGAAGGGCGAACCCTGAAACCCGGTGTGTGTCTGGGCTGCAGGGGGCTCGGGGGCTTCCCAGACACCTGTCCTGCGGAGGGGTCACCCGCACGGAGACCTCGGTGCCCCGACGTGCTGTGCACCGCTGACGTGCTGAGCCCTGGAGCCCGCAGACCCTGCGGTGTCTCCCACCTGCCCCCCCACCCAGAACCAGTTTTTGTTCTGGATTAGAATGTGGGACATAAATGAAGAATCACGTATCATACGGTTAGACCTTCTAGAGTAGACAGCAAGCTCACAGACAGTGACGCATATGTCCCTGTCCACCCTGACGGAGTTCGCTCCTGACCAGTTGACCAGATGCAGAGCCGCCGTCTCAGACTTCCCAACACTGTGCCAAGCATGGGGCCCAGGTGGCCAGCAGGGTGGCCCCCACCCCTCAGTGCCCCATCCTGCTCCCAGGTCCTGCCCCATCACCATGGAAACTCCAGCGGGTGAGGCCAGGTCTCTACAACCTGCAAAGGGCCATGCACCCTGCAGCAGCCCGGGGTGCGTGCATCTCCCCCACCCTGGAGGGGGGAGCCCATCAAAGACTACTGCCGTCCGGAAGGGGGCATTTACGGCGGGGACTGTCGGGTCCCCGTGCACCTGGCGAGCAGGCTGGGAGGGAAGGAGGCATCATTCTCCGTGGCCTGAGAGCCTGGGCCGCGTGGGGGTGAGGCCACAGAGAGGCCCAGGAAGGGGTGGCCCAGGGATGTGGTTTGAACCATGGAGGAAACACTTGTTCAGCCAGGTTTTAAACAACCTCAGCCCAAGAAGCAGCTGAGAGCCTGTAAGGTCACTTTAAAAATATTGATTTCATAAGGCACCAGGATCAAATGTTCTCACAGCTGGGATCAACTGAATGACCAGGTAATTACAATGTAATTAAACACCGGGCGGTGGAAAAAGTAAGAAAGGCCTGATTTCACTTTTGGACACAAGTGCAACTGTAATCCCTTTAAAATAGTGCACAGATTATTGTGCAGATGTCAATAGTCCCAAGCAAGTAACGGGTCAGCAGACGGACTATGGAAAGGCATCAAAAGAATAGAATAGGGTAACGAGGCAGGATTTATTCCAGAAACATACGTATAACTTAATATCAGAATATTCCCCAGCCTGATTCATTGCATAGATAAATCAGATGAAAAATAAGGTAAAATAACAATAGATCTTGAAAAAAATCATTAAATCTGCAAGGAGCCTAAAAAATGTGCAGTTTAGGAATACAAAGAAATTGCCTTAACTCAATTAAGACTGTTCACCTCAAGCAACAGCAGACATGATTTTAACAGGAAAACATTAAAGCGTTTCAGTAAAAATCAGGAGGCATTTCCGAGTCCTGCTGGCCGCACCTCGTCCGCGTGTGCGCAACGTCTTCGTGGTTTCCTTCAGAGACCGGACTTCGACGAGTGGTTCAAGCAAGCGGGAAGGAGAATTTTTGCTGAACAGTGTTCTTCTCTTTTCATCATGGCCAATGCAGGAAACTTCTGGTTCTGGGTCAGACGGAGCAAGGATGCTGCACCCTGTCTGTCCCCAACGGCTACTATGACACCCGGACACCACGCAGAGTGTAGCCATCTGAAGTCCATCGTAGCAGGCGGATCGCGGGAAGGACCGGAGCTCAAAGACGGCGGACACGCTCCCCGTGTCCTTCCATGTCCCCGAACACAGCCGTGGCCCGGGTGCTGGCAGAGGGGTCCTGGAGAATCAGCGGGCTCTGCTTCCTGAGTGAGGGGGGGTCTCCCAACCCTCAGAGCCCTCGCCCTCCCCACTGTTCTTTACCTCATCTGCGTTGCCTTAAACCTCCAGCCCAATGTCAGGGATGTGGGGCAACAGCAACCGCCAGAGCGGCAGAGGGGGCAGGGGCCCCCACAGCACCCCCACCCTGAGCCGCGGTGGGCTCCCTATCAGAGACGCTCCAGACCAAAGAAGCGGGGGAGACCCACAGCTGTTCTCTTCTCTCGTCTCTCCACCTGGTCTGAGTGTGGGAGCACCTGTGGGCTGTGAGCAGCCCGGGGAGATCGGGCTGGGGTGACAACGGGGAGCCTCCGGGAGCTGGGAAGACCTGGAGACTTGGATGGAACGTTAACAACTGTTCAAGGAACCCCAAGAGAGGCAGACGTCAAGAAGCCAACGGGAGGTCAAAGGGCACACTGCATCGTGGTCGAAGGGTCAGCTCACCCCGAAGACATAACATGGGTGCTGAATGCCTACGCGTCTGAACACGCAGCTTTAAAATAGATAGACTGAAGGCCACATGGACAAACTCACAATTGTAACTGAAAACATCAACACTCCCTCTCTGTAACCGACAGACCGACAGAGCATCAGGGAGGCTGAGGTGCCCGAGGCTCCCGCCAGCCGCCGAGAGCAGAACGCTCAGCCCTTTCCGCACACCGAGTGGTCACCACGGCCGGCCGGGGCCTGGCTTACAGAACAAACCTTAACGCAATTTAAAGAACCGAAATCATGGGAAGTGTGTTCTCGGACCATAATGGAATTAAATTCTCAGGCAGAGAAAAATAACACGAAAATACCTGAGCACTTGGAAATTAAATAACCCACTTCTAAATAATTCAAGGGTCAAGAGACTGTCTCAGTGGAAATTAGAAAATAGTTTGAATAGAACAAAGATGAAAATAGTTCACATTAAAATTTGTAGAATCATAGTTAAAGGAATTCTAAGAAGGAAATTCATGGAATTAATCACTTACATTAAGAAGAAAAAGGGTCTAAAACCAATAATGTTAAGTTTCCAATTTAAGAAAAAAAAGCAAAGGAATCTAAAGCAAGTAAAAGGAAGGAGATAATAAGGGAGAGAGGTAAGTCACCTTTCTATGTAGTGGCAGTGAACAGTTG
The DNA here is from genome assembly GCF_964656455.1 of Halichoerus grypus. Classification (NCBI taxonomy): domain Eukaryota; kingdom Metazoa; phylum Chordata; class Mammalia; order Carnivora; family Phocidae; genus Halichoerus; species Halichoerus grypus. The sequence continues at coordinate 177,742,765 of NC_135717.1, read as the reverse complement.
AAATCCGAGATGAACAGTACAGTGCCGTTTATGACAGATTGAAGACGGGACCCTCGGTGACGAGGTGAACGGGACGCCTGTGGGATCTTTCACGGCACCGCTGGGCACAATCACGGAGGATCCCATGAGCGCAGACACACCCCGTCCATGCGTAAGATGCAGCGCAGGAAAAATGACAAGTTTTCCCCCAAACTTGTGTCTACAGATTTATATTAAGTCCAGTTAAAATTTCAGCACCATTTTTTTGTGGGCATGGACGAGCTGATTCTAAAATTTACAAAGACAAAGAAACTAGAATATCCTAAACAATTCTGAACAAAAAAGTAAATTTGGAGGATTTATACTCCCTTATCATAAGACTTGCTTCAAGCCGCAATAATCAAGAGGCTGTCATATTCATGAGGAAATAAACACAAAGATCAATGGAACAGAGCGAAGCACTCAGAAAGAGACAGATGTGGCCAATTCACTTTTAACAATGGCACTGAGACCATTCAATGGAAAAGAATAGTCTTTCAACAAAAGGTGTCAGAGAAATTGGATATCCATTTGCAAAAAAATAAAAAGGAACCCTGACGTAGCTTTTGCTCCTGATGCAGAAGTTAACCCCAAAGGAACTGTAGATTCAAATGTGAAGGGTGAGCTCGACGAGGTTTGGCAGGAAGCGCTGGAGAGAGTCCTGTGACCCAGGTACAAGAGCTCTGGGATGCAGCACCAGCCGCACGGAAGAAAACCCTCTAAAGATGAGAAATTATCGGAATTAGTGACTAAATAATAACTTGCTCCCTCAAAGGGGCTGGAGGGAATGAAAACACAAGTTGCAGACTGGGGGAAGCTATTTGCAAACCACATATTCGACAACTACTTTCACCTGGATTATAAAAAGGAAACTCTTGAAGCTCAACAGTAGGAAAACAAACGACACTGTTTAAAAATGGGCAAAGGACTGGAAGCATCATCCAAGCAGATGCAGGTGGCAGCTGGAAGTGCTCACCGTGGTTAACCAGGGTTAGCAGGAGTGCGCCTTAGGACCGTGGGGGGGGCCCGCGCCGGGGGCCCCTGGTGGGGGGGGCATGAATTACGAACATGCCGATCGTATCTGCTCACACGGTGCATCACAGCTCCCAGATTCCGTGATCCCAGATCCTCACAGGTGGGGGTGGCGATGTGGCCGAGAAAGGGCAGCCCTCTGCCCCAGGTCACAAGCGAGCCAGAGACAGAGACCAGGGTAGTAAGCACCTAGTACTTACAAGGTGATTGGGGTGGAGGTCACTAACGTTGAGGGATCATTTCTGAGTGGTTATTTTAGAAGGGGTCCCGGGCAGGTGGAGCTATAGAGCGTCATACTAAGTGAAATAAGTCAGAGAAAGACAAAACCATATGATCTCACTCAGGTGGAATTTCAGAACAAAGGGAAAAGAAGAGAAAGAGAGGTAAACCAAGAAACAGACTCTTAACTGTAGAGAGCAAACCGGTGGCCACCAGAGGGGAGGGCGGTGGGGATGGAGGAGATAGGGGATGGGGATGAAGGAGGGCACCTGTTGTGATGAGCACCGGGTGTCCTATATAAGTGACGAATCACTATATTCTACATCTGAAACTAGTATTATACTGTATGTTAACTGGAAATAAAATAAAAAAGGAGGAGGAGGAGGAGGGGGAGGATGAGGAGGAGGAGGGAGAGAGGGGGAGGGGGGAGGAGGGGGGGAGAAAGAGATGCCCTGGGGAAAAGCAAAGAGGGAATTCACGGCAGGAATCCTAATTCCAGGTCCTTTTCTACGTGGCCGGACGCTGGGTGTGAGCGGGCGGTCACACCTGTGAAGTGTCGGGCAGTAACTGAGGGACGAGGGTGGTCCTTCTCATCCCTGTGCCACAGACACCTGTTCCAACAGCTGAACGCAGAACGGCCACGGCACCTGCTCACAAGGACAGGAAAGGGCTGGGCTTGTCGCCTGGTGACCTAGGGGAGGCAGGTGGCACAGCTGCTCGGGGGCCGGTGGGCAGTTTCTTCGGCAGTCACACAGACCCTGGCCATCCACACTGCTTGTAGGCGTTTCCCCGAGAGACATGAGACTCGTGTCCACATAGAACACGACACGGACGCTGACGGCAGCCCTGTGCATAGCCAAACACGAGAACCAGCCACATGGTCTTCAACAGGTGAATGATCAGCAAACGGGAGCACATCCGTGCGATGGAAGAGCAGGCTGGAGTAGCATGAGACCCATGCCCTGGGGTCCAGTGGGATGCCGCTCGGCCACACGGACGAGCCCAACACGCACACAAGGGCCTGGGTGTTCAAGGGAGACGTGCAGAGCGAGAGAGACCTTCTCTAAAATGCTTTTTTTTAATGATGTTCCGGAAAAGCGTAACACAGAGGTGGAAAACAGAGCAGAGCTGGGGGGTGAGGGGTGGGGGTACGGCCACAGAGAGAGGTTCCTGGTGACGGGACTCCCTCATCCCGATCGTCTTGGTGGCCATATGAATCTAAACAGGTGTTAAAGTCCATAACCATGCACACATATTTAATGTTCATTTTACTGTACATTAACTTAAATAAAACCATCCGCTTGAACACTTTAAAAAAATAGTCTATTTGAATTGAAAGACAAAGCATGTTCTTCTCCCCGCAAATTTAATATTCTATCATTACATAAATTAATATTTAATTAAAATGTCATTAAACCAAAAAGTAGACTATAAAGCAAGACATTTAAAAATAGAATAGAATAAGAACTACAGTGGTATGAAGGAAACAAGGCACAGAAATTAATGAGCTGGAAAATGTGAAAATCACCCACACGGAAGGCAATTCTTTGAGAAGACCATTGGAACTGCACATTCCCACCAAGACCAGTGGGGAAACGAACTAACCCACAGCGTGCATTTTGGGGAATAAAAAATGAACATACCTTCAGAAGCAGCCAAGATTGAAAAGAGAACAGTTGGAATAATTTAACACCAACAAATTATAAAAATCAGGTGAAGTAGACAAATGGCAAGAAAGACAACATAACTAATTGAAGCAGAGGAAAGGAAAAAAAAATTTAAAGCTCATCTTACCCTTTATGAATTTGAATCAGAGATGAAAGTTTTTCCCGCAAAGAAATCACAATTACCAGCTTTTTTAAAGGCAAATCCTACCAAATATTTATGGAACAAAATACAAATTTTCCACCACATGCACAGTGGGAATTTCTCAAACCATCGTCAGAGGTTACTATAATTTTGACGGCAGAAAATCATGGATCCCAAACAAGACAATTGCATTATGAGAAAAGTATGAACAGGACAATGAGTGTCCATGTGTTAGATACAAAGTTCTTAATAATACAGCAAAAAGAATGCAACAGATGTAAAAAGGAAAACAGGTCATTCCGATTTGGGTTTATCCCAGAAAGGAATGGGTAGTTCAACAGCAGAAATCAATTCTGTATTTCTCTACATTAATAAAACAAAGGAGCAAAATGATATGCTCCTCTCAAATGATTCAGTTAAGTTATCTCATAAAATCAAACGTTTGAACAATAAAACATTTACAATAATGTAAAAAAATTGATAGTACCAGTCACAATCTAAGAAGACATGCATAAAACATTTTGGGGGAAAATTACAAAACCCCTGAAAAAGTAGTAAGAGCTAAAAATTAGGAGAGGTGCACCGTATGCATGGGTTATGGACACTGTTATAAAGATGTTGATTTCCCTCAAACTAGATTATAAAGCCAATTCATTTCTAATTAAAAATTAAAATCCCAACATCTTTTTCCTCTTCCTCTTCTTTGTTATTGTCTTCTTCTTCTTTTTTTTTTTAAGGAGAAAGGTCCTGAGCAGCTACTTTTCACAAGGAGCAGAGTAGAGCCTGGAAGCTGAGCTCCGTGCAGGTGCTTAAGGGGAATGTGGTCGTGTGTCCCTCACACACTTCAGTATATGGTGCTAGTTATTCTCATGATAAGGAAAATGGAATTTGATCCCAGTGCACAAAAATGTACAAGAATTACTTCCATTTGGATTAAAGACCAAATGTAAAAGATGAAGTAACAGATTTTAGAAGTCAACACAGGGGGCTAATTTCATGCCCTTAGGGAAGGTAAGGGTCTTAACAGGACGCAGGAAGTACAAACTAGGGAACAAGAGTCTGACGATTTAAATTACATTAAAATCAAGCCCTATCACTTGGCGACCGATCTATGAGGACAGTGAAGAAGCAAGTTGCAAAGGTGGAGAATGTAATTGCAAACCATGTGGTGGACGGTGGGTCAGTGCTGAGGAATACAAGCCCTTCTGCAGGTCAGTGACAGCAGGAGAGTCCACACACAGGTGCTCACAATTCCTGCCAGAGAACATCCAAATGAGTATAAATATGCCAAGTGACACTCAACATCCTTCATAAGCTAGGACGTGGCAAGTGAAATGAGATACCATCACATGCACACAGGCATGCATAGACTCACAGACACATGCATGTGTGCACACAGCCCCACACCCACACATATATGATCAGGCACCCACACACATGCATATATGTGCATGCACGCCCATGCACACACGAGCACACACCCACACATGTGCATACACACACCCACACACACCTGCACACACACCCACACACGTGCACACACACACGTGTACACACACATGTATATACACACATGCACATCCATGTACACACACCTTGATGGCCAGGATCACTGAGTGAGCAGCCTGTGGAAGCGGGGCTCCCACACACTATTGTTGGGGTCCCCGGACACCTGGACACGTGCATCTTGTGTCAGTCCACTTCTTGGTGTGTGGTCTGAAGAATCTAGGGTGCACGCACACTCATTTGTACGCCCAGAGGTGTGTGTAGCAGCAGTGCTCAAGGGAGGACATTTGACAGTCTGGATGTCCACCAGCAGTAGAAGGGGCGAGGTGCATCCATGACGTGGATTACGGTGGCTGTGAACTTACTGAATCTCAGCTACACATATCAGGGACTGATTATTCTCAAAAACATGGTATTTGAAGAAAAAAAAAACAAGCCATAGAATATACTCTGCATCATTCCATTTATTATAATGTTCAAAACGACAAATGTAAATAATATGTTATTTATGGACATGAGTTATATGGGGAAAGCAATCTTTTTTTTTTTTTAAAGATTTTATTTATTTGACAGAGAGAAAGACAGCCAGAGAGGGAACACAAGCAGGGGGAGTGGGAGAGGGAGAAGCAGGCTTCCCGCCGAGCAGGGAGCCCGATGCGGGGCTCGATCCCAGGACCCTGGGATCATGACCTGAGCCGAAGGCAGATGCTTAACGACTGAGCCACCCAGGCACCCCAGGGGAAAGCAATCTTATTTGAAAAGCAAGGTTAATGCAAAATTCAGGATCGGTTTTATCGTTGTGAAGGAGAAGCACCTTACGACCATCAGGGGGCCGTGGGAGGGGTTGTTCAATTTCCTGTGCCAGGTGGCAGGCGGGCGCTAGTCCTCTGTTCTTATTATTAGTTCTTGAAGTGTGCATGCTGGTGGCGGCCCCCTGTGCGCCGGCTGTTCTCCAGAAGGTAAAGCGGCGTCTCGGATGTGGACCAGGAGAGCGGTCAGCTCGTGGCCCCGTGCTGAACGGGAGGGGACACTCCACGTGTTGGTGGCCGACCGAACACAGATGTACCAAGACCCCGTCCCGTGGTGTTAGAACCGTGGCAGTTTAGTAGATCACGGAGAAGCAGAATGGAGGAATTGCACTCCCGCCGTTCTGGTTGGTGGGGATCTTGGCGGCCGCCTCGGTGGGACAGCCACGGCCCCCTTCCACCCACCGTCCTGAAAGGAGCGGCGTGGAGGAGGATGGCCCCTCAGTCCACACGCCAAAGGCGCTCGGGCAGATGCGCTCTTCTTGCTGCCATCACAGCGTCCGTGGCCTGGGCTCCCTGGTCGGAGACAGCTGCCCACGCTGCGTCTCCTTAGAAACACTTTCCACAGATCGCATCGCCCGTGTGTGCAACTGGAGACAGCCCTGCGGGGAGGCTGCTTCAGCCCCGGCCCAGAGCCTGCGGGCCGTTATCTTGCTTCTCCAGGGGGCTTGGAAGCTGAAAGCGAGGCACTCAGAAGGGAGGTGAGTCCCAGGGTTACAGAGCTGGGCCAGGCAGGCAGTAGGAGAAATGGGGACTTGGAAGCGAGGACGAGCTCAGGGCCACTGTTGGCTGTGGCTCGTCGGGAGAGGCACCGGGGGCTGGAGCGACCGGGTGGATGACGGCCCGTTTGCCATCCACAGCTGCTCTCGTCTGTGTCAGGGCTACCGAAAGGCAGCATGCGTCCTGGTTCCCGGGACATGATGAAGGGGCCACGGAAGGCGTGTGTGCACGTCCTGATGAGGAGTCAGAAGTCCGGGGTGCGCATGTGTGTATCCCGCAGTATGTGCGTGTGTATACGTGTGTCGTGAGGACAGACGCAAATTGAAAATGAGAGGCTTCATTCTCCTTGTCGTGAGCTCCAGCTGAGGAATGTGTCCTCAAGGGCCTGCGGCCCCCTTCTTAGGATGCAGACATCGAGGGACACGGTGCCCTGTCTCTGTGCTCCCTGCCCTGGGAGGTGGGAGCCTATCTCTGGGGGGCACCTTGCTCCACTCTGCAAAACCACCTCCCGTCCTAAAGATTAGGGCGGCCAACCAGGGGGTCTCCCCAGTGACCATGATCATGGTAGGCCTGACCGTGGGACAGAGGGGACCCAGCAGGCCCCCTCGTACTTGCAGGCTAGTTATGTTCCTCTTGAGAACATGGATGGACGGGGTGAGTCTGCCTGGCCACGTGCGGGCAAGATTCCTTCCCGTCTTTGTGCTTTCTTAGCAGATTGTCCACGACCCTCGTCCCGTCCTGCCTTAGTGCTTATTCACCAATAGGCCCATTTTCTGTCTCCACTCCTGTTTGGGGAAGTTCTCTGTGTTTGAGAAGAGTTGGCTTTGTTTTTTAATATTTCCCCAACAGTGTGGATGCGTGCGTGTGTGCAAAGGGACAAGACAGGCCACTTGGATCCCTGGACACCCAGTGGGCTCTGAGCCACGGTCACGGGAGGAAGGCGGCATTGAGAGCGTCACGGACAGCAGGTGGACAGCCAGTCTGCAAGGTCCATGCCGGCAGGCGGGGCCCCCGTCCTCCTTCGTCCCTGTGCCAAGCCCGGGCCTAACTGGTGTTGGCATTAGTGACGATTGTTGAATGAACTCTTGAGAAGTCCCCCCAAAGTACAGTACGTTTTATCTCACGTTATAACGTGAATATGCACGTCTGCCTGCGCATACTCAGCGTGTAGTATTCGGCGCTTCGAGAAAAACAACTTCAGAATAGATCAGGGAAAACTGACAGCCCTGATACTTGGCTCGATGTGAGGGAAGAGCGAGTGGGGAAGCAGAAACTGAGCCCATGGTCCTTCTGCAGCACCTGCCGGGGTTTGGGGAGAAAGGGTGTCAAACTTCAGCCGTGCACAAGAGAACCCAGAAAGACTAACAGATACTAACATGTCCACCGCCCGCAACGCCCACAGCTGCTCGTATTCGCTTCTGGTTCTTACTGAGATGCTGGTTTCAAGGGGCAAATAACTACGGTGGAATTGGCTTGCTTCCTCCCACTTAGTCTTATACTTTACTGTGTGTCTCTATTTAAAAAATTGTGTTATATTTTAGTGCCTTATGTTGTCAAAGAAATCATAGCCTCTTTGGGACTTTGTTCTTTCGCTCGACATCACGTGGTTGATTTAATAGCGGGTTGTGATGGTAATCGCGTGCGTGTCTCGCGCATCCTCGCGCCCCTTCTCTGCGGGCTGTCCCCGGGAGCCCTGATCGCTGTGGTCTGTGCCGTGAGCGCCCCTGCGCACTTCCTCGTAAGAGTGCCTTCAGGTCGGTCATCTTTAAACATGCTGCGCTGTTCCCCCCAAAATTACCTTGAAAATCCATGATGTGTTTTCAGATTGAAATCCAAGTTTGTAAAGGTTTCGTAGCTGCATAGAATGTGAATTATGACGTCGTATTTTGTATATATGTTTTCTCCACTTTCATCATTCATTGGATTTATAGAAAATAGCATGGTTGGCAAGGCCTGTCATCATTCCCAACCCTATCAGGCCCATCCATTGATGCGTATCTCGGAAAAGTCTGACTTTAATAACTTGTCCAGACACACTTCTGTATTCTGGTTCTAAGACAGATACAGAGACAGAGACAGAGAGACAGAGAGACAGAGAAAGGAGGAGGAAGAAGAGGGAGAGCAGGTGGGACGTGCTGTCTTTGGTGAGTTTGTGACGGGCTGACACCTTGCATTTCCTACAAAACCCTCAACGGCACGCATCACAGTAGGATTTAAATTTGTGGTGGATGAGAGTCCAGCTTTGTTGGGGAGACAGGCTGGTGTGTCACCAGGTGGTAGGCGTGGCAATCACTGAAGGAAGGCATTTGTGTGGGTGACCAGTGCTCCCCTCAACACGGTGCCGAGACCCGAGTGTGATAAATACATAAACGGGGAAAAACAAATTTAAGAATAGAGATTGGAAAGGATGAGGGACCAGTGCCATTTTTCACATGATTTCGTGGCTGAAGAATCTTAAAAAGTCTACAAACTATGAGAACCAATCAGTGCATTTACCAAAGTCACTCGAACTCTGCTCAGGATACAAAAATCAATTATATTTTTTATTATGTTGGCCACAGACAAATAGGAAATAGAACTAAGAGGACAGTATCACTTGCCATAACATCAAAACACTTTCAGTATGTTTTGCGAAGGAACACATTGAACAAAAATATGCAACACTTTTACACTGACAAGTACAAATATTACAAAAGTAGCTGTTGAGGGAAACCAAGACTTGAATAAATGGAGGGGTTCATCATGCTCATGGATTGGAGGACCTAGTGTGAAAATTCAAATTCTCGCCTGAATTAATGCGTGGTTTGATCTCAAGCTCTGTCAAAATTCCGGCAATATCTTGGGGTGGAAGTTGAGTGAGCTCGTTCTAAGATTTGCTGGGAGGTGCAGAGAGCCAGGAGCAGCGGGACGGACGACAGGCGGGTGTCTCAGGTTCCCCGACCTCCGTCACCGTGGTGATTGACAGCACCTCATCCTGCAAACCCCCACCCCAGGGGCCTCCCGTGAATGTCCGGGGCCCCTTGCATCGTGTGTTTGCCCCTGAGAATCCACGGCACCAGCCCTTCGCTCTGTGAGGAGTTATTCTGTGGGCTCAGGGGTGCCACGACCTGATTCACCTCTGAGTCCTTCCCATCTGACTGCTCGACACCCCTGATGAATGAATAAAGCTCACAGGGCCTGAACGATCAGTCACAGGCATGTGTGTTCCGTCTCTGCCGGGGGGGGGCCCAGGGCTGTCACCCCCTCTGCTCCCGGGGACCCAGCCGCCACACAGTGATCTAGAAACCACCTGCGGAAGCAAGCCTGTGTCCCCACCCTCCAGCCCCTGACTCTGGCTGGGGGTCTGTCCTGGGAGCACTGGGCTTCTCAGGATCAGAAGGGTCCCAGATGATGAGGCCGTGGGAAGGAGGAGCTGCGAGCGGCTACTGGGCTGGGTGGCCAGGGTGGCAGCCTGCTGAGGGCATTGGAATCACAGCTGCACCAGGTCCTGCTGGGCAGTGCTGGGCAGGGGGCCGGGACAGCGGCTGGGGCACTCCCAAGGGGAGGACAGAGCTCTATAGGGCGGCCGAGCACAGAGGCAGTGGAGGCATTAACTCTCTCTGCTCTGGGTCCCCAGGAAAGACAGTGGCTTTGGATTCTCCATGTGCCAGGTTGCTTGGAATGTGGTTCCCACATTCTTCACACAAGGGAGTGCAGGTGAGGATTACGCATGGCCACGGGGCAGCGAGCACACAGGGTGTGCCAAGATGTCAGGATGGAGGATTGCTGGGATGTCAGGATGCAGGGATTCAGAGATGCAGGGATGGTGGGATGCAGGGATGCGGGGTTGCAGGTATAAGGGGATGTAGGGATGGCGGGATGCAGGGATGCAGGGATGCAGGGATGCAGGTATAAGGGGATGTAGGGATGGCGGGATGCAGGGATGGCGGGATGCAGGGATGCAGGTATAAGGGGTTGTAGAGATGGCAGGATGCAGGGATGCAGGGATGCAGGGATGCAGGGATGCAGGTATAAGGGGATGTGGGGATGGGGGGATGTAGGGATGGCGGGATGCAGGGATGCAGGTATAAGGGGTTGTAGAGATGGCAGGATGCAGGGATGCAGGGATGGCGGGATGCAGGGATGCAGGGATGCAGAGATGTGGGGATGCAGGGATGTAGAGATGTAGGGATGCAAGGATGTAGGGATGCTGGGATGCAGGGATGGTGGGATGCAGGGATGCGGGGTTGCAGGTATAAGGGGATGTAGGGATGGCGGGATGCAGGGATGGCGGGATGCAGGGATGCAGGGATGCGGGGTTGCAGGTATAAGGGGATGTAGGGATGGCGGGATGCAGGGATGGCGGGATGCAGGGATGGCGGGATGCAGGGATGCAGGTATAAGGGGTTGTAGAGATGGCAGGATGCAGGGATGCAGGGATGCAGGGATGCAGGTATAAGGGGATGCGGGGATGGGGGATGTAGGGATGGCGGGATGCAGGGATGCAGGTATAAGGGGTTGTAGAGATGGCAGGATGCAGGGATGCAGGGATGGCGGGATGCAGGGATGCAGGGATGCAGGGATGCAGGGATGCAGGGATGTAGAGATGTAGGGATGCAAGGATGTAGGGATGCTGGGATGCAGGGATGGTGGGATGCAGGGATGCTGGGATGTTGGGATGCTGAGATGAAGAGTTATAGGGATGCTGGGATGCCGGGATGCAGGGATACTAGGATACAGGGTTGTAGGGATGCAGGGATGTAGGGATGCTAGGAAACAGGGATGCAGCGATGCCAGGATGCAGGGATGCAATGATACAGGGATGCCAGGATGCAAGGATGGTGGGATGGTGGAATCCAGGGATGCAGGTATATGGGGATGTAGAGATGCAGGGATGCTGGGATGCTGGGATGCTGGGATGCTGGGATGCAGGGCTATAGGGATGCTGGGATGTCAGGATGCAGGGATGCTAGGATACAGGGATGCGGGGATGCAAGGATGCTAGGAAACAGGAATGGAGGGATGCCAGGATGCAGGGATGCAGGGATGCCGGGACGCAATGATACAGGGATACAGGGATGCTGGGATGCTGGGATCCAGGGATGCAGGGCAGCTCACCACCACTCCCTGTCCAGGGTGCCACCCTTGAGAGGCAGATGGTGTCCCTGCAGAGACAACAGGATGGAAGGGGTGGGTGGCCACTAACCTTAGGAGGACAGGACTGTAGAGGTTCAAAGAACCTACCCCCTTCACTAACCTCGCCTTCCACCAGGTCCCCACCGGCAAGCATCAAGGCCAGGAGCCTTCTTGGGTCTTGGGCGAGATTGTGCAGTATAATCTGTGACATTAGTCATGCATCCCACGGGCCCAGTCTGGCTGTGGGACGGTGGGTGTATAAGATCAGGCTCTGCGAGACAGCGTGGGGACCAGGTTGATGGAAGCCTCCTGAATGAAGACGCCTTTGCCAGGGCCTCTCCCCAGTGGCCCTTTTCACAAATGGGGAGACTGAGGTCCAGCGAGGACTTGCCCTGCCTCACCCCAGGGCTCCCTTCCTCTCTGGCTCGGTGGTCCCCACTCCCGTGAACTTCACATCTTCTAGTTTCTTAGCAAGGGGATCCAGCCCCAAAGTCACCTGACCAGCATCTGGTTCCCTGCCACCTGGGACAGGTGAGGTAGGGAAACTGAAGGACTCTGTAAAAATCTGCTCTTGGCTCCCTTTCCTGCTTCTATCCTTGCTAGGATGTGCACCCCCCCTCTACACAGACCTCAGAATGCACACAGTGTGTGTCCTCCTTGTAAGGGACAAGGAGTTAGTGATTTCTCTCGAGCAGATCCCTTCTAAGGAAGGACCAGGTGAGAGTGAGCTCAGGAAGCCCTCATTTGTGGATTCCAGACCACCAAGAACGACGCCAAGGCCCCCTGGCTCCAAGGAATGCCTCCTGGGTCCTCGTCTTTGTACTAATCTGTTCCCAGATGCCTGAGAGGACACATACACTGGACCACCACCCTCAATAAAACCCCCAGGCCCCCCAGAAGATGGGACTCTCTCTTCTTTCCTCTCTGAGTCTCCCCAGCACTCCGTCTGCACCTGTTTTCTCTATACCTTCAATAAACTCTGCTCTCACCTCTGCTGGCTCGAGTTTGATTTCTGTCCTATGTGCAGCCAGGGACCCTCTTGGCTGGTCCTGCGGGACCCCGTTGGGTCCCCGGATTCGGCCTGTGGCATGACAGGTACAGTGCCCCATCGGCATCCAGAATCCCCCCCCATCTGCCTGAGGCACCACCATGCTTCTGTCTGATCAGAACGAGTGGGCCTCCCCGAGTCAAATGTTCTGGGGGGACTGGCCACTTCCCACACAGGCAATGTTGGTGTTCTTGAGCTTCTGTGTTTGTGCTGATTTTTGGTCAGATTTGTGAACCATGAGGGATGCCTGGAAATGTCTACAGGTGGCAGCTTGGAAAGGCAGAGAGCTTCTCGCTCACGTGTCCCACCCACAGCCTGGTGAGGCCACTGAGTGCAGACGGCCGGCCCTCAGAAGCGGGCACTGGTGCGTGCGGAGAGAGAAGAGGGGCAGGGGAGGGGAGTGAGGGGTAACTGCCACATCCCTGCAGCTGTCAGAGAGCAGACTGGGTGGGTTGGGGGCCCACGGCGGGGAGGACACATGGCCGGTGTCTGATCCCGCCAGCGCTCCGTCCGCAGGACTGATTCCCCAGGAGCGGAGTGAGGCCCCTGGGACCCAGCTCAGAGGGCGGCTGGCCCGCGTCCCCCCCGGGACGTTCTCTGTGCTGTCAGAGCAGAGTCTCCCATGGAGCAGCCGCCAGACATCACAGCGTGTCCCAGCCTCCCCCAGAGCCGCAGCTGAGGCCGCTCCGCATCCTCAGGGAGCCGTGTGTGAGCAGAGCTTGGCTCGCTAGGCTGGCACTCCCCACAGCCTACCTGGCATCCCCACAGCTGGGACTCCCGGCGCCGGGGCACCTGCTGCGTCTCTGCTGGCCTCTTCCTCCCGCCCCGCCCACGCCTGCTCCCCGTGGGGTGGCACCCCAGCCTGCGAGCAGCAGGGCACCGTGAGGACTCGGGCTGGATTGGAGGAGACCATTCGGCTGAGACCGAACAGGTGCAGCCCCTCACCTGTGTCCCCCCTGCAGATTGCTGTAAGGATCCAAAGCTCCGAGCCAGCAACACCCCTTGTTTCTGATGACGAGGGGTCCTGCTGGGGGCCGGGGTGAAGAGCGCGGGAGGACAGTTCCTAACGTGCCCAGGCAAGTGCAACCCAACCTGAGACGGTCCTTCCCCGCACGGGTGTGTGCACATGCATGTGTACGGCACGGACAAGCTCACACACACACAAGTACATTCACGCCTTGGCAGGTGGAGAGCACATTCCCAAGCCAGCTCACGTGGCCTTGTGGCACCAGCTGCGCAAGTGGGGACCACGGGGCCCAGGGGGACCAGCCGGGCAGAGTCGATGGGGCAGGAGAGACGTCCTCTTGCAAATGTGAGTAGGGCTCTGAGAGTGAGCACATGTTCGCCTCACCCGCCCGGGCTGAATGTCGGCTCGGCCTGGTCCCCACCTTTCTCCTCACCCTGGCATCACAATGGCCTGGGTGCCAGGCTATCCGGTTCCGCACACTTGGCGCCCCGGCCCTGTAGCCTCCCCGTGACGGAGCCCAGTGTCCGTCTGTCTGCCCGTTCACATCTCTCCTCTTGTGCTCTGCCCTTGCTAGTCTGTGTGGTGACTAAAGATGCCCGGTACCTCCCCAAGGTGTGTGGGGCTGACGGAGCCTCTGTAAGTGAGAGTGGGTGGACACGGAGCGCTGAGACCCACTGGGCATGTGGCCTTCATCCCCAGAAGGGGGAGACCCATGGGAGAGAGAGACAGCGGTCAGCTCCGCATGGGCCTGGGACATCACCTGGACACTCAGGGAGCTTCACTCATGAACCACTAACCAGAGGTTAGAATGACCAGAGTCAATGAAGCTTCTAGCACCTAGAATGACCGAAGATGGTGCTCATGAGCAGCTGTGTTTCCCTGTGGCTAGAGCCCCGGGAAGTGGCCGGGAGGGTCCCTTTGCTCCATATGGTCTTCGGGAAAGGGGTGAGTGTCCTGCCACCGAGTGTGTCCCAGCCCGGGTGGGGGCCGGGGGGTGGAAGGCCCAAGTGGGGTGCTGGGTGGGGCTGGGGCTGCGATTTCCGAGTGTGATACAGATCGAAGGTGCTAGTGGTCTGTGCAGGGGATTCAAGAAATACCAGCCCGAGTCTTCCAACAGGGCCGTGAAAAAGGTCTGCTCAGATCTGCACGGTAATCAGCCTTTGTTCCCGCAGAGCGGCCTCGTGCACGCTGCACCCAGAGCCACAGGGGCCTGGCTTCCCCCCACCTACGCGGCGTTCGAGAAGCCAATTGAAAAATCCACTTGCGCGCTATCTCCGTGAATCCTCATTTTCGCCTCTGCTGAGCCAAGCTGGGGAGTCTGGGTGCAGAGTCTGCCTCCATCACGGCATCTCAGGGTGGGGTGGGGGTGGTTTCAAGGTCAGGAGCGCCCGCGCGCCTCCCCGTCCGTCTCCCAATGATTGCCCCGAGAGCCAATCTCCGGGCCTCACATTCCCTATTGGGAGCTCTCTCAAGCATGAACTATCAAATTATTGTCAATTCCGGCTGATTTTCTAACAGACAATGGAAAATCTTCAGTCGACTTCATATATGACTTATACCCACTTTCTTATTTATTCAAAAATAGCGGAGAAAGGTCACGGGCCTGGCACATGCAGTTAGCTCTTTGCTGTTTATTGAGTTTTTATGCTTGGTTTAAAACTGAATTACTGGGGCATAAAGTGAAAATGCATTTATGCCCTTCAGGAAAATCTGTACATAAAAATTAAATTGTATTATGAAAAGCAGAGAGCTGTCTGGGAAGCCCAGAAGAATTGATTAGGAGATCAAAGTGCCTGTGAGGACACGTAATTAGCTGTCCTTGTCGTCATAGGTGTCCTCCCGTCACTTGAAGTCATCACCCTGGGGGGCACATCCCCGTGGATGCCGGGAAAGCGGTTGGCACACCGGGCATTGATTGAAGGGTGGCGGGAGGTGGTCCGGGCTGCAGCACCCCCAGATTCACCCTGAGGCTGGATGGGGGAGCTCGGAGGAGACAATGCCCCGGCCACCCCCGACGCTCCGAGTCCGTGGGTCTGGGTGGGCTCTGGGGCCAGGCAGCCCCAGAGGTGACAGTGGTGTGTCCAGATGGCAGCAAGAGACCTGGGGGTGCAGACAGGCTCACAAGAGAGTGTGGCCATGGCCAGAGGGTCTGCAGCAAGGCCACACTCACACCTGAAGCCAGGCTTCCAAGTGCAGGTAAGCCAGGTGAGGTGTAGGGAGGAGAGTGTAAACTTCTCTCGGACTTGTAAGATAAGAGAGGAGGTGGTCCTTCCTACCGTGGGAGTTGGGTGGTGGAGCAGGTGCATGCCCCCTGCTCCACCCCTGCCCCACCCCTGCCCCAGCACGGGGTCAGACAGTGAGGACCTTCAGGAAGCATCTCTTAGACTCCCTCCTTCGCCCTGGAGGGACGGAGCCTGACCACCTGGGATCATCATCTCCACTTGCTGTGCTGAGTGCAGGTCCAAGGGGTCCGGGACACCAGGGCCTGTTTCCAGGGGTGGACAGGGAGGCACTGGGTCTCCTTGTCCCAGCGCCGGCTGATGCACTGGCTCCGTCCGCCATGCTCGCCTCAGCTGAGGTCCTCGTGAGGAGTCCCCTCAGCAGAGCAGGGTCAATGCCCATCTGTGGCTGTGAGCACAGGAACAGGTGACCCTCGGCCCAGGGCCCACGTGTGCCGGGCGGTGGGCTCGGGAGGCCAGTGCACCTGCACAGAAGGTCCCTATTTTAGTGTTTATGTTCACACAATTATAACGTGATTTATACAAACTCAGAATGCATGTCCTACGTGGCGTGTGGCAGAGGTGCGTGAAGAGCTGCGTTGTAGGAAATGGGATTTGCCCAACCTTCTCGTGTTCTGGATGAGCGTGAGGCCCAAGAGTCATTGGACATGGATGTCAGCCCCACCTCCCTCGAGATGATAGCTGGAAAACACAGTGTAGGCACGGCCACCTCAGCCCAGTGTGGGGGACCCCACGGCCGTCCCCAGCCAGGTGCGCATGGGTTATGGAGTGTCACCCGGGTCCACGTGCCTGTGAGCCACACCAGCTCTGCATAGAGAGACTCGCAAGACATCAACGCCCCAGCTGGGCCAGCGCATGGCCGTCTACAAGGACGCCTGCCTGGCTGCCTCCCTCGGCCAGTCAGTCAGACCCGGCCACGTGCTGGACTTCAGTCCCTCCAGGGAAGTTTACTATTTTCCAGGAACAGGATCACCCTGCCGTCGAAGCACTGTTCGAACCAGAGAGAAGCCGCTGCTCACTGCTTGGGGTGTAATTGTACAAAACGGCTCTGCCACTAATGAGGCATTTGAGCTCTGTGAGGCTGGCTCAGTCTCGACATCTTCAATCGATGGAGAATGCTCCATCCCTTGCCTGGCATATTAACAGATCTCCGCCTGGCCTTTCCAGGGAGTTTATGACTTGGAAACGACGGTGCTGCATTTACTCCACATTCATGAAATTAAAGCAGAGCCGTCTGGCTGCAACAGAGAGTTGGTTATGCAGAATGGCTTGTCTCAAGGGCTTACAGGGTAGCTAACTTCTTAGCCTTAACCGGCAGACTTGTCGCTGCAAAAGACAGGTAGTTAACACCGGGGACAGACCACATTTAATCCTGGGATGGCAGTGATTAACTCGACAGTCAAGACAGATGGGAAAACAGTCATTCACATCTGTGAAATTCTGGTCGGTACACGGCCACAGAGCGAGCTCAGGGGATAAACGCAGGATGACTGTGGATGCTGCTGCTGATGACGATGATGGTGATGCTGGGGGTCATGGTGATGAGGATGGTGACGCCGAGGGTCATGGTGACGCTGATGGTGACGCTGAGGGTCATGGTGATGATGATGGTGACACTGAGGGTCATGGTGGCGATGACGGTGATGCCGAGGGTCATGGTGATGATGATGGTGATGCCGAGGGTCATGGTGATGATGATGGTGACACTGAGGGTCATGGTGATAATGACAATGATGGTGACACTGAGGGTCATGGTGATGATGATGGTGACACTGAGGGTCATGATGATGATGATGGTGATGCTGAGGGTCATGGTGACGATGACAATTATGGAGACACTGAGGGTCAAGGTGATGATGATGGTAATGTTGAAGGTCATGGTGACCACGACAATGATGCTGGTGGTCATGGTGATGATGAAGGATGATTGTGGCACTGAGGGTCATGATGATGATGATGATGGTGGAACTGCCCTCTGTGGCTGTGCTCCGTGGCTGAGCTCCATGGCTGTGCTCTGTGGCTACACTCCGTGGCTGTGCTCCATGGCTACACTCCATGGCTGTGCTCTGTGGCTGCGCTCCATGGCTACACTCTGTGGCTGCGCTCCATGGCGGCGCTCCATGGCTGCGCTCCGTGGCTGCGCTCCATGGCTGCACTCCATGGCTGTGCAGGATGTACGCCAGGGATGCAAGGCTGGCTCAATATCCAGTACCCACCACTGTCATCCATCACCTCAATGGACCAATGAAGAAAAATCACAAGGCCACAGGAATTGATGCAAAAAGTGCGTTTGACAACGTGCAACACACACTCGTGATAGAAGCTTTCAGCAGGAAATGGGGCTGTTAGCTTCACAAGGAGCATCTACAAAAACCCATCAGCAAACCCTGACACTGATGGTGGAGAATAAACGATCCCCGAGCTTGGAAACGGGGCAGAGTTGTCTTCTGTCGTCCTTAGTGTGCAACACTGTCCAGAGTGCTGACGAGCGCAGGAGGGTCAGAAAAATAAATAGAAGGCACGTGAGTAAGGAGGGAACCAATAAAACTCCCCATTTTTGGATGATAGGATAGTCTGGTAGAAAACGGGTCTATGAAAGCAAAAGGCAAACCAACAAAACCAGAAATCCCTCCTGGAATTATGAAGTGAGCTCAGCTAGGTCAGAAGATCAAGTCTGGAGAATCAACGAGGTCTCTGCTAAAGACATGTGTGGACAGACTGAGGACAAGCACCACTTACAGTTGCTGCAAAGACGTGAAATACCCAGGTGGACGCCGAGCACAACCTGCACAGGGTCGGAATGCCGACCGTCAGAAATGATGCCAGATTCCTGGACGAGTGTGGCACCACGTGCTTCCTTCCACCCAGGCTCTCCCTAAATGTCCCCCGAGGGTCCCTGCCTCCCCTCCCGGGAGTTCTGGCTGCACTGCTGCTGCTGTGTCCCTGACCCGAGGCACTCGGAAACAAATCAGTACATCGGAGCCTTTATCAATTACACGGAACAGGGCACGGCGTGTTCCCATCTCCAGACCCCCGTGGGAAGCAACCCCAGGTCACAAGGCGGCCACGTGGGAACCAGAGTGAGCAGTTAGGGAGGACCCTCTGCTGTGCACTGAGCTTTGGAGAAGAGAGCAGGGGTCACAGACCGGGGTGTGACCAGCCCAGCCCTGGAGACCCACATTCGGGGCCAGAGAGACCGGCCTCCAGCTGCCAGGACCGCCATCCATTTGGGCAGGGGCAGGGTGAAGGGGCCACGGACAGATTCCCCAAGCATGTCTGAAGCATGAGGGCCGTCTGGGAAGGTGAGGAAGGTGACGTGGAGGGGCGTTTGCACTCCCCAACAGAGGCCTGCCCTCTCTGTCCCTGGGGTTTGCCGGTGCTTGGATCCCTCAGGCCTGCATCCTTGGAGGCCAGGACACAGATGCTTCCTCAAAGAACACCCGCAGAAGGACAGACGAGCAGCACGGAGCTTCCCAGGGGCTCTGAGCGCCAGGCTGTCGGTACACGGCAGGGAGGGCCTCCCTGGGAAGGAGGCTGGGGCAGAGAACGCCCTGGGAACGCCAGCCAGCACAGTGCAGGGTGGGCGAGAGGCGGGGAGGCAGGAGTGACCGAGGGCTCGCTCTGCGTCAGGGACCCTGTGGAGGTCGCTCTTCTGACCCTCCCTGTGACCCCAAGAGGTGGGTCACGTGGGATCTCTTCAGCCGCGGGGAGGCCCGTCGGGCTGCAGACAGCACGATCCTGCGGCGGCACGCAGACTGGCCCCAGAAGGGGTCTCACCGCCATCACCCGGCGCTGCGGTCCGCACCGTGCACCCACTCCGCCCGGAACAAGGAGGTGTCCCCCCGCCTTGTCATCATTAATTATCCCGATAGTTCAAAAAGTGAGCGGACGCCGCTGTCCCCCTTGCCATGTCCAGGCCCCTCTACCACCTCCTGCCCGTGTCTGTTTCCCTCTTAGCAGAGGCTGAGCCCAATTCTCCTGATGACTGCCCCGAGTCATCTGACCTCACGGGACGCTCTCCCAGGGTCCTGCTCAGCCAGGTCCGCCGAAGCCCCCCAAATATCTGGAAGCCTTTGATTGACCCGGAGTCCAATGGCCCGGGCACCCCCGTCCTGCCTGGGGATGGACCACCACTGCACGGAGCCTGCCCAGGCCCCGAGCAGCTCACCTGGTGCTGAGCAGGCAGGGCCCCCAGCGTCTCTGGTGAGGAGAGGAAGCTCAGGAGGGTGATGCAGCCAACAGAGACCAGTCGGGGCCGTGGGCCAGGTCGGGCCAACGACTGCACGCCCTGCTTCTTGCTCCTGTTCACAGCTTCCAGGCACTGTTACGGGGCCCCGAGCAGGCTGCAGGGCCCATGTCCTGACCTGGGAGTGGGGACGCATCCGACAGAGGGGGCCTGGCCATCGCAGCGGGGCTCCTCCTGCTGGAATCCGGGAGCTGCCCCATGGACCCCCCCCCCAGAAGGACTCTGGGTCTGCTCATCCCTGCGAATGAGGACAGACAGCATGAAGCTTGGCCTCATCGCTGCTCACCACCCAGCGGCCCATCCTGTGTCCCCACCTTTGAACTCTGCCCCAGAGCCAACCCCTCCCCTTCGCCCCACCGCACCTGCCACCCCTCGCCTGGGCCATCCGAGGCCCCTGCACAGCCTCCAGCTGGGCCGCCCGCCGACCCGTCATCAGCTTAGGGCCTTTCGGGTGGGCCGAGCTCTGCCATCAGAAGCCCCAGTGATGTCATCCTTCGTGACAGACGCCAAGACTCCTACGGACAATCCTCCCTTCCCGCCTTCTTGTCATCCTGCCCCCTGCTCGGCGGCCACCTGCAGGTCGTCTCCACGTGGAAGGCCCGCTCCACATCGCCCCTCCCTCAGCACCTGCGTGGTTAGACAGTGTCCGCGGCGTCCAGGGAATGCCGCCCTGGGCCCGCACCGTTCAGCACCGGTCCCGCTCTTCTTCCAGAACATTCTGCAGGTTCTCCAGACTCAGAAACTGCCTGAATGGCCCAGCTTAGGAATGCGTCCTCCACCCGGATGTTCCCTGGGAGGCTCAGCCCTGGCGCGTCCCGAACAACCTCCACCTGCAGCTTCATCCTCCCGCAAATGCACCTGGGTTCCTCACCTCGGGGGCCAAGACCTCGCTTCTGGAGCTGCCCACGTCTCAGCAGTGGCTGCAGGGCGGCCCGTAAACGGGGAACCCAACCACTGTCCCCTCCACTGCAGCCCCCTGGCTCTCTCCTGGATGGCCGCCAGAGATGTCCGTCCTCCTTCCTCATCCCTTCCCTGAGCTCCGCTGTGCCCCCAACATCACGCAGCGTGGAAACCCAGCCTTCTGGGAGGCTCCCCTCAGCGTTGCCCAGGAGATGGCTGACCCAACCCCCTCCTGCCCCTCCCTCCCCTGCCCTCCCCCTTCTCCCTCCATCCTCCCCCCTCCTCCACTTCCTCCCCCTCTTCTCCCTCCTCCTTCCATCCTCCCCCCTCCTCCCTCCCTCCTCTCCCTAGTAATCCCTCCTCTCCCTCCATCCTCCCCTCCTCCTCCCCCTCCTCTTCTCTCCCTCCCTCTCCTCCCTCCTCCTCCCTCCTCCCCCTCCTCCCCCTCTATTCCCTCCTCCCTCCCTCCTCCTCCCTTCCTCCTCTCCCTAGTAATCCCTCCTCTCCCTCCATCCTCCCCCCTTCTCCTCCCCCTCCTCCCTCCTCCTCCCCCGCCCCCCCAGCCTTCTCAGCATCCTGGCATCCCTGTGACCTCCTCCTTGGAGCACCCCCTCTCCCTCTCCAGTCCCGGGGCAAATGTGCCCTTTCAAGCATCCTACTGAAGATTGTAAACTTCACTTGTGCTTTGTTCTCCTGAGAGCGCTTTCTGCTGTCAGATACTCGGTATAGCTTTTATCAAACATTTGTTTGATTTATTTTCTGTGTCTTTCCCCTAGAATTTAAGGTCCTTGGGGGCAGGGATGCGCAGGTCGTCGGCTGGAGCGTCCCCACAGCTCAGAGAGGCTGGCTGGGCGGATTCGGAGTAAACAAGCCTCTGCTGAGTTAAGTCACTTGAACCTCACTCTGCCTTGACCCAAATAACTCCATTCTGTGCACCTGGGGAGCTGCTGCTTCTCCTTAGAGATGTCAGCGCCTGAAGCAAAACAACATCCACCTTACAGGTGGGTTTAGGTTCTGTAAGAGCTGCCTGGGACCGCGGCGCTGCAGACTGCCTGGTCGGCTCCGTGGGCTCGGCTCCCGCGGGAAGCAGCGGATTTTAATTACGCCCGTGTGAACGCACGCGGCCAGTGGGACGAGGTGGGAAACTCACAGCAACTGTCCTTGCCGACCTCTCCGATAGCAGTCCGCCCCCGGCAGCCGACACCGCTGAACAGGAGTGAAATTAGCATTGGTTGTGCTGAAAACAACGCAGGTTCTTTGTGACTCTGGCCGGTTCGCTTTAAAATTCACTGTGGTTCCTTGTCAAGCAGACATCTCGGGAGCAGGAGCGGGTATGGGTCTTTCCAGGGCCGGCTGTCGGCACTGGGCTGCCCACCACTGACCCTGCCCTGGGGGGTCCGTGGTCTTCACCCACGCCTGTGGTAACAGGTGGCACAAATGTCCCAGATGTCTGTGGTATTTTCCATGATGTCCCCTCTGTATTCTGACATGGGACACGAGAGTCCAGCCATCCCTGGACCCTCTCTGCACGTTCGATGTATCCTGAACGCCCTCCAGACGCTGGCTTCCCGTGCTCCCCCTTGTTCAGTCAGCAGCGCTGCTGGCTGGACGTCTGCTGGGTGGGGGGTGTGTGGAGCCCGCGCTCCGTCCGCACAGCGATGCAGAGGAAGAGAAACGAGGCACAAGCCCACCCGCCCGCCCGGGGTTCGGACACCAGCTGGGAGTAGCTCCCGACGCACGCCGTGAGCTGGGTAAGTGGAGGTGCTGAGACCCGGGCTCAGGTCCCCGACTGTGGAGGACCCGTGGACAGCCTAACGCCGGCCCCTCGCGACTGCCCCCCAGGCCGAGTCAGAGCGTCCTGGCGGGCCCTGCGATCTCAGCCCTCGGCACATCCAGGGACTGCAGCCTGGAGCTGAGGCTCGGCCTGCGCACTGCTTCAGGATCAGGGAGGAGAGGCGCCTGGCGCTCGGTCCTGGAGGAGCAGAACTGGCTTTATTGACCGAAGGGTCACTTTACTGCAACCGGACGTTCTTGAAACGTTTTCTGTATATCATGCTTTTTATTGTTACTGTTTTTATTGGTTAATTAAATTTTATCGGCTCTGCCCAAAGGGAACCGGCCTGTTTCTAATTTTCAGTGCAGGTGCGTGTGTGCGTTGGTGAACAGGTGTGGAGGGCACGCTCGTCAGGCTGTGCTCGGGCCTCTCTCCTGACCGACTCATTTGTTCTGCGCGATCCTCCATCCCCACCCCGGCCCCGGGCCACCAGGCCCCTGCTCTAGCAGACCTCGTTCCAATCCTTCCAGGGCTCTGGTTAGAATATGCAGCGGCGTTTTCCACATGCGTATTTTAAGTTTATGATAATTGTCTTTGTTTAAAGCCCCTCCTGTCTGCCTTTGTTGGCAGCACTGTCCTGGAGATCTGCCAGGACCCTCTGTGTCATCCATCCCCTTGGAGGCCGCTCTGCGGCGCCGGGGAGCGCGCCCCACCCTGCCCGGTGCCCCGCTTCCCTCTGGGACTCGGAAGGGCTGGGAGGCTCCCTCTGGGACTCCAAGCCCCCATGGCGCCTCGGCCACTGTTCCCTTACCCCACACAGCAGCATGACACCTGCCAGGCTCCCCGGGACCCAGCAGGTGCCCCGCTCCCCCCACAGTCCATGGGCTGGGGGACTTGAGGTGCAGTCCCTTGGTCTGCATTGCTGGCCATTCCCCCACCGCCCGCTGCTGCTGCGGACGGCCCTTCTGTTCCTCTCGCTGTTCCTCGCTCATTCATTCTAGATTTTTAGGCAGCTCTCCCAATGTGTCACCTGCCTTCCAAACTTGTCCCCAGGGGCCTCCGCTAAACAGAAGTCCTCAGCTTCATTGCGGACACGCTTGCAGCAAGGGCTCGGTATCTGAGTGCGTGTGAAGGCCCCGCTTTGTGCCGAGTTGTTTCCAGGCGGCTGGGATGAGCGGTCTCCTGGTGGATAGGACCCCAGCTGGTGTCGCAGAATTGGTTGTTGGAGGGAGCCCTCCCCCGCCCCCACCTACACGCATGGCTGGTGTCAGAAGCGTCCTGTGTGTGGTCGTCGTGTGGGCATAGGGGAGCTCCCAGGAGAATGGACAGGTTTTCCTTTCATTCCCCGTTTGTGAGCTGTGGATCCTCACAGAGTCAGCACCAGGCCCTGGATCCCTCAGGCCTCTGCTAAACAAGGAGGTGGAAGCCTGGGATTCCTCCCGAGGTCCAGCGAATCCAGCCCCGGGGAAGCCCTGAAGGGCAGGGCAGGGCGGCGGGGGATTAATGAGCCCGCCGGACTCCTCACTTGTCAGCGGCTCACCCGAAGGTCAGGGTCCAGAGAGCGCTTAGGTTTCTGTCCCTCCCAAGGTCTCTGTGTGGCACGCAGGCCGTTAAACACGGTGGCTTCTCCTGGGAACCCGCAGGGAGGAGCAGAGGGGCAGGCGGAGTGCAGGCCTCGGGGACAGGAGGGGCAGGGTCTGGGGCGCGGCCTCTGACAGATCCCACTGCGGCGGAGGCTCCGCGGGGCCTGCATCCCAGACCTGCATCCCAGGCCTGCATCCCAGGACCTCGTGTGCAGGAGCCCAGGCGGGGCCGGAGGGGCTGTGGAAATATTAGAGATATTGTTCAGTACCGTTTAGCAAGCGTCAATTAAGTGTGTTCTGCAGACGCCCAGCTCATCACTGGGTCAACAAAATGACTGAGAGGCTGCCCACCATAAGGGGACCAGCGTGTCTTTAGCCCTCTTGCTATCGTCAGTATTAATATTTATTTGCTTTCTTACTCGTTAATTTTCATTGAGCTTTCTCTGAAGTAGCGAGACTCTGGGGGAGGTGCTGGGGGCCAAGGGTCCACCGAGTTGTCAAGCTTCGCCCCCTCCCGCTGCAGGGTGACGTGGGGGAGGCAGATCAGCAGCCCGCAGAGACTGACCGTTGCCGCCCCCACCCGTGTGGACCCCCACGGTCCCTCCCGGATGCCCTCTGAGACCCCCGCTCGGGAAGCCGAAGCCCGTGGTTCTGTGTGAAGGTTCTGCCGCCGGGACCCCCACCCCACGGGGGCGTTCAGTTAGCACCTCTGAGCTACCTAAGGAGATGCTGATCCTTAATATTTTAATAAAAATGTCTTTTGTGAATCAGTGTTCCCTGAATATTATTCCCTAAGCGATGTGCGAGATTCTCACTGGGGTCTTACCCTGTCCCAACCAGAAGCCCTATTGACTCCTCAGATTTTTCGACCGAGTAACTGATGAATTAATAATCCCAAATAATGGATGGTATTACGGGATGCTGATGCATCTCTGTGGGATAAATGAAAGGCAGAGCACAGTCGGGGAAGGAAGAGGTCTCCAGGCTCATTAGTTTAGCGGTCTGAGTGAGCATCAGAGTTTCAGCCTGAATAAATACCGGGAGTTGTTCAGGCCCCTGAGGTCTTTGAAAAAGTCAGTTATTGAAAGGCTTGTGTGGAAAGCTTTTAACCTCAGCATAATTACCACGGAGCTCAGCACCGTTTGACTTCCATTAATCCAGGGTCGGACAATCCTGGTGCTGTCGTTTGCCCAGGTTAAGTGAGTTTGTTTTTATAATTGTGTCCCTGTAATAGCCATGTGCCGCAATGTGGTGTTGGCTGGAACCCTTCTGCTGCAGACGGGCTTTCTCGGGAGACTTGTCCTCCCGGGCACCGGACCTCATCCCAGCTTCCTCTTGGCTTAAAATCTTAGCAGTGCGCTGAGTGCACGTGAATCTGGGGGAGACCGGGTGAGATTCTGGACTACATCCATACTGATACCCTGGTCGTGATGTTACGGAACCTGGACTGGGTCGCCCGACGGAAGAACCAAGCAGCACCTGGAGATCTTGGAGGACAGGAGGTTTATTTAACGCTGGCGGGCTCAGAGGAGAGTGGTCTCCAAAGGTCTGAGCCCCAAGCACAAACAAAGGGGGCAATTTATACACTTCCACTTCTGCATACTTGGCACTTTTGGTGCGTGTGCGAAGCGGGGCAGGGAGAAGAACCCAGAAGAGCCCCGGGGCAAGGACTGGGACTCTCTCGCTGGCTCGGTCGGCCATCTTAGGACACAGATTTTCCTTATCATTCCCGGCTTTGATGCACCTAGTTTAGAGGGCATCATTCTGTTTGACTCTGAGGGTTGACTGCAAGGCTTGCGGTGAGCAGACTTAATCATAAACTTAACAGCACACCAGGTAGCAGAAGACCAGGAAAACCATGGTGAAATGCCCTCAGGAGTAGACAACAGAGGGCCAGTAAAAGTGGGATCTATGACCTTAGGTAGAAGCCTCTGGGGGAAAGTCCAGTCAGGAGGGGCAACAGTGTAGAGTCCGACTCCCAAGATGACGGAAATCAAACCGATGAGAGCCAGGGACCACGGTGAGCAGGTGTCCATCAGTAGGTGGGGTCTCGTCGAAGGTGCAGCCGGAGCGTGTTCGTGAAGTCTGGCTGGACTCTCCACTGGCATGGCTCCTCATCTGAATGATGAGCTTTCTTCACTCTGGAGTGGTGGACCCACGGGGTGACACCTGAGACCTTGAGGGCAGTAGGGGTGGTTAGAACAACAGTGTGGGACTCTGTCCATTGTGGTTTGAGGGGGTCTTTCTTCCAATCTTTGACCCAAACTGAGTCCCCTGTCTGGAAGGAGTGTACCTGAGACCCTAATGAGATTGGGGCCCTCCCGATGGTGTACTTTTGTAATTTATTTAGGGTGGCCCCCAGGGCCTGAAGCTGCTCCTTTATCCCTTTTTCTCCAACCTGAGGCAAGTTTCCTGGAAGGCTTCACAAGCACGGGGGAGGCCGTCCATATATTAATTCGAATGGGGAGAAACCTGATGTCCCGGGCGTGCAGCAAGCACGCAGGAGAGCTGGGGTAGCAGATCCGGCCATGGGAGGTGAGTCTCCTGACAGAACTTTGCTAAGGTTCCCTTGAGGGTGTGATTCATTTGCTCTACTTTCCCTGAACTTTGGGGCTGATAAGCGATGTGGAGTCTCCATGTGATGTTGACAGATTTGGTCAAGACCTGTACAACGTCTGCCACAAATGTGGGTCCACTGTCACTATGGATTGTCAATGGCAGGCCGAACTGGGGCATGATCTCCCACAAGAGGACTTTAGCTATTTCCCGGCTTTGCTCCGTCCTGGTCGGAAGGCTTCGACCCACCCAGAGTATGTGCATACTATTACTAGGAGGCATTTGAACCCCCTGCTCGGCTGCACATCTGTGAGTCTACCTCTAGATCTTTGAAGGGGGTTGTTCCCATCCTCTGGACACCTGGCGGGGGCCGTGGGCAGACCGAGCATTATTTTTAGCACATGTCATGCATTGTTCACTTATTGCTCGGCATAGTGCCGGCAGCCAACTGAGGTAGTGGTGCTTCTTGAGAAGGGCTCTAATGCAGTTTTCCCCGATGAGTGAGTCGGTGGTGTTCCTTGACCAGATGCCCTCCAGTTGCTGTTGGAACAAAGATGCCACCATCTGGCATCATCCACCGACCCTTTTCAGTCAGGGTGGCTCCCTCAGCCATGGCCCATTCCTTTTCCTTTTCAGTGTAACTGGGTGGAGGGACTTCTTCTGGGGATGTCAGGGCCATGGTGAGGGAAGGGGCTCTGTCCATGTCCTCACTGGCTGCGGTCTTGGCTGCCTCATCTGCCAGACGATTTCCCCACGCTATGGGGTCGTCTCCTTTCTGGTGTCCCTTACAGGGCAGGATTGCTACTTCTTTGGAAGCCAGACGGCTTCGAGGAGTCTCAGTATCTGCTCCTTGTTCTTGATAGCTTTTCCTGCAGCGGTTAGGAGGCCCCTTTCCTTGTAGATGGCTCCATGTATATGTACAGTAGCGAAGATGTACCGAGAGTCAGTATAGATACTGACTCGCTTGCTGTCACGGAGGATGAGGGCTCGGACTAAGGCGTAGAATTTAGCCCGTTGAGCTGACCATCCAGCTGGTAATGCCTTAGCTTCTAGGACTTCAGGGGTTGTGGTTACTGCATAACCCGCTTTCCGGGCACCCTCTTGTAGGTAACTGCTGCCATCGCTGAACAGCATGAGCTCTGGATTCTTATGGCTTGATCCCGCAGATCTGGATGGCTCGCGTAGACTTCATCAGTCACCTCAGAGCAGTCATGGTCTGGTTCCCCCTCTTCCGTGGGGAGAAAGCTTGCTGGATTTAATGCCAAGTCAGTTGCATCTGGCGCCCTGTATCGGGTTCAGACCATTCAAAGGCAAACAGTGGCTGGCTCTGGGGAGCTAAGCGGAGGCAGAAGGCATCCTTCAGATCTAGGCAAGTGAACCATCTGGCCGACCCTGGGATTTGGCCGAGGAGTGTGTATGGATTCGGGACCACTGGGTAAGAGAGTTGGTCACCTGTTGATGGCCCGCAGGTCTTGAACTGGTCGGTATCCCCCTCCTGGCTTCTTGACTGGCAGGAGTGCGGTATTCCAGGCCGACTGGCACTCGACTAGAATACCTGCTTCTTTGAGTTTGGTCAGATGTTCTTGGATGCCGATCTTAGCTGCTTCTGGAAGGGGGTATTGCCTTTGCCTCTGAGGTTGGGCTCCTAAGATCAGTTCAACAGTGATAGGGACCCAATTCCGGGTTAGTCCAGGTGGGTTGTTTTTAGCCCATACTGAAGGGAAGGCGAGTCTGACTCCGGCGGGCTGCTCAGTTGGGCCTGGGCACAGAATAGCCTCCATTTTCTTCCCTCGGCGTGGTAATTGCTAGTATTAGAGACCCCGTCTCCTCTTGCCTTGGGTTCAGTTGGAGGCTAGTGTGTCCAGTGGGCTCAAAGGTTATCTGAACCCTAAGCTTGGAGAGTACGTCTCGGCCCAGGAGGGGGATGGAGCAATCAGGCAGATAAAGGAATTCATGTCGGACCTTGTGGCCCCCGAGTTCGCACTGGCGAGCCTGGAAAATGGGTTGCTGTATCGCCCATGTCCCAGTGGCCGCAAGGATGTTTGCAGTCCTTTTGCTGAAAGGGGCCACTGGGGAGGTGACAACAGAGTGCTCGGCCCCAGTATCAACCATAAGAGTCACTGGTTGGCCCCCCACCTTCCTTCTGACTGTGGGTTCATGGGGGCCAAGGAGGAAAGAGCCTGGTCCCCCTCAGTCTGAGTCCATTCCTGCAAGGCCTATGAGGTCCTCCTCTCGGGGTTTTTCCTTATAGCGGCTCGGCTTTTGAGCCTTTCCCCAGTTGGGACATTCATTTTTCCAATGTCCTTTTTCTTTACAGTAGGCACATTGATCCCCTGCCAAGGGGGTTCTGGGCTTCCCCCCTTTCGGTGGTTGGGATCTCCCCATCTTTGTGTTGTCCTTTTCTTTCAGGATGGCAGCGAGGAGGCTGATTTTCTTTTTCATCTTTTTGTCGGCTTCCCGTTTGGCTGCAACCTCCCTGTTCGTGTAGACCTTATTGACAATCTCTGTTAGTTGGGTGATGTTCATCCCGGCAAAACCCTCTAGTTTCTGAAGCTTTTTCTGATGTCTGGGGTTGCCTGAGCCACGAAGGAGGTGTTTACCATCTGTTGGCTTTCCTGTGCCTCGGGGTCAAATGGAGTGTATATCCTGTAGGCTTCACATAGTCTTTAGTAGTAGTCCCCGGGGGACTCCCCTGGTTGTTGAGTGACCGAGGACACCTTAGTCATGTTCATGGGTTTCTTAGCTCCTACCCAGATTCCCTGGAGGAGGGCCTCCTTGTACCAGTGGATGTGGGCCTGTCCCTCGGTTGTGGTGAAGTCCCATGCTGGGCGCTCTTCGGGTGCGGCCGTATTAGCCCAGGCAGCAGGGTCAATGACTCCCGCTGGTGCGTGCTCTTCCAGGTACAGCCGTGCACCTTTCTTTATTCTGCTCCTTTCCTCTGTGTTAAACAGGGTGCGGAGTAACCGTTGGCAGTCTTCCCAGGTTGGCCGATAAGTCTGGAAGAGGGATTCTATGAGGTCTACCATGGCCTGTGGTCTCTCAGAGTAGGATGGGGTGTTATGTTTCCAGTTGAGGAGGTCGGTGGTGGAGAAGGACTGATAATACATCATGGAACGGCCAGGTTGGACCATCCCATCTTCATCGCGCCTCTCGGGTTCCCGCGTCTCTCATACCGGCATTTGGAGGGCGCTTGCATCCAGCCTGGGGTGCGGCCTGGCTGCTGGTCCTGGAGAAAGTGGATCCTTTGGGCCTGGGGGCGCCGGTGGAGCCTCTGGGCCTGGGGGCGTCGGTGAAACCGATGGCAGTGGAATGTCTGGACCTGAAGGGCCAGGTGTAGACGGTTTTGGGGGTACGTACGGTGGGGGCAGGGTCGGTTCGTCTTCGGGATCTCCGGCTAGGATTTGTGGAGACTGGGGCTTTTGCTGATTTTCTTTAGGTCACTTAGATGAGGTGATTAGGACCCTGGCCTGTCCCTGCCTATTGCGAGCAAATCACACCCAGGGGGGAAGGGTCTGAGCAGTTCCTAGCCAGGAGTCAATGTACGGAAACTGGTCAGGGTGTCTTGGTTCTCCTGTTACGACTCACCATACTCAACAAATCGTTGGGACATCCGATATCCCTTCTGAAGGCCACCCAACATCAGAGTTGGGCCATTCCAATTCACATAGGGCTCTCAACTTGCCAGGGTTCATCCCTGACTCCAGAGTCTCCCAAAAACCCCTTCTTGAAATTTTTGATCATGGTCTCTAGAACCTTAGGTTTACTCTGCCCTGACCCCATGGTGATGTCCCCGTGTGCGGTGGCGCAGAGACAGACAAAGGGGGGGGGGCCTCCTGAGGTGAGGAGACTAATCAGATGCCCGTCTGGCCGTGTCCCGAAGGAGCTTAGGTGAGGCTTAGCCGTAGCCGTCTCAGCGTTGTGACTTACGATCGGAATCTCTTCCAATGCCGCCATAGACCGTATGCCGTTCACCATGGAATCGCAGACGGGCCCACTCAGACTCTGGGGGCTTCGCATGCAGGTTTCTGGGGACCCTAAGGGTGCCCGCCCGTGGAGTCACAGGATCAGTCCGCTTGAGCAAGCCAGGTCGGACTGCACATTCACTCACACATTCACACTCCAGAAGCTATTACATTCCCTCCCTGGGAATCCCTACCTGTGAGACCTCTAAGAGGTCTCTGGGAGGTGATCAGGCTCCCCTTCCACCCCGACGGGTGGGCCTGTCTGGGTCCTGGAGCCCCAGGCCTTACCGGAATCCGACGTCGGGAGCAGGTCCTCACCTGCCAAGTCTCCTCGAGTCTGGCGGGAACAGTGGAGTGGGGCTGGCCTGAGGTGACCGGGGTGGGAGACTGCCGAAAATTAGGCAGGGCACGCCTTCGTCGTTACGATCCCTTGTTCTGTCACTGCCCTGCCGTTGCCCCAAACTGGTGGCAACAATGGGCCGGTCAGGGAACCAAATGTTATGGAACCTGGACTGGATCACCCGATGGAAGAACCAAGCAGCACCCGGAGATCTTGGAGGATAGGAGGTTTATTTAACACCTGCGGGCTCAGAGAAGAGTGGTCTCCAAAGGTCTGAGCCCCGAGCACAAACAAAGGGGGCAATTTATACACTTCTACTTCCGCATACTTGGCACTTTTGGCACGTGCGCAGAGCGGGGTGGGGGGTGGGGGGGGTAGAAGGACCCAGATTGGTGCGCGCGGGAAGCAGAGCAGGGAGAAGAACCCGGAAGAGCCCCAGGGCAAGGACTGGGACTCCCTTGCTGGCTCGGTCAGCCATCTTAGGACACAGATTTTCCTTATCAGGGATAATATATCAGGGTTTTACAAGATGTTACCATTATGGGGAACTGGGGAAGTGTCACATGGGATCTCTGGATTATTGCTTTAATTGTATATCAGTCTATGATTATTTCAACATAAAACATTTAGTTACAAAATGCTCATTCCCATAACCCTAACTGGGATCCCAATGAACCCACTGCATTATGAATTTCCCTCAAAACCCTCCTGAAGGTAATTTCAGTGGGCCCATTGGAATACAAATATGTAAATACACATGAATAAAACATAAATAGAAAGATTTGCATTGTGGTTTTCCCGCCCTTACTTCCACTTGACTCACCAAACGAACGCCTCTGTTTTTGAGACATTCCAGATGCTGCTGGGAGATACTTATGAAACTCTTCTCTCCTATACACACACATCCTAGATGCAAAAGCAGCCCGTGGATCTCCGCTCTTGTTCCGGTCGGTACTCCTATTCATACGCGTTAGTGCAGGCCCGGCAAGCACGCTCTCAGGCCAGAGTCGGCGCTGTCTGCTTCGCTGGTAGAGCTTTCTGCACGTGCAGCCCACATTTGTCACACAGTGGTTGTACCTGCTTTAGCCACGATGGCAGAGTGGAGGATTGGCTGCAGAGACCCTCT
The DNA here is from genome assembly GCF_964656455.1 of Halichoerus grypus. Taxonomy (NCBI): domain Eukaryota; kingdom Metazoa; phylum Chordata; class Mammalia; order Carnivora; family Phocidae; genus Halichoerus; species Halichoerus grypus. The sequence goes on along the minus strand of NC_135717.1, from coordinate 177,710,798 downwards.
GGGACCACAAAGCAGAAAATCTTTACTACCCAGCCATTCTAGAGAAAGCATGCTGACCCTGCATTAGAACATCAGCTCATAGCAGCCCTCTGGGATGGGATTCTCTAGATTTCTTACTGTTCTGGAGAGATGAGATTTTAGCACTTTGTTTACCTCCTGGCAGGGCTCCGGGGAATGCAGGTGAGAGCTGGGCTCCCCCTGCCCGTGAGAAGCTCAATATCTAGTACAAACATCACCTACCTGGCTCTGCCCCCCTCCCCAGGGGCAGCAGTTCTGCTCTCCCAGCTTGAGACCTGGGTCTGAACCAGGGACTCAGAGGGGTCCAGGCACAGAAAGAAAGAAGGGGCAGAGGAGGGAAATAACACAAAACAGCACTTTCCACTCAAAGGTAGGATAGACCGAAATCAAGGAAATACAAAGCATAGTATCAGAAAATACAAAAAAATCATCATGTATATAATCAGATTAAGCTCAACTGTGAAGATGTAGATGCTATATGATTGGATGTTTTGAAAACTTTCCAAGAGGCATAAGGAAAATGAAACCACAAAAAACTGACAAAGGGATTGAAAAGATCTGCCTTGCAAAGTAGCAACGTTAGTATTAGATCCAAATTTGAGGTATATGTAACGAGGATGAGGAGGTGTACTCAGTAATGGTAAATGGTTTATAATACAAGGAGAGGAAAGCATTATAAACTCATATTTGCTTAATAAAATCTTCAAAATATACACAAAAACCTAAAAAAAGTATAAGAAATGGATATACCCACTATCACAAAAGGTGAGTTTAACACACACTAATTTTTTAGTTTAAACAAATAAGAGATAATCGTGCTTCTGTAGATTTGGATAACAAAATCAACACACTGTAGAAAACAGAGGCATGAGGGACCCTGTATCCAAAGCAATATACTTATATTTGTGTTACACATATATATTCAACACTCTTCTAGTACGTATCAGGCATTTATAAAATTAACACTAATAGACACTAGTGAAGTCCTAATATTTTAATAGGTGTAATTTTTCTGTGGGCAATAAATAAAATGTAAGTATAGGAAAACATAACTTTGGAAACTTAAAAATGTGCTTCTACACCAATGTGAGCGCAATGGGAAGCTGCAGGACTGACCAAGATGCGGCAAGGGTCTGTCCTATGAAAGTGTGCAGCACAGAGCTAAGACAATACCTAGAGGGGGATTTACAGCCTCACGTGGCTTTTTTAATGAAAATAAATAAATGCTCAACTCTGGGAGATAGCAAAATTAAAATAAATCTAAAGAAAGTAAAAGAAAATATTAGACACGAGCATAAATTGATACCTTACAACACCTTACGAAGAAAAAATAATCAGCTTCAACAAATGCAATGTTTTCAATTTAAGGAAAAAGAAAAAATCTTGTTAATGTGACTGATAAAAAAAGAAAAAATAACCTACATTAGTAGGAAAAAGTGAATATAACTTAAAAATAGAGATATTGAAAACTCAAAGAGAAGCCTGCAAGTGACTTTATTTATTTATTTGCAAGTGACTTTATTTATTTTTTATTTTTTTAAAAGATTTTATTTATTTGAGAGAGAATGAGATAGAGAGCATGAGAGGGGGCAGGGTCAGAGGGAGAAGCAGACTCCCCACTGAGCAGGGAGCCTGATGCGGGACTCGATCCCGGGACTCCAGGGTCGTGACCTGAGCCGAAGGCAGTCGCTTAACCAACTGAGCCACCCAGGCACCCCTGCAAGTGACTTTAGATCAATAAATAAATATGTTTGGTTCAGAATCAGAAAATCAGTGAAGATCAGAACAGAAAAATCATTAGCTTCTCCCATTATATGCAAGTCAAGGGTGTGACAAAATTCAACCCTCACACATGATAACTCTTAGCAAACTTGGCAGCTCAAAAAATATTATAAATATGGTATTTAGAGATAAGACTATGGAAGTATCTCCATTTATGTTAAGAACCTCATAAGACTGCTTGCTGCTTCTTTTTGAATTTGACATTGTCCTGGAGAGAGGGAGGTCCTGCTAAAGCAGTAAGACAAGAAAAGTTACATACAAGTTATAAGACTTGAAAAGAAAGCATTGAATTCACCATGTTTGCAGATAACAAATAATGGAAAATTCTGGGGAATTTACAGAAAATTACTGGGACTAAAAAATGAATCTAGAGAAAGTGCTGGACAATTCCTCCTTACCACTAGTAACCAATTAGAAACTGTCATAGAAAAAAAGAAACATATTTACAATATCCTCACCGAAGTAAGAAGAGCTGATGGTAGGTGATATCTGGTGGAGGAACACTGCAGAGGATGTATTCTTCAGAAGCAAACTCCTTGTTTCTGAACAATTTTCTCCACAATTTTTCAACCTTCTCAGGATCATAGTTATCTTGCACTTAAACTCCTCTTAAATACAAAGATACAACACAGGATAAGCTCTTTAGGGAAAAATAAGAGCTAAATGTCATAGTGCTTTGCAACACAAGCCCATGAAGGTCATACAAAATGCTGCCTTTTTGTGTCTCTCCCCTGGTGTATAAAACCGATATCACTTAAAATATTGACAATATCAATAAAGAACCCAAGCCCAGGAAAAAACCTAACAAAACATGTACATGATTTCTATGGAAACATAACACAATTTTTTTTTTAAATTTTTTTATTGTTATGTTAATCCCCATACATTACATCATTAGTTTTAGATAGAGTGTTCCATGATTCATTGTTTGTGCATAACACCCAGTGCTCCATGCAGAACGTGCCCTCCTCAATACCCATCACCAGGCTAACCCATCCTCCCAACCCCCTCCCCTCTAGAACCCTCAGTTTGTTTTTCAGAGTCCATCGTCTCTCATGGTTCTTCTCCCCCTCCGATTTCCCCCCCTTCATTCTTCCCCTCCTGCTACATTCTTCTTCTTCTTTTTTTCTTTCTTAACATCTATTGCATTATTTGTTTCAGAGGTACAGATCTGAGATTCAACAGTCTTGCACAATTCACAGCGTTTACCAGAACACATACCCTCCCCAGTGTCCATCACCCAGTCACCCCATCCCTCCCACCCCACCCCCCACTCCCCACTCCAGCAACCCTCAGTTTGTTTACTGAGATAAAGAATTCCTCATATCAGTGAGGTCATATGATACATGTCTTTCTCTGTTTGACTTATTTCGCTCAGCATAATACCCTCCAGTTCCATCCACATCGTTGCAAATGGCAAGATCTTATTCCTTTTGATGGCTGCATAATATTCCATTGTGTATATATACCACATCTTCTTTATCCATTCATCTGTTGATGGACATCTTGGCTCTTTCCACAGTTTGGCTATTGTGGACATTGCTGCTATAAACATCGGGGTGCACGTAGCCTTTCGGGTCCCTACTTTTGTATCTTTGGGGTAAATACCCAGTAGTGCAATTGCTGGATCATATGGTAGCTCTATTTTCAACTTTTTGAGGAACCTCCATACTGTTTTCCAGAGTGGCTGCACCAGCTTGCATTCCCACCAACAGTGTAGGAGAGTTCCCCTTTCTCCGCATCCCCGCCAACATCTGTCATTTCCTGACTTGTTAATTTTAGCAATTTATGGCAGACATAAAAGAAGACCCCAAGAAATGGAGAGAGAAATGTTGTTTGCAGATTAGAAATCTCAGTTTGTAAAGCTGTAAAATTGAAACATGATTCCAACCCTGCTTCCTGTGGGACTTGATGATTTTATTCTGAAGTCCATGTGATAAAACGAGGAAGTAGGAGTAGACAGGACCCTTTTAAAGAAGGTGAGACAGGAATTCACCTACCAGCCGTATCCCACCATAGAGAATCAGTAGCTGAGACAACACATGTGGGGATGGAATGTGGGAGATGGGCAAGAGCAGGCTGTCCTCAGTCTGTCATGCTGTCTTTCTTTAAAAAGAGAGATTTGAGGCAAAAATGGCAAAATGTTAATGTCTGTTGAATCTTGATGCAAGTAAAGGAGTGCTCTTTCTGGATCTTTGAACTGTTTCACTATTTAAGTGATGTTTTTAGGGAGAGACCTTTGGTCCTCCAGGGCTGATGACCTCTCCATCCTTACTCGTCAGCCTCCACTCGGAACCCAGTCTGCATCCCAGCCTCGCGTGTCCTGCTCAGTGTCACTTTATGGCACCTGCTTTTTCCAACCTGTTGGCTCTGGGAGCTGCTTGCTTCCATCACGGCCCCGATCTGCATGATGCCAACCCTGCACTCAGCCACTCAGACCTCAGCGCTTCCTTTTGCTCCAACGGGGGCACCTCTGGTTGACCTCCCCCCCCGCCGCGGGGCTCCCCTTCAGGAGGAGACAGCGCATGAGCAAGCTGGCTGCCCGGGTGCTCACGAAGAAATGAAGGCCTTGTGCCCAGCCTTTCAAAATGTAAGACAAGAAAATAAACATACGGGTTATAAGCCTTGAAAAGAAAGCGTTGAATTCACCATGTTTGCAGATAATGGATAATAGAAAATTCTGGGGAGGGGCGCCTGGGTGGCTCAGTCACGCTGACCTCAGCGTTGTGAGACTGACCCCACTCAGCACAGACTTTGCTTGTCCCTCTCCTGCTTCTCCTCCCCCCGCTCTCTCTCTCTCTCTCTCCCCTCCCTCAAATAAATAAATAAAATCTTTAAAAAAAAAAGAAAATTCTGGGGAATCCTGCTGTACTACGTTGTATGTTGCTAAAATCTCCGTGGCAATATTGATATTTCCACACGCTGTCCAGAACCCCGCGTTACTGTCTGGAAGACGTGTTCCTTACCCTCCCCCTTGAGACTTGCAACAAAGATGGGGTTTTGTGATGGTGTCGATGAACAGAAAGCAGCAGAGACGAGGCCGGGTGGTTTCTGAGGCCAGGTGACGAAAGGCAGTACCATCTCTCTCGGGTGGCGTGGACTGACGTAGGACCCAGGGCCACGGGGCGAGGATGCCAAGCTGGGGTGCAGCCATGCCCAGCACCTGCTTCCAGACCAGGGCACGAGCCAGCCCTCAGGGGAACCCCGTGAGTGGAGACAGGATGTCCACGGAGCCCAGACCCCGGAGTCAGCAGCAAAATAAATTGCAGTCATAACCCAGTGGTTATGAAGGCAGGTTTGACTCCATTAATGGCCCCAGAAAGGGGGTGCCGGCGTCGTCCCCCGAGCACATGGCCACGTCTCTGTGTCCAAGGGCAGACAGACGCTGAGCTGACCCTCAGAACAATGACCCACAGGGCCTGAAGCTCTGGATCCCGGAAGCCGGACGGCCCCCGGGGCGCCGCAGTTGAGGGCCAGCCCAGCAGACACTCAGGTCAGAAGGCTCGCAGGTGAGCACGCAGATGGGGACCCCCCCTCGCTCCGCAGGAGCCTGCCAGCCAGGACCCCTGGGGCAGCACATCCACCAGGTTCCCCATTATTAGCTTCTTAATAACACGTGAACAGCAATATACATAAGCCCAGAAGGAAGAAACACAGGAGCGCTTCCAGAAGCCCGTGGTGCTCTCTTACCGCTTGGGAACGGCTTCGCTGATAAAGCACGGGCGAAGCCCCTGAGGCCGTGGGTGAGGTCCCCAGCCCTGCAGCGTCCAGGGGAAGAGCCTTCCGCGCGTGAAGGCAGGTGCCCAGGCCCCGAGGTTAGGGTTAGCACGTTCCAGGAAGGCGGGAGCTCTGCGTCGGCGAGACGGCAGAGATGAGGCCCGGGGGGCCGGCGGGGAGTGGGCTTGCTCGGTCCTTGAGACGGTGACTGAGAAGCCGCTGGAGCGACACGCCTTGCCTCATCCTGTCAGGCCCGCAGGGTGCTCTGCTGTTTCAGGATTTGTTCTGGGACTCGGCTTGATTAGGTGCCGTGAGGCCGCGGACAGCCTTGACGGGAGACTTCAGTTCTCACCGTCCCGAGAGGAGGGCCGCCCAGCCACGTGGGTCCACTCGGGTCCACTCGGGGCCACTTGGGGCCACACGGGGCCACGCGGGCAAGCAGCAGGGCCGCTCACAGGCAGATGGGGCGAGGAGAGAGCAGCCCACACTGTGCTGTGTTCTCTGCAGGAAGGAGTGGGCCAGGCATGCCTGGCAGCTTTCATCAAGTTTAGGACTGGATCGTTTCAATGATGCTGGTGGGCTCCAGGCTCTGGGGTCCCGTGCTGGCCCCAGGGTGACTTAGGGCAAGAGAATATTGGGTTAGTGTGTGAGTCAGAAAAGGAGGTGGCTGGGCTCATGGGCTCGGGATCCGTCCTCGGTTTGCAGGGAGTCATTCACTGTCCCTGGGAATTAGGGAGACCTGCGAGGGACAGGTCCTTCGCAGCTGGCATGGTCCCGAGACGCCATGTCACAACCCCAGAGAAACACACTAGCACATCTGTTGAGACTGGGGGCTCAGTCTAGGGGGAGAGAAGGAGAGCCAGGAGTGGAGGGGTGAGGGGTCGGGGGTCGGAGGTCGGAGCCGGTGCAGGGAAGGCGGTGCCGTCTCCACTCGAGTGGAGCCGTGGAGGACAGAGGGCGGAGGCGTGAGACGGTCTCCGTCCCGGCTGCTGCGTGGGGTGGACGGACCAGGAGGGGCGGCTCAGCACGCCCTGGACTGAGCTCAGAGGAGGTTGCTCCCCGCGTGGGCTGACTCCCGAACGGTGCAGCCCCGCCCTGACCCGCGAGCGCCCTGAGCCGCACTCACCTCGCCCCGCGTCCCCTCGCTGCCTTCCTTGCTTTCTAGTTTATAGCTTGACTGATGTGGCTTCTTCGAGATTTCGACAGAACTCGACCCTGGGGAAGCAAGGACCAGGTGCGCCCCCATCAAGCTGGACCGCGCAGCAAGGTAGCGGTCCCTGACGACGCGCGTCTGCTTGAGCTCCTACGAGACAGAGTGCGTCCCCTGCCCCTCGTCCCCCCACGTCCCTGTGCCTCCCTTGAAGCCCCTGCTCCAGCCGCGACGTTGGAGACGGTCTGTGGACGTCAGCCCGCCATCTTCCCAGGTTGCCGGCTTCCTAAACCAACCTTTCCTTTCCGATGCAAACTCTGCTCTGGAGCATTGGCTTTTGATCAGCGAGCAGCTGGGCGAGGGTTTCGGCAACATTTCTATGTGACTCCCAAGCTCTGTGTGAGAGCCTCATTCTCATTGATCCCGGGGTTCGGGGCGCAGAATGTGCCCTTCCGTCGCAGCTAGAGCTGTTCCAGGGCATCACGACCGAATCGCTGTTTATGGTGATTCCTTTGAGCCAGCTGGTTAACAAGCCAAGCAAGTCTCAGCAATGGGATCACGGGGACAAGATTGCATTTGGGAATTCCTCTGAAGACGGAGGGTCCCTAACACATGGGCCCTCCCGGAGCTCTCGGGAGGTGGGCTCTTTGACTCTGCGCTTGGCAATCCCGTGCTGATTAGCCGAACGAACCCCGCGCCCAGGGTTGAACTCACCGGTACGGGCGCACGATCCCTAAACAGATTATGCTCACCTGGGGGGGGGGGGCGGAATGAAGTGGACAGCTGTGATAAATCAGATGCTGCATTTGGGCAAAGCACCTTAACACACTCGGAAAATTCAGTTCTGCCTGGTGGTACCTGCTGCTTCCCGATAGGCCTCAGCACAAGGATGCCGAGCCTGACCCCTGCCGACCTCCAGGAGTGACCCTGTTCCCCTGTCGCTGGAGGGGAAGGCCAGGGGGCTGAGCACCACGGCCCCAAGCCTCATGGACTCAGGACTCCGCACTGATCACCCCGTTGGAGAGGGAGGGGCTGCCTCCCAGGGCTGTGGGGACGCTGAACGCATGACCTCCGAGGGTGAACCCCTGACAGCAGGTAAATGCGGTCAGTGGCGGGTATTAGTCCTGTGTGCCCGTGGCCTGGGGAAACAGGAGGGTGCTGCACACCCACAGGGCCACACGGGGCTGCACCGGGGAGCAGAGTGGACAGCTGGGGCGGGAGGCGGCCGGCTCCGCAGTAACCTGACGGTGAAGTGCTCTAGTCCCCACGGGAGGACGCGGCTGGCTTGTTCCCAGGGCTCCCGGGAAACGAAGCCCACTCCTCAGGGCCAAGCGGGACGCCTGGTCCCTTGGCTCCGGGACCTTCCACGGAGCAGAGCAGGCCACGGACTGGCGGTTGGCCACTGTGTCTCCTGGTGTCACCAGACGTAGAGGAAACATCTAATATTGGGCCTTGATTGTGGGCTTTTCACCACAATCCCCGAGCACAGGCCTGAGTCTCCGTCGGGGACAGTCCCAGTGGCACGTCCCAAAGCCACCCTCCGGGAGGCTCTTGAGCACGTGGCCAGAACAGTCAAGGAGTGGGGAGTGGGCCTCGTGGGACGTCTTCTTTCTCACCCCTCAGGAGCCCACGGTGAGGGGCTGTGGCCCCGAGGGGAGCAGGCCTCCCAGGGTCACTCGGTGAGGGCTGCGCCCACTCCTCCGCCCAGAACCTCCCGTCCGCGGCAGGCAGCAGCAGCGGAGCGGACTCGGGGGGCAGACAGACGCCACGTGAGCCGCTCGCGTCTCCTCTTGTGTTTGTTACCAGTACTCAGTCGGGTCGGTGCCCTGCCTTCCCTGTCCCTGTCTGAGAAATGGGCCTGCGACGCCCGGCGGACACGCTAGGCATGGAACGGCCGGGAGGTGGCGGAGGGAAGACAGTCTGTCTGCTCCTCCCCCTCCCCCTCCCGTGGCCCGGCTCCTTCTGTGCCCCAAGGACGGAGGGCTGGCTCGGCGCTGCCCACGCAAAATCCAACCACGGCGCGTCCTGGAAATTAGAGTCAGACCTCAGTGGAATCGTCCAAATGTAAGAAGCGTCCCTACCAGGAGGAGACATGGACGTCCCTGCCTCGACGTCCCAGGACGCCAGCCTTTTCCATAAAGCCCAACCTGACAAATGATCCTCTGAGGACGGGTGGTGATTATCCCAACAAGAACCATAAAACCAGGGTTCCAGAGGGAAGGCAGGACGTGTGCAAAACGAGCATAGAGGACGAGAGCAGTCAGAGAAGTCGTGGCACCCGTGTTCCGAGCACGCGAGCCCAAGCACGGGCACGGTGCCTGGTGGCCTCCGAGAGCCCGGGCGAAACCCCTGGCGTGTGCCCCCACCCTCGCTCGCCTGGCCTCTGGGAGCGTAAATGCAGTGCAGGAAGCTAAGGGCTCTGCTTCTGCCCAAAACACTTAGGAAGAAGCCATGGGTCCAGCGGGCTTGGGATTCAGCACCACCTGCTCTTTGCCCCGAGGATTTAGGACCAGGTGTGGGGTGTGGGTGAGCGGCCACTGCTGACAGGAGCCCTCCCCGGAGCACATCTGTGCAGGGAGGCAGCCCCACTGCTGGCCCGAGAGGCTGTCGCAGGCCCCGGGGGCTGGGGGGGACCTCATGCGTGTCCTGTCTGTTTCCCCAGTGCCCCCGGGGCCAGGTACCAGGCTGGGGGCTGCACGGAGCTCACGCCCTCACAGCCGAGTGCACCCATTTGAGGGGATCAGCTTGGTGTCTTTTGCCAAGTGTTCACACCCATGCCCTGTCACCCTGAAAGACAGCGCCCCTCCCGTGGCCCGAGCAGCCATGGACAGTAGGCTCCCCCTGGGCTGCTGAGAGGGATTCCATTGCTCGGAGCCTGCCTTTTGCCCATCCCCAGTCTGTGTGTGGACACTGGGGACCTTGCAGATTGTTCCTATTTCGAATAAAGTCACTGTGAGCGCTTCTGACCCAGTCCCTTCCTGTGGACACGTGGTCCTGCTGCTCTCGTGTGGGCACCTGGCCGTGGGGCGGCTGGGTCCTACGGTCCGCGAGCGTTTCACTTCATGAGAAACCACCAGGCCATTTTGCAAAGCGCTTGCACCGTCTTCCCTCCCTCCAGCATGGCGGAGAATTCCCATTGCTCCACGTTCTTGCCAACGGCCGGCCTGGCCGGACCTTTTTGTTTTTGTCGTTCGAGTTGGTGCATGACGTTTTCCTCCTGTGGTTTTCATCGGCAATCCCCCAGCGACCAGAGAGGGTCAGCATCTCTCCACGGGCTTGCCGGCCAGTTGCATATCTTCTGTGACTTAATGCGTATTTTTGAAAGCTGTATATTTCATGAAACTGAAAGGTGACTTTATCAGTTTCCTGCAGACACAAAGCACCAGGGGCCGGGTGACGAGGCCTCAGACTTTCACTGTCTCCCGGTCCCTGCCCGAGGCTGGCGGTCCAGGGTCGGGGTGAGGGACCGCCAGCTTCTCTGTGTGTCCTCGCTTGGTCTCCCTGTGGGAGTATGTTTGTGTCTTAATCTCCTCTTCTTAAAAGGACACCAGTAATATCAGAGTAGGGCCCACCCATAGGACCTCAATTTACCTTATTTTACCTTAGTGACTTTTTTTAAAGGCTTTATGTCCTTTAAATGTTGGAGATGCTGGCGGTTAGGGCCTCGACATATGAATCTGGAGACACAGTTGAACCCACAGCAACAATCGAGCCCAAAGTCCTGCGGTATGGGTGCGGCTGGTCGGTGTGCCGCGGGTGCCGGGGGTCCTGGGTCCCTGTGTGCGAGTGTTTCTCCCCGTCAGCTCCCTCCTGTGAAGGTGAGCAGTTCAGGACTAAGGAGTGATAGCACCATCTGGGAAACCCGATTTTGGATGGAAGTGAGGTTTTTGGCGGCTGTAATAATTCATTTCTGCCCAGGTGATTGGATCAGCTCTGAGGATAATCTGATCTGGGGAAGACATTTGTCAGCGGCTGCTCGGCCTTCCAGAGTAATCGCGGGGCCCTATCGCGTCCCCTCCCTGGGGAGTGTGGACTGGTGGGGGCTCGGTGCCTGGCACCGTCACCTGGGCCCCGAGGGCCAGAGAGATGTGATGCTGCCCCTGCCTCCTCGGGCCCGTGGGCCAGAGCCCTGCTCCCCTGCCTGCAAAAGGCCCTGGCCCTGACCTGTTGTAAAGCAGAGACCCAGACTTGATTTTAAATAATGCAATTAAAAATGCCACCTCTGAAACACGGTAATTGTAATCTGTCTCAGCTCTAAGTGTAATTATATTAAACTCCGATTTTTCCTCAAATATGCATTCTAATTCAATTTTCCTTTTTTTCCTCTTCTTAACTAAATTTATTATCATTCCCTCAGTTAAATTATGCTTATTTAATCTTTGATGAGACCTTTCACTGGCAGTCAGCTGTTTTAAATTAATGCCCCCAGCCTTGGGGATCCTGGGGCTCAGCGCCGGTTCTGGAGGCTCTGGGGGAGCTGGGCGAGCAAGCCGCCGAGGCCCCCGGCCCCGCCCTGGAGGGGCAACCGTGCGTGAACCCGGGGACACCCCGCCATCCATGTACCCCAGCAGGACGGCCCCAGAGCATGCGATCCCCCGCCGCTGGGAACGCCCGACCTCAGCGAGCGCGGCGGCCTCGTGCTTCTCACGGGCAGAACTTCCTCAGAGGGAAAACTAATTGCTGCAGAAAGTTAGCGTTGACCTCAGTGATTCTCATTATAATATTACTTAATTAAGTATAAATCCCGCAGGTTTATAGCTTTCACACAACCATTAAACCAAACTGATGCATGAATTAAATACAAAAATAATCAACAAAACAAAATGAGCCAAATGCAAGCCCTTAGTTGGGAGACAGGCAACGTCTGAATGCCACTGAGGGGTCCCCAAGGTGGGGCGCGGTCCCACCCGCCCCGGGGGGTTTCAGCTCCCCCTGTCCTAGGTGTGACTGGGGGTTGGGCGCACTCCACCTCCTGGGTCCTTTACCGGGAACGTTGGTGCTCGGGGCAGGTGGGCTGGGGTGTCCCCATGTAACCACGGCACAGTGGAGGGAGGCATGCAGACATGTCCAGAGGATGGAGGACAATTTAAAACAGAAATGTGGGGGGCCCTCTGAGCCCCTGAGCTCCTGCTGCACTGTAAGGGTTGCTGCTGGAAGGAGGCGCCCCGATGAGCTGGTGGCCGTTCCTGCTGCCTCCAGTGGGACACGGGTGACCCCAAATCCTGTCTGCTCCCTCCCCCGTGGCCCCTGGCCCCCAGCCTCATGCTGCAGCTCCACCTGCCCTGGTCTCAGGCTCACTGGCACAGCGGCACGACTCAGGGGGCCTCGCACGCCGGGTGACCTCCCAAGCAATCCCGTGGGGGTGGTGACTCAAGAGAGACCCCGATGATCCCATGGAGCCTCAGTTTCCTTGACCATAAAGCCGGGCCTCCTTAGCATGGCCAGTCAGCCTAATATCTGCACAGCAGGTCCTGCATATGTTCATTTATTCATTCATTCATAAACTCACTCCAGGGCACCAAATAACCTGAACATTATTTTCAAACTATTTACCATACCAATAGCGCTAATACAGATTTTATTATTTTAGAATCCAAGATGAGCTGTGTGACCGATGAGCTAGAGCCCCTTCTGACTTGCAACACTCTGTCTGTGGACGGCAAAGGGGCAGCGTGGGCCGGAGAGTCTGGGCTCCTGCCCCACCATCCAGCCCTGAGATCCAGGCTGGCGGCTCCTGTGTCCCCCCCACCTGCTTTCTATAGGCTGGAAGGCACTCACGTTCTCACAACACCGAGGCAGAAATGGCCAACGTGCAGTTTAAGTCTTAATATCGGCACCATTGCAAAATTTGCATGTGGGTATCATCTTTAACTGCAAAAACGTACCAATCAGCACGTAATTTTTTCAAATAATTAAAAGTGCTTTGTGAGTTGTGACATTCCAATACACACAGCGAAAGCTGATTATTTACATGTTGAGTCTAATTGTTCTGTGATGCACATTCAATAGGCGGCCAGACATTTCTCAGACGAATGAGAATTTTCCATACAATCAATCCATGGTGTAAGAGCTCACGTAGCAAACATGCTGTTACGATGTCACCGTGTGCGTGTACGAGACACATGCTGGGGGAACTGATCCCGGCTGCAGACAGGTGTAAACTCGGGCCTGCCAGGAGGGCCGTGTGGCGTGGGCGCCCCGAGCCAGGACAGGACGACTCGGGAAAGGCTGCGGATCTGAAGCCCCATCTGTGGGAAGAAGGAGGTGAGAATGTCTTGACCCCCCCCTCTGCAGAAGCGGATGTTACAGTGTCACGGCTGGGGCCCCGTGCACACGGATAACGTGGGCCCCTTGTTCAAGTATCGCGCAGCATTCAGGACAGCGGCAGCAGGGCGTCAACCCCAGCTTGGGGCCCTTCTGAGCACAGGGCTCTGCACACCACACACCGTCAGTCTGCCCGTGAGGGTGGCAAAGCTCAGCAGGCATCCCCGAGCTGTGGAGAACCCACCCGAGAGCACCGCACACTCTCTCATTTTACCCAGGCCTGACTGGCTGGGCTGCAGTTTGTTGCACAAATCTGCAAAAGTGTGCGTGTGTGTATGCTTCTGTGCACGCATGTATCTGTATGTGAATGTGTGTATGCACTCGTGTGCATGCACGCATGGGTGTACACGTGTGTGCATGTGTCTCTGTGTGAGTGTGTGTGCGTGCACATGTGTGCGTGCATGTATGTAAATGTGTGTGCACGTGTGTGCATGTGTCTCTGTGTGAGTGTGTGTGCGTGCACATGTGTGCATGCATGCATGTAAATGTGTGTGCACGTGTGTGCATATGTCTCTGTGTGAATGTGTGTGTGCACATGCATGCATGCATGCGTGTAAATGTGTGTGCACGTGTGTGCATGTGTCTCTGAGTGTGTGTGCGTGCACATGCATGTAAATGTGTGCATGTGTCTGAGTGTGTGCATTCACACGTGTGCATGCATGTATGTAAATGTGTGTGCACGTGTGTGCATGTGTCTCTGTGTGAATGTGCGTGCGTGCACATGCGTGTGTGCATGTATTTAAATGTGTGTGCACGTGTGTGCATGTGGGCCTGTGTGAACATGTGGGCATGTGCATGTATGTAAATGTGCACAAATGCATGTGCATGCATGTGTCTCTGTGTGAATGTGTGTACGTGCACATGCGTGCGTGCATGTATGTAAGTGTGTGCACGTGTGTGCACGTGTCTCTGTGTGAACATATGGGCATGTGCATGTATGTAAATGCGTGTGCATGCATGTGTCTCTGTGTGAATGTGTGTGCTATACTCGTGTGCATGCGTCTATGTGTGAATGTGTGCATCTATGTAAATGTGCATGCACGTATGTATGCATGTGTCTCTGTGTGAATGTGTGTGTGTGCACATGTGTGTATTCAGTCTGTGCCCCACCAGATCTCATCTGGAATCCCCACCCCTCCCAGCCTGGCCCAGGCCTCCATGGATGGGGAAGGGGAAGTTGGGGGTCCTGGTTCCCAGGTTTGCATCCCCGTGGTTCCCCCCCACCCACTGGAAAGCTGAGCCTGACCCTGCAGGCTGGCTTTGGGGGAGCTGTCAGCAGCCCTGGACCCAGGACTGGGGAGGCCCCTAAGCCCGAGCGCCCGTGCTATGCTCCAGGCTCCTGGACCCCGGGCTGTGCCCTCCATGCTGTGTCCTGTCCCTTCTGGAGGACAACTTTCCCAGGAGCACCGCCCAGCGTGCTGGGGGAGCCACGCTGGGCCCCAGGGGATGCCCGGACGGACAGTAATTCATCATGGGTCCCCCCACCCCCGCTGCCCCACACCCCATGTCCTTCTCGGCTCACTCGGCCTTCCCTTCCATCAGTCGAGCTCATTCGAAAAAACGTTTTTATAAATATTTCTCATCTCCCTAGTCCCCGTGGATCTCACAGGGACTGATGTCACTCTTCAGAGTCTGACAGTGAAGGGGAGCGGATTCGGGAACCACCCCTGCCCACCGCAGGGGGAGGGGGACACTTGACCTGGACGGGCCATCGGCATATCCTGTGTGGCCCCTCTCAGCATGGCCTGTGGAGGTCTCCCACGTGTGCTCTGAGGGCACATTGGGCAAAGTCAGGGGGCAGGAAAGGGACGTGGGCATCCTGGCCCTGGCCTGGCCCACAGCTTGGGACCCTCGTCTGAGCTGGGCTTCCTGGCCCACCACCTACAAACCCCATGTCCTGTCTTGAGTTGGTGACCTCGGTGGTCTCCTTTGCTCCCCCGGGGCCCAGGACTCCACCTGTGGGGGGGTTGGGGGCGGGGGGCCCCACGTTTTCCAGCCCAGCAGCCAAAGGCTCCAAAACCTCACAGGAGCCTCCTCCTCCTCAGACAATCCCTTTAAAACAGTAATAACTGTCCTGTAATCAAAATGAAATATGCCCACATCTAATTTATTGAAGTTTCCCCCAAACTTAGACATCAAATGTTTTATTAATATTTTCTATCATCCTTGTAAGTTAAACCAGCCATGGAAATTACCGTCAACAGAAGAAAAAGAGGTAGAAAGTGCGTTCATCAGTGGGAGTGGCCGCGCAGCCTGGGGGGGGGGTCACGTAATCAGAACTGACTGAGGTGAGCCCTGCGCGCCTTCTCAGATGCAAACACCGAAATGCTTTATTGATGCCGATCGGCGCTGGGAAGCTGATTCACGGGACTTACAGCCACAGGCCCAGAGCTGCTGCTGGGCTGGGCATCAGTCCCGAGAGCAGGGGCAGGATCACCCTGCAGGCGGTCTCGGCCCCCTGTCCCAGCAGGACAGACGGACAGACGGAGGAGCCCGGCCGAGGCCACCAGCAGGGCCTCTCCCACAACCCGGGGCAGACCCCTGACCTGTCCCTGCCTGAGCCAGGGCGGAGCTCAGCACGCAGCCTGCCCTCTCCCCTCCCCCCTCCTCCCCTTCCCTCTTCACTCCTCTCCCCTTCCCTCCTCCTTCCTCCCCCTACCCGTTCCTTCCTCCTCCTCCCCCCTCCTCCCTTCAGTGACCGTCCACTCCAGGAGCCCTCGGACCCGCGGGGCCAGCAAGCTGATGGAACGTCTGGACATGCGGATGTTCCTGGGGCCTGGGGACAGCGAGAGACCCGGAGAAGCTCTTCAGACAGGAAATGAGCCTGCAGGGATGGAGGAGGCCGCAGGCTGGGGCCTGGGCCTTGGGCCTTGCAGGCAGAATTCGAGGTGCGGGCCGTGGTCCTGTCAGGGGGCCAGAGGCTAAGCGTGTGCAGGGGCTGCATGCACATGTGATCGAATTGCACAGAATGTGCACACGGATGCACACACAGGATCTGGGCATGTAGATCGTATTGAGGCCAGCGTCCTGGCTGTGTCCTGTCCTTGTCCAGGCTGTGGTGTTTGTGGGAACCCGGGGAGGGCCCTGGACCCTGCTGTTCCCCGCACCTGCACGCACACGCATCTAAAGTTACAGCGGTTAAACAACCCCATTAAAGATGCTGAAAACACGCCTCCAGCTTGTCTCTGGAAGGGCCCGGAATGACTCAGACCCCACGACACACAGCGCAAGATCGGGGGGCCGCGAGCACTAGAGCCTCGTGCTCCCACTGTGTGCGCGACAGACGCCTCGCTTAGCGCTCTCACCCGGGGCCACCAGGTTCAGCAAGTATGCATGGAGGGGGCCGGTAAATACGGATTTCAGAGAAACAACAGACTCATGTCTAGTGCACTGCGCCCATTTGATAATTGCAGTGTTTGGGACACTGTTGTTGTGAAGAAAGGTGCTGCTTATCCGAAACTCAGACTTGACTGGGTAGGCACCTGGCATCTGAGTTGGTAAAGTCCTTCTCCGGCCAAATGGCAAGAAAGAAGTCGTGTTTCATGGGGCGTGTGCTCTCGTTGGGGATCCGGACGACAGCAGATGAGGGAACAAATGAAGGCAAGTTTGCAAACAGGGCAGTTCTGTGCCGAGGACTTTACCTTGTGCGACATGGGGGCAAGAGAGTCTATGAGTGTGTCCGTGTGTGTGTGTGGTTGGTGTGTGTGCATGCGTGTGCATGCACGGCAGGCGTTTCCTGGCTGTGGTTGGTGTGTGTGCATGCGTGTGCATGCACGGCAGGCATTTCCTGGCTGGGCACCCCCACAGGGCAGACACTGCACTCTGTTCGGGGTCACTTGCAGCTCCTGAGCTGCCACAGCACAGACACTGTTGGTGAGCCGGGCTCTGCAGGGCTGGAGGTGTGGGCCGTGGTCGTAGGAGATGGGGGCAGCCGAGGGGGCAGGACGGGGGTGCCGCTGACCAGCAGGGGACGGCCGAGGGGGCAGGACGGGGGCGCCGCTGACCAGCAGGGGACGGCCGAGGGGGCAGGACGGGGCGCCACTGACCAGCAGGGGACGGCCGAGGGGGCAGGACGGGGGCGCCGCTGACCAGCAGGGGACGGCCGAGGGGGCAGGACGGGGGCGCCGCTGACCAGCAGGTGTCCGGGCTCCGGCCGCCCAGCCCTTGGCCCCCGTCCTCATGCTGCGGCTCTCTGGGAGGGAGTGTGCCGGCGTCAGGGGCCTTGGCAGCCCTTAATAAAGTCGTCAGCCGCTCGTGTCTGGATTCATTCTAGGGACATGATGCGGGGTTCGGAGGGAGACTTCCAGCAGCCCATCCATCCAGAGAGTGCGTCCTACCCTGCAGGGCACACAGAGAATTGTACCACTGGGAACAGAACAGCGAGGAGCCCGTGTGGCGTCCTGCTCCGTGGCCCCCGCTGGACACATGGGCACAGCGGGACGCACCAACGCGGCGATGTTTGAGGGAGGGGATGGAGAAGGCGGGCTTGCCAGACGGGTAATTCCGTACACGAAGGTGACATCGGCCTGGTGTCTTCTAAAGAACTGGCAGGTTGCTCCGCTTCCGGTTAGATGCCCGGACGGGACCTGGGGCGGACGCCGGCTTGGCGGGGGCGTCGGCACAGCTGGTTCATTCGGATGCGCGGTTTCTGCCAGCTGCCGGTCTGCGCACACGCCGTGCCCAGACCCAAATCCACCAGCTTCCTCCACGACCTGCTGCTTCTCTGTAGAAGTACCCACACCCCGGAGAGGCAGCAGGGCCTGGGGTAGTCTGGGGTTCGTGCTCGTCCCCACCCACGAGCCTGAACATCTGTCCAGTTGTCCCTCGGTGCTGCCCACTTTCCCAGCTGGACAGCCGCTCTGGCCCCAATGTCGCCCCCAGTGCACCACACTGACCGTCCCTCAGATGTCCCCCAGCCCCCAGTGCACCACACTGACCGTCCCTCAGATGTCCCCCGGCCCCCAGTGCATCACACTGACCGTCCCTCAGATGTCCCCTGGCCCCCAGTGCACCACACTGACCGTCCCTCAGATGTCCCCCGGGGAGTAGGGGATGCCTGGTGCTCACTGCACTCTGGGCTGCACCTGTTTCTTGTTCAGAAAGAGGCGGACAGACCAGGGCCTGCCTCGTAAAGTCTCCGTGAGGCTGCAGGAGCTGATATCCGCAC
This sequence comes from Halichoerus grypus, assembly GCF_964656455.1. Lineage (NCBI taxonomy): Eukaryota > Metazoa > Chordata > Mammalia > Carnivora > Phocidae > Halichoerus > Halichoerus grypus. The sequence goes on along the minus strand of NC_135717.1, from coordinate 177,692,640 downwards.
ATCTCGGTCAGGGTCGGCGGTCTCTCTTGCTGGAGCTGTGACACAGAGCCTGGCACCTGGAGGGGTCATGGTACACCCGGGGTGACCACCTCCCTCATCATCAGGAGTGGGACCAGCTTCTCCAGCAGGCAGGACATCTGGAACCGGAGGCCCCCGGCCACGCACTCCCCTTCCACAGGCTCCTGCAGCCGCTTCCCCGGTCCCCAGGGCTCGTCTCACCCACCGTCCCCACCTGCGCCCCACCCGCTGAACGGTCCCCACCTTCCACAAGATGGTCCACATGATAAAACACATAATTATTTTACACCAGAACTTGTGCATGGCACTGAATCCAGCATGCATCCCAGAATCGGGGCAACATCCATGTCAGGAGGGCCCCCCGGCCCCCGGGGCAGAAGCATCTGCACACGGCCCTGCGCGGGAGGGCCCGAGTCCTACCTCGGTCTCCCCTCCCGTCTCCTGCACAAAGTGCTCTGCAGCCCCTCCTCACCTGCCTCCAGGAGGGACGCCCGCAAGCAGCCATCCCTGCTCCCAGCAGTCCTATCCAGATTGGAGCCGCGACGGCTGCAATCCATCATGCGCGGACTCGGCCCTCGAGCCGGTGACGGCTGTCCACTCTCGGGGACCAGCCGGCCGAAGCCCCAGTGAGAGCACTGATTGATTAACAAGCACACGCTGAATTACTCTCTGTAATGGTGATGAATATGGCTTGGACCGTCCTGGCAATAATAGCTGTTTATCCATTTTTAGACCCAGAAACAGCAATCGAGTTCCTTCAGCTGGCTATTAATTACCACGCCAGGCCTGCGGTGGGGGGACGTGGGCTTTCTTTCCAGGGTCCCATCTGTTTTGGGGGAGTGGCGCAGGGCAGTCTGCTCTGTGTTTCTCCCCGAGAGACGGATCCTTCCAGGGCCAGCCTCGCGGGGTCAGATGGGCTCACACGTGGGCTCTGAGACGGTGAGCATAAGCCCGCGTTCGAGGAACCTGCAGAGGTGAGGGCTTGCTGGGTTGGCTGACCTCCCTCTGCCGGTTTCGGGGGGCCTGCGAGTCTGCTTCTCTGCAGAGCTGTCCTCTAGAACCGTGACCTTGGGGGCCTGGCCTCCGCCTCGGAAGCCTTCCAGGGTTGAAGGAGCAGGAATCTCAGCCTCATGGATGAGGCTGAGACAGCTGTGGTTGGGAAAGGCAGGATCCAGGCCCCGGCCTCCTCGGTTCCCGCACTGAGCCTGCAAGATCTCAGCCATCCCCGGTCCTCCAGGCAGGAGCTCCGCTCAAGATCACATTCACCTAAAGTGGCCTCCTTTCGATTCCCAGAGCGTCAGGGGAGACACGATGCAGCTTAGGTGCAGGTGTCCACAGAGTCGTGACGGCCCCAAGTGTCACTGAATTCTTAGTCTCATTAAAACCCTGTTTTACAGGTGGGGAAACTGAGTCCAAGATGGAGGAAATCTCCCCACTGCTGAGGTTTACCGTGGCCACACAGCTCCATTACCACCTTCATGGAAACCCGTGCAGGCTGGTAACGTCCCAGTGCCTCCCGGGTGGCCAAGCCCACGGCGGCGGGGACACGGGCTCACGTGGTGTCCACGCTTCGTGATGCTGGGACGTTTTAGCGCTTCTGTGTGTCCATTTCCCGAGGTGACAGTTCTGCGTGGAGGACTCGTGGCCGCACAAAGGAGACGTTATGGGTCACGAATGAGGCCCAGATTTAAAAACTAGAGCAAGTGTCAGTAATTAGTGCGGAGGGAGCCCTGGTGCCCAGCTGAGGGCTCCGTGCTCCTAACACAATCTTTGTTCCAAGCCCGTGTCTAGGTCATAACAGGATGAGCAATAAAAGTCCTTGTCTGAATCATTACGAATTGTTCTTCTTCAAAAGATGCATTTCCTTCTTCGAACGTTATCTTCAAGGAGGAATAGGAAACATCTACTTATCTTAAAGCTATGCTCCAGGAAAACATGATGTATGAAAATCTGGATTTACAAAGCAGATACATTTAGGGGATATTATTCATTTTGCAAGGAAGCAAGAAAATCTATAGTTGCCCAAGAATGCACGTAGGTTTTCTTCAAATGGCAGCATGTATTTATTCAAAATTCATATATTCCTTGAAGAAGAAGCAAGGGAAGGGTGGGCAGGAAACCTGCAGCCCCGGAGATCAATCAGCAAAGGATCAATCAATGAAAGAACAGAAATCGCTTGGCATAAAAATTCTCAGCAACCTGTGCGGTGCACAAGGACAGTCACACCTGGCAGGATGCAGGTGAGCTCCTCTGCCCGGGGCGGCCCCGCTGAGGAGGACTCGGCCGCCTGAAGCTGCGTGGGAGCCGGGTGGTCTGCACATCGGGGAGGAGCGGAGGCTGGGACAGCGTCCCAGGGTCCCTGGAGGCTCCGGGGGGTGGGGGGTGAAGCCGAGCAGGAGCCCTGACTCTGGATTCATCACCACTGCTGACTGTCCACAGTGGGGAGAGAGGGGGGAGCCTCCAGTCTCCTGGGGTGCTGGGGGCTGGCCTGTGGCAGAAGCCGGGGAATCAGGGGGCCGGCTTGGAGACGGATTTGGAGGCAGAGGGTGGGTGTTGGCTGCCCACGACACAGGAGGTGGGGGAGTTCTCTCCTTCTTTGGTGGAGATCTGCCCAGGTGCATGGAAGTGTGGCCAGCAAGGGAAGACCCAGAGACCCACTCTGGACAGGCGGGGGTCACCAGGTGACAGAGGAGACGTGTCTGTTGGCAGCGGGTTATTCGAGTCGAGATCCTAGACAAGAGGCTCTCAGCTGGGGATGAAGGAGTTTCCAGATGATCCAAGTTAAAGCCAGGAAAATACATCAAGCAGGGACAGAAGGGAGAAGATGCTCTGGCCCCGCGGGATCTGACCCCTGGTCTCAGGTTCCCCTACAGGATGCCCGGCCCTTTGTGGATTCAGAAGATGCCCCTGGGGCTATCCTCCCCCAGAGCCTCGTGTGCACCTGTTACCCGGGGAATGGCTGAGTCCGGCCTTACACGTGGGGCGTCTGTGGTCACCCTGGATGGGGAGGTGGATGGTGCACCAGCTCTGGGAGGTCCCAACAAGGACGCTCTGTGGGACAGGGACAAGATGCAGGTCTCAGCAGGGCGAGCCCCACATGGCTGGGCTTAAGGTGGTGCTTCATTTCCCTTGGATTACGGAGACAGCACGTTTTGGAGCACTGTATTTATTTTTGTTACATATTTTATTTTTATCAAAGGAACATATGTAATGATTTTAGAATTTCAGGTGTGTCAGTGACTGGACCTGCTCTCAGAGGTGACCCTGGGGGTCACTGCTGTCCTCTGAAGTCACGGGCCACCCTGCCCGTTACCAGCTCTTGACCCTGAATGCGGACTTTCTGCCATGAAGAAAGTGGACAGTTCTGCTGTCCCCATGGTTCCCCCCATGGCGGGCTGTCTTGTCTGTAACCTCCACCTTCCTTCCTCAGGTTTCGGGTCTTCTGCAAACATCTGGGTAACCCACTTCTCAGGGCATATTTTAAAGGACAAAGTAGGAAAACCGCCACTAGAATGTGTGTGGAGGCTGGGAGAGGGGGCTCCTCCAGACCCAGGGAGGGCGCTGGGTGGTGGACGTGGGCCTGATGCCGGGACCGCAGCTCAGAACTGGGTCCCCTGGGGTCACCACTGCTTCTGTAGCAAGTCCCCAGCTGTTTGTCGCTCTCTGCCCCCCGCGTCCTGCTGGAGACACTGAGCCCAGAAGCAGAATAGGGACGCTGGGGCCCGAGAGTGTTCACAGGGTCATTTCTCCTGTTCGCAGTAACCCATCGGCAAAACAAAAAGTAATTATTTCTGTACTTATTGTTTTGTTTATTGAGAGGTCACAGTTTGGAGAGGACACTGTGGCACACGCGTGTGCACACACACAGACATAGGAACACACGTGTGCAAGCATGCACCACGCAGTCGTGGAGACACATGTACACACACACACACCACACGTGGTGATGGAGACACACGCACACGCACATGCACACGCACCACACGTGGTGATGGAGACACACGCACACGCACATGCACCACACGCGGACGTGGAGACACACACACACACACACACACTTATGCACGCACACGGGCAAACACCCTGCCAGACCGGGACCCCTGTAGGCCAGTTCTGCAAGGGGCTTCCGTGCCCTAGAAACATTCCTGGAGCTGTCTCCGTGTAGGACACACGTATTTCTCCCTCTCTCTCTCTAAGCACGAGCCTAGAAACCCTTGGGATGTACGTACCGTAATTTAAGCTTACCCTGCCGCCTCCCTGTTGATGGACTGAGTTTTGTGTCGTGAGCCACTGCACGCCGAGCATGTGCACACGCAGCTCTGGGTGACAGACGGGGGTCATATGTCCCATCTTTCCGTCTGGATTTCTACGGGCAGAGTCACTCAGTACCTGTGCGTGGCTTCCTTTATCCACCGTGATTCTTCCAGAACGACTCTGCCAGTCTCCACTTACCCCAGTGTGATCCTGCTCCCCTGAAATCTCCCTGAATTCAGTTATCTGCGCTTAGAAATGACTGTCGTCCACTAAAGCAGGTGACACTCTGGTTCTGACTGACCCGAGTCTGGGAGGGTTGCGCGCCTTTCATATGTCCGTGGGCGTGTATGCATTTCTTTGTGTATCGATCACCCATGCACGTGGCCCGTCGTTTGCCTTTCTCCTCTCATTGATTTGTAACAGCTCTTTCTTTATTCCGAGGGCTAATCTGGTTTCTGTTTTGTGTGCTGCAGTGTTTTCTCTTGCATGTAACTTGCCTTCCCACTTAATTTATGGCGGCTTTTGTTAAAACATTGTTGAAAGGTCCTTATGAGGCCAGTTGTTTTGTGCTTCTGGTTTAAAGTTTTGATTTGGAAAACCTTGTCTGCTCACGATTACAGAGTGGGGTCCTCACCATCTCCTCCCACCCGGTGCAAGCTTCTGCACGCTCTGCCCTCCGGGCCCTGACCTCGCCGGGTTTATGGGGCGCTAATCCACTTCCTCTCATCACGGCCTCGGCTGGAGGGCCTCCTCATCTGTGCACGTGGAGCCTGCCCCACTCAGAAGGCCGCCCAGTCCCGGCCCCATGGGACCCTCCGTGCGCTGAGACGGTGTCACCCACCACAGGACCACCCTCTGCACTGTGTCTTCTCAGCAAGGGGGCCGGGCCGGCGTCTCCCGCGTGTATGCCACGTGGCCACTCCACACGCAGGCCCACAGATGTCTTTCTAATCACATCTGTTCCCTGGAGCCACTCCACCCACTTTGTTCCGTGCAGTTTCCCACTCTATCCCCTGGGCGGACTTGGCAGACAGGCCCCCTCGCACCCACCCAGGGCTCCTTCCTATAGATGTACCAAGACACCTGTTAGCGGGGGGCACTTGGCTTGGACTCCAACGGTCCCCTCTCAGGGAGACACTGGGGAGCCAACGGGATGTGTCCCCAGAGACGCTGGCCCCGCTGGGGTGTCCAGGCCATGGGAGCTGTGAGTCACTGCAGCTCCTAGGCGTGAGGGTCTGGTGTGAGGCCTGCTGTCAGTTTGGACTCTTGCTGACCCCTATTCTTGGCCCCAGGTTCCCCACCGGAAGCTGGAAGCAGCCTGGTCACCTCGGGGCGCCATGGGATTCCCTCAACATGGTGGCTGTTTCCTGAGTCAAGGAAGCTGAGGGGGTCCGCGTCTGCATCTGGCTCCTGATTGCTTGCTGTGCTCAGGGCCCGTGTAGAGAAGGACGGAGGGGATGCTCACTGTCCCTCACGGGCCGGCACATGGGCTCACAGCAGCTGGGAGACCCCCCGACCCACCCGTAAATGTGCACAGGAGCCCAGCCCGCCGTTCTGCCCTGGCTTCGTGGCTTTACGGCACGTGCTTCCTATATGCAGAGCCCGGAGCTAAAGTTTGGGGGGACGGCTGGGAGGAGGGGCAGCTGCCTGGTGCAGGATCAGCGCATAGTGGGGCTCGGCATGCATACGGGGGCTCCACAAGCACACAGGGCCCCCGTCGGTACAGCGTCTGGCTCCTGGGTGGTGGGGGGCTCTGTTAGCCCTGCCCCTGCTCCGCTCGCCCGGAGTAGCTGCTCAGTGACTAGCAAGGGGCCCTCGGGCACACGGTGCCCACGAGCCTCTGCTCCATGAGAAAACAGGGCTCTGTGAGCCGGTCTGTCCTCAGCTGCGCATCTTGGAGCCTGGCTTCCTGACGCTGTGAGCTCCAGCCCCGCAGCCGGTTCTGGATTTCTGCCCCGCACACACTGCAGGACCCCCGTGGGCAACCCCTCCGTGGGCAGCCCCTCCGTGCGCCTCTGACAGAGTGCCCACCCCCGGCCTCCCACCCCCACCTTACACGGCACCTGAGCCAGCGAGGCCCGTGGGGAGTGGGGCCCAGGTGCACGCCAGGTTGCTCAGCCGAGATGAGAGGCTGGGGGTGGGGGCTCGGGGGGCACATAGGGAGATGGATCCATCTGTCTCCTAACCTGGTGGCGTCAATCAAAATTTATGAAGGTTGCAGAGTGGCGCTTCCTTCTGGAGCCGGCCCCATGGTGGACCAGAGCTGTGGCCTGCAGGGACCCTGCCCCAGCCTGGAGGCCAAGGTGGGAAGTCCACGCAGCTCCCGGGCCCGCCTCAGATCAGGGGGGCCCCTGGGCCACACGCCATCCCCAGAGGTGACCCAAGGCAACAGGGATGCTATCTGCAGGCCAAGAAGAGCAGAAGAGGACTGTCCCAGCTGGAGACCCCGGCCATGGCCAGAAGACCCTGAGTTGTCACACTGTTACAGAGACCCCTTGGCATCACCCCACTTTAATGATAGGAAACGAGAGTCTACACCCCTGCTGAACATCCGGGAAGCTGGAACCGGGTCAGCAATGCATCCCAGCGGACAGCTCCCCCCTCAGTGTCAAGTGGGTCCGTACAATGCTGCCCAGAGTGAACAGGCCTGCATCTCCACCCTGACCCCACCTGCCCAGCCCCGGGCTCAGCAGCCCGCCCTTCCTTCCCCTGCCCACCCCAGCCCTGTTGTCCATTGAATAGAGGTCACCCTCCTGGGGTGTTTTCCAGAGCCATCTCCAATGCCGCTCCCACCCCCACGGTCTATGGTCGAGGTGAACAAATACTCGCTTCCCGCTAACAGCCCGGGGTCTCCTCTCCCTCCTGATACCCACCCAGGGCCTCTCCTGCCCTGTGGGTTTACTATTGTTCAGGCAATCGTTCTGCCAGGTCCTGCCTAAACCTGTACATGAGAAAGCTGGCTTGCTCTTTGGTAATTTAAACATAAAATCTTCTCATAAATTCCAGCAGCCTCCCCCTCATCTGGCCCTAGTGAGACTTTCCTGTTTATGGAAGAAAAATTGCCTTTCAGGGCTGGCATCGTCTGTCTCTCTGCTGTCTGTTGTTTCTGGGCAAGGTGGTTCTGGAGCCCTGCATGGAAGGACGCTGACCCAGTGCCCGGGGACACGGGGCACACATCTGTCTCGGGCACCGTCTCCACCCCTAAACTGCACACCTGTGGCCATGGAGTGAGTAATGCTCTGTCCCCGCAAGGGAAGGAAGGCGGGGGGACAAGTGAAGATCTGAGAGCCTGGTCCAGCCCCTCACTGATCCCACATGATGCGTCGGCCAGGGTCAGGACCCAGGTCACCAAACACGATGGAGGACACGGTGTGCCCTAGGAGTGGGCAAGAGGCTTCCTGGAGCTCCCAGGTGCAGGGGGTCTCACAGCCTCCGATACCATCTAGTATTTTCTGTGGAAGACCCCAGAATAAATGAGAGACCACGGACGGACAAGAAGGTCTTTGGAAGAGCCTGAGGTCCCCACCTGTCCGGCCCCTGCTGTGCAGACTGGCCATGAGGGTGCAGGATGGGGATGGACGGACTTGGACCCTGGGTGCCCTGTAGACCAGGCAGTCCCCTGCCCCCACCCAGGCAGCTGGGCCTCTGCAGTGTGTCCCAGCTCCCCGGGGACCCACGGCTAGTCGTGGAGAGGCTGCAGGTCAGCCTGGGACCACTCCCCAAACACCCATGCAGACCCCAGGGGCAGCCACCCATCTCCCAGCCTCAAACAACCTAGGGAGGGGGCTGCTCATTTGTGGAAACTTCTCCAGAGGAGTGTTGATTGAGTTAAAATTGGATTTCTGCTCAGATTGATTATCTAATGTGATAGAAAAATATACAGTCTGGGAGCAAATTTAGATTTCAGTGAAAAATTAAACTGTTATACCAAGTTGCCCAGTGAAGCATTAAATGCATTCTATATATAATTATATCTGCAGATTGCCGCCGTGATCTGGCTGTCTCTCCAGCTGCCTTTCTGGAGGTACTTAGGGCATGTGCGCACAGATGACAGATAGCACCTCGGAAGCATCCGGAAGGGTGAGGGGCCGAACTGATCTCAATGGTGACTCTCCATTAACAGACGGCAGTGTTTGGGGGTTTGGAAAAGAAACCCCACGACACCCCCCTCAGAAATGGCGAGTAAGGCGGCTCAGGCATCGGTGGGCACGAACAGGAAAGACCCCACGACAGAAACCGGGCGTTCACAGGGTCGGAGGTGCTGGGTGCATGCCCGCAAGGATCTGAAAAGCTGGGACAGAGGGCCTGCAAACCACCGGGTGCCCCGCATCCTCCTCATTGCTGTAATTTAAGAAAAATTAAATTCTCACCATCAGCGGCAACGGGCCTGGATTTGTCATGTCAGCCATTTAGCAGTACAGTAATTAGGGTTTTGTTTTTCAGGCCGGAATGTAGGATCGATAGCAGCGATAAGTTAACATAATTGGACTTCTGGATGGGTTTTCCTTCCCCTCAGTCATCCTAAGTGGCAGATGGTCACGCACGCCCATCCCAGCTGTCTTCACCGTCCCGGCCCGCGCCCTCCCCCATCCCCCGCCACGGGCATCACACGCCCATTTCACAGACTGGATTGTGTCCAACGTGCTCTTCCATGAATAGATACATGGAGAGGTGAATACAAGGCATAATCAAGTGTGGCTTGTGACGGGCAAAACCCAGCGCAGAGACTGCCATGAGGAAGGTGGCCGTCAGCCGTCCTCAGGGACCGGTGCCTGTCCTGACATGGACGGAGGCCCACATGAGGTGCTCCAGCCACAGCTGGGACCCGACATTAGGCAGTCCCTGCAAAGCCTTGTTCTCACCTGCAGAATGGCTTCTGCGGCTTCTACCTCCTGAATAATGTTTGACGTGTGAGAAGTAGGGTCAGTGAGACGTGATACGGTCTCATGCAGGACCTCACACACGCAACATACGCACGTCTTCTCTGTCAAGAGCAGGCCTATTCACGCCCATGACAAACCGCCAACTTCAAAGTGTGGACGGAGATGTTCTAATATTGCCAGAAACATCAGTTTGCAGCTCTGGGGTTCACACGTGTGTCTCTGGGACACTTTTCTTGGAGGATACAATGGGAAATGTGCCAGATCCTCTTCTGAAGTTTACAAGCAATTAACCATGGAAGGGTCCCTTTCTCTACATTTTTTATTAATCCTCTGCTATTGTTTGCTAGACAAATCACTATGATTGGGGCCATAGGGAGTTCAGAATTGCTGAGTGGTGCTTAAAATATTGGTGCCTCATTCTGACAACCTTCCCCAAGAAATCTCTTGAGTTTGCAAGAACTCATGGCTCATGTGGAAGCCTACCTTTGTGAGAAAAATGCTAGCATGACTGAAGCGCATGGGACTCTATCTCAGAGCTGGACAAGAACTTGAAGGCTGGAAGCAGAAACCAGTGTGGTACCGGGCCCCCAACGTCCCCACTGGCCCATGGCAGGACAGCAGCTGAAAACAGACTCTTGGCCCAGCCTGCTGTTTTCCCCATGATCTTTCTTCTGTTCAGTTGTTTTATCCAGTGTAGGCCTCAGTGACTGTATTAGTCAGGGTTCTCCAGAGGAACAGAACCAACAGGAAATAGATGATATAGGTGATAGATAGATAGATGTACATTTAGACATACAGATATAGATATATAACAAGATTTATTATAAGAAATTGGCTCACATGATTATGGAGGCTGAGGAGTCCCAGGATCTGTAAGCTGGAGACCCAGGAGAGTCTGTAGCCTAAGTCCCAGTCTGAGGATCAGAAGACTGATGTCACAGCTCAACAGTGACGCAGAGAGAGGGTGAATTCTCCCGTCCTTCACATTTTTTTGTCCTATTCAGGCCCTTGATGGATTGAATGAGGCTCCCCCACCACATTGAGGAGGATAATCTGCTTTACCCATATTCTGATCTCAACCAGAAATCCCTCACAGACTCACCCAGAAATAAGGTTTAACCAAATATCTAGCACCCCTTAGCACTGTCAGTTGACAAATGAAATCAATGTGATGGTGATCCTGATGCTGCTGCTGCTGATGGTGGTGGTGATGGCGGTGATGATGGTGATGAGGATGGTGATGGTGGTGGTGGTGGTGGTGGTGATGGTGGTTATGATGATGATGGTGATGGTGGTGATGGTGGTGGTGGTGATGATGATCGTTATGGTGATGATGGTGATGGTGGTGATGGTGTTTATAATGATGGTGATGATGATGGTGATGATGATGGTGATGGTGATGATGGTGATGATGGTGATGGTGTTTATGATGATGGTGATGATGTGATAATGATGGTGGTGGAGATGGTGATGGTGGTGGTGGTGGTGATGGTGGTGATGATGGTGGTGATGGTGATGGTGGTGATGATGGTGGTGATGGTGATGGTGGTGATGATGGTGATGATGGTGATGGTGATGATGATGGTGATGGTGATGATGGTGATGGTGATGGTGGTGGTGATGATGATGATGGTGATGATGGTGGTGATGGTGGTGATGGTGATGATGGTGATGGTGGTGATGATGGTGATGGTGGCAGTGCTCATACAGTACTAATACTGAGTCAGCCTACTATGTCCACGGAGAGCTTGGACTTCAGCAAGCCCTTCTTATACCACAATGAATCCATCCCCTGTAGCACACCCCAGGTGGTCACATTTCTCCCACTTGAGATCATGGGGAGCAAATCAGGCCGCTTCTGCCCAGTGGCTCCTCTGTTTTTCACCGTGTGATGGTCTCCCACCTGATGGTCTCCTCCAGACCGCATCCCCAGCCTCTGTTCTGTCCCTGTCAATGCTGGGGGTCCTGGCCAGCCTACTCAGAACAAACTCTCACTCACTAATTATTCATTCATCCATTCAGTTAACACCAGGAGGACAGAAGGGAGGCCATGCTGTAGGCCAGGGCAGCATCAGGAATGCATGATCTCCCAGGTGTGCTGTTCACATCCATAGCCAGTTTGCTGCATGGTGACCACATCACGTGGGCGATGCTCAGGGACTTGAGGTCTACCCTCAAGTCTTCTGTCAAGTTGAGCAGCAGCAGAGCCTCAAAGCCCTCAAATTATGGCTGGACAGTGGCATAGGTCCCCTGCAGACCCCAAACAGGTATCAGCTTGCAGAGTCTGAGGTCCTGATGCTCCTCCCTCCTGACCGGAAGCACACATAGGAGATGTACCCACAAACAGAAACTTCCCAAATCCTTAGGGTCACTCCCAAGAATATCTTCAAGACATGGGAGGCCGACCTGATGCTCCTGCACATCCAGGGACTGCTCCTAACACTGGCATGAAGTTATAATCGCCTGTCCTGCTTCAAGATAACAAATCTCCTCCCCTGCACTCACCATGCCTCCCCACCAACCCCATCAGGAACTCCATCCCAGGGGCCACAGCACCCATTAAGGAGAATTTGACAGGACTCTGATTCTGCTTCCTGGGAAAGGCTCCATTTACAGGAGATTGATGACATTGGACTCCTGCTAAAACATCCACATGCATCCTCAATAAAATATGTTCACACCTATTCATTGGTAATAAAATAAAATGACCAATAATAACAATTGTTGGAGAGGATGAGAATTCCCAGAGCCCCTTACTTTATTGATAGAAACATAAACTGTACAAAATATTGGAAAAACTCTTAGATATCATTCCCCAAAGTTGAACGTTGTCTACCATATGACATAATGTGATACCAGCTGCATTTCTAGGTATTTATCCAGAGGAGGCTCTTGAACATGGGCCAGGATGTATAAGAACTTCCAAACACTCTTCATAGCAGCAAAAACTTAGAAACAACGACACAGGTATCTGCAAACTTCTTCTGTAAGGGATCAGATAGGAAATATTTCAGACTTAGTTATATCAGCAAGACAGAGGAATAGGAGGTTCCAGCCCTCAACCCTCCACAGAAACACTGATTTTAACAGCCACCCATGGACAAGAATATGTGTACAGGAAACTGGGAGTATAGATGGGAGGCTGGAGTACAGGTGGGAGGCTCCAGCACACCAGTGGGGCAAAAACATCTCCAAACAGCTGCATGCAAGAGGGTGAGAAGACTAGTTTCACTTTTTCCAGTGCCAAGAGGCCCCCTCTGCTCATAATTTCTCCCACAGGGCAAAGTGGGAGAATGTGAGCACTTAGCTCCCCTTGTCTTGTGGCATGCTGCCCAGGCCCCCTTCTGTCTTGCCCTGCCCAGAGCACTTGCCATGGCAGAATAGTCTGGGGACAGATTGTGGCAGGGAGAGGGGCAGGGGCTCGCTGCAGCCAGTGCACAGATCTCAACAATCAGCTGCAGACCTGACTAATGTGTGCACCAAGAGCCCGGCCCACTAACTCTACAAGACACCACACCTGTCAATCCCCACAACTAGTTCACAGGTGCCCCCCGCCCCGAGATAGCTGGTGCCCTGGATTCCCCTGCACACAGCATGCAGAAGCCTTCACACACAACACACAGATATCAACAGGTGGGTCAACTCTGCTAGGTGGGGAAAAGGCGCACAACCTTGAGCATTTCAGGGCACTTTTCTTGGGAAAATAAATGAGAGGCTCTCAGCATGCATCATTAAAACCATACATGACAAAACACACCTCACATCATACTCAATGGTGATAAGCTGAAAGTTTTCCCTCTAAGATCAGGAACAAGACAAGGATGGCCATTTCTACCACTTTTATTCAACATAAGTACTGGAAGCAAATAGGCAAGAAAAAAGAAAAAAAATGCATCTAAATCAGGAAGGAAGAAGTAAAATTATTTCTGTTTGTGGATATCATGATCTTATATTTTAAAAACACTAATATCACCAAGAAAGAAAAAGAAAACCTGTATGTCCCTCTCCCCTCACCCATTTTGCCCACCCTCCTACCACCCTCTCCTCTGGAAACCATCAGTTTGTTCTCTGTCTTTATAGGTCTGATTCTACTTTTTATTTGTTTATTCATTTGCTTTGCTTTTTAGATTCCACATATGAGTGAAATCATATGGTATTTGTCAAATTAAAAAAATAAATGTGGCTATAGTAGATAATGCTGCTATAGACATGGGGTGCATGTATCCCTTTGAATTAGTATTTTTGTATTTTGGGGGTAAATACCCAGTAGTGCAATTGCAACTTTTTGAGGAGACTCCATACTGTTTTTTAGAGTGGCTGCACCAGTTTGCATTCCCACCAGCAGTTCACAAGTGTTCCCCTTTCTCAATCTCACCAACACCTTTTGTTTCCTGTGTTGTTGATTTAAGAGATGGGTGGGGATGGGATAAATATGTGATGGGGACAAAGGAGGGCACTTGTGATGAGCACCAGGTGTTGTATAGAAGTGTTGAATCACTGTATTGTACACCTGAACCTATTATTATGCTGTATGTTAACTATACTGGAATTAAAAATAAAACTTAAGGGGCGCCTGGGTGGCTCAGTCGTTAAGCGTCTGCCTTCAGCTCAGGTCATGATCTCAGGGTCCTGGGATCGAGCCCCGCATCGGGCTCCCTGCTCCGCAGGAGGCCTGCTTCTCCCTCTCCCACTCCCCCTGCTTGTGTTCCCTCTCTCGCTGTGTCTCTCTCTGTCAAATAAATAAATAAAATCTTTAAAAAAAAAAAAAATAAAAAAAAAAATAAAACTTAAAAAAAAGGAAACTGCAAAACTTAAAAAAGTTTAAAATAAATAAATAAATTAGGGGGGAAAAGAAAAAGAAAAAATCCTGATAGAATTAATGAGCAAGTTCAATAAATTTGCAAAATACAAAATCAACACACAAGTCAGTTGTATTACTCTACAGTAACAACAAACTATCCCAGAAAGAAAGTAAGAAACCAATCCCATGTATGATAGAATCAGAAAGAATAAGATGCATAGTAATAAATTTGGCCAAGGAGGTGCGATACCTGTACACTGCAGACAAAAAAAAAATTAATGAAATAAATTGAACAAGATTAAAATTAATGAAAAGATATCCCATGTTAATGGACTGGAAGAGTTCATATATTTTTTAAAGATTTTATTTATTTATTTGACAGAGAGAGACAGCGAGAGAGGGAACACAGCAGGGGGAGTGGGAGAGGGAGAAGCAGGCTTCCTGCCGAGCAGGGAGCCCGATGTGGGACTCGATCCCAGGACTCTGGGATCATGACCTGAGCCGAAGGCAGACGCTTAATGACTGAGCCACCCGGGCGCCCCAAGAATTCATATTTTTAAAAAATGTCTGTATTATCTGAAGCATCTACAGATTCAATGCAATTCTTGTCAAAATCTCAAGGGCATTTTTCACATAAATAGGAAAAGAAAAATTCCCACATTCATACAGAAACACAAAAGATCCCAAACGGCCAAAACAATCTCGAGCAAGAAGAACAAAGTGGGAGTCAACATGCTTCTTAATTGAAAATTATATAACAATCATCCCCAAACCAGGCAAAGACCCCATCACAAAGGAGAATTTCAGACTGATATCCCTGACGAATATGGATTCCAAAATCCTCAACAAAATCCTAGCTAATAGGATCCAACAATACATTAAAAGGATCATCCACCACGACCAAGTGGGATTTATCCCCGGGATGCAAGGGTGGTTCAACATTCGCAAATCAATCAATGTGATAGAACACATTAATAAGAGGAGGGAGAAGAACCATATGGTCCTCTCAATTGATGCAGAAAAAGCATTTGACAAAATACGAAATCCTTTCCTGAATAAAACTCTTCAGAGTATAAGGATAGAGGGAACATTCCTCAAGTTCATAAAATCCAACTATGAAAAACCCACAGCAAATATCATCCTCAATGCGGAAAAGCTGAGAGCCTTTCCCTTAAGATCAGGAACACGTCAAAGATGCCCACTCTTGCCACTATTGTTCAACATAGTACTAGAAGTCCTGGCAACAGCAATCAGACAACAAAAAGAAATAAAAGGTATTCAAATTGGCAAAGAAGAAGTCAAACTCTCTCTTTTCACAGACGACATGATACTTTATGTGGAAAACCCAAAAGACTCCACCCCCAAATTGAGGTCTTTCATCATACAGCAATTCAGTAATGTGGCAGGATACAAAATCAATGCACAGAAATCAGTTGCTTTCTTATACACTAACAACACAACCGTAGAAAGAGAAATTAGAGAAATGATTCCATTTACAATAGCACCAAAAACCATAAGATACCTCGGAATGAACCTAATCAAAGAGGTAAAGGATCTATACTCTAGGAACTACAGAACACTCATGAAAGAAATTGAAGAAGACACAAAAAGATGGAAAAATATTCCATGCTCATGGATCGGAAGAATAAACATTATTAAAATGTCTATGCACCCAGAGCAATCTATACCTTCAATGCCATCCCGATCAAAATTCCAATGACATTTTTCAAAGTGCTGGAACAAACAATCTTAAAATTTGTATGGAATCAGAAAAGATCCCGAATTGCCAAGGAAATGTTGAAAAAGAAAAACGAAGCTGGGGGCATCACGTTGCCCGATTTCAAGCTATATTACAAAGCTGTAATCACCAAGACAGCATGGTACTGGCACAAAAACAGACATCAGACCAATGGAACAGAATAGAGAGCCCGGATACGGACCCTCAACTCTATGGTCAACTAATCTTCGACAAACCAGGAAAAAATATGCAATGGAAAAAAGAGAGTCTCTTCAATAAATGGTGCTGGGAAAATTGGACAGCCACATGCAGAAGAATGAAACTAGACCATTCTCTAACACCATACACAAAGATAAAATTAAAATGGATGAAAGACCTCAATGTGAGACAGGAATCCATCAAAATCCTAGAGGAGAACATAGGCAGTAACCTCTTTGACATCGGCCACAGCAACTTCTTTCAAGATACATCTCCAAAAGCTAGTGAAATAAAAGCAAAAATGAACTTTTGGGACTTCATCAAGATAAAAACCTCTGCACAGCAAAGGAAACAGTCAACAAAACTTAGAGGCAACCCACAGAATGGGAGAAGATATTTGCAAATGACACTAGAGACAAAGGGTTGGTATCTAAGATCTATAAAGAACTTCTCAAACTCAACACACAAAAAACAAATAATCAAGTCAAAAAGTGGGCAGAAGATGTGAAAAGACACTTCTCTGAAGAAGACATACAAATGGCTAACAGACACATGAAAAAATGTTCATCACTAGCCATCTGGGAAATTCAAATCAAAACCACATTGAGATACCACCTTACACCAGTTAGAATGGCAAAAATGGACAGGGCAAGAAACAACAAATGTTGGTGAGGTTGTGGAGAAAGGGGAACCCTCTTACACTGTTGGTGGGAATGCAAGTTGGTACAGCCACTTTGGAAAACAGTGTGGAGGTTCCTCAAAAATTTAAAAATAGAGCTACCCTATGACCCAGCAATTGCCCTCCTGGGTATTTACCCCAAAGACACAGATGTAGTGAAAAGAAGGGCCATATGCACCCCAATGTTCATAGCAGCAATGTCCACAATAGCCAAACCGTGGAAAGAGCTGAGATGCCCTTCAACAGATGAATGGATAAAGAAGATATGGTCCGTATATACAATGGAATATTACTCAGCCATCAGAAAAGATGAATACCCAACTTTTACATCAACATGGAGGGGACTGGAGGAGATTATGCTAAGTGAAATAAGTCAAGCAGAGAAAGTCAATTATCATATGGTTTCACTTATTTGTGGAACATAAGGAATAGCATGGAGGACATTAGGAGAAGAAGGGAAAAATCAGGGGGGGAATCGGAGGGAGAGATGAACCATGAGAGATTATGGACTCTGAGAAACAAACAGGGTTTTAGAGGGGAGGGGGGAGGGGGGATTGGTTAGCCCGGTGATGGGTATTAAGGAGGGCACGTACTGCATGGAGCACTGGGTGTTATACGAAAACAATGGATCGTGGATCACCACATCAAAAACTAATGATGTATTGTATGGTGACTAACATAAAAGAAAATTATATAACAAAGCTGTAGTAATCAAAACAGTATGGTACTGACATAAAAATGACACATAAACCAATGGAAGTGAATTGAGACCTCAGAACTTATCCCCAGACTCACTCAGAAATACACTGTAGCATAAACAGTCAAGTACCTTCAACAAGAAAGCTAGGAATACAACATGGGGATAGGATAATCTAGTCAATAAATGATTTTGGGAAAATGGGTTTCCACAACGAAAGAGTGAAATTGGACCTCTATTTTACACCATGCACATAATTCCCCTCAAAATGGATTAGAGACTTGAAAGTAAGACTTGACACCATAAAACTCCTGGAAGAAAACATTAAAAAGGAAGTTTCATTTTTAAAGATTTATTTATTTATTTGAGAGAGACAGTGAGCAGTGGGGGGGGGGTAGAGGGAGAGAGAGAATCTCAAGCAGGCTCCCCGCTGAGTGTGGAGCCGAACATGGGACTCAATCTCATGACCCTGAGACCATGACCTGATCCGAAATCAAGAGTCAGACGCTTAACTGACTAAACCACACAGGTGTCCCCCCAAAAAGAAAGCTCTTGGATATCAGTCTTGGCAATTAGTTTTTGAGCTTGATACCAAAGGCACAAGCCACAAAAGCAAAAACAGGCAAATGGGCTACATAAAAGTAAAAAGCATCTGCACAGCAAAGGAAAACCGTCAACAAAATGAAAAGGCAGCCTATGGAATGGGAGAAGATATTTCAAACTGTGCATCTGATAAATGGCTTATGTCTAAAATATATAAAGAACTTATAAAACTCAATAGCAAAGAAAAAAAACCCAGATAACCCAATTAAAAAATGGACAAAGAACTTGAACAGATATTTCTCAAAAAAAAGACATAAAATGACCAACAAGTATATGAAAAGATGTTCAACATCACCAATCATCAGGGAAAGACAAATCAAAACCACAGTGAGATCTGTTAGAATCACCTCACATCTGTTAGAACAGTTAAAATCTAAACAACAGGAAACAAGAGGTGTTGGCGAGGATGCAGAGGAAGGGGACCCTCGTGCACGGTTGGTGGGAATGCAAGCTGGTGCAGCCACTCTGGAAGACAGTATGGAGGTTCCTCAAGATGTTGAAAATAGAGCTTCCCTACGACCCAGCAATGCCACTTCTGGGTATACCCAGAGGAAATGGAATCGGGATTTCCAAGAGAGGGTGCACCCCATGTTCACTGCTGCATGACTCAGAACAGCCAAGGCATGTGAACAAGCTAAATGTGCGTCGATGGACGAATGGATAAAGAAAATGTATGCACATACAATAGAATAT
Source organism: Halichoerus grypus (assembly GCF_964656455.1). Taxonomy (NCBI): domain Eukaryota; kingdom Metazoa; phylum Chordata; class Mammalia; order Carnivora; family Phocidae; genus Halichoerus; species Halichoerus grypus. The sequence goes on along the minus strand of NC_135717.1, from coordinate 177,674,076 downwards.
TGTTCAGACTTTAGAAAGAAGGAAATCTTGCCATTTGGGTTGGCAGAGATGGACCTGGAGGATGGGATGCTGAGCGAAATAAGCCAGAACCGGAAGGACAAATACGGTAAGATCTCACTTCCACGAGGTGACTGAAATAGTCAAACCCGGAGAAGCAGAGAGAGGATGGCGGTGGTTGCAGGGGCTGTGGGGAGGGCGCGTGGGGAGGTGACAGTGAGAAGTTATAAGGTTTCAGTTGTGCAAGGTAGAGGAACCCTGTGGATCCTCTCCACAGACCAGGGGCTACAACGAACAGCATGTGCTGTGTGCTAAAAATGTGCCACGACGGTAGATCTTACGTTACGTGTTCTGTCCACACACTAATGAGTAAGTGGTTAATCGTAATAATAACAGCAACAAAGGTAATGCCAAAGGTGGCCGGGGGAGACTTTGGGAGGTGATGCGTATGTCTGTGGTCTTTGTGGGTTGGCGTGGCTCCCCTGGTGTGAACTTACCCCCAGACTCACTCAGGTGTGCATATTACCTATGTACAGCTTTTTACATGTCAATCATACCTCAACAAAGTGGTTTAAAAGAAGAGAAAATACATTTAAAGCAAAAAAAATATTTCAGGCTTTGCAAGTCACAAAGAGTCAATGCTCCCAGAGTAGAGCAGAAATGGCCACAGACAATACCGAAGCAAGTTGGCACAGCTGTGTTCCAATAAAACTTTATTCACAAACACAGGAGGCAGCTGGATTTGGCTCTCAGGCAGTTGGGACTCAGCAATCAAAACAAACAGGCTGTGGTTCCCGATACGATCGATGAACACCAGCAGGATCACACTAAGTGAAAAAGTATGAAGGCACGCTGCGTGTCGCCTGTCTATAAACGCTGAAAGCAGCACAAAACCAACAATGCAGCACACATATCCGGATTCAGGAGTGCACAGAACTGGAATAACATACACATGAGGGCGAGTGGGGAGGCAGGCTCAGGTGCGCGGGTGGGGAGGTGCGCGGTCTTCAGATAGAGGCCATGATCAAAGTCCCAGCAGTGACTTTAGCGGTGGGCTCATGGGGCCCATTTTAGATCACCAAAAAAGGATGGATCCTGTTCTTGGCACGTGAGCGGCCCTAAAAAGAAAAGGAAGGAAGGAAAGAAGACAATCGCAGATACAACAGTACGTAAAGGGATGGAGAGAGAAGTGTGAGGCCCGGCTGTCGCCCTCCACAGCAGACAGGTGGGGTGGGTATCTTCCTTCTGCCGGTCTCCAGCAGACTTTCTGCTTTGCCTGGAATCCCTCCTCCGAGCAGGGACAAAAGGCAAGAAGAGAGAAAGGCAGCCTAGCGGGGGGCAGCCTGGCAGGAGGCGTGCTGAGCGCAGCACTCCTACGGGCCCTCTGGCTGGACCAAGTCTCCTGGACTCCAAGCAAGCGGCAACTCTGGCCTGACAGTGTCTAAATGGGCCGAGCCTCAAAAGAACCTGTCTTTTATTCATTAGAATAGGTTTTTATCGGCTAAGTGCTTTTCAAGAGTTTAAAATGCTGTGAGACTCTTCAAAAGCTGTGGGAGGAAAGCCTTTCTCATTTATCAGCCTTCCAGGGGATTGCGGGCATGGGGAACGTCAGCTTGCAGATAATTCTGGCACATCTCCTCTCTCTACTCCAACGAACCTCCGCTCACCAGGAAGATATATTAATACAAGTGAATTTGGGGGGCTTGTGTGTTGAGTCATAAAAATGGCCATAAATAGTAATGACGGTATTTCTTTATATTAGGAAAACGCTTTAGATTTTTCAAAACCCTGCTGTAAACATTTTCTTCTTTAATCCTGACAAGAATCCAGGGAGCGGTGGAGCTCGCTCTCAGCAACACATGAGAGCCAGCCGTTAAATTTTCGGGAACTCTGTGAGCTGATTGTTAAACACAGCCATTATGAAGCATTAATGCATAAGCTTAGGATTAAATAAATTACATTTAAAACAAAGGCAATGAAATAAATAAAGGATCCCTATAACTCAACCTCAAAAAACAAACAACCCAATTAAAAATGGGCAAAGGACTTGAACAGACATTTCTCCAAAGAAGACACTTCGAAGGCCTATTCAATAAGAACACGAAAAGATGCTCAACACCATTGGCCATTATGGAAATACGAATCATAATTTCCAGGAGACACAGCCCCACACCTACTGGCATGGTTAGTATTAGCAAATGGACAATAGCAAGTATTGATGAGGATGTGGAGAAATTGGAGCTTTCATAATTGCTGGTGGGAATGCAAAATGGCACAACCACTGTGGAAAACAGTGTGGCAGGTCCTCAAAAAGTTAAACAGAATTACCGTATGACCTGGCACCTCCAGTCCTAGGTACCTTCCCCAAAGAGTTGAACCCAGGGTCTCAAAAACATACTGGTACGCTGTGTTCACACAGCATAGTCACACCAACCAACAGGTGGAAGCAACCCGAGTGTCCATCGACAGATGAAGGGGTAAACAGAATGTGGTCCATCCATAGCCTGGGATGCCACCCAGCCTCACGAAGGGAAGAGGTGTTAATGCCTGCTCCAGCGCGGATGAACACATGAGGACACGTGTAAAGGGAAATAAGCCGGTCACAGAAGGACAAACACTGTGTGGTTCCTCTTCTACGAGCAGCTTAGAGCAGTGAAAATCATGGAGGCAGAGAGTGGATGGTGGGCGCCAGGGGCTGGGGGAGGGGGATGGGGGCCACTCTTTCACGGGGACCGAGTTCCAATTCGGGAAGATGGAAAAATTCCAGGGATGGATGGAGGTGATGGTCGCACAACACTGTGAATGCACTTCGTGCCCCTGAACGTACGCTTAGAAGTGATAAAAATTGATGTGGGTTTCACATTATATACGTGTCATTACCTTAATAAAGGAATTTTAAAGAGCAATAATGCCAACTCAGCGTGTCCGGATTTGTTCAGTGTGCTTTCCTGTTATCTGTGATCTTGAGGTTTTGCACATGGCTTGTGTCTGTTGTGCGTCTGGTGACCTGTGTTCCGTGCTCCTGAAAGTGGCCAACCTCACCAGCTCCACGCAGAGAGGCCGGAACTGGACGTAGGAACGTCACCTGCTCAAGAGTCTCCTTCCTTTGCCTCCTTAATGGAGTAAGATCAGCTTTAAAGGAAAGTTTGGAAAACCAGCAGAGGTCAAACACAGGGGGAGGAAGACCCCGCGCCGATCCCTGCTCTCCAGACCCAGCGCCGCGGAGCCTCCTGAACCCGCGGGCGGCCGGCTGCATGGGAGGCTCTCTGCGGAGGTCCCTCACCCCGGCCAGCGCCGGCTACATGCGCGGACGACTCCGTCTGGGCGTGGTGGTGAGTTAAGGGCATCTCACCCGAATTTGTGCACACCTCTGGGTTGAACGACACCCCCCACTGGACCACGGCTTGACCTCCTCAGGGGTGTTCTCACATCCTCATACAGAAGTTTATACTTTCACTTTAAAGAAAGACATTGTTTCTTATCGGGAAAGGAAACACATTCATTCTAGAAAAGGTTTGCAGAGCAGAGTGATACACAAATAAACATAAACCAATAGTAGTTGAGCAGACCTTGTTCACATCTGCCACATATTCTCGGAGGCTCCTTTTTATGACAACATGCCATTTTTCCCCTAAAATTGGTATTACACTTTCTCTATTGTTTATGGCCAGATTTTATTGAATTGTCTTGTTTACCAAGTGTGTTCGTCATGGTTTTCCGGAGAAAAAGAACCAATAGGACGTGTGTGTGTGTCAACAGAGCCTTGGTATGTGGAGCCGGCTCCTGGGATCATGGAGGCTGGGGTCCAGAACCGGTTCGGTGGTGCTGTAGCTTCTGCCCCAGGCCGAAGGCAGGAGACAGATGTCCCCTCTGAAGACAGGCCGGCAGAGAGCAGGTCCCATGCCTTTCGTTCTATTCAGGTCTTCAACAGGGTGAAGAGGCTCCCATACTGGGGAGGACACCTGCTTTACTCCCTTCCCCAGGTACTGACCCCATCCAGAAACATCCCCACAGACACACCCGGGATGACGTTTAACCAAGTCTCTGGGCACCACTTGGCCCAGTCAAACTGACACATAAAATTAACAATTGCATAGAGATTACGTGTATCTATTGGAGAACACGTAAAAGCTTAAAAAAAACAACTAAGTGAACTAAAAATGATTGTAGAGATAATTTGGAAGTATTTATGTGAAAGGAAGATTTAGGGGAGAAAAGTGAGTAGGAAAGAGGACTAAACAGCGTGACTTCATCGTTAGGTTACTAGTCACCGGGCTACAGGAACACAGTGGTCCTGGAATCGAGGACAGATCTTTATGATGAACTCAGAAGCCCCAAACAGCAAAACCCTTAATACAAAAGTATCAACAGACGCGTACACAGCAAATCTCAACGTGCAGCCGTGTGGCCTGTCCCGGGGGGTCTCTGCAGCGAAGGAGAAGGAATCCCACGCGCTGTGTTGGGATGAGTGCGTGATGATTTAGCTCACGAGCCCAAAGCCCACGCAGGTGCAAGCTTCATATGGATTCGGTGTACATGGTAAAAAGCAAAACCGCAAATTCTCCCGAAGTGTGGGTAGGTAAGATTTCTGTGACCTTGGGGAAAGGTGGAGAAGACTGTTGTGATAAGCAGAACAAATCAACAGAAAAGGTAAGGCAGTAGTCATGTTTGGCAACCCCGGTGGGGTCTCAGCATCTGAGATGACCATCCGCCATCCCTATTAGCATTCCCCTGGACATGTATTTTTAAATATCGAGACATTTGCATTGCAAGAGAAAGCTTTACTTGGCAGTGCTGGAATATTCATAATATGCTACAGAATTCAATTTTCTCTTATTTTACATGAAATACTGATATCTGTATTCCTAAATGTGAATGCTTTGTTTCTTTATGTTATTTTACTGCTCCTCTCTGATTTTGGAGCCATAGCGGTCTATGCTTCCAAACAAATATGTGGGATTAACTCATTGCTTGGAAGTTTACCAAAAAAATTTTTTTTCTATAAAGTCCTGATGCTCTTGAGGAGGAGCTACCGTGAGTGCGTCTGCGTCCCCCTCCTCGTTCGCTGGCGGAGCATCTAACCCAGGCTCTGTGGTGTGTGTTCCAAGAGGGAGAAGAGGAAAGAGATGAACCAGGACAGACACGGGGAGAAGCTCTGAGATGAGCCATTCCGTGAGAGACACGGCTTTCCTCGCGTCCTGGGAATATTCCCTATTATGATGATGATGATTCCCTAATATTGCTTTAAAATCTCTGCGCTATCTCTCCCTTCCCAGTCCTTTGGTTTTTGTCTTGAATAGACTTGAATTTCAAGAAAATTGTCTATTCTTACTTTATTTTTCTAAAAGAGAATTAATTTTTTCTAATCTCCTTAGAAATTAAGGTTTTTTTTTTCCATTGTCCAATTTCATATGTTGAACGTTTAGTTCATTTCCTTTCTTCCTCTTTTGCACATGAAAAAAGTAATTAACTCCAGATGCAGCCGTGGCCCCCTCTGCTGGGGCAGGCTGTACACTCGGACTTCGGACTTCGGTTATTCTAGAAGCACTGTTACTATTGTTAATGATTACAGTGTTCCTTTTATCTTCCAGGACTCCCCTCTGTGATTGAAATTTCATTGTGTCTGGGTAGGCGAATGTTGTTTGTGCAATTTCTGGTGTTTTCCATTTACTGAAGTTTTCTTGGTGATATTTCTGCAGCACCGTTCTACGCTGGAAAAGAAGGTGCACACATTCACGTGGCAATTTGCAAACACTCGCCAGGCTTGTGGGAAACACCTCCCTTTAGGACACCAAGTTCACGACCTCAGCGCCATGCTTCCCCACTGGGAACGCTGGGTTCCCAGGGCACGTTTGGGCAAGATGGGGGCGTTTCCTGTCATCACAGTTGGGGACACGCTGCTGGCGCAGGGGTGGGGGCAGAGAGGCTTCTAAACGTCCTCCACGGCCAGGACCCCACGCCCTGTGCCGAGGGCACTGCCGAGAAGCCTACACAACACCCCTGCTGTCCTTGAAACCCTAGTTCTCCGTCACGTGTTGGGAGTGGACAGTGTGTGGAGTGGGGTGTGGAAGGCCGGCCCGAGGCGTCCTCAGCCTGGTGGACGTTTTACAGACCAGCCCCGGTCTTCTGCGGACTGCCGGGGAAAATACTGATGCTGCCCCATCTTTCATGGACGTCCGGCTGTACCGGTCCACCTTCCCGCGTCTCACCTCTCGTTCTGCCCAACTTTATCCTTTCTAAATGTCCTCTACTTCGACTCTCTCTGAGCCTGTATTTCTCACAATGGGGTTCGAACGATTGTGTTTCGGGCAAAACTAATGTGCTTCATGTCTTTGTATTTCATTTTCTCTTTCGTTTTCTGTATTTTATACATACAAGTGCTTTATTTCAATCTCCTGCAATGATCTTGGTTGGCCACATTTAATTTATTATTTCTGTCTGAGGCTGCGCCAAGGTTCTGAAAGCCATACCTAAACCTCTGGTCCATTCCCAGACTCACGAGGAAAATAGTGTTTACTCTAACATCCATATATAAGTTAAGGAATTTTGAGTATTTTACTGCTCAGACCCCACCCCCATCCTTTTACTATTAATTATAACTAACACTGAGTTTTAAAAAAATACTAAGCTTCTCTTTTATTATTATTTTTGTTTTATTTGCATCAACTTGACAAACACTCTGACCACAGCTCCTTAGTCTTGTGCCCCATACTGCGAACACACACCTTCTTCTGTGAGCAGATGCTGCTCCTGGGGCGGCCCACCTGAAACACAAACATGACCTGCTCTGGAAACTGAGGACTCACCATGCGCAGACAGGGTCGGCACGGGTCCTGGGTGTTGTCACTGGAGAAAATCTATCCAAGCACGAGAAACTGTAGCTGTGTGTGATTCCATGTGTATATGCCTTCTCGCCACGAGGTCTGGGGGGTGGGGCCAGCCTGGAGCCCAGCTGCCTGGAGCCAGACCGCAGGGAGCCAATGCAGAGTCTGGTCTGGGCACCCACACCGGCCTGGGCCCACCTGGTGGGGTGCTCCTGCCCTGACCTCCTACCCTGAGCCTCTTACCCTGACCTCCTGCCCTGACTTCCTGCCCTGCCCTCCTGTACTGACCTCCTGCCCTGAACTCCTACCCTGCCCTCCTGCCCTGCCCTCCTGTCCTGACCTCCTGCCCTGAACTCCTACCCTGCCCTCCTGCCCTGCCCTCCTGCCCTGACCTCCTACCCTGAGCCTCTTACCCTGCCCTCCTGCCCTGCCCTCCTGCCCTGACCTCCTGCCCTGCCCTCCTGCCCTGACCTCCTACCCTGAGCCTCTTACCCTGCCCTCCTGCCCTGCCCTCCTGCCCACGCATGGCAACATTGGCGTTCTGCCCCCTGAGTCATCATCCTTTCTCTCACCATCCTCCTCTTTCTCATCCATGCATCTTCCAGGTGATGCTTCAGAGTCCCCCACTGCACAAGCGATTGCATCTTACACAATGCCCACTCTGCTTTGACTCCCCCATAATGGAATTTGGTTCAGCCACAATCTACAAAACCTCACATTTCCTCGGGGACAGTCACCGGGTTGTTCGCTTACCTGAATATTCTCACCATCGTATCATGGTAAAGGCAGCTTTATGATCCCCGAATCCTTTCTGGGGAAACTACTGCCAGTGCCCGTTAAGGAGCTTTAGTGCCGCAGGTCAGTGGGGAAGCTGGCACTGCGTCTAAACCTCACTGCCTTGTGCACTTGGCACTGTCCACTCTGGGGCTGGGAGGACAGCTTCAGACCCTCTTCTCGCATTTCTGGCTCTGTCCTTGGGGAATGGGCTTCTGACGTATCTCCCCATTCAGGAGGGTGTTTGGGTGTCCCCGTGGTCTCTCCAAGTTTCCATTCGTGGGAGCCTTGCTCATCCTTGTGATCTAAGCCTGGTGTTCACGGCAGCATGACCCACTGTGCTGGGCGTCAGTTCGTTAGAAGCTGGTGAATCTGAGCACGGTCTGCTGGCCTGAGTCCCTGGTCCATCCACCCATGTGCGGAGTTGGGGGGCTGGAGGCAGGAGGGACTAGCGACTTCTCCCTGACTGCTGCTTTCGCACTGAACCTGGACACGGGGCTACCTTAGCAGACATTTGCTTTGACCCATGGTGCTTTCCCCATTCAGCCATTGCTCCTTGCGTGGTGACTCCCTGGGCGGGAACCCCGGGAGGAAGTGAGAAGAAACCCCTGGGGTCTGGGCGACTCTTCCTCGTGCACTCCCTGGGCACAGAAGGTCACTGAGTGCTCTCCCGACTCTTGAGGTTCATGTCTCTGGGAAGGTGAGGTTTCAGGAGCTGTCCCCGGTGTCACCCCTCTGTGCCCTGCTCCTGGACGCTGTGCAGTCTGAAACCAGCACTAGGCTGGAGGCTTGGGCCTTCCCCTGCTTCCTGTGCCTGGCAGGGGTCACGGCTGAAGGTTGCTGGGATGAAGGAGATCTTCTAGACCCACCACCTTCATTATTGTTTGTGTTCTGGAATTGCATTGCTACAATGTGCCTGGAACTGTCTTTTCTTCCTGGTCAGCTCTGTGAAACCTGCATTTCTCAGCATGAAGCATGCCAGCGAGAGCCCACTCCTTCCCTACCTGACATGTGTGCCCAGGGTGGGGTGGGGGGTGATGCCCCCCCCCAGAGCAGGGACTGCAGCCTCGCTTCTGCTCTCTGAGCCAGGGGAGGAGGGATAGGCAGGCACAGAAATCATCCATCCATCCATCCATCATCCATCCATCCATCCATCCATTATCCATCTATCCATCCTTCCATCCATCATCCATCCATCCCTCCATCATCCATCCATTCATCCATCCATCCATCCATTATCCATTTATCCATCCTTCCATCCATTATCCATCCATCCCTCCATCATCCATCCATCCATCCTTCCATCCATCTATCTATCCATCATCTATCTATCCATCCATCCATCCATCCAGACCTCTGAGGCCCGGGTTTGTGGGTCACGGGTCCTGGTCATTCCCTGTGGCTGAGTTGTCCCAGGCACCAGGAGGGGCCTGTGCCTGTCCCCACATCCACTGCCCTTCACAGCTGCCATCTCCCCTTAGGTTTGGGGGTTCAGAGAGGCATAGAATGCTCTGCTGGTAAATTCAAAGGAATTAATGATACAACTCATAATAGTTTTTAAAGTGGCATTTAATTCAACCTTTCTTTAATGCATAGAGTGTGCATATGAAGTCATAGAGTCCATTAGACTTTAAATAAAATATAAGACAAGTTAATTTCTGCCTTTCTTTTTATTTTATTTTGCTACTATTCAAATGTCCCCAGTTAATGATTTCAGAGGCGGGGAAACCTTCCCAAATAAAACATACTGAAGATTTTCTTTTTTCTGGAGTAATTTATCCAAAACCATTAAAATCATTGAGTTCATAATCGTTACCTCCTAATGGTTATTGAGCCTGATTCTGCCCTGTAGCGATTCAATCCAGAGGGAAATCACTCCTGCTTGGCCTTCAGTCTCACTGAATCTCAAGGTCAATGCTTGTTGGCTTCATTTTAGGACAGGAGCCATGTCCAACTTGCCCAAGAGCTTAGGTTCAGAAAATTAATGGCCTAATTAATAGAAATCATTATTAAACCACACAATTAACATCTTAGAGCAAAGCTAAATCTTAAAATGAAAGTCCTCCATGTGCTAATGGATAGATTTAGCAAACCTGTATTGAGTTTTCCCTGTGCACCTGCTACTGTGGCCCAAATAAGCATTCAGTATAACCTACAGACTACCTTCACCCTCGAAAGGGACGATGGGGTCTATCCTTAAAGAAAATGAATCAGCGACTCACAAAAGGAGCAAGACGCACGAGTGAAAATAGGCCCATAAAGTACATCCACGTGCTAAAACCAAATACAGCAGGGTCGTGGTCTCGGATGTAAGTTCGCCCGTGACCACAAAGCCTGGGAGGTGGACCAGCCCAGCTCGCCAGGGGCACCTGCAGGCAAAGCAGAACGCGGAGCTTCCAAGGAAGGATACTCCACAGCCAGGGGTGGGGCCCCAGGACATCATCAGAGATGTTTCCAAGTGTACGGTTTCTCAAGGAAAAATGAGAAAACCACGAAACAGCCACAGCAACAGCAGAGCAGTTAAACAAATGAGGGGGATCCCCCGCGGGCCAGCACCACGTGGCCGTGAGAACCCGTGGTGGGGCTGGCAGTCTTTGGAGGTGAGGCCTTCCCAGGACAGCCCCCGAAGTGGAAATCATCTCTGAGATTGTGTTCAGAATATAATCAACTTTTCATAGAAAATATCCCTGTCTACACACGTACACATGCAAACCGCGTCTGAGTTTCCACGAATGTAAGGAGGACGTTCTTGGATCTCCCTGAGCACGGGGACATGGGGCGCTGGAGGAGGTGAAGACCAGAGTCGTTTGTGGGAGAGACGGAGGCCTCCTGCCAGGGCCCCGGCACGTCCCCGCACCGGAGACAGGCCAAGCCGGAGGAAAACCGTCCCCAAACACAGAGCATGCCATCCTGGGGCTGCTCCACTCTTCACCATCTCCTCCAAACAAAGGATGTGATGCATTGTCCCTGTGGTGGGTGCTGAATTCAGCGCCCGGTGCCCTGTTCCTGCCCCACTCCGTTCCACGCCCACCTACTTAGACCCCGGCGAAACCCTCCACGTTCGGCAGACACAGGCACCGGAATGCCCCAAGCCGAGGCCGTGCAGCGGGCATCCTCCCGGCCCGGCTCCACCGCACCCGAGAACCCTCACGGCCTCACGTCCCCTCGGGGGGAAGGCGGCCCGGCCACCTGCACTGCTTGTCCTGCTGTGTCTGCATTCCCTCCCCGGCGTCTCCCGCTAGACGTGAGCTGGGGAACGCCGCACCCACCGTAGGCATAGAATAAGGTGATGCCCTTGCCCGGAGGTGGAGTGTGACGCCCACTGCAGAGCGTTCTCCCCTCTCGGCTTGGTGCAAAGGGGCTCTTCGCGGAGACTCTGCCTCCCCGAGTGCCACAGAGCCTCAGGGGACCGGCTCATCAATTCCGTGGTTTGTTCTGTCTGAAACAATGAAGCCCTCGACAATTTCAGCTACCCCTTTGGTGACCATTTCCCCACTAACCCAACACAGCAGGCTGGCTGGGCTCTTCCAGGCTGAGGGTCGGGAGGTGGGGAAGGGCCCGCGGCAGGTCCCCGGGCCGTCCTCCAGGGGGGCATTTCACTCTGTGCTGGAAGGACTCCTTCCCAGACCTCGCGGTGGCTGCCAGGCTGGGGTGACACCCGTGCCCTCCAGCACGCGGGCTGTTGCCCACAGCACACACGAAACCTGGCCCCAAGGACTCTGACAGACACCGTTAGTCAGTGCTGGTTGATTCTCTGAGCACAGTCAAAACTCAGCCCAGAGTCTTCCCGGACAGTTCTTAATGTCACCCCGGCTTGTAGCGTAGAGCTCTCAGAACAGGTGTGTTAAATCGTGCAGGTGAATCATGCGGGGACGAGGCTTCTCCCCAATTCCCTTCACAAAGTCTCTGCTCCGCTCTGGTCCCGCAGCTCAGACCCCCCAGGAGAGATCTCGGGGAGATTCGTTTTTGATTTCAGCAGGTGTCTCGGCCCCGTATTTTCTTGCTCGTTCTGTATTTCGACAGAGCAGTAATACTGAGATCTCTCGTTCTGCCATCCCCGGTGTAACAGGCCCCAAAATCTACATGAGTTTTGGTGGCACAATCCCGCTAACTGTGCTCTGCAGCTGCTGATAAGGGGGCCACATGGCCCGTGGCGTCTCAGCCACTCACCCGTGTGGAAATGACCAAGGATCGATGTTTATGGACATCTCCACAAGGTTTCCAATGGTAGCTCGGTCCCTCTCTTCGTCTTTGTCTTGGTTCCGAGCTCAGGAGGGAGAGCAGTGATGGTTTTGAGGCCACTGCAGAGAAATGGAGACCCACCCCAGGGTCTCCGTCGAGGACGCCGCACACGGGACATAAAGGGAAGCTGCTCTCAGTTCTGGGCAGCCTTGGCTTGAGACCCTGTCTTTAAAAACAACTTAGCCTTTCTGAGATCGGGACGGGATTTTATAGACAAAGGACTCCCTCCAACAGCACCCGCTCCAGCGACCATGGCAGGGAGCGTGGCCTGCATTCGTGTCCTGGGCCAGGTCCCAGGAAGAAGGAGTGGAAACACAGCCTGTCCTCAGACAGCGCAGAGCGGTGGCGGCTCTCAGGGATCAGCGCACGTCCTGGGCGAGGGAGCCCTCCACCTGCCGGCGGTGTGCCTCCCTGGGGAGTAGGAGTAGGCGGGGCCGCGAGCCTCCTTCCTGACGTCAAGTTAGACCATGTGTCCCGAGTCTCCTTCCCAAGTAAAGAGTATCTCTTGAAAACACCTGACGTCAGAGGCACCTGCGTGGGAGAAGTGCGCAGGGCACAGTGAAGGGGAGGATAAGACCTCACCCAAGGCCGCGTTGGCGAAAGATGGGGCCCCAAGCTCAGGTGCCGAGACTGTCAGGGCTTGCTCCCTGAGATCACGGTACGGGGAGAGGCCTGGCGCCCCACATTTCACCCATAGGTTGGGGCAGGTCCGAACGCGTGTGTGCTCAGTGAACGCTCTTCGGTAATGAGAAATCCTCCTTCAACACAGTAGGAAGGGATTCAGAAATCATTTAATGCTTGATGCTGTTCAACTCCACAGCGAATTTCCTCTGGCAGCCCCTTCCCACGCGAGCAGAGGAAGCCCCTCTCCCCCTGAAAGACGGCAGGTGGCTTCCCGGCCAGGGACTCAGAGCCACCAGCTCCTCACGGTGCGGGAAGGACAGCCCTGAGGCCCCAAACAGCTTGGCCAGCTCTGAGGCTGCGTGGGGACAGTACCCCGATTCATACCACGCTTCAGGCTTTCACAGACCTGCCCACAGGGGTCCACAGCCCTGCACGCAGATAAGAAGCCAAAGCTCCCGGCCAGAAATCCTTTCCACTGGGAAGTGGGAACCATGAGCCCCAAGCAAGGGGTTTTCAGCTCGGAGAAGGACGTGTGGGTCACAGGCCTCTTCCTCATGGACATTAATCTACGGAGGGTGCTCTGCTGGTCAACAGAACACGAAGAGGGCGGACGGAGTTGTTACAGGAAGTGAGAAATGTTTCGGTTAGCTGTCAGTGAGAATTTATATTCCAGGGAATGAACTCCTGCATTAGGGTAATGAAGGCTTCAGGCTGCCGGTCACTCCGGCGTCTGTGTGGTCCTCCAGCGCCCAGCACGGGCCTGGACATCCAGCTTAGAAGGGTCAGCCACACCTCTCTGGCTGAATTCTAACCCCGTCAAAAATTAGAAAGGGGATTTGCTGATGGTAGATCAGATTATGGTCATTCTTACAACAAAACTGATTTTTGGAGAATGTGGTTCAGGGGCACAACTCCTTAGCACATCCTTAAATCTCCTCCCTGCCCATGCCCCCAGACCAAGACCCTAGTGGGCACTGCAGACACCTGTGTATGGTCTCTGCCCCCCAAATTGCTCTTCCTTCAGAAGCAAGGCCAAACAGCCCCTGGTCACAAAGGTGGAGGCAGACAGAGGGGCTGGACTGCATACGCCCAACTCCTTATTCCGAGGTGCCCGTAAGCTCCCCTGAGCGGGATGGATGGCAGGATGGGGGGAGGGAAAGGCAGAGAAGGGATGTGAGAAGTTGGGAGCAGTGTCCCTCACTCCCAAGTCCAGATCACAGCCAAGCCTCACAACACACCTGGCCATTCAGTGGTTCACGGAGTTTTGGACCGAGTCAGACATGGGCATGTTTTAGAAAGCAGACAGCGAGACTTCGAGAGCATCCATGGCCCCTCATTATTCCCTAGTCACCACATGGAACCCCATAAACCATTCAGACAACCAGACCCCGCCCCATCCCAAGCCTCAGAGAAGCACGGCTGGTCCCAACCTTGGTTCTGGGGAAGTGATTAACAGGTCACATAGCAAGAAAATGATGGAGGAACCGCCACTTAGGGTGTGCTCACCACTTCCCTGGCCATGGAAAGGGGCCACACCCCGTGCATTAAGAAACTTGGCTTGCAAAATCCTAAGTCTGGAACTGTTCTCTAATTGATGGGTGGCTCAGCCTTCTTTGCAGTCTGAAGGTGACACCAGACATGGGAGACTGCATGTGCTCGCTAAGACTGTGTGGGATGCAGAGGACATCACTGCTCAGAGAGCCCAAGGCAGCTGTGGGGAGAGCAAGAATACAGGGGGTTGCAGGAACAGCTGGATCCAGGTGCAGGTACTCTTGGCCTTCCTCCAGCACCATCTTTTCTTCACTCCACAGCCAGAGTTCTCTCACAACAGGGTGCAAACTGGCATTTCCTAAATTTACACCTTCGGTTTTGGCTGCCAGAACAGTAATGCTCATCACAAGCCCCAACCCCCCTTGGAGGGAAACTCTTTGTCCAGGGTTGAGTCAGATGCTCATGGTGGACAAGCCAGGATAGGCAGGGGCAGGTGCCTCATCTGACCTTGTGGAGGGAGGACCAAGGAGCACAGTGCCTATGGCAAGGGTCCTGGGCACTGCCCACTAGTCTCCACGCTGACTCTGTGTGGGTCTAACATGCTGTATCCTAGGTCCCTGGGACAGGCAGGCGGGGATGGGATGAACAGAAGTGGATGACTTAACATTTTTATTCACAGTCCTAAAGGAAAAATATTCTGGAGCCACCGGGCATAGGGAATATCCCTGCACTCTCATTGAGCACCCCACAGGGTCAGTTCCCCAGAACACAAGTGGACAAGCGACACTGATGAGGATAGCATCCTCGCTCAGCACATGGACGGAGATTCCATGTAATGTCTGCAGTTTCAGAAGCCTGGGAATTATCCCATTTCATAGCTGCATTTGGTATGTTTAATCCAAATCTATAGCAGAGCTATTTTAAGAGAGGGAGAGAGAAAAGGGGGGAGAGGAAAGAAGGGATGGGGGTGACATATAAAATTATGCATAATGAACAAATGGGGGGCTCTCTACACAGTGCTGGGTTAATGGGGTAACTGTTTTCATACCTTTCCTTAAGAGAGAGGTTCACTTTCCACATTGTTGACCTGATTGATTATGCCAACTTGTCATCCATGAAATCCAATCAACAAAAAGTCTGGTTCCTCAACTACATGCATATGCTCTGTTTCTTAGTAAAGAGAGAACGTAACACCAGGGAGCCCAGAGCACAGACACTGTGAGACTCCAGCAAACAAGATGGAAAAGCTCCGCAGGAAGCCAGGCGGCGTCCCAAACCCTGGAGCTGGTGGTACCCGTAGACACACCACCCCCGCTACGGGTCCAGGTGCCAGAATCTGCGGGGGCCCCACACCCTCACGTTCCCCTCTGATATGCTGCTCACTGTGTGTCTGAGTGCCCAGGTCTGTGCTGGGATGTGGTGGTCCTCAGTGTTTGTCAGATGGAGGAGGAGCGGGGACGTGGTGGTTCTCAGATGGTGAAGTCCTGGGACTCAGTGGTTTTCAGTGAGTGTTCGTCAAATGGAGGAGCATCTGCACCACGTGGAGTGGGGTGTCCAGGCTCTTTCTCCATCCTTGTGGTGTCACCCCCTCCCACACCCACCCACCCAGGACCATAACCCTCCCCAAGTCATCACCACATCTCCGTGGGTTTCCCCCAACATTTCTCTTAATACACTGTAATCCGTTTTTTGGATCATTTCAGCTCTTGCATGGGGCAGAAGGGTGTTATTTATTGGGCCTCCATGAAACCCCAATGAACAAATTTTATAAAATGGGAAGGAGATTGTCAGAGTTAACATTTTTGTGTGGGTTTTGTACTGTTTTAGAAGGAGTTACAGGCACTCAGTACATATAGACTTTGTTGGGTTTAGTATAGATGTTACACAATTTAGGTACAGTGGCTTAAGGAATAGAAATGAAGCCTGGTATCTCAGTCAGCAGAAATGTCTAATCCATCAAATAATGAGCATGGAAGAAGAACATGATGTGTAAGAAGGGCTGCTAGTGCAAAACGTAGTCTCTAATGTAAAATTTAATATATATATATGTTATATCATATATAAGCTAATGTATATATTAGAAAGTAAGAAAAATAGTTTTCATTTAAAACATTAGAGAGTAACAAACTAAACCCAGAAAAACTGGTGAGCAGAAAATACCCAGGTTTGTGCTGCAATGAAAGGGTAAACAAAGATATAATAGAGAGGGTCCTGGACATCAGAAGCTGCTGCCTTACCATGACGACAGGAGGACTCCACTCCAGCAAGAAGCGCTACGGAAAGGATGGGAGGAATGACAAACATTCTCAAAACAGTAAAGAAATCCATCAGTGCAAATAAAATTGGGTAAAAGAAGATAATACTAGGAACAATTTTAACACAGTAATTTAAAAACTTAATCAGACTGTACAACCTGAAATACAACATTCCAAAACCATTTTCACACAGATAATGAGTAAGTACATAAATTTAAAAACATTAAGAAATCTAAAAAATGTTTTAAAATCAACTGGCATTTCTGCCTCCCAACCCATAAACAAACAAACAAACAAACAAACAAATAACTTTGCAAGTTTCTTCTCAAGGAATGGAAAATTTCCATTTTATACCAAAGTTTTGGGAAATTAGGAAAAATAGAAATATTTTCAAATATTTTTATGAAGCTATTAAATCCTTGATATCAAATATAGGACTTCAGTTACACAAGAAAGAAAAAAATGTTCCATTTACTTATGAACATAAATTCAAGTTCTTAAAATATAATTAAACCAAAAGTAGGAATGCATAAAAGTACCATGATATTCAGAAAAGGCTTAACCCCAAGAATGCAAGAATAATTTAAGGTTGGAAGGCATTTACACCGACCTCTACCTTCAGAGACAGCACATCAGCATTTACGCGGCTCTGGTTCCGGGCTGCCTCCTGCATCTCCCACCCCTCCCGCGCCTCCCGCGCCTCCCGCGCCTCCTGTGTCTCCTGTGTCTCCTTCTGTCGGAATTCCAGCTGTGGAGTCTCTGATTCTTGTTTAACAAATGGAATGAGATGAGCCCGTCTATCTCCTCTGTCTGTTCAGGAAAGTATTTGATAACATTTCACGTCCTGTTGTGACTCACAGCGAAGAATAATAAAGTCTCTTGGTCGACGCAGTTTAGAAGGGCCATCCTGACTTCACTGTGGGCGAACATTCCACTTCATGTGAAGTACTAGAAACCGATTTCAAATTGAGTACAAATAAGGAACATCAACAGAAATCATTTTTCCTCAAAACTGTGCTTGCAGAACTAGCCAGTTCAATAAGATAAGGGAAATAAATAAGACGTAGAACACTTAGAAAATCATCAAAGGCATTTTAGCTGTCAGTTCGAGGGTTCCAGGAAAGTTTATGGAAAAACCATCAAAGCCAACACAGCGTGTTTGCTCCTGTGCGTATCCACGTTGTCTCTCCGTGGCCCTCCACTCGGATGTCTGCACCACGAGTTTCCTTCTGTTTTGTCCACAAGTGCTTCCCGGCACCTTCACTGGTGCCTCACACACGGCAGCGCTCAGTAAGTGCTCACTAGTGAGCAGTGAGCAAACTCTCGGAGTGCGGGATGCACATTAATAGTCAAAAATCAGTGATGTCGCCCTAGACGAGCCACAGAAATAGAAAATGCGACCTAAAAATATAACTTATCATAGAAAGGGAATCTCTACTTCGCCCAATGGCACATCCTACAAAAGGAGCCTAGAGCTTTGCAAAAACTGTAGGAAATAAACCCAGACAAATGGTGCATGAAGCAGATGACTCAATACCAAAAATATTGCATTTCTTCCCAAAGTGAACCCACAAGTACCCCCAAATTCTGATAAACATCCCAACAGGGTTTTTCATGAACTTTGGGAAGCAGATGTTAACTTTCATTTGGGAAAGTAAGAGGCAAAAAAGATACAGAAGATGATAAAAGTACAAAGAAGACCTAAGGTTTCTTAGAAAATCGTCCCGCTGGTGGCAGACCACAGGCCAGACGGCTGTTGGGATGGAACAGAGGACTCAGGCTCACCTGCATGGAAGCCAGAGCTCATTATGTGGCAGAAGCAGTGTGGCTCGGGGTCGAAGGGAAGGTGTTAACCTTCCTGAGATGAGCAATTTCTGTCTGAGCGTCTGTGGTGTGAGTGTGCATGTGTGTGTGCATGTGTGAGTGTGTGTGCGTGTGTGTCCGTGTGTGCACGCGTGTGAGTGTGCATGTGTGCGCACGTGTGTGCGTGTGCGTGTGTGCATGTGTCCGTGTGTGCACGTGTGTGAGTGTGCATGTGTGCACGTGTGTGCACGTTGTGCGTGTGCATGTGTGCATGTGTCCGTGTGTGCATGTGTGAGTGTGTGTCCGTGTGTGTCCGTGTGTGCACATGTGTGCGTGTGTACGTGTGTGCATGTGTGAGTGTGTGCATATGTATCCGTGTGTGTGCGTGTGTCAGTGTGTGCATGTGTGAGTGTGTGCACATGTATCCGTGTGTGCACATGAGTGTGCGTGTGCGCACGTGTGTGCGTGTGCGTGTGTGCATGTGTCCGTGTGTGCACGTGTGTGAGTGTGCATGTGTGCACGTGTGTGCACATTGTGCGTGTGCATGTGTGCATGTGTCCGTGTGTGCATGTGTGCATGTGTGTCCATGTGTGCACATGTGTGAGTGTGCATGTGTGCACGTGTGTGTCTGTGTGTGCACATGTGTGCGTGTGCGTGTGTGCATGCATCCGTGTGTGCATGTGTGAGTGTGTGCATATGTATCCGTGTGTGCATGTGTGCATGTGTGTCCATGTGTGCACATGTGTGAGTGTGCATGTGTGCGCGTGTGTGTCTGTGTGTGCACATGTGTGCGTGTGTGCATGCATCCGTGTGTGCATGTGTGAGTGTGTGCATATGTATCCGTGTGTGCACGTGTGTGAGTGTGCGTGTGTGTAAACTGGCACGCTGAACATGGAGCTCACTCACGTGTGTGCACTGAGAGCAAACAGAGCTCCAAGTGTCCTCTCACACAGCGCACAGATGTGTGGTGCAGGCTCATCAGGCACATCAATGACATACAGGGACCAAGAAACGTAACTGGAAGTGTAGAAAAGATCTAGGTGACGACGTCATGACAGTGGAGCGGGGACTCCCCCAGCCACAGCCCGATAAGCCTGCGTCACACAGAAGATGGCTGATGGGTGGGGTTATACGCGTGTGCGGTCTGAGGGGTGAAGACGCCAGGAAGAAAGGGAAGACGTACACCTCTGGCTGCAGGTGTTATCCGCAGCACCCCACCCAGAAGAGGCTGGTCTGAATATAAAAAGGAACGCCTGAGGATTAGTGAGAGGAGACTGAGCACGCTCGGAACGTGACCGAACGCAGGCCCGGGGAATTCATGAGAGGCACCCAGCGTGGTCGGTCA
Organism: Halichoerus grypus; assembly: GCF_964656455.1. Lineage (NCBI taxonomy): Eukaryota > Metazoa > Chordata > Mammalia > Carnivora > Phocidae > Halichoerus > Halichoerus grypus. Next base: position 177,654,721 of record NC_135717.1, on the reverse strand, counting down.
GTAGGGAGGGAGACGTGTGCTTGTCCCGGGGAGACGTGGGCTGGATGGCGCCTGGCCGGGGCGGGCTTGCGGAGCGACTGGGGCTGCGCTGCTCTGAGCGCTCTGCAGGGTCCCTGGGCCACGTCTCACGGAGTGAAGCCGTGGAGCGCTGCCTGTGCTCTGGATTCAGAACACTGTGTACTCTCCCTCGAGAAGCACCCAGGTAAGTTGCCCCCCAGGTGCGAAGCACGGCAGACAGAGGACACCACCCAGCATCCCTCACTGAGAAGCGGGAGAGGGAGCTGGGTAGCTCGGGCAGCAGATAACGAATCCTGTGGAAACGACGATGCTAGACATACACGTGTTCACAGCAGTGACATTCAAAGCAATAATTGAGAGTGATAAAAAGGAAAAAAGTCACAGATGACTAAATATGATAATCTGCAAATGATGTAAATGTCTTAAACGCAGACCTAGCTGCAGACTCGATATGACCTACGTGGGCTACGTGGGGGCGATCAACACCCCCCACAGCAGGTGCCCCTCCCGAGAAGGCGGGGGTGGGGGCTGCAGCGGGAGCCGGACCAGGACGGCGCTAAAGCAAATATGCCAAATATTAGCACGGGCCTAATCTCTATGTGTGTACTTAGGTCCCACTAAATTGTTTTCTGAATTTTCCTGCATGCTTTAATATTTCATAATTAAAATAATGTTTTTGAAGATTAGTATTTAATAACGTCCATACACACTGACTGGCCAATGCACCCCATTTCTAGCCCTTGGGACACACAGGCACGTTTACTGTTCTGCTGAAACATCACCCGTCCTCCCGCGGTGCTGTCCGTAGCCACGTGGAGCTGCACTGGCCACTGACCATGTCTCTTACCGTGCTGGAGTCCACGCCATTTGTGTATTTATTTGTTGTTCATTATTTGTGGCCCCGTCAACAAACACAAGCCCCAGCCACGGCAGAGCAGGGGTGTGGGCCTCCCTGGGCTGCCAGGGTAGCGCATGGCCCAGTGGGCGCCCCTGCCCCACCTGCAGTCGGGGAGAAAGGCGGCAGATCACGGGCACCCCGTGACCTCTGGGTCAGGTTTAGGCCACAAGCAGCCACAGGCCCCACCCACCGATGCTATTCCCGTGAGTGAAGACCAGGCTGCGTATTCGAGTGGGTCTGCCGAGCGTCCACGAGGCGGGACAAGCCGCTGCCTGGTCCTCGGTGGTTGCTCAGAAGGAGGTCAGGACCGGCTTCCTAAATGGGGACGTTCAGCCCCACCCAAAGCACTTGAAACGCTGAGAGCAGGTCACACTCGGGCTTGCGCCTGGCCGTCCTGCGGGGCCCTTGCCTCTGTGGCCTCGCTGCCCACCGATCTCCCCTGCGCTGACGGATCGCAGACATGGAAACACCCTCTTTGATCTAAACTCTCTCATCTCTCTTCTGACGGGAACGGTTTCCGTGGCCTGCGACAGCCCCGGGGGCCCTGGGCGCAGCGGTATGTGCGTCCTGGTTGTCACGTCACTGAGACGTTTGAAATTACTTCTGGGCACAGAGCGCTCCCCGCCTTGGAGGCAGTTCTGAGACCTGACCGCATCTTAAATGCTGGGGGCGCCGGTGGCCTTCCTCTTGGTGTCCCCTTCGCAGGATCAGTCCATCCTCCCGACGCCTGCTCGGGACGACACCGTCTCTAGAGTTTTTGCTTTTGGGTCAAATGCTCGTGTATGTTCTGAAAACCAGCTTTCGCTGTGACCATTTTGGAGGGAGATGTTCCCGTAGTCACGGAAGCGCCAGCCTGTGGCTTCTGCAGAGGATCTGTCCCGCTACGAGGACGGGCCTGCCCACGGGACGCACGCTCATGGGTTTTGGAGTCCGACGAGCTGAGTCCCCAGGTGAGGAACATGCTGGGCGGGTGATTACAGCCTCTCACTCAATCCTAGTGGCGGGAGGATGAGGGCCAGGCCGTCTCGTGGGCGCCGGGGACAGGTGTGTGGCGCCTACTGCCACATCCTGGATACTGATCGGGGCTGACAGGCTCTGCCCCCACGCCGGGCCTGGGCTGTATGGAAAGCGCAAGAAACCACCAGCCACGTCCCCAGGCTGGGCATCGGGACAAGCCACACAGCCCAGACAGCGATGCCACGGGGGACTAAGAGCCATGTGGGAAATCCCAGGGCCAGACCGGCCGGGGACATGACTGAGACGCTGCACCGCCACCAGGTTGTAGAAGAGAAACAGAGGGGAAAATAAAACACCGTACAAGTCCCTGTGGCAGTTTAAAATCCGTGGGGTGCGTTCTCTGCTGCCCCCCGTAGATCGTGGGGACCTGACGCCCTCCAGCCCCGTGGACACAGAGGGAGCCGTGGCTGCTCCAGGGAAGGGGAGGCAGCTCGCCAGCGGCTGAGGGGCCCCAACTCAGAGTCCGGGTGGCCTGCAAGGACCCCAAGGCGGCCACGTGGACAGCAAGCCCAGCCACGCCCTAGGCCACGTGCTGGGGAGCTCAGCTGGGCTCCCGCCATCCAGAAAGGGTGGATGGACCGCCTAACAGTGAAAAAGCAAAGGCTTTATGACTTAAGAATGTGTGAAGGTTTCTTACGCTCAATCTGAAAAATAAAAACTGATGAAGATGCGCACATTGAGAGTCAGGCTCCTGCATGCACGCCCTGCGGACGGAGAGCACAGCCTCCGTGGAGAGACGCTGGCAGCACACGCGAGGAGCAACACGCTTCCTCCGAACGTGCAGTGAGCCCTGGAAATTACGCAGCAGGAAGCTGAGGGTGCCAGGGGTTGACCACTGCAGGGAAGGAGCCGCAGACCTGGCCACAGGCATGCTCAGCCTGGCTCTCGGGCGGGGACATTAGAACCATGAAAACATGCGTGTCACACCCTGCGATTAGCGAGAGGCGCGGGCTCGCGGCGGCAGAGCAGGGAAGCTGGGTGCCGTGCAGGCCGGCGCGGCCGGAAGCCCTGAGGAAACACGTGGACCGTATCTCTCCCCCGTGGATAAGACGACCTGCCCCGGAGGGTTCCCGCGGAGCCGGTTGTCACCAAGAAAAGAGAAACCAGTCCGAATGTGGTTTTTTCCGCAAATGGAGAATTACATCGAACTTAACGCAAACGACCTGCAAGAACGTGTAACAGATTTGATAAATCTCAAATGCAGGTTGGACTGTGTAAGAAGCAAAGCGTAGCACAGGATGTACAAGGCAAAGCGCTTTATCTGTTTTGAACACGCCGTACCTCCCTTCACCCGCTGAGGGGAGCACCGCGTGTGCGAAAACTTGAACTCAGGCAGGGGCGAGGGGCGCACCTCTGGGGGTCTCGAGGCCGCAGGCAGGGCACGGGGGCTCTCCGGGAGCTGCACAAGGACTCGACGGCATCGTGAGGGCTTTCTTAGGAAAGTAAAGCAAATATTTTACAAATGACTAAATCTGAGTGGTGGGAAATGACTGTTTGGTATATTATTTTTCTCTAGGCCTGAAATACTCCATTTTTTAAAAAAGTCGAATGAAACACTGCTTCTGGACTAACTAGAGACCCCTGGTGCCTCCATCAGAACATGATAGGGTTGCCTGCCGCGGCCCAGCCTGGCCTGGGGGCAGCGAGCTGGCGCACAGAACTGAGACCAGATCTGGAAGATTCACTGGCTCACACTTTATTGCAGTGTATGCACTGTGCAGGTGTGTGTGCGTGTGCATGCATGCACGCACAAGTATGTACACACGTGTGAGTGCACATGAGTGTGTGCATGCATTCGTGTGCACGTGCGTGTTTGTCATACAGGTGTGTGCATGTTTGTGTGCGTGTGAGCATACATTTGCGTGTGCATCGTGTGTGCACATCCAGGTGTGAGTGTGTGTGCATGCATGTGAGTGTGTGCATATACATTTTGTGTGTACATGGCATGTGCACACGTGTGTGCGTGTGTGTGTGCGTGCAAGTGAGCAGCAATGATTAATTTTTTGTGTCAAATGAACTGGGCCTGGGTCCCCGATACCTGGTGAATCAGTGTTTCTGAGCATGTCTGTGGGGCGTTTCTGGGTGGGATGAGCACGTGGACAGGGCACTGAGTAAAGCAGGTCACCGTCCCCGTGAGGCGACCTCATCCGACCCCATGAGGCCTGAAAGGAGCGAACAGAGGAGGAGCACTTGCTCTCTGCCTGGACTGGAACCCACAGCCCCACTGGCCAGTGTGCCCACCTGGACTCATCATCTACTCTGGGTTCTCCTGGGTCTCAGGACTTCAGGGCCCAACGGGAACTGCAGTCGGCTCTCCTGGGTGCCCCACACGCAGATGACGCTGTCTCGTCACCCGTCCCGGGGCAGCCGCCCCTCTCATGCTGCCTGAATCCCAGCCCAGGTATATGCTCCCCACACCTGCTCACCTCCTTACCCACTTCACTCTCGCTCCTGGCCCATCCTCCTCCCCACCCACACTCCACACACTTGCTAAGTCATCTCTCTCTGGGCCCCTCTCTGGACATGAGTCTGACTGTCTAAGGCAGGTGTCCAGGATCACTCCTCGGAGCCTGGAGCAGCGCCGACCCTTGGCGGGTGCTCTGCAGTGCATGTGTGTGAGCGTGCCTACACGGAAACCGGCAAGCGTGTGCTCGCTTGGCCTGGCCTTTGCAGCCAGGCTTCCGAACCTGCATCTTGTGACCAGAATTTCCCGGAGACCCTCGAGAGTCGCATGATCTGCCTGGTGCCGAGCCACCAGCCACCAGCACGCCCTCACGGTGTGCTCTCGGGACACTTGGGCGTTCCTGGGGCGCCCGGCCCGTGTGCAAGGCCAGGAGGCCAGGATTGGTCCTGCGAGGGCGCCCGCGGCTGCTAACGCGTGTCCTGCCTTCCGGTCCCAGGCTCCCGGCAGGTGTGTCTGCCAACGAGCTCCGCTCGGAACAGCAGAGTCACAGAGTGAAGCACAACGTCCACGTGACAGAGGCAGGGCCCTCGGGATGTCGGTGGGACCTCACATAACTGATGATATTCGAAGTCTGGAGCCTTCCGACAAGGACATTAATTAGGCCGAGGTGGCACATGCAGTGGCATCTTGAGTGAGGCTTAGCAAGCCGGCAGGAGCACACAGACACAGACGGGACGGGGGGCATTAGCAATGAGAGCGATGAGCGGATAGCTGGGCAGTAAGGAAAGACGGACACCGGTCAGCTGCGTACCAGGGCGCCGAGGAGACGCTGGACAGAGCTGTGCATCCGCAGAGGCTCCACCCTTTCCAAAAGATGTTCCACCCTCGTGGGAGATCACGGACGGACGAGGCAGAAGCTGTTTTAAAGGGAACGGCACGGGGCTCAGAGGGAACAGAAAGACAGGTGGGTGGGCAGCCCGTTGCGTCTCCTGGCCCTGCTGCTCCCTATCCCCGGGAGCGTGAGCCCCATGCCTCTCTGGGCCGGCCTGGCTGCTGGGAGGCTTGGAGGCAGAGGCAGGGTGCAGCCCACGTCCCCCCAGCCCGTGAACACACTGCAACTATCCGGAGCTGAACACACTGCAGTCACAAGGCTCTGCGGCTTCTCGGGCAGCTGCCGAAAACCATGGAGACCAAGAGCTTCGGGCAAAAGACTAGAGGTCCCGAGTTATAAGGCCACTGAAGCAGTGGGAAATCTACCTGAACACCTCAGGAATCCCCACTGGGGCTCCGGCTCATCCTGAGGATCATGACGAGCCCGCACAGAGCTGGTGGCCAAAGAGGATTTGTCTACATTGTGCCGAGCTTCAGGGCAGGCGGGCAAACGAACCCACCTCCAGGTGTCCGGCTCGGCGCCTGTCTGTCTGCCCGTTCCGCACGCTGCAAGACCGCCTCACGCAGATGCCCACGTTGGACAGAGGTGCTTTGTGCAAAATAAGCACCGTGACCATGGGAGGCTTTGTACATTAGGTTATTTCAATATTTAATTTGCTAAATGTATGCATGGCTGCTCAGGATAAAAAATGTCTGGAGTTCACTGTCATTCAATTAAAAATGTATGTATTGTTCAACTACTGCGGACTTTTGCCATGGACTGAATGTTTGCATCCCCCCAAATCCCTGTGTTAAAGGCTGACTCCCAGCGGGATGGTGTTTGGAGGAGGAGCCTTCAGGAGGTGAGTGGGTCCTGAGGGTGGAGCCCCATGCATGGGATTAGCACCCCTATAAAAGAGACCCCGGGGAGCTCCGTCTCCACACCTGCCATGGGAGGACACAGCAAGAAGGCGCCATCAGTGAGGCTGGTCTGCACCAGACACTGAATCTGCCGGCACCTGGACCTTGGACTTCAGCCTCCAGAACGGACTTACAAGCCCCCCAGCTGGGTGTTCTCTTAGAGAAGTGCACTGAGACACCAACCTCCTGTAATCCAGAGCTGGGTGGGGTGACCATGCTTCCGGCCTCAGCAGTGACAACCCACTTGTCCATTCACTCGCTCACTGTCCCCGTAAGCCCCATGGGCTCCATTCTTCGTGTCAAGAGCAGCAGGTTGTTAGGGACTAATCAGGATAGCTGTGCCAGGAAGGGTGTGGGGCGGCCGGTCTCGTCCACCTGGGAGGGCTCCCGGAGGAGGACGCCGTGGGCCTCAGTGACCGGAGAAAGGACCCTGGGAGAGATGCTGATTTGGAGCAGATGGTCTGACTGGGTGCATGGGAGCCAGGCTGGGAGTGGGAGCCAGGAGCCCATCTCAAGGTTGGGAGAGGTGGGAGAGCTGGGAGGGACTCCATCACAGCAGAAAGGGTGGGGAGGCCAGAGTCACTGGTCAGACAGGAACCGGGGCCCGCCGCTGTCTGGGGAAGGGTCCTGGCTGGAGGCATTGGGACAACTCCAGGTTTCTGCTCTGGCCGCTGGGTGGATGGTGGTGCTCAGAGGTTGATGAGGACCCCGGGGCAGGTTCTGCATGGTAGGAAGGAGGAAAGGAGCTTAATTCCAGACAGGCTCCACTTAAGGGTAGGACACAGGTCTCCCTAAATACGTCAGTGGCTCCCCAGTGCCTTCTGGATCCCCTTGCCTGACCCTGCACCCCAGGGCAGCCCCCTTGCACACACGCCTCACCTCGGGACATTTGTAGGTGCTGTGTTTCCCCCTTCAACCTGCCCTCCACTCCTTCTCCCCAAGCGCCTGCTCAGAGATCTGCACTTGGATGAAAGGCTCCAGATGCCGACTGGGAGCCCCTGGTCGATGCTCAGCCCTCACGCGGTGCAGCCGTCTGTCCATGTGTCTTGCTGGCCTGAGTGGTCCCGAGGGCAGAGCCTGCCAGCCACCTGTCCCGCTGCCGGGCCAAGCATCTTGCAGGAGCTCGGTGGCTCCTACATCTTTACGGATGGGCCACGGCTTCCCTCGTGCCAGGAAGCCTATTGTTCATGCCTTGGCCTCGCCTCTGGAGGCTCTGCCCCTGAGCTTGTTCGAAGAACCATTGTCCAGGGCGCGATTGGCCACGGGGCCTTGACCAGAGGGTGTGGTGCTGGCTCAGGACACAGGAGAGGGCTTGGCGCATCCCGTACTGACTGCATCCTCCATCTCAACGCCACGTTCTTCCCCAGCCTCGGGGCCGCGTGTCCCTGCTGGTGGCCGGGGCACGCACGGGCCTGCGTTCAGCGTCCTGCTCCCGGTCCAGAGGGCAACGCCAGAGCCCTCCTCTCTCTCCAGGACACGGGTGGCCTCCCTGGGAGGTGGGAAATAGAACAGAGTTCTAAGAGAAGTTTATTTTTATAGCTCTTAAATTTATTTATATATATCAAATATGTAACCATCACTAAAATCTCTTTGGAGGGTTTTCAAAAATTAAAGAACCGCATCTAAAAATACTGACCTTAATATTCAGTGTGCATGGATAACTCCCCAGTCCCAGAGACAAGAGGACTAAGATGTGGCAGGCGCCAGTGGGCTGGGGACGCCGGGAGGAGGTGTCTCTCCATCGCTTCCCCGCGGGCCCAAAATAGTCCCGACGACGGGCTGGATGTGACCACGCCAGACGCGGTAGGTGCAGCCGGAGAATCTGAGATCTGTTCATTTCCTTCGTTTGTTCATTTGTTGGTTCATTCAGCGTGCCCGGCATGAGTGTGTGCAGTCAACAATCATCCAGAGCTGGCTCTCGGGCGAACCCCACACTCTGCCCCCGCTGCTCGGACCCGCGCCCAGCGCGATGGCCTGTCCGGAGGACTGGAAACCTCCCCTTGCGGTGGCTGCTGAGAAGAGATGCTCCGGCACCTGCTCCCATGGGGAATCCCTCCAGGAAGCTCGAGTCGCGACGGCGCTGGGCTGGGCGCTGGGCTGGGCGCTGGGACAGCAGAGCAGACACGAACCCGTCCTCGCTGCAGAGCAGACTGGGTACAGGACAGTGCGCTGGCCGTCGGCCCGGGTGCTTCTCCAGCCAGAGCCTGTGCCCCTACTCTGCGTGCGCCCCAGATGGCAGCCGGCCGGGCTTCCCGGGGGCCGGAGCACCTGACCCTGGGAGAGGAGAGGCCTGGTCTCCAGAAGCTCAAACCTGTGCCTGGGGGTCCTCGGGGCTGGCCTCGCTGCCCTCACCCCCAGACTCAGTGTGGGGAGACTGCCCTGCAGACGGGAGGGGATGGAGTAGGCAGCGCCTCGGCCCGGGAGAGGACACACGAGTCCCCAGGGTCCTGGCCAGGAGGAAGCAGGGACTCTGCAGTGGGTGCCCGAGGAGGGCTGACCTGTCCTTCCAGGAGGGGGAGGAGATAAGGTTCCTCACGCCTCACCCCTACCCTGCACCCCCGGAGGTCAGGGTGCTCAGGGCTGGGGGGGGCTTTCCTGGGGCCCCCGGAGGAGGCTTTACCATCCCCTGTGCGCCCAGCAGAGGACCGGCCACCAGCAGAGTCTGGAAAAGTGGGCTGAACCCCACAGGGCGCCTCAGGGCAAACCCGACATTTGCTCAGTGAGTCCCCTCAGGGTGGTGACCAGTGGGGGGTGCCCAAGAGGGACGAGAGGGGCTCCCCAAAGTGGAAACACCATGTCATTGTTGAAATCGATCCTGACTCCTGTCGAACACGGTGTGCTGGGATCAAGGTGCTCTCCTCATGTAGATGCCAGGGCATCCAAGTGACAGAATCGTCCGCTTACCTCTGCCTTACCACGGCCGGCCCCCTGACGAGTTGTCCGTTCACGTTTCCCTCCTCAACCTGGACGGCCACACGCACCACCTCCTGGGTCCCCCAGTGCTTCCACCAAGGGCAAACAGCAGATGCCGGGGCCTCAGGAGGCCCCCAGCCAGCGGGGGCAGGAGGCTTGCAGGGCTGTGGCCTGAGGCCCTTAGACCCCAGAGGAGAGGCCCACCTGGGCAGGAAGGGGACACAGACAGCCTTGGCCACACCCCCTGCTTGGCAGCCCCTGGCCCTCTGCCTTCCTAGGCCCTCCTCCGGCACACGCAGAGGGCAGAGTGACCCCAAGTTGGGGCAGAGGGCAGTAATGTGGGGTGACAGGGCCTCGAGGCAGGACGCAGGGCTCAACCACCCAGCCATATTAGGGTGAAGGTCCTGACATTCCCTCCCAGCCTGTCCCCTCCCAACTAGTCCTGTCCTTCTCAGCCTGTCCCCTCCCAACTAGTCCTGTCCCTCCCAGCCTGTCCTGTCCTGTCCCTCCCAGCCCGTCCGGTCCTGTCCCTGCCAGCCTGTCCTGTCCTGTCCCTCCCAGCTTGTCCTGTCCCTCCCAGCCTGTCCTGTCCCTCCAGTCCTATCCCTGCCAGCCTGTCCTGTCCCTCCCAGCCTGTCCTGTCCTGTCCCTCCCAGCCCGTCCTGTCCTGTCCCTGCCAGCCTGTCCTGTCCTGTCCCTCCCAGCCTATCCTGTCCTGTCTCTCCCAGCCTGTCCCTCCCAGCCTGTCCTGTCCCGTCCCTCCCAGCCTGTCCTGTCCTGTCCCTCCAGTCCTGTCCTTCCCAGCCTGTCCCTCCCAGCCTATCCTGTCCTGTCCCTCCCAGCCTGTCCCTCCCAGCCTGTCCTGTCCTGTCCCTCCCAGCCTGTCCTTTCCTGTCCCTCCAGTCCTGTCCTTCCCAGCCTGTCCCTCCCAGCCTATCCTGTCCTGTCCCTCCCAGCCTGTCCCTCCCAGCCTGTCCTGTCCCATCCCTCCCAGCCTGTCCTGTCCTGTCCCTCCCAGCCTGTCCTGTCCTGTCCCTCCAGTCCTGTCCTTCCCAGCCTGTCCTTCCCAGCCTGTCCTGTCCTGTCCCTCCCAGCCTGTCCCTCCCAGCCTGTCCTGTCCCATCCCTCCCAGCCTGTCCTGTCCTGTCCCTCCCAGCCTGTCCTGTCCTGTCCCTCCAGTCCTGTCCTTCCCAGCCTGTCCTGTCCTGTCCCTCCCAGCCTGTCCCTCCTGTCCTGTCCTGTTCCTGCCCATTGGCCTTGGGAGCCTGTAGGTGGTCACCAGCCTGTGGGCAGGTGCTCGCACCGTGGCCCTCTGCTCCAGCTGCCTTAGAATCAGGAGGCAGCCGGTGCTCACCTCCCAGGCACAGGGGTACCAGGTGTAAAGGGCCACGGAGGTGAAGTGTGAGCAGGCCCAGGGGGATGAAGCAGTGCCCAGAGCCGAGGAGTCCCCACTGTCCTGTGGGAAAGTCAGGCGAGGCGCTGGAGGGCTGGTCCTCAGGGAGGAGGGAGGAGCAGGGGGCCCTTTCCCAGAATGCCACTATTTTTGTTTCTAAAGTCCTAAAATCTCAGGTGTGTGTGTGCACGAGTGCATGTACGTGCGCGTGTGCGCGTGGGATTCTGAGCGCCTCTGGCTCTGGGTTGGGCTCCCCCAGACGGCGGGACGGCGCACGCACATCTGCAGGTTCAGCCTCATCCTGCAGCTGACTCTCCGCTTGGAAGGCGTCTTGTCTCCCCTCCCACAGACCGCTCTTCCCCTCCCAGCAACTCGGAGCTCCAAGACCTTGTCCCAGGCCGTCCTCGCTGCCGCCCCCACCCCCGGGCGTGCTCCGTCCCATCACATGCACAGACAGGAGAGGTGCATCCGCTGCTTACGAGCATGCAGGGGCCGCGGCCACCGCCCGCCTCTGCCCTTGCGGACCACCGCTGAGGACATCCCGCCCGTCCTCACAAGAACCCTTCCTACTTGTCAGCAGAGGGTTCCGTAGATAATATTCTTCCTAAAAATGCAGTAATTATGTATTTGGTTGCTACCAACCTCGGAGAAAAATATGCATAATTACATAAGAAGCACTTTCTGTCAATTGCATTTTGCTACCATGGACTCTCTGTCCCCTTTATCTTAAAAAAAAATTTCAGAAACAATTACCATGAACACTAAAATGAATCGAGCACCAAGCATCAGGTTAATGTGAAATTAGGGGTTTGTTTGAGCCCACGGACAGGTTCCAGCTCTAGTATCACGGCCCTCATCATGAGGGACCTGGCTTCTCAGCGGAAGGCGGCCCCACAGTCAGGAGGGTCCGGGCCAGTGCCGTCCGGGCCAGTGCCATCCGGGCCAGTGCCGTGCCGCCCGTCTCACGGTCTCTGTGGGGCAGGCAGGAGCCCGTACCCCACACAGGTTGTGTAGAAACCCTACATCTACCCAAGGTTCTTCTTCCTGACCTCACTGCACACAAACAAGCAAAAGAAAGGAAAGCGGAAAACGGTGCAAAGCCCGGCACGGCCAGCTCTCTCTGGGGGCAGCCATGTGAGCTGTCCACACCTGGGAAGTGGCTGTGGCACTCCTGAATCTTCAGAGAAAAGCTCTCAGAAGAAACTGTCAGCTCTTCCCTCTGCCCTTTTCCTTCTTCTACCTGGAAGGATGATGCGATGCCAGAGGGGAAGCGGCCCTTTTGTGCCCATGAGGCAGCCGGGGCTGGCTCAGTGGAGGCATGAGGAAGCTGTGCCCTGACGGCACCGTGGGGCCGCCACACCATTCTGGACTCTTTCCCCCTCAACCATCTTGGTATTGGAGAAGAACGAGGCCCTCAGGTTGTTTTGACAACCCTTGGGAGAATCCTCCCACTTGCAGATTAACAGAAGGCCAGTAAGCTCTCAGCACAGATGCTGTTATTTCAAGGTGGAAATAATAAAGTCTTAGATGGCCCTTGTCCTTTGTCCTTAGTCCTGAGCCTCTGACTTTTTTGGGGGGCAAGGCTGTGAGGGCAGAATCAAGCACGGGGGCTGCATCCCAGGATGGGGTCCTCTCCTGCTGCTGAAGCCCAGGGGAGCCCACCAGCCTACAGGCTGCAAACAGGAAGTCCCAGAGCTGAGTTCCCAAAGCTCAGCTCAGAGCCCCGACCAAAACTTCACAGAAACCAGCCACTGCTGTGTGATGTTTGAAAACACGTGGTGCCTCCAGCCCTTTGCAGAGTCCACCTGCACGCCTCTACACAGATGGGCTGCACAGGGGTGCACGGGGTGGGCATGGTCCACCTGCACGCCTCTACACAGATGGGCTGCCCGGGGGTGCATAGGGGGGCACAGGGCTCCTGTCCTTGTCCAGGTGTGGGCTCTGAGGGGCTGTCCTTCCGTCCCGGTTGTGATGTCCCTCCGAGGGGCCCTTCCCTCGTGGTGTTGCTTCTCTCTCAGGGCCCTGGTCAAGGGTGCTGGGGACGTCATGTCTGTCCAGGCAGCAGACTGGGCCAGGGGTCAGGTCTGGTGGCTGGCAGCCCCTGGTGTGCCGTTTGCCCCAGCAAGCTATGCGGTGTCATCATTCCCACGTTTGCCTGGACCCGGAGCCTCCGTCTGAGCTGGATCCAAGTGCACAGCTTGGCAGGAGCCCGGGCGTGCGGAGGCTGACAGAGCCACGCTCTCTCCACCGGCTCCTCCAGGTCCACAGGCGCGTCCCTGAGCACCCACACCCCCTCGCTCCCTTTATTCAGGCTCCGAGTGCCACCCAGGGAGCCTCCCTGCACAGCGGCCGCTCCGCCCTGACGTGGCCCTGTTTCTGCCGTTGGTCCCCCCTGACGGGCTAATTGGCCTCATGGGCTCAGATGCTCAGATGCACCAGGACAGGGGCGTCCTCAGACAGGGATTTGCTCTGCCCTGAACTTGGAAAGCTGCTGGGCACTGAGTTGCTCCTCAGTGTTTGCAGAATGACAGAGGAATGGAGGAATGAGCAACAAATGAGTGAGTGACACTTCTCCATCCCGTTGGCTGGCCCGAGCTCTGTTCCACAGGCTCCGGACTCACTCGCCCTCCCGGCTGTGGCCCCACACATTGCTCAGACTCGGAGGAAGGCCCATCCCGCTGGCCCACGCGTCCCCAGCCCGGGAAGGCTCCCTGCAGGTCCCTGAGGCACCGGGGATGCTGGCCTCCGTGCTGTCCCTCAGCCCTGCACCCCGGGATCCCATTACACTGCCTGGAATCTTGGTGAATGGATCCGTGAGTGATAAGCGAATGGCAAAATTAAAACCAAATTTCCAATTACTTAAAAGTAGAGAAGTTTTTAGAAGAAAATAATCCAACAGCCAAGTTCTGTGTGCAAGAGCCGAAGCCAGGGCCAGAAAAATAAGAAAGAAACAAAGAAATCTGTCCTTTGATTCCTCTGTGCTGGAGGCGAGGTCCCAGGACGCGGCCACCTTTTGCTGGTTAGCCTCCCCGCACCTGCCAGGGGCCTCCGGGCCTCAGCGACACAGCGGGGCTGCTGCCGGCCTGGGTCCCTGGAAGCACGTTCTGGATGCCACCTCCCTCGGCGGAGCGGCTGTGGCTGGTGTCCCCTGACGGCCGGAGCCTCGCAGAGGCTGCGTCCAGCTGCCGCCTGCGGTCTCTCGCCCGGGGGAAAACACGGCCTCAGGAGCCCAGGCTGCCGGACGACGCTCCACGCGGCTGTGCTCCGGCTGCTCGAGGCCACAAGGCAGACGTAAGGTGGCCTGACCGTGAACACGGGCCTTCACGGGGCTCTCCGCCTGAGCTGCCCTGGGTCTGCTCGGGCCAGTGGGGTCCGTGCGGCCGGGTGGGGGACTCGGTGAAGACCACGGATGGGGAGCCCGGGATCCTGGAGCACGGGGTGTGGGATGCTGGAGGCTGTGGGTATGACTAAAAGCCCCAGTGGCACCAAGGCCTGGGGAGCAAGCCACGTGGTGGGAGGCCGGCGTCTCGGGAGGGAAACGGTGCACCCCTGTTGACCCCAAAGGGGCCTCCGTGTGGCTGGACAAGCCGGCTCCCAAGTGTGGCTCAGCTCCCCAGGGCGGGGGTGAGGCTGAAGCTCCGTGGGCCCTGGCGACAAAGCGGGGCTTGCAGTGCAGGGCTGCGTGGATGGACCCAGCTGCCTCCTGCCCCGCGGAGCACGAGGGTGTCCCCAAACCTCCCTCAGCGTGGCCATGGGGCGCTTGTCAATGTCGCCGGAGGTATGGAAGGCCAGCACTGGCGGGTTGGACATGTCCCCAGGGTCCCCACGAGAGCAGAGGTGGAAGGGTGGCCGGCACTCAGCCCCCTGGTCCTGCCCCAAGGGGCGAGTCCAGACACCGGAGTCCTTCTGAGCGAGGCCTCTGGATGCCCGCGGCAGCCCATTAGCCCGCCAGCCACTGGTCCCTGCGGGTGGGCATCGAGGCTGGGAGGAGCCCTGAAGCCAGGGGACGTCAAGAGCGCACTGGCTTTATTCACCGGGTCCAGCCCTCAGCCACACTTGGTGGAGGGCCACTCAGGCTGGGCTGCGTCTTGCTGAGGTCCTGTGACACGGCACACGTCAGCCCCATGACCACATGGCAGCGTGGTCCACAGGGCTGGCCCAGTCCCTCTGCCCTGTAGCCTTTGGGACTGGCCTCGGAGGGGCTCACACTGCTCAGAACGTCCCCATCCCAGCCACCCCCGCCCCGGGGGCCCTCCAGGTGGCTGCCCCACGCACCGCTGGACAGAGCCCCCAGGTGCAGCCCCCAGGGATGGGCTCCCTGTGGTTCAGCCCGGAGCTCACACGCCCCTTTCCCAGGGCCGGCACCCCCTTCCAGGGCCGGCCCCTCCTGCCGGCAGCAAGGCCAGGAGCAGATTCTCTGCCCACCTGGCTCCACTCCGGCCCCTTCCCTTTCCTGGGAAGCGAAGCCCTTGTGCCAGGCACCACCGCCCCCCAAGACCTCTCTGCCCTCGCTCCGAAGAGCCCAAGCCACGGGGAAGGTGGGGTGCAAGCCTGTAAGAGCTGCATGTGCCTTTCCGGTTGGGGTACAGCCCAGCAGGGGGCTGCATTCTTCCCTGGGGAGCGCACTGCAGGGGAGCAGGGACAGAAGTCCACCTTACTGTTTCCATGACTACCCACCTGGCGCAGCACCTGCTGTGTCCGGGAACGTGGCCACGCCCCGCCTGGGCACCTGGAGCTGTGTCCTCCCAGCAGCCGCGGGAACCCTCCTGAGCCCTCTCTGCAGGTGGGAGAGCCCACAGCCACGCGGGCAGGGCAGGGGCGGGCAGGAGCCGCGAGCGCCTCACCTCCTCAGCCCTCCCAGGTGCTCGAAAGGCTGTGTGTGTGGCTCTTCAGCGGTGCCCCTCAGACCCCCTCCGCTCGCTGTATTAAAGCCCGCACAGACTCCGTACTACGTGTTGGCTCGTTCTGTAAGACTCGTGTCTGCCAGGTGAGCGTAGCTGGACGCACGCGATCCGACTTTCACGCCCTATACCATTTCTCATAAACGAAGCTGACAAATCAGAAAACGAAGCCCTTGGTTTCAGAAGTTAAAGCCGCCACCGTGGTGGCCGCCCGGGGGGCCTCCTGAATGCCGCCATGCGTCAGAGGGCTCCGGAGGGGCAGGCGCTGGGCCATGGCTCCCACGCCACGGCACACCAGCCGAGAAAGCTCCATGCCGGCGCCCTCGGGTGGCGTGTTCGGTCAGAGCGAGGAGACTCAGCCTGGAAACATCCAGGGCTTTCCCGTCACCGCGAAGAGTTGATAGCGACGTGCGTGCAGCCCGTGGACCCCTTTGCAGCCTGTGACGACTCTGCGCACGTTCGTGGCTGTGTGTGAACGAGGCCCCTTCTCTCTCGCAGGGCGGCGCGCCCGGCCTGGGGAGGTGCTCAGGCTGCAGACTGCAGCAGTGGGGTCCTCCTCGGGCAGCACCCTCGGCTGGCCACGCCGGAGGTTACCGACCTTCTGAACTTGGTGACGTGTTTTCCATGCATTTTTAGATTTCCCTCACAAATATATATTTCTGTAAATATTAATTTATTCTATTTTTAGAATTCTACATTCAAGATACACTGTGTGTGTCATTTGGCAAACATGCCCTTTCCTGCTTGTGTTTGGGCTGCACAGTCTTTGGGACTCATCTTCTCTGTGTTGGCACATCGAGTCCGCTCTTACTGACGGAATCACTCCAAACCTGAGTAAACCATGGTTTGTTCTCGGACAGACCCGCCCCTTCCCCGGGCGCCTGCTGGCCCGCATGAACGTGCCTGCCCAGGGCGCGGGGCCGCCCGCTCTCGCGGGGGGATGTGGGGGCCCAGCGGTGGATTGAGCCGGTGCACCAGCCACCTCCCGGTTTTCCTGTGGATTCCTCTTGTCCCTGCTGAGCGGGACACCTTTCCACGGGTCTTCTTGTCTGTTCTGTGAACAGATGGCTCATGGTCTCTGCCTGTCTGTCCATGTGCTGTTTATTTCTTATTTACTTGTGCGCGAACTCTCTATGCTTCCATGTTTCCTTTGCTGTGACCCACTCGTCTCTGTCCCCTCCCTTGGTTCGCGCTGTGCATCCTTGTATCTTAGTCTGACTTCTGGCGCAGGGCTCTTCATTCCTTAAGAGAAAAATCGCCGTTTCCGGCCTTTGTGATAGCCCGAATTGTTGTCTTGCTGATGTTTTAATTCTTCTCTTTCACATTATTTCTTCTTTTTCTGTTGCATATTTATTTTCTTTTGTACGACTCAAGTTTCATTTGTTCCTTACAATGGTCTAACCGCTTTTCCCATCCTCTTTCTCGTCTCCCCTTACGCTCCCGTGTGCGGATGGAGACACACTTACAGACTCGGGTTCTCGCCGTTTTTGTCCATAATAGAAGCGCCCTGTGGCCTCCGTCTCGGGCCTGAGGGGAGACGCGGCGGGCTTTTCTTTCCCACCTCTGCTTCCCTTCTGTTTTGTCAAAATAGCCTGGGATTGTCGAGCTTTTGTTTACTTTTCAAAAGGGCCATTCTCTGGTGTCTGGCAAATCAGTCCCTTCCAGCCGGGCTGATAGCATTACACATAAACACCCAGGCCTGTCGGCGAGAAATCTGAGGGCATTTATTTAGCTTGATTACATACAGGTGTCTGGCAAGAGGAAGATTTATTGAATTTTTAACTGTCAGTTAAAATAGAGAGTATTGAACTTTCTATTTTTGTACCCTTTCTGAGCAAGGTCAATACAGGATGCCTGTCACCTGTCACCTCCGAGCTGATATTCATAATCCAAACAATCTTCTGCCTGTCAGGAGCCCAAAAGAAACAAACAAAGTCCCTCTGCTTCCCCAATAGCAGGAGGGACAGGGCGCACGCCCCGGACCTCCGGAGAAATCAGAGGGATCGCGCGGCCACGCTTCTGTCCCTGTCCCGAGCCGGAGCCCGGCCCGCCAGGGGGAGCGGCAGACACGTGCCCGCACCCCTCCTGCCCCACAGCCTCCGCTCGTGGAAGCAGGGGAGTCGCAGGGGCCATGAGCCGGGTGGACCTGGTGTGAGGGCCGCCCTGCTCCCTCCCAACCGACTTCAGGCAACGGTGCGTCTCCGCGGGCTCGGGCTCCTCATTCGGGACGTCGAGTTACAATAGTAAGAGCAATTTACACATTGCACAGCGTGTGCTTAAAAAGTACTGATCCTTTCCACCCCCAGATCAACCGGGATGCTGAGGCAGGCATGGAGCCAGGCTTCTGCATCCAAGAAGGTTCCCAGGAGGAGGTGTCCGAGCAGGCCTGCGTGGGATTGGGACGGTGACGGCGGGTGGGGAGCAGAGGAGGTGTGACCATGTGTGTCCCGAGGCGCCCAGGGGTTGGCCAGTGGGTTGGGCATGAAGAACGCTGTCACTTCGGGGCGGAGAGGCACGTTGGCATGAGGTGAAGCAGGAGGGGCCGGCCTGGGACATGGCCCCACAGGGACAGACACAGGGGCTTCGCTCAGAGAGGGGCGCTGGCTGTGCCCCAGAGTGGGGGACACTGTGCCTTTCCCAGAGGCTTCCTTGCAGGGAGGGGATGGTCCAGGGAGGAGAGGACCTCCTGCGCCCCTTCCTGTCCCTCTACCCTCTGACCCCAGCGCCTACTCCATCCCCTGCGCTTTGGCCGGAAACCCAGGCTCGCCCCGGGACAGACGCCAGCCCGATGTCCACCAGCCGCCATGCTGCTCGACCGTCTCGGCCCTTGGGGCCTGGTGACATGGCCCACCCATCGGAACAGAGAAGGAAGTACCCCTGGGGGTGTGGAACCTGCCGTCGGCCGTAGTGGGGCGAGCCTGGGCGCCTGATTCGGCCATCTCTCTGGGAGCCAGCTGAGTCAGAGTGGCTGGGTCATTTACATTTGATTTAAATTAAACGTCAAGCCCTCAGTCCCGGGCCCCAGCGACGGTGGCGCCCTGGGTCTCCGCATGGCCCCTGCTCCCTGCAAGCTTGGCCGAGCCCGCGGGGGCCTGAGGGCCGGGTGCTGAGGCTGCAGGCACGCGGCGGGCGGGGGGGCCTGGGGAGCCTCCCACCCAACACCTCCTGCAGCTCCTGAAAATCAAGGCAGATGTAGAATGAGCTGAAGGACAAGCAGAAGGACGCAGACGGGGCCTGCCCGGGGCCGCGTTCCACAGAGAGGACTCAGCTCCGGGCACCTAGAAATGGAGAAATTTCCAAAAACCAGCAAGGCTGTGCTGAGACAAGCCTCTGCAAGTGCTCAGGAACCCCACCCGCAAACACAAGGGAGGTTTGGGGGCCAGAGCAGCAGACTCCATGGGGTACGGATTCAAGGCCAATCCTGCACCCAGTGGTCATTCTAGAACCTTCTGCGTGGCTCCCGCCCAGCTCACCTTCCGAAATCTGAGCTCATGGAGCGCTGGAGCCGAGGAGGCCCTCCGGTTGGGAGCAGGCCCCCAGGTGCCCGGGGAACGGCGGAGTTGGGGCTCCTGGCAGGCGGGTCCCACAGCGCCAGCCAATGTAGCCAGACGGTGTGCACGGGCACGTTCGCACAGCCTCGCCGAGCGCTGTGAGCGGGGAAGGCGGGAGGCGGCAGGTGCAGGAAATGGAGCAGGGCTGGGCTGGCCCGGGAGCGGGGCCAAGGAGGCTGGCTGCTAACTCGTGCTGGTGTCTCCGCGGTCACGAGCCCCGGTCCGCCAGACCCCAGCGCCCTGCAGTTCACGGCCCAAGGTGGGGGCCGCCGGGCAGAAGGAGGGGAAGCTAAGGACGGCCCCGCAGCATGTTGAGACCCCTCCTCGCGGTCTCCTCAACACGTGGTCTGCGTGTCCTGTGAGGTCTGTGGGTCACGGAGGGCGGCCCCTCACAGCCCCCCGCACCCCGATGCGGCCAGCCTGGGGGTTCAGCCCAGTGCGGTGACCCTCCTGGCCTCCGGCTCTGCCCGTCTTCACAGAGCCTTTGCGTCCCCCGGTCATCTCCCCAGTTGAGATCGGCGTCTGGGCGGCTGATCCCGGGGACCCGGTGACGAGGTGTGTGCTCTGCCTCGGGGACACAGGCAGCACCCGTCCCGCACGCCCAGCGGGTCCGCGCAGCCATGACCAGGCTGTGCGGTGAGCCGGCCTCCGTATCTGCCGTCCGGGAGAGGGTTCGGGAGGAGACCCTTTGTCAGCGGAAGGTCACGCGGATGCTATCCCCTGCTGCGCACAGAGGGAAAGGCTGTCCTCTGCCAACAGCTGGGACTGAGCCTCCTGGAAAGCACAGAGCTGAAGTCACCTCCGAGGACAGAGCTGCAGCTTGGCTGCAGGAATCGCTCTGGAAAAGGCCACGGGGCAGGGACGGTCCCCGCAGCAGGGAGACGGGCGCGGAGCCGCACAGAGCCTCCTGCTCCCGCAGAGCTGACCAGCCGCTGCCAGCCCAGGCCAGGCGCCCCGCAAGCTCTCTCTCTCATGGAGCTCCCCCTTCCTGGAGTAGCGCCGCCTCCACCCTGCCCTCCCAGAGTGCACCCTGGGCCGGTTGGCAGGGAGACCTTGGGGAGGCTGTGCAAAAGCTGCCCTTTCCTCCTTCTGCCCCAGAGCTGCCCGCCCCCTTGGGCCCTGAGCAGTCCATTTCTGCACGTGTCTGCCCTGCTCACAAGGCAGAATGTGACCGGCAAGGGTTGAAACAATGAAATGATGGGGGACGCGCGACAGGGGCCCAAGTGCAAGCCCAGGGCCTGATCCGTCACAAGAGCAGCCCAAATCCAGCATCGCTGCATCACGCTGGGCCCAGTGTGCCCCTCCAGCGCGGCTTCCCTGCAAGGGACAGAGTGCCTGCCTGGGGCTCCGCACCTGCAGGGCACAGGTGATCGTGGGATCCAGGCTCCCCGAAGACGGGGCCTTGGATGCACCTCTGGGAGGAGAAAGGAGTTGGTGGGAGGGCAGAGGGGCGGGAGGGAGGACCCGCGCCCAGGATGCCGCGTTCCAGCTGCGCCTGGAGGACGAGGGGCCGGTGTGGACAGGGCTGCCCTCCGACTCAAGTCCAGATGGCGAGGCGGGCCAGCCGTGGATGGTGGACCCCCACTCAGCCCCCGATGGCATCCTCTCTGGGGTTTCTGAGTCAAAAAGAATTCGTCTTTTTAGTATTTATAGATTTCCAGATGCTTCCAAAGGAAGTTCTCATTTTGGCCGTCAATGTCAGGAGGGCCTGGTGCCCTGGTCGGGTAGGACGGCTAGTAATATAATCATCAGTAAAATAAAATTGAGCTTGAGCAGTTACTAACATTTTCCCTCCTTTAAACCACCTACTTATTCACACCCTTATTAAAGTCGTGTTATGTGTCTGCTTGCTTTTCGGAGGCCCTGCCCATTACGGGTGGTTGACCCTCGGGTTTCTGAGCGTGCTCCCAGAGGCTTCCTGCTGCAGGACCCGGATCCACTCTGGCCCCCGCTTTACGCGGTTTGTCAGCGGCACGTGTTTTCCCGGGCATGTGCGTGTGTTCACACAGGCACGCGTGCACGCGCACACAGGAGCGCCGGATACCTTCCTTTCTATCTCGCACGGTTCAGAGACTCCAGGCCAGAGGCTCTGGGAAGGGTCAGGATCCGCAGAA
The DNA here is from genome assembly GCF_964656455.1 of Halichoerus grypus. Taxonomy (NCBI): domain Eukaryota; kingdom Metazoa; phylum Chordata; class Mammalia; order Carnivora; family Phocidae; genus Halichoerus; species Halichoerus grypus. Next base: position 177,633,721 of record NC_135717.1, on the reverse strand, counting down.
ACCGCATGCAGAACACCCCTTACAGACACACCTCCTGTTTGAGATCGCACAGAGTAAGTGCATTATTCCAGCAAAATGCGATTTTTAGCGCAGCTGGATACAAAGTAAATAAATAGCAATTAGTAGCTTTTTCTGCACCGGCAGCTCGCTGTTCCACACGGACATGGAAAATGTTCTCCTGCTCAAAGATGTCATAGTAACTGAACAAGAAAGGCGCGGACACGGCCCTTTGTCTCCTCTAGGAAAACTTGATGTGATAAAGACGCAATTTGATCCTTGGGGTTTTACTGCATTTTGCTTTAAGGATTTATTGTTTATTGAACTAGTGTATGAATAGAAAACCATCCCAGGCAGAACCAAGGTGGAGTTCACATGGAGGACTAACTAAGTCCTCATCCGAGGATATTCAGAGAGAGGTTAACAGTGAGGGAGCGCTCACCTTCCCAGGTCTCGAAGCTCGGCGCCCAGCAGCTAAAATCTGGCCCCAGCACCCATACAGAGACGTGCAGAGCAGAGCAGGGACCACGCACGGCCCCCACGGAAGCCCGGCCCACTGTGGGCTCTGCATTTCATGAAGAAAGAACAGTTTATTGTCTTGGCACCCACCTAAGTGGCTGTCCATTCGGAATAAAAAAGCATTCCTACCTCACGATTATAATAAGTTTAGGATAGATCAACTGTCTGAAAGTAAAACATAGGAACATAGAGGAAACATAGAAGAAAATTTGGAGGAACGTTCACCTAAGTTTCTGCAGATGCAGAAACCAAGAGCCTGCAGGGCCGGGAGAGGCCGTCGTGTTGTGTGTAGCTGGTTGCACTTTGCACTGTTGATGGCTCTTAGAGAGATTCCATGAACTTGCATGGCCAACTCAACAGGTCTGGGCCTTGCCGCGAGGAGGCAAGGGGCTCCGTGGCCCCGACCCCGAGCTTTGGCGCTCGCGGCCTGCAGGGCGCCCAGGCCTGCTCCCCGAGCACCGAGCATCTGGCCTCCAGGGCTCGGCCGGAGCCGGCAAGTCGAAACCGGCCTCTAGGGGGTGGAAGCGATCCGTGCGCCGCAGCCTCGTGTCCCTGGGCTCCCAGCAGCCCCAGCGAACACAGCCACCTGCCTTGGGGCCTCAGCGCACGGGGGTTCCCGCGTCAGACAAGTGAGCGGCTCCCGGAGGCGGCCAGCGCCACGCCTGGCAGGGTCAGCGGCCGGGCCTCAGCAGCGTGAGGACGTCAGCAGTGAAGATGGGGCGTCCCCAGGCGTCCCCAGAATCAGCACCTGCCTTTGCCCTGGGAGGCCAGCCCCTCCCTGGACACCCTCGCGGAACCGTGTCCAGCTGGGGCAGCTGTGTCTTCAGCAGGAGGGCGGGCGTCTGGCTCCCCCGGACCCCCTCGAGCTGACTGCTGAGCACTGTGCTCGCTGTAAAGCAACAGCCCATGGGTGTTGGGGATTTCTTAAAGGGTAAATAAAATGTGTATTTCTTACACTTGGTGAGAACAAAAATCCATATCACACGTGTACTGATGCTAGACAGGCAGGGAATTATTAAGAGCTACGTGGATCTGCATGCCAGGCAAGGACATTCTGAATACATTAGAGGAATAACTTATGCTTTCTTCATGGTAATGCTTTTATTTAGGACTTCCTTCTGTGCCAGAATAACGCTATTTCTACTTAGCAACGCAGATCAGTCTCCATCCTTCCCCAAACATGTAAATAACAGTGAAAGCAGCATTAAGGTGCCCCTGAGGCAGGACACACACCCCTTGGGCCAGCATGACGGATGGTGATGAGCCAGGGATCCCCCCTCCTGGTGGCCGTGCCCCAGGCCCCCCACACTCCATCAGGGATAGGCTGTCCCCAGACTTGGCCCTAGGACGATGGGGTGGGGTCCTGCCTCAGCCTCAGAGAATCACCCTACTCCGTGCCCATCTCTCCCCCAGAGAGGAGCCCACCAAGCCGTGTTCACCATAAAGTTTGCTCATTGCCATTTTGATGTCTTGCTGGGCAATGGGGTCCTGCTCACCAGGCCCTGCCCCCCATCCTCACCCCCCAACGCATGATCCTCATCCTATACAGCATTAGGGGGGACTCTTCCTGGAGCAAACAGCATGGGGGGCACTTCCTGGAGCAGACAGCATGGGGGGGCACTTTCTGGAACAGACATCCTGGGGGGACACTTCCTGGAGCTGACAGCATGGGGGGGGACACTTCCTGGAGCTGACAGCATGCGGGGGACACTTCCTGGAGCTGACAGCATGGGGGGGGACACTTCCTGGAGCTGACAGCATGCGGGAGACACGGTGGTGCCCATCCAATGGACTCCATCAGGCCTCTGGACTCCCAGGGGGTGAGACACACATGGAGCTGGGGCGAGCAGCCCTAGTGGCCCCCATGAGACCCGTGACCCCAGACATGTGAAGGACCCCAGCAGAGATCAGCAAGGCTGCCCAGCAGAGCCCCCAGGGCTGACACTGGCCCTGCAAGGGTCTAACCTCTGTGTCACCACTGGACAGACCAGCGTCTGGGAGTGTCCTCACCCACATCACTGGGCTAATAGGTCCTGAGGCCCCATCTACCTCACCGTCTGCTGAATGAGCCTGAACTTGGAAAGGTGAAAGGTCTTGTCCCCTGCAGGAGGGCGCTGGGTCTCAGTCAGTGAGGGAGAAGCCCTTTGGGGAGTAGGGCCTCCTTGCACTCCATAAGTGCAACTGCACCCCATGAGCGGGCACGGAAGGTTTGTGGGGCAGGGGGGAGGTCCCAGGAACCTGGACCAGTTGGCTACCTGAACCCCAGAAGCAATAGCTGGTCCTTCTGCCTCCACCCTGGGCAGGTGGGTCGGGGTCCGGGCTCCCCGCACCAGCTCCACGGAGGGTGAGCGTCTGCCCTGCTGAGGAGGAGGCGGGCAGGGACCTGGTGTTTCAGAGCACTTGCCCTCCCCCAGCCCCGACAGCCCCGTCTTTAGAAAGGATGTAAAGCACAGAGGACTTTGGGCACAGGCGGGCCCCCCTGCAGCCCTGTGCTGCCCACGCATGGCCGGTCCTGCCCGTGGGAGCAGGTTGTCCGTCCACCACCCGCCGGCTCCGCTGCGGTGCACACGGACACGTCCCTCCCTCTCTGGAGAAGCGTCTCGGCCTCAGGAGGAAGGCCTGGCGTGGGAAAGAGCCGTGAGTCCACAGGTTGGCCGGAGAAGACTGCTTCCGAGCCATCCATCCCCGGGGCGCTGTCTCCGCCCGGGGCCCCCTGCTCTTGCCTTGCAGGGAAGCAGAGTCTGGAGGCCCTGGGTAACAAGGGGGTGTCCACACACCGAAGCCCTGATGAGCCGCCAGAGCTGCGTCACCTTTGACCTGAGGGCCGAGTCGCAGGTGGGAGACGGGGCCTGCATGGTGTTTAACACGGTCATAAAATCCATAACAGCTCATATTCATAAAGTGAGCACAATTCACCGCAGTGCGTTGGGACCCTGGCTTTCTGCAGGACTCTGAGCGCCACCGGACTGACCTCTCAGGCCTTGGCTTCAGCTCCAATGTTGCTAGCGGCGGGAGGAAGCCAGCGCCAGCCTTCGCCACACGTATCCGCAGCTGTAGGCCCTGAGCACGCACCTCCTGTGGGGCAGGCCGTCCTCAGCCCGAGCAATGGGGCGTCCAGGAAACTGGCCCTAATCCACCCCAGAGGGGCTCTTGAACTCAGCACTTCAGGAGGTAATAGTAAGAGCCAACCGCACGCTTGGAAATGAGCGGGGTACTCTGCCCCGGGCAGCTCCCGTCGGCCGCCGACGCACCATTCGCCTGGGCTCACCCCGCTCGCTGGAGCCGCCCCGGCTCCCACGGGGCTGGGCAGAGCAGGCTTCCCCTCCGCTCGGGTCCTGGCCAGGGGATGCTGGCTCTCTGCTCGAATCTCCACCCATGCTCAGCGCGGGCCCTTAACAGGACGTTCTTCTCAGGCTTCCACAAAGGACTTGCTCAAATTCACAACCAGAGCCCTGAGCCAGTTCCTGGAGGCTTCCCACCATCCTCCCCCCGGCTGCCATGGCCCTCACTCTGTGGGTGCAGCCTGGCGGCTCGGCCCAGGGCCCCGTGCCTATCCTGCAGCTTCGAGAGCGCCGGGCATGGCAGGGGCCGCAGGGTCACATGCGAAGGCAGGTGAGTGCTTCCCAGACACGGGGGCCAATGGGGTGCAGGTCCCTAAGCAGCAGAGACTGGGCCAAAGGAGGGCCAGGTGGCCAGGCATTCTGTCCCCATTCTGCACTTGAGCACCCATGTGCACCTGCCCCTCGGCACACCTTCCTGGCTCAGCGGGGAGCACCGGGCTCACGTGGGGCTGTAGCCAGAGCATGACGGAAACAGCCGGCGGCCACCCCAAATCTGCCATTTCAACTATTTCTTGGGGCCAACAGGAGCTGCTTTTTCATGATGCACCTGGACACAGAGTCAAGATCTGCAGTGATGGGGCCATCCTGGGGCTGGTGTGGGGCCCGGGGCTGCCCGTGCTGGGGTGGACGGGTCCGTGGTTCTGTTTGTGGAGAGTGCAGTCTGGGAGGGGGTCTCCCTCTCCCACCCATCAAGGAGGGGGCAGCCCATCCGCCTTGGACGGGAGACCCAGGAGCAAGGAGGCCCCTGTGCCGAGATGGTGGCCGGCCACGGGTAAAGCCGGGCCCGGGAGGCGTGTCCCTCATGCGCCACGGAGGCAGGTCTGGGCTGCTGGCGTGGGGACACTTCCCGTTCTGGCAACCCAGCAGCCCTCGGGAATTCTCTAGAGCTCCAGCAGCAGAGACGGAGCATCTCCGCTGGGGAGACTCCCGTGCGCCCCTCCTGGCCTGCCAGGTTCCCCAGCGGCCTGGACATGCTCAGAGCCGCGGAGAGTGAAGGCTGCCAACAGAGGTGCCAAATGGGGCATCTGTCTTCCTGAGATATCTTTGCAGATTGGCCTTCTTGCTGTTTGCACACACGGAAAGAGCTCTACGCCTCCCACGGGGTGCTGGTCTCTCCTCGTGCACGGACCACAGTAAATATTTGGTTAGCGCCATGATCCCCAGCGCTCCATATGGTGGCGGCCCCACTCCTCCTCCTGGAAAGGAAGAGGCTGCCCTGAATCCCTGGGCCTCCTTCCCCACAAGTGACACTCACCCCAAGTGAGTGACAGGTTCCCCTAGGCTCCAAGGAACCAGAACCTTGGCCCACTTATAGACTCAAACACCCAGTCCTGGGTGGGCACCCAGGGCCTGCTCCCACCAGCCGGCCCTGAGCCAGGAGGACCACGGCCCCGCCTCTGCCCAGGACCCCTCCTGGGGGTTCTGTGACACAGGGACACCTGCCCTTGGCTTTGAAAGGTCTTCATGAGACGCTCCATGCTCCTGGTCACGCTTTGTCCTACAAGGACCCTGGGGTCCGTCCCCAGAGGGCAGGGGCTGCCTGTTTGGGTGGATGTTCGGCCAGTGGATAAGCAGGAGAGCCCAGGGCCCAGGCAGAACTCTCCGGATGCCTCGGAAGAAGAGCCCACCCTCTGGGGACATGTTTGCTCGCTGCTGGTGGTGTGTAGGGTGACATTGGTCAGTTCAGGTCAGGTCCTGAGGAGGCCTAAGCTTCCTGGGTATAAAGACATCAACCTGCTTTAGTTTTGTTCTTCGGGAAACGGAGCTGTTGACCTTCAGAGAAAAAGATGATACAGCCGGGGGCTCTCGGGGGTCTGCACTGCACACAAACTCCAAACAAGCAGCCTATGACAAGACATGAGGGTCTTTGGCTGAAGTACATGCGTGTGCATGTATGTGCACACGTGTGTGCTGGATGGTATGTGTCGATGTGTGCACATGCATGCACATGTGCGTCTAGGTGTGCACACGTGTGTGCTGGATGGTATGTGTAGATGGTGGGCCCCTACATGTGCACGTGCACCTAGGTGTGTACATGCGGAGTGTGCACACGTGTGTGCTAGAAGATATGTGTAGATGGTGGGCCCCTACATGTGCACGTGCACCTAGGTGTGTACATGCGGAGAGTGCACACGTGTGTGCTAGAAGATATGTGTAGATGGTGGGCCCCTACATGTGCACGTGCACCTAGGTGTGTACATGCGGAGTGTGCACACGTGTGTGCTAGAAGATATGTGTAGATGGTGGGCCCCTACATGTGCACGTGCACCTAGGTGTGTACATGCGGAGTGTGCACACGTGTGTGCTAGAAGATATGTGTAGATGGTGGGCCCCTACATGTGCACGTGCACCTAGGTGTGTACATGCGGAGTGTGCACACGTGTGTGCTGGATGGTATGTGTAGATGGTGGGCCCCTACATGTGCACGTGCACCTAGGTGTGTACATGCAGAGTGTGCACACGTGTGTGCTAGAAGATATGTGTAGATGGTGGGCCCCTACATGTGCACGTGCACCTAGGTGTGTACATGCGGAGTGTGCACACGTGTGTGCTGGATGGTATGTGTAGATGGTGGGCCCCTACATGTGCACGTGCACCTAGGTGTGTACATGTGGAGTGTGCACACGTGTGTGCTGGATGGTATGTGTAGATGTATGTACACACACATGCGCACATGCACCTAGGTGAGTACATGTGGAAGGTGTGTATGTGCGTGTCCGTGTGTGCACACATGCCTGTGTCTGTACTGCGGAGTGTGTGCATGCGTGGTCATGTATGTGTCCGCACACATGTACGTGTGGTGTGTGTCCCGTGTGCGTGCATGTTGGGGACACTGTCACAGCATCATCATTCCCCGTGGAAGCCCTGAGTCCTCGCCCTAGAATCCTATGCGAGCACAGTGAGGGGCCCTGGGGGCCCTGACACGTGTGTGTGAACCTGGGTGTTCTGACCCGGGGCCTCTTTCCCCTCCCGCAGTGGGGTGGGTCTCGGGTGCCGGGTCAGTCCTGGAAGCTGAAGGAGGAGGACACAGGCATCTGCTCACACGCTGGTCATGGAGCCTCTGACCCCAAGGGGAAAAGGGCTGAGGGGTTGGCACATTCACGGGCAGGGCTCCCGCCTTGTTTCAGGATGAGAATTTGCATCATGGTTTTCTGCCTTTGAGGGGAAGACGAAACTGTCATCTTTAAGGATTGAGGGGGATTCTAATGATCTGTCTCCATTCCTCAGTCTGGGGTCCCCAACATCCACATTTTGGGTGCAGCATGGCCAGAAGGCCCGGCCTGCTGCTCAGTGACCCCCAGCCTTCTTGCCCACAAGCTCTGGCTCTTCGGGCCTCCCTCCGGGCAGGGTGCTGGGGCTCCGGGCTCTTTCCGCTCCATCCTGCTCCTCAGAGGCAAGTAATTTCCATCCTCCCTTTCTTCCATAAAAACGCGCCTACATCACTTTTCCTTGGTTTTCCTTTTGTGGATTATAGATCCGTTGATTTCCTTTCACGGAGAACGATGGTTTCCTTCTCCAGCACCTTCTTCTGCAAACCCAACAACATGCCCACGGAGGGGCTGCACCCCCAGAGCCGGGCCCACCCTCCGCGCCCGCGCCCCGTGCACGCGCCCTCGGCTGTCGCCTGGCCTGCTGTTCTGGTGAAGGTGGGCTGCCCCACCTTAGCGTTTCTGGTCTGTGCCTGCCCCGCGTGTATCAGGATGCTGGCGGGGGTCCCACCAGCATGGTCAGGACGCGGGGCTCGGGGGTCCCACCCAGACCGTCTGCCCTGCTTGGTGGGCGGCCCCGCTGTGGGCTCAGCACCCTCCGAGGACACCCCTGAGTTTAGGGCAGCATGTCCTGTAGTTTCCTGGGGAAAGTGGGGATGACAGTACGCAGCCCGCACGTCTGTCCTTGGATGTGATGGGTGGCTCCACCAGCTCCAGAAGTCCAGCTGGACACCCCTGCCCCACATGGCGTGGAAGCCGCGCTCCTTCCCCACGCCCCCACAGGGGTCAAGGACACGATGCTGTCCTGACTCTGGGTCTTCTCCATGCTACCTGTTCTCACCTCCTTTCCCCCGACCATGCTCAGTGTCTCCTTCATCTTGGATGCTCTGAAATCTCACAAGGGTGTGTTTCTGGAGTCCGTCTTTCCATCCGTCCGTCCATCTGGGAACTCGCCGCTGCACGCGCAGTCTCCAACCCGGGACCTTTATCACCTGTTTGTACCGCCCCCTCCTGGGTTTCCCGTCCTTGTCGCCTTGCCCATTCCCATGTGGGTTGTTGCCTGTTCTGAACGCCGTTTCCCCACCGTTGGCTTCTCACATGTGGTTTCTGCGTCTGCTTCCGTATTTCTGTTTTCAGAGTTTGGTTCTTGTTCTCTGCAGGTCCTTCGTCTCTGCGTCTCTGTGCTCCGCTGAGACCATCCTCATCGCTCTAGAGCCACGATGTGTGGTTTTGTGTGTGGCGCTTGCTCTCTCTCTCTCTCTGCCCCATGAGGGCCCCTCCAGCACCCCCGAGACCCTTCCCCACATAAGGACGTGGCCCCTGTCTTCACATTCCTGGTTCCCCGCTATCCGAGGACATGCTGATGGGAAGCTCTGTGGACTTTCCCTGGGCCTGGCGGGTCCTTGGAGAAGGTGTTGGAGAGGAGAGTGTGGATCCAAATGCCTCTCCTTGGGGCCCCATCAGAACAGGGCTGGGGACTGGCCTCCCTACGTCCTCCTCCATGCTGTCCCCCTGATGCCTCCACACTCCATGGTCCATGGTGTCCTGGCCTCCAGGGGAGCCTGTGTCCCCCTTCTGAGAGGGTCACTGCTGGGTGTACTCGAGCTGCAGTGAGGACACGGGGTCTGACCCTCCTCAGGAGGGTTTTCCACCAACCTGCACCCTGGCCCGATCCCCACGGGGGCCTCGTGCCTCTGCTGTGGCTCAAGGAGCCTCACTTCTTGCTGGAGCTCCAGCTGCAGATGCTCCTGCTGGCCCCTCAGCATCTGGTCCATGTGCCCCCTCCTAGCTCCTCCCTGTGCCGTCTTGTCTCCAGCTCTCCTTACTCGTGTGGGTTTGCGCGCCCCATGTGCTGAGCAGATGGACGGACAGATGCCCTGTGTCCAATGGGCCACGAGTCGCTTCCCTGGGCCCATGCCATCCCCTTATCCCCCAGGCTCTGCTGGCCCCTGCTTACATGTCAGCGGATCAATGGGGACCCCCGGACCCCCCCGGACCCCAGCACAGGCAGCCCCAGGGGTGCCCAGGACCACTAGTGTTGGCTTGTCTGAGCCCAGGGCTCTGCAGACCAGGCATCCAGAGAGGTGACCGGAGCTTCCTTCATAGGAAGTCTCTCCCTTTGTTCAGACCTTACTTCCCACTCTCAGGGACGTGTGGTAATCTTGCTCATCTTATGATAACGATAATCATCATCATCATGATGGCTGGCGTGCACCAGGCGCCATGCCAACCGCCTTCCCGGGTGCTCCCTTCCTCTTCCGAGCCCCCGACGAAGCGGGCGTCCCCATCAGCCCCCGAGAGGCTCAGCTGGGATCTGGCGGGACAGGGGCAGCCGAGGCTCGAGCCAGGCATGTCTGGTGACAGTGGCCACGTCCCCGTTTTGGGGACACCTGCACTGGCCTGGCCGATGTTCTCTCTGGGCATCTTGTGCATGTTTTGCCCGGGGTGGGGATGGGTGTGGTTCAGCGAAGTGATCTTCCAGGGGGCCCTCAGGGGGCCGTGTCCCTCTCTCGCTCCAGGGCCGGCTTTAGCCCCTGGACCCGGGTCCCTCGGACCCCGTTGCGGCACGCTCGGCGCTCCCATACCAAGGGATCGCGTTCGCTTCTGCAGCAACTGTGGGGGCCTGGCCAGGAACGGATGGCGACGGGCCCTGGGGGACATGCCCAGCCAGGACAGGCTTGGAGAAGGAGGAAGTCCCCATGCAGGGGTCCTGAGACCAGATACGGGTCTGCAGGGTGGAAGCACTGTCTCCCCACAGTGACGAGGGAAACAGTGGTTGATGCCAGATGGAAACGGCCTCCACTGCTTGTGGTCCGGGGGGCCGGCCTCTCTGTGTTGGGGCTGCTGTGCACGCGGGGGATGCGATTACACCCCTGTCTTCCTGTCATCACCTCCTTGAAGCCAGATGGTTTGTGGAAGCAGCAAACGGAGTGCCACATGCCACACGCTTGGCCCTGGGGCACAGAGGTCACCGCCACTGGCTCCCCGGCATCCCGCGCAGATCATCGCACATTGTCTGGTCCGCCGTCCTGCTGAGAGCTGCACCCTCCATGCTGCGAGGCTCCCCGCCAGCCCCACGTGGGTCCCCTGTGGCCTCAGAGCCACGGCCACACTGCGCCGTGTCCTCCGTCCGCTGAGAGCAGGGCTGGCCTCGGCTCCGGTCCGCGCCCTGCCCGGCTCTGAGTGAGCTCTGTAAGCTCCGCGGAGTTCGGGATCGGGAGGTGGCAGGTGCTCGGGCGTAGAGTGAAGATGGGGGATGAGCAGGAGCTGCCCGGACAGACTCGGGGCACGGCTGCCCCCGGACGTGCGTGTCGGGAGCTTCAGGCAAGGCGGTTCCTGGAGTAAGCGTGCGGGCAGGCTGCGCAGGGCCCCCAGGACGTCTTCAGTCCCTGGGACCTGTGGATGCCTCTTCCAGGGACAAGGGCACTTTGCAGGGGTGACTGACTCAGGAGCTGGAGATGGGGGACCCTCCCGGTTGACTGGGTGGTAACCTCAAGGGTCCTCTTGGGAGGGCGGCAGAGGGACAATAGGACAAAGCAAGATGCTGCGTCTGTGGAGGAGGGAGACCCGAAAGTCAGGAAAAGACCTTCTCCCCTGAGCCTCCAGGGGCGTGGCCTGCCCAGGGAACCCGACGTGGACCCCTTTTCTGGAGCCGTGGCAGGAAGTCCTGCTGCTTTACATGGTGCCCGGGATGCTCGTGCGGGCGGGTGAGGGTGAGGCAGCCGTGGGCCAGACCTGGGGGTGCTCCTGTAGGATACACGGGGGATGGGATGGGTCGCTGGTGGGGTCGCTGACGCACCCCCATCCCGAGTCAGGCAGCGTTCTGTGAGGGTGGAAGGTGGTTCCCACACAGGGGCCGGGGGTCCTGGCAGGTGGGACGCAGGGAAAGCACGCGGCTCAGGGCGCAGGGAACACAGCCCTGTATCGGCTGCCAGACGGAGAGGACCACTGACGGGGCCGAGAGGAGGCTGGGGCGCCAGGCCAGGGGTGGACACACTGAGGCGTCTGTCTCAGTGGGAGCGTCCCAGACAGCTGCACACGTGGGACCCAAACCCCAGAAGGGAGTCTGAGTGAGCGAAGGGTGGGTCGCCGGGGTGGAGGCCTGGTTGGACCAGGTTCCCGGACGGCGAGCAGGACGAGGTGGGCGCGTGGAGATGCTCCTGAGCCGCGCCGAGCACCTCAAGCCACTTGCTGCGGACCGCCCACGAGAGGCAGGTCAGCCAAACTGAGGCAGATGCTCAGCTCCAGGGAGCACTTCCCACGTCTCAGGTGCTCGGCGGCTGCGTGTGGCCGGCGGCCACCGACCTGTGAGCCGGGAAATCAGGACGGTCCTCGCAACGCACGTCTGGGTAGCTTCCGAGGTACCAGCAGGTTGCCTGGCTCGATCCCGTCCACTTACCTGACCTCGAGCAGGTCACGCTCTGTGCCTCGGTTCCCTTCTGTGACGACGGGGACAGTGACGACGCCCACTTCCCTGGGCTCTTGGAGGCTCAGACAAGTGTCCCGGGACCGCCCTGAGTTCCGTGGCCTCTCTTTGTGGCGTTGGCCGGCAAGCGAAGCACAGGCTCGGTGCGGCCTCGGTGTGGCTCTTTCTCGGCAGCACCATGCAGGGCTGGGGGCCGCGGCCCGGGGCCCAGGGCTGGGGTCTCCCAGGGGACAGAGCTGGCCGGGCGCCTCGCTCATTGTGTCAACACCAGCATGTCCGTGCCCGCCCCACGCACAGCAGGGAGGGCCGGGCTCACGGCAGTGCTGGGGACGGCGGGGATCCACGCCCCGTCCCCAGAAGTGGTCACCTCTCTGCACACTGGGATGCACCTGGACTTGGGGCCTGGACGAGCGGGAGGGCAGCCTCCTGGAGCCCCAGTGACCTCTGCTCCCGAGGATTTGGATCGCTGGTGTCCACCCGTTCACCCCGTGTCAGCGTCCACACCTGTGTCTCCAGCTCCGTGCTCCCGTGGAGATGCTGGACTGACGGCATCAGCCGTTGAGGGGACAGGGACAGACGGTGTCCTGACATGAGCACCTGCTGGGGCCACCGCCCGGGGGGGGGGCGCTGCGCCAGCTCCTCGCCCGCGCTCCTGCCCCGTCCAGCCGTCCTCCCTGGAGCGCAGCCTCACCCCACACAGCCCCGTGCCCGCGTGCCCTTGAGAAGCTGCAGAGGACACCTGCTGTTCTCATCAGGGGCCCGAATTAATGACCCGAGGAGCCGCCAGGTGAGTGCCACTCCGCAGAGTGGCCTGCAAGGCATGGGCTCTCTGCAGCCCGTCAGCCGGGCTCCTGATGGCCGGCGACGTCAGGCTGGCGGATGAAGAAAGGACAGACGCTAGCTGCGTGTCCGGGAAGTGGGGACCAATGCGCAGGCTCTGAGCATTTACGTGTCAGCAAAGGAGGGGAGATTCATCTGATTTCTGCAAGGTTACGTCCTCTCTGAGGTTCCCCGGACAAGCCAGGAAGCAGGGCTGAAGCCCCACGGTCCGCGACAGACACACATGAGCGCCCGGCCTGCTGCTGCGCTGGCTGGGCAGGGCACAGAGAGCCTTCCTGTCCCCCTAAGGTGACTGAAGAGGGGAGATCGCTGGGCCAGGTCAGCAGGGGCAGAGTCCAGGGAGTCTGGGAAGGAAGGACATGCTGGGCTGGCCTTTTTGGGGGTTTGGGATCAGACAAGACAGGAGCAGGGTGGGCATCTGGGGAGGAGGTGCCAGACAAGGTGGGGAGAAGCATGGTCCTGCTCTGTCCCCAGGCCTGCATGGCCCCCCGGAAGGACGCCAGGGCAGGGCCGCCTCCATCGTGAGCCCCAGCAGGGCCTTCAGAGAGGAGGAGGTCTCCCTATGACCACCCCCACCCACAGGCTCAGGGAGAGACCCTGGGAAACATCACCATGGGGTGGGCAGGAGGTGGGCCAGGAGCCCGTCGGTGGGGACCACGGACTGGGGAACCACGGGATTACAGAGGCTGCGCTGAAGGCCAGTGGGTCCTCAGCCCAGGTTCCGGGGGCATGGACATCCGGAGGCGTGCCTCCCCAGGATCCGCAGCATGCAGAGAGTGTCCAGAGGGACACGGGGGCCTCACCGGGGTGCCCAGCTGGGGTGGGGCAGTTCCCAGCCCCCGGGGGCTGAGCACCGGGCGGCAGACACAGCCTGACGGGCAGACAGGATCCGGAGAGTTTGTCACCGGAAGTTGGGTCCAGGGCACCAGCTCCTACCTACGAGCCAGCGCAGTGCGGAGGGCGAGGCCGGCTGGAGGCCCAGGCCCGGCTCCGGTCTGCAGCTCTCCCCGGGGGCCGGCGGGCAGCGGGCTGCACCCCACAGGAGCCACAGGTGGTGAAGAGCGGCCCCGCACAGGTGGGAGGTCAGGGGTGCCCCCGGCAGCTCTCTCGTGTTCCGGGGGCGTGCCTTGGGCCTCCTGGACAAGTACAGTGTCCCCACCAGGCCACTGGCTCCAGAAGTAGCCCGAGTGTCCTGGGGCTGCAAATGACCACAGACGCGTACTCAGCCCCCGTCTGCACCAGAGTCTGAAGTCAGGTGTGGGCAGCACTCTGGAGGCTCTGGGGAGGGTCCACCCCGCCTCGCCCAGCGCCTGGGGCTCCTGGGTCCCTGGCCTCATGGCCGTGTCCCCAGCATCTGCCTGTCTTCCTGTGGCCGTCCCTGTGTCTTCCCGTAAGTCACCGGTCACCGCATCAGGGCCCACGTAGGTCTGGTGTGACCGCATCTTTACTTGACTGCATCTGCAAAGGACTTTTGCACCAAAAAGGCCGATTCACAGGTCCTGGGGCCGGATGTGGACACGTGTTTGGAGTTCGCGATTCCACTCACTGCCCAGCCCTTCAGAACCCGGCAGAGGGCCAGGCCTCCAGAAGCCGCAGCCTCGTCCGGGCCCAGCTCTGCTGCTCCCTGGTGTGTGCCCGGGGGCCGGGCGCTAACCCTCTGTCTGTCTCCTCCTCCTCCGGAGAAGGGGTGTCGCCGGGAACTTCTCACGGCCTGCGGCGCGTGGCACGGGGCAGAGCCTCCAAGTCTGTATTACTAGCGGATACTAAGGTTGGAAGTTTTAGGAATCAGCAACTAAAGCAAGATGGCAGTCCTCACCCACCCGGAGTCGAAAACAACCATCAGGATAGAGAACGTCTCAGCGGCGCGCTTGCCGGCAAAGGAGCAGTTTCCCAGGTGCGGCTAGTTCACTGTGTCCGTCTTTTGGACCCAAGTGCAGAGTTTTCTTGAAGTTGGAAATGTGACGGAGGGCTCATCCACACCGGGCGCGCCGTCCCTGGAGAGACAGCGTCCGCGGAGGACCCCGCATGCAGAGATGTGCGTGAGGGCAGCGTTCTCGTGGCAAAATAAAGAGGAGGGAAGCGGGCCTCGCGGCCCTGGAAGCACCCTTCACAAAGGGCCTGCGCGCACACGGGCCGTGCCCCGGACTGAGCCAGTGGTGCAGGTGACACTGCTCGGCTGTCCTAGTACGGGTCCTCGGGCGCCGGGATCTCGCCCCACGGGCTGAAAGCCACACGACGGAGATGAACCAAAGTGTGCGTCCACGCAGTAGCTTGACTTCATGCAGAGGAACTGTTTTAAATGAATTTAAAACAGTAATTTGTACCTCATTAGTGGCTAAATCCTCAGGTTGAAAATAACATTAACCCGCTTCTGTAAACAGATGGTTAGTAATCTTGGTATTACGGTTCATACCATGATCCGTTAGCTATTTCTTAATGAGTTCGGTTTCCCTGTGCTGCGCAGGAGGGCGGTCGGCGAGGGAGGGTCCTCACTCAGGAGGGCCCAGGAGTAGCTCCGGGCGGCAGGGAGAAGCGGGGACGGGCACCCGGCCCTGCGGACCCCACGGCTTGTCGCCCCAAAGCAGCATTCCTCCGTACACGCCCTGGCACCCGCCTGGGCTGAGGGCACGTGGGCGGACACTGGGCGCACACTGTCTGGAGAACAGCGCGTCCGGGGGCGCGGGGCTGTCCACCGCCCACTCGGGCACGGCTGGCGGGCAGTGTTTTCCCGACGGTAAGCGTGGTCAGCGGTCACTGGGGCAGCGTGCTACTGGCGTAGGATGAGATGACGTAGCAAGTTTGTGACGTTCCTCTTATTCCCCGTACCCAGCACTAGTACCTGGTAGCCAGTGTCCAGCGCCCGGTGCCCAGTACCCAGCACTCAGTACCTGGTAGCCAGTGTCCAGCGCCCGGTGCCCAGTACCCAGCACTAGTACCTGGTAGCCAGTGT
The DNA here is from genome assembly GCF_964656455.1 of Halichoerus grypus. Classification (NCBI taxonomy): domain Eukaryota; kingdom Metazoa; phylum Chordata; class Mammalia; order Carnivora; family Phocidae; genus Halichoerus; species Halichoerus grypus. The sequence continues at coordinate 177,618,439 of NC_135717.1, read as the reverse complement.
CCAGCGCCCGGTGCCCAGTACCCAGCACTCAGTACCTGGTAGCCAGTGTCCAGCGCCCGGTGCCCAGTACCCAGCACTAATACCTGGTAGCCAGTGTCCAGCGCCCGGTGCCCAGTACCCAGCACTCAGTACCTGGTAGCCAGTGTCCAGCGCCCGGTGCCCAGTACCCAGCACTAATACCTGGTAGCCAGTGTCCAGCGCCCGGTGCCCAGTACCCAGCACTAGTACCTGGTAGCCAGTGTCCAGCGCCCGGTGCCCAGTACCCAGCCCTAGTACCTCGTAGCCAGTGTCCAGCGCCCGGTGCCCAGTACCCAGCACTAGTAGCTGGTAACCAGTGTCCAGCGCCCGGTGCCCAGTACCCAGCACTAGTACCTGGTAACCAGTGTCCAGCGCCCGGTGCCCAGTACCCAGCACTAGTACCTGGTAACCAGTGTCCAGCGCCCGGTGCCCAGTACCCAGCACTAGTACCTGGTAGCCAGTGTCCAGCGCCTGGTGCCCAGTACCCAGCACTCAGTACCTGGTAGCCAGTGTCCAGCGCCCGGTGCCCAGTACCCAGCACTCAGTACCTGGTAGCCAGTGTCCAGCGCCCGGTGCCCAGTACCCAGCACTCAGTACCTGGTAGCCAGTGTCCAGCGCCCGGTGCCCAGTACCCAGCACTCAGTACCTGGTAGCCAGTGTCCAGCGCCCAGTGCCCAGTACCCAGCACTAATACCTGGTAGCCAGTGTCCAGCGCCCGGTGCCCAGTACCCAGCACTAGTACCTGGTAGCCAGTGTCCAGCGCCCGGTGCCCAGGACCCAGCACTAGTACCTGGTAGCCAGTGTCCAGCGCCCGGTGCCCAGTACCCAGCCCTAGTACCTGGTAGCCAGTGTCCAGCGCCCGGTGCCCAGTACCCAGCACTAGTACCTGGTAGCCAGTGTCCAGCGCCCGGTGCCCAGTACCCAGCACTAGTACCTGGTAACCAGTGTCCAGCGCCCGGTGCCCAGTACCCAGCACTAGTACCTGGTAACCAGTGTCCAGCGCCCGGTGCCCAGTACCCAGCACTAGTACCTGGTAGCCAGTGTCCAGCGCCCGGTGCCCAGTACCCAGCACTCAGTACCTGGTAGCCAGTGTCCAGCGCCCGGTGCCCAGTACCCAGCACTCAGTACCTGGTAGTCAGTGTCCAGCGCCCGGTGCCCAGTACCCAGCACTCAGTACCTGGTAGCCAGTGTCCAGCGCCCGGTGCCCAGTACCCAGCACTCAGTACCTGGTAGCCAGTGTCCAGCGCCCGGTGCCCAGTACCCAGCACTCAGTACCTGGTAGCCAGTGTCCAGCGCCCAGTGCCCAGTACCCAGCACTAATACCTGGTAGCCAGTGTCCAGCGCCCGGTGCTCAGTACCCAGCACTAGTACCTGGTAGCCAGTGTCCAGCGCCCGGTGCCCAGTATCCAGCCCTAGTACCTGGTAGCCAGTGTCCAGCGCCTGGTGCCCAGTACCTAGCACTAGTACCTGGTAGCCAGTGTCCAGCGCCCGGTGCCCAGTACCCAGCACTAGTACCTGGTAACCAGTGTCCAGCACCCGGTGCCCAGTACCCAGCACTAGTACCTGGTAACCAGTGTCCAGCGCCTGGTGCCCAGTACCCAGTACTAGTACCTGGTAACCAGTGTCCAGCGCCCGGTGCCCAGTGCCTGGTACCCAGTAACTGGTACCCAGTAACTGGTACCCAATAACCCAGTACCCAGTGCCAAGTACCTGGTACCCAGCACCCATGCCCAGTGCCTGGTACCCAGCACCCAGTACCCAGAGCCTGGTACCCAGTGCCAAGTACCCAGTGCCCAGTAACCACTACTCAGTGCCCAACAGTAGTGCCTGGGTGGATCCTTGCCCAGGCTGGCCCAGCACTAAGCTCCCAACCCTCATGCCTGTGCTGCCCCCACTTCCTCAGCTCAGCTCCTGCCCACTTGTTCTCCCAGGTGCTCAGACCCCTGCTCTCTGGTCAACCGCCTCCGTGGGGCCTGGACCTTACTCACTGCCTCCGGTTCCAGTCCACCCTTCTGGATGTCTCTGCCTAGAGCCCCCAGCTCCCCCATCGCCCCAGCAGGGTGGACTCCAATGGTCCTGCTCCTTTTGGACCCCTGACTTCCCTCTGGGTCGAAGGATTCTGACAGATCCTTCCCCATTTCTCCCCCGATGGTACGCAGCCAAGCCCACCCCCGGCGAGCATCAGACAGCCATGCCGCTGCCCTTGCCCAGCACTGGGAGCCCGCGGTTACTGTAGCCTACGGTCACCGCCCTGCTGGGCCGAGGGGAATGAGTGGGCCACAGAGGAAGGGAGGAGAGTAACTACCCCGTGCTCTGGACGCCGTCTAGACTGGGAACCACAGGAAAAGTACCTTATGCACAATCAGGAGGGAAAAAAGCACCACCACTTCCATCACCTGAAGAGGGGAGAGAGGCGGGCATGCACCCCCTGTGCATTTACCCCAGAGCCACCTGTACCCAGGCCGAGCGGCGAAGCCAGACCGCCCTGAGGAGGGCCACAGAGTCACTCTGCACAAGGCGCTGGCTAGTTCCTCAAACCCCACATCCTCCAGGGCTGCCGTGGCACGTGGCACCAGCCATTCCCTGGTCCCAATAAACCGCCCACTGTCATCTGTCCATGGCAGCCCCCTTCGGAGGGGCTGGGGCTGGGGGTCAGACGTGAACCCTTCAAGGTCGATCTGGTCAGTGTGCCCCCCCAACTCCCCGGCCAGCAGAAGCAGCCAGAATCCAGCGGGGGACACTCTGGGTTCCCACCCCGTCCTCCTGTCCCCACCCCAGCACTCCAGACCTGTGGCTGTGCCTTTAAAGACTGCCGTCTGGAAACCCTTGATAATTCTTCTTTCCAAAGAGACCTCACCTCTAGATTGATTTTTCAGGAGCTCTGGCTTTTTTTCCCCCAAATTGAAAAGGGTTTAACACAATTGACAGATTACAAAAATAGGTCTATCAAAGTGATTTTTCTTCTCAGGGGAAAAGCCGCCCCACCCCCAACGTGCATGCCACTGTGCCTGCCATGGAGGATGGGGGGCTGCTCCTCGCCCAGGACGGAGCGGAACACCCCTAGTTTCCAAAGCCATGAACTCGAAGGGCACTTGGCGGGACGGCTCTGAGGGGCCTCACCCTCCGACTGACAGACCCACTCCAGCCCTGGGGTGACACCACCTCCCGGGGGGTGGACTGGACCCCAAACAGGGAGGAGGAGGGCCCATCTCCCTAGGGGACAGGGGTGTCTCCCGGTCTCCAGGCTCCCCCACGCCCTCCCCGGGCAGAGTGGCAAACAGGGTTCCCGGAGGCCGGGTCATTTGCCGCGGTGGAACCAGGACCGGTCCCCTCGGAGGTGAGCCTGATGCAAACACCGCATCGTCTCTCTAGGCCACAGCCAGAGACTTCCTGAAGCACCGGGCCAGGGAAGCGAGCCCACAGCAGCTTCCTTTCCCAGATCATCAGAGCACATTCCAGATAGAAATCGCTCCCTGCACGCACGGCACGCCCAGGGCAAAGTTGACTTCATGGTTAGATAAATTATAAAGCATCCAATTTATCTGCCCATCTCTCTAATTAGCCTTCCCGGCCGGTATCTGCCGCAGACACGCAGATCCCGCACCTTTAATAAATGGAGGGGAGGCAGCCGCCCTAATCTCCAGGAGCTTGGAGATAACAGATTCACCCTGTTTACTGGGGATTACAGGCGAGCTTTGCCCTTGAGCTGGGAGTGATTGTTTTCTGAGCCGACTTTGAATTGGAAACCTTGTTGTCTTTCAAAGAAATGGGGGCCTGAAGATGTAGCCAGGCACAAACAGGCATGGCTGCTGCCAAGGACCCGGATAAATCCGGAGCTGCCTTATTAAAAGAAAATAACTGATTTCCAAACGTTGTTGCATCCCCAGAGCGAGCCAGAGGCAGCAATGTCTGCTAATCTTCTGGAGCGCGCTGATCTCGATAATGCATGCCTTAGCAATAATTAGATGCTTAGTAGGCTAATTATTTTGTGAATAAAATCAAACAAAATCAAGTAATTAAACAGCTGACAGAGAACGTCTAAAGTCCTGTCCTGAACCCTGGTCAAAGTCCCATCCGATGGGGGGTTTATGAATAAAGATGGAGTCTCCTCGTGCTGCCCGGCACGGTGGGGCCTCGCAGGGCAGGGTCAGGGACCATGGTGTCCTAGGGGAAATGGTGGGTGACCAGTCTAGATGGTCACTTGGGGAGGGTGGCCTGGGCAGGGGGAGTCAGTCACTGTGGACTGCGCGGCTTTCCTGGGCCGTTGGCACCCTGGATGCCCATTCATTCCTGGAGACGTCTTGCCTCTGCCCTGTAAACCGGTGTGCCCACCTGTGTCCTCTGGGCACCGAGCCCTGTCCCATGTCCCTCCATGTGTCACCGTCATGGACCCTAGAGCCAGGCTTGGAAGCCACGTTCTGTAATCAGCTGGGCCTGTGCACGGAGAAGGGCCCCTCCCACCACCGACCCAGGCAGGGAGCACTGCGGGGCCTGGCAGAACCTTCCAGATGGTGTGCTCTGACTTCTCATACAGGGGAAGCAAGTCCTTCCCCGCCTGGGAGTTCATTCTGCTCCTCCTCCTTCTAACTGTGGTGCTCAGCTTACCTTCCATCTGATCATCATTTCCCGGGTGGGTCTGGAGACCAAGGCAGGGGCATGTGGAACGTTCTCTGCAAGACACCAAGTACCCAGTGGAGACCAGGGCTTGGCAAGCGTGTTTTCTACGAGGGTAGATAGTGAAGGACAGTAATGGTGAGCTTGATAAGGGTTAGGTAATTCTATAAAGGGGCAGAATACAGATAGTTTAGGCTTTATGGACCCCCTGGTCCTTGTCACGCCAACCCAACTCTTCTGTCATAGTGCACGAGACACCGGAGACAATAATTAATAAACAAATGGACGTGGCTGTTTTCCAATAAAACTTTATTTACAACAACAGCTGCTGGGCTGGATGTGGCCTCTGGGCCATGGCTGGGGGCCCCCCGAGGGAGATGAAACCGTTCAAATCCACCTTCCTCTCTGGGTGGATGCTCTTTTTAACCACGGCTGCACCTGCCCCTGCCAGGACCAGGTCTGGTGGCCGGGAGCACTTTGCCCCGAGCTGACAGTTGTCAACCACGCACGGGCCCCCTCCCACACGCAAGCAGCTCCGTGTCCCCCCACGGCGGCACCTGCACAAGGAAACCTCCCACCTCGACGGCTGACACAATCCTACAGCATATTGTGTGCACAACACCAACGGATCTACCATTTCAGAAATAAGAAAACAAGCAATTTCAAACCCAAACACCAAACACAGAGCTCATGTTTACTTCTGGGAGGCAGTGTTTCGGAGTGTTTAGGACCAGTCCGATTTCCGTCCTGTTTGCCCCAGGCCATTCACGTCACTTCACTTAAATCTCAGTTTTTACATCGCCTTTTTTTTTTTTTTTTTAATTAATCCTCAAGATTCTTGCAAGCACTCAATGAGATCACGTCTATGAGAGGTTCGTTCTGGATGTCCCTAAAACGCGAGCTCTTATTGGTGTGCCCACAATCGCCAACCAGCACGCCCACCTGGGACAGACCCAGTATCACGTTAGGCACCTGGGGCAGACCCTCCACCCAGGAAGGCGGCATTTCTAGGCATCTTTCTCGCCAAAGAAATCTTGTTTTAAATAATAGCGTAAGAGGAGAGAGGCAACTGCTAACTATAGAATTAACTGCGTGCAGAAGGATTTGGGATTTGGGGACAGGAGGAAAGTCTGGCCAGGCACCCTAAAATAGTACATTTGCGTTCGATCCTTGCCCAAAATGCAGACGCCACATTGGAGCAGGTGCAGCTGCCTGTTTTCATACAGTCTAGCGAGTCTGGAAAATAAACACACCACCCTGAGCGGCCTGCCGGGGAGGAGCAGAGGAATCTGATTAAAGGCATTTCCATGGAGCAGAGCTGTTCAAACCAGAGTAAAATGGATTTGGAAGGGACTGCGTCGTGGACGCTAAAATGCGTGGGGAGGGGGTGAACGTTCACCGACTTCAAATTGGTTTTAAATGTTGTCTGCTTTTTAATAAGATTCAGCTTTACGAAGTTATCCTCTGTGCCTGGGGAATGTCCCCTCCCCTGCCCCCGCCAGACGCGGGCTGGAAGAAGCGGCCCGCACGCTCAGGCTCTGTGTCGGGCAGGCAGAGGCCGACCCGTGTCTGAATCTGAAGACCAAGAGAGGCTCTGGCACCAAGTGGGAGTGCTGTGGGCAGGCAGCCAGGCTGCAGGCCCCGAGTCTGAGCTGGGGAGGGGCGCGTCCCCCTCTCCTCCCCTCCTCTCTCCCTCTCCCTCCTTCCCCACGCACTGGGGCCCCCGCTGGGCCAGCCCTGTTCTGGAACCTGAAAGACAAAGCCCCCAGGAGCTTCCATTCCAGAGGACGGGCAGACCACAGATGGCAGACAAAGCAAAGCATAAGGCAGGTTGCACTTCAGGCAGGGATCACGGGGAAGAGAGAAGCAAAGCAGGGGAGAGGAAGCGGGGCAGGGAGGGGTGCCGCTGGACTCTGGACAGGGTGTCAGGGGACTGAACTTTATTTATTTATTTTTTAAAGATTTTATTTATTCATTAGAGAGAGAGAGAGAGGCAGAGAGAGAGGCAGAGAGAGAGGCAGAGAGAGCACAAGCAGGGGGAGCGGCAGAGGCAGAGGGAGAAGCAGGCTCCCGCTGAGCTGGGAGCCGGACGTGGGGCTCGATCCCAGGACCTGGAGATCGTGACCTGGGCCGAAGGCAGATGCGTACCCATCTGAGCCACCCAGGCGCCCCAAGGACTGAACTTGAAACAACCAGAGGAAAAGACATCCAAGGAGGCCAGCAGTGCAAAGGCACATTCTAAGCAGGGGAGGAGGGGTAGGGGAGAGGCTGTGGCCTTGGAGGTGGGCCCTGAAGTCCTAAAGACTGTGGCCTTTCCCAGGCCTGGAATCTCCTGGCTTTGAGGAACAGGCAGATGTCCCCGGCTCACACGTCCTGGGATCCCCTTGGCTGCTGGGGCAGGGGGGGCCCTGAGGCAAGCACAGAAGCCAACCGCCCAGGCCTAGCCAGGTGTGGACTCTCACAATAACCCACGTGGCCTGCGTGAAGGTTCACCCTTGCCTTCCCTCCTCCTGCCCTCGACCCTGTCCTCAGCCCCTGCCCCACCGGGCAGCAGGCTCCTCTGGCCCAGCAGGACCTCCGCTTTATGGCTCCTTAGGTCCCAGCAAGTGTGTGCTTGCCGTGTCTTATTCTGCAGTGAGCTCCCGCCTGCACGCTGCACAGCCCACTCCTGCAGCTTTCCCTCCTGACACCTGACTCTCCAGGGCCCCACCTCTGGGTTCAAGTGTCCCTGATGCAGGAACTGAAGGGAAGGCATCGTGGCCTCCCTGCTTTGGACCTCCAGCCCAGGTCCTCATCTGGGGCAGAGGACAGTCATGGACACGGACCCTGGTGCCTTGTCTGTGGGCTCTGGAAGTCAGGACCCACATCCGCTGGGACCCCAGCACAGACCCAGCAGAGGTGGTGTGTGCAAGCCGATGGGGAAGGGCACAGCACGTCCACCCAGTGGCCAGCCCCTAGGGAGCGTCTTGTCTTCGTCCTCACGGAAAACCCTTTCTCCCTGGTGGCAGGGGTGACAAACAGCAGTAGCCCAGTCTGCCCGTCCTGGGCACTGACAGGTGCAGTCCCTGCCCCCCACGCCCCCGCAGCCTACTGTTGGGGGTCTGCACTGGCCTCACGGGGTGACGCTAGGCAACCTCCATGACTATAACTAACCTCAATCACAAATGCTACCCCAACAAACGGCATTCACAAAGCATCTGACATCCAGAAGCCCGCGGTCAAGGAAAAAGCATTCCACAGTCTGCGATGAGGTGCCCAGTCTCAGGGCCCCTGAGTCTAAAATCTGCAAATCACCCCAACTCTGTCACCTGGACCTGGCACACGTCCCCCAGTCTGAGGGTCCCCTGGAGGCGGTAGTGAGACCCCACCCCTGCCAGTTACACTAGGGTGTGAGCTGATGTGAGCTCACCCAGTTATGAGATGCTGTCTGTGCTCAGGGTGGGGGTGGGCTGTGTTCTAAATCTGCAACCCCCTACGCAGGCTTACTGAGGACGCCCTGTGCACTGTGCTGGTTCACCGAACCCCCGGGCCCCTCCTCCCTTAGCAGCAGTCCCTCCTCGGCCTGTGCTGGAGCTCTCAAACCTCCCGACCACGCTGGTCAGGAAGAACAATGAGCTTGCCAGCACAGAAAACAGCATTCGGGTGCATAATGCAATTGCAGGAATCCCAGGACAGCAGGGAGAATAAGAAGCAATAAAAACGCTCGGCAGCCAGGGCCTCGGGGCAGGCACTCGGGAAGCTCCCAGACGGTAAATCAGAGACTCTCTTGACATAATTCCCTGAAAACAAGATTGTGAAATATGCAAAGCATGTACCGCTAATGTTAGATTCTGAGTTTGAGTATTTCATCTGTCCTATTTCTTCCCTATGTCACCTACGGGTTGGACAGGCAGGTGGCATCCCGTCCAGGTGACTGTTCTCCAGGGCCTGTCCTGAATAGGCCTCTGTCCGGTGCTGGAGGGAGTCACCATGAGCCCCTCCTTAGGCTTGTCAAGAAACAGGTGACACACCAGGGATGGCTTGCATGGCATCTCCCAGGCCTTGCCAGGGACCAGAGCCAGGACCCCTCCTAGCACCACCTGGAATGTTGCTTATAACAAAGGAGATCCCAAGCAGGACAGATTGCAAAACCCCTGAGAATGAGCAGGGTTAGACAGTCACCAGTCCCTTGCTGGTGGCTGTCCTCTCTGCAAGCCAGCCTGGGGCCATGCACATCCCCCCTGCTTCCAGAGGAGGAAGTCAAGGAGCAGTGTAGACCTGGTTCCTCCAGCCACACGTCTCACATCCATTGTGGGGGGGGGATGGCGGCCCCCAGATGTGTCCCCGGCAACGTGTGAAGGTGGCCTCGTTGGAAGAAGGGTCTGTGCAGATGTAGCCCAGGGAAGGGCCTCAAGGTGAGGTCATCCTGAATTAGGGTGAGCCCTGAATCCAATGACAGGCATCCCTGCAAGAGAGGAGAGGGAGACAGGACAGCCAGAGGGCCCCTGAGGACGCAGGCAGGGACAGGATGGACGGGACCTGGATTCTCCGTGGGGGTGGGGCCTGGACTGGGGGGCGGTACCTAGATCTCTGGGCAGCAGCAGGGCCAGGACGCTGTAGGGGCAGGGCAGGGCCTGGGTTCGGTGTGGGTGGGGCTTAGACTCTGGGGGCGGGGCCTAGACTCTGGGGGCGGGGCCTGGCAGGCTCTGCTTGCCCGTGGTCCCAGGTCATCTGCAGGGGCTCCAGGAAGAGGCAGAGCATCCAGGGGGTGGAGCAGCCCCACCTCCGTCTGTAAAGCGGGAGGAGGGGACTATGACCTCAGAAGCTACTGGATCACAGGCTGCATTAATTTAAACATACTGCCTCTCTTAGCTGGGTCTGCCTGCTGACCTCTCACTTCCAGAAATGTGGAAACTGTCAGTAATCCAGACACCAGCAGTCACCTGGGCCGTCAAAGGGAGATGCAGAGGGACGCTGACCAGGGGTCTCCGGTGGCTTTGCCATTTCTAGCAGAGGAGAGACGTGGCTCCTACCCCATCTGCTCTTTACAGGACTCTAGGCTCTGGGGGCACTTCCATCCCCGCTCACGGCGTCTCTAGAGGTTAATATGCACGGGGCCGGTCGTCCCTGTCCCTCACGTGGGACAGTGACAGGGTTGTGTTTGGCCCGATGTGGGCCTGCGAGGTCGCCTGAGCTCTGGAACCCCACTGGCCCCCATCGAGCTCGTCCACTGCGGGGCTGACACTGATGGGTTCACTCCAGGATGCGCCGGAAACTGCGTCCCTCAGTCCGAGACTGTTGGTGCTCAGGGTCCCGGGGACCAGGCAAAGACACAGGCGACTTTTACAGAAATGTGGTTTCCTCCCCAGTACTACCCGGTTTTGAGCAGTGGCCAGCAAGCCGTGTGGAGGCAGAGCTCTGCTGGCCTAGCTTTGGTTCCTGTGGAGCCAGGAAAGGCCCGTGAGGGTGCAGCCAGCTAGCTCCCCTGTCCAACCCTAGGGCTGGCTTTGCGTGGCCACAGGGGTCCACCAGACATGTCTGCATCATGACCCAGGCAGGGGTGAGGCCAGTCCCATCTCAGGCAGCTCCGAGGGCCTGCCCCTGCCAGGGAGAACTTCAAATCCAACAGGCTAGTCAGCACCGGATTTATATCCCAGGATCGAGCCTCCTTAAGACAAAAAGAAAACACAGCATCCCTCCCTCCCTCCCTCTCACTCACACACAGACATGCACACACACACTCACTGTGGTTTCCAGGGTGGAAACAGTGATCTGATTTGCTGAAACCGCTCCAGTAGGGACATATGCGGCTCTTCTCCCCACACCTGGTTCTTCGGTCTGGTATTTCCAGGAGCAGGTCTGTTCTGTCTTCAGCGGCTGCGAGGATGTCCTCGGGCTAGGAGGATTAGCTGCACTCAGCAAGTGACCCTCATTTCTTCCCATTATTTTCCCTGCGAGTTCCAGATTCCATTATGCCCATTAAGGAGGCAGCAACTCATTGTCCCCCAGAGCATTCTACAGGCCAGAGAGTTCCTTCCGACCCGATTTCCATTTTCTCACAAAGAGAAGTGACATTTCTGAGTTTTGCCAGCAAGTAAACTGCCTGGAAGGCCGCACACATCAGATCCCTGGCGGAGCCACGGGAGCGCCGAGCCTCGTCCGCCTAAGAGCATCCACACCGAAGCTGTTCCCCGCCGCCCGGCGCACGCTGCCGGGCCAGCACACGTGTGCACACGCACACGCTGCAGTCTCACACGCCTCTCAGCCCTCCTGAATCTCAGTCCAAGAGCCCTTGATGATGTGGGCCAGAGCCGGCTTGCGGATAGCTTGTAGTCGGTAGAGCAGACGGCTGCCATCTTTCAGGACCCGCCAGGGGCCGGCACGGTGCTGCCCCCGTATCAGAGTATTCCGTTCTGACCGCAGCCCAAGAGGTCAGTGAGGTCCCTGGCCATTTCCACAGCTAGGACACTGCGGCTGTGGTCCGGTAATGTTCAGGGAGGGGGCAGAGCCAGCACCCAACCCAGCCCTCTGGACGACAGAGCCCACCTCCATCCACCACACCACACTGCCCTCCGCACTGGACACAACGCACCGAGACCCGAGCTGAGAATGCTCAGATGAGGAGATGCAAGCCTGAGTGCACGCCCAAACGCACCTGTCAGGATTTCGGTGGAACTTCAAGGAAGCATTCTGATTTAAAGGCATTAATACATCTCCCACGTTTGTGCACACACGTAAATATTTGCACAATGGTGCCAAAGGCTTTCTAGCAGAGGAGCTGGGAGTTTATCTTGGCTGGGTGCTCTGCTAGATGGGGAAGGCCTGGAGGGCAAAGTAGGTGACCAAGGTCCTCCCACCTGCACCTCACTCCCCCGTCAGCAACCTGGACACCTGCTGGATGGCCCTGCCCCTCTGCAATGTGCTCCACGTGGCCCGGGAGCCCCGCTCTTCCCAGCATCTCCAGCGGGAAGCACGGGGGCAGGGACGTGGTCTCCCTCTGCCACGGTCTGTGGTTGATGAGTTAATGCAGGAGAAGGAAGACGCAGGAGCATCCCAGGAGTGGGCAGCCCAGCAGTCACGTCGGTCTGAATGACGACATGTGCCATCTGCATGACAGACTGGCTGTTAAATGTGACTTTCTCATGCGCACAGATCCAGCCTTGTCCTGGGCTCCACAGCCCCCACTTCCAGTGGGCACACGAGGTGGTCTGCTGGCTCTCTGTGCGCAGGAACCCGCCCCGCCCTGCCCATCCGACTCAGCTTCTCCCACAGGGTCACCTTTCCAGGGCAGCCTTCCGCAGCCATGGCACGCGGGACCCTCAGCAAGACTCCTCATTTCTTGTCTATGGGTTTGCTGTGAGCACCAAGCAGAAGGTGACTGAGCACCAGCCACCAGCACCCGTGTTGTGCACAGAGCATGTGACCAGTGGAAGTCAGGACGTGGGTGATTGCGGACGACAGACCCACCAGCCACTGAGCCCCGTGGCTGTGAAACGGTCCTGCTTCAACCACAGGATGGCACGTCCAGAGGCCGGAGTGAGCGTGTCACACTCCTGTGGGGTTAACTCCCACCCTCCAGCCCACGGCAAGGGGATACACGCATAGCTGGCTCTTGGTAGATATTTGTTGAAGGAAAATGTGAAAGGTTTTCCATTAAGTGATAGTCAATGAAAGTATGTTAATGGTGCTCTAAATAAAACCTAGAATTTGGTTTTACTTTTCCTTCCGGCTACATGGGTGACTACCGCCTGGGAGCAAATAGAGGGGCTGTGCCGGAAGACGGAATGTCTTCCCTGGACATATTTTGGCGAGGCCATTACTTGAGATGCTGGAAAAAGGAAAGTGTTTATTAATGGCAAGTAAACCTCAAAAGTTTCAGTGGATTCTGTTTCCTTCAGATAAGAATCCAGTTATGTAAATGCATGTACTTTCTCGTTCAGAAATAAGGTTCAAAATAATAGAACATCAAATTCCAACATAAAGATTTGTCTATTATTTTTAACTTGCAGTGTGGAGGTAGAATACATTTTATGCTGTGAAGGAAAAGAATATCAGATTCCTGACCCTGTGCCTCCCAAAGAGCATCATATGTTGGAAATATGACTTGGAAAGAAAGGCTCAGGACTGGGGCACAAACAAGGCCAACGTCACAGAATAAATTAGGTCCTGTTCATCACTCAACGAGAAACACGAGAGAACACGGAGTGAAGAAGCGTCATTCCCACTCTAAAGATGAGGGTCTGGAGGCCCAGAGAAGTTAAGGAACTCACCCAGAGTGCTACAGCCGGCGTGTAGCAACCTGGGGATCCAGAGGAAAGTCGCATGATGCCAGAGTCCGTGGTTAAGCTTCTCTGCTAAGACCCAGAAGTGTCCCACCCGAGTCCAGGCCACCATGTTGCTCCTGTTGTCCCAGTGACTGCCCACTGCAAACCAGACCCAGTCGATCGATTCGACAGGGCTTTTATGAAAGCAGGTATAAAACAATCCCACAAAAGTATGCTCAAAAAAGGGGGGGGGGCGGAAATGCAATATTTTAGGGTAGAAAATCTTAATGACCGATTTACAGTGTTTTCCTTAGTCCCCATACAATTCTGTCTGGTTTTAGCTTTGGTTTCTGGCGTAGCCAAGTTGATTACAAATGTTACCAGGAAACAAAAAAAAAGGATCCAAGGAAACCCTAATATAAAGGTGCAGGGTGGAGGGCTAACTTGTCAAATATCAAAGCATACCACGAGTCCTCTGTAATTACAAGAGTCAGTGCATGAACAGACAGGCTGATGGAAGCGAGCAGAAGATCCAGGAATAGACACAATTACATTTGAAACTTTGGTTTGAAATGAAGACAACAGCTCAAGTAGTACAAGAAATATGCACTTTTACCAGTAGTACTGAGTAACTGGAAAGATCCAGTTGGGCACATTTCTCTCCCTGTATATGAGGATCAGCTCCAAACTCCCGAGAAATTAAAAACAACAACAACAACAACAATAAAAGACCAACAAGTACGGGAAGAAATGTGATGAGTTCAGCTGTAACCCAGAGGATTACCTTGACTGCATAAAAAATAAAAAAAAACACTTTTGCAGGGCAGAGATGCCATGAGCAAAGTCAAGTGATGCATAACAACCAGGAAAGCATGCATGGCTTGCTGCAGATAGAGAGTAATTGCACTTAACAAATCGATAACTTTTTTAAATGATGAAAAATAAAGACCAAATCCAGTGAGAAAGATGAGCTAGAGCCATGAACACAAGAAAATAAATGCAAATTGTCATCAATCATGGGGAAAGAGGTTGTTCAGTGTTTCTCCTGAGAAGAGAACGGAAGTTAAAATTGCACCTGTCTGGGCAGGATGCCAGGGAAGATGGAGTCAGCACGCTGCACCCACAGCTGAGTCCTGGACAGGAGATCTGGAGCAGCCAGCCGCGGGTGCTGAGAGGTAGATGCAGCTGACGGTTTGGTGAACAAGACCAGGATCCAAAGTTCTGCCAAACCACCTGTGAATTTACTATGTCTGCCCTGCAGGGTCACCTGGCCTGCATGCAAAGTGGGTATGAAACCTGGACATGCATGCTGAGCACCAAGAGAAAGGACTCCTAAAGAAGTTGTTGTTTTCTGGTCCGAGGAGTGGAAAGGGCACAGTAGGCTCAGACAGAGTGGGGGGAGCCCCTATGTTTTCTTCCCGTTCTCACTTCTCAGCCCAAGGCAAGTGACAGAAGCAACATGGACAGCACAGTGGACACAGGACCACCCGCCTGAGCCCCCAGGGTGTGCGGTGACCTCCTTCTCTCCTCTTGACACCTGAGCCCAGATGAAGATGCTGGAACCTGAGCCTTGAACCTAATCTGGATTTCCTGTTAAAATGACGCAAAAAGAGATCAACATTCAGCTCGGATTCTGAAAGACCCAAAGTCTCATGGAATAATGTTGGGAATGTCCAGAACACAATCCAGAATTGCTCAGCATACAAAGGACGAGGAAAAAGCCATTCAGCTGGCAAGGGAAAACGATGAGCAGGAGCACAGAGACACCACACTGGAGTCACCGAACGGGCCACTACCATCGTGCTCCAAGGAGCAGAGGTGAACTCTCGAAATGCAGGGAGGAGGCTCTGCAAAGAAATGAAGGGTGTAGGAACAAGTCAGATACACATTGCAGAAATAAAATATTCATTAACCAAAGTAGAATATTCACCACAGGGACTCCTCCCCAAAATGGAGGTGGTCATAGAGACAGAAGAGGAATGGAAATTATTTTGAACAACAGAAAAGGGAAAAAAAGGTATTGAAAAAATATAAGCAGAGCTCAGAGTTTTGTGGGATAATATGAAAAGACCTCCCTCCCAAAAATAGTATGAGATTAGAGTCCCAACAGAGAAGAGCCAGGATGGACACTGGAGGTGGGGTCTGGGATGGGGCACGGCAGGTGTCTTGGCTGTGCAGCTGTCTCATGGGCTCATGCACGTCAGAGCTCCCCAAACTGCACAATTTAAATCTGGCTCATAGCTGAAAAATAAACAAATTAAGAGGTAGTCTTGATCAATGAAACCAAGAGCTCCTTCCTTGGAATGCTAATAAAATAAACATGGTAAATCAAAAGAGAGATTCAATAATCCTAATAAAATAAAATAAATATGTCACGATAAATTTTAAAAGCTAAATGAAAAATTCATGTACTTAGGAAAATGTAAATGAGAAAAACTGTCTGAGGGAGAGTAAAAAATAATTGTAAGGAAACATTGTCAAAAAGAAATTCAGAACCATCAGTGCTCAGCCTTCATGGGTATCAGCCCAGGTGGCACCTGGAGTGTTCTACTTGACCCTGCGTTGAACAGACAAAATCTCTAGGACTTCCAAAAAAGATGGAAAGCTGTTTTGACAAGATACTAAAAAACAGTATACGTCACAACTTTCTATCAGAAGCACAAAGCTGTGTCAACTTTAGGACATTTATTCGCATGGGTTAACTGATGATAGAGAAGATAAAACCTGTTAGTATCTTGATAAACACAAAAAGGATTCCATAGATTAAATACCTATTTAGTTTTTTAAAAGTTTTAACAGATTAATAACATGAAGAATCTTCCTTAATTTATTTATATGAATCTATGACAAAACTGCAGCCAATACTGTAATCAATATTAAAATTTAATAGTATTTCCATGATATAAAATAAAGCACATTCTATCACCGTTTCCTTATGCTACTGCTGTTTTTTTTTAATTCAAAGGATTTATTACCACAATGTGCATCGTTGTTCATCTGTTTATGATGTTACCCCCTAAATCTAAGCTTCCAGGAACTTTGTTCCACTCTATATCTCCAGGACCGCAAAGACAGACCCGCACAACATATGTCCTCCTTAAGAAACTGTGGGATGAATGAACAAGCAGCAAGATTGGCAATCAGAGCTACTTGCACACTTAGGAGAGGTGGTCTTCAATGCAAAAGTACAAGACAAAGGAGTTATAGGTATTAAAAAGGGAAAAAAAAGCTTTTAAAAATATATGATTTACAGATGGAATGAGAGTATCTGGAAAATCCAATAGAATAAAATGGAAACTAGTAGAATTATTTCAAGAATACAGAAGGTGGCTAGGTAACAAATCAAAATACCCCAACCAACAGCTTTATTTTATACCTACAAGTACTGAGTAGAAAGTATGTCTACCATATTCATGTTAGCAATAGAAAACTCAGACTCTAGAAAAATACATGCACATATATGTATATATATATATATATATATATATAAATATGAAATACAATGTATGTATTTCAGAAAGTTATAAACATTACTGAAAAGACATAAAAGAAGATCTATCTAAAAGGAGAGATAAGCAGTGCTTCTGTGGGGAAGACAGTACTGTAAGAATATAAATTCTTCCCAAATTATTGTATACACTTAATACAACTTTGATGAAAATCCCAGTGTTACATCTTTTGAAACTTCATCTTAAAATATATGTGAAGTATAAAACTAGCAAGGCTAACCATGAAAACAGAGGTGAGGAACAGGGCAGAGGGGCTTTCAACCAGACAGCTGGGAAAGCTATGCAATAATGAATTCAAAAGATAATGTATTCGCACAGGGGTGAACATAGAAAGATCAATAGATGAAAGAATAATAAAATCCAGAGAAAGACCCAAGCGCATATGAGAATGCGGCACGTGATGAAGATTACATCAAAATCACAGTTTTCATAAATTGTTTTGAGGCCAGGACAGCCCATCAGGGGAAAATTAAGACCGAGAACTACCATAAGCCATAAATAACAAAAAACTTCATTTCTGAGTGACACACAGAACTCAGATCTGTGATAAAAGACATATTTGTCAACATGGAAATGAAACAAATGGATAGCGGTGGCATCCTAAGCAACGTGAGTAGAAATAGTAGAGAAAATATTTGAAATACATGTGAAATCGAAGATTAGTATTAACCATATATCAAGAGATACACAGAACCATAAAGAAAAAGGCAACGGTGGGAACATGGGCAAGAATGTGAACAAGCAACTCACAGGAGAAAAGAACAGCCTGTAAGCCGAACAAACAGGATTCTGGGCTTGGAGATGAGGATGTGGGGCCATCGGACGGGGGCAGCAGGAAGCAGGCCACCGCCACTTGCTGTGGGCGAGGTCCCAGGACCGTGTCCTTTGGTGAGAACGCTCATAGGTCATGGCTTTCTGGAGGCAACCTCACCATGCCTGTCTCAGTTTAACCTTCACTTCGCTCCAGGCATCCCATCTGGGTGAGGGAGAAAGACTCAGGCTTATGTCACAGACACACTCCAAAAAAGTCGCTAAAACAGCATGTTTGCTAGGAAAACTGCGAGAAGCACCTCGGTGTCACCAGCAGGGAAACTGCTCCTCACCGACGGTGCATCTACCCTGCAGATCCCATGCAGTCACCCGTGGAAAGGGCAGATCTTTGTGTGTATGGGAAGACCCTAAAACACAACCTTAAAAAGGTAAGTAAAACAGCAGACACGCAAAAGCGGGTTGATGTCACTGATTTCCAAAGGATCAGCCCACCTGTGCACAGCGCTCCTGTGTTTCACCTATGGGTCTGTGGGGCTGGAAGGGCACCTGTCAGCGTCCCCGTGTCTGCTGATGTCAAGGGAGGAGGCTTCGCCTTTCGCTCTGCAGGTGCTGTTGGCTGAGGCTCCAGTCCTAGGTGCAAAGGCACAGAGTGGTGATGGGAAGAAGGAGGAGAGCGGCCATCTCGGGGTGAGGTGCAGGTATTTTGAAGTAGGGGGTGGAGAGAAGGGGAAGCAGAGAGGGGGAGGAGGAGGAGATGAGAGAGTGACATGGGACCCAAGGCCCTGTGGGCACAAATGGTGGGCAGGGCTGACCTTCACCCAAAGGCACCTCTTCCCTCAGCTCTGCCCCTGAGGTCACCTGGCAGCACCGCGCCCAAGGGAGGTGGCCTGCTCAGCACAGAGCTTGGCTGGCCTTCCCGGAGAGCCCTGCCGACGTGCAGAGTTAGCGGTGCCCGGAGACCCGGAGCGGTGCCCAGGTCGCAGGCCTGGATGGTGCAACTGGCGACATGTGTGTGCGTGTGCATGCATGCATGTGCACCTCTGCGAGTGCCAGTGCTCTGTCTTACCCGTGTCCCTGCTGAGTGTGCTGTCTGATTCTGATTCCTCAGGTCTTGCTTTCTGTTCGTGAGACTCGGAGAACCGTCACTGGCCCTGCTTCAGTGGCAGGGGCCTGAGTGGCAGGTCAGTGACCTCAGAGGTCACTAGGAACGCGTACCCCTTGGATCGTACTCCAGGGGCCTCCGACGCTACCTGACAGGCCCCTCTGGAGCTGCCTGCCATGGTCCTGCTGTCAGGGGTGGGGCTCCGGCAGCCCGAGGCGGCCGCACCCCTCCCCGGCGCCCCTGCCCCGCCTGCAGACCATGCCGGAGCCATCATGGCCAAGCAGTGATCGGTCCTGGTATTGGCGACGGGTATGGACAAAGGCCTTCAAAGTCACAGGTTGACTTGCCAGATCAATAACGATGCAGGGAAATAATTAAAACTGTCAGATTTAGAAAGTATTAGTGGTACTTAGAGCTTTCTGCCAACTATGGAAAACAGGGATTAATGGTGTTATCTCCAACACTTCTAAGTTACAGAGCAAGTTATTAAAGTCTTTCTTTGACACTCATTTGCAGTGAAGGGTCAACATCAACGGTTTCAGAGCAAACTCTGAGAGTCCATTAACCCGAAGCCCGGCTGTTTCCCCACAGAAGTCAGACAAGGGCCAGGAGATCAGAGATGCCTTCCATCAAGAGGCTGTAAAATTAAAAGGCACTTAGAGCGCTCACACCTCGCTGTCCCCGGGGCTCCGCTGGGGGTCTGATAGGGATGGTCTGGACTGCAAAGGAGGAGCCCCATTTGGGGACGACGTGCTGTCACAGAGCCAGGCAGGGCCGGCGGGGAGGGGCAGGGCTCACCGAGACCCCTGCCCGCTCTCTGCATGGCTTGCAGGGGAGCCTCAGCCCTGCTCCCACCTACTCCTCCCATGGGCGCCTTTCTGCATGACCCTCCCGTGGATCCCCTCTCCTGTCACCCTGCCTGAACCTTTCTGTCCCCCTGGCGTTTCTGGTGGAAGCAGGGCCCTGAAACCCAGAGGGTGGGGGTTCTGGGGCCAGAGGGCAGAGAGGATGTGACAGACAGACACCCACTGTTAGGGTGAGCACGTGCCTTCTGAAGCTCGAAATCCAAGTAGAATGCTCCCCATTGCCCAGGGGCTGAGAACGTCTTGGTGGCACAGGGCGTGGCCCACGTGGTCCACCCATGAGACCAACAGTCCCCTGCCGAGCATGTCATGTGGGCTGGGTTTGCGGCCACAGAAGCAGCTCAGTCACCCCTTGGCCTCAAGGAGCTTGCGGGTGTGTGGGCACATCCCCACAGGTGAGCAGGTGACAGGTGTGGTGGTGTGGTCGGGAGGGGAGGGGGCCACAGGGGGCTGGTGAGTGGGGTCCAGCTCTAGAGATTTAGGGCCCCCACACTCAGACACAGAGTGGGGGGGAGAGAGCACGTCCAGGGACTTGAGTGAGGTCAGCGAGCAGGGGGACACGTGGCGTTAGGAGCCCGGCCGTCCGGCGGGGACTGGGGAGCACCACGCGCTCAGGTGCAGCACCCCTTGGCAACAGTGTGTTCAGTAAGCGCTGCGGGAGAGGGAGGGCACCAGGCCGGCTGATTGGGGGACCCTGGGGACTCTGCCCCGGAGAGCTCGCCCTCGTGAACAGCAGCTACGGTCGAGGGCAGCCAACCTGAGGTGCCCGGATGTGGAAACGGCGCTCACCTGGGCCCAGCGCGCCCTCCGTGGCCTTACGCGTCTCCTGGGGGTGAGCGCCACAGTCCCCAGGGCTGACGCGGGCCACGGCATGACCTCCCCGCCTCCCCGGTGGCCTGTGGGCCCTCGGCCGGCTTTGTGCAAGCCTGCTAACACCCCAGGGGAAGCTGACTGTGGGCCGCGACAGCCACCCTGCAGCTGGGAGAGCCCCGGGGAGACACAGCCAGAGGCTCAGGCGCCCGCTGGTCTCCCCACGTGGGACGCGGCACGGCGGGTGCTGCTGCTCACCCGCGGAGCGAGCGGTGGAGGCGTGAGTGACCGGGATGGACATGGCAGAGGAGGCTGGAATCCACAGGCCGGCAGAGCAGGGGCGCGTCGGTGGGTCTGCGGCCTGCTGCTCCGCTTTCTGCCCCCGGTGCGGTTCCCGGTTAGCTCGTGGTCGGCGGCCCTGTGTCACAGCAAGAGCGTCCCGTCTGGGCAGCCTCATCCGCCAAGACCCGTCAGGTGGTGCCTTCAGTGTTTCTCTCTTTTTACTGTCGGGAGCCTCTGAGCTAGACCTTCAACATGACAACCAACAGTAAGAGAGTGAACCTGACTGATTGGACGCGGAGGTGCACACAGCACGTGTGTTGGGACAATCGCTGCAGCCCGGCGGAAGGACTAGGTCACGGGGTAAAAGGCACCACGTAGGGACTATGGCCAAGGACACTGTGATAGCGGCACTCGGGGACCCGTGACGCCCGGCCGTGCCGAGCGCAGCGGAGCGTCGCCATGTCGGGTGGCCACGCGCTCCACCTGAAGCCAGCGGAACGTCGCCTGTCAGCTCTGCTTGAATTAAAGCCGTTCAGAAATAACAAGAGCACCAACGCGACACACGCACATATATATTTAGATTGTGTTTTTTTCCAAATTTTATTGTATTTCTTGCACGGCCAGCCCGCCTCGGGCAACCACGGAGCTGCGCTCTGCGTCCCTGGGCTCGTGCTGTGGGTGTGTTTTCAGATCAGGAACAGGAGAGCCGCGCGGGTCTTGTCTCTCTCCGTCCCACTGGTTTCACTTGGCCGCCTCCACGGCCATCCGCGTCCTCACAGCTGGCGGGACCTCCTTCTGTCCCGGGGCTGAGCGGTGAACCACTGTGCATGTGCACCGCTTCTTACCCGCTGTCGCTGAGGGACGCTTGGGCTGCTTCCGCATCTTGGCTGTTGGGAGTGGGGCTGCGGTGAGCATGGGGGTGAAGGTGGCTTTTGATTTCGTGTTTTTGTTTCCTTTGGAGAAATACCCAGACGTGGAGTTGCTGGATCATAGGGTCGTTCTGTCTTTAATTCTTCAACCTCCCTTCGGCTTTCCAGAGTGGCTGCCCCAGGGCTGAGTGCGTGCCCCTGCCCCCCCCACGCCCCCGCACACGCGCACCCCCGCCCCCCCCCGCGCACCCCCGCCCCCCCGCGCCCCCGCACACGTGCACCCCCGCCCCGAGCCCCCGCACAAGCGCCCCCCATCCCCCCGCGCCCCCGCCCCGCACGCCCCCGCACATGCACACTGGCTCTCTGGCACCCCCCATCCCAGGGGATGCCTAGGAGCCCCCCCCCAGCCATCAGGGCACGTTCTGCGACGGACGTTCCAGATGGGCGGGAAGTGGGGCCTGGGCGCCGACCACAGAGCCCTGTGTCCCCCATGGCGGTGGAGTAGATGCAGCCTGTCTCAGGCCGGGGCTGGGGGCCTTCCTGGGCTCGGACCCAGCAGTGAGCCAGGGACACATGGCTGCGAAGAGCAGCCAAGTCCTGGAGCACCTGCTCTCCATCCCCCAACATCGTCCTCTGGATGCCGTGCTGTGATCTCTGCGCTGCCCTGGCCCCTCCGCCCGGCGCGGCGACCTTCCCCCGGCCTCGGCCCACCCCCCTGCCCCGGACCGCCGTGTCCGTGGCCCTGCCAGAGCCCGAGCCGTCAGCTTTAGCTCCGCAGACCTCTGCAGAGAGCGTCGGCGGGCGCGCTAGGACTGAGCAGGGTCACAGCCTGCGGCTCCTTAGGGAGGGCGGGGACGGTTAATGCAGGAGGAAGACAGCGGCCTTGCCCACGGGGACCCCTGCCTGCGCTACCGACTCCCGTCCTTCACTTGAAAGGGGGCTGCTGACAAAGCACGCCGAGACACTGGGACAGATTGGTGGTGCTTGGAAGGTAAGGAACAAAGGAGGGGGAGTGGCCGCTGGCCTGGCCAGCACCTTCCAGGGGGCCTCCTTGCCCCACCCCTCAGCGTCCTGGCTGGACGGCAGGCCCACAACCTGCCGCATCCGTGTCTGCAGGGGCCAATGTGACCCAGGGCTTCTCTGTGGGGTATGTCCTAGGACTACGTCCTGGGCCCGGGAAGGGCGGACATTTGAACGTGTCTCCTGCCCCAGGAGCCTGGTCTGACTTTTGAGGACCTCGGGCTTGTCACCTGCACAGTGGGGCGTGAAACACAATGCAGAAGGCTGTAGAAGGTGGGGAGGTGGCAGGGACAGAGGGGGCGGTCCTGGAGGAAGGTCCAGCTCCCCGGTTCCCCAGGCCCTGAGCACAGAGCAGGCCAACGTGGGGCCACAGACCCACGTGCACTCTTCACACCACGGTGCGTGTTTGGCCTCCAGACCGGGGCACCTGCTGCTTCTGCGTGGCGCTGGGCCCACTCGGGGCATGGGGGCTGCACCCTCAGGCCCCTGGTCCCTGACCTCCACCCCTCCGTGGACTCACAGGCAGAGTGGGAGCAGAACCAGCGAGGGGACTCGGCCTGAGGGATGCCCAGGTCCCCAGGAACGATGCAGCCTTGTGACGGCATCCTGGACACCTCGAGGACACTTGTGCACCTCATCACACACATGGACACACTCGCTGCACACCACACAACACGCCCCGTCTGGCTAGAAGCAATCACATGGTGCACCCAGCCTCTCCTGGCTCGGCTTCGCAGGGTTTGGGCGCAGCCATGCACATACGGGGCGGGGTGGGGAGGGACGCGTGCAGCCGCGCAGCAACTCCGGGTCCTGCCACACCTCGTGTCCTCGCCTCTCCTGCCCGGCGGCCGGACGTGCTTGCGCACGGCTGCGCTTATTTCTCAGCAACGAATATTCAAGATGGGAAGCCGGGTCCACAGTTTTCTGTATTTTTGCTGGAAACGTGTATTTCCGGACGGCCCTCCGGAGGAGCCGCCGTTCCTCCCACTGCCTGCAGGACCGTGCACGCGCTGTCTCCTTCTCAGCCCCTCCCAACGCTGTCACCTGCGTGATTTTTGCCTGAGAGGCGAAAACTGGTATTTCCTTATTAAAATAATTTGCATTTCCTGGCTACTTGTGACATGGTGTAACTTCTCATACTGAGTTTGGCCATTTGGGGATTTTCTAGTAAGTGCCTATCCATAGACTTGGGCTAATGTTCTCTTGTCTTTTTAAAAATCCATTTTAAAAGCTCTCCCCACACTGTGGCTGGGGGCCCTCTAACTGCTCTGTGCTTTGCAAAATGTCTCCCGATTGTTTTTCTTTGGGGCTACAGTCTCTTACGCTACACATTTGTTTAAACGTAGTGACATGTGTTTCTTACAATTTTTGTCTCTAATAGCGTCTTAGTTGCCAATATTCATTAAAAACATTTGCCTGAAGCATAGCTTATACAGATGCCCACTTTCTTCTAAGACTTTATTGTTTTATATGTTAATATTTTATCATCTGACGCATCTGCTCTCGCTTCTGGCGTGAGCCGAGATGGAAGCCGGTGCCGTTCCCTTCTGCACAGACGGCTTCGGGTCCGCGCCCCTTTGCGCGAATCCACGTTCCTCTGGCGCCTTCCCCTCTGATCTGCCCCCTCCTCCCCTGCGAGGGTGGTTCCTGACCTGTGCGGGGAGCCCACGCTGCTCTTCTCCACCGGACAAGACGCCAGGGCCCCGTTGGGAGAGCGGAGGGCGGCCTGGAAGCAGGACAGCCAGGAGGTGGGGGCAGGAGGCTCACCTGTGGGGCTCATGCCCCTGCAGTCCAGGCTCCGGGCAGGCAGGTCACCCCTGAGACATCCGCACCCCACGGGTCAGGAGATATCGGCCGGAGACGTCCCGAGGTGGCTCCGGCCACCAGCTTGTCCGGAAGGGATGCGAGGGCAGGGGCGCTGTTAATTCTCGGGCTCCGTTTGCGGGGCTCCAGACCTCGCTGGCCGAAGGCTTCTAACGCCAGGAGCTGGAGGTCGAGCCGAGGGTGCTAGCTCTGCGTGAACAGCCTGGCCTGTGAGCGGTGGCCGCCTGCACGCCGTCAGACGGGGAGTGGGCCACGGAGGCGAGGTCTGCCTGCAGGCGGCTGGCGGTCAGGGCCGAGGGGCGGCGTGTCCGGCGGCTCTGGGCTCCCGCCCCGCAGGTGCAGCGGCGGTCGGCCTGGATTGATCATGAAGCCGTGCATCTGCCCTCCTGAAAGATGAATGCCAGCATCGCTGATGGTTTCTATTTCAGTTCTCAGGAGTCGAGAACAGAGAAGGAACAATTAAGCGCAACCTGAGGCAACCCAAAATATTATCCATCAGAAGACTCACATCCAATCCTCCCGGCACATTCATCAAAATGTCAGTTATTCCAAATACGGTTTTATCTTATTAATGCTAATTTCTTCCATGGAAAGACTAACGGCTTTGCCGTTCAGTGCTTATCAGGGAACTGGAAGGAATGCTTTGCATTTTAATTCAGCAGGTTGCCTTATTTATTGTCAGCTTATTTATAGCCAGCTGCCAGTTTCCTCCCTTCTCGGCCTCGGGATGGCTCACCCATGGCTGGGCTGGGATGACAGTCCCCATAAAGAGGCAGCCACCTCCACTCAGGATTTTCCTGCCCCGTCCATGCCCTGTGTGTGACGTAGAAACCCCAAGAACAATTCCAGCCAAGCATGCCACCCCTCCGCCAGCCCCACACCCAGACCCGGCATGCTTGGCTGGAATCACTCCACGCATCCGTGGAACGTCTGGGTGCGCCGAGCTGTGTGTGGGGGCAAAGATGACCTCACGTTGACCATCGATCCCTCCAGATTCCGGGGGCCCCAATCTGCCATCTCCCCCCCAACTCTACTCCTGTGGGCATCAAGGCCCCGGAGGTGCCCCGACTCCTGAGGAGGTAGCAGGTGCATGGGGGATGGGCAGATTTGAGGCTGGGGTGGCACCTGGGGGTGTGGGTGGGAGTCGGGGCGTTCAGGCCCCCAGGTCCCCACCTCTCCCTTAAATAAAGGTCCCCCTGTGGCTGCTCAGGACTCCAGGGAGCGTTTTAAGTAGCATGTTTGGAAGGGATTCGAAGGGTCAGAAATCAAGATCCTGTTTGGCAGAAATGCATAATGAAAGGCCAGTCAGCACATCGGCAGACAATACGGTCCGTAAAGAGACAAGTAACAGATGAACAGGGAGAGATGGGGTAGATGCTGGGATCAGCTGCCGCCGCAGGGGAGGGGGGGCAGGCATGCTGCTAAATACCTCCTAGGTGGTGGCTGGCGTGAAGCATTCACCAGACGAAGCCGAAATGATGCCGCGTCAATGCCCGTCTCCTCGCTCGGCAGCGGGACACCTGCTGCTCACAGTCCTCGCGGTTCTACAGCCGTATCCGGTGGGCGCGGGCGCCGGGCGTTGGCTCAGGCGCAAGCGAGGCACCTGCCCCGGGGGGCGGCCTGGGGCAGACCCTGGGGTGCACAGTGGGCAGAGCACACGGCCGGAGCTCATGGGAGCCACCTGGGCCCAGGTGCTCGGGACCGCCTCCTGCAGGCGGGTACTCACGTCCCTGGTTGGCGGGCTCCAGGCGGGCGCAGCACCGAAGGGCCGTGGCGGCTGTCCGGGGGCGTGTGGACGGGCTGGGACTGAAGGCCACATGTGCTCAGTGGACAGAAGGCATCACTCTGGATTCGGAAAAGCACAAGGAAAGGCCCGGAAGGACACAGGAGGAAGAAGGGGAGACCCACGGCTCAGGCCGCGGGACACACTTCCGTGAAGCAAAACTCTGCGGTTTCCTTGACGGCTCTGACTTCCTTCCAGGAAGGAGTGGATATGCCAGTTTATTATTGTTGTAAGTCAATGAATCATTTCATATCATTAATAGAAATTGATGTATTAAATGCATTTCCATTTTATTTCTGTTTCTTCCTGAGAACTATTCCAAATATAAATAAAACCACAGCAAATAAATAGTGTAAAAAACACTCCTCACTTGTCGTTGTCTTTAACAAAGTTTTTATATTGTCTGTATTTATGTCTGATTATTATTTAAAGGAAATTATTACAGTTGTATGTGAAACCCCTTCTTCCCGTCCATCATTCCAGCCCCTTCCCTGCCCAGGAGTGACCATGAGGCGGGGACAGCACTCTTTCATCTCCTTCCACTTCCTCCTGCTACTGGCCCAGAGTAGAGGTGGGATTGCTGGAGCACTGGCAGCCTTCTGGGAATGCGAGGTGACCTTGAGAACAGAAGCTATTCACAAGGGATGCTGGAACAGAAAAATAGTGGGAGCCCATCACCCTCGCAGCCCCACAGAACCACACACAAGTCCTGGGTTTTGGCCTTTAGACTTCATAATTTTATGAGAGAAAAGCAGTTTTTCACTGTGTTCGATCTGCATTTACATTAACTGGTTTCTGCATGAGGCTGCTGAAGCTATTTCTAGCTGAACTAAGCCTCTCTCCTTAATGGGGTGTTCGTCAACCTTCCATCCCTCAACGAGGATGCACGCATCCCTGCACAATGCGTGATACCACCCTGCATTTGCACCACTGTCTTTTGTAGCAAACTCATTCTGCACCTTGTCACAAGCACGGTTTCTGAAACTCATCCATCTCGATAGACACAGGTCTTCTTTGCCCATTTTCCCCACACAAATATATTCTCACGCCACCCCGACAAACATTTTGGTTATTTCAGGGATGTTTGCATCATTAGAAACAGTGCAGCGTTCACAGGCTTGCAGCCTCTTTCCTTCTGTTTGTGGTGGAAGCTCTGTGGGGTGGGTGTCCGGAAGGAGGGTTTCTGGGTCACGGGGCGGGGGTGCCCTTGTTCCTGCCAAGCGCCGCCCACGTGGGCGTTCCCACTCACCTGCCTCTGATGTGGCAGGAGTCTCCCTGGGGCTGCCCTCACTGTCCTGGCTGTTCACAGGTTGGATGATCCAAAGGGTGTGATTTTTATATTCTATTGCCTGAACTTTTATTTTCCTGATTATTAGTAAGTTCAGACAGTTAAAAAGTTACTGGCCTTCATTTTTCTTCCCTTTTCTATGAAATGTCTGTTCAGACCCTTGCCCAGAGCTTTATTCATTTATGCCCACATTGGGGGTGCTTCCCCGTCCTGGTTTTTCTGCGTTCTATCGGCCCGTTGGCGCACACCCCAGTGTCGTCCACGGGTCTCCTGCTTGGCCCTCAGCTGTCTCTCCCCTAACGGAAATTTCAGGTTTAACGTGGTCAAATCCACCAGGCCTGCCCTAAGGCTTGGGCTGCTCTGGTCTGAGTAAGGCCCCCGTTCCTAGCTCAGGGTCAGTGATGTAATCCCCTATTCCCTCTGCCCAGTGTGTTCACAGTTCAGTGTTAACAATTAGGTCATTCACCCATTGGGAATTCAGTGTTATTTCTGACGCAAGTTAAAGACGGATTTTATTTTTCTTCCATTTGAAGAACCAATCGTCCCAGCACCCCGTCTTGCCCGCCGGCTCCGCCTCTGTGCACTGAGTTTCATGTCACTGGGATCTGACTCTGCCCTCTTCCTATCTCTCGGGGCTTCTGTCTGACCGTCAGTGATGTTTTATACACCTTTTCCCCCAAAAGTTCTTACAAATCTTTCATGTCCTCACAGAGGTGCTAACAGATGGGGTTTCTCGATTGCCCTTCCCTGCTGGGTCTCACTCGTCTACAGAACGGGGGCAGGCGCAGCATCTCAGGGATGGTCGGATCGGCTAGTCCGAAGACTTTCTCGGATCTTCTAGTCAGATAATCATAGCTTCGAATTGATCAAATGCAGAATAAGGACAGCTTTTTCTTTTCTTTCCAGTTCTTACCTGTCTCATTTCTTCCCCTTTACTGCTCTTCTGGCTGAGCCTCCCACATGGCGCCCACCTGGCGCATCCCGCACATCCTAGGCCAGGTTTGCCTACTTGGTTAGATTATTTCTCGAGGGACCAACCTGCGGTTTTCTTGGTTCTCTTTAGCGCTCGTTCACTGTCTAGTTTAGTAGCTGATGGCCGACTCATCACCATTCCTCTCCTCCTCTACTGCCTGGGGTCTGTCCTCGGGCGGGGAGCATGGGTCCCCGTCCCTCCCTGGCTGAGGTGGGCAGGAGCTGGTGCCCCCGAAGCCCATCATGTCTCCAGATGGCAGAGCTACAAGGTGGAAAAGCCCCCCCTAGCCCAGGCTGGATGCCCCACCACCAAAAAATCAACCCGTTTGGTATCAACCCATCAAGACGGGTGACTTATCATCCTAGTGGGGAAACTGACACTTGAAGGTGGGGGACAGCCCTGAATGCGATGTGTGCGCACCACCGGTTTACCAACGTGAGCCTCCGGAACTGCATGGGTGGTCGGGCAGGGGCAGTGCCACCCGCCAGGTCAGGGGACCGGCCCCCCCGGGCGTCCCAGACAGGGAGAAGCTCAGGAAAGATGCGTCTGCTCCGTAAGACATCAGAAACTGAGACTCACTGGGTTGAAAAAGCCGATGGCCTCTAGATCCTTAACATTGAAATGAGCCTTGAAATCTAATCAAGAAAATACCCAGTAGGATCTCTTGGTTGGATAAAGTCACTCAGATAAAGGGTGTGACGTTTGTTTTCAAACCCAAAATTCCCCCTGGAAAGCAAAGAAAGAAAGAATGTCAGGGGGACACAGGTGGACACAGAGAGGATGCAGGCGGGGACACGGGGGCGGGAGCACCGGGCTGGACATTCACTCCACGGACAAATGTGCGCCTGCCGCTGGGGGGCCGGGGTCGTGATGCCCGCCATCCTCCTGTCTCTGGGGTGGGTGTTGTGCATCGATGGTTTAAGGGTGTGCGGGCCCCCGGATGGGTCTGCACGCCACCCCGAGACCCGAGTGCATGTGTGTGTCATGAGGTCGTGCGTGCATGAGAGCACATTCTCATCACACTAGGTGCTCCAGGTGCTGGAGCAGAAACCTGCAGACGGAGGGGAGACCTCCGGCCTCCACGGGTCCCTGGGGGCCGCCCCGGTGCTCCCGAATGCTCCCTGTCACACTCACTGGCCTGATGTGGGGTGTGGCAGAAGATGAGCAACACCGTGGAGAGGACAGGAATGGTGTGTAGCTGGGACATGGAGAAGCCGTCCCAGATGCACGGAAGGGGCCCGCGACGTCCCCGGGTGGCGGCTCCCTGGTGAGACACCTGAGGGTGTGTATCACTGTGGCAGGAAAATGGGCTCTGGCCGGCTGAGCAGAAGTCCCTGCACGGCTCCGGGCCCGCTGTGCGCTCCGGAGCCTGGCCTCTCAGTCCTGGAGGCCGCAGGGCAGGCAGGCAGGAGGGCCGTGCCCAGGCTCGGACGTGGGAGTAGAGGTCAGGGACGCTGGGCGGCCCCATCTGTCCCCACCGCACAGTACTTGGCGGCCGGATCCTCCCGGCTCATGTCAGGGTATCCACCTCCTCCCCAGGCTCTGAGGTGGCATGTTATGGTCTTGGGTTTCCCTCTGCTCAGAATTGTGCTCTCGTCCCCCCACTGTCCTCATCCCCCCTGCTGTCTTCCTCGTCCCCCCGCCATCCTCCTCATCCCCCCACTGTCCTCCTCATCCCCCCGCCTCCTCCTTGAACCCCTGCCGTCCTCCTCGTCCCCCCGCCGTCCTCCTCATCCTCCCGCTGTCCTCCTCGTCCCCCCACTGTCTTTCTCGTCCCCCCAGTTGTCCTCCTCATTCCCCCGCCGTCCTCCTCATCCCCCCACTGTCCTCCTCGTCCCCTTGCTGTCCTCCTCGTCCCCTTGCTGTCCTCCTCATCCCCCCACTGTCCTCCTCATCCCCCCGCTGTCCTCCTCATCTCTCCGCTGTCCTCCTTGTCCCCCTGCTGTCCTCCTCGTCACCCACAATATGCAGGTGCCAGGACAGGGTCAGATGGTGCTGGGCCTCCAAAGCATTTGCTCAGAACTTCCAGCTTGGCTTGTGGTTTGGAATTTTCCAGAAAAGCTGGGGGGGGGGCAGGGAAAGAGAATGCAACCCCTTCATCTTTTCTGTGGCTTCTGCGTCTCCCTGGAGAACAGTGTGCTGTGTTCCCGATGCACGCCGCCCCCCAGCCTTACTGGAGATTGCTCCTACTCCCCACGTCCAGTACCTTCCCCACAACTGTCTTAATTACTTTGCTAATTAGGAAAATCTTCCTTGTTGGATCAGCATTTGGGAAACTCCCGAGAGACTGTGCAAGTGTGTGGGGTCTTCCTGGGAGGGCTGTGCGGGTCCCTGGCTGTCACCACTGCTCCACACGCCAGTTCTTGGCGAGATTAGTGATAAACTGCAGTTCTTGCCAAAATGGCAGCAAACGTGGTCTTTTCATATTTTCCTCTATCTGTCTCTCTTTTTTAAGTGCTTAAAGGGGAAAAATGCCCATGTGCTTTGAGCAAATGTTCTTTCTACTATTCCCGTGGAAAGACAGGGAAAAGTCCTTACGATGATTGGCCTCCCTCTTTTCTAATCAAGGAAAATTGACCTAGAGAGGAAAATGAAATTTAAATTTCCTGAAGAAGCCTGGCGCACGTTGACAGCCTGCCAGTTCCGTGAACGTGGCCCTCTGGGGACACAGGAGATCTGACTGAACCCCTCAGCATGGCATCTCCACCGAAGGGTCCGGCTTATTCTAATTAGGCAGCTCAATAGAATGAGACATTTCATGCTTTCTCCCCCAAACTGTTTCAGATACTGCATCTGAACGCGGAGGGGTCGGCGTGGCTAGCTGTGTGCGGGCACCGGTCCTTGGAAAGACGACCGCGAGGGTTGGCGTGTGGAATACCACGGACAGATCACGGGGACGGAGCGGCGGGACAGGAAACCGGTCGTAGGCCAGGGCAGCTGGGGAGCGCGTCGCGGGCGGAAGCGCGAGGCTGGATGCAGAGGGCCCGCGGACGATGAAGTCCAGCCCGACGATGCTATCCCCCTTCAGGCCCCACGGCGGCCTGTCCATCCTCCTCGCGGCTACCCGGGGCCCAGGATGGGCTTCAGGTCACGGCAGCCCCGCTCTGACCCCACGATGCTCCTTCACACATGGGGTCCAGCCCAGTCTGGCTGTGACCTGCCAAGTCCTCAGGGCCCGAGCTCTCCGTGTCCTCCGTGCCCCGAGCACCCTGCCCCTCCCCCGAGGCTGCGTGGGGTCCGATGGCGGCAGACAGTAGAAACGCCGGTGATGGCGAAGTGCTGCCGGCGCTGTCCTGGTGCTTTGTGTGGACGAAGCCACTCACGCCTGGCCTCGCCTGGTGCAGGGAGGCGTCCGGGCCCAGCACGCGGGTGGGGGCCTGAGAGGCAGCGCGCCCCCAGCACCTCCACCGTCCCGGCCCCGGAGCCCGCCCAGTGCACCTCAGCCCACGGTGGGGCCTTTCCGTCCCTAACCCCGTGGCCATGCCCACGTGTGGGCTCATGGACGTCCCCTCCGATTTATGTCCCCACCACCCGGCCCAGCGCTGGCCCAGCCCCGCCTTGGAGAAGGTTCTGTTGGCTTAGGGAATGGGGCGTCTGGGTCCTCACTGGGAGCTGGGAGCCCCGGGAAATCGGGATGCCTTCCTGGGACGCCAGGAGCGCTCAGATCGGGCCCTCGAACCCAGAGCTGCTAAGTCCGTCCCACATGCAGAGACAGCACAGAGTCCTCCAGGGAGTCGGCAGATGCCAGACGCCCCCAAGCAGTCGTGTCTCCTTATGCGGCTCGCGGACATGCTCCTGTGGTGATGACTCTTTTTCCTCAGATAAGAAATATTTGGCTGTCAGGTTTTAATTTACATATTTGTGGGGGAGAGCCCAGTTGTTCAGCTAGTCTGTAATGAGATAAGCTCTTCTCTGTCACACATTTGTATTTGCAAAAATCTTTTAAAGGTTCCAGGCCAGAAACAGAGCATTCCTGTGTGGGATCGCAGGGTGGGGTGGAGGGCGGGAGGGCAGAGGGGACAGCGGGAATGCCGGAGACCGGACCGCTGGGGCTCAGAGCATACCGGGTGGGACGGCTGGTGGGGCAGGTCACAGAATGCTGTTCACAGAGCAGTCCCCGCTGCCCCTGGACGGCTGACCCCACTGACCCTGGACGGCTGACCCCGCTGACCCTGGACGTCTATCCCCACTGCTCCTGGCAGGCTGGAGGGAGGCGGGGATCCGGACCCAATTCTCCATGCAGGCTCTTCAGCCATAAAGCCAGCGGGATGATTTCTGTCTGCTGCTCCCTCACATCCCACTTCCCAAAGGGCTCCAGACTCGGGGACAAAAGAGGGAATTATTTATTTGCCCCGTAAATTGCCCCAAAGCCCTCCTGATGGGCAGATCCCAAGCCCTGACGTATGTGGTTGTTTTGTGGAACTCGGAACTTCTCCCACGCGCAGACACCACGTGTCCCCATTTGAGGGAAGCTGGGTCACCTTCGCGTGTCCTGGAGCTCTGGACCCAGCACAGGGCACAGGGTAGCTGCTGGACAACTCCACCTTTGATTCATTCTGCCTTCACGACGACAACCCTGCACGCTTGGTTCTGTGGGCCTCGCTCCCCAGCTAGACAGGGTATCCTGAGCTCGACGGTGCTGGCTCGTCCCTCAGTGGCCCTCCCTTCCCTCACTGCAGGGCTGGGGGGACGACAGAGGGAACTGGTGGTTTCCCCGCTGCTGGGAGATTCTGCAGGGAAACGTCTGGGGAGCTGCACCGATGGTCTCAGCCTGGAGGGTCCAGCGTGGAAGCAGGAGGCCGTCCTGAGCTTGCCCGGGAAACCCCTGACCCTCCCATCTGACCGGCTCCTCTGCCCTCCGTTCCTGCGTGGACCTCTCTCAGCGAACTGCAAGCCCAGACCAGGAACCGGGTGGGGAAGGGATGGAGCGCTGCTAAGGTATGAAGGGCCATCCCCAAGTTCCTCACAGGCCCAGGGGCTCACGAGCAGTTCTGACTCTGAACTAGGGAGACTTTCTCTTCCCTGCCCTTGCCCTTCAGAACCCCAAACACAGGAACCCGAGATAGTGAACCCCTGGGCTGTGGCCTGGGTGATGTGTCCTTGTCCCCAGGCCTGTATACAGCATCAGCCCCCAAGTGCCCAGGACTCCCCCAGTGCCCAGAAACCCCAGGCCTGCCTGCCCACTGGCCCAGAAAGCCTTTTGCAGATGGTGGGCTCGGTCCTGGGGTTCACCACAAAGGCAGGTGTGGGGAGAAAGCTACTGCCTGCTTGAGGCCCACTGACGGCGCCCCCAGTCCTGCAGCGGAGGCCGCATTCAGCACTGAGACACTCTTTTTGAAAGCAGCATTTTTTTTTTTTTAATTTCCTTTTCATGGTCACCAATTACCCTCATTTCAGTGCTGAGTTCCTGTCTTGCCTCAAATGCTTCAAATGCAAACCAATGCAGCTAGGTCCGTGGAACGTTCCAAAACCAGAGCCTGGCTTTGTGGAGAAAATGACTCAGGAGCACTTCCGCCCGCACATCTGGAGCCTGATCATGAGACGGAGACCAGTGCGGAGGAGGGCAAGTGCATTTCCTGTAACTGTCGGAGACAATGTGAAAATACAAAGAATTCCCCCCAAAGCATCCTGCACATGCACTCTAATCACGGGGGAGGGGAGCATCTCAAAGGATCCAAGCCTCACCATGCCCCTGAGCCGACCCTACCTCTCCTGGGCGCCCACCGGCCCGGCCCGTCCACGGGGGACAGAAAGTACGCCTCACCTCCAGGGCTCTCCACAGAGCATTCCTCTGCGCCCCGTCCCCTCCCCAGAGACAGGCGGCTGTGGTCCAACAAAACTCCCCACTAGCGTCGTCAGGGTGGTCTGATTCAATATGCTGAATCTTGAGTCTTCTTAACGTGGGATCTGGCTCTGGAGTTAATTGTAAACGTGTACACATTAAATTTTATTGAGATTTGCATGCAGTTGCAAGAAACAGTGGAGAGATCTCTTGCATACCTTGTCCTATCTCTCCCAATGGTAACACTTCACAAACTCATGGTAGAATGTATTGATATCAATATAATCCACCAATCTTATTCAGATTTCCCCAGCTGTTTTGTGTATTTGTGGTGTGTACTTGTGGTGTGTGTGTGTTCATACAGGTGTATATCACCTGGACAGGTTCGTGCATCCACAAAACTACAGTTGAGACAGTGAACAGCTCCGTCCCAAGGATCCCTTTACAACTGCTCCCACCTCCCCACGCCACCAATCTCTCCTTCGTTTCCAAAATTTTTCCATTTACAAATGTTAAATAAATGGAATCATGCAGGATGTAAAGATCTTTCGAGATTGGATTTCTTGGCTCAGCATAATTCCCTGGAGATCACCCACGTTGTGTGGATCAGCGGTTCACTCCCTTGTTGGCATGGACGGGACGCAGCTGGTCTAGACATTAACCCGTTGAAGGCCGGACATCCGAGTTGTTTTCACTTTTGTCTATTACAAAGAAAGCTGCTATACACCTTGTGTGACTGTGAGTTCTCACTGCTCCGGGATAAAGACTCGAGCGTGCTTAGTTTTAGAAGAAACTGCCGAACCATGAGTGTGTGTGTCATCTTGCTGTGCATCCACATTGGCGCCTGCCCTCAGCACGTTCCAGCAGGTACGTAGTTGGGTTTTTGTTCGCATTTCTCACTGCAGACTCACTGAGTTCTCACTGTGGTTTCTGTTGGCATTTCTGCGCTGGCTAATGACATTGGACATTCTTTCACGTGGCCGTTAGTCATCTGCGTGAGCTGTTTAGATCTGTACCCATGCCCTGTTCCCATTTTCTAATTGGGTTGCTTGTTTCTTATGCTAAATTTTTAGAGTTTTTCTTATATATTCTAGATGCTAGCCTTTTGTCAGATGTGTGCTTTGTAGGTATTTTCCCCAAACAGCTTATAGCTCATCGCCTTACCCCTTCACGTGGACTTCTATAGAGGAAAACATTGAATTTTGGTGAGATTCAATTTGTTGATTTTTTCTTTCTGGTTAGTGTTTTGGGTGTCAGGTCTAAGAACTGTTCACTTAATCATAGAGAGATTCTGTGTGGTCGTTTTTTCTAAAAAAATGTACTTCACGTTTAATTGTATGACCTATTTTGAGTTAATTTTTCGCAAGTCTGAAGACTAGGTGGAGGTTCATCACTGTTGCCTACGGATGTCCACTTGCCCCAGGACTGTTTGTTGAGAAGCTTATCCCTTCCTCTACCGGATTAGTTTTGTGTTTTATTAAAATCCAGCTGGACGTACTTGTGTGGGTCTATCTCTGTGCTCTCCCTTCTGCTCTGCTGATCTGCGAGTCCGCCCCTCGCGCTAGCACCACCTTGCGCTGGTGACCGCAGCCGCGCCATGAGCCATCGACCGAGCAGCTCCTGCCACGTTCTTGTTCTTTGTCAGGAGTATTTTAGCTGTTTTAAGACCTGTGCCTTTCCATAGAAATTTAAGAATCATCATGTCTATGTTTACAAGACACCTTATGGGGATTTTGATAGGAATTGCATTGAACACAAAGATCAGTGGGAGAGAGAGGGGTTGGCACCTTCAACAAGTGAAGTTTTCCAGTCCTTGAACACGGTGTTTCTCTCCATTTGTTTAGGTCCTCTCGGAATACTTTCATCTGCAGTTTTTAAACTGCTCAGTGTCTACTAATGTGAAGTATTTAATTTTCTTTGAAGTGATCCTAAACAATATGGTGCTTTCCTTAGGCTCTGTTTTATCACCTGCAAACCATAGATTTGCAAATAATTTTTGTGTGTTGATGTTGTATTCTGTAATCTTGCTGAATCCATCAGTTCTAGGGATTTATCTGTAGATTTCTTGGGATTTTTCTATTCAAAGATAATTGTGTCATCTGTAAATAGAGGTGCCTTTATTTCTTCCTTTTCAACCTGTAGGTATTTTCTCCCTTGCCTCCTGTTAGTGGCTAGAACTTCCAGAACTGTGTTTATACTAAATAAAAGTAGTAAGATTGGACATTTTTGCCTTGTTCTCAATTTCAAGGGGAACACATTCAGTAATTGATCCTTAAATGTAAGAACAGCTGTAAACTTTTAGTGGGTGCTCCGATCAAGGGTAGCCAATCCTTCTTCCTTCTTAACTGGCTGAGAGTTTGCTCATAAACAGGTGTTGCATTTGGTCAAATGCTTCCTACGCCTCATTTGATGTAATTATATGATTTTTCTTCTTTAGGTTATTCATATGCTGGATTACTTTGATTGATTTTCAGATGTTGCACGCCTGGAATAAATCTCACTTGGTTATGATTATAAATATTTTTAAACATTGTGAGATTCGGTTTGCTAATATTTTTTGAGTATTTTTGCATTTAAGTTCATGAGAAATATTGGTCTGTAGTTTCCTATTTTGCTGTACTACCCTTGTTTGGTTTTCGTACTAAGGGAATCCTGGCCTCATAAGATGTGTTGGGACTTATTCCCTTCTCTATTTCCTGGAAGATATTATGTGAATTTGGTATTGACTCCTCTTTAAGTATTTGGTAGAATTCTCCAATGGCACTCTCTGAGACTGGAGATTTCTTTTTCAGGAGCTTTTCAATTACAGGTTAAATTTTTAAAATGGTTATAGGACTATTTAGATCATCTGTGTCCTCTTGGTTGAGTTTTGATAGTTTGAAGTGGCAGGAAATTGATCTTTGAAACTGCAGAGTATGTGAGAGTTAAGTTGCTTGCAATACTCCTGTATTGTATCTTTAAAGGCCATGGGGTCTGTAGTGATGCCCTCTAGTGTGCTCATAATACTGATTTGTTATTTACTCTTCTTAGTTTTTCCATCCTCATAAAGGTTTATCAATTTCATTCATTTTTTAAAGAACCAGATTTTTGTTTAATTGATTTTCTCTATTGTTTTCCTATTTTCAATTCCATTTATTTCTACTTTTATCTTTATTATTTCCTTCCTTCTACTTGCTTTGGGTTAGTTTTGACTTTCCTTTTCTGGATCCTTGCAGTAACTTAGATTTGAAACCATTTGTCATTTCTTATGGAAGCATTTAATATTATAAATTTCATTCTCTGCACTGATTTAACTGTACCCCACAAATTTTCATATGTTGTGCATTTTTTAATTCAAATCTATATATTCTTAAAGTTTCTTAGAGGTTTCTTCTTTAACCTACAGATTATGTAGAAGTGTGGTGTTGAATTTCCATGTATTTAAAGATGTTTTTGTTACAGATTTCTAGTTTGGTTCCTTTACTGTCAGAGGGCACACTCCATATGATGTCAATACTTTTAAATTTGTTAAGGTTTATTTTACGGCCCAGGAGATGATCCCTGAGCACTTGAAAAATGAGGTGTATTCTGCAGCTCTGCAGTGTTCTATACATGTCAGTTAGATCCTGTGTGTTGAGTGCGTATTTCAGATCTTCCTTGCCCTGTTGACTTACTGTCTGAGAGTCCTACCAGTAGCCAAGAAGCCAATGGCAAAGTTCCCAACCACTTATGGACTCATCTTTTCTCCTTTCAACTCTGTGAGTTCTGTTTCTCTCCCACATTTTTATTGTGGTCATATACACAAATACTTTACCATCTTAGTCATTTGTAAGAGCACAGCTCTGTGGCATTAGATATGTTCACAGTATTCTGAGCCTCTACTGCCGTCTGTCCCCATAGCTCTCTTCATCTTGTAAAACTGAAACTCTGTCCCCATTTAAAAACAACCTCCCCCCACCGAACAGCCTCCCCCCAGTCCATGGCGCCCACACCTCCATTGGTTTTGTCTCATGTATTTTGAAGCTTATTGTTTGGTGAGCTCACATTTTGGATTGTCATGTCTTCCCAGTAGACTGAGCCTTATATTGTTACATAATGTTCCAAATGATTTTCTTGGTTTTGAAATCATTTTATTAGGTATTAACAGAGTCATTTCTTTCTTTCCTTTTTTTTTAAATTGATGTCTGCATGGGGAACAATGTATATATTTTCATGTTTTACTTCCAGTTTACGTATGCCGTTAGACATGGAATAAGTGTCTTAGAAGCAATTTATAGTTGGATTGTGTATTTTGCTTTGTTTTGTTTTGTTTGTTTTTTTCACTCTGAAAAATCTCCATTTTTTAAATATCTGTATTTAAACCATTTACATTTGTGGTAATTACTGATTGGTTGGCACTGATGTCTGCCATTTTTTCTTTCCAATTTGTTTCTCTTCATCTCATGCCTCTGCTTCTCTTTTCTTGCTTTCCTCTGAGTTATCTGAACTCATTTTAGGATGTCGTCTTAGTTTATTTATAGGGGTTTTAGTGTATCTTTTATATAGTCCTGTAGTAGTTTCTCTGGATGTTTATACGAACTTATAGCAGTCTACGGGTGCTAGCATGTCACCACTTGGAGTGAAGCATGGAGTCCTCACACCTACTGAGGTTCTTTTATCTTCCTCACTTTTAAATATTGTCTTGGCCATTAGGTGGTGTTGTCATTTTTATTTTAATCATCAACTATGGTTCATAAAACTCTACTGTGTGTGCCCATATTTCTGTTCTTTCCTTTCCTCTATTTCTTTCCGATGTTCCAAGATTTCTTCATTTGTCATTTCCTTCCTGTTTGAAGAACATGCTAGGCCAGTCTCCACAGGTAGATCTAGTAGCAACAAACTCTTTTAGTGTTTCCTCATCAGAGAATGTTTTCATTTCTCTTTCATTCCTGAAGGTAAGTTTTGCCAGATACAGAATTCACAGTAAACAGTTCTTTGAGCAATTGAAAAATAATGTGATACTTACATCTGGTTTCAGATGAGAAATTCTCTGTCACTCAAGCTGGTTCTGTCGGTGATCATATTGCGCTCTCTGGCTGATTTCAAGATTTTGTTTATTTTCATTTTCCTTTAGTTTACAGAATTTTAACTGTGGTGCCTTTGTATGGACGTCTTTGGGCTTAATCTGTATGCTTTGCATGGCTCTCTTGGATTTGTGTGTTTGTGGCTTTTGCCAAATTTGGAAAGCTTTCAATCATTGTTTCTTCAAACACTCTTCCAGCCCCCTCTGTTCCGTCCTCCTTTAACTCTGGGACTACGATGATACGGATGTCGGACCTTTTGTTATTTTCCCACAGGTCCCAGAGGCACCATTCATTTCTGTTTTCTGTTGATTTCCCTCTCTTGCCCAGATCGAGCGAATCCTGCGGTTCTGTCCTCAAGCTCACTGATTCTGTTCTCTGTTATCTCTGTTCTACTGCTGAGCCCACCGAGCAAGTGTTTGTATTCAGTTTTGCATTTTTATTCTCTTTTTTTAACTTCTATTTTTTTTTTTTGCTAAGAATTCCCATTCTTTTGTTTATTTCAAGAGTATTTTTAATTGACTGCTGCAGCATTTTTTTTAAATAATAGCTGCTTTAAAATTCTCGTCAGAAAATCCCAACTTCCGATTCATCTTGGTGTCTGTGACAAGTTATTGTTTTTTCTCCTTTAAGCTGTGATTTCTGGTTCTTGGTGTGACAGGACATTTTGTCTATGATGCCAGGAGACTCTGGGTCCCCTTTAAAATGTTTGTTCTAGCAGGAAATCACCCTGTTTATATTTAGCACGTGGGTCCTGGACAACTTTTGTGTGCTGCAGTTCCAATGGCAGTTTGATTTTCAGTTTTTCTGTGCTATTTCAGTTTTCTTGGTTTATCTGGTGCCAGTGGGACTTACGCTGGTTCATGCTGGTGCTGTCCAAGAGGGAAGAAGTAGTTTCCCCAGGCCAGGCCCAGTGTCTCAGCGGGGACAGGTGCAATGTGACACCCGCCAGGATCCCTAATGTCCGGTCTCAGGCAGAGCAGGGGGCTCTTGGGCGGGGGCAGCTCAGGGTCTTCCCAGACCAGCTGGGCATTTTGCTGTAGCTGAGTCTCCTACCAGCTTTGCCGACTTGTGTCTGCATCTTTTAGCAGGAGAGGGAGTCAGACCTGGCAAAGAAAGAGAGGGCCCTGGCCGCGGTGCTGGCAGGGACCACAGTGGATCCCCTCACGGGTGCTGGCGGGCTGCTGATGCTGTCATGGGAACCTCCACGGGATCTGGGCGAGCGAGCCTATCTGGGATGTCTTCTGTTGCCGCATGAGGGGTCAGCAATCTCTGGGTCTTGCCTCCTTGTTCCCTTGGATGAGGGCATGAGACACCCCAATGCTGAGCTCTTCCTCCATCCCTGGGGCCCCACACCAGCTCACCTTCCTCTTGCCATATCCCCGAGTTCCTGAGTTCATAGCCACGCTCCACAGAAAAGACCTTGGAGAAATGGGACTTCACTGTCTTGTCTGGTCCAGAAGTCTACACATTTTTAAAATTGAGGTATTATATATTTTATTATATACCCTAAAGTTCACTTAAATTACACAATTCAGTGGTTTTTAGTACATTCACAAAGTTGTGCCATCTTTGCCTCCTTGTAGTTCCAGAACATTTTTATCATCCAGAGAAAGAAGCCCCATACTTATTTGCCATCGTCCCCAATCTCTCAGTCAGCCGAGCTGGGGGCAGGGTTACAACTCCAGTCGAGTCACGGTCCTGTTGTTATTTATGGTACTTGCTGTAAGGTGAGAGATTGGTTCTGTTCATTGTACCTTGTCATACGTGAGGTAAGGGAATCAGAAAGGCACCACGATGGGAGGGACAACGTGGACGGCAGGCCGGGCAGGCAAAGTGGTCCTGGGGGTGGAGGGCGTGGTCTGCGCCCGCTGCGGAGCCTTGCCTGTGGGTTTCACCGACCCCAGTAAACGGGCCCGAGTAGCAGCTGTGAGACATGTTTGTTTTCACTGGTTTGGTCTGGGTTCTGATGAGCACGTAGACCGTATGCGTGTGCACACACCCTCGTGCACAGGGTTGGAGGAAAGATTTCTGTATCCCGCCAGGAGCTCCTTCTCGGGGTAGTCGGGTGACAGCAGGCGGCATCACGTGGGTGTGGCCACTGGAAGCGTGACCAGCAGTCCCGGGGTGTGTGAGCTGCGGGGTGCATCCTGCAGTCCTGCAGCGGTCAGTCCTGGGTGGTGCGGGAGGGGCCGCGGCCTGCGCTGAGTAGGCAGCTGGACCCCTGCCATCCCCTCATCCCAGCCCATCCGGATCCGAAGGAAGTGAGACTCGCCTCATCCGGTACTTCACTTTTGATTTCCAGACAGCCCCCGTCACTTGCACTGTTTTTTGCATCTCTGGCCTGATGTCAGTGACTGGGGAAAAGACCAC
This sequence comes from Halichoerus grypus, assembly GCF_964656455.1. Lineage (NCBI taxonomy): Eukaryota > Metazoa > Chordata > Mammalia > Carnivora > Phocidae > Halichoerus > Halichoerus grypus. The sequence continues at coordinate 177,577,276 of NC_135717.1, read as the reverse complement.
GTCTATCCAAGGGGAGGAGTAGGATCACCTTAGCAGTTTGGGAAGTCGGGACTCCAGAGTTTTCCTTCCAGGGAGAGGGACCCGTGGTATTAGGAGTCAGGAGAACGTAAGGCACACCACGCAGGCCTGGTGAAGGGGCGCGGGCGTCGGGCTCCACCGGGAGCTCACCAAGGGGCAGGCGAGTGGACTCAGGCACGCAGCCTCCCAGGCGTGGATGGAGAGAAACCACCCCGATGGAAATCCCTCCAGGCCTCGGCCTCTGCACCCCATCTGTCTCCTGTGGCCGAGAAGGTCAAGGAGACCGGCGTCCACAGCTCCGCACCCCCACACGCCTCCCGCACTCCTGCAGGTGCTTCAGATTCCAAACGGTAAATGGTACTAAATGATTAGAAGTAAATGCTTGTGAATGGGACAAGAAAGCCATTTATCATTTCAAACACTTCCCTTGAGGTACACAGGCATTATACAACGTTTATCTTTATTCTTCTGTACTGTAGCAGCCAGTCAAAAAGTCAGCTCATCTTCCCGACTACAAAACCATCTACTAAAACGTTTTTATACAATGCAAATTTTCAATATTTATCATCTCCCGTACCCATAACTTAGAATGCATTAAGCTGGTGTTATCAATTTTAATAGTAGGCTTCCTAGCTAAAATTTGGATCAACATCACTGGGTTTTTCAAAATTTCATTACGAGACTCACTGAAAACACAATATCCCATGAAGAAGGCATATTTCTCTTGTCAGGAATGGGGCTAGCCGTGCTGATGGCGGGCTGTGATTTCTCTTCTCCCTCGCGGGGTTTTCGTACCACGCCAGCCCACTTGACTCTGTCATCCCGTGTTTCCCTGTATCTGCGTCTACGGATTTCAGTGTCTGCTCTGCGCTTCCATATGTTAAATTAATCTACTCACATCTCTGATGTGTTTTCTTAGAATTCCCAGGAAAGCATGTGTTCCTTTCAAAGAGCCTTTGATTTCTCCAGGGAATGAAAGCCTGGGCTTCAGACTTCTTAGAAGCTACATCCACTGAGGCACGGCACCCCCCACCCCCAGCTCCCTTCTCCCCGGGGAGAGTCTGGGTCTGTCTCCAGAAGCTTTCCTTGTGGAGAATCCTTGTGTGGTGGGTTCTACTGCAAAGACCAGATGGCAGCTGAGAACCCTAATCTTCCCCAAACCTGGGGAGGATCAGCCTGGGTCAGTCGGCCTGCCCCGCGGTGGCATCAGGTGGACGCCGCTGGGCTCTCGGGCTCTTCCCCCGAGGTGGGCGTCCAAACTCAGATCGCCTGTCCACGTCCACGGGAGGAGCCGCTTTCTCATGTTGCAGATCCCTTTGTAGGGTAACAATGGTCCCGCGCGGCCAATCTGAGTGACTGGCCGCATGAATCAACTATGGATTGTTGACGCTTTTAAGGCCGAATGGTGCCAACCCCCGCCTCCCGCGTGCAGCCCCGTGTCACCCGGGACGGACTCCGACGTGCATGCAGACACGCCCGCGAGTGCTCTCCACCCTGGTCCCCGGGTCGCGTTCCTCTGCAGCGACAAGGCCACGGAAAGGCGCGTGACGATCAGAATCAATCTCTCACCTTTTAGCAAGAGTCATAACATAACAACAGGACCGTGAGATCTGACGTGGAAGCGACAGTGGGAAGTGGCCGGAGTGTCAGGCCGGGCCGGGCTGTGGTTTCCACGGAACAGGAACAGAGAGGCTCCAGGCCTGGCCCCCCTCCCCCCGCGTACTCAGGCCAGCCTCTGACCTGGGGGGAGGGGCAAGTCTTTTTGCCCTTAATTTTTTCCTTCTGGCGGAGGGTATGAGGCGTGGACTCAGGTATTATCTTACGAGACAGACCGTGCACAGTGCAGAACCAAACGCAGTAGGATGCTCATCGAACACCTGACCTCCCGGGCTGTGTTGGGGCTGGAGGTCCTCAGCGGCCCCGCGGGGGTCACCTTCAGTCAGGGCCCCGCTATAAAGGACAGAGACGTGTGCACCGGCACGTGGTGAGCGCAAGGACGGAGCTGCACGTCTGTGATCTGAGAAGGCCGCGGGCACGTCCGCCGTGGTGAGAGCTGCTGCCATTAGACTCGGCGTGAGAGCTGAGCCAGGGCCTGAAGGAGGCCCGGGCCCCCGATGGCTGGGCAGCCGTGCACAGGTGCCTGGGAGGAAAGCCTCAGCGAGCTGCCGCACCTGTGGAGGCCTGGCGCCCATCTGCTGGGCACCTGCCTCTGGGCTCTGGGGGTGAGAGTTCCTCTTGCTGGAGTTTGGGGAATGAGCTCCCTTCGGACGGGGACCCAACAGTGGACGTGGGTCCCCATCTCGTGCACTACACTTTCAGACCTTCACGGTAGAGTCAGAACAACAAAATCAAAATGCCACCTGGTCCCCAGCAAGAGGGCTTTCATCCCAAGGGCCCCCTTGGACAGGATCTGTGCTGGCCAGGTGACAGGCCATGGCCTCTGCCCGTCAGCCCTCACGGGGACCTGAGTCTCACAGAAATCTGAATCTGTGGGCACAGGCGCGTTTGGAGACGTACGGACAGGTACCCGGGGGAGTTTGTGCACACGTATGTGCATGCGTGTGCGTGTGTGTGTGCGCGTGTGGCAGGGAGGGGTCCTTTGAATGTCTGGACTCATGGCACTGATACAGGACGTCATCAACCCCTCCCATCCGGTCGGACCCCTCACGTCCATCCCCCGAACGGGGTGCACAGCTCCCTGTGTCTCTCCCTCACGTCCTACAGCCGGGGCCCGGGGAGGGGGCTGCGCTGCCCGCGCACACGCAGGTGGCACTCAGAGTCAAGGAGGCACGCGGGAAGTCGGGTATGAGGGGCCGTCACTAACCTGCAGCCGGGCCGGGCCCTGCGGGCAGGGGAGGGCAGGATGAGGCGGCCATACAGATCTCCCCACGGACGTCTGCAGGGAGACCAGAAGCCCCCACTATGGGTTTTCTCCGCGGAGCGCACGGAGGTTTGGCTCTCTGCACCACCACCGGCCTGAGAAGCCTCGAGGAGCCACCCGGCTCAGCTCATGGACCCACCGGCCTCCCCGTCTGTGCCGGCGGCTGCCGAGCCCACACCTCCCACCAGAAGGCGATGCTACGGCCCGGCTTGTCAGGACAGCCCTGTGCCCCCATCCAGGAGCCCCCGGGCTGGTGACGGAGCGCTCGGCCTGGACATTTCCACCGAGGTGTTGTAATCATGCTCCTGCATGCCCCCCTTCCGACCTTGGGGGGCAGCTTCTGTCTGTGGAGGTTCAGGCCCAGCGGCAACATGTCTCCCTCCAGGGGCACCTGCCCAGCTGCTGCAGTCCAGGGGCTCGCGCTGGTTAGGGATCCATCGAACGCGGTGAGATTTTACAGGAAATGAAAGGATATCGGGGAGAACGAGGGATCAGACATTCAGCCCCTCACCCTGCCGCCTCCACTCACCTATCCAGGCCGCTCAGCTCCCGCGGGCCCAGGGGCTGCTTACGCCCCGTCCATCTGTGAGCCGGGATCTGCACGCACTCCCTCCAGGGCTCTTGCCCGCGACCTGGGGGGTCACCGCGGGCGGAAGTGCCCCTCCGTGCGTGCCACGGGCCGGCCGAGAAAGGGGAACTGGAGGAACGCGGGCGGTGGTTCGCCCGCAAGCCCAGAGTTCCAAAGGGTCTCGCCATTTGGCCGAGCACAGTGTCATGGACGGAACGTCCGCGTTCCCCCGAATCCATGTTGCGCCCGGGCCGTGAGGGTGTCAGGAGGCGGGGCCTTTGGGCGGTAACGACAGGGGGATGACGTGGAGTGGAGACCCCGCAGAGCTCGCTGTTTCTCCGCATGGAGACCGAGAAGCCAGCGGGCTGCAGCCAGGAGCGGGGGCCTCCCCAGACCCGGCGGCGGCGGCCGCGAGCCCGCACCTGCAGCCCCAGAGCTCCGCGAATAGGCGTCTGCTGTGGGCGCCACAGCCTGGGCTGCTTGCACACGCTCACACCCACGCGCGCACACTCATGCACACTCATGCACGTACGCGTGCACACACTCCCCGGGTACCTGTCTGCACGTCTCCAAACAGGCCGCAGAGCTCAGAGTCCTTGGTGCGGACGCCACCCGTACTTGCTAGGCCCTTGTCCCATTCTTGGGGACAGACAAAAACCCAACGCGCACCCTCTGCGGGCCGGGCTGCTGAGCGCCCCGCCAGGCGGGACGGACCCCTGCCCGCCCTGAGCAGGGAGGCTCCACGCCCGCGGCTCCTGAGTGGCCAGACCAAGGATGTGTGCCACAGCGGCAGTGTCCACCTGTGAGCTTCCCACCCGCCCAGCCCCGTCTACACGGCCTCTCTATTCCACCATTCGGGAGCGCGTATTCCTCCTCAAATTCCCACCCCCTGTGATTGCAGACAAGCGGGAGGGGAAGTGAAGGGACCGGTCGCTCAAGAAGACCATGGCCGGGCCACGCATGTAGAGCCCGCCCCCGGCGCAGCCCTCCGGTTACCTCCGGACAGCTCCTGGTCTCCGTGCCCCCCTGCCAGCGCCCAGAGCCCCCGACGGTGACGTAGGACAGATCAGCACTCTCGAGCCAGTTGTCATCAGCCAACTAGAGCTGCCCTTGTCTGTGGGCGAGGAATGCTGCCTCGTCTCTCCCAGCTTCGGGGGTCCAGGTGCTCTGGCGCTCGCGGCCACATGGCCCCAGTCTTTGCCCCTGTCGGGACGTGGCCTCTCCTCTGTGTGTCTTTGTCTGTCTTCTGTCTCTTATCAGGATGCTTGTCGTTGGACTAGGCCCACCTGCACCACCCAAGATGACCCTTCTTGATCCTTAGCTAATCACACCTGCAAAGACCCTATTTCCGAACTGGGTCATTCACGGGTTCCAGGTGGACGTGTGTTTGGGGGACACGATTGCACCCACTACAGTGGGAACTCCATTTCCCGGCAAATACCCAGGGGGCAGGCGCTGGAGTGGGTAGCTGGCGAGAAGCGGTGTGCCCAAGCCCGCCGTGTCGTCAGGAGAACGTGCTCCAGAAACTTCCCGGGAAGAGAGGCCCCGGGATGTTCCTGCGAGATGCGCTCCAGGGAAAGGTCAGACTTCACACTCGAATGCCCTGAACTTGTATTTCAAATCCATGTGCTGGGTTCCCTGCAGCAAACTTGCAGCCGAGCAGAAAATATTTTCCCAATGAGCCGTCCCCTAAACAATGCCGTAAGCGTGGCCCGGACGCCTTGGCAGCGAGCGCTCGGACAATTGGCCATGATTTAACATCCAGATTCGGATCACAGACTGACGGCCACAGTGACAGACGCTGGAGAGGCTCGCTTTACGGAGGACAAACCGCTCCACGACCGTCCCAGCGCCGAGCCGGGTGGATGCTGCTTCCCGTATGCAAGGGACGGGCTCGCGCCCCCCCTCCCTGCTGGTCCTCACGGGGTGGGCTTCAGGAGAGGGGCGACGGCCGGCAGCGGCCACTCCTCAGCCGGGATCCGCAGCCCAGAGTGTGCCTGGGGTCCAGGCTGAGACGTCCCTGCAGACCATTCTCCACCCTCCCCCTCGGTCTGTGCCTCAGCACTCCCCGGCCCACGACATCCCCACCCCAAGTCCTGCAAAGCGACCCCTAAGCTCACAATAAGGCAACCGTGAGAGTGTGTGCTCCCCTCAGCTGCTCGTGCAAGAGGGCAGAACGCGGTGAAGTCCGGAGGCCACGGCCACTGGAGGGGCCAGGTGACCGGGTGCCTGGGTCCTCCTGGAAGGTTGCTGAGTACCTGACTTCATCCCACCCCTCCCTCCCTCACCCCTGCATCCCGCAAACCCTCAACAGGCGGGGACCGTGCCCAGACTCGAGGGGCCACTGCGAAGACCAAGTGGATCCCCCGCCCCCCGAGAAAGCAAGTGCATGGCACGGTGTTCCGGCCTCAGCGGAGGTGGAGGTCAGCTGGGACATTGCCTTCCCCGAGGTCCAGGGCCCTCCGCTCGCCGCCCAGTGCGCCCGAGCTGGCCGTCCCCTGAGCGGGGCTCCGGCGTCTCATACACGAGTCCAAGGCCCTTGGCTGGGAATGCGTCCCGATTTCCAGGCATCCCCAGGAGCTGCGCACCAATGACTAACCAGTGGCCCTTCTCTCCTGGCACCACGTCTGCAGGTCATGACAAGCCGGTGATGGACGGCCCTCCAGGGGCTCTCCCTGAAGTAACACAAGGTTAAAAGCCCATTTTGCATTCGCTGTGCGTCCCTATCAAAATTGTCTTAATTTCGGGCGCCTGGGTGGCTCAGATGGTTAAGCGTCTGCCTTCGGCTCAGGTCATGATCTCAGGGTCCTGGGATCGAGTCCCGCATCGGGCTCCCTGCTCCTTGGGAGCCTGCTTCTCCCTCTGCTTCTCTCTCTCTGTCTCTAATGAATAAATAAATAAAATCTTTAAAAAAAAAAAAAAAAAATTGTCTTAATTTCGCCAAGACATGTAGTTTCTCTTTAGGGAAACACCCTCTCAGGACTTGAGAGCGGTCCCTCGTTAACAAACCGGCATGTGCAAGGTTACCCGTCAGAACCGCGAGGGATGGGCCCTCAACGGGCTCTTCCGCCCCAGCCGGAGACTCTCAACTCCTGCCTTTGGAAGGTGGGCTCCCTCAGAGGCGCTGTCAGTGGGCACCTTGGGCTGGTGCTCTCTACGCCAGAGTGCCCGCTGGAGACACCCCCCGATACATTCCCCCATAATGCTCCTCAATCCTGCGCGTTATCTCGTCCACCACTGGAGGGACAGCACGGCTGGGAGGTTGATATGTTCCCTCCTTGGCTGCCGGGAAGCTCGCATTCGTCTGTCCCTTCTGACGCAGCAAGGAAGGAAAAGTCTTTATGGCGAAGAGGATACGACAGGGTGATTGGCCGTTTCTGTTTGTCAGAACACCGCCTCCTCTCGGTTTGAGTGGAAAGCATGGCTCTGGGGTCTGTCCGCGCCCCCCGAGTGCTCAGCGGCGGCCCTAACCCTCCTGTTTTTCACCCACCGGGTCTTGCTGAATCCCCACGCGCGGTGGACCCACCGGAACCCCCACCCAACGGGCATCACAAGCGTCTCTGCTAACGGAGCATCAAGGGGCAGTGGGCACCCACACTGCATGTGTCCCCATGGCTTCCACACAGGCTCCCTGGTCCCACTGGACAAAGCACAGGGTCAACGGTGTGACTCTTAGGAGTCTCGGGATGACAGCAGGGCTTTACATCAAGCCTGGGCCCTCCTGCGCTGCCCGGGCCCCCCCTTCTGAAGCCAGCCCTGCAGGTGGATGGGGCAGGTTTGTGGAGCGAGAGGGAGGAGCCCACCTGCTGCTCGTCCGCACGGCCCTGTGCTCACACGTCCGAGAGCCTCACAAACACCTAGAGTGTGGGGCTTAGCAGCAGAGCCCTGCTTACTGATGGACTAGGCATGCCCCCTTCCCAGCCCAAGCACCAGGGGAGACCCACTCTCATCCCTCTGCTCCCATCTGTCCATCCCTCCACACTCCTTCCCGCAGGGCAGCCAGGGCTGGTCTGGGGGTGGCCTTCCAGGTGCATAAGGGGGCCGAGGATTCTGGAACAAACCTGGGGACCCAGAGCTGTGACACCAGGGGCCCCTGGGAAGTTCCCCCTGGGGATACCACAATGCCCAGTCTCCCCCAGGCTGGGAGGGTGGCCGGCACAGCCCAAAGTTTAGAGCCAAGCACAGGCCAGGTTGGAGGAGGAGGTCAGGCTGGCTCACTTGGGAGATGTCTGGGCGTGGGACGAGGTTCCAGAGGGCAGGGCTGCTCGGTGTTGGGGCCTGTGGGCTTAGGGGCCTTGGATGCAGGCCCTAGTGTCCCCCACCAGCGCCTGCCTCACGGGGCATTGAGGAGATCCCGGGGACCACGGGTGGGAGGCACTCAGAACAGCATCAGGCACGGAAGCAGCTGCACGTCACGTGGGCTGCCACGACTCCAGGTGAAGCCCCCCACTCGAAGAGCAGGCAGACCTGCCAGATCCAAGCTTGGATCCTCCGGCCACAAAGGCAGTCGTGGTGAAAACCATGCTGATGTCCGGCTCCTTCGGACCGACAGAAGAGTGGAATAGGTGCAAGCCCCCACCTACCAGCCCGGAGAGCCCGCCGCGGCCTGCAGCTCTGCTCCTTCCCCAGCACGCCCACCCTCCCCAGCATGGCCCTGGGCCTCTGCTGCCCACAGGGGACCTGGCTCCCCACAGGGGGGTGGCGAGCTGGGGGCCCTTCCTCCAGGCCTGCAGGTGCGCACAGCTCGGACTCACCACCGTGGGCCCCGGCCCTCCAGAGCGCCTGCCCCAGAAGTGGGAAGTGGGTTCTGTCCCCCCGAGCCTGGGCAGCCCGTCTTCCTGCTTCTCAGCAGCTCCTTGTCCCAGTTTCTCAGCTCTGGGGACACCGGTGGCCGTTAAGAAGGGGCCGGATGGGAAGCAGGGCAGTCGAAGCGGCTGGAAGCGGCTCTCTGGCGGGAGGCGGCCTGTCGCATCTCCAGGCCCCTGTGAGTGGTTTGTTCCAACTCAGGCTGATGGCCTCACGCTCTGATTGCTTATGGATTCTATTTAAAAATGGGGCCGAGGAGGGAGGTGGGAAACGGAGCGCGCAGATGCCCAGGAGGGACCCCAGCCTGAAAGCAGAGAATGAGGCTTCCATCTGAACCGAATTCCTCGGTGGCCTCTGGCAATGCCAGCAATGTCCCCAGGCTGACGGCTCCGTTACCCTGAGGAGCCCGGGGGAGCCTGGTCACTGGGAGGTGAAAGGGGACGCGTGCAGCTGGGCTGGGAGGCTCGGGCAGGGGTCGGCCCTGCACCAGCCCCCACGCAGGCTTGCGACAACCCGCATGTGCTCGCTTCCCGAGGCCGGAAGTCCCGGGTCAGGCCGGGGGCAGGCTGGTTCCTTCTGAGGCTGTGCGGGAGGGTCCGCTCCAGGAGAAACTCCGGCTTCTGGTGTGGCTGGCCACCCTGGGAGTCCCTTGGCCTGTGGGAGCGCCGCTCAGATGCTGTTCTGTCCGGGTGACTCCGTGTTCTCGGAGGGCCCCGTGGGATCGCGTCAGAGCGCCCTGCTCCCGTGGGACACCGTCCTGACTAACTGCATCCGTAACAACACGGCTGCACACGTAGCCACGGTCTGAGGTTCTGGGGGTGGGGGCTCGGCCTTCTCTGGGGGCCCCCAGGTGCCCCCTCTGGGTGGCAGGCCCGTGGGGGGCAGGGGTTGCTGGGCCAGGTGAGCGGGAGCCCAGGCTGGTCGGCTGAGCCCGGGGAGACCCGTGGGCTGTGTGAGGGGACGCTGGGGATCCAGACGTGAGAACCGAGCCGCCGGCCCCCGGCCTGGGAGCGGCCAGTTCACGCGTCCTGGTGCGTTCCCCTGGTGCACGCGCACCGAGGGCCTGGCCCGCCGGATGCTCGGCTCCTGCCACCGCACGCCCTGTCTTGGCCACCAGAAAGTTCTCTCTTGCTCCGGAACTCGAGCTGCTCAGTTCCCGGTAATGCCGTTCCCAGAGACAGTTGCTTTTTTAGGGCGAATTGTCTCAGCACAGTGATTTCAGGCACAAGTGACCACGTATAAGCGACGCTTTCTGGAGAGGGAAGCATTATGGGAAACTCTCAAATCCCATCTTGTTTGACCCACGAGAAAAACCAGGGCAGGTTTAGAGGCCCGGCTCCGAGTCTGGCGAGATTCGAAGCCTTCTCATTTTTAAGCAGCGAGCGTTGTGAGCATCACCTCACCCGACCACGCTGTGTGACTCACTCACTCGCTCGTCAGCAATACCAGCGAGAGCGCTCACACGCCGCTCCTGGGCTCACAGGGCCCCCTCCTCGAGGCCCACGGCCCCTGGGCAGACGGGCCGGCTACTGTCTGAGTCCGAGGAAAAGGGCCAGGAGCCTGCAGACCAGAGGAGGGAGCCGGGGAAATGACTCCACGGAGGCAGCCCTACCTGCCCGGTGCAGCGTGGACGGTCTCTGCCCGCCGCCACGCAGCACGGAGGAGAGGGAGCGTCCTGGAGATTAACAGGAGGAACGATTACTTGATAACCAGAGAGGACAGAGAGGCGGGCACTAGAGGGAGCTGGGGGTGGCTCCTCATAGATGGGGACGCAGGGGTGGGAGGGGGCTCAGAGCGTCACGGGCAGCACCCCGGCAGCTGGACCGAGTCTGGTGGGCACCGTCTTGTTCTTCCCAAAGTGCTGGAGCCCAAGGTGGTCAGGCAGGGTGTGCCTGTCCCTGACGTGAGCCCAGAGCCCCTCTGAGAGCCCCGCAGTGGGGCCACGGCGAGTGTGGAGGGGGAGTGGTGTCCACGGCGGTGGCCCAGGGTGTGGGGCCCCTCGTCAGTTCTGCATGCCCAGTGCATTTCGGGATTGGGGTTCTCCTATCCGCACCCAGGCCTGGCTTGGCCCTGAACTCAGGAAGGAAGGTGATACCTCTGGGGTCTGCTCCCAATGCCTGGAGAGGGGACAGGGCACTGAACATCCCGAGGGCAGGGGTCTGGGCCCAGCAGCCTAGACAAGCCCGGACAGAGGTTCTCCATTAGCTCCAGAGGGTTAGGGGCCTGTCCGAGCTCAGTCCATCATGCCACCTGCAGCCCGACCACCCCCCACCCCAACTGCCCACCTCCAGTCCCTCCTTCCCGCTGCAGGGTCTCCCCTTGTCTCCGTGACCCCAGGGCGTGGCGTCCTGGCCCACGAGGCTCCAACGTGGAGCCACGGTCCAGCCGGCCTGGAGTGTGCAGGAGAGGGTGGTGTCCCAAGCGGGGAAAATCCACCAGGAAGAATTCCAACCCAATTTCCGAAAGCCTCATTTAGAGCTTCTTCTCGTTCCAAAGTGGAACACGCACGACAGATCGCAATTAGGTTGCAGGCTGGCAAACTCACTCTCCTGGAGACCGTGCAGAGAGGGAGAGTGACATCCACAGCCTGAGGGGACTGTCAGGCCGGCGACTGCGTGAGCCCGGCCCCGCGCAGCTTGTGCCTGCCTTGGGGAAACGCCGTCCACTTCTCCACCGGCAGAACTCAGCAGCCCGGGTCTGCTCTCAGCAAGACCGCGTCCTTTCCCGTCTCTGAGGCCCAGACCCCTTGCGGAGTGGACGCCACCCAAACTCTGGCTCATTCAGGCTGTCTGTACTCGGGGCAACGGAGGAGCAGGATGGAGGGGTGGCTGCAGGGCCGAGTCTGTGTGTGAGGAGAGTGGAGGCTGGAGTGTGGGACCCCCGTGCCTGGGCCACCCCCCAGGCCCCGAGTCGGACTGGGGCATCCAGGGAGGCCCTGCACCACAGAGCCGGCCTCACTGTGGGCAGGACCGTGTTGGGGCCCCGGGCCAGCTATGGTTTCCTCCGTGCTTCCCACACTCTCCTTGGGGCTCGAGGGGAAAGAAAGTCCTCGGCCTTGAGCCCCTCCAGATCTCCCTCGTGGAGCAGTTAGCCTCCTCCACCCCAGCTGTCCGGCCGTCCCACGTGACCCTCATTCCCTCGGCCACCAGACACCGCGGAAGGTCCCTCATCCTGGGTGATCAGACGCCCCACAAACCACAGAGCGCTGGCGGGCCGGGGACTATCCTTACCAGCATGCACACCTCGCCACGCTCCCTGAGCACTGGGGAGGGGGGGCAGCTGGATGCGAGCCTCACCCTGGCCATCTGCTCCCCATGTGCCCTTGGACAAGCCCCTTACCTCCCCATCTGTAACCCAAGAATAAAAACCCTTGTCCAGGCTCCACCCTGGGTCCCAAAGGGACAGCCACAGAAGGTGAGCTGTAATGAGAAGCCCATGTGTGGTGAGCACCCTGCATGGTCCATGAGGACAGGCACTGGAAAGGGGGGGACCTGGACCCCACCCAGAGCAAGTGCGTGGTGTGTGCGTGGGTGTGTGCATGTGTGTGTGCATGTGTGTGTGCGTGGGTGTGCGTGCATGTGTGCATGGATATGTGTGTGTGCATGTGTGTGCATATGCCTGTGCATGCATGTGTGCATGTGTGCATGCGTGTGCATGTGCGTGGGCATGTGTGTGTGCGTGCGCGTGTAGGGGTCGCAGCTGCGTGAGCTAAGAGCCTGCGCTGTGGCCAGCACTAATCGTGGTCCCTCCTGCCCCCAGGCTGTTCTGGATGCAGGGAGATGGAGGAGGAGCTGGTCCTCCCTCCCAGGCAGGTGCAGGGTCCAGAGACCCCTGCAACACACCCCTGCCTCAGGATGAAGGACCAGGCACCCTTCACCCCTGCCCCCAGCCCAGGACTCCTGTTGCCAGAAGCCCTGGGGTTCACGGCACCTGAGGCCAAGCCTGGGAGGCAACCTCACCCCAGATGGCCTCCTTCTTGTTCAGTGTTGTGCGCTGGCTTGACTTGAATCCTGCAGAACTTGTTGGACTAACAGATTCTGCTTCTTGAAGGAAGCATGGTAAGCTCACCAGCCCGGTGGCCTCCTCCATCAGCCCCTGGCTCTGCCCCCCACAGACGCCTCCCTAGGATCCCTGGCCTGGCTGCCTCGGTGCATTCGCCAACTCCTACCTGGAGTGACTCGTCCCCAGCTAAGCCACCCCCTCCTCCAGGCAGGCTTCCCTGACCTCACTCCTACAGGCTGGCCATAACCCTCTGTTTTCTGCGGGCCTCCCTGGCAGTCAGTGAGGTCCTGAAGAGCAGGAGGCTGTTTGCACCCCACTGATTGTTAACGCCCCGCCTGGACCAAGCCCGTGACGAGCCCTCTTGATGCATCTCCTTGGGCTTTCGGCAGGAGGACACTTCCAGTCTCCCTGCTTCTTACATCGGATCCAGGCCCCACGGATGGGATCTTGCCATCCGTGTGCACCTGGCAGGGGGCCGTGCACCCCGTCTGTAGCTGCACTGGAGAATCTGGGGTGAATGGGTCTGGGGAGAAGACATGGGGGCTGGAGAGGGGGCCAGAGTCTAAGCATGCCCAGGGAGGCTTTCTGGACCCTGGGGACACAGGGCCTGGGGTGGGCCTGCCCCTCCCGGAGCTGGGCACTGCCTTCCTGTCTCCCGAACAAATAAGACGTTTGTCCCCCACTCCGAGGGCTGCTTCCTGAGTGATTTATGGCCTTATTATGAAGCCCTCCTAAGGGTATGGATTTTTTTAAAATATAATTTACATTTGGGAGACAACTGATCACCATTCTGCCTTCTCCTCCGAATCTGAATCAGAACCACAGGCTGGTTGCTGAGGGTCTTCTACACCCCGGCCTTGGGGTCCCTCAGCCTGGCCAGCCTGGCCTGGGGTCCAGCAAGCGCCCACTCAGCCGAAATGTGGACCACCCAGCTCCAGGCAGGCCCCCGAGTCTCACGGGACAGGTGACCCTATGGCTGGGCCTCTGGGGTCCAGAGCTGAGGGGGCTATGCTTGTCCCTCTGTGTGGGCAGTCCCCGCACCCGTCCCCTGGTCTAACTGACGTGGACTGGCCCTTCCTTCCTCACGCGGGACTGTGTTCCCAGTACACCCCTGCAGGTGTTCTGTCTGTCCGGGCGGCCAGAACTCGTCACCACCCTGGGACAGACTGGGCAGGTATCAATTCCGATCGGCTAATAGAAAATGCCACTCAGAGGTGTGGTGTGACTCGGCCAAGTCCCCGGCTCGTAAGTGCTGGAACTGGCTGGCCCATGACGGACGCGTGAAGGGTCCCAGCTGCAAACCTGCTCTGTTAACTGTGAATCCACTGTTAGTATATAATTATTATTATTAATTATTATTAATATATGGGGTTCTCAATGAGACCTTATACATGAAGTCCTTAGGGGTTAGCTGTAAATATCCGTGACCATGTCAAGAGCAGGTGCGCTCGTGGAGGCGGGAGCCACGCCGTGGAAACGCAGGCCCCGGACACTCGGGCGCCAGGCCAGCGGCCCCTCCTTCCCCCGGGCGGGGTGAGCCCAGCAGAGAGCCGTGCGGACAGAGGGGTTGCTGTGCCCAGCGTGGCCCTAAGCCTCCCCGCTGGTGTCCAGCAGGCTCATCCCCCGGCTGAGCTGGGAGACCTGCCTGGCGTGGGCCTCGCCGTGGGAGGAGCGGGCTCTCCAGGCGAGCATGTGGACAGTGGGCCGACGGGCCCGGGGAAGCTCCTCGTGGGGGTCCCGAATGTGTGGGGTTGCTGGATGAGCCTGCCGGCCGCCCTGACCAGTGGAAACGGTCCGCATGCTGCTGGGCTGTGGTAAACCCCAGGGCTCCGGCAGGGCCGTTGGTGGAGATAAAGAGCAAACGAATTAAACAGTGAAGAAAGCAGGGGGAAGGGCGGAGGGACTTGGAGGGCCCTGCCTGAGGCAACGTATTGATCCTACTAGTGTCCTGGGGCCTATGACAAATTACCCCAAACCTGGCGGTTTGACACAGTTCCCTACAGCCTGGGGAAGAGAATTCTAAGCTCGGTGTGACGGGGCTGAGGCCGCGGGGTCAGCCGCGTGCTTGTCCTCCTGAGGCTCCGGGACAATGGCCCCTGGCGGCCGATGACGAGCCCCGGCTGGCGGCCGCGTCTCTGCCGGACTCACCCCACGGCCTCACCTCTGTAGTCAACCTCTCCTGCCTCCCTCTGATAGGGACGCCGGTGGTCACATTTGGGGCCCACCCAGAGAACCGGGGATCGCTTCTCATCTCAAGACCCTTAACTCAATTCCACCCCCCACTCGCTCTTGCCGCGTGAGGGGACGCCCGCCAGTTCTAGGGATGGGGTCCCGCACATTTGCTGTCAGGCCACCATGGGCCTCCGCATCTTGAAATGCTTAATAATTTGTCTGTGAACTTGTGTTCCATAGTGAACGCGGTGGGGCCCTGGAGCTCAGAGCCTCCTGCCACCCCAGCCCCTCCCCCCCCAGCCACCAGGGGTGACACGAGACCCCCGTCCGCCGTCCGCCACTGTCCTTCCTCCCCAGGGGGCCTGGGTGGGGCGGGGGTGCACACAGGCAGAGCGGGTGTGCCCCGGATACCTCGGGGCAGGGCAGGTGGGGGTGGGGTGAGGGTGCATCATGCAGGTGGCTCTCGCTGCCCACCTCCTCTCAATCCCGGGGGGACAGCAACCTGCGGGGAGTGGAGGTGACATCCCAAACCCTGGCTGGGCGTGGCAGGTTGGCTGCTGGGGTGTGAGGTCGAACCCAGGGAGGGCACGGCAGGAGAGGATACTTTGTGCCTTTATCCGCAGTTTTCCCACTTTTTGAATAAGGGCCCCCATTTCCCTTTTGTGCTGGACTCCGTCTGGTCTGGGGCGGCGTCAGGGGAGGGAGGGCCTGTGGGGAAACGGCCCCGGTGACCAGGCAGGGCTCCAGGGGCGAGAAGCTGGACAGGTCGGTGATGCTGGCTCGCTTTGCAAGGCCACTCAATGTGGATGAGCGTGGAAGGAAGGGCCATTTGGCCCAGAAATGAAAGGGCAGGGAGGCCACAGAGGGCTGGATGAGCCAACTGGTTCTAGACTCTAGAGGAAGAAGTGAGATCCAAGAATTCTGATGGAAGGAGACCCGAACATTCCTGTTGATGGACTGACTCGGTGCAGGGAGGGCCAGCTCAGGACTGGGGCTTTCCCTGGTTCCTGCGGCCTCGGGGCAGCCACCTCGAGGGAGCAGGGGGAGCAGAGATCTGAGAGCAAGCCCGAGGAAGAGCCTGCTGTGCCCCTGTCCCTGGACCCCAAGAGCAGCTGATGCAGGGGTGACCTCTCAGGTTCCAAGGGGCATCCGTCGCCAAGAAACCACAGTCCCGATCAGGAGCTTCTCGACTGTTGGACAATGAGACAAGCCTGGACTCCCAAACTTGCACGGAGAGGTGGGTGAAGGCCATCCGGCCCACGGGTGTGCACAGAGTGGTGGACAAGGGGTCCTGCCCAAGGCGAAGCCGGGCCCAGAGAACGCCCACCAGGAGTGGCTCTGGGAGGGGATAGGCTGGTGTAGGGACCCCTGCCCAGGCCTGAGCCTCGGCCACCATCTCCCCCAGCTCTGGGGTAGCCCTGGGCCGCTGACCGCTGGGCTCCCCTTCACCACACTCTCCAGTTAGCTGTTGTCCGCGTGTCATTTTGTGATGAATTGTATCACATCTCACTACCTTCATTTTGCTTCTCTAGAAACAAGTAACTTTGTCAGGGTTACCCCAGTGCTGAGCGCCGTTCAGGTGGCTCGGTTTTGTTTTCCTCTCTAAACCTGACACTGTTTTCATCTCTACTTTCCTGAATTTGAACCACAGTGCAGAAATTGCAGAGTACCCAGCCTGCAAGCGTGAAGAGAGTCAGTGTGGCGCAGGATCGTGGAACACGTCTTCCTGACCCCAAGCCCACGCTTTGCCTTCCGTGTCCTGCTCTCCCACCTCAAACAGCAACACTCCTTTCCTTGGAAATTTCCTCCCCATCTTTTTAAAAACTGGTCAGAGCATGCTGGGGCTGCGACACAATAGAACAGAGGTTTTCTATTCAATTTCCAACGAAAGCCAAATTCAAACAGCAAAAGGAATAAAACATAAAGAAAAAAAACTATCTTTACTGAAACCAGAAACAACCAACTGTAAACCATGGATTGTGAGGAAAGTGTCCAACACATGATATTTGGGCAAAATTTAGAACACTAGAAACAGCTATAAAATGTTATAGATTCCAAGAAAGCTACCTATTTCTCCGAAAGCAGACAGAGGAGCCCAGCCAGCAAGCAGATGGCGGAGAAGAAGGCCCGGTGCTGTGTTCCAAACCTCCCAGTAAATGGGCTAGAATGGGCCGGACGTGCAGTCTAGGCAGGGCTGGCAGAGTGGGGGATGTGGTGGCTTCGTGGACTCCGTCACTGTGGGGCACTTACTGAGGAGGGGTGCGTGTGCTGGACACTCGGCTTGCGGCTCCCCCAAGCCCTGCCCTGGATTCCTTCCAGGAAGGCGCAGCTGACCTCCAGGTCACACCCCACACCTGCCTGGCGGGGACCCCGTGAGCGGCGTCAGCTGAGGCCAGTACCAGGCTGCTGGTGCACACACAGCACTCACTCTTCCTGGGAGGAGTGATGTGCTGAGAAGCTCGGTCCAGCCAGGGCCTCCCTGGAGCTGGAGGTAGGATCAGGTTCTTATCAAGAACAGGGACCATGGGTGGGTAGATACCACCCCCAAGTCAACTGGGAGGGACATGTCAAAATGAACTTATTCAGAAATTTATGTGTTAACAAAAGCCTCACAATAACCAACAACGTGTTCACGCAGGACAAATGGATGGATCCTGGGAAGAACAAGGAGCTTTCTGGTATTTTCACTTGCCCTTTCCCATGCCCCCCACCCCCATAGCTTGCCTTGTGGTACCTTGAACACCAGCCACCCCACAGGTGCAGCCGCTGGACAGGGTAGGCCAGATTGGGAGGTCCTCACGAAGTCCAGTCCCCAGGGAAGTGTCATTATTTGCCTTGTCTCTCAGCTCCCTGGAAAATCCCCACTCCCAGAGCTTTTTGCCTATGACTAGACTCAGCATTAGCTGAACACAATCTGTGGAAATGCTCTAACATTTCAGTGGTCTGAAGAAGCAAGGCAGGTTTAGGTAAGGCAGAGGATGACCAAAAAAAAAAAAAATAATAATATCTGGAGGAAGAGGTATCTATAAGGGCCTTTGGAAAGCTCCAGAATATGATTATGAATATATAGAAACATGCACAATGGGCAGGTTTCCACACGTGTCTAGGAAAATCCTGAGAAGTTCCTGGTCTCTCACCTCTGGAATTTGAGGCTCTGTAGAAATGAAAAGTGAAGGGTAAGGCAGGGTTGTAGCTCCCTGAGCACTGAAGACACACCCGACACACACAGGCCTGGGAGACCGACTGGTTCACGGCATTTAAGGACCGTTCTGTCCGTTAGTAGTTGACCAATTGACCATTAAGCTAACCAAGCAGGGACTTGAGTGGCCACATACAATAGCGAGTACAAACTACAGAATTAGACCAGGTAATCACTAAACAAAAAGCACCGAGGAAAACAACAAAGATAGTAATAAGCCTTATGAAATCTGATTTCCAAAGTTGTCAAATCATATTACTAAAAAAGCCCATCTTTAAAACAAAAACTGAGACTTTCAAGGAAACAGGCAAGTATGATCCATACACAAAAGATCGGACTTACTAGACAAAGATTTTAAATACAATAGTTCAGGGATGCCTGGGTGGTTCAGTCCATTAAGCATTTGCCTTTGGCTCAGGTCATGATCCCAGAGTCCTGGGATTAAGTCCTGCATTGGGCTCCCTGCTCAGTGGGGAAACTGCTTCTCCCTCTGCCCCTCCCCCTGCTTGTGCTCTCTCTCTCTCTCTCTCCGACAAATAAATAAATAAAACCTTTAAAAAAATAAATACAATAGTTCAAATATCTTCAAAGGAAGGAAACCATGTCTAAACTAGAGGAAACCATGTCTAAATAATTAGAGGAAAGTATGAGAATGACATTTCACCAAATAGAGAATATCAATAAAGGGAAAGAAATTATTTTTTAAATAATTTACATTTAAAATAATTAAAGAAACAAGTAAGATCTGGAAATTGACTAGTACAATAACTCAAAGGAAAAATGTACTGTGAGACATAACAGGAGTTTTGAGTTCACAGAAAGAAGAGTAATCAAACTTAAATATAGGTCATTATTTATTACCTAACCCAAAGAACAGAAAAAAAAAAAAAAAGATAAAGAGACATTAACAGAACCTCGAGACCTGTGAGAAAAGATCTAACATACCAGCATGATAAGGGTCCCCCAAAACTAGCAGAGAAATAAGGGAGCAGAAAGAACATTTGTAGTAATAATGACCAAGAGCTTTTCAGATTTGATTTAAAATATTAATCAACACATCCAAAGCCCAATGAACTCTAAGTAGGGAAAAGTCAAACAGATCTACACTTGGTTGCATAGTAGTTAAATTGCTGAGGGACAAAGACAAAGAGAGAATCTTGAAATCAACAGGAGAAAAATTATTCTTCATGTATAAGAAATCATCCAAAGAGGAATAGCTGACTTCTCATGAGAAACCACAGGGGTCAGAAGACAGTGAGACGACATATTCAAAGGGCTGAAGGAATATTGTTAACCAAGAATTCTATATCAAGCAAAGTTATTCTTCAAAAACAGAGAAATGAAGGCATGTATGGGAAGGAACTCCTACAACTTAATAAAGAGCATCTATGAAAACCCACAGATAACACCATGCTTAATGATGAAGACTAAATATTTTCCTCATATGATTGGGAATGTGACAAAGATGTCCACTCTTAGGACTTTTAGTAAAGATTGTACTAGCCAAAGAAATTAAGCAAGAACAATAAAGAAATGGTATCCAGATTTGAAAGGGGAAATAAAACTATATATGTTTATAGATGATGAGTCTTTTATATAAGAAAATTATAAGAAATCCATTAAAAACCTTTATCATTTATAATGGAATTCACCAAATTTGCGGGATATCGGATCAA
This sequence comes from Halichoerus grypus, assembly GCF_964656455.1. Classification (NCBI taxonomy): domain Eukaryota; kingdom Metazoa; phylum Chordata; class Mammalia; order Carnivora; family Phocidae; genus Halichoerus; species Halichoerus grypus. The sequence continues at coordinate 177,557,954 of NC_135717.1, read as the reverse complement.
TATACAAAACCAAATTCCATATGGTGAAGATGAACAACCTAAAAAATAAAGTTAAGAATACAATTCCATGTACAGTAGCATCAAAAAGGAATAAAGGTAACAAAAGAAGTGCAAGATTTGTATCCTCAAAACTAGAAAACATTATTCAAAGAAATTATTGAAAGGTATTTTATATGAGAAGCTGATCGTAAATTTCATATTTAAATATGAGGAACTTGGGATAGCTAAAACATTCTTGAGAATGAAGAACTTAACATTATTTAATTTAAAAACGCAATGCAAAGCTATAGTAACCAAGACAAGGAGGTGTTAGCAAAAAGACAGAGAGGTCTATCAAATGCAGTTGAGAGGGAAAAAAAAAAATCCCTACATTTTTTGGTCAGTTGACTTTTAACAAGGTTGCCAAGAATATTTAATGGGAATGTGCAGTCTTTTCAACAAATTGTACTGTTTAATTGGCTATCTGTGTGCAAAAAAATGAAGTTGAACCTCTACCTCAAACCACACACAAAAATCAACCCAAAATGAACTCTAGACAACATAAGTGTTAAAACTTATACTATAAATTCTTAGAAGGAAAAATCTGAGCAAATATTTGTAACTTTGGGTTACACAATTGTTTCATAGGTACTTCACCAAAACCGTAAGTGACAGGAAAAAAGTAATCAATCAGATTGCATTAAAATTATGGGCTTTTGTGCTTCAAAGGATGCCATCAAAAAAGTGGGAAGATACCCCACAAAATGGGAGGAAATATTTGAAACATACGCATGTGGTAAGGGTCTTCTAACCAGAATATACAAAAAACACTTACAACTCAATGATGAGACAGTAAGCATGAACCTGAATATACATCCCTCTAGAGAAGATGTACAAATGTCCAGTAAGCACATGAAAATATACTCAAAATCATTGGTCATTGAGGAAATGCAAATCAAATAAAAGTAGATAGTATTCTAGACCCAGGAAGGTGATTAAAATAAAAAAAGACAGACAACAGCTAACATTGACAAGAAGGAAGATAAATTAGAAACACCATTCATTGCAGATGGGAAATAAAATAGTGCAGCCACTTTGGAGAACAGTTTGGCGATCCCACAAAACACATAGCCCAATAATTCGATCCCTTGGTACATACCCACATCCACACAAGAATTTGTGAACGTTCATAGTAGCATTATTTATAACGGCCAAAGAGTGGCTAGAACTCACATGGCCACCGGTTGATGAACGGGTAAAAAAGTGTGGCACACCCACACAATTGCATATTATTTGGCAACAGGAACTGGAATAGTAATAATCACTGCACCATGGATGAACCTTACAAACATGATGCTGAGTGACAGCAACCAGTGGTAACGGACCACAAACTGTATGATTCCACTGGTATTAACTGCTCAGAATAGACGGATTCATGGAGACAGAAAGCAGACGAGTGGTTGGCGAAGCTGGAAAGTGACTACTGGTGGGGGTAGGGTTTCTTTGGCGGATGATGAAAATATTCTGAAAGTAGATAGTGGTGATTATTGCCGAAGTCCATGAGAATAGTAGATACCACTGAAGTGTCTGCCTGAATAGACTGAAACATCTGCTGGGTGAACTACCTCTCAATAAGACTATTTTTTAAAATCAAGGGAGGGCTTGGAAGGCAGGGGATGGGGAGCCAAACAGTGGGGAGACAACTGATGAATACTGATTGGGGGAACTGTCCACAATGCATCCACATGGAGCACGAGAATGCAGAAACCACAGGCAGAGGGGGGCTGCTACTGATTAAAGAGTCCCACAAAATGTACAAGTAAGGGCAAAGAAATGCAGGAACATTTGTTTGTAAAACAAATATATACATAATACTGTATACATGTATTTAGATTTTGACAAAGACACACACACACACACATACAGAGGACAAGTAGGTAAAAAGAAGTGTGAGGGCCCTGATTTAATTTATGAGCACTTGAAAATAGTCCTTGATGATAATAAACCAAAGTAGATTTTTACAGGTGTGAAAGTAACCATTTGAAGTCCTAAACAAATAACTGAGTAGAAAAATCAGAAGGTGGTGACAATATCTAGGAAATATGGAAGTGAATTAATTTCCCCCTTTTACATAGTGGGTGTTAATACACTATCTAAAGTTAATAAATTTAGAAATAATTTTTAATGTCATTAAAATGTATAAAGGCAACCCCCAGGAGAAAAAAACAGATGAATTAACTTTCCAAATTATCAGAAGGAAAACGCACACACACAGGAATTGCAGACTAAGTAGTAAAAGATAGAAAACAAATAAAAATAGAAACATAACAAAGGTGTCAGTAGAACTATAATCAAACACGTGTATCACAACAACGAATATAAATGAGGTAAATTCACTTTATTAAAAGAAGATTCTCAGATTAAAAGGGAAAGATCAGAATCCAGTATATGCTACATTTACAAGAACCATCCAGAATGGAGTGGTGAAGAAAGTGGTGAGCATACACGTAGACGAGTATAAGCAAAGCAGAAGCTGGACTGGCAATGGTGATACCAACGCAAAGTTGTGATCAGTACCAGGAAACCGTGAAGGAGACAGGGAAAGCCACATGACAATGGTAAGGAATACAATCCCCAAAGTCTCTATCACTTGTGCACCAAAAACATTGGTATTTGTAACCAACAGAAAGCAAAATCTACAGGAATTAAATAGCCGGAGGCACAAGAGTCCAAGTGTCTTAATTAGGGTCCCTGGACACAGGGCCAGGAACAGGGTTTGGGATGAGGTGAGTTTGGGAGGTGAGCCCAGGCAGTGGGAGTGGGGGGGTGCAGGCAGTTACAGGTGAGCCATTGAGGGGCAGGGGCTCCCAGTGCGGGGGGCTGCACACCACTCTGCTTCCTATAGTTTTGGGGAACTGAAAGCAGGTGAGCAGGGCTGCCCAGCACAGCAGCCCCATGACCTTGGGGCAGGTGGCTCCAGAGTATGTGGAGGGAGAGCAGCCTGGGACCCCAGAGGTGTCTGCCCTAAAGAGGATATTTATCCTACTTTGCTCATCCCATGAGGTCAGATGGACAAAATATATGTGAGACTTTGGAGGAGTACAGTTGTTAATAAGGATGATGTGCAACTCTGTATCCAACTCTGAAAACAGAGAAAATAGCTTCTTATCAGACCCTGTGAATTATTTACAAAGCTTCAGGAAGCCACCCAAACCTGCAGAAAACCTGGAGGGAAATAAAAATGAAATATGATCCTGTTGAAACCATATGATCTATATTAGCACCACGCCCAGAAGAAGATTATTCATTATGAATATTTCAAATTCTGAATTTAAAAAAGATGACTAAGTAAATTAACCACTCAACTAAAAATAGAAACATAAAAGCAAAATAAATGTATGAAAGCAGAAGGATTTTATAAGTAAATAAATCCAGGAATTAATGATGCATTAAAGAGGAAAAAATACAGATAGTAAATGATTTCCAGAGAAGCTTCTTTACCAGAACCTTATAAAATAAAAAATATCAAACTTAATTACAAAAGGGAAACACAAAACACAAAATGAGAAATTCAAGTGGGAGATAACAGAAAATGGAGGCAGACTATATACATATTATTTCTCTATATAAATAATTTGAAGAGCCAGAAGAATTAGGTGGTTATGTAAGAACTGATGAGTCTGTATCTGTCTATAGCTCTGTCTGTCTATCCATCCATTATTTATCTATCCATCTATCTATCTGTCTATCTATCTATCTATCTATCTATCCATTATCGATCTATTTATCTATCATCTACCCATTATCTATCTATCTATCTATCTATCTATCTATCTATCATCTATCTATCCATCCATCCATCGATCCATCCTCTATCTATCCATCATCTATCCATCCATCGGTCCATCATCTATCTATCCATCATCTATCTATCTTTTGAGAGTCCACAGATCATCTTCAGATGAGAATACAAATCTAAACCGACTAGCTGCTATACACAAAGTTGAGAAAGTTGTCCAGTAGTTATTTCCCTTTAAATCACCTTTGCCATGAAAATTCTTTATTGAATTCTTTCAAAACTTCAGAAAATAAATAATGTAGATGTTATTTAAAATTTTGGGGACCTTTCTTTTTCAGATTTGTCACCAAGTACAACCGAAACATTACATGCACACACACAGAGCTAGAAATGTGTCTAGTTTGTGAATAAAAATGCAGAAGCTCTACATAATATATTAACAAGTACAATCCAACAGTTCATAGAGAGAAAAATATGCTAAGTGTGGTCCTTTCCAGGAACGAGAAATGATTTTATATTTGGAATTTAGTTACAAGTTAAGTCCATAAATGATAAAATAGAGATTGCTAATGACTCAAAATACATTGTTGATAATACTGTATAAATTATTTAAAAAACAAGTCCTCCCAAAAAGTGAGTGATGGACCTGGGAAGGTTATCTTGCACAAGCTATCCAAGTAACCAATCAACAAAATACAAAAAGTTCAAAGCACTAGAAGTTAAGAAAAGCACGTTTCCAGGCCAATGACGGAGCATTCTTCTGAGAGGGTGGCCCATTGAACGTGAGATGTGCGTGGCATTGATGGGCCAGGGACGCACAGGACAAGCCCTCCCAAAGCCCTGTAGCGGCCCCATGACTTTGCCATTTCTCCTCTCTCGGGAGCATATTCTAGAGTGTTTCTCAGATTTCTTCTCATTTAAAACATTACCCTGCACAAATGCCTTACACAAGAGCAAAGATAAACAGTTCCATTTTTTAAAAATAATTACAAGTGCCTGGAACCAACCTAAGTACCTCTCGTTATGGGAATGAGTAAATAATTTATGGATTTCTGTGGAGCTATTTAAAAAAGAATGTATTAGAATAGCTTCAAAATATACTGTTAAATGAGAAAAGCAAAATGCAAAACAGGGTGTATATAATGCTCCTATTAGTGTTTTTAAAAAGGGTGATTTATGTATGAACATACACACAGAAATACCGACAGACCCATGTGGCCCAAAGCAGGTACAATGTCTTAGAAGGGCAAGCATATCTCAGATGGAAAATAGCTGGCTTTTACTTGCATAACCTTTTGAATTATTTGATATATCAACCATGCTGAAGTGTTACTTTTCCATATATATATATATATATATGCACGTCTCACGTTCAATGGGCCACCCTCTCAGAAGAATGCTGTGTCATTGGCCTGGAAACATGCTTTTCTTAACTTCTAGTGCTTTGAACTTTTTGTATACACACACACACACACAAATGCATATGCACAAAGTCTATGTGCATATTCATATTTATAGATATTTATGTATACACATACCTGCACGTACACACACAAGTATGTTGATGAGGGAGCCCGGTTCAGTGGCTGGGAGCACCTGCTCGAGCCCAGGTGCCACCTGATCCAGGCTGCTTGGCAGCTCCATGCCTGAGCTTTCTCATCTCCACAGTGCCTGCCTCAGAGGGTCACTTCAAGAACTGAGCTCACACATTTCAAGTGCTTTGGACAAGGTCAGGCTGAAGGCATATTTCAGGGTCACTGGCGTTGTTTTGTTGTTGTTGTCGTTTGCAATATTTGCTGTGTGTGCTCTCCACCCAGAGGGAGGCCACGTGAGGGTCCGTGTCTGAGCTCAGCTCTGCAGCAGTTTCCAGCACCTCACAGGAATGGACACACCAGTACATCGTGTTGCTCTGTCCTCAACTGGTTACTGCACGGGTTGCAGACGCTGCCCCTCTCACTGGGTTCTCACAACTCAAGGGGCAGCAACTGAAGGGCTCAGCCCCCCAGAATGTGCAGCCCCCCAGGACAAGAACGGGAGAACTTTCTGTAAAAGTGTTTTGTGGGCAGACCTGCAGGTGCTGTGGGAACACGTGGTCCTGCCTCCAGGACTTAGAAAAGCCTTTAGTTTACAGAAAGAGAGGAGGGGAAGAAGAAATCAAACAAATAAAAAAAAAACAAAGATACTTGCGGCCAGATTATACCTGCTACTTCAAAGATATAAATATTCTAGAAAGTGTTAAATGACCTTCAAGCCCAGCGTGCAAGCACGAATAAATATGACCGTGAGGTAGTAGAAAAGGTCCATGAGCATCTGCAAACTTGTGTGCATCCTCGGCTTATGACAAAGATGTCACTGCGATAAGTGAGGGATGGGTGGGCTATCCAATAAATGACACAGGGACAACTGGCTAGCCATATGGGAAGATAAAATTTTATCTTCTTGCAAGCCACACACAAAAATGAATTCCAGATGGCATAAAAATCTAAATGTTAAAACCAAAACTTTAAAATCTTAGAAGAAAATGCGTTTTCTTATTCTTATTCATATGCTTATTTCTTCGATGAGACACAAAAGCACAAAACCTAAAGGAAATAAATAATGTACTTCATTGCATCAAAATTTAAAAATTTATTCAGCAAAACCCCATAAATAATAAAGTAGGATATTTTTTATCCAATAAAATCAACAAAGACTTTTATCAAGAGTAGGCAAACAACTCCCACAAATCAACAAGAAAAAGACGAAAGTAAGAAAAATGTGCAAAAGATATCAATATACAAGTTAAGAAAGAGGAAACTCATATGCCCACAAAACACATGAGAACAAATGAGTCTCATTCATACGAAAATAATGAGATAACCCTAGACACATTGGATTTAGCACAATTAGATAGGCAGTACAAACGCGAGCCAGGTTGTGCACGTGGAGGCTCTTGTGGTGCAGCCTCTCGACCCGAGAGGGGCAGGGGTGAGGCCTGGGTCGGTGTGCACGCCTGAGCCCAGCACTCTGCCGGTGGTGCCTGCTCCACGGTGAGTCTCGCCTGTGCGCCATGCAGATCCGCACAGGAACGCGCACACAGCGGGCTGGTTACAGCAAATACGTGAACACCGCCAACATGTCGGCCAGCACGCACTGGGGTGTCCTCAGAAACGGGGCAGTCTGTAGTTGTTTGCATGAATGAACTCTGCGTATGCACCTCCACAAGAAGAGAGCTCACCCTACGGAGCTGAGTGAAAAACAGCAAACTGCAAAATCATACATACTAGCGTGTCACCGTTTTCATCAAGATTCAAGCATAATGTCTGCATGTCCTATCGCTTATATCTACAGACTTGTGTAGAAATATAAAGAAAAATTTCTGTATAGAAACAGAGAAAGACACTCTCACAAGCTTCATATTCAGGCTAAGTTCCAGGAACGTGTGGAGGCACGTAAGGTGCTTAAACTTTGACCGTATAGATGATGCTTCACTTACTATTTTTGTATAGATTTTACAGTTTCTTACATATTAGATTTACGGAAAACTTGAGCAGGTAGTACTGAGTTTCTAGGCCCACTCCATGCCCGCCTCCTGGAGAGACTTCCCCGCCTGTTAGCATCTTTTGCTTTTTCCCAGACGTCATATGGTGGGACTCATCGCGGTGAAGCCCAGTCACTCAGACTTCTTTCTAGGTTGGCTCCAAGTGTCTTCCCGGCTTGATGGCTCACTTCTGTTTATCACTGAACAACCTCCATGCCGGGGCCTGCCCCCGTTTGTTCATCCATCCACCTACTGCTGGGTGGCTCGGTTGCTCCCGGGTTTGGGTGGTCACGCACAGGCTGCCGTAGACAGTTGCCTCAGGGAATCCATCGCAGGCAGCCGCTGACCAGGTGAGCAGAGCACAGCTTACCTGTGATCTTGGACTCACCTGTGCCTCCCCATTTCAGGGGGTGGTCTGCCTGCCACCTCAGCTCTCAGGAGGTCCACGAGAAGTCACGGATTTTCAGTTTGTTCAGCGTTTTTGTTCTTGTAAGGACGGCGTGAGGTCTAGCGAGCGGTTTACATGGTGGTGCAGCTAAACGGTAGGTCTTGCCTGCTCGGCTTGCCCTTCCGTGTGGACCTTGGCACCCATGGCGGGGAGACTGTGGCCCGTGTACTTGATGCACAGAGCTCCTACCCTGGGCCTGCGCGGCGTCCCTGCCCAACAGCCGTCCCAGCAAGATGCGTCAGCTCAGAGTCTTTCTCTTCCCAGCATCTCACGTTCAAGGCCAGTCCTCACCAGGAAGCTCCCACCTATGAGCAACCCCCACCCCCCACCAGGGCATAGAAGGTGCTCAACGCACACAGCTCACGGAGGCCCCGGAGGCTCTGGCTCTTTCTACGGCACTTCTGCACATTCCAGGCCATTTGGGGCCATGTACAAGCGTGCCCTGTGTTTGAACCTAACTTTCTTTGTCTCTCCTCTTCACATGAATATTTATCACACGGAAAGCAAATCCAGCACACCAGCCCCCCATTCACAGAATTCATCAACAACTCCTTTGTAGAACCTGACCTAGGGACCGAGGATTGAGAAGCAGTGAATGTGTTTCGTTTTCTGAATCACAAGGTCTGTTATAAATAGCCTTTTCTTCTTCTTCTTTTTTTTTTTTTCCCCTGCATGATCCAGAACCTTGGGAGGGCAGAGTGATGGCAGATTTATTGCAAAATAAAACAGGGTCAGTGCACAGGGAGGAGACTTTGGGGGCGTCCCCGCTATGCTCCAGGAGACGCTGACCCCCTGCCAGATTCATCCTCAGTCCCACTCTGGGAGGGCTGTTGGTCCTGCGGGAAGTGCTCACCTGTCTGGAGCTGATGCGGCATGAGCCTCCCCTTTGTGAGCACGGCGTGGGTGCTCAGTGCACAGTGGCCACGGTCATCGGGGTTTGGGGGAGGGACTGAGTACGAGGGACTCTTTAGGACCGGAGCAGGACACACGTCCAAGCCCCCGTCTGCTCGATGTCCACACAGCTATAAATCCCACCATTCTGCAGTGAGATAGAGATCAGCCAATTGTTTGGTGTCCTGGAAGCAGCAGGTGCATCCATAAGCCTCTCCTTTCGGCCGACCTGTCCTCAGGTGTGCAAACCTCACGGCTAGCCGCGGCTGCAGCGCTGGTGGCCCAGACATACGGGACCAGAGCTCGCCATCCCTGGGCCCCCTCCTGTCTCTGCAGGCTGAGAGCAGACCCCCCTCTTCCAGAACGTCCCTGCGAGGCTGCTCCCAGTTCTCTTGACCCCCACATTGCATTTCCTCCTCCCTTTGGAGGTGAGATGTCCAGCAGGGACCCTCTGAGTCTCCATGTCTCTGTCTCTCTCCCTCTGCTCCTTCTCTGTCTCTCTTTCCCTCTCTGTCTCTCCCTGCCTGTCTCTCTCTCAAGCTCTCTGTTTCTCACACAAACACACAACCCAGTTCTCTTATAAAACTCTCCAACCTCACAGCCTCTCCCCCAAGGAGGGTCTCCGGTGCCCTCGGGCCTGGGTCTTTCTCCCCAGGGGCCCGGCTCTGTTCCTGCAGCTCTCAAACTATAAGCTCTGCAGGTGGACTCGGGTCCTGCGTGATCAGCCCTCCGCGCTGGCTCGCCCACGTGACTCCCGGCCATTGAACAAACGTGCCAGGTCAGCACCGTAGACACCAGGGCCCCCGCCCCTCAGGGGGAAGTGAGAGGAGTGGGGGGGGGCACGAGGGGTTCAGGGACGCGGAAGCCCTGACCAGAGAGGCCCGCGTGGCCGGGCCACGGGAGGGAGGCATCTGACTGGAGCCGGCACTCCCTGGGAGGCAGGTGGAGAAGCCAGGCCTCGGACGTCCACGGAGGACACAGATGCCATGACTTGTGCTTTCAGAGACACCGGGCAGAAGTTCCCAGCTCCCGGATCTTTCAAACCCTTCCCAAGAAGGTGATTCAGGGAGGCTGCAGGACATAGTGCTGCTCTGAGCCCCTATCGGTCTTGAGAAGGAGTATTATGTGTCACTCAAATTCCATCATGTGAAGACGCAGTCCTGTCCTAAACGGCACGGGGAATTAGAACAAGGTTCCCAGGCCCTGCAGGCCCCGAGTGGGAGGTGTCTCTGGTGCTTCAGGCTATGAAGCTGCCTAATAACCCTGGGGGGACATGGGTCACCTTGGACAAGAAAGGTGCAGGGCCCCGAAGTCAAAGTGGCTGTTTCTACACCAGCGCAGGGCACAGACCACTTCCCCCAGTCTCCTGAGGTGTCCACTTAGCCCCGACATTGTGCGGGGAAGGCTGTCCTCCGTCCTCCGGGACAGAGATGCACCGCGGGGGACACCTCCCCCAGAGCTGGGCTGCTTCAGGCAGGATGCCCGGGTTTTCCAGCAGGAGCACTTTCTGGCTGCATGTGCCCTCTGGTTTGCCATCTGGCCCCAGGCACTCTGAGCAGGGGCGTCGTCTGGGGTGCTCAAGGACACCGGGGCTCTGGGAGCCCAGCACCCTTCTCCAGCGGACCGCATCTGAGACGAGGCCGGTGGGAACCCGTGCAGGGCGCCACCCCCTTCTGTGGACACAGACGTCAGGCACTCCGGATGCGGGGGCTGCAGAACACCCATCCACGCGAGCAGATGATTCTTTTCCAAGTGGACTGATTATGCATGACCTTTATCATTTTGTTTAAAATGAGAACATCAGATAAAAATAATCATCGGCAAAAAGCAACAAGAAAACCCGATATTTTAAAAAGCTGTCAGTCTTGTGCTCCCACGCTGGAGGATGGAAGGGTTGGCATCCACGTGACCTCCACGGGTCGAGGGTGGACAGAAGAGGAAACCTCAAATCCTTCTCTGCAGGTAAGAACTGACTCATGTCTGCTATGTCACCTGGATTCAGTATGGCATTATTATGCACCTACTGCATGCACGAACTTGCCAGCCGGGAGGCCCCGCATCACCTTTACCTCCCACGCTATTGGGCCCTCACTAACTTGTCACCTGCACACCAAGAAATGCAAATTAAAATGACACCTCCCAAACCTCAGGGATTTGAATGGAAGAGAATGACAGACTCATACGGGGACACATTCCTGATCCACCTGCACTTTGCACCAGGAGCTCACCGATGAGTTGGTCTTCTGAGGATGGCGAGGGGGAGACAGAGAGAACTAGGAGCTCTGAAGTGGGAAAGTGGGTGCATCCGGGGGGGGGGGGAGCCCAGGGCACCGCGGTCCGTGGAACGCTGCCTAAGGTGGATGTGCTCCTTCCAGCCGGGCCAGCGTGGAGAGCACAGCAACCCCTGGTCCACCTTCTGCTTCTGCGCACATGGTGACAGGACAGGGAAAGGGGCCACGGTAAGAATAGTAACTTTCCACGGTGGTAGGCAGCAAACAGTGGCCACGGGAGCTGAAATCCGGATTCCAGAGGCAAATGAGTCCTCTTCGCCCATGAGGGGATGTCTGCCGCTCCCGTCCCTGGGAGGAGGGGCCTGGACCAGGTTTGCACAGAGGGTTAGCCTTGCTTGGAGGGGGAGAATCTGTGAGGAGAGCGGAGCCCGCCGAGCCTGGGGCGTCCTCGAGCAGTGGCAAGAGGGATCAGATCTGGAAACAACATCCACAGGCAAGTCTTCAGACCTGAGAGTCCCTTTCCGGCCACTCCCAAATTACGCAGAGGAGCTGGGAGTGGGAGGGGGCAAGGAGTGGGCTGAGAGCACCTGGACCTGCTCGTCCCTGTGATGCCGGATGTCTGGACCTGCCCGGGTTCAACCGCAGGCGACACGAGGGCACCAGCCCCGGAGCGTCACACGGACGAGGTCACAACAAGCGTGACCAGAGCTGCACATGGTCTAGCTGAGGATTCAGCCCCAGCTCAAGGGGACTCGCAGCCACCTGTGACCGATGAGGGAGGCAGAGAGGTAACACCCAGCCCGCCCGCGGGCCGGTACTGACGGCTCTGGGAAGCAGCGGAGGGGTTTGCAGCATGAGTGGTCGTTGAGGAAACGAATGCAAAAACACGCCAATATTTTTTTAAAGATTTTATTTATTTATTTTAGAGAGAGAGAGCAAGTAGAGGGAGGGGCAGAGGGAGAGAGAGAATCCTAAGCCGACTCCAGGCTGAGCGTGGAGCCACGGGGGGCGGGGAGCTCGATCTCACGACCCTGAGGTCAAGACCTGAGCTGAAACCAGGAGTCGGACGCTCAACCGACTGAGCCTCCCAGGTGCCCCAGCACTCCAATATTTTTAAAAACATCGACTCATAGGTTCAAAGCTCAAAGAACTCGAAGCAGAATTCATATAAAGAAAATTACACTTTGGCAAATCATTGAACGGCTGTTGAAAACCCAAAGTAAAACACAACATTGAGCACACAGAGAGGATAGAGACGCCGGACATGCTGGATCGGCGGGTGACCGCGTCATTGAAAACAATGCAGATGGGGGACAAAATAGAATGGGCGATTATTAAACCGAGAAAAATAATTGTCAGCCTAGAATTCCATGCAGTGAAATATGCTTCAAAACTTGAAGGTTGAGTGAAGGCATTTCCAGGTAAACAAGGCGGGGAGAGTTCGTTTTTGGAAGAACTGTACTACAAAGAAGTTCTCGGCGCAGGAAAGAACTTTGAGCTGGAAATCCTGGTCTGCAGGAGGAAAGGAAACGCAGGAGGACACCAGGTGGGCAGACATGGAGGCCGTTTTTATCTCGGGAAGCAAATGTCATGAAAGCACGGGGGGCTCAGGACATGCGTGGACACCGATCACAGGGCAGCCCCAGCTCCAGACGCCCGCTTCAGGGAGAGGCTCGCCAGACACAGGAAGCGCTTCCGGAACGTTCCAGGGAACCTACGCTAAATTTGGGATGGATTCCCCAGAGCATGTATTCCTTTAAAATAAATAAATAAATAAAAAGGACATAAGTTAAAAGCCAAGAGGTTGATTCTTTTCCCGCCATGATGGAGGATCGGGGATGGGTTTCACCTCCTATCTTGAACAACTAGAAAAGCAGAGCATGTGAAACACTGATTCTTCAGACGCTGGACGTGGAACACAGGACGGTGATCCCGGAGAGAAAACCTAACAAGCGGAGGGGGCCCTGGGAGGCCCTGCTTCCCTCCTGGAGAGGGTTTCCCAGTAGAGGCGGGTGGGCTGGCTCCGCTCAGAAGACACTGCGTGGCATTTGGGGTCAAAATATCAGAGGAGGAGGTAAGTACAGAAGGAATTGAGGGTCTGCGGAGGGGCTTCTGACGTCTTTGGCAGAACGGTGACCGGCATACGAGCAAGAGGAACGGCATCACAGGAAGGGGCAGACGGGCCCTGGGGCTCCCTGAGGCCGGGCAGGGTTTGCGTTCCCGGGGGTGCAGTAGGCCGGTCACCATGCAGACGGGATCACACAGGGCCCTCCAGGGGTTGCTGCTTCCTTGTAAGTCACACCAGCCCGGACCACGGATTGCTCGGGACGCACCCCTGCAACACTGAAAAGCAAGTCTAGAAAAGGTGCAACTGAGTCCAAGGGCTGTAACTGCTTCTCAGGACCTATTCCAACAACAATTAAGGAATACAACAAAATGCAGCAAAAAATAGCAATCAATCCACAATGCCTAACATGTAACACATTTTCTGCTTTTTTGCATAATTTGTATTTTTATTCAAATGTTGAACAGTAAATATAGGCACAGAAATAATGCAAATAATAGAAGGTGTTAAAAGAGCTTTTATGAATAAACTGCATACATTGAGAAGATATGAAAAAATACGAGCACCATTAGGAAAGAAATGGTAGGTTTATATTATATTGTATTGTATTATATTGTATTATATTATATTATATGTATACATTATGTAGTAACAAAAAACTTCTGGAGATGAAAAACGATGTCTCAAAAGAAGAATGGGATTAAAAGCAGATTAGACACTGTTCAAAAATAGTTTCAGTGACCCACTAGAAACTACCCAAAAAGAAGCACAAAGAGAAAAAAAGGCTAAAAAAAGACACAAGTAAGCAGTAACTTTGGGGATAATACTGAGGAGCCTAATATACATGTGATTGGAGTTCGGGGGGAGAGGGAAAATGGGACAAAACAAATAGTTTAAGTAATTATGCTCAAAAATATTCCAAATTGATGAAGTCCAGAAGTCTAGCAAACCTCAGTCTCAGAAACATGATGAGCAGTACATTGAAGCTCATCACCCAGAAACTAGATCAGACAAAGGCATCGAAAGAGAAGAAAACCACAGACCAACATCGATTATACTGATATTAAAATCCTTTAAAACATTTAGCAAAACAACTCCATCAGTGTATTAAGAGGATAATACATCATTACCAAATGAGAGTAATCCCTGGAATGCAAGATTGGTTTAATATTAAAACTCAACTAATACAAAGCACTATATCAAGAGAGAACAAACAAATGGAATATAGAAAAAATATTTGCCTATTAAATGTGCATGCAAAACACAAGCAAATACAAGCTCAACAAGCTGCAGATAGTGGGGGACGGGGGGTCCTCAGTGTGATACAGGACGGAAGCAAGGACCCTGGACAGTATGGGGGGTCCTCAGTGTGATACAGGACGGAAGCAAGGACCCTGGACAGTAGGGGGGGTCCTCAGTGTGATACAGGACGGAAGCAAGGACCCTGGAGAGTATGGGGGGTCCTCAGTGTGATACAGGACGGAAGCAAGGACCCTGGACAGTAGGGGGGGTCCTCAGTGTGATACAGGACAGAAGCAAGGACCCTGGACAGTAGGGGGGGTCCTCAGTGTGATACAGGACGGAAGCAAGGACCCTGGACAGTAGGGGGGGTCCTCAGTGTGATACAGGACGGAAGCAAGGACCCTGGACAGTATGGGGGGTCCTCAGTGTGATACAGGACGGAAGCAAGGACCCTGGACAGTAGGGGGGGTCCTCAGTGTGATACAGGACGGAAGCAAGGACCCTGGACAGTATGGGGGGTCCTCAGTGTGATACAGGACGGAAGCAAGGACCCTGGACAGTAGGGGGGGTCCTCAGTGTGATACAGGACAGAAGCAAGGACCCTGGACAGTATGGGGGGTCCTCAGTGTGATACAGGACGGAAGCAAGGACCCTGGACAGTAGGGGGGTCCTCAGTGTGATACAGGACAGAAGCAAGGACCCTGGACAGTAGGGGGGTCCTCAGTGTGATACAGGACGGAAGCAAGGACCCTGGACAGTAGGGGGGTCCTCAGTGTGATACAGGACGGAAGCAAGGACCCTGGACAGTAGGTGGGTCCTCAGTGTGATACAGGACAGAAGCAAGGACCCTGGACAGTAGGGGGGTCCTCAGTGTGATACAGGACAGAAGCAAGGACCCTGGACAGTAGGTGGGTCCTCAGTGTGATACAGGACAGAAGCAAGGACCCTGGACAGTAGGGGGGTCCTCAGTGTGATACAGGACGGAAGCAAGGACCCTGGACAGTAGGGGGGGTCCTCAGTGTGATACAGGATGGAAGCAAGGACCCTGGACAGTATGGGGGGTCCTCAGTGTGATACAGGACGGAAGCAAGGACCCTGGACAGTAGGGGGGGTCCTCAGTGTGATACAGGACGGAAGCAAGGACCCTGGACAGTATGGGGGGTCCTCAGTGTGATACAGGACGGAAGCAAGGACCCTGGACAGTAGGGGGGTCCTCAGTGTGATACAGGACGGAAGCAAGGACCCTGGACAGTATGGGGGGTCCTCAGTGTGATACAGGACGGAAGCAAGGACCCTGGACAGTAGGGGGGGTCCTCAGTGTGATACAGGACGGAAGCAAGGACCCTGGACAGTAGGGGGGTCCTCAGTGTGATACAGGACAGAAGCAAGGACCCTGGACAGTATGGGGGGTCCTCAGTGTGATACAGGACGGAAGCAAGGACCCTGGACAGTAGGGGGTCCTCAGTGTGATACAGGACGGAAGCAAGGACCCTGGACAGTAGGGGGGTCCTCAGTGTGATACAGGACGGAAGCAAGGACCCTGGACAGTAGGGGGGGTCCTCAGTGTGATACAGGACGGAAGCAAGGACCCTGGACAGTATGGGGGGTCCTCAGTGTGATACAGGACGGAAGCAAGGACCCTGGACAGTAGGGGGGTCCTCAGTGTGATACAGGATGGAAGCAAGGACCCTGGACAGTATGGGGGGTCCTCAGTGTGATACAGGACGGAAGCAAGGACCCTGGACAGTATGGGGGGTCCTCAGTGTGATACAGGACAGAAGCAAGGACCCTGGACAGTATGGGGGGTCCTCAGTGTGATACAGGATGGAAGCAAGGACCCTGGACAGTAGGGGGGTCCTCAGTGTGATACAGGACGGAAGCAAGGACCCTGGACAGTATGGGGGGTCCTCAGTGTGATACAGGACAGAAGCAAGGACCCTGGACAGTATGGGGGGTCCTCAGTGTGATACAGGACGGAAGCAAGGACCCTGGACAGTATGGGGGGTCCTCAGTGTGATACAGGACGGAAGCAAGGACCCTGGACAGTAGGGGGGTCCTCAGTGTGATACAGGACAGAAGCAAGGACCCTGGACAGTATGGGGGGTCCTCAGTGTGATACAGGACAGAAGCAAGGACCCTGGACAGTATGGGGGGTCCTCAGTGTGATACAGGACAGAAGCAAGGACCCTGGACAGTAGGGGGGTCCTCAGTGTGATACAGGACAGAAGCAAGGACCCTGGACAGTAGGGGGGTCCTCAGTGTGATACAGGACAGAAGCAAGGACCCTGGACAGTATGGGGGGTCCTCAGTGTGATACAGGACGGAAGCAAGGACCCTGGACAGTATGGGGGGTCCTCAGTGTGATACAGGACGGAAGCAAGGACCCTGGACAGTAGGGGGGTCCTCAGTGTGATACAGGACGGAAGCAAGGACCCTGGACAGTAGGGGGGTCCTCAGTGTGATACAGGACAGAAGCAAGGACCCTGGACAGTAGGGGGGTCCTCAGTGTGATACAGGACAGAAGCAAGGACCCTGGACAGTAGGGGGGTCCTCAGTGTGATACAGGACGGAAGCAAGGACCCTGGACAGTAGGTGGGTCCTCAGTGTGATACAGGACAGAAGCAAGGACCCTGGACAGTAGGGGGGGGTCCTCAGTGTGATACAGGACGGAAGCAAGGACCCTGGACAGTAGGGGGGTCCTCAGTGTGATACAGGACAGAAGCAAGGACCCTGGACAGTAGGGGGGTCCTCAGTGTGATACAGGACGGAAGCAAGGACCCTGGACAGTAGGGGGGTCCTCAGTGTGATACAGGACGGAAGCAAGGACCCTGGACAGTAGGTGGGTCCTCAGTGTGATACAGGACGGAAGCAAGGACCCTGGACAGTAGGGGGGGTCCTCAGTGTGATACAGGACAGAAGCAAGGACCCTGGACAGTATGGGGGGTCCTCAGTGTGATACAGGACAGAAGCAAGGACCCTGGACAGTATGGGGGGTCCTCAGTGTGATACAGGACGGAAGCAAGGACCCTGGACAGTATGGGGGGTCCTCAGTGTGATACAGGACGGAAGCAAGGACCCTGGACAGTATGGGGGGTCCTCAGTGTGATACAGGACAGAAGCAAGGACCCTGGACAGTATGGGGGGTCCTCAGTGTGATACAGGACAGAAGCAAGGACCCTGGACAGTATGGGGGGTCCTCAGTGTGATACAGGACAGAAGCAAGGACCCTGGACAGTAGGGGGGTCCTCAGTGTGATACAGGACAGAAGCAAGGACCCTGGACAGTATGGGGGGTCCTCAGTGTGATACAGGACAGAAGCAAGGACCCTGGACAGTATGGGGGGTCCTCAGTGTGATACAGGACAGAAGCAAGGACCCTGGACAGTATGGGGGGTCCTCAGTGTGATACAGGACGGAAGCAAGGACCCTGGACAGTATGGGGGGTCCTCAGTGTGATACAGGACGGAAGCAAGGACCCTGGACAGTATGGGGGGTCCTCAGTGTGATACAGGACAGAAGCAAGGACCCTGGACAGTAGGGGGGTCCTCAGTGTGATACAGGACGGAAGCAAGGACCCTGGACAGTAGGGGGGTCCTCAGTGTGATACAGGACGGAAGCAAGGACCCTGGACAGTAGGGGGGTCCTCAGTGTGATACAGGACGGAAGCAAGGACCCTGGACAGTAGGGGGGTCCTCAGTGTGATACAGGACGGAAGCAAGGACCCTTGACAGTAGGGGGGTCCTCAGTGTGATACAGGACAGAAGCAAGGACCCTGGACAGTAGGGGGGGTCCTCAGTGTGATACAGGACAGAAGCAAGGACCCTGGACAGTATGGGGGGTCCTCAGTGTGATACAGGACAGAAGCAAGGACCCTGGACAGTATGGGGGGTCCTCAGTGTGATACAGGACGGAAGCAAGGACCCTGGACAGTAGGGGGGTCCTCAGTGTGATACAGGACAGAAGCAAGGACCCTGGACAGTAGGGGGGTCCTCAGTGTGATACAGGACAGAAGCAAGGACCCTGGACAGTATGGGGGGTCCTCAGTGTGATACAGGACGGAAGCAAGGACCCTGGACAGTATGGGGGGTCCTCAGTGTGATACAGGACGGAAGCAAGGACCCTGGACAGTAGGGGGGTCCTCAGTGTGATACAGGACGGAAGCAAGGACCCTGGACAGTAGGGGGGTCCTCAGTGTGATACAGGACAGAAGCAAGGACCCTGGACAGTAGGGGGGTCCTCAGTGTGATACAGGACAGAAGCAAGGACCCTGGACAGTAGGGGGGTCCTCAGTGTGATACAGGACGGAAGCAAGGACCCTGGACAGTAGGTGGGTCCTCAGTGTGATACAGGACAGAAGCAAGGACCCTGGACAGTAGGGGGGGGTCCTCAGTGTGATACAGGACGGAAGCAAGGACCCTGGACAGTAGGGGGGTCCTCAGTGTGATACAGGACAGAAGCAAGGACCCTGGACAGTAGGGGGGTCCTCAGTGTGATACAGGACGGAAGCAAGGACCCTGGACAGTAGGGGGGTCCTCAGTGTGATACAGGACGGAAGCAAGGACCCTGGACAGTAGGTGGGTCCTCAGTGTGATACAGGACGGAAGCAAGGACCCTGGACAGTAGGGGGGGTCCTCAGTGTGATACAGGACAGAAGCAAGGACCCTGGACAGTATGGGGGGTCCTCAGTGTGATACAGGACAGAAGCAAGGACCCTGGACAGTATGGGGGGTCCTCAGTGTGATACAGGACGGAAGCAAGGACCCTGGACAGTATGGGGGGTCCTCAGTGTGATACAGGACGGAAGCAAGGACCCTGGACAGTATGGGGGGTCCTCAGTGTGATACAGGACAGAAGCAAGGACCCTGGACAGTATGGGGGGTCCTCAGTGTGATACAGGACAGAAGCAAGGACCCTGGACAGTATGGGGGGTCCTCAGTGTGATACAGGACGGAAGCAAGGACCCTGGACAGTATGGGGGGTCCTCAGTGTGATACAGGACGGAAGCAAGGACCCTGGACAGTATGGGGGGTCCTCAGTGTGATACAGGACAGAAGCAAGGACCCTGGACAGTATGGGGGGTCCTCAGTGTGATACAGGACAGAAGCAAGGACCCTGGACAGTATGGGGGGTCCTCAGTGTGATACAGGACAGAAGCAAGGACCCTGGACAGTAGGGGGGTCCTCAGTGTGATACAGGACAGAAGCAAGGACCCTGGACAGTATGGGGGGTCCTCAGTGTGATACAGGACAGAAGCAAGGACCCTGGACAGTATGGGGGGTCCTCAGTGTGATACAGGACAGAAGCAAGGACCCTGGACAGTATGGGGGGTCCTCAGTGTGATACAGGATGGAAGCAAGGACCCTGGACAGTAGGGGGGTCCTCAGTGTGATACAGGACGGAAGCAAGGACCCTGGACAGTATGGGGGGTCCTCAGTGTGATACAGGACAGAAGCAAGGACCCTGGACAGTATGGGGGGTCCTCAGTGTGATACAGGACGGAAGCAAGGACCCTGGACAGTATGGGGGGTCCTCAGTGTGATACAGGACGGAAGCAAGGACCCTGGACAGTAGGGGGGTCCTCAGTGTGATACAGGACAGAAGCAAGGACCCTGGACAGTATGGGGGGTCCTCAGTGTGATACAGGACAGAAGCAAGGACCCTGGACAGTATGGGGGGTCCTCAGTGTGATACAGGACAGAAGCAAGGACCCTGGACAGTAGGGGGGTCCTCAGTGTGATACAGGACAGAAGCAAGGACCCTGGACAGTAGGGGGGTCCTCAGTGTGATACAGGACAGAAGCAAGGACCCTGGACAGTATGGGGGGTCCTCAGTGTGATACAGGACGGAAGCAAGGACCCTGGACAGTATGGGGGGTCCTCAGTGTGATACAGGACGGAAGCAAGGACCCTGGACAGTAGGGGGGTCCTCAGTGTGATACAGGACGGAAGCAAGGACCCTGGACAGTAGGGGGGTCCTCAGTGTGATACAGGACAGAAGCAAGGACCCTGGACAGTAGGGGGGTCCTCAGTGTGATACAGGACAGAAGCAAGGACCCTGGACAGTAGGGGGGTCCTCAGTGTGATACAGGACGGAAGCAAGGACCCTGGACAGTAGGTGGGTCCTCAGTGTGATACAGGACAGAAGCAAGGACCCTGGAC
The DNA here is from genome assembly GCF_964656455.1 of Halichoerus grypus. NCBI lineage: Eukaryota > Metazoa > Chordata > Mammalia > Carnivora > Phocidae > Halichoerus > Halichoerus grypus. Next base: position 177,537,622 of record NC_135717.1, on the reverse strand, counting down.
AGTAGGGGGGGGTCCTCAGTGTGATACAGGACGGAAGCAAGGACCCTGGACAGTAGGGGGGTCCTCAGTGTGATACAGGACAGAAGCAAGGACCCTGGACAGTAGGGGGGTCCTCAGTGTGATACAGGACGGAAGCAAGGACCCTGGACAGTAGGGGGGTCCTCAGTGTGATACAGGACGGAAGCAAGGACCCTGGACAGTAGGTGGGTCCTCAGTGTGATACAGGACGGAAGCAAGGACCCTGGACAGTAGGGGGGGTCCTCAGTGTGATACAGGACAGAAGCAAGGACCCTGGACAGTATGGGGGGTCCTCAGTGTGATACAGGACAGAAGCAAGGACCCTGGACAGTATGGGGGGTCCTCAGTGTGATACAGGACGGAAGCAAGGACCCTGGACAGTATGGGGGGTCCTCAGTGTGATACAGGACGGAAGCAAGGACCCTGGACAGTATGGGGGGTCCTCAGTGTGATACAGGACAGAAGCAAGGACCCTGGACAGTATGGGGGGTCCTCAGTGTGATACAGGACAGAAGCAAGGACCCTGGACAGTATGGGGGGTCCTCAGTGTGATACAGGACAGAAGCAAGGACCCTGGACAGTAGGGGGGTCCTCAGTGTGATACAGGACAGAAGCAAGGACCCTGGACAGTATGGGGGGTCCTCAGTGTGATACAGGACAGAAGCAAGGACCCTGGACAGTATGGGGGGTCCTCAGTGTGATACAGGACAGAAGCAAGGACCCTGGACAGTATGGGGGGTCCTCAGTGTGATACAGGACGGAAGCAAGGACCCTGGACAGTATGGGGGGTCCTCAGTGTGATACAGGACGGAAGCAAGGACCCTGGACAGTATGGGGGGTCCTCAGTGTGATACAGGACAGAAGCAAGGACCCTGGACAGTAGGGGGGTCCTCAGTGTGATACAGGACGGAAGCAAGGACCCTGGACAGTAGGGGGGTCCTCAGTGTGATACAGGACGGAAGCAAGGACCCTGGACAGTAGGGGGGTCCTCAGTGTGATACAGGACGGAAGCAAGGACCCTGGACAGTAGGGGGGTCCTCAGTGTGATACAGGACGGAAGCAAGGACCCTTGACAGTAGGGGGGTCCTCAGTGTGATACAGGACAGAAGCAAGGACCCTGGACAGTAGGGGGGGTCCTCAGTGTGATACAGGACAGAAGCAAGGACCCTGGACAGTATGGGGGGTCCTCAGTGTGATACAGGACAGAAGCAAGGACCCTGGACAGTATGGGGGGTCCTCAGTGTGATACAGGACGGAAGCAAGGACCCTGGACAGTAGGGGGGTCCTCAGTGTGATACAGGACAGAAGCAAGGACCCTGGACAGTAGGGGGGTCCTCAGTGTGATACAGGACAGAAGCAAGGACCCTGGACAGTATGGGGGGTCCTCAGTGTGATACAGGACGGAAGCAAGGACCCTGGACAGTATGGGGGGTCCTCAGTGTGATACAGGACGGAAGCAAGGACCCTGGACAGTAGGGGGGTCCTCAGTGTGATACAGGACGGAAGCAAGGACCCTGGACAGTAGGGGGGTCCTCAGTGTGATACAGGACAGAAGCAAGGACCCTGGACAGTAGGGGGGTCCTCAGTGTGATACAGGACAGAAGCAAGGACCCTGGACAGTAGGGGGGTCCTCAGTGTGATACAGGACGGAAGCAAGGACCCTGGACAGTAGGTGGGTCCTCAGTGTGATACAGGACAGAAGCAAGGACCCTGGACAGTAGGGGGGGGTCCTCAGTGTGATACAGGACGGAAGCAAGGACCCTGGACAGTAGGGGGGTCCTCAGTGTGATACAGGACAGAAGCAAGGACCCTGGACAGTAGGGGGGTCCTCAGTGTGATACAGGACGGAAGCAAGGACCCTGGACAGTAGGGGGGTCCTCAGTGTGATACAGGACGGAAGCAAGGACCCTGGACAGTAGGTGGGTCCTCAGTGTGATACAGGACGGAAGCAAGGACCCTGGACAGTAGGGGGGGTCCTCAGTGTGATACAGGACAGAAGCAAGGACCCTGGACAGTATGGGGGGTCCTCAGTGTGATACAGGACAGAAGCAAGGACCCTGGACAGTATGGGGGGTCCTCAGTGTGATACAGGACGGAAGCAAGGACCCTGGACAGTATGGGGGGTCCTCAGTGTGATACAGGACGGAAGCAAGGACCCTGGACAGTATGGGGGGTCCTCAGTGTGATACAGGACAGAAGCAAGGACCCTGGACAGTATGGGGGGTCCTCAGTGTGATACAGGACAGAAGCAAGGACCCTGGACAGTATGGGGGGTCCTCAGTGTGATACAGGACAGAAGCAAGGACCCTGGACAGTAGGGGGGTCCTCAGTGTGATACAGGACAGAAGCAAGGACCCTGGACAGTATGGGGGGTCCTCAGTGTGATACAGGACAGAAGCAAGGACCCTGGACAGTATGGGGGGTCCTCAGTGTGATACAGGACAGAAGCAAGGACCCTGGACAGTATGGGGGGTCCTCAGTGTGATACAGGACGGAAGCAAGGACCCTGGACAGTATGGGGGGTCCTCAGTGTGATACAGGACGGAAGCAAGGACCCTGGACAGTATGGGGGGTCCTCAGTGTGATACAGGACAGAAGCAAGGACCCTGGACAGTAGGGGGGTCCTCAGTGTGATACAGGACGGAAGCAAGGACCCTGGACAGTAGGGGGGTCCTCAGTGTGATACAGGACGGAAGCAAGGACCCTGGACAGTAGGGGGGTCCTCAGTGTGATACAGGACGGAAGCAAGGACCCTGGACAGTAGGGGGGTCCTCAGTGTGATACAGGACGGAAGCAAGGACCCTTGACAGTAGGGGGGTCCTCAGTGTGATACAGGACAGAAGCAAGGACCCTGGACAGTAGGGGGGGTCCTCAGTGTGATACAGGACAGAAGCAAGGACCCTGGACAGTAGGGGGGGTCCTCAGTGTGATACAGGACAGAAGCAAGGACCCTGGACAGTAGGGGGGTCCTCAGTGTGATACAGGACAGAAGCAAGGACCCTGGACAGTAGGGGGGTCCTCAGTGTGATACAGGACGGAAGCAAGGACCCTGGACAGTAGGGGGGTCCTCAGTGTGATACAGGACGGAAGCAAGGACCCTGGACAGTATGGGGGGTCCTCAGTGTGATACAGGACAGAAGCAAGGACCCTGGACAGTATGGGGGGTCCTCAGTGTGATACAGGACGGAAGCAAGGACCCTGGACAGTAGGGGGGGTCCTCAGTGTGATACAGGACAGAAGCAAGGACCCTGGACAGTAGGGGGGGTCCTCAGTGTGATACAGGATGGAAGCAAGGACCCTGGACAGTAGGGGGGTCCTCAGTGTGATACAGGACAGAAGCAAGGACCCTGGACAGTAGGGGGGTCCTCAGTGTGATACAGGACGGAAGCAAGGACCCTGGACAGTAGGGGGGTCCTCAGTGTGATACAGGACGGAAGCGAGGACCCGCACTGACATAGTGCAACGGCCTGAGCCAAGTCTCCCCCAAGGCCGGAAACAAGGCAGGAACATCCACTAGCAGCATCTCGCCCACAGGCCTGAGCCAATTCAGTGGGCCAAGAAGGCTATAAAAGGCTCTCGGTTTGCAGAAAAAGAAGAAAAATGGTCTTCATGTACAGGTGACTTGATCATCTATGTAGAAAATTCCAAGGAATCTACAAAAAAGCTATTCTAACTACAAGTGAATGTGGTAAGTTTCCTGGATTTAAGGTCACTTTATGAAAACCAGTGTATTTCTAAATGCTAGCAACATACAACGGAATACTGATTTTTTTTAATCCGTTTACAATAGCTATTACGATGTTCAAGATATGTTTGTGTTATTTGAAATCAAGGTGTCAGTGAGCTGTGTTCCTTTCTGGAGAAACTGGAAGAGCATCTGTTCTCATCGTCCAGCTCCTGAGACCACCTGCTTTCACAGGCTCATGGTGCCTCCTCCATCCGCAAAGCCAAAGAAACCGCTGGTTCCCTTGTTTCCACTCTTCTTCCCGAGTCACACCTCCCTCTGATCACAGCAGGGAAAGACTCTGAATTTAAAGGTTTATTTGGTTCTAAAGGGCCCTCCTGGAGAATCCAGGATCATCTCCTCTTCTCCAGGGCCCCACGTGCATCACGTCTACAAAGTCCCTTTTCCAGGAAATCTAGAACAGCCACGATTTCCAGTGGTTGGTGCTCGGACATCAGGGTGGGGGCACTATTCTGCCTTCAGCAATAATGCAGCCAGTGGAGAGAGAAACCATGACTATGAGTTGGATTAAAAATTACTGTTAAATAATGAGTTCTCGATAAATTCATTTATAGATTTGATGCAATCTCAACCAACATCCCAATCAACGTTCTGTTTTGTTTTGTTTTGTTTTGTTTCTGGAGAACAAAGCTGCAGGACGTATTGCACGAGCTCTCACATGGAGCACAGAAGCAGAAGGGACAGAACCCGGGTAGAAAGAGAGGCGTAGAGATCAACAGAACTGAAATCCAGAAGTTGGCCCACAGAAATATGGTTAATTGATTTTTTGGACAAAGGTGCCAAGATGATTCATTGGAAAAGAACAATAGTTTCAACGAGTGCCCACAAAGAATACACGCCCGTGTGCAGAAACAGTGAGCTGTGACCACGTGTGCCACATATAAAAATTAACTCGAAATAAATCATGCAATGAAATCGAACTGATAAAACCATGGATCTTTGGGAAAAACATATAACAGAAACAATTAGTGCCTTTGTGTTAAGTAAAGATTTCTTAATAAGAGAGTAAAAAACTTGAACTACAAATAATTTACAAATTATAGATGAGACTTTATCCAACTTGAAATGTTTGCTCTTCAAAGCACCCAAGACATGAAAAGGCAAACCACAGACTGGGAGGAAAAGGGAAGTTGTAAAACACATATCACAGACTTCTATCCAGAATATATATGGACCCCTCACAACTCAATAATAAGATGGTAAACAAAACATTTAAGAAATGGGCAAATATTTGAACAGATGCTCTACCTGAGAAGATAAACATGTGGCTCATCTGCATATGATCTGCATATGAATAGATGCTCAACATCACCTTAACCTTTAGAAGAATGCAGATTAAAACCATAAGGACATACCTCTTCACACCCACTAGGATGGTGAACGTTTAGGAGACCAGAAGCCCCAAGTGTTGCTGGGGATGCCGAGCAATCGGCACTCTCAGGGCTGCTGGTGGGAATGCAAAGTAAGACAGCCACTTCGGAAAACTGTTCAGAGGTTTTGTATAAGCTCAACGCACACTTACCACATGACCCAGTAATTCCCATCCTAGGTAGGTATTTTTCTAAGAAAAGTGAAAACATCTGCCCATGCAGACCTGTGGATGAATATTCATGCAGCTCAGCTTCTTTTGTAATAACTAGAGACTGCTAAGAACCCAAATGCCCATCAACTGGTACCCACATGAGCACACAGTGGTGCATTTGTGCGAACGAATGCTAGTCAGCAGCACAGCAAAATAGAACAGTGACTTACCCACGCCGCACAACGACCTGGATGAATCTCAGCGTCGTTATGTTACGTGAAGGAAGCCAGACATGAAACAGCAAAACTGCATGATTCGATTTACACAAAATTCTAGAAACTTCAGAGCTAGGGCAAGAGAAAGCAGCTCTGCATCGATGGGGGCTGGCGTGGGCACGTGGATTGCCTGCAAAGGGCACAGCGGACTTTGGGGGATGATAGAAGGGTTCCATATCTTGGTGGTAGTGGTAACAAAATTCATGGAATTATATACTCTTGAAGTGGATGCATCTTATTGTGTATAAAACATTCTTCAATAAGGTAAAGCATAAAAAGGCATTAGAAGAGGGAAAAAGAGTCATATATACCCAATTAATCTAAAATAAGGCAGGAAGGAGGAGCAAAGAATAGATGCGATAAATTGAAAATAGACAGTAGATTTAAATCAAGTATTCATTTAATATAAATGGACTGAAACCTCCAATTAAAAGTGAGGGACAGTTAGAGTGGATGAAGAGCAAGACTCTTAACAGATGTTGTTTACAGGGGATACAATTAAGTAAGAAGAACCGGGGGAGTCGACGGTAAAGACAAGCGGAGGGCACACAGGTGCACACCGGCAGGGGCTACACGACATCTTTCATGTGAAAGCATGCAAAAATTGAGCTTCAAATCCTTGAAGAGAAAGAGATCCACAGTTCCAGTGGGACGCCGTGACGGTGGTCTCCCAGCAATCAGACAATCGAGTATGTATGTGAGAACAGTAATCGTGAAGTTGGTGAGCTGCAGGTGTGTCCACACCGTTAACCCATTTAAACTGATCCGTCTCTGGAGTGCAGGCCACCCAAAGAAGAACCCACACCCTTTCCCAGCGCTCACGGAACAGTCGTGGAAACACACCTGACACGGAGCCTTAAAACAAGTCCCAATCAAATGCAACGGACTAAAATCACACAGGCTGGATCTTCTGATCACGAGTGAGTTAAAACAGAAATGAATTACAAGATGGTTACATGAAACACCCATCTATTTGAAAACTGAATAGCCCACTTGTAAACAACTCATGGGTCAGAGTGGGAATTCACAAGGAATATTAGGAAACGTTAAACTGAACAAGAGTGAAGATAAAATATATCAAAATGTTGGGATGTAGCCAAGTCCGTGGTTAAGGAAAACTCGTAGACTGAGACTTTTGAGCTGAAAGGAAGAAATGTATGAGTTCAATTATATATAATTCCACCTTCAGGAGTTAAGGGGTGAAGCATATCAAACCCAAGGAATTAGAAGGAGAAATCGATGGAATAGGAAATAGACAAGAGAGAAAATAAAAAAGTCAGAAGGCAGTTATTTGCAAGGATTAGTATAATCAATGAGCTTCCAGCTCGAGCCATGAATGAAACAGAAAACACAAGTCACCTGTCAATGGAAGGACTCATCCACATGTTGGAAGGACAATAAAGGAACATCGCGAACAGCCTTGGCCAATAAATTCTACAACTTACCTACAGTGGGGAAAAAAAAAAACCACAAGAAAAGCACAACTTAACAAAACCAACAAAAGAAGAAATGAAAAATCTAAGACGATAAAGAAGACTTCCAACAAAGAGTTTCCGGAAACCCATAGTTTATGCGGGAATTCTACCACACGTTGGAGGAAGAAATGGCGATGATCGTAGGGAAACATCCGAAGAACAGAGAAGAAGAGAGCACCTGCCTGTCCCAACGGCCAGTGCAGCACAAATCTGAAACCCGACGTGGGTGCCACAGGGAAATGATGATCACGGGCTACAAAATCCTTCACCAAATCCCAGCAAATCAAATCCTCTCGAAGGATAAGAATAATACATCATGACCACGAGCTTCAAAGTCAAAGGAATCATAACTTTAAGAAGAAGAAGCAGTGAATTTAACAACTTCACAGGATATAGTCCTCAACAAATTCAATTATGTGTCTATACACTAGATTCAAAAATCGGTGATGGAAACATTGAAAGTATTCTTTCTATTCAAACTGTCATTAAAAACATAGCCTCCCTGGGAATAAATTCAAGGAGAAATGTGTGAGTTCTCTATGAGAAAACCTGCCATCCATGGGCCACGAGAGGAGACAACCAGACAAGTGAAGACCGTGCGCAGAAGCAGGTCCCCCACCTCTCCGTGTGTCCGCATCGGCTCGTGGGGTTGTGATAACAAAGCCTCCAACTAGATGATCTGAACATCGGGGACCTGTGCTCGGCGCTCTGGGGCCTGCATGCCCAAACCCCACGGGCCGTCGGGCGGGGTGCCTTCAGTTCCGGGCCTCCCTCCTGCTCCCGTCCACGTCGGGCCTGGGACTCCTGTTTCCACACTGTCCTCCCCAGGTGTGTGTCTCTGTGCAGAATTTCCCCTTTCTAGAAGAACGCCCATCGTATGGCTTAGCGCCCACCCTAGCAACCTCATCCGAACTGGGTTTTCTTAAAAGACCCTTTACCCCAATAAGTTCACATTCACAGGTTCTGGAATTTAGGATTAAAATCAATCCCAACCCAAACCCAAACCCAAGCAGGAGTTTTACTTCCTTCTCTAGAAGTGGACAAGCCAAGTCCAAGAAACACCTGGAAAGGGCAAGGACCTAGAAGAGCAAACACAACTTTGTGAAGGGGACAGAGGTTCCAGGACCCACTGCCCGATTTCCAGCTCACCACGGAGTGACAGGATCCAAGAGGCGTGATATGGGTCCGAAGAACGTGGACCGGTGAGTCGGAATGGAGTCCAGAAACACACGCACGGCCGTTCCCTGCAACCAGATTCCAGAGCCACTCTGGGGGCAAGAGAAGTGGGCTGAGCAGCTGGGTTACGTTAGGGAGACATTCGGAGCCCGCACCACACAGAAACAAATTCGAGATCCAGCGCAGGCATAAGCTTGGACAGCAAAACCACCAAATTTCTGGAAGAAAACAGAAGAACGGGTCATAACCTTCGGATAGGCGTATGTTTCTCACTTCAGCTGCAGAAAGCACTAACCATAAAAAAAAAAAAAAATGAAAAATTTGTCTTCGTCAAAATTAAAATGTGAGCTCTCCGAGGGAGAGTGTGGACGGGAGGCGGCTGGCTGGCATGCGCCCGGGGCTGTCCGTCCCGCAGACGGGAGGAAGGTGGGCAGGTCCTGCCAAGCAGAGGGAGAAGCCGCCAGAACCAGGAGGGGATTCCGGAGGCTGTGGTGGCTGCCAGCCAAAGGGGGAGCCTTTCAGGACGGGCCCCGGGAGGCACTGGGGGGTCACCCGACGTCCGCCGCAAAGGCAGACCCAGGAAGGAGCCCCACGGGTTCGCTTCAGAGAGGAGGAGGGTACGGAAGGATTTCGTGGTGTCCCCTCAGTGCCCACCATGTACGGCGGCTACTGAGCCAGGCCCCGTGCAGGAACTGCACACGAGGACACCTCCCGCCCCCTGGCTGACCGTCCAGGGGCCGGCAGAGGCAGGGGACTGCATACCCGGCCGGGGCCAGACGGGGCCTCGCTGACGGCCGGGCGGCCCGAGCGCCTACTTGCTGGGCTGCTTCTTCTCAGGAAACACGCCCTGAAGGCTGCTGCTCGCCTCGGCTGCCCGCCCACCGGAGCCGGCGGAAGGTGGCTGGGGGCACTGTCGACATAGTCATTATCACACGGGGTCCTCTACCTTCTGGAAGAGACCCTCCCTTGTCACCACGTCATGGTGCGGACCGCAAGGACACGGGCCGGCCTGTGACGTCAGCCCCACGTCCACGGTCCCGCGGCTCCGTCTGTGCCCGGCTTTCGGTGGCCTGGTCATCGCCTCTGCCCCACCCCGCACGGGCCACATGCCGTATGCTCCCAGGCCAGTGTCCCCTCCAAACCCCAGGGACAGCACGTGGGCTCGGCCCCTCGGGTCACGAGATACAGTCTCCTTCAGGCCTTAAGCAGAGCAGAAGAAAAACGGTCACTGGTCAGCTCAGGCCCAGAGCCAGTGGGTCCTCAGCATCCGCCGAGCTGTCGGCTCGGGATCCTGGAACCGTCTGTGAAGACACACGGACCAGGGTGGACGGGGAGGACACTGGCCTTGGGTGGTGGACACTCCGTGATCCTGGCGGGATGGGAAGACACAGCAAGGCCAGTCCACCACCTCCTGCGTCCTCGCGCCCTGCTCCAGCCAGGCTGAGGCCCCGAGGCCTCGCTCCATGATGTCTCCTTGTCCACGTCTGGTTCCCCTTTCTTGGTTCACAACCCCGGGGGTCCCGCCAAGCTAGGGAGGTCACATCGCTTTGCAAGGGGCCGGCAGTGTTCAGGGCCCCCGGAGGAAGGTGGCGTCACAGCGGAGGTTGGGGTCCGGCCACCCCTCCCTCACTGCGGCTTCCTGACCCCTGCCCAGCCTTGCCAGGCTCCTTTGTTTCCCCATCATTCCACCCCGGACTTGGGGTGGCTGAGGTTTAGAGATAAGATGCTATTCATGGCCCCCTCCCAGGGCGTGCTGAGGCATCAGAAGCTCCGTGGTCAGGATGGCCAAGGCTCAGGCAGGTTCAAGGGGAAAATAAGTACGCAGACAGGCTCAGTCTCCCTCCTGCACGAAAGCCGGGGTGCGCACCCTCCACGGACAGCTCGCACCGCATGTCTGCTGTGGCTTCTCCCAGGCCGTCAGCCCCCAAATGTGCGCTGTTTCAGAGCATAATGGGCAGAACATGCCCCGTTCTCCAGCAAGCCAGAAACAATGGCATACTGGAGCGGTGTGGGGACGTGGCTAGGAGGGAGGCTTGTGCCCCCAGCAGAGTTTGGGCTTCATTTCCCTTCCGCGCAAACCCCGAGTCGTCCTCCTACTTTGCGTCCCTCGCCGGCCGAGGTCTCTGCTGAGTCAGGCTGTTAATCTTAGCGCCTTAGGCTTTCCCACGAACTAGGAGTCAGCCGGAGCTGGTGCGAGCCCCCGGGACCCGCGGCGGGCGATGGGGCGTCAGGGACCTGTTCTCGCGCAGCCACAGACTCCCTGGGGATGCTATCCCCTGCTGTCTTCGATGTCACTGCCCCATCAGTGGGCGCGGTTGCCAAGGGGCACAATTTTGTGGGAGGTGGGGGCCGGGGAGAGGCGAGTCGAGGCCTGGTGGCCAGCCCAGGGGTTCGGGGGCGACACAAAGCACAGGGATGGCCATGGGGGCACAAGGGAGATCCAGACCCGGGGCCTCCAGGACAGACGTGTAGGCCCAGGTGAAGAGGTTAGTGGGCCTGGGACCGCAGACGCTCGAAACATCAGGAAATCCAAGAGCCCCTGGATGCGATCAGCATCCACACGGCCCCGGGCTCGCCCTAGGGCATCGGAGGGGCGGCTGGACCCTGACAGCGCAGCCCCCTCCTCCGGGCAGCCCACAGAGGTTACTGACGGGAGAGGGATGCTCCGGCTCCGGGTCTGACGGGATTGATTAGCATCCCTCCCTGCACTTGAGGAAAGGCCACACTTCCCCCCGACAGTTGTCACACTGACCTGGAGCCCGAACCCTCACACACCAGGCCCAGTGGCTCCCAGGGTTGGCGTCCAAGAGCTCTGGCATTTGGCCTTCCCAGAGCTTTGTGCTTGGCAGCGTTCCAGAAAACACAATGTTAATTGCAAGGCTCGGCCAAAGACAGGCCCGCCGACGGCCCCGTCCGGGAGAAGCAATTAGTGGATGAATTAACGCAGGCTCCGAGTCGACATCCGCTCGCAGGATCGATGGCGGCTGAGGAAGCGCTTCGCCTTTTTTTTTTTTAAAGCTGCCTTCTAGATTTTTCACTTTCTGTAGAAAGACAAATAGAGCAATCCACTGCACGTGGGTGAGCCACGGGCAGCCGGTGCCGTAAAGGCTTCTTAAGAAGGTGATCACAGCGGTGATGGATGCCTTCCTCGGGCTCACCTCCACCCGTCCCACCCGGCGCAGACTGCTTGCCCTGGCCCTCGCTCCGCGGAGGGGAGCAGCAGGGCACCTGGGCATCTTCCCCTGCTTTTTGGGTTTCATTTCCAATCTCCGAATGTCATTCACCAGCCCAGCCCCGTCTCTCTTCCTCACTGTGGCCGTGGCATGCCTCAGTTTCTACATCTGTAAAATGGGGAGAAAGGGGCCCCCTTGCTGGGTCGGTACAAGGATTCAACGTGAAAACATGCCGAGGTCCCCGGCATCGCACCTCACATTCAACAGACACGGGGATGGAAACTCCTCCTCTCAGAGTGACCCAAGTGCGTGGTGCGTCTGGGTGTTCGGGAATCCCAGCAGTGCTCTGACAGGTGGCATCCTCGGCAGCTGCCGGTCAGGTCTCACGGAGGAGAGACAAGTGGAGCCCGAAGGCCTGGGAACACACCCGACCTCAGCCTGCAGGGTGACTGGACACATACACCAACGGGGCCACCAGTGGAGACGTGCCCAGAGAGGCCCACCAGGCCCAAAAGGGCGGAAGGATGACAGGCTCTTGTGGGGGGCATCTGGATTGCCCTTCTTTTTTCAAAATTCAATTTATTTAAACAAACAATTAAAAAGAAAAATAGTTTGCCCGTTTCTCGTACCCCCATCCCCTGCCTCTAGCAACCAGCCATCTGTTCTGTGCATCTATGAGCTGATTTTTTACGATCCACATATAAGAGGCATCATATGGTATTTGTCTTTCTCTGTCTGACTCATTTCACTCAGCATACTACCCTTGAGGTCCACCATGCTGCTGCCAACGGCAGGATTTCATTCTTCTTTTGTGGCTGAGTCGTATGCCATTGCATAGACACCACATCTCCTCTATCCTTCCATCCGTCCGTGGACACGTGGGCTGCTTCCATATCTTGGTGGCCGTAGAGAATGCTGCAGCAAATATGGCTTTTTGAATGCGTGTCTTTGTTTTCTTTGTATAAATACCCAGAAGTGGAATTCCCGGGCCGTAGGGTGGTTCTATGGTTTAAGGAACCTCCGTACTGTTCAGAGTGTCTGCACCAGCTTGCATTCCCACCAACGGCGTAAGAGGGGCCCCCTCCCTCCGCATCCCCGCCAACACCTGTGGTTTCCTGTATTGCCTTGTGGCCATTCTGACAGGTGTGAGGTGGGATTGTGGCTTTCATTTGCATTTCCCTGATGACCAGGGAAGTGTTGGACGGCTTTGCATGTACCTGATGACCATCTGTATATTTTTGGGGAAATGCCTATTTAGATCTGCCCACTTTTAATCAGATTGTTTTATTGCTGTTAAGTTGGATATTTCGGATACTAGCCCCTTATCAGACACACGACGCACAGATTTCTACTCCCATTCTGTTGTCTCTCCTTTCATGTTGCCGGTGATTTCCTTTGCTGTGCAAACGATTTTTAGTTCAACGTCCCATTTGTTTGTTTTTGCTTTTGTTGCTTTTGCTTTTGGTGTCAGAGTCAAAAAAATCCTCACCAAGAGGGATATCAAGGAAAAGGGTTTTGCCTCTGTCTGGGTAGTGGGTCCAGGACCTGAAGAGCTCGGGGAGGCAGCCGGGGTCACACACGTGGGAAGGGAAGTCCGCGGATGGTCCTGCAGGAGAAGCCGGCACTCTGGTCTCTGCCGTCTCTGAGCTCACACCGTCTGATGGAGGCAGACTCGAGCCACAGCGCCCAGATGCTGAGGGACGTGAGCAGGGGGCTGGACGGTCTTCCATGGTGCCCGAGAAGGAGCAGCCGACATGAGTGTGGGATTTTCCTCAGCTGAGTTTTGGAGGGTAAGTTGGAGATACCCGGGCAGAGCTGAGGGTGTGGAAAGTGGTCTGCGTGGGGCACGGAGAGTGCCGGCGGGTGGGCGAGTCGGGGCAGAGGCTCCCGTCACCGTGCAGACGGCGGCGGGCAACCTGGGGTCCGATCTGGAAGGTGTGGGATTTATCAGTGGGTGGGGAGTCGCCAAAGGGTCCGAATGGACACGTCATTGTCCGTGTGCACAGTGGGGCTGCTTGAGCCTGGGTTGGAGGCTGGTGAGCCTGGAAAGACAGAGGAAACAAAACTGGCTTGAGCAAAGAGTCCTGACCTGGACAACGGCGTGGCGGAGAAAGAACAGGGAGGAGCCAGCTCCCGAGAGGACGCACAGTGTGCCCTGCAAACACCACGCACAGTGGGCTTGCGGAAACTCGCAGATACTCTCCATAGATTCAGGCAGAAGTTCAAGAGACAAGCTCCAGACGAAGCTGGAGTCCTTGGTAACCAACAGAGGACAAGAGAACAGAAGGCGAAAATGCCCAGAATTCACGGACATGTGGCATCAGGGACAGGGTTTGTGTTTTCTGGTTTGGGGCTTGCATTGCACAGGTTGGGGATGACAGAGAAACTGTTAAAATTTATAAAGCACAATGAAGAGAAGTCTCACCCCGGTGACTCTGACACGTGGCGAGAGGGTTGCGCAGAGGGAACGGCGCCGCCCACTCCAGGCGCACGTAGCGGGGAGGGGTTTGTGCGCCGTGACGGGAGGACCCGGCCCCACTGCCAGTGTGGAAATCCCGGAGCCTCCCCAGGCTGGGGAGGAGGAGGCAGAGCGGGACACACTTCTCCACGGGAGACCCGTGCACGGCTGGGCTGGAGAGCGCGGGAGGACGGTGTGGACGTGCTCCCTGAGCACCCGGGACGCTCAGGTCACATCAGGATTGCCCTTTAAGGATCGCCGTTCACCAACCGGCCAAGGTCAGAGCAGTCACCTTCCCCTCAGGCCGGGGAGCCCCAGTACGACGAGGGTGGCAACCCGGACCCTGAGGTCTGGGAAGGAGTCCCCAGCTGTGCCGACACAGCGGAGGTCGGGGAGCCGCGAAGCAAGCGCTGAACCCACGGCTGGTGCAGCCCGCCTCTCCAGGGACCTGCACGGCTGTGTCCAGCGTGAGCGACGTGAGAGACGGGGCCAGCCCAGGGCGCCACCTGTGAAGGCACGCGGGCGGCTGGGAGAGGCGGGACCAGTGACTCAGAGCGCGGTGACGCTGGTCTAGAGGCGGTGGGAGCCCGGCCCGTGCGCGACGTGGAGAAGGCCGGACTGCAGGACACGGGAGAGTTCTGTCTCCTGTTCTGCTTGAGTCCACTCAGGGGCCCTGAAGGAAAGGTGTTGGATTGATTCTGCGTCGCTACAAAGGTCACTCAGAGCGTGAAATTATAGGGAAGCACAACTCTGCTCAACGGGAGGAACTGAGCAGCCAAACTGCCCAGAGCTGGGAGTAAAGGAAACCGGCCTCTGACCCTGGAAACGCTCCAGCTGGAGGGCCACCTGTCGGGGTGCCGGCCGAGACCCCCGTGCAGGGGCCGGCATTCCTTCCAGCTCGGGACCCACACCAGCAGCTGCAGAGACACGGATTGACACACAGGGTCCCGCTCCTGTCTTGTGACTCTGTGACGATGCTCGTCCTCTTCGCCGGCCCCTCCAGCCTCCCTGTTATTGCAGAGCCCCTGTGTGCGTGGCCCTGGTGTGCGTGGCCCTGGTGTGTGTGGCCCCGGTGTGCATGGCCCCCTGTGTGTGTGGCCCTGGTGTGCGTGTTCCTGGTGTGTGTGGCCCCGGTGTGTGTGGCCCCCTGTGTGCATGGCCCTGGTGTGCATGGCCCTGGTGTGCATGGCCCCGGTGTGTGTGGCCCCTGTGTGCGTGGCCCCGGTGTGTGTGGCCCCCTGTGTGTGTGGCCCCGGTGTGCGTGGCCCCCTGTGTGCGTGGCCCTGGTGTGTGTGGCCCCCTGTGTGCGTGGCCCCGTTGTGTGTGGCCCCGGTGTGCATGGCCCTGGTGTGTGTGGCCCCGTGTGCATGGCCCTGGTGTGCGTGGCCCCGTTGTGCATGGCCCCCTGTGTGCGTGGCCCCGGTGTGTGTGGCCCCCGGTGTGCGTGGCCCCGTTGTGTGTGGCCCCTGTGTGCGTGGCCCCCATGTGCGCATGTCCCCGGTGTGCATGGCCCCCTGTGTGCATGGCCCTGGTGTGCGTGGCCCTGGTGTGCATGGCCCCAGTGTGTGTGGCCCCTGTGTGTGTGGCCCTGGTGTGTATGGCCCCCTGTGTGTGTGGCCTCGGTGTGCGTGGCCCCCTGTGTGCATGGCCCTGGTGTGCAGGGCCCCGTCCCTTTCCACAGCGCCCGGCACCTGGTATCTCACGGCACCTCCCACGACCCAGGATGTAGGCAGTGCCGGGCGATTATTTCCGTTTGCCGCGGAACCCGGGCGACGTTCCAAACACAGCGTCTCGTCCGATGCCGTGGCGTCCCAGCAGCGGTGCCGGGCTCCCCAGGGCCAGCCATTGTCTTCCCACCCCGCTGTAGGATGGGGCATCTGCACAGGAGGCGTGGTGCTGCCCCCATGACCTGTGACGGACACACAGCGCACTCCCTGCACCAGCCCCAACACGTCCCACCTGCCGGCCGCGGGGCCCAGACATGCGCCCGGACCCCCGCACCCCTGCACCCCGAGGTCCAGAGGAGCCTTTGGAGAGTTCCCAGCACTGGGGCCACGAGAAGTGGGGTGTCTCCTCCTGGTGGAAGCAAAGGTCACGGTGTGAGGTGCTGTGTCCTTGCTGCCGTGAGCCGGGAGGGCCTGGTGGGACGGGACATCCCAGGTTGGAAGCCGGAGGAAGAGAGGGAGCAGAGTCCCCACTGGTGGGGACGCCCTGGCCACCGCCGAACCGGAGTGGGGGGAGGCGCCTGGATTCGGGGTCGAGCCCGAGGGAGGCGATGCCTGGGGACTGCAGGCTCACGCGTCTGTCCACCCCAAATAGCAAAACCTAGACCCAAATACCCCTCTTCACATCCGCCCCCAAGTATCCGGGCTCATTTTTGCCGTGTACATGATGACCACCCGAGTCTGGGGAAGCTGGATCCAGGCTCCTCTGGCTCATTCCACAGGTGCCCACCGAGGTCAGTCGCTCTCAGGCCTGGGATGTGAGGTCAGCTACAAACCACACAGGAAATACAGCAAAGCAAGCAAACAGGACCGGAGTCAGCAGGCAGGACGAAGGCGGCGGTGCCCCCGGTGTGAGCGATGGAGGGCCTCTCCCTTTGGGGTCCTCTCCCCAGAACCCAGAACCCACCTCCTCACCAGAAAACGTCAGAAAAACCCACATTAGGGAGGCGCTGGTCCTGAGGGGACCTGGCCGGCGCTCGTGGAGACGGTCATGCCCAGAGGAGCGGGGATAGGTCCAGTCCGTGAGGCTCAGAGCCAGGACAGGAGCCCGGGCAGCATGGGGACAGTGGTGGGGGGAGCAGTGGAGTCCGGGTAAGGCTGGCTGGAGTCCCTAGTGGGGGTCCTCTCACCTCGGGAGCCGGATGGGGAGCCCGCAGGGACGCTCTGTGAAGCTAAGGTGACTCCGACATAAAGAGACTAGTGGGCACGGGATGTGGGAAGGAGGGGAGTCGGTGAGCAAGACCGTTCTGGGGCTCGGCTGCACATAGGGTCCAGGGCCTGAGGCTGAGCCAGCAGCGCTGCGGAGTGCGGGGCGTCCGCTTCCTAAGGCGGGTTTGGCGGAGGAAACTGAGATGCCCGTCAGGAGAGAAAGCAGCACACAACCCCCGTCCGGTCTCCTCCCGTCTCTGGGAGAGCGGCTTCCGTGGCGGAAACTTCTAGATCAGCAAATGCGCAAAACATGACAGCGCCTCATTTCTCCACGGGGGACAACGCGGCCCCAGCTTCGCGTCTGCCAAGGGCGGAAGGTCGCCAGGGTCATTTTGTCTTGTTAGCGATGGGAGGGGAGCCAAGCTCCCAGCGCTGCGACTTCATGAGCCGTTCACGGACTCGTTCTCTCTTCACTGACACAAGCAAGAGCTGTTACAGCGCAAGCTTGTAAGTCCCACCCCGCGGGTCCCACGCTGCGGCGGGGGCCTTGGGCAGCCGCGCCCCGGGCCCCAGGGCGCCGGCATGGCCCTTCACGGGGTCACTCGTCACTCGTCCCGGGGCAGTGCCTGTGGGCCGCGGAGGCCCCAGACCCCCTCAGGAAACCGCATTCTCCCGCCGCCGGGACTAGACGGGGAGGGACATCTGAGCCCGGCCCGCGGCGTTCACACCGGCCTCTCGCGGAGCCCACAGACGCGCTGGCTGGTGCGTCCTGGAGCCACAGACAGACGGTCGTGCGTGGGAAAGCCTGAAAAGGACCCTATAACCACAGTCCCCGATGTGTTTATGGGGGGTTCCCGGTTGGAGCAGTGCCGGACTCCCCGATATCCGGGCGAAGTCAGGTGTTTGCAGAGCCGTGAGGGCCGGTAACCGCGTCTAGGAACACATGGAGCCGGGCCACAGTCTGGAAACACCAGGACGGAGCCTGCGGCTGAGGGAGAACAGCTGGGCCTGGGGGAGTCCCACACGGACAGAGGAGCCCGTTCCTGGCCTCTGTCGCCTGGCCTGTCCCACCGGCCGGGGCCACCCCGGGGGCCACTCCAATACAGCCCACATTAGGCACCAGAGGGGACGCCGTGGGGTCTGACCCTCAGGGCGAGGCGCAGGGGCCGATGCTGGGGGGCGACAGCCTCTGGGTCAGCACCCCGCGTCCAAGGCCTTGGGCAGCAGTGTCCCCGTCCCTGCTCTGGCCTCGCGCTCCACACAAGCTGACTGATGTCCACCCATGTCCTGGACCAGCAGGGTCACGCATGTGCCCACAGCGTGCTCCTGACATCCCAGGGCTGACCAGGTCAGGGGTTCGGGGGTAGCCAAGGGCTCCCAGAGATGGAGACACCCCCTCGAGCACTGATGGAGAGGGGCCCCCGTCACACGGAGAAGCAGGGGGCTGTCGGCCCCTCTCCTGCTCAGCCGGGGTGAGGTCAGGACACACGCTTCCCCTGGATGCACGGCTCCACCCAATCTTCCCCGCGGCCGAGCGCTGTGCCAGGCTTCCGAGCATCACAGCAAGCCCGCCGGGCCTGAGAAATGAGCCACCAGGGCCAATGGCCGCTGGTAAGACGCCACCAAGAGCAAGGTGCCGTGAAGTGTTCTGACGCAGCAGGAACGAGAGCCAGACTGCGAACGGAGGCGTCCTGAGATCCGTGCTCAAAGCGACCGAACGAGGTCATCCCCAGGTGGGGGTCCTCGGGGCTCCAGGTCCAGGGTCACGTGGGACGGTCAGTCGGGGAGCTGCAGAAGCTTGTCTGCGCCCAAGACCTGGGGCGGGCTCCGAAAGAAGTAGGAGGAGGCAGGGAGGCCGGAGGGAGGATGGGGGAGGCTCCGAGCCTCCAGGGCAGGGTAGTGAGCACACACAGGGGCTCAGGGGGCCCCGGGAGCCCTACCACAAGGCCCGCGGGTTGGCTCTGGTCAGGACAGAATCTTACAGCTGGTGCCCAGGACCAAGCCTGAGCCGCAAGGCAGAGGAGAACCAGACAGGACTTCGGGATTCCAGGGCCCCAACATGGGACCTGCCCAGGCCTTGGGGGGTCCACCATGCGGGCTGGGACCCCTCCTCTGCAGGGGCCACAGTGTCTGACCGGCCGCTGGTCCCTCATCGCTGCCCCGTGGACGGGAAGACAGGGGATGCCCCGCCAGCATCCATGGTTATCTGTGAATTCCCTCAAGAACTCCCGGGGCTCCTCCCAGTCCTGGTGAGCCCTGCCCCCCGGGGCCATGTTGGGGTGGGCGGACCCGGCCCCTGGCTCCTCCCAGCCGCCCATGGAGACCCCGCAGTGAGCCATGGGGTTTACCCGGCCTGCCTCCCCCCTGGTTCCTCCAGGTCCAAAAGCCGCTCAGGAAGCACCTCCCCCTCTGATTCCAGATGTAAAAGGAGCATAAAGATGCTTCCATCTCACACACCTCGAGAAAGTGCTGAGACATCGAGGAATACAGCCAGTGTGGTGCCTTTCAGAAGCTGGCTGTAGCCGAGCGTCTGAGCCGTTCCGCAGACACGAGGCGTCCCCGTCCCGGAGCAGATCCCAGGAGACGGGAGGCCGCTCTGCACTCCCGGCAGACTGGACGGGAGGTGATGCATGCAGCCTGGGGCGGCGGTGCCGACGGAAACCTGGGCCCAGCTCCGGTGCTGGGGCTGCTGGTGTGGGGCGTTTGGACTGAGGTGTGCGGGGGATGGACTATGGATGGCGGAGCCCACCTCCCCTGGGGCCACGGCCACCCTGTCCACCAACACCCAGCAGCTTCCCAGGAAAGGGGCCTCCCAGGTGGGAGCCTCCCGGCCCTGAGAATCATACCGCCCCACACACGGAATTGTGGGTGTGTGCGAATGTGCACACGTGTGCTCACGCATGTTCATGCATGCGGGGGTGTGGGTGCCCATGTGTGCGTGTGCCCGCATGTGCGTTTCCGTGTGCGTGTGCCCATGTGTGCATTTCTGTGTGTGCGTTTCTGTGTATGTGTGCCCGTGTGTGCGTTTCCATGTGCATGCCTGTGTGTGCGTTTCCGTGTGTGCATTTCTGTGTACGTGTGCCCGTGTGTGCGTTTCCATGTGCATGCCCGTGTGTGTGTTTCCGTGTGTGCGTTTCCGTGTGCATGCCCGTGTGTGCATTTCCATGTGCGTGTGCTCGTGTGTGCGTTTCCATGTGTGTGTGCGCGTGTGTGCATTTCTGTGTGTGCGTTTCTGTGTACGTGTGCCCATGTGTGTCTTTCCGTGTGCATGCCCGTGTGTGCGTTTCCGTGTGTGTGTTTCCATGTGTGTGTTTCCGTGTGCATGCCCGTGTGTGCATTTCCGTGTGCGTGTGCGCGTGTGTGCGTGTGAGCACATGTGTGTGTTTGCCTCCTCCCTTTAGGCGGGTCTGTCAGCAAGCGGCAGGTGCGATTCGGAGCTCAGAAAGCCTGCCGCTCGCTCAGCCCTGTTTGTGTGGCCCCGCGCGGCTCCCCGGTGCTGACGCCGCATTTTGAAGGTCGCAGGTTCTGGCGATGAGGCGGCGGGAAGCTCCCGTAGAGCCTGTCAGTGTCCTTGTAGGAACACGGTGGGGTGTGCGGATTCCAGTCATTACCTCGGGAGGCAGAGGGAGATGCGGCCCCAGCGGGGGCGATCGGGGGGCAGACGTGACTTGGGAGCAGGGGACAATCAGAGCTCGTCATGATTCAGGGTTCTCCTAACTGGAAAGCGTCTTGTGTGAACGTCGCACGTCCGTCAGGGGCTTCGGGAGGCGCTCAGAGGTCTCGGCCTCGGAGACCAGGACGGGCGGTGGCTCCCGTGTGTGCCACCCCAACACTGGGCTCCTGGGCAGGGACCCGCGTCTCCAGGACACTTGCTGCCCTGAGGGCGAACGGAGCCCTGGCCGACAGCCCTGGGTGGATTTGGGGGTAAAATCAGTCCCGACCAGCTCCTTAAAGCACTTGGAGAAATCAGTCCGACAAACGGGTGAGGTGGCTGCCCCTTGCTCTAAACTCCATCTTACTAGTTTCCTGGGTCCAGGGGCTGGCCTCTTTCTGGGACTCCTGTCCCCTCCTGTCCCCTCCACTCTTGTCCCCTCCTGTCCCCTTCCCTCCAGTCCCCTCCTGTCCCCTCCTGTCCCCTGCTGAAACAGGACCCGAGGAAGCTCCCGGTCTGGATCTTCTGGGTCCCCCAGACACTGACAGGGACCGTTTGCTGGAAGCACTTTGTTCCGTCAGCTTCGAGGACACTCCCTGACCCCCACCTCCTCCTGAGCTTGGCCGGCCACCTGCTGCTCTGGGAGCCATGTCGCCTTTTCTCCACAACCTCACTGGTCCTGTCCTGCCTTCCCGCCCCCAGTCCACCCGGCCAGCCCCTCTCGACACCGGACAGCTCCACCCGAGCCCCAACAGGACTCTGCCTCCACAGCAGCTGGGGCGTGGGGGAGAGATCCCACGAGGCTTTATAGACTGTCCCCAGGTGGCTCGTCCCTGAGTCGGGTGCCCCGGAGCGCTGGAGGTCACGGGGGCGTGTGCAGGGGCGGGCGCTTGGCCCCAGGGCCGACCCCAGAGCCCTCACCCCCAGGGAGGGGCTCATCAGCAGCGCTCCTCGTTCCTGGACCTGGGTCCCTGCACCAAGCCCACCGACCCCGGTCCATCTGGCTGGGGTGGAGGGTGGGCGGCACAGTGTCCCCCGAGTGGAGCCCCCTGTCACCCGTGGACAGGAGCCACCTCACAAAGCACAGGATTCACCAGAACCAAGACCCAGCTCGGCTAAAGGCTGATGGAGTTGTCCTTCTTGTTATCATGTCCTCAGAATAGGAAGGATCACAAGTCTAACAGTGGAAAACAAGGAACACGCCTGCAGTGAGAACCCGCGCGGCCCAGGTTCCATCCCAGGCCGACGGCCGCAGCATTAACAGACAAACATGCAGGTGGATCCAGGGCTATTCTCCTTCTGGGATGGGCCGTGAGCCGCTGTGTCCCGGGGCGCGAGGCAGACAGACGCCAAGCTCTGGTTCTCCTGGGGAATCTCTTGGGGAATCGCCATTAGGTGTTGCTGAGGGTCAGGGGTGGGGGCCTGGGTCCCACCTGCCGCCCACAGACCGCAGGCGGCCCTGGAGGGGGCCGAGCCCAGACGCAGGTGCACACACAATCTGTCCCTTCATCCACTGATCCAGGGAAGACAAGTCTCCTGCCCCAGCACGCCGCACCCAAGGAGCCCCAGGAGGGTGCAGGTGCCCCAGGCAGGGGTGGGGCTCCCGGGGCCTTGACGCTCCAGAACATCACTTCCTCCATATTCCCACGCGCAAGTACATCGCCAGCCCAGCCAGACGCCAGAGGAGAGGCCCGACGCCCCACCTGGGAGGTGCCCTGAGGAGCACGTCCCCGACAGGCCTCCTTGACCCCGGGCCTGGCTCAGCGGCTGCCCTGCCCACACGCAGGGCCCACTTGTCAGCCGGTGGCCACGGTCCAGGGCTGGATCTCCCGACTGTCATGTCTCCTCCAGGGTCCAGATCACCCGCTGCTGGGGCAAAGCAGGTCCAAGCCCCCCGCCCCATGGGCCAGGGCGAGGAAGGGTTCCTGGGAGAGCGGAGGAAGGACTGGCCAGGTGGTCAGACCTCCGCAGCCCCGACCCCACAGAGCACAGCAGAGGCAGTGGGCTTAGAGAACCCGGAAGACCAGGCTTTGGCAGGGCCCCTCCTGCAGATGGACCCCAGTGGCCTGACCTCCTCCAGGCCCAGCACCATGCAGACCTGAATTAACATACAGAGGACGAATCAGCTTTTTGCTCTGGCCACTGGACTGGAGGAGAAGGGATGGGGAGGGAGCTCCTTCCAACTCTGGTTCCTCCAACCTCCTCCGAACTCACCCGACCTCACCCGGCTTGGCTGCGCCGTGCATCTGGCCCCAGGGCCGCCTCCTCCCCTTCCCCCCACTGGCTCCTGCGGAAAGGAAGCCCCACCTGGGTCTGGGGGCCGGTGGAGGGTCCACAGATGCTTCAGATAAAACCATGACCGCAAGATCAGCCACTGCCTGCTTCCCTGGGCTGGAGCGGGGCCCAGAGCTGGACGCTGACCTACAAACCCCGCTGTAGGAGGACCTGTGTCCCTGAGTGGGAGCCGGCTGCCGTCCAGGTATAGGGACCCCGGTCCAGGGCTGCGGCCTCTCCCGTCCACCCCAAACCAGGTGCCATACGGATGGGCCTGAAGCGCCGAAGTCCCATGCGGCCGCCTCCAGGAACCTAATCCAGATTTGCTCCAGAAGGACCCCGCAGGTGGGCCCACAGGGGACCCCCATGGCCCTGCCAAGCCCCTTCCAGGCCCCGTCAACCCAGCCAACCTGCTGTGCGCCTGACCGGAGCCTGAGGCTACTCGTCCCTCCCTGCTCCATCCTGGACCAGCTCCAGCCTCTCCGGTTACGGAGGCAAATCCTGGGCCGCTGAGCAGCCGCGATGGATTCTGCCCTCCCGCGTCTCCCACTGCGGAAGATCCCTCACATTTGCTGTCGCCCGGGTGCCCCTGCAGGTCCATGGACCTCACAATTCAGGAGGAAACTGGAAGCAGCCCTTGTGACGTGACGGCGTTGGGAGGATGCTAGCGCTTGACCCGCAGGACTAATTTTTCTCAAACACCGTTTACTGTCTGGCTTGAAGCAAGCAGACTCGTGAGAGCCCGGCCGTTTCTAGGGCCCCATCAGGGAGCGGCCGACCGCGAGGTCAGCCACGGGGACTTGGCACATGAAGTGGAAGGATCCCTGCCCCCAGGGTGACCCCTGCGGCCCTGGTGTCTTTTTCTCTCAGGAACAGCTAGGCTGCCTCCAACCCTGTGGGACAGAGTCGTCCCTGGTTTGCTGTTTGCTTGATTTTCAGAACGCTGAGGCTCTGGATGCGGGGCCCCATAGGCTGCGGGGTCCACGTCCCCGTGCCGGGCCTGAGGCCCCCCTCCAACCTCTGCCTCACCCCTCCCTGCCCACCTGGGACTCCGTCCTCCTTCCCGAGACCGCAGTCTTACGCTGGCGCTCTGCCCCACCTCCAGAGGGGACCCCAAAACGCAGTGGAACCGAACCTCGGGTTGGGGTTGCACAGATATTCTCTGCATCCGTGGAATTAACCAGATTTCACTGACGGCTCTGGTTCTGGACTGCGGCACCAAGGGCACGCACGCTGTCCTGTGGGTTTCGGGCCAGGCCCGTACACCTGTGTGTCCTCTCTGACCATAGACCTCATTCCCCAGCATGCACAGAGGGAGCGTAGGAATTAGATTCCAGAGCCAATTTCTAGAAAGATGATCATATCGGTGACTTCCACGACACAGCCCACGGGAGGCAAGTCTGTCTGAGCCACTGAGGGGGGACATGATGCCCAACACAGCCCCTCCTGCCCTCAGCACCTCCCACATCATCTGTCCTCAGGCCCCGCCCAGCCTGGAAATGTCTAGAAGCCGTGCTCTGCTCCTGCCCGCCCTGAGCCCTGTCCTGGGCTCACTCGGGGTGCGGCCAGGGGGGCTCTCCCGAAGCCCAGGCTTGGCAGCAGTCTGCCCCTCGTCCCCACTCTGCTGGGCTGGTGGGGTCCAGGACACAACCCCAAGTTCTAAAACCAGATGACCCAGGGGAAATCAGGCATCTTTCTGGGCTTCCATCCCCTTATGTCTTTATAAAAATGGTGGTGGCAGGAATATCCATCCTAAAATTCAGAGAAGTAGCGTGGGCCCCTAGATGCCGAGGGGATCCCACGTGTCCTGGGCTGCAGCACTGGGAGGGAAGTCAGCCTGGGGGGCCTGTTGTGCTGTCTCCTCGCTTCTGTGGCATCGATTTATGTCACTAAGAAATGCTGTCCCTGTACATGGTCTCCGGGGATCCCTTTGTTAGCAAATGCAATACAAACAGGATTAGTTAGCACTAAGCTATTACACCTGAAGACTGTGATTTAAATGGTGTTCAGAAGAGGGAAGGAAAGCCACGCTGCGCCTTCTATCCCACGCAGGTGCTCCCAGAGCGCCGGGAGGCTGTGTCCTGCCCCCCGGCCCTACACCCCACAGGAGGCACGGCCCCCAAAGTCTCCCGTCCCTGTGCACTCGGCCCCGAAGCCACCTAAGTGCCCACAGCCGAGGGCACGTGTGGTCAGTGCATCTGGCGTGTCCACCTCTGTGTCCCTCTCCCAGGGTCACCCAGGCAGCAGTGAGCTCTGGGCTGTCCCCTCGATGTCACCGTCCTGAAACGCCCCTCACGGTGAATGAGAGAAACGGGCTTGAGCATTACAATGTGAGGCCGTCGGAGGCCATGTGGAAAGGAAGGGAGGGCAGCAGGGACTACGAGGGTCCCCGCAGCCACTGCGCACACCCGGCCGGGGCCAGGCAGAGGGTGGCGTGAAGGGGGGCGCTCTGATTTCCAGTAATCAAGGGCCGAAGACCAGAGACGCTTTCACTCCACAGCGGCCAGAGAAGACCTCAGGGCTCTCCAGAGAGCGCTTCCCCGGGTTTCTCGGGGAGGTCTTGGTTCCCTTCCATGGCCCTTGACCCTGTGAGTGGTCAGCGCCCTTGATCGTGTGGGTAGTCAGTGCGCTTGACCCTGTGAGTGGTGGGTCTGCACCCCCAGCGCTGCTTTCTCCCCGGGCCACACGTGGCCTTGAGCAAGGCCACCGGGACCCGCTCCAGGGTCTGCCCACCTGCCCTTGGACGCATGCTGAGGGCCTCCCGCAGCAAAGTGGGCTGCGCAGGTGAGCGGGGCCACTCACACGTCCCTGAAGTCCTGGGGCTCCCGCTGGGCGCCTCTCCACCTCAGGAGTCCTGGCCTGGAGGGGCCCAGGGTGGCTGTTCTGCAAACCGTGACACTGAAGTCACTGAACCCAAGGCCGGTGCCTGAGCCGAGCCGAAGAACTGGGACTCTGTGCCGGGCAGGGGCTCAGGTGGGCAGAGGAGCCAGGCGGGGGTCTCCCCACGTCCCCTGGGGCCGGCCAGCAGCCCCCCTGCGGCGAGGCTCAGGAGTCCTGGCCCCGGAGAGGTCACCTGGGCGCAGTACCCGTGTGTACATGTGAGCATGTGCGTGTTCATTTGTGTCTGTGTGTGCACTTGTTTGTGCACCTGAGGTTTGTCTGTGTGCGTGTCTGCATGTGCACGTGTGTGTCTGTATACATGTGTCTGTGTGCACATGTGTCTGTGTGCACGTGTGTGTCTGCGTGCACGTGTGTACATGTGTGTGTCCGTGTGCATGTATGTCTGTGTGCACGTGTGTGTCTGTGTGCACGTTATGTCTGTGTGCACGTGTGTGTCTGCGTGCACGTGTGTACATGTGTGTGTTTGTGTGCATGTGTGTCTGTGTGCACGTGTGTGTCTGCGTGCACGTGTATGTCTGTGTGCACGTGTGTGTCTGCGTGCACGTGTGTGTCTGCGTGCACGTGTGTGTGCCGTCCCTCGGGGCCTCCGCTATCTCCAGCCCCCGTCCCCCCGCACTTCTGCAGAGGAGAGCAGGGGTCTATGTCCTTGCACCAACAGCAGCTTCCAGGAGAACCCTCTGGAAAGTGTGCCCTGCACGCACCCCCGACCCGACTGCAGCGCCTGGGCGTTGCCCCGAGACAGGTGTGAGCCCGCACGGGTGTGTGTGCAGGGCCGGCGCAGCCCGGGTGAGGACGCCCAGCGGTGGCCCGCGGTTCGCCTAGGGTGCTTGCGGACGGATGGAGGGACACACGGAGGGCAGGACCCGGGTGAGGACGCTGGGAGAGCAGCGGCAGGCTGTCTGGAGGACCACGAAAGACACAGATTCCCAGACGCGCTTGGCGGCGCCTTACGTGTCCCTGTGCTCTTAACGGGAGGTAACTGTAATTAGCACCGAGGCTTTTATTTTTAATATCGTCCAGGCACTTTACATGAATTATCTTCTACCCAAAACTCTTCAAAATGCTTATTTCACAAGCTGGGACCAGGCGAGATGTTGACTTACCAATTTGCATATTTCTGTATTCTTGTTGGTCAGCTTCCACTTGTTTGTTTTTAAACAGAAGGGCGTCCTCCCCAGCGATGGCTTCCCAGGGGTGGGAGAGAGGCTGGCTGCGTGCTGTCAGCTCTGCATCTGTCCCCGACATCCTCCACTTCCAGGAAGCCCCCCTGGGGACCCCTCCCTGGTCGGCTGGGGGCGGGGGCAGCGTCGGGTGGGCGGCTTCCCTGGTGCTGGGCGCCCGCCTGCTTCCTGGGAGGACTGGCTCCCGGCCGGGCCCGAGGAGGGGAGAGGGACGGAAGCCTCCCGCACGCGTTCTGCGGGTGCCAGCGGGCGGTCCGAAGGGCGGCGGCGTTCGTGTGCACCGTGCCCACAGTACCCACCTGCAGCTCCGGGAGGGGGACGCAGACTCCGCCAAACAGCCCCCAAGGAGTGCCCACCACCGGCACCCGTGTAACGCCCTCGAGGTGGCGAGCCCAGCGTGCAGGACCCGTAGGACACCCCAAGGGCGGCCACACGCTCTGTCACGCAAGCCCGGGCGCTTTGCCTGAGCACAGATAGCCTGGGGGAGGTGCAGGGCACGCCCCCTCGCTCCCCCCAGATGCAGGCCGGCCCGCAGGACGGAGCACCCCTACTGAGAAGAGCAAATCCACGCAGGCTCTCCCCCTGCCACCGGCGCTCCAGGGTGGCCAGGTGGACCCGCGCTGGACCCAGAGCGAGCGGCCAGCGTGGTGGACCAGGCGCCCACGGCAATGGCTGCTAGCACTCCACCGTCCTCCAGGCTCCCATTTCCCCTTACACCTGGGGGCGGGTGGCAGCCCAGCTAGAGGTGACGCTTCCCGGACTCTCTCGTGTGGCATGCGACTGAGTTTCGACCGACAGGACCTAAGCAGAAGGAATGTGCCCCCCTCTCGTTGCTCTTCTAAGTAGCGGGCAACACTTCCTTTGCCCTGGTCTCTCTTTCAGCTAAGTGCAATGCAGATGTGATGGCAGGAGCTGGGGCAGCCACCTTGGGCCCAGCACTGGCAGCCGTGTGCTGAGATGGTGGGGTCACTGCCCCCCCCCCCCGGCACCAGCACAGTGACACTCCTGTGTCATTCCAGAGTGGATGGCACCGTGACTCATATCGGTCCAGTGAGCGTGGGTCAGTGACAAGCTGTCAGTGCTCAGCCACCGGTTTGGACATTCACAAGGGGCGAGACGCAGACCACACCCTGAGCTTGAAATGCCAAACTGCTCCCACCGCTAAGTCCCTCTTTGTCGGTCAAGGAACTCTCTGCCTGGCCACACCACCAACCCTCCCACCCCAGGGAAAACGAGCTACCTCTCCTGTGTGGGTTCCTGCAGCCTGGGGCAGAGCCCTTGCGGTCCAGCCCTGCTCATGGGCGACAGAAAGACGGAGCGTGCACACGGACACCAGATCTCAGTCGGCTCGGACCGAAGGGCGGTGTCCTTGCGATTACCTTTCATTGGCAAGAACTGGCCACGTGGCGCGGTGCCCCAGAGGTGTGGGGCTGGGACTGTGGGAACACACGGACACTTGGGCGGCCTTGCTCAGCTTCATGTTTTACCGGGAGATGGTGATCCGCTCTGCTGAAATATGTAAACGTTACCCTGTCTCCCAGGCAGCCGGGTGACGCAGAGAATCATAACAGAAATCGGAGGAAGGACGGCAAGGTTGCCCTAAAGAGACAGGAGGTTACGTGCTGCGAGGAAGCCAGACAAGAAGAACGCAATTTCACACAAGCAAGAAGCTTCTCGGGACGCGGGGATGTCTCTCCTCCCGCAGGAGGGCTGTGGACACACGGCGGGATCTTACAGAACCACCGGGCGCCGGAAATGTGGGCACGTGCGGCCATGTGGATTTATAAAAGTCCTTGACTTTGAACAAAAGGGAAAGTTATACAGTATTTAGTGTCCGATTAATGGTCGTTCCTGCATCTAATTACTAAATGTTGAACACATATTTAAAAGGCTATTTGAAGGACCCGCATGTTCCCCCTCAGTCTGGCTGTGCCCTGGAATGAACTTTCGCAGGCGCCCACAGCCCCAGCCCTCCCGTCCGACCCCCGTTCCACTAGGATGCTCCTCAGTGTCCACGTCCTGGAACGCCTCCCAGCACAGAATGCCACTCCCAGGGCACCTTCGACCGCTGCCTGTCCCCAGCCCACGGCCGCCGCCCCGCCCCTCCCCAGGGCCTGCTTTGATTCTATACCCCCTGCACTCTGTGCCCTCGGGAGCCTGGCCCCACTGAGCAGCACTTCACCGCTGCGGACAGACAGGCCCACACTCGCAGGATGCCCTGTGCCCTTGGGCAGGTCATCCCAGCGCCCCCACCGGGCTCCTTCCTTCCTAGCTACACAGGCTTGGCTTTACTCTTTCCAAGTCCCAGCTTGGCTCGGGGACATCGGGACGGTGCCCAGCTCACAAGGCATGTGGGAGGGTGGGCCTGGAGGAGGCCGCGAGACCGGGAGCGAGGTGCCGTGAAGACAGAGCTTGCTGGGGCCGCCGCAGAAACAGCACGGGCGGGCGGCTTTCAGAAACGCCTTCTCTCTCAGTCCGGAGCCAGAAGTCTGAAATCCAGCTGTCGGGTGTGAGCAGGCCTCTTCCTCCAGGGGCTCTAGGAAAGGGTGCTTCCTACCTCTTCCCCCTCCAGGCGGCTCCGGGGTTGCACAGCTCTCGGCTACGTCTCCGCCTCCCTCTTCACGTGGCTTCTCCCCTCTGCGTGTCTGAGTCTCAGAATGTCCCACTCCTCTCTCCTGTGAGGACTTCCGTTATTGCATTTAGAGCCCACCCAGACAACCCAAGATGACAGCATCCTGAAATCCTTAATCACACCCCAAAGACTCACAGCTTCCAGAGATTAGGATGTGGACGTACCTCTGGGGCTCACGACTCCGCCTGCTGTAGGAGGCGAGTACCAGCACTTCGAGCGACTCCATTCCTAGCCTCTACTTGTGTGGGCAGGAGACCTGCCCCTTCACCCCCTCCCATCTGTGTCCCATCAGCTAAGGTTGCCCCTCGCCCAGGAAGCCTGCCCTGACCTCCGGAGCCGTTTCTCCTTTCTCCAGACTCCCAGCAGCCGTGCCCACAGGCACATGTCCGGCCCCGGTGGCCCAGCACCCCGAGCTGTCCCATCAGGGCCTCCCTCCCAGGCCTCCACCTCCTCTACCTCGGTCAGAGCCCCTGCCTCAGAGGGTGTCTGGCTCGGAGGCTCAGAAACACATGTGGCATCAAACCCAAGCCACACTATGTGAGAGCTGCGCCAGGCAGACCCCGAGGGCTCACAGGCTGGAGCAGGAAGCCGAGGCAGGGCCTGGAGGGGGAGAGCCCGCAGATGGGCGCGCTGCAGGGGGGAAGCTGACCAGGGCCCGTGAGCGCTCTCTGCTCTGAGAGTTTGATTGAATGGGATTTCTGGTTTAGCCTCACTGGTTATTGTAGTTTTCCCATTATTTTATTGTGCAAATTCCTAGGAGCGTCAGCAGAATCTAGAGGTAAACTGAGCAGCTACTGTGAAGTGTGAAAAATTACCCTCAACTAATACAATCAAACTATTTGCTCGTGGGATCACAGCATGGAAATGAGGCCTCGGGGCTGGCAATCTGGCGGAGGGCTCCGGTCACCTTCCCGGCCGCCGCAGCCCAGGCTGGGGACCATGGTGCTCCCAGCCCCACAGGACGGGCATCGGGGTCATTTGCGTGGGCTCGACAGCACCATTACTTGTACATTGGCAGCACACCCCCGGGAGCCCGGCAGGGAGCACGGGGGGTGGAAAATATGTCCATTTTAGATATTCACTCACCCAGCAAACATGAACGCACCTCCCTCTGCGCCCCCACCCCACCCCGGACCGCAAGTCCCGGCAGACTGCGGACAGGAGGCTGCACTGTCCAGGGCGGCATTGGCTAGGCTGGGAGGGGGTGTTCAGTCCCTGCTGGACACGCTCCTCCTGTTCTACGTCCCCAGGGTCCGGCTCTCCAGCCAGGACCCCCGAGGAGGGCGGCAGTGCTGTGGCTGGCCACACCAAGACCATCAGAATATCCAGCTGGGAGCCTGGTTTTCGGTACTCCTCACGTGCCACACAGGTGTTTTCCGGAGCAGCAGTGTCTGGACCTGCCATCGTAGACAGAATCCTAGTATGTCACACTCACTCATCGGAACATGTGCCTGAAGGGTGGACAGAAAGGCCTTACACGCAGGGCGCCTTTCTGTAGCTTGTTCAGAGACTAGCCGGACACGCAGGCTTTTCTTCAGATCAGTAAGAACTTAAGGAGTGAGTGGTGAGTTAATGGAAGGAAAGAAGGATGAATGGACTGATGGATGGGTGAATGGCTAAGGACAGATGGATGGATGGGTAGATGAATATAGATCTATGAATACAGGCATGGATGGATAGATGGATGATGGATGGGTGGATGATGGATGGATGATGGATGAATGGGTAGATGGATGGATGGAGGATGGTGGATGGATGGAGGGATGGGATGGATGGATGGATGATGGATAGATGAATGGATGGATAGGTGGGTGGGTGGGTGGATGGAGCATGGAGGATGGATGGATGATGGTTGATGGATGAATGGGGGATGGATGGATGGAGGATGGAGGATAGATGGATGGATGGGTAGATGAATATAGATATGAATACAGGGATGGATGGATGGATGGATGAATGGGTGGATGGGTGGATGGAGTACGGAGGGTGGATGGATGGATGAATGATAGATGGATGAATGGATGGATAGGTGGATGGATGGATAATGATGGATGATGGATAAATAGATGGATGGAGGATGGAAGAGGGAAAATAAATGACAGACGGAGATTTTGCTGGAGGACTGCACAAAAGCATAGGATAGCACCCCTAGCCTGTAGGAACTTAAAAAAAATGGTTTACTGAAGCAACATGTGACTCAGCAGCTGGCTTGAGGAGAGGTATGGAGATCCAGTGACTGACACTTAACTGAGTACATGTTGTGTCCCTGGCCCTGGGCCTGGAACATTCCACAGGAGTGGCCTCATTCCATCTCTGCATTGTCCCTGACCACAGTTCTCACCATCTCCCCACTTTACAGGTGAGAAACTGGCACTGGCAGGTGCCCAGCTGCCATCCTGAAGTTGGGCATCTGGAAGACGGCCGGACTGGACCAAGCCTGGGCGTGCTTGGCTGCAGACCGGCCCTCTGCACCACACACATGGGGACTCAGTGCCCAGTGGGTGCCAGGAAGGACACAGAGAGAAGATGTGGGCCTTCTTTGGTCTCTGCATACATCAGGTAGGGTGGGACCGCCCAGAAGGGCCTGGGAAACCACCCGTCCCGTAGACGCCCTCCCTCTCCTACCGGCACCTCCAAGCATGCTCTTGGACAGGTTCTGAGGAATGAGGGGAGTTTCGGGCAGAAACTACTCTGACACTACAATGGTGGAAGCATGTCATCATGCATTTGTCCAAACCCACAGAATGCACAACCCCCAGACCAAACCCTAAAGCAGTTATGCACTCTGAGTGATAATGATGTGTCAACGTAGGTTCGTTGGTTGTAACAAACATCCCACTCTGGTAGGGATTTTGACAATGAAGGAGGAAGTGTGTGGGGGGCAGGGGGTGTATAGGAAATCTCTGTGCCTCCTGCTCAAGTTTGCTGTAAACCTGACATTGTTCTAAAAAAATAAAGTCTTAGTGAAGTAGAGGAAGAGGAGGAGAGTCCCGGGCTGGGGCATGGACTCTCCTGCCCCACTCCCTGGGGTCCTGAAGACAGTGAAGAGTAAGCTGTAGGTACGAGCAGGGGGAGAAGCCATAGTGGGGACCCAGCCCAGGGCACGAGGCTGGGGACTGGACAAGCAGCTGGCTACTGGCCCCCACAGCCAGCCGTAAGCCGGCCGGTACCCCAGACCACCAGCTCCATCCCCACGCTGAGCTGTTCAAATAAGCCCTTAGCCAATTGTACATAAATCCCCATGGGAGAATGCCTATGTGGTCTGATTCTGAGCGTGGTTTCTGCAGCATTCATAATGATACCATAAATCTCCAAAGCATGTATCTTTAATCTGACATAATTAAATGCTGAGTTATTTGCAAATGAAATGTTTAAAACAAGAACAACAGTTGTAAGGGTCCCAAGGCCGACACTTGGGAAGTGGGTCTCACCTGCGCCCCTTCTCCTTGGCCCGACCCTCCCCTGTGACGGCTGGTGGTGCTGAACAGGAGTGTGGGCAGGAGGGCCGAGGGCCCCTCTCGGCGGCACGGCCCCCCAGGGCCCGGCCCCCACTTCCGAGGCAGGGGCGGGAGGGATGGGCCAGGCCGGCGGCAGGTGATGCTGCCGCTCCCGCAGCTTTGCTCTGGGCTCTCAGAGGGCGGGAAGCTAAGGGGGACGTCGCAGCCAGGTGCTCTGAACACTCCCAGCTGTGACAAAGCCTCATGACAGGAAAGATAAGTGATGGGTTATTTACAAGCCTGTCTCCTCACCCCTCCTCGAGCGGGAGTGTCGGCGATGCAGTGCAGAGCTGGAGAGACTGCAAAGTCAGCCCCAGCGCAGAGCTAGAGGTCGCATCCTTGCAGGATGCCACAGAGGCCCAGGTCCAGCTGTGTCTCCCCGTGACCCAGGGCATCGGTGTAGGGGTGAGTGTGCGTGTGAGAAAGAGAAAGAAGCTTTGTGTGCATGTGTGTGTGCATGTGGGTGTGGGTGTGCACGCACAGGTGTGTGTGTGTGCATGTGGGTGCGGGTGTGTGCACAGGTGTGCGTGTGTGTGCATGTGGGTGCGGGTGTGTGCACAGGTGTGCATGTGTGTGTGCATGTGGGTGTGGGTGTGCACGCACAGGTGTGTGTGTGTGTGCATGTGGGTGCGGGTATGTGCACAGGTGTGCGTGTGTGTGCATGTGGGTGCGGGTGTGCGTGCACAAGTGTGCGTGTGTGTGTGCATGTGGGTGTGGGTGTGCGTGTATGTGTGCATGTGGGTGCGGGTGTGTGCACAGGTGTGCGTGTGTGTGCATGTGGGTGCGGGTGTGTGCGCAGGTGTGCATGTGTGTGTGCATGTGGGTGCGGGTGTGCGCGCAGGTGTGCGTGTGTGTGTGCATGTGGGTGCGGGTGTGCGCGCAGGTGTGCATGTGTGTGTGCATGTGGGTGCGGGTGTGCGCGCAGGTGTGCGTGTGTGTGTGCATGTGGGTGCGGATGTGCGCGCAGGTGTGCGTGTGTGTGTGCATGTGGGTGCGGATGTGTGTGCGCAGGTGTGCGTGTGTGTGCATGTGGGTGCGGGTGTGTGCGCAGGTGTGCGTGTGTGTGCATGTGGGTGCGGGTGTGTGCGCAGGTGTGCATGTGTGTGTGCATGTGGGTGCGGGTGTGCGCGCAGGTGTGCGTGTGTGTGTGCATGTGGGTGCGGATGTGTGTGCGCAGGTGTGCGTGTGTGTGCATGTGGGTGCGGGTGTGCGCGCAGGTGTGCGTGTGTGTGTGCATGTGGGTGCGGATGTGTGTGCGCAGGTGTGCGTGTGTGTGCATGTGGGTGCGGGTGTGTGCACAGGTGTGCATGTGTGTGTGCATGTGGGTGCGGGTGTGTGCACAGGTGTGCGTGTGTGTGTGCATGTGGGTGCAGGTGTGTGTTTACAGGTGTGCATGTGTGTGTGCATGTGGGTGCGGGTGTGCGCGCAGGTGTGCGTGTGTGTGTGCATGTGGGTGCGGATGTGTGTGCGCAGGTGTGCGTGTGTGTGCATGTGGGTGCGGGTGTGTGCGCAGGTGTGCATGTGTGCGTGCATGTGGGTGTGGGTGTGCGCGCACATGTGTCGTGTGTGTGCATGTGGGTGCGGGTGTGTGCGCAGGTGTGCGTGTGTGTGTGCATGTGGGTGCGGGTGTGCGCGCGTGTGTGCATGTGGGTGCGGGTGTGTGCGCAGGTGTGCATGTGTGCGTGCATGTGGGTGTGGGTGTGCGCGCGTGTGTGCATGTGGGTGCGGGTGTGCGCGCGCAGGTGTGCGTGTGTGTGCATGTGGGTGCGGGTGTGCGCGCACATGTGTCGTGTGTGTGCAAGTGGGTGCGGGTGTGCGCGCAGGTGTGCGTGTGTGTGTGCATGTGGGTGCGGGTGTGTGCACAGGTGTGCGTGTGTGTGCATGTGGGTGCGGGTGTGTGTTTACAGGTGTGCATGTGTGTGCATGTGGGTGCGGGTGTGCGTGCACAGGGGTGTGTGCAGGTGTATGTGTGCAAGGGCGTGCAGGTGTGTGGGCGGATGGGTGTGCAGGCCTATGTGTGCAGAAGTGCGTGCAGGTGTGTCTGGCCCAGGGAAGTGGCCCCAGGTAACTTGATCAAACCCAGGTGACACCTTGTTCTGAGTCGTCCAGCAGTCAGCTACCCAGGCCCTGTGGACGGCCAGCGCCGTGCCAGGCTCTGTGACACAGACCCCAGGGGGTCACTGCCTGGTGAGCCCTCCTGGCCCGTGTACGTGTAACAATGGCACGACAGCAGAGGTCCCAGGAGAAGGCGTGTGCAGAGTGCCCGGAAACAGATGGGAGGGGGCAGCGACCCCCACCTGGAGCCTCGGAGTGCTGGGAAATCGAGAAGGAACGGAGCAGGCGATCTGAGCGTCCCCAGGAAGGGAAGGAGGGACTCCAGGTGTACGAAGCCAGCTCACCTGGAGGCGGCAACACTGTCGTGTGACTGGGCGAAGCAGGGCCGTGGGGCCAGCAGCGGGGACACGGCGCTCTCAAGCACGCTGAGCCCCTGCAGAACCTGGAACGGGCGCGTAGACGAGGATTTGGCCGTTCTCCTCCGAACGTTACACCACGTGCCCGTTGGGGCCCCGACCCCACATCTAGCTCTGCAGCTGCCCTGAGGCCCCCCTCCGTGCTCATTCAGCGAGGAAACATGCTCCCGCGGTCACATGCTCACCACCTCCATCTGTGACACGACGCCATAAATGCGTTTGTGCTTCGCGTGTCAGGACGGGATCGTCGTGCGGTAGCTGGGGTGCCCCAGGCCGCGGGACCCAGATCTGTCCCCTGTGGCTTCGCCCTCCCCTATGGGGCTGGGATTCTCCGCTGGGCCCTCTGAGTCCCTGGAGGGGAAGAGCGTGCGGGAATGTGGACGCACATCCTTCATCCATGTTCCCCCGGCAGAACGCGGGGCGGCGAGCACTCGTCCGTGGAAAGAGAGTCTGTGAGCCCGGGAGGAAAGAAAAGGGGTTTTGTCAGCACCTGGGGGTTTGGCAAAGTCCTCCTCAGAGATGTGTGGGCATCGCTGGGAGGTACAAGGTGGCAAGACCAGCCCATGGAAAAAAGTGGGACCCGTGAGTCCTCCTCATCCCCTGGGCCAGGACCAACGGACGCAGGGTGGACACACAGACAGCGAGAGAAAGGGAAGCCCCTCCCTGAACATGTGGAGTCGCGAGGGAGTCAGAACATCACCCATCACCGTGGACAACCCGCGTGCGGTGACTGAGCCAGACAGAAACCTCTCACGGCGACGCGAGACCAGAAGTAAAGCATCACCCCAAATGTTATTCCTTCCGAAGGAGAGCGTGGTGACCTCGCAGGAGGGAATCCCCAACAGACGGCGCCTGTCTCTGGACCTGGGACCCAACGAGGGCCACAGACCAGACCGCGCCTGGCTGGCTGAGACTTGCCCGGGGCACGCTGGAGGCTGGCGGTCCCATAGGGGCGCCGCAGGTCGGCTCGTGGTGAGGATCCTGTTCCGGTTACAGATGGGAGACTTCTCGTGGTGTCCTCACGGGGCGCTCCCTGGGGTCTCCCCTGTAAGGGCCGTAACCCCGTGCATGGGGCCCCCCAAGTCACCGCCTCCCAACAGCACCCGCGACCGCGCCTTCACCGTGTGACCAGAGTCGACGCCCACGATGGGACAGAGCCACCACCTGCTTCCCTGTGAGCACGGGGAAGGGACACAGCAAGTTCCGTGGCTCCTGGCCACAAAGGGGCCACTGGAAACCCCCACGGAAGCATGGCACAAACCGCAGGATGTCCTGCAGCACAACCGGCATGTGGCCACGGCGGACAGCTGGTGGAAGGCGACCGTGGACTCCGGGTGCTGAGACAGGACCGGCTGGGCGGCAAAGGGCCTCGCGGTCACGTGAGGAAACGTGCTTCTTAGGACATACGGCCAACGCATCTGAGCCAAAAAGTTCTGAAAAGTTCATGGTTCTGAAATTCACCTTTTAAAAACATGTGTGCACACCTGTCCGTGTGCCCCTCCCCATGTGCCCCTCCCCATGTGCACACCTGTCCGTGTGCCCCTCCCCATGTGCCCCTCCCCATGTGCACACCTGTCCGTGTGCCCCTCCCCGTGTGCCCCTCCCCGCGTGCACACCTGTCCGTGTGCCCCTCCCCACGTGCCCCTCCCTAAGTGCACATCTGTCCGTGCACCCCTCCCCGTGTACCCCTCCCCGTGTGCACACCTGTCCATGTTCCCCTCCCTGTGTGCACCTGCCCGTGTGCACATCTGTCCGTGCGCCCCTTCCCCGTGTACCCCTCCCCGTGTGCACACCTGTCCGTGTGCCCCTCCCCGTGTGCCCCTCCCCGTGTGCACACCTGTCCGTGTGCCCCTCCCCACATGCCCCTCCCTAAGTGCACATCTGTCCGTGCACCCCCTCCCCGTGTACCCCTCCCCGTGTGCACACCTGTCCGTGTGCCCCTCCCCGTGTGCGCCCCGCACCGGCACAGCCACTCTGGATTCGCCCAGGAACTGCAGTCTGTCTGATGGGGCACACTCACCCCAACTCTCCCACCATTGGTGTTTCTGGTAAATCATCACCACCACCTTATTTTCATTTTTTGTACTGGAAACACATCAAACTCGGCGAGCAGCTGCTGGAGCACACGAGGCGCATGAGCACGCAGCACACAGGGCCCGACATGCTGACATTTGCTGCTTCCTGTGTCAACTCTGCCTCGGGTACACGGGGAGGGGCACACGGACAGGTGTGCACACAGGCAGGTGCACACGGGGAGGGGTACACGGGGAGGGGCGCATGGACAGGTGTGCACACAGGCAGGGAGCACACGGGGAGGGGCACACAGGTAGGTGCACAAGGATAGGTGAGCACACGGGCAGGGAGCACACGGGGAGGGGCACACAGGTAGGTGCACAAGGATAGGTGAGCACACGGGCAGGTGCACACGGGGAGGGGTACACGGGGAGGGGCACATGGACAGGTGTGCACACAGGCAGGTGCACACGGGGAGGGGTACACGGGGAGGGGCACATGGACAGGTGTGCACACAGGCAGGTGCACACGGGGAGGGGCACATGGACAGGTGTGCACACAGGCAGGTGCACACGGGGAGGGGTACACGGGGAGGGGCGCATGGACAGGTGTGCACACAGGCAGGTGCACACGGGGAGGGGTACACAGGGAGGGGCGCATGGACAGGTGTGCACACAGGTAGGTGCACACGGGGAGGGGCACACAGGTAGGTGCACAAGGATAGGTGAGCACACGGGCAGGTGAGCACATGGGGCAGGTGAGCACACAGGCTGGCTCACATGGGCAGGGCTCGGGCATGGGGCTTGATGACCTGGACACGAGAACAGACTCTTGCAGCCCCAGAACATGGGGTTGGCCCATAGGATCTGAGGCCAATTAGCAATGCTGCAGATTTTATTTCATCTTTCTCAGTGATTGATACAAGCAGTAGGAAAAAAATTAGCAAATATCCAGAATATTCAAATCATCCAATTAAGGAGCTCACAGCAGAAGACGTAGAGATGATTTTACACTAAGAGGTGCAGAATACAAATCCTTTTGGGCACCAGGAGCAGCATGTGCTCAGAAATTAGCCAT
This sequence comes from Halichoerus grypus, assembly GCF_964656455.1. Taxonomy (NCBI): domain Eukaryota; kingdom Metazoa; phylum Chordata; class Mammalia; order Carnivora; family Phocidae; genus Halichoerus; species Halichoerus grypus. Next base: position 177,499,209 of record NC_135717.1, on the reverse strand, counting down.
GCACCAGACAGACTATGAAGAATCCCCCAGGTTCCAAAGGATGGGTATCACTAGCCTGTCCTTCTGGCCAAAGTCTAATGGAATTAAAATCTATTAACTTAAGAGTATCCTGAAAAATCTCATTGGAACCTAAATTACATGCAACTCAGCATAATTTGGGATAAAAATAAAATCACATGAAATTATGAAGTATTTAAAATGAAAATGAAAATATTACATTTATTTGTGGGGCACAGCTAAAGTGCTAGGAGGAATTTATGAAATAAAATATATTTATCGGCGAAAAAATGAAGCTAGGTTTTCAAGTCAGGAAGTTAGAAAATAAACAAAGCAAATACCCGCCACCCGCCATCCCGCAAAGGAGAAGGGGGATCATAAAGTTCAGAAAGCAACGAAATCGAGGATAACATGTGAAAAAAACCAAAGGCCTGAAAATATTCACAAGATCGTAAACTTTGGTCAAGACCAGGGGAGAAGAAAGCAGAGATGATGATGATATAATTCGAAATAAAAGAGGGTGGTAAAAACAGGCTCAAGAGAAATAAAATTCTATTTCCCCAGATGGCACGGTGTTAATGAATTGGAAAACTGAGAAGAAACACATTTTTTGAAAATCTTGAAAATGCAAACTTGGGCCAAGGAGGGAGCTGACTTGATGAGAACGGGGGGGGGGGGGGCGGGGGCTGCAGGCCTGGGGGTCACCGGCGCGGGCCGCCACCACCAGCCGACGGATTCGCTGGGGCACCTGGTACTGCCTGGTTCCCAAACCCGATGGCTGCCTTGTGAGGTAACTCAATTTTAGGTGGATTTTATTTATCACCATAGATACACAATAACGTGTTACAGACTCAAGTGCGTATTGGAAGGCTATTCGATGTGATTGATTACGATTTTTCCTTGAATGCAAGTACGTTTCAAGACTAGGATATCCATCCAGAGATCCCCTGATTCAATGAACTAAAAGTTAAAACTACATGATTCCCCAAAGAGATGTAGAAAAAAAACTGTTTAGAGTAAAAATAACAATCTGTTCAGTTAAAAAATAGAACTATCAGAAGGTTAAAGAGAATGTTCTTGGTTAAGACGACGCAATAAAATCCTACAGTGAATGTCATACTTCACAGAAACTTCACGTAGATCTCCAGCAAAGTCAGACCAAAGACAAGTTCGCTCATTAGACCTTTGCCATCCCTGATTTTTAATGTGGCGCCGGGAACTCTGGCCGTGGACACACACGGGTGTGAAATAAAATGGTTATTATCCCCAGATGAGAAGCCCGTACATTAAAGTACCAATACAGGAATCCAGCAAGTTCATCAAACACGAGGTCAACTCAACGGTCACCACCACGCTAGCCACGCCCAGCTCAGTATTAATGCAAAATAGAAATATAATTCACCAAAACAACAAAAAGTTTGGATAAAGTAGTTTAACAAGGACTTTGTTGGTCCAACAAGAATGCACAAGATCTTTATGAAGATTGCTTTTTAAGTCTTACTGAAGGGTGTAAAATAGATTCAACACAGTCCTGCTCAAAATTTCATCAGGATGATGTGGGGAATTTGATGAAATCACTCAAAAGTCTGCACAAAATCTACACAAACAGCTGAGTCAGTTCTAATAAAAGAGCTTCCAACACAGGTGAATCACCTAACAGGTGTCATGACATGTGACAGTCATGCAGATGAGCACAGTGACAAGCACAGAGTGGCTGTGGGGATGGGGCGGGGGAGCTCCGCGGGGAGGGAGACCCGGATGGGGACGGGTGGGGGAGCTCCCCGCCTCCACACACACCCACCAGCTGGCTAACATGGGTCGGGAAAGGCTGGGCGCGCGGGCGCAGAGTAGCAAACAGGACACTCCCCCGTGCTGGTGGGAAGAAAAAACATTATCCCTACAGAAGCTAACGTCCCAGGGACCCTGGGACTCAGCAATGTGGGACTGAAATAGTTCAATGGAAACACTCGCACGCATCCGCCAAAACACACACGGGAATGCTCAGCAGCACCGTCACCATCACCGAAAACTGGAAAGCATGCCGATGCCCACCATCAGCACCGGGGGGGAAGGGACTGTGCTCTGACCTCCCAGTGGGATCACCTGCAGCCAGGGCGGTGGGGACCCACAGTGGGATCATGTGCAACCAGAGTGATGGGGACCCACAGTGGGATCACCTGTGGCCAGGACGATGGGGACCCACAGTGGGATCATGTGCAACCAGAGTGATGGGGACCCACAGTGGGATCACCTGTGGCCAGGACGATGGGGACCCACAGTGGGATCATATGCCACCTGACTGATGGAGACCCACAGTGGGATCACCTGTGGCCAGGACGATGGGGACCCATAGTAGGATAATGTACAGCCAGAATGATGGGGACCCACAGTGGGATCACCTACGGCCAGAATGATGGGGACCCACAGTGGGATCATGTGCCGCCCGACTGATGGAGACCCAGAGTGGGATCGCCTATGGCCAGGACGATGGGGACCCACAGTGGGATCACCTGTGGCCAGGACGATGGGGACCCACAGTGGGATCACCTGTGGCCAGGACGATGGGGACCCATAGTAGGATAATGTACAGCCAGAATGATGGGGACCCACAGTGGGATCACCTACGGCCAGAATGATGGGGACCCACAGTGGGATCACCTACGGCCAGAATGATGGGGACCCACAGTGGGATCGCCTGCAACCAGGAGGATGGGGACCCACAGGGGCTGAGTCACTCAGACATAAGAATTTGTGGGGGTGGGAAACAGCTCTCTGCCTAGAGAAAAATGAAGCCAAACTCCCACTTCCTACATCACTCAGGTTAAATCCAGGGAGATTAAAGTGTAAGCATATGAGGAAAGACAAGGAAGCTGAGAGAGGGAAATACAGAAGAATATGTGTGTGAGGAAGGGTTGGGAACCCTGCTTAATTTAAAGGTCTTAGAAGCACAAGCAAATTATGAATTTGAGTACATCAGAGTTAACCATTTGGGGGTGTCCTGGTTTCAGGGAACACGGAGTAGGCACACTCCAGCCAGTGGTGTACCCTGGACAGACGTGTGGAGCGGCTCCCCGAGCACTGGGAGGGCACGTGATAGCAGGTGCTGGGGGACAGGCCAGAATGTGAAGGACCACCAGTCCAGGGTGGGGAGGTCTCGTCCAACTGCACATCTCGTCCAAAGGCAGCTCACAACACAAAAGTGAGCCCCTGGAGCAGACGAAATTTGCTTCAAGAGAAGCCCCTCCTTCAGCCCAAGGAGAGGAGACGGGGACCCTGCGGCTCAGGGAGAGGAGGAGATGGTCGCCTGTTCCTGGTTCCTCTCTTCCGTGTCCTTCCCCAGCCTCTGGTAACAGCACCGTGGTGGGCAGCCGCCGTGGCCCCTGGATGCCCGTGGCAGGCAGACACCGAGCCTCTGAGGGAGGGAGGCTTCTCTCCAAGTGGACGGCTCTGATCCCAAGAGCACCCCACATGGACCCCGAGTCCTGAGATGCAGGGATGGATGGGGCGGCCCCGAGAAGCTGGTGCTGCCGCCTGGGGTCAGCCCCGGGGCACTGCCCCCTCGACCCCAGCCCACCCTTCCGTGTGGGAACCTGCCGTGAGAATATCCTTCTTTAAAGTAAAAAGCCACATCTGGACAAAGACAAATACCACTCCTAGCCCCGGGGCTCTTTCATGCGCCCCAGCGAGAAGCGGGCAGGCCCGGGGCGTGTGGGCTCCCTCCTGCTGCGGAAGGAAGGCTTGCCCAGAGCCACACACGGAGTGTGGTGTAAATGCGCTCTGGCCTCATCATTTAGGGGGCACAGCACTATGATGGAAATTTTGCCTGAAATTATGGATCAGGTGTAATAGGTGACCCTCTCAGATATTAGAAACAGTTAAGCAATCTGTTTTTCCATCTCAAACACACATTCAATTTTATATGCATACCTGCATGGGAAAATGACTTCTCACAAAAGAGCATTTTCATTATGTCAGCTGATTGGCTTCCGGATGTGCATTTTGGAAGGTAATTCAAAACGCACAGGCAACCAGGCTGAAAGGGGCGCGTGATGCCAGGAGCTGCTGGGCCGAGGAGCCGACCTTCAGCGTCGGCCTCACAGCTGCCGCCGGGCGTCCCAGCCCCTCTGTGCACCCCGGGGCCTGCATCCCCCCAGGCCCAGCATCGCGCCCAGTGGGTCTGATTCTTTGTCCTCCCCCAACTCCAGGGTGACTGGCCCCGTGGCCTGTCTCCCCACGCAGCCGTCAGCCCCGAGGGTTATGACCGTGGTGTGTTGGTGCCGTATGTTATTGAGTGAACTGGAGAATGGGGAGAAACCCAGCAGGAGACAGGGCTCCCGTCCCAGAGGCGCTTAGTGGGAGTGGAGGGGCGCACAGATGCACACACCCAGTCTTGAAGAAGCGCAGGAATGCTCAAGGTGGGAGCACTGAGCGGGCACTGGGTGGGGAAAGGAAGGAGGAGGGTCTCCTGGCAGGGTAAGCAGGCAGAAGGAAGCGAAGGACCATGAGGAGACGGCGCAGGGCCTTTTCCAGCATAATGGGCGGGAAATGTAAAAGATGGGAACGAAACACTACAAAGACACGGTATCATTCAGATTGCAGTTTGACTACATACCGGGAGGGAGGGGAAAAGGAGCGAGGGCCTATACACTGTGCAAGGTTACTTTCCTCTTACGTGAACATGACAGGTGGTCCCGGGCAGGTCTTAGTGGATGTGGCATCATCAGGGGCTCTGGCCTCTTCTGCCCGACTGCTCTTGGATCCTTAACCCTATTTGCCTCAGGGTCCATTGCAGCGGCTTCTGCTCCGGCCCTCATACCGGCTTTCCTGGAGGAAGAGGACTTCCCAGAATCCCATAGGACGCTCTGCCGGCCTTTCATTGGCCAGAACCTGGTCAGCCAGACACGCCCGACTGCAAGGTAGTCTGGGAAGTGTAGTCCTTCCAAGGAAGCCGTGCCCAGCCTACAGGGAGTCCTGGCTCTCCGAGGACGGGAAGGCCGGGGCGGGGACGCCCGGCAGCAGCCCCTCCGCGCAGGCCCGATCTCGGTGGGCGCACAGGCCCGGCTGAGGAGGCAGGCGACTTCGCGTTTACTCGGGGTGGGTGGCGGAGGCCTCTGAGCGCGATGCTCAGGTGACCGGCTCTGGCTCTCGCGCAGGAGCCACGATGGTCTGGGGGCGCGAGCGTGCGGGGAACCACACAGACGTGGGGACCCATCGGCGGCCAAATGCTGCGCTAGTCCCAGCGAGTAGAAAAACTAAGCCCCCTCCGAGTGCGCGCCCTCCGTGCCTCCTGACCAGTGAGTGAAACCACAGCCCCCCGGGGGTTCGGGACAGACGCCTGCCCGGCCGCTCCCACCCGCCCCCCGGCGTCCCCACGGCCCGCGAGTCCTGACGGCAGGGAGGACCGTGGCCGCCCCCACTGGGCCTCGCCACCCTGGGAGCGCGCACGTGATCCATGCATGTCCGGAGTCATGTGGCCGCCCGTGGTCAGAGCGCAGGACAGCCCTGTCTCCCCGGGGACCTCCCGTGGGCCGCCCCATCGTGGCCTTAGCCGTACCTGAGACAGGTGGCCAGGTAAAACTTAGCGGACCCAAGCACTTTGAATCAATAGTCAACCATAAATAAATTTCAGTGTAAGTATGCCCCCAGTATCGTTCGGGACATACTTACACTAAAATAAATCATTCACTGTTGGGGCGCCTGGCTGGCTCGGTCAGAGGAGCATCCAACTCTTGATCTCGGGGTCGTGAGTTTGAGCCCCATGCTGCGGGTGAAGAGTACTTAAAATAAGTAAGTAAATAAATAAATAAAACGCAAATTTAAAAAAAAATTCACTGTCTGAAATTCAGATTTCCCCGGGCCCCTCTGTATTTTTCTTTGCTGACTCCAGCACACTGGATCTGGCTCTCCAGACAAACAGAAAGACTCAGGAGTGCAGGAGTTACCTCCCGTGGTTACGGAGGTCAGAGTCCCCGGATCTCTGCCGCCCGCCTGCTCGGGGCCCAGGAGGACTGGGGAGTCGCTCCATCCATGTCCCGGGGCGCACAGCAGGGCAGGTGGAGATGAGAGATGCCCCAGCAAGGCAGGGAGGCAGAGGGAAGGGGCAGCGTCCTCCTTCCCGGGCCCTCTGTGCTCCAGGGGCCCACCCGTGGGGAATCCTCTGCGGTGCTCCGTCCACCAGCTGAGATGCTCAGCTCTTCCTGAAACACGCTCACGGACACCCAGCTCTCGGGCCTCCTGTAGCCTCGTCACGTTGACACAAAAGGAACCATCACAGAGTCTTTCCAGAAACTATCTTTGAGCTTTCCTGAGCCATGTTTATTCTGGAACAAGGAGAGGGTCCAATTTCCAGGAGAAACCCACTGGTGATCAACCCCACGAACCCAGGGGTCAGTAGGCACGCGCCCACCTAGAGATCAATCCGTGTCTGAGATCTTCCAGAGGGGACCCCTCAGGGGGTGGCATCTGAACCCCCCCATTGGCAGTGGGCCAGCCGCGGGCTGAAAACACCTCCCTCGGCTTCCCTCCGGCTCCGGGGCTGATGAACCCCCAGCCCCGGCCGCCGCGCACCAGCTATAGGCAGAACCGCCCTGGTCCCTGATGGCCAGGACTGGCGGGTGGACACTGGCCTCCCGGCCTCCCTGCCGAGGGCAAGGCTGTCCCTCCCGTGCATCGTCCCAGAGCACGACACACAGTTCCCTCTGCTTCTGTGAGGCGGTCGCCAGAAACGCAGCTCTGAGAACGTGTTGGACGGGGCACGGACTGCATGGTCCTGCACTCGGAAACTGGAACAGGGAACGGGAACTCCCTCACCTGTCTGTGCAGACAAAATGGCCAACTGCGCGGCCACCCGTCTGCAGCGCCAGAGCTGAGGCTCTGTTTTAGACCTCGAGGTGGTTAAAGGTAATAAAGAGGTCACGTAGAGAATCTGCAGGACGGGGAGCCTGGCCGCTGCAGAGGACCTTGTCTCCCGCGCTCCCGAGCGGGTAACGTAAGACGTGCACAGCTATCTACTGCTCGTTTCAGGAGCCGAGCACGGAGACACACGGTGTGGCCCTCCTCTGATGCATCCGCATGCCGGACACCCTGCCTCTCTCCTTGGCCGCCCCGTACCCGACGGGCTCCAGCCCTCCCATCGCCCCACCGGGCAGCCTCCACGTCCACTTCCGCAACACGCTCTGCTCTTGCAAAGACTTGGCACGTGGATCCTGCTTCCTGGAAGGACGTGTCCCCCCAGATCTGTTTTGTAAACTCCTACTCAACCCTCAAGACCCACCACATGAAGGTCTTTAATTATCCGGGGTCTGGCTGGTCCCTCCCTCCTGAGTGTGCTGCTGCCCTATCCTACACCATCCCTTTACTGGAATGGGACCTGTCCAAGTGTGGGACCTGCTCATTTGGGTCTATATCCCCAGTGTTTGGCACAGAGCAGGAATGGTCTGGTGTTAGCCGAATTAATAAATTATCTCCTTATGTTCAGGCCTTCCCACGATGCCCGGAAGCCCGGACTCCGATGGCATGGGATAGACTGAAGTCAAAGTTTTACTTGAGTCAGTTAGAACGGTTTTCGGCGAGTGCACCCACCTTCCTGGATCTCTCCCCAGCTCTGCCCCCTCACTCTGTCCCCTCCTTCCTTCCTACAGGGTGTCTTCTTTCCAGAAGGCATTTCATGCATCGCAGAGCTGGGTGAGGGGCAGAGCAAGGACACCTGGACAAGCTGAGGCCACCTGGGGGAGCGGCGGGTCTCTGGGTCTCTTCCGAATGGGGCGTCAGATGTCTCCCCGAGGACTACCACTGGCTTGTCCCAGGAACCAAGCCTGGAGCTGGGGTTAGCGGGGCGGCTCTGCTCTCTCCGGGGACACCCAGGAGAGCATCCCGGCCCCAGGCACCCTGACCCCACTTCTGGCTACTGGGCGCCTGAAGTGAGGAGGGTCCGGGTGGAGATGTGTGCTCGAGGCATAAAATGCACATCGGATTTCAAAACTCACTATGAGAGAAAAATGTGGAACATCTCATTAATCATTTTAAAAATTGGTTACACATTACAGTCACAATAACTGGATAATTAGAGTTGAAATGATAATAACCAGATAATTGGATTAAATAAAATAAATGACTAAAATATCAATATTTCACCTGTGTGTTTTCCCTCATGGAGTGTGAGCGGCAGAAACCCTGAGATGACGCCGTCGGCAAGCACGGTGTTCCCACGGGCCAGTGCCAGCCGCACACGTCAGTCGCACCCACGTCCCCGTGTTTCCCCGCGCGCCTGGGCCCCCATCCCAGCCCCGAGCTGGGGTCTCCCCATTGCCACCGCTGGACCGCGTGTCGGGCCTCATGGCTGCCCGTCGGTGCATCTCTGGGAACGCGGTTCTGCGTCCGCGAGGGGAGTAGACCAGGCGGAGGCGGGAAGTTAATGCTGAACCCGGCCAACGCTGATTCCCCACTGCTCTAATCCTGGTTTGCCCCCAGCTCACACGTGACTCCCGGGTCCCACAGCAGGAAGGACTGGGGTCTGTGCACCAGCTTCTGATGCCCAGCCCAGAAACGACCGCGCCCGGGCCCCGTGAGGCCCACTGGCCAGAACGTGCCGCAAGCCTTAACGGCACGGGGGCTGGGGCCGGCGGGAGGCTCTGGGAGGCTCGGGGAGCAGCAAGTGTCCCCGAAGCCCGAACTACTGGGTTTGGGGCTGGTTCCAGGAACTACCAGCTGCTGTCTGGGACCCCACTTCCTGGGGTCCTACTGTCACTCCCCGTGGGGCTGGGGTGGCACGCACAGCCTCGGGCACCCTGACCGTCTCAGAGCTCAGGCCACACGCAGATGAACTGCTGCCCCACGAGCTGTTGCCCATGCTACTGAGGCTCAGACCATCCCACTGCCGTCCCCCCGGGGCAGCTCCGGGGAAGGGGCCGCTGGAACCCGGGCCAAGCTCTGGCACCGAGAGCGGCCATTGGAAGGGGCCGTGTTGGGGAAACAGAGGCAGGCACAGAGCTTGATTCTCCCCGCCACTAATGACTCGGAAGTGGAGTCCCCGGTGTCCAAGTGATCCCGTCCTGGTCCCATGATGGCCATGGGGAAGGGGGATGTCATTTGGAGACCCTCTCAGAAAGATCCCCGCTGATGCTGGGTCTGTGGAATCACCTCCGAAATTAGGGAAAAACAGAGAAAGCAGATTCATGCTTTATGGATATGTTTACAGACAGAAAACTAAGAAACTATTAATTTTAAAACAAATTAAGAAGCTCAAAATAATGCCATCTTTTCCCCGAACTGTCATAGATGAGGAGCTAATGTGTTATTTTAAAGAATGCCTCTCAGATGACACTGTAAAGTCCATTTTTATTCTAGCGATTAAACCAGAGTGATTTATGGTCTTTCGAAGGCACTTCCCCCGTATCTTAAAACATGGACAGAATGCATCAAAAGGACCCATTTACTGCCACTATTTCAGACCGATTGCATTCTATTATCTTATTTCGTGATTTATAACTTTGTTTTTCTTGAGATTCTAATCTTAATGTTGTTGACCTATTTGTAAAGCAGGACGCCGTATCTTCCTCTGGTGGAATAGAACCGTTACCCCTTCCCTTCCGTGATTCCCGGTCGCCCCTGCCCTGACGCGGGCCACACCCCTGAGGGGTTGGGCGCACCCCTGCCTGCACGCCTGGGAGAGAAGTCTGTCGCGTCGACGCTGGAGGGGAGGGCCTTACAGACCCCAACACCCACCCTGAGCGGGGAGGAGACGGGTGCAAGATGAGGTTAAGCTAGATCCCATAAACATTGCCCAATGGCTGCTTCTTTCCAGAAGAGACACAGCCAGTGAAGTCACCGGCGCATTGCCCGTGCGGATCACTGACGGGGTTCTGGCACTGAGTGATGGACAGACAGATGCACGGCAGACTGGGGTAAGCTGAGGCAGGCGCAGCTGTGTGTGGGGAGAGAGGAGAATGGCCCGTGGCGCTGATCCGGTGCAGGTCAGAGCTCCAGTGAGCCGCCGATGCGCACGCCCCGGGGTCAGACAGCCGGACACACACAGGACAGACCGTCGTTTTCAAGAAAGCAGTCCAAGCCCGTGACCCAGAACCGGAGCAGGTGCTAGTCCAGCTCCCCTACGAGGCGGGGTGAGGTCGGATGAGCCCGCAGGACCCGAGGCTCCTCCGCCCACAGGGGGCCTCCGGGACCCGGGCAGTTACAGAAACCTCCGTGTGGCCAGCCTGACTTGTGGTGTCTCTGCCCTAATCCCCGGCCATCTCTTCTGGATTCTGGGATGACCAGAACTGGCCTGTCATGCAACGCTTGGCCCAACCCATGAGCATCTCCAGCTGCTTCCAGAGAGCGCCAGCGTCCCTGCCGTCCTCAGTGCAGAGAAATGTCCTGGACCCCCTCTCCAGGAAGAGCTCAGGCACCTGCCCTGGGGTCTCAGCCCTGAGGGGTCCACGCCCAAATTCCTGCCAAGGACCCGGTGGGGATAACTGATGGGGAACGAAGACAGTGCCTGCTTGCTCACCGTGCTCCCCACTCCAGAAGCTCCTCGTCCTGCTCACCTGCACCAGTCACCTTTCTAGGAAGCTCCGAATCAGGGAGCCCCAGATTCATCCAGAACCAGGCTCCACCCCACAGCCTCGTTGGTCCCAGGACAAGAGACGAGAGGTGTCCACGCAGCTATGAAACACCATCTGCTTATTCTCTTTGGCAGTTTTGGTTATTTTATTTTTGTGAAAACGATGTACATGCATTGAATGTTTTTTAATATGGAAAGCAAAATATCCTCCCAAACCCCATCAGCTGGAAAGAGCCTGGCATCAAATGAGGGAAGCATCCTGCGGACAGCTACGGGGGGGGCGGCCCGGAGCCGAGGGGAGTCCTCCACTCACCTTCCCCCTGCCTCCCGGGCTGCCCTCGGGTCTCTGAAAGGCTGTGTAGCCTTCATTCCACACTTAAACGTGTCTCAATAATGCATGTCGTGGACACACCGGCGTTTTTACCAAACCCTCTTCCTGCACCAGCCGGTGGCATTTGCTTGCCCAACACGCCCTAGGCTGGATGATGGATCTCGTGCTTTTCCCAGAGAGGCTTACCGTTTCCCAAATTTTCTTATAGAGAATTTTATTCCTCTTGAATATATGGATGTGGGTTTTTTTTTAAAATCTATTTGCCTTCATATATGAAAGAAACTGGCTGGCTTTAAAATCGTGGAGCCCCCTTCCCACTGGTGCTATCCACGCCACCCCATGAGACGTGGCAGGAGCCACTGATGCACTCCTCCATTGTCCCCGCGGCGGCACCTGGCTCCGTCCCCCACACAGGAGGCCTGGGATGTGGCCAGCCCCACGGCCGGTGTGACCCCAAGTCTGAGCGCATAATGGCCAAGCCCATCCGTCCCTCACCGAGTCTTCGGCGTCCACTCGCCACATCACGTCATCACAAAGCCTAACGCGGGACGCAGGGGCTGCCGCGAATCTTACAAGGTCTGCACCTGCTTTGCAGGAAATGACGTCATCCGGGAGCCTTCATCCCCCGTCCCTCCAAACCCTTAGATGTGTGTCCCTGTGGGCTTGTGGGGAATGATGTGGCGGGAAGAATGGAAGGTCCGCGTGTCTCTCTTTAGCGCTTTCTTGTGTCTCCCTGGACAACAGCGATCTCCGGGTGGCCGGGGCCCAGTGAGGCCACCAGGCTCGCTCCTTTCTGACGTGGGCGCTGGCTCTCCCTTCCAGGGAAGGCTTCTCTTCTGTGACATCTTTGAGGACATCCTCTGTTTCCCAATGTGTCATGCTGGTTCTTCGGGGGGCCCCCTCGTGTTCCTGGGACCCCCACATCCCGTGTCCCCGTGTTCTCTTACTTCCCGGCCTCCCTGTGCCTCTTCACTGGCCCTGAGCCATCTCAACCACTCCCTGTGGCAACAGCTTAATTTTCATGCAAATCCCTCCTTCTTGGTGCTATTTTAAATGAATCTCCAGTTTGGGGATTGTGGCCCTTCTTTCTCAGCTTGTCCCCAGAGCCTGGAACATTTGCACCTGCTCGTGGTTTTGCGGTGGCCTCACGCTGAGCCGTGGTCTCGTGGGAACTGTGCTCTCCCTACGCCCCTTCTCTCTTAGGCTAGATTTTCTCCAGTTTGCTCCTTTGATGCTCCTTGTTTATTTCCTGTCTCTTCTTGCCGTGCATCCCCCCCCCCTTTGCCAACACGTTTGCTGAGTCCCCAGACCGTCTGTCCACGAGACCGTCCTGAGCGCTCAGGCCTCCCTGGTGCCCACTTGGCTCTGACGTGGTGGGGGTGGCTCCTTGCGCTCTCCGTGTGCCCAAGGACTGCTCGGGTCACCTCTGCCTCCCTGGCTGGGCAACCGGGCACCTGCGGCTCGTTGCTGATCCTGGTTTGTCCGACAGGGTTGAGCTGGGGGCACGTGGAGAGTGGCCCCAGGTGGGCACATGCATTTCCGTGGGGAACCCAGACTCTGACTTCTGTCTAGAGGTTTCTAAATACCCAGCCAGTATTTACTTTATCTCTCTAAGATGACCCTCCTTCCTTCAGCCCCGGGACCTAGGACGTGGCGAGCACTTGGTGCTCCTTCTCCCTCCACCGAGATCCGACCGTGCCGGCAAGGACTCCTGCTCTTGATAATCCTGTCTTCACTTGCCCCAGGCTGCCTACTGGGCTCTTGGTAACCTCCCCCCCCCCGCCCCCCTCCCCGTGTCTGGGAACATCCTTCTTCACCTGGGACGCCTTCTGCTGGACGGGCAGGAAGGAAAAGCACCCAGACACACAGCTGGGTCTGTTTGTTTTCAGGGGCAGTGATTTTCAAAAATTCATACGTTGACGTTGTGTGCTCTTTCTTCCTGGTGCAGTTGCTAGATGTTTTTAATATATGATCACACTCAACACTTCACCGCTTTTGTTCTCGCCCCCTTGATCCCCTGGCTCTCTCGTACCTGTGACCCCCTGGTTCTCTCGTACCTGTGGCTCATCTTCCTGGGAATCCAATGCAGCAAAGGTGGCTGGTGCATCTGCTAACACACCCTTGGAGATTTTTGTCCCCCAGCCTTAGCTCCCCACACAGTCACCGAGGTACCTTCCCGGGCCACTCACTGCCTGCCACACCCCTCCTACTGGTCCCGCTGCTCCCTGCTGCGGTCAAGGTGAAGTTCACACTCTTTAGCCAAACAGTTAGGTCCTTTCCTCCAGTAACAACTGCTTCTCCCGCCCTGACCGCAAACTCAAGCTCACTCCCATACCCCTCTGTTTAAGTTTTCCCATTTTCATTGCCTGGGACTGTTTTCACCCTGTGACACGACGCCGCATGATGTGGTGGAAAGGGCGCCTGGAGGGGCACAGGGACCCCCACAATTACTAGCTGTGCGTCCCTGGTCAGTTTGCTTGTTCACAAAACACCTTCCAGGCAGAACACTTGGGAGGATTAAATGAGATACACGTTTTCAACACTCAGCACAGAGCAGGTGGTAAAAGGCGTCACATTCCTCTTCCCACAGCCCAGCCTCACTCACATGTGAAGTCTCCCTGTCTCTTGGAGATCAGGAGCAGGTGTCCTCCATGTGCAGAGCTGTATGGTCTCCCCCTCCTGCCCCTCGCTGTTTCATCCCCCACTCCAGGTTATTCATCCTCCCGTTAGACTGAACTCCCTGGAGGAGGGGACGGTGTCTCAGCCCAAACACCACACCTGACGGTCCTCAAGAGAAAAAGAGGGAGCCAGAGCACCACTTACCACCCATCTTCCTGGCCTTCCTCATACATAATCTACAAAACCCAGCAATCCCACCTGGCAGGGCTCCAGCCTTCCTGTATCACAAGCAAGTGGAGGCTCAGGGAGGCTGAGTAATGCACAGCAAGTCCCATAGATGATGACCACAAGGTCATGATGCCCATGCATTCCTGACCACAGCAATTCAGCCACCATATAGTCAGGCATCTCTGTGGGGTCCAAGAAATGGGAACGGAGGCCAGGATTCCATGAGGCGGCCACAGCTCTTGTCAGGTCAGACTCCAGGAACAAGACCTTTCACGGGAGAGATGTCAGGAGTCGTCAGTGCAGACAACCATTTCAAGAGGGCTTCATGGGAAGATGTGGGCTTTGGGGATCATTCATCTGATATGGGACTCTGACACTGAACTTAACTTTCTTAAGCCCACCGTTTTCTTCTGTAACACGAGGTTAATAACAAGAGTTATCACTCCCTCCTAAGTTTTTGGAAATATCAATTGAGTTAACCTATGTGAAGCACCTGTGACTGGTACACAGCACTCAATAACTGTCACATAGATGGATGAATGGATGGGTGGATGGAAGAATAGATGGATGATGGAGGGGTGATGGATGGATGGATAGAAGGATAGATGGATGATGGAGGGGTGATGGATGGATGATGGATAAATGGATAGGTGGATGGAAGGAAGGAAGGAAGGAAAGAAGGAAGGAAGGAACGATAGTGAATGGATGGATGATGGATGGGTGGATAGATAGATGGATGATGGAGGGGTGATGGATGGATAGATAGAAGGATAGATGGATGATAGAGGGGTGATGGATGGATGATGGGTAAATGGATAGGTGGATGGAAGGAAGGAAGGAAGGAAGGGAAGAAGGAAGGAAAGAAGGATAGTGAATGGATGGATTATGGATGGTTGGATGGATGGATGTTGGATAGATGGATGATGGATAGATGGATAAATGAATAGGTGAGTGGATGGATGTATGATAGATGATGGATGGAAGGAAGGATGGATAGATAGTGAATGGATGGATGATGGATGGATAATGGATAGATGGATAGTTGGATGGATGGATGGATGATGGATAGATGGATAGGTGGATGGATGGATGATGGATGGATGGATGGAAGATGGAGGGAGGGAGAATGGGAGAGAAGGGGAGGTGGTAGAGGGAGAGAGAGGGATGGATGGGTAGGCACCTACCATAGACAGTCTCCATGCCAGGCATTAAGGAAACAATGATGTGTAAAATCTGATACATACAATACCCATCCTCATGGAGTTTACAAAATAGTGGGATAAACAGGCTTATTCAAATAACCACACAAATGTAGAATTGCAACTTTGACAAGTGCTGTACAGCAGAGATATGCAAATTTATGAGGTGCCATCCCAGAGGATTTAATCTGGTTTGTGAGACCAGAAAATATGTCCATGACAAGTTGACCTAGGCTGAAAAGTTGTCTGGCTTAGGTTGGGCATGCCCCAAAGCCCATGAGGGGTGGACCAGGGCAGCTGGAGCAGACAGAGCCAAGTGCTGCTTGATCAAGCTTCAGAGATGCTCAGGACACGGAACTGACCAAATGTAACACTTGCCTGACCATGGAGCATGTAAGGGATTGGAAGAAGACAGGGATGGCTTCCAGGTCTCTGGCAATATCTACAGGATGGTGTTGGTGCCACTCTCTGAGAAAGGGAGAGGGGCCATGAGCTGGGTCTGGGCATGTTGAGCTGGGCACTGCAAGACGTCCATGAGAAGGTGCTAGGGAAGGGGATGGATGCAGGTAGAGCCCTGGAGCTCGGGGCCAGGAGGGAGCTCAAGTGGGAGTGTGGGTGCGATCTGTATGTGCCCCATACCTGATGCTGTAGGTATGGATGAGGTCACCCAGAGAGAAGGCGTCAGGGAAGATGGGAAGAAAGAGGGTCTGGTTATCCTTGAGGAACCCCATCACCTAGGGGCTGGACACCCAGGAGAGAAGGTATGGCCAGAGAGAAGGCACAAAGCTCAAGGTGGCCATCTGGAGAGAGTCAAAGGCAGGGGGACGGGAGCAGGAAGCAGAGTGGGCTGGGAAGGCCTGGCCATGAAAAGGCCAAGTGGGAGGCACAAACCTGGAGGGAGAGGAGGCAGCAAGCCCTTGCCACATCTCCATCACTGCTGCCCACAGACATGGTCACGCATCCGATGAGGTCACCTCCCAAGGCATGTGCACTGGAGCCTTCTGGGAACTTCTGTGCTATCTCTGCCTCACTCACTCTCTGAAGGGCAGCCACACACCCACAAACACACACAGCAGAATTTTATCCTGTGTTCATATTGTCCTTTATCTGGCTGGCAGTCCTTGAACCCTGCAGTCCTTGGGAACATTTGGGGACCTGACAGCTAGACCTCAATTCTCCTTAGGGTTCGGGAGTCAGTTAATACAGCGGTCTACTCAGTCCTGTGTCTATCCACTCCTTGCTTCTTGGTCAAGGTTTTGGACGGGCTCGTATTCACACATGTACACATACATGCACACATATGTACACATGCACACACATGTACACACTCAGACACTTGTGTGCATATGCACACAGATGCACACACAGCCACATGCACACACATGTGCACACTCACATGCATGCACACTCACACATGCACACATGCATACACACATACACACTCACATGTACACAAGCCACGTGCACACACTCACACGTGTACACACGCATGCACACACATGCACACATACATTGCACACTCACACACACTCTTACACAATGCACAAACTCACACGTGCACACACTCACAAACATACAGACATGCATACACATGTATACACTCACATGCATGTACACGCATGTACACACATGCACGCTCCCATGTACACACGTGATTTGATTCTTCCTTCAGCCTAGTCACTCACTTAAAAATGATTGCATTTCAATTTCCTTCAAATTGATCCATTGCCAAAAAATCCTTTAACTTACTATTACGAAAATAATCATTACTATCTCCATAAATCGTGAACGTAGGACTCTCACTGTCATCATGGCATAGCGGTTGCTCTGGGGAGACGGATGGCATCCTAATCCCTGAGCCTTCATCCCCGCCACAGCCACCAGGAACTGCACCCTCCCTCGCACGCCAGGACAGGCCTCCGGGTCCGGCGCCTAGGCGACACCCCGCTGGCCCCGGTCCACCGGACAGATGCCCGCCCAGCCCAAGGCTGGCCCTCAGGCCCACGGGCCCTCCTCCTCGGGCCTCACAGCCCAACCCAGCCAAGCTGGGCCTGAATTTGCCCCCCAGGCCAGAAGCCCCCCAGATGCAGGATTCCATAAGCCTTGGTGTCCGAGGAGCATGTCTGCAGCCGGGGAGGCCAGGGGGCCGGGCTGCCACGTGCTCTACCACGTACCACTCCCTCAAAAGGCCAGCAGAGCTGCTTCCTTCTGAGGGTCTGAGTGGGAAGCTGGTGGAGGGTTGGGGTCAGGGCCGGCCAAGGGGGATAGGGGGAAGCTCTGGGCAACTGGGGCATGGGGAGGGCGAGGACTGGGCCTTGGTGGGCTGTGGAGGGGTCAGGGGGCTGCCGGTTCCATCTGAGGGGTGCTCGGTCATGTTGGCCCAGAGGGCCTGACGACATGTTGAGGGGAAACCCACCTAACGGAGGCACAGTGATGGGGCGTCCCAGACAAGATGACAACGGGAAGGGAAGCTTCAATGTCTATTGCAAAAACATTAAGATTTATTGACCCAGAAGTTTCCATCAATTCACAGGGAAGCAAGGTCGCCCCCTCCCCCGCCCCCCGGAGGTAAGTCGGCTTCTTGCCTGAGGCGGGAGCCAATATTTGCTCTTCTCAGGCTGTCTCTCCGCGGTGAGGCCACCACTGTCCGTTCTCAAGATTAATCCAGTCAACCCGGCAGGGAGGGCAGAGCAAGAGCCGTGGGGAAGCCCCAGCCTGGCCCCCCGGAGCGGACGCGGCCCGTTTCCTCTTCGCCTCGGAGATGCCCCCGGGTGAACCCAGACACCCCTCCCCTCGCCCCCGAACCACCGTCCGCGGACCGCGCAGGCTCCGGGACGCCCTCCCTGCCTGGCGCTGCCCTCGTGGTCGGGAAGAGGAGGCTGAGGCCCAGGCGGCACCCCCCCCGACCGCCCCAACCTGCTCCCGGGGTTCTAAGCAGGGACCCCTCCGGTGCCTGAGGACCACACGGGAAGGCAAGTACGGGACCAAAGCCGGGCTCGGCGCACAGTCGGGGCTGAGCTGCCCCCGCCTCACTCGCCCGGACGCAACGACGCCAAGTGAACAATGGACCCACCTTGGCTGCTCCCCTCAGGGTCACCCGAAGGCACCCCCTCCCCGAGCCTGGACACTCGAAGAAGACGAGGCCACCACCCCGCCCACGGCCCGCTCCTCTTGCTCGCATGGCCTCTGGCCTCTCGGGGCCCCTCCTCAGCACCTGGCTCACACACGGGGTCCCTGGCTCCGGTGCCGGGTCCACGGTCAGCCCATCACTCACCCTGGGCCCCACATGCCCCTGGGAGCCCGTGTCTGGCACTGGGTCCACCCAGACACCAGCATCATCATCGCCCTGTGTGTGCGAATTATCTCCTGGACCCCTGCCCCGAATGTCCTCGCCCTCCGCCTTTCCCTCCAGAAGTGGCACACCCGCCCGCACACTATGGGGCCCTCCAGCCCTCTGTCCAGCCCGTGCCTCTGCCTCTCCCTTCCTTCCCACCCTCCCCCTGCTCTGTCAATGGCTCCCCATCCTCCGCCTCTGTCTTCCCTCCTCCAGTCTTTGAGGGTCCGTGAGCTCTTCACACTCCTCACTACTTGTGCAAACATCATTCTAACCATCCTGAAATGCCGGGCACTTTCCTGCTAAAATCCTCTCCAGTCATCTCATTGCCCCCGGCACAGAATCCAGCTCCCCAGCCTGGCTCAGGGGGACCTGCCCCCCATACATCTGCCCCTGGGCCCCCAGGACTGTCCAGATTCCAAAGGAAAATGCCTCCAGGGCCGGGGGGTGCAGCATGCCCCTGAGTGTGCACGTCCGTGTGAGCACAGACTCGGCCTGGTCACTCAGCTCTGGCATGGACGCGATCCGGCGCCTCCCCATGGCCTGCTGATATCCGCCTTCATACCAAACTCCCTCGAAAAAATAAGCAGATACACAAACACCTGCCCAGGACCCACTCCTGCCAACGTGCTGCTTCCCCCAGAGGAGAGGGCCATGTGCGGAGGCTGCGCGAGCCTGGGCCAGCCGGTCCTGGGTCCTCTGAGCATGCCCTCCAGCACCAGTGAGCTCATTAAAGGTGCATTAACTAGATTAGCCAGGCCAGTCCCAGGGGTGGGCCCTGCTTTTCAGAACAACCAGATAAATTATGCAGAAAGCTCGGCCTGACCGTCACCCAGCACAGGGGTCCCACGGTGGGGCTGCCCCGGGAGGGGTCTGTGACTGAGCCCTTGGGGGCCTGGGGAGCAGAACCAAGGACAGCTGGGGATGGAGCTTGGCATGGACGCTGGGCATTTGGGTCTTGTCCACTCAGCAAGTGCGTGCTATTTACGGCTTTGGGACCTACACAAGTAACCTTGCCTCAGTGAGCCTCACTTTGCTCATCTATGAAATGGGACTAACAATTCCCTCCCCATCCACAGCCCCTGTCAGGTCTCCGCTTAAATGTCACCACTTAGAGGCCTCTCCGTCCCACATGCTTGATCAGTGCTCTCCTCCCCTGCTTGGCCCTCGTGCCTCCCACAAAGCCTCTCGTCCCCTCCCCAAGCTGCCCCCTGGCTGACCCACCCCCACGTGCCCCTCGGTGCCTGACGGTGCTGCAGACCTCATCTGCTTGCTCACACCTGCCTTCCCCAAACACAGGAACAGACGTTTGTGCGAGCAGCTTGGGAGGGCTGGAGCACCAGCTGGCGAAGCTGGAGGCGTTCTGCATACTCAGGAACCCCCACGTGTGGGGACGGTGCCAGCCCCCCACCCTTCCTCTCGAGGAGTGCCGCCCACAGTGGCCTGGACACGGCCCAGGGTCCTTGTGTGTGGATCCCACCTCCTCTGAGCTGTGCAAGCACCACAGGCCTGTCTCCCATGAGAGAACCGGGGGGGGGGGTGACAGCCAGAGGTACTGAGAGCCCCCTCCGAGAAGGGGCAGGACACCCCACGTCCCTGCACCGCCCCTCCTGCCTCGTGGGCCAGCCCGCCCTGAGCTCTGAGCCCGGCCAGCACCGCCTCTGGGCCTGTGGGCAGCAAGGCCGCAGCAGGGGCCCTCTGAGGCCAGAGCCCAGGTGACGGCAGGGGGGCAGCCCACTGGCCGCACCTGTGCCCCCCCCCACAGTGACCCTGACCTTGCACCAGGCCCCACTGTGTTATTGTGAGTGGGCCGGGTGTGTATCATCTCTGGGCTGTAAGCCGGGTGCAGGGGCAGCCCCTTCGGCCCCTTCCACCGCTGCCCGGGGTCTGGGGTCACGTCGGGCTCCATGCATGTTGAAACCGATTCCCCAAGACACTCTGGATGAGAAGCAGCTCTTCAGCCAGCTCCTCATTGCATTTCTGCTTTTGAAAAAGCACTTATTTTTAATAAGTGGTTGGAAACTCTAGGACCTTGACAGCACATCCACTTTTAATGAAGAATGTGTTTGTTAATAAAAAAGAGAAAGAAAAGCAGCCATCTCTGAGCAGCCCGGGGGTGACAGTTCCCACGGTCTCAGGCGGCCGCTCTCCTGCGCTCAGGCAAGGGGCCCTCGGTCTCAGGGACAGAGAGCGAGCCGGGATTGGTGGCCGCGAGGTGAGCCTGAGTTCAGCTCAGCTTAAGTGTGTGTGTTCACACACCCACCCCCACCCCCAACCCTCGTTAGTCAGTTTGCAAACGTCTCCGGCAGAGAGAACTTCCTCAGACACCCCACCATTGGCCCTGCTTGGCCCCAGCGGGACCTTGGAGCACCTCCTCCTGTGAGAAGCCCCCCTCGACCAGGGCGCCCTCACCCAGAGAGGCTCTTCTTTCCTAGTGAAGGCCTTCTAGGGCCTCTGGGGGTGGGTCAGAGGGACCGACAGTCCCTGAGGCCCAGGTGCCAGCCTTCCTGCCCGCCGTGCCCAGCACAGGAGGGTGTCTCTGCGGCTCGCCCCCACCCAGGTGCTCAGACCCACAGACCCGGAGTGGAACAGCAAGGGCAGAAGTGCTGACCCTCAGGCCACCTGTGGGGAGGGCCCCAGGGCAGTGGGTCCAGCTCCTCCCAGAGACAGGCCGTTAATTAGGGTCTTTACTGATGGTTGGGCTCCCATTTCCTAACAGTCAAGCCGCGTGTAAGCCCTCCCCGTGAGCGTAGGGGCCTAATGAACAGAACACAGCAGGAGACGTGGGGTGTCACTCTGAGATGAGGTTCCCAAGGGTCAGGAATTCCCCCGGGCTCATCCTGACGGAGCTGACCACAGACCCGTGAGGAGCTGTGTTCTGCCCACAGCCAGGGGGCTCAGTGGAAGCCGGTCCAGCCCCAGTCCAACCTTCAGATGAGACCGTGGCTCCAGCCACACCTGGATCACAGCCTGGGAGAGACTCTGAGCCACAGACCCCCAGGTCCACTGCAGGTCACCTGCAGTCCCTGACCCAGAGACTGTGATGTGAGAAATGTTCAGAGACGCTCGGTCTTGGGGTACTTTGTTACGCAGCAAACACATAACTGATGCAAGCTGTAACTGTCCATGTTTCATTTTATGCAGCCAGTCTCAGTAACACCCGTTCGAGGGAAGCAGTGCAGGCAGGCGGCTGCCAGACCCTCCCAGGGGCTCTGGGGCAGAGCAGAGAGCAGGTGGCTGGGGCTCTTTGCCGAGGACCCTGTCCTGGCTCAGGGCGGACTCCCAAACCTCATCACTCTGGCACGTCCAGATGCCGCCCAGTCCCGTTTGTAGCGAGGACCCTCATTCCACCGAGGCATGACCACAGGTGCCGCCAGGCCGGAGGAAGTGGGCTGTGCCAGGAAGGCCCTGGGGCCGGGTCAGAGGGTGTGACCTAGAGGTTGGTCCTGGAGAGGGGGCGATGGCCCGGTGACCCCCCATGCCTCAGTCTCCTCATTGGTAAATGGGGCACAGGGCGCTGTTGCCGGGCCGCAGGGAGGCCAGGGGGTGGACAGTCCTGGAGCCCTGACTCTCTCTCCCATGCCGAGGTTCCTGTGGTGGGAGGACTCAGAATCCTGCTGACTGGCTCCCGTCCGGCAGGGGCTGGGCCTGGCACCACGCCGAGGAGATGGGCAGGGATGGTGAGGGCTGTTGGCCAGGGCAGGGCCTCAGGCCTGCCCTGCTCTTGAGGAGGACATTGAGGGAAGGACAGTGCCCACGGCGCCCACGGCTCAGGGCTGGGGAGCCTCTGCCCTGTCCCTGCTCTGTTCTCTTCTCTTCCATCACGGGCTTCTCTTCCACTGCTTGTGTTTTCAGCCGACCCCAAGGCCTCCAGAAGCTCCACCCTTTCCTCCAAATTCCCTGATGTTGGTTCCACCGCAACCATCCCTGGCCAGGGGCCAGCTCAGGAAGCACAGGGGTCCCGGGAGGCCCCGCAGGGCTGGGCGGGAGCAGCGGCCCCAGGCTCTCGGCAGCCTGGTCTGGAACATTTTCACCCCGTAGCACTTCCCAAGTGTTTCAGCCCGAGAAGTGCGCTTCCCCAGATGGACTGCGCTCCAGTCTGTATTGTCTGCAAATCCACTTCTCGATGACAAATGGACTATGACCGTGGAGAAGGGAGACGTCCCCCGTAATGCTTTCATAACTGTGCTCTTCCCGCGGGCGCCGAGCTCCCGGACAGCGCAGCCCTTAATAGAGAGGGCTCTGTCACAGCAGCGCCCCCTCCTGCCGGGATCGGGTGGGGGGCTGCGCGGGGTTGGGGAGGGACCCTCGGCTGCACACCCGGGGTGGGGGCGGCCCTGGGAGGTAGAGGGGCAGCTCTCCTCATCCCTGCACCCTGCATACCAGGCGACCTTGTCAGACCACCCCAGAGAGGACTAAACCGGCCGCAGACTGGTGAGAGGGTTCACGGACAGACAGACACACTCGTGGTGCAGGTTCACCTCTGACCCGGCCCCCCGTCATCCTGAGCTCACCCCGCACTCTCCGACTAGCTGCCTGCCCTGCCCTCCGGCTCGGGCTGGGGGATTTGGGGAAGGGGGGCTTGATACTAGCAGATACATGGGAGGGGACGAGAAAGCCGGCCATGGTCCCTGGCCTGGAGATGAGTGAGCGGCGACCACGGTGGACACGGTGGACGCGGTCCAGCCAGCGGTGGCTCTGGAGAGCAGCAGATGGGGAGGGACGGGATGAAGACAAGGGAACCGCCTCCTTTTCCTGAGAGCGGGGCCCAGGAGGGGGGCGCTCCAGCCCGGGAGATGGGGAGCCCCGGGGAGATGGGGGGCCAGCCGCAGTGTGGCTGGAGTCCCCAGAGTCCGCGTCCCCTCTCAGGTCCCCGGGACCCCAACCCCTCCCACCCCAGCCTCAGGGGAAGAGTGGTAGTCATGGAAACCCCTCCCTTGTCTCACTGTGCTTCAGAACTGAGAATATTGGAGTCAATCAAGAAATTCAATTAGCTGAGCGACGTTTAGTGCCGCACGGCTATGTGCGGTAATTCCTGCTTTCTGGGAGATAATTGGTGTATTTGTGAAGAACTCCGATTCACTATTTATCAGCTGCTGGTTTTCAGTAAATGAATAATCTGTTAGAACCCTCTCCTTAGGAATGTCACTTTTACTCACACCTGCTGACGTGCATGTCCTCTCTTGGACGCGCCCCGACTTCTGTGCAGACGGGCTGGGCGAGGCGGGCACAGGGACTTGGGGTCCAGTTCCCGAGGGGCCACCCGCCGTCGGATCCTGGCCCGGCACCAGGCCTCTGTGGTTCAGCCTGATGTTCGTGCTGTGGGGCCGGCGGCCCACCGATCCCGGGAAGGTCCGCACTTGGGCCCAAGCGGCAGGGACGTGGGTGGTGCTCCCAGGCCCGGCCCCAGCTCTCCCTGGAAAGATGTCCGGCAGACACGGAGGAACAGGGAGGAGCCTGGGCTGGAGGCCTTGGGGGAGGTTGGTCCAGGGGCCAGACCTCCAGCTTTAAGGTGAGTAAGTCTTGGGACCCACTGTGCAGCCTGGGGGACCCTCAGTAACTGTACCGCACCCCTGAAAGAGGCTGAGGGAGGAGAGGGACGCTCTTGCCTTGCACAAAAGTAACTACGTGAGCGGAGGGAGGTGTTTACGATCTGCGTCCGGGATGTACACGGATATCGAATGATCGTGCGACGCACTCTAAATAACTGACAATTTTGTTTGTTAACCGTACCTCAGTAGAGATGGAAAAATAATCATAATAAAAGTTTTTCAAACCCTGCCTGACAGAAATGACCTTGAGATGCCCTTGTTCGCTAATGGGTCCCCCGGGGGGCTTCCTCCTCACTCCTGCTATCCTGTTCCCTGGGGTGGGGGCCCACGGAGTGCCCCTCCCCGCGGCTGGAGAAAGCGTGCGTCCGATGAAAACCGTCTCTGGACGGTCCTTCCTGGCAGCCTGGGGGCCCCCTGCCCCGTCGGCGGGTGTTTGTCAAACCCTCAAACTACACCAACTTTAAAGGCAGAGACCTGGGTCCTGCACACGTGAGTGGCCTAGAGACGTCGGGCCGAAGATCCTGCTGGCTGAGGACGTGCTCTGGCATCTCCTGGCACACACACCACCTGCGCCCCGCAAGGAGCCCACCCCCACCCCGGGCAGCCACTCCCTCGCGGCTTCTTGCGGGGACAGGGGTGCAGTCTGGGGGACGGAGGTGACCAGGTCACTTCTTCAGGGATTCGAGTTTGTCTTCCTGGTTCACTCACCTCCATCCCACATCCTTCATTCCTTCCCTCACTCAGGCCGCCCCAGGCCCATGGGCTGACTGTCCGTGCCCCCCAGATCCACCCGCCAACACCCCAACCCGCAGAGTGAGGGCGTGAGGCGGCAGGGCCCCTGGGCGTGAGGGGGTCGTGAGGCTGGAGCCCGCGGTGGGACCCGAGCCTCCGTCAGTGCCCCTGACACCTGCCGCCCCGTCCCCGGGTGCGGACACACTGAGGAGCGGCCTGGAGGACGGGCTCACAGACCCGCCCCTGCTGGTCCCTGCACCTTGCGCCCCAGCCTCCAGCGCGGGAGACGTAGGTGCCCGGGTGCAGGGTCACCACCGTCCAAGCTGAGACCTGAGCTGAGTGCCGACCCCGGGTTGTCACAGGAAGTGCCCCTCCCGCTCCCTTTATTCTGGGAAATGGGCATATGCTTCCCTTTTGGCCGTTCAGACCCCCATCTGCCCGTCCCCGCTCAGGCCGGCCCAGGCCGCCCCCCACCCGACAGGTTGCCTCACGGGGGAGCCCCTTCCAGACACGGAAGGAAGCAGAGGACAACACGCCGGGCCTTTGGTCTCGGGCCGGGGACGAGGAGGTGGTACAAGGGGTGACATCCGGCTCTCACCCCCCTGCCCCTGGGCTGAGCTCCAAGACTGGGGGCTCCGTGAATCCCCTGTGGGCACGGGAGACGCCCCGTTACCTGAGCTGCCAGCCAGCTCCCTGGGGGTCCGTCCGTCACCCGCCGGAAGCTTCTCCTGCACCCGTGTGAGTTGGGGTATTGTTGCAGCTCGGCTTTGGCAGAGGAAGGTTCTAGATATAGGCCCAGGTGTGGGGGGGGGATGATAGGGTGCTCTCATGCCTGTGAGGGTGCATGAAGGTCAGGACCCCACAGGGGCCGGGATCTGGGGCTGGGGACACAGGGAGGGGAGGCTGGGCGGGTTAGAGAGGGTCACCTCCCAAACACCCCGCAGGACACATCACCCCCAACCGAGGCTGGCGCTGGGCCCATCGCTAGGAGCAGGAAAGCACAAGCTCGGGACTCCACAGGTCACAGCACCCGTGTCCCCAAACACCTGTTCTTCACTTTGCAAAGTATGGGACTTTGCCTAAAAGGGGTTGCATTGCCCCAACCAGATGGCTTCAACAAGACCTGCGTGCAGCACCGCTAACCAAGAACCAGAGTGGCCCACACCACCCGCCCTGCGCACCGGACGCACTTGAAAGGGGCTTTGCCGGGAAAGAGAGAAAGACAGGACCCCTGCGTTGAAAGCCCTCTGAGACCTGCTCCCAGCGCGTGTGCCCTTCTCCTGCCCCGGCTCAGATGTGACGCTCCAGCCGAAATGGCCTGGGTGACGTCCCCCCACGGAGTGGACGGAGGCCCCTTGGTCTGCTCCAAGGGCTCCTCAGAAATGGCAGGACTGAGCTTGCTGGCAGGGGAGGGGGGATGGGGACAGGACACAGGGGACATGCCGGCGGGGGAGGAAGGACAGCTCGGGGTGGGAGCCCACAGAAATCAAAGCTAAATGTTCAGGTCTCTCCAAAGCCCAAAATAAATGGAAAAGCCTCTGGGCTGGGACGGTGGTGATCGATGGGGACACTCGGCACCATCAATCTCCGGGGGAGCAAGGGGCTGCCGTGGGGGACCTGCAAGGGAAATGGGCCGGAATTGGATTTTCTGGTGGTGTTGACTTTTGACCAAAGAAACAAACAGCTGCGAACATCTGACAGGATGCAAGGACGGGAGCTGTGGATCTCTTCACGGGTTAAGTGAAATAAGTAACTCCTGCTTTCTTGCAGTTACCCCGGTGCACATCTGAGGTGGGATCACATCGGCAGGGGAACAAGGGAGGGGTCTGTGCAGATCCCCCGTCCCCCGAGAGGCACCCACTCCTTCCTTTCTGGCTGGCCGCTGGGCACCTGCCACAGAGAACACGTGTCCAGATTCTGGGTCCTCAGAGGACTGGGGGTGGGGGGAGCCCCTGCCCTCTGTGCCCACCCCTGCAGCACTTGGCAGGCGGGCAGGTAGAGGGAGGGCCTCCTGGGGAGGGGTGAACAAAGAACGAGGCAGGGCCATCCCTCGGTGGGAATAGGGCCTGGGAGGCCAAGCCTCTCACATGTGTGCCCACATGCACACATGCACACGGGTACACATACTGGAAGTCATGCTCGCGTGTGCATGCACAAATATGCACACGTGTGTGTGCACACATGAACGCAGGCGGGTGCTGACCACAGAGGGACCAGCTGCCGTGACCTGCCTCCACGGAGGCTCTTACCCCACAGCGGGCGGAGTGAAGAGATCCAGTCTTGAGGCCCGAGTGTGAAGCCCATGAGAAGACGCGGCCACAGGACGACGCGTGAGGACCGTGGCGGCAAGGGCCCACTTACAACAGCAAAGGAGAAAAAATACCCGTGAGTACGTTTAACAGGAAATGGGTGAGACCCGTATGAAGGCAACTCCAAGGCATTCCTTAAAAACCCACAGTAAATTTGAGCAAATAGAAATTCATGTGGTCAGGAGACAGCACCACGAAGATGTCGATTCTTGGTTAATAGGTAAATTCAACACAATCGGAATGAAAACGCTAACGGGCTGCTTTCTCTGGGAACGGTCGAGGTTCCTGAGACTTTCTGGAGAAGGTGGAACAGGAAGCAGCCGGGAAAGTGGAGAGCAGGAGCAGCTGGCTCTAGCAGACACGGAAGCTTCCCATCCCTGTGGTCCTGCAGGGCCGTGGACGCACAGACCAAGGGCACGGAGGGACCCAGAATGAGACCCTGGTCAGGAAGCCCTCCCCTGAGCGTGGCCTGGCCTCGCCCCCTCCATGGCAGCCCCACCCCTCGAACCTGACGCGTGGCCCCGTCTCCCCAGCAAGCGTGTGCCTGTGCCTGGCTGGACAGACACGTGGACGGCTGAGGCCACCGGAGAATTCACCACGGGCTCCCAGGCAGGAAGCTTCAGGAACGAGCCGGCCTTCAGCCTGCCACGCCCTCCCTCCACGACCTGCGGCAAATGACTGCCCTTCTCTCTTCCCCGTGCCACGGGGCTGTTCCCAGCGGCCGATGGCTGTGAGGCCCTGCGGGTGGGCGGGAGAGCTCCTTCTTTGCCCCACGGTGCTGAGATGCTCGGTCGTGGGGCTGGGACCCGCTGGAGCGGTCTGGGCCCCCACACCATGCGGGTTGCAGCAACCCCAGACTGCGGTCCAGACGCCGTGCTGAGAGGACCAGGCTGGGCAGGCAAGCGATGGGCCGACAGGAGGTCAGCCGAGTCTGGGGGGCAAGGACCAGTGCGGCCAACACAGTCCTGGAAAGGCCAGCAGAGGTCAATCAGTTGTTCCTGTTGTTCCTGCACAACAAAACGTTATTCACATTTTCTAAACCTAAACCAGGGCAGATGGTCCGGGCGGGGGGCAGAGCAGTCAGTGGGCGCTGCGAACGCAGGACGGAGGAATTACCAGCCGCCCCTCAGTCTCAGGAGCAGGTGCGGGTCCCTCTGGACGCTGTGATCAGAACTGGTGCACCCCCGTCCTGCTGCTTCCCCACGAGGATGAGCCTCTCCTGGTCTGGGGTGCCTTCCTCACCCTGGACCTTGTCTTCCCTCTTTCCACAGGGTCCCTGGGCTTCCCCTCAGGAGCATGGTCTTCCTGAAGACCTCACGTGACCAAACGCTGGCGCGGCCACGGGCAAGTCCATGACCCCGGGTCACACTCCATCAGGCCACCACTGGCCTCCAGGGCGTGTAGGCTGAGGACCGAGGGCCCCCAGTCCAGGGGAGACACGCCACACAACGGCAGGCAATGGGGCCGTTCTCAAGTGCACAGTGCGGTGGTCTTTACTGCAGCCACAGGCTGCCCCCACTCACCTCTACCTGTTCCCAGACATGCCCGTCCCCTGAAGGAAACCCCACAGCCACGCACCACCTCCCCACCCCCTGCCCTGGAAACCCGCATCTGTCTTTAAGGATTATTCTGTGACTACGGACTTCATAGAAAGGGGACGATACCATATGTGGACTTCGGTAACGGGCTTCGTTCACCTGCACCCTGTCCTGGGGCTCATCCACATCGTAGACGGCGCCCATGCTTCCTTTGTCTTTTTGCTGAAAACTGTTGTGCTCTGGGGATGCGTCACCCCCTCCCCCTCCCCTCCCTCCATTCCAGATGG
Organism: Halichoerus grypus; assembly: GCF_964656455.1. Taxonomy (NCBI): domain Eukaryota; kingdom Metazoa; phylum Chordata; class Mammalia; order Carnivora; family Phocidae; genus Halichoerus; species Halichoerus grypus. The sequence continues at coordinate 177,470,525 of NC_135717.1, read as the reverse complement.
GATTACACCGTTACACCCTGATACATTCATCCATTTTTATTAGCATCCCCTGTCAGTTAGGAGAATGCTCCCTAATAGGGGTTTAATCCCATCGATGCCTCTGAATCCTCAAGGCTGGTCGTCAACCCCTGGACACGCTGGCTTCACGTTTTACTATTGCAAGTAAGACAGACATGAACATCTACGGAGCAAATCCTTTGCATCTAGATTTATATATATTTTATTTTATTTTATTTTATTTTTTTAAAGATTTTATTTATTTATTTGAGAGAGAGAGAACGAGAGACAGAGAGCATGAGAGGGAGGAGGGTCAGAGGGAGAAGCAGACTCCCCGCCGAGCAGGGAGCCCGATGCGGGACTTGATCCAGGGACTCCAGGACCATGACCTGAGCCGAAGGCAGTCGCTTAACCAACTGAGCCACCCAGGCGCCCTAGATTTATATATATTTTAGGACAAAATCCTGGAAATGAAATTTCTAGGTCCCATTATGTCCATTTAAAGACTTTTTTCAGTAGGACTTGCTAAACTGGCCCCTAGAACCTGGAGGCACCAGGTTGGGCTTCCCCTGGTGCAGGACGTTTTCAGCTCTGGGCAGCTTTACGACAATCGGCGATGTGGTCCGCGGGGAGGAGCGGGGACAGAGCGCGTGTGTTCCGCCGGCCACTGGCCCCCGAGGCAGGTGCAGGTTCGGGGAGACGCAGCCCGGAGGGAAGTCAGCCACGGCTGGATTCGCATATCTGAGAAGCCCAGCCGCTGGGTCCCCGCAGCAAGGCGCTGGTCATCACCTGTGAGCCCTGGTCCGGTCTCCTCGCTTTCTGATCTGCAGGCTCATCCGCACAATGGGCGGAGGACTCCTGCCACGTCCAATCGGTGGTGCCGTGACCTTGGAGAAACAGTGTGGACGCGCTCTGTAAACCGTGAGGGACTGAAGTAATTAAAGTAGGAGACGGAGGCCCTCCTCCCCAGGTCGGTGCCCTCAGAGCTCGGCCGGGTCCCCCTGCTTGGAGGGAACCAGGCCTCCCCGCGTACAGGTGAGAGCCTGAGCCTGGGGCCACCGTGACTGCGCCCCCCAGGCGGGATGCACAGACCATGTTCTTAACACCCTTCTGTGCAGCAGGGAAATGGAGATTATCATGGGTTCCCGTCCTTACCCTGGCCTCAGTCCTGGGAGCACAGGGTCGCAGGGAAGCCGGGCCTGTCCGTGGGGGGGCTGAGTTGCAGGGAGCCCATCCGTGAGCAGACGCAGCCGGTGCGCAGAATCCCGGAGGCGGCAGTCCAGTCTAGAAGACACACTGATTTTAATTAGTGAGCATGCGCAGAGATAGAGACAGAGATCTCAGAGGCTCCTTCTCTACTCTCAGGGGGAGACCGTGTCTCTTGGCTGTGTTGACCCCACGCCCCTCACGGAGTGACCGCAGGTCCTTGGATCCTCTCGGTTTGGGTGGGAGCCCGGCCCCAGCTGCCGTCTGTTTCCTTGGGCCACTGGGTTCCAATGAGGGTCTCCCAGGGGCCACAGCCATGGGGGATCTTCACTCTGAGACGTTAATTCACGAGAACTGACAGCGAGGAGCTATCCCCGTATCCCTGCCCCTGCCTGGGTTCCGACGGCCCCACTGACCAGGGGAGGGGCATCTGCAGCACCTGCTCCGACCCCACTGCTTCCTGATGGCGGGACCCTCACTCTGCTCCCATCCCCCTGCTGGCAAACTGGCTAATTCTGTCCTCAGCTTAGGCCTTTTGTGGGGACCCCAATGCCCAATTCAGCCAACAGTGTCCAAGGCATCCCGACCTCAGGCCCCCGGGTGGACGGGGGGGCCGCCCCACAGCTCTGGGGCCTGTGCATGCTGCAAGCCCACGCAGACCACGACCGGCTGCCCCCCAGTCCCACCCGAGCGGGGCGCCCTGTGTCAGACCAGCATGGCCAGGGGCAGAGCCAGGCTGCACCCCACGCTCTCCAGGGCCCTGCCTTAGGGTGGGCAGTTCGCAGGGGAGAGGAAACTAGAGAAGAACTGTGAGAAACGGAGCAAGGCTTGGTCGTACGCATCCCTGTGCACCTCCGCTCGCCCAGCATGCACACAGTAGGAGCCAAGCCCTGGGGGGAGCACCCGGTCTGAGCTATTGACCGCCACTCAGGGCTCAGGACAGCCCACGGGCCTTGCCGAGCAGCCCTTCCTTCGGCATCCCTGGAAGAACCAGGGCATCCCCGCCCAGCCCTCCAGCTGCCCGGGAGCCCGGAGCACCCCCCGCAGCCTCATTCATTAGACCCTGCCCCCCGAGAGGGTTAATGAGAAGGGAAACAGGTCGTGGCGATGGAGACCCCTCAGCCGGAGACGCCGCGTTGTGGGGGAGCCAGCGCCCCAATAGGAAGGCCCTCGGGGGCGGGGTAGCACCCTTGAGCCCACAGAAGGCCCCAGTGGCCCTCTTCGGATGTTTATTCTTATGCTGGTATCAACTACCTCGAAGCTCATCCAAAGTCATTAGTCTCTGCTTAGAATTGCCCTAAATGAGTTCCCTTCCCAGCAGGGGCAGCGCTGCACCCCCGGGACGGGTCTGTTAATCACTGCTCACCGCCCACCGCGCAGGCCTCCCAGAGATGCTTCCAGAATGAGCTGCGGGTGGGAGGCAGGACACCCAGGACGGGGGAAGAGGGGATGGGGCAGAGGAAGGAAACAATGCGGGTTTAACAAACAGCCCAGCAGCATGTCTTGGATGCCGACCCCCACCACCCCCATGACCCAGGCCGGGGTCTGAGCGCGCTGCCACCCCAGAGGCCGCAGACTGGGCAGCAGAGCCGGACCAAGCATCGCTTTCCAGGGTCTCGGACAACAGAGCAGGCAGGCTGCCCCGTCCCCTACAGGGGACACAGGCCCGGGACAGACCCTCGCTGGGAGGTCTGCTGAGAAGCTCAGCAAGAGGCTGGTGTGCGGAAGTGAGGGGGATCCCCGGTGGGGGGCAGCCCCCGGGCATGGCGGCCCGCTCAGGCCTGCACGCGGTGCTCAGAGGGCAGGAGTGCGTGATGCCGCGGCAGAGATGCTGACTCCTGGGCCCCAGCCCTGCGGCCGGCTGCAGGGATCCAGGAATCTGCAGTGTGGTGTGGCCCTGGGGCCGCTCTAACAAATGACCACAAACAAGGGCCTGACAACCACAGACGCAGGCCCTCCCGCAAGTTGTGGAGGCCGGGAGCCAGAAATCACCGTGTTAGCAGGGCCCTGTTCCTTGTTGGGTCTGGGGGCGTCCTGGCCGCCTCTTCGGGCCTCTGGTGGTTCCAGACGGGGCTTGCCCTGCGGCCATGTCCCTTCACTCTCTGCCTCCTCTTCTCTCTGAGTCTTTTCCTCTCTGTCTCCCGTAAGGACACTTGGCATTGATTTAGGGCCCCCCTCAATCCAAGATGATCCCATCCTGAGACCCTTAACTTCACTGCATTTGCAAAAGACTCTTTTTCTAAATAAGGTCATGTCACAGGCTCAGGTCGGGACATGAACATAACTTTCGGGGGCCTCCACTTAGGCGACCACACACCCCAGGAGCTGAACGCAGAATCACTGATCGGGGCGTGTCTTCACACGGATGAGGTTGGCAGCCTGCCTGCGTGTGGTCACAAAAACTTGAAGGCAGAGGCGGCACAAGGGGACAAGTATGCCGTAGGCCGGGGAGCGCTGGGCAGGGGCGGCCCTCCCAGATGGACACAGGTGATGGGAGCAGGGTCGGGGGCCCGGGGGCTGCCCCTGGTTCACAGTCAGCTAGGGGTGCCTGCGAGGGAGGTGGTCCGAAGGGAGAAGCATGACCAGGCGAGCCCGTTACACCAAGGGCCACTTGAGGTGTGGGGCGGAAGAGAGGTCAGCAGGGCTGAGGGCGGGACATTCCTCAGTTGAGTGGATCCACCCAGTGTCACACCCTGGCCACGGTGTGACATGCCTGGTCCTAGGAAGGGGCGGGAACCCCCAGGAAGGCAGGGTTCAGGGGGCAGCAGGGAGGCGAGTGGAGAAGGTGCTGGGCCCGGTGACGGTCACCAGGCTGATGGGGACGTTGGGGAGCCCTGTCTATGCCAGGCTGGGGAGCAGGGTCCCTCCTCCAGGCCGTCCGTCTTTGTGAGTGAGGCAGGGTTTGCTGCAGAGCTGAAGCGGTGGGTGTGAGCAGACCGCCTGGCTGGCCGGTGCCAGGCTGCTCTCCGCTGGGCATCACGGCTCTTCTCACAGAGCACGGTGTTCTGGCCACCACAGGCACTTGGGGAGTGGGCGGCAAGGCTCTGGGACTCTGGAGCTTGCTGGCAAGAAGAGGTGAGTGGCCATGTGAGGACAGGTCCAGGGGGAAGGCGGCTGGGGCACACGGAGATGGACAAAGCCCCGTAGGCAAAGCCCTGTTTGGCTGATGGGGAGCTGACGCCCCAGGGCAGAGCTGATGTCCCCAGGCGAGCAGAGGCAGGAGAGCCACGCTGCAGGACAAATGGGAAACCAGGCGTGCAGTGCAAGCACCTTTCAGGCTGAGCCCTGGGCCAGTCCAGCCCTTCCAGCTCGGTCCACCTCCAGCTTCCACTCCCGCCACAGGGAAAGCCTGACATCACCCCAAACCCTCATGCTCACCTCCACAAACCCATCAAGTTCCCATTTACTGAAAGCAAGAAACAAGGAAAGAAAAAATAAATAAAACTCAAAGCAAGGGAGCCAGCATGGAGGAGGTGTCCAAGCCACAGGTTTCCTGGAAGCCCATGTAGGGATCCCAAGTTACAAGTTTCTCTGGGCACTCTGTGCCCCGCCAAGTTTGGGGACCAGTGGCCTCTGCCAAAGGGACCATCCTGGGAGGGGCTCCTGTCCTTGCCCAGGCTCCAGCTGGCCCCCCAGCATGACTGCCACCCTCCTGCGTCCTCGCTGCCCACACCACCCTGGATGCCCCACGAGCAAACGGGGCTGGATCAAAGGCAGTCACGTCTGAACAATCCCGATGAGGAGTTTTTCGAATGGCTGTGCACATTCCTGATAATTGGCTGATATGTTTTGTCCAAAAGGAAAGGGGTTGAAAAAGAAAAATCTTTTCTTTAAAGTATTGGGGGGCATAATATCCTTGTTTGTGGGGTGGAATTAATATCTCATTGAGAGCATTTGCTGTTGTGTATCTGTCTTTCTCAATCTAGCTACAGGAGGTGACCTCCAAATAGAGTTAATTTAATCTGCAGAAATAACCCTGCAATTGACTTTCCCGAAACTGGTATTAGATGAAAGCTCTGTTTTGCTGGGCCTGGCTGTCATTAATGATTCCCTGTGAAAGTCCTAATGTACAGTGTTTAAAAATCTCCCCTGATGTTGTCAGATTTCATAAACGCACTCTTTTATTAAGGAATTAGCAACACGGGCTGCAGGGCTGATGGTGTGCCCGCAGATCCCAGGATCCTGTCCTGAACACACAGGGCTCCTGTGGACCGAGGCTGTGAGTGGCCAGTGGCAGAGACACTGACGCCACCTGCCCACAGGGCATGAAGGATGTGGGGACCCCAAGAGAGCAGAGAGGAGAGAGGACGCCTCCCCAGAAACCATGGCATGCACATCACTAACCCGGGCTCTGAGCAGGCTTGGGGTAGCAACAATGCAGGGACATCCGCTTCCCTGGGGGCACAGAGAGGACACGCGCTGCCCACCTCGACCTGAGTCCCAGGTGAGTGCCCACCCCGCCCCTGGTTCAGGGGACTGCACATATTTGCTGCAGGTTGGTGAGTGCACTCTTCAGGTTGGCGCAAGGAGCCTACGTCAGAGCTGGCTTTGAATCTCAGCTGCCTCCCTCCTTGCCTCCCCGTCGCTGTACCCAGATCCCACATCTATAAGTGGGCACGTGGTGGTCCCACCTCACAGGGATGTCAGGATTCACTGAGGCAACGCTGTCAGGATCAGCCCACACTAGACACAGACCTAGGGTGTCCTACACGTAAGCATGGATTAACATGTTCAGGTTCTCAAAAGGCTTCCTGTAGTCTTCACTTCATGGTACCTTAAGATGTGTAATGGGGATGGGCTTGTCCAGGGTCCCACAGCTCATCAAAGCCTGCGGGGTTCTTGGTAGAGTGTCCAGGCCACCCACTAGTTCCCAGTCCAGCAGTGTGTTTAAGGGGCAGAGCTCACCCTGAATTTTGATCTTATCTCCAAAGGAGACTGAGCATTGCTCCCCAGTCACCTAATGGGATGGAAGAAGGTCTCTTGCCTGAATCTTGGAGGTGCATCCACTACAGTCCACACTATCAATAGCACAATAACAGTGGGATTTTACTATTCTGGAAGATATTTTGGTATTAACTTTATATTTAATATCAACATTAAACATCTTGTAACTTGATTTAGCCTTGCTTTGTTATTTAAAATATACTAGAACCTAGCAGACAATCTCAGCTCTAGGGCCAAGCAAAGAGCCCTTGGACTTGGCACCAGAGCACGAGCCATCAAAGGAAAGACTGGTACAGTGGGCCTCACCAAAATGTAAAATTCTGTTCTATGAAGGTTAAGAGGATTGAAAATCAAGCTAAACACTGAGAGAAAATATTTGCAAACAACATATCTGACTCAGAATTAGTAGCTAGAATATATAAAGAACTCTCAAAACTCAACAGTAAAAAATAATGAAGCAATGCATTTAGAAAATGGGCAAAAGACATTTCAACAAAGATGATGTCAAGATGGAGAATCAGCACCTGAAAAATCTCTCCATTTCATTAGCCGTTAGGGAAATGGAAATTAAAACTATGATACAGTACTACACATCTATCAGGATGGCTGAAGTCCAAAGGCCAAATAGAACATATACTAAGAAAGGCAAGGAAGTTAAAGCATATAAAATACTCAGTTAAAACCACGGACGGCAGAAAAAGAGTGGAAGACAAAAATAGGAGCAGAGAACAAGGGCCACAAATCAGAAACAGTAATGAATGTGGTAGACGTTAATTCAACTGTATCAATAATCACTTTAAACATCAATGATCGAAATATGCCAAGTACAAGACAGAGACTGTAGAGTGGATCAAAACAAGATTCAGCTATATGCTGTGTACAAGAAACCCACTTTTTAAATTAAGTTTTTATTTTAGTTCCTGTTAGCTAACATACAGTGTTATATTAATTTCAGCTGTACAATATAGTGATTCAACACTTCCATACATCACCCAGTGCTCATCATGGCAAGTGCACTCCCTAATCCCCATCCCCTATTTCACCTATCCCCCTACCACCTCCCCTCTGGGAACAATCAGTTTGCTTTCTATAGTTAAGATTCTCAAGAAACCCACTTTTAATAAAAAGATGCATATAAGGGCACGTGGGTGGCTCAGTCAGTTAAGTGTCTGACTCTTGATTTTAGCTCAGGTCTTGATCTCAGGTTTGTGAGTTCAAGCCCCATGTTGGACTCCACACTGGGCATGGAGCTTACTAAAATAAAATAAAGTAAAATAAAATAATAAAAAGACATATAGATTAAAAGTAAAGAGATGGGGAAAGAAATGCCATGTTAACACTAAACAAAGGAAAGCAGGAGTGGCTGTATTAATTCAGACAGAGTGGACTTTACAGCAAGGACACTATCAAGAATAAAAAGAACATTACATAGTGATAAAGAGGTTAATATTCCAATAAGACATAAGAATCTTTAATGTGTATGTGCCTAACAACAGGGCATCAAAATACATGAGGCAAAAACTGATAGAACTGCACAGACAAATTTACTATCACAGCTGGAGACTTTAACACCCTCTACCAGTAATGGATGGATCCAGCAGGCAGAAAATCAGGACACAGTAGAACTCAACAACACCATCAATCAACTGGGTATAATTGACGTCTGCAGGCTACTTCATCCAACAACTGCAGAATACATATTCTTCTCAAGTCCACATGGAATATGCACAAGATAGACCGTAAAACACAGCTTAGCAAATTTAAAAGAATAGGAATCATAAAATATTTGTTCTTAGGCCAAAATGAAATAAATCTAGAAATTAATAACAGAAGGATAGCTGGAAAGTCTCAAAACACTTGGAGATTAAACAACATACTTCTAAACAACACATGGTTTAAAGAAGAAATCTCATGAGAAATTTTAAATTATTTTTAATTAAATGAAATAAAAACACAGCTTTTTAAAATTGGGGGTGTAGTGAAAGCCGTGCTTAGAGGGAAATTTGTAGCATTGAATGAATATATTAGAAAAGAAGAAAGATCTAAGATCAATAATCTAAGCTTCCACCTTAGGAATATAGAAAAAGATGAGAAAATTAAATCCAAAGTAAGCAGAAGAAAAGAAATAATAAATACTGGAGTAGAAATTAATAAGATTGAAAACAGGAAATCAAAAGAGAAAACCAACAAAAACCAAATGTGGCTCTTTGAAAAGATCAATAAATTTGATAAGCCTTTAGCCAGGCTAACTAAGAAGAAAGGAGAAAGGACACTAATTACGAATAACAGAAATGAAAGAGGAGACATCACTACAGATCCATGGACATTAAAAGAATATCAAAGGAATACTATGAACAACTTTATGCCCACAAATTTGATAAACAATCTGAACAAGCCTGTATCTATTAATGGAATTGAATCAACAATTAATAACCTTCCAAAACAGAAAGCATCAGGTCCAGATGAATTCCACCAAACATTTAAGTAAGATATTATACCAATTCTCTAATCTCTTTCAGAAGGTAGAAGCAGAAGGAGATACTTCCTAACTCATTCTGTAAAACCAGAATTACTCTAATACCCAAACCAGACTAAGACATTAAAAGAAAAGAAAACTACAGACCAATATCTCTTAGGAACACAAAGGCATAATTCCTCAATGAAATAATAAAAAATCAAATCCATCAATATATGAAAAAAAATTATACGTCATAACCAAGTAGGATTTGTCCCAGGTATGAAAGGCTGAGAATCACTTAATGTAATCCACCACATCAAGAGGCTAAAGAATAAAGATCACATGATCATATCAAGATAGCGAAAAATACCTTTGACAAAATCCAACACTCACTCATGACAAAAACTCAGCAAACTAGGAATAGAGAACTTTCTGAACTTGATAAAAAACATCTATAAAAACCATAGAGCTAACATTAGACTTAACAGTGAGAAACTCACAGCTCTCCACTAAGATCAGGAACAAAGCAAGGATGGGAGTCTTAGCTAGTATTGTACTTCACCTAACACTCTCCAGGGTATTCATTCATTGCTAGCTGTACAGGGGATGAGAAAAGAGCTAGTACATGGACATGTCTGAAATAGGCTGCCATATTTTAGAATTGTCAACATTCTCATTATTGAAGAGTGTGATGGGGACATTACGCCTAGCTGTTTAGAACCCAAACCACCATAACACAGGTTTTATATCGTCCGTATCTTTGTGGTGCAATGGTCTTATTAAGGCATTTACTGAAAATTGCCATTAGCTAGTCTTTCTTTCTTATAATAAATATTTAATAAACTACTTTAAAATTATAAGAAAAGGAAAGGAAATAAATGGTATACACACTGAGAGAGAAGAAATTAAAGTGCCTTTGTTCACAAATAACATGATAATCTAGGTGGAAAATTTAAAAGAAATAACAGCAAAACTCCTAGAACTCATAAGTGACTATGTAAGTTTGCAGATGCAAAGTTAATATGCAAAAGTCAATCAGTTTCCTATATACAAGCAATGAACAGGGGAATTTGATATTTAAAACCACACCATTTACATTAACACCCACACGATTGAAGTGCATAAGTATAGACCTGACAACACGTGCATAAAAACTCCATATGAGGAAAACTACAACACTCTGATGAAAGATATTTAAGAACTAAAGAAATGGAGAGACAGTCCATGTATTTAGATAGGAAGACTCAGTGTTGTCAAGACGTCAGTTCTTTCTAATTTGATCTATACATTCAACATAATCTCAATAAAAATCTGAGCAAGTTACTTTGTGGATATGGACAAACTGATACCAAAGTTTAGAATGAGAGGCAAAAGACCCAGAATAGCAAACTCAATATTGAAGAACAAAGTTGGAGAACTGGCCCTACTTGATTTCAAGATCCATTATAATCTTCAGTAAACAAGACAATCTCGTACTAGTGAAAGAGTAGGCAAGTGGATCAGTGGAGCAGAACCGACAGCCCAGATACAGATCCTATCAGAAACAGCCAAAATCCAGAACTCTGACAGGAGCACATGCTGGTGAGGTTGTGGAGCAAACAGAGCTCTCATTCACGGCTGGTGGGAATGCAGAATGATGCAGCTGCTTCGTCTTACAAAATTAAACATACTCTGACCATATGACCCAGCAATCACACTCCTTGGAATTTACCAAAAAGTGTTGAAAACATGCCCGAATGAGAACCTACACATGGATGTTTATAATAGCTTTACTCATAATTGCCAAAACTTGGAAACAACTAAGGTGCCCTTCAGTAGGTGAACAGATAAATAGACTGTAGTCCATCCAGACAGTGGAATATTATTCAGTGTTAAAAAGAAGTGAGCTATCGAGCCATGGAAAGACATAGAGGAACCTTAAATGCACATCATTAAGTGGGAGAAGCCAACAGAAAAGGCCACATGGTATATGATTCCAGCCCTATGACATCTGGAAAAGGCAGAACCGTGACAACAGTAAAAGGGGCGTGGTGGCAGGGGTTATGGGTAGGGATGAACAGGGGGAGCATAGAAGATTTTTAAGGCAGTGAAACTACTCTGCATGATACTATAATGGTGGACTCATGTCACTATACATTTGTCCAAACTCATTGAATTTATAACACCAAGAGTGAACCTCAATGTAAACTATGGACACAGGATGATGATGACATGTCACTGTAGGTTCATCGATTATGACAAATTTCCCACTCTGGTGAGGGATGTTGAGAGTGGTGAGGCTGTGCCTATGGGGAGGGGGATATATGGGAAATCTTTATACTTTCTTCTCAATTTTGCTGTTAACCTAAAACTGACCTAAACAATAAAGTTTATTAATTTTTTTAAAAAGGGAAAATGATAAGGAATTGTCCTCCAAAATTGACAAAGACATTAATCCACAGATTTAAGAAGCCCAACAAACCCCAAGCAGAATAAATAAAATGAAATACGCTCCTAGATGCATAAAAGGAAAACTACTGAAAACCTAACGCACTGAGAAAATCTTAATGATAGAGAAACATGACCGTTTACCTTTAAAAAGGCTGAAGGAAGTCCTATTTAAAGGTCCCAGCAGAGCTGTTGACACAACAGCACAGTGAGATCAGAGAGTGCCAACAGAGCATACATCAAAACAGGATTCTGCCTCCAGTAGAAATATCCTTTAAGAATAAACGTGAAATAAAATCATATCCAGACCCAAGAAGAAAACAAAAAAATGAACCAGCTAAAACCCCAGGGAGATCCACTTCAGCAAACCCCAGTCTGTGGCTTTGTTATGCAGCAGGTTTGTGGAGAGGACCTGATTCAGGAAGGAGGGAGCAGGTGGGTGGAGGAGAGAATGAGGAACCATGCAAGTGTGAACATCGCAGGAAATCCAAACGCAGATTGTATAAGATGCTAATTTTGAGACATTTGAGATAGAGAATTTGGATACGTGACAATACAGGCATAGAAGATGAGGGGACAAGTGGGATAAGTGTTCTCAGGCACTTCCTCTATTAGGGAAGATGGTGAGAGCAGCAGCGGCTATCAGACAATTCTGGGTCCAAAATGCATGCGGGAATTCTAGCACGTCTGACAAATGACAAAATATAGCAAACAAGTGTATAACTTTCAGCCAGAGGGGGAAAGTATAATAATGATAATTATCAGTGCAAAATAGAGCCAGAAATGAATGAAAGGGAACATAGAGCAGACAGACACTCACACGACCTTGTAATTAATCCCGAATGTATCACTAATTCTGTCGAATGAAGAAGAATCAAATGCTTCACTTAAAAGGCCATTAATGCTCTAACTGGATAAAATAGCAACACTCATAGATAGCATGTTTTAAAAATTATATGTAAAATAAAAGGACATAGAAAGTTTAAAGGTAAAAAGACGGAGAACAGTAAATCATGTGAAACACTGAGCAAGATGATGTTGGGGCAGCACCAGGAGCACCTGATGAAGACGATGCCCCAACTCAGCGCCGAAGAAACTTGGTTCACGGTGATGCGGGCTTCAGTCACCAGCAGATACAACAATTCTATCAATCCATCAAGGAAATGTACAATGTACTCAGAAGACAACAATCAGATTTATCTCAAGAGTTGTGAATTTTTTTAAATCATGGCGAACACAGGGAAAGAAAACTTCGCTCAGCTGACAAATGGTCTCTCAACCACAACAAAACCCAGAGCAAACACGCCAGATGACGGAGAACATTCCAAAGGTTTCTCTTTGAAATCGGCGACAAACAGGGAAACTCAAGCCTTCACCACTTTTAGTCAGCGGTGCTGTAGGAACGAGCCAGAGCATAAAGACAAGAACAATAAATAAAATCTATAAGGCCTGAAAAGGAAGAAATAAAACTCTATTAAAGATGATACGATTGTGTACACGGAAACAAGTAATAGCATTTATATCATTTTAGAATTAATATGTCAGTTTAGTAAGGCTTACATACAAAGTCAATACAAATTAAGTCAATTATATATATTTTTGAAGATGTATTTATTTATTTGAGAGATAGAAAGAGTGAGCAGGGGTCGGGGCAGAGGCAGAGAGAGAGAATCCCAAGCAGACTCTCCCCTGAGCTCAGAGTCAGACTGGGACTCAGTCCCACGACCCCAAGATCAGGACAAGACCTGAAATCAAGAGTTGGGACACCCAACCGACTGAGCCACCCAGATGCCCCAGTCAATTATATTTTTAGGTACTACAGTTAAAAAAGATTTTCTTAAAAATATAAAATGTACAAAGATATTGAAACTATAATAGCAAATCTAAAAAAAGACATGCAGGTGGCCAGACCCCTCCATCGGCCATCAAGACTCACAGTATCTGAAAGTCCAGTAATTAAGGGAACGTGAGTGAGACTGGAGCAGGATAATCACATGCAGGCTGGAACCGCACAGACAATAGGACGACAAATGTGCCAAAGGTAATCGGGAAGAAGAGCTTCGTGATCTGGGGTGGAGAAATTTTCCCAAACCACACACGTTGCACAACGAAGGAATTGAACATGCTGTGTGGTGCCGTCCTCCCCATCCATTTGCTTCTCTGTATGCGGTGAATCTCGCTCCCATGCCCGTCTGCCTGACACCCACCCGCACACATGGCACGATCGTGCGTGAGGTGTGACGGTGCCCGGCGCTGGTCTCTCGTGGTCCGTGTGCACGACCCTAGAGAGTCAGTCCAGTCACTCTCAGGACAGTCTGTGGTCCGTGGTGGCCGAGGAGCGTGGGAAGGTTTCAGCGCGGCCATGTCCTGTGTGACCTGGTGTTTGTTATGTTGGTGCTCGTTGGATGAAGTTTAATTCAGAGGCACGTCTTGTTTGATGAATTATATGCATTTTATATATATTTTTTTGCATCAGAACGCTTAAAAACAGTGACATCTAACATCTCAATCGTAACTCTAAAATGGTTGCAAAGATGTGATTTTTGCTGCATTTCAGAAATTAAAACCGTTACATTGTTACTTAAAATTTTTGCAACAGAACCTGAATACACAGCCACGGATACCGGGCATCATGCAGATTTTGAAGAAATTGGTAAATCCTCGCTTTTCCGCTGAGGTTGTTGAGGAAGCACTGACGTTCACCCTGCTGTCGCGTGCGGCGAGGCCTCCCCCAAGTTGTAGCCCCGGCACGGTATGGTTTATGCTTCCAGGGCTCCGAGAGTCCCACCACGACCCCTGTCGGAACATGAATAAACACGTGTGTAAACTGCTCTCCCTCCGTCCGGGTGCCGCTGGGCTCTGGCGCTCACATGTCCTCCAGGTCCAGTCACAACCACTAAGAGCAGCGGATAGAAAGCACATGACTGAGTTTTGCATTTTGACCAATACTTAGAAAAAGGAAAAAGCTCTGTGTCCCCTGCGTCTCCTAATACGGCGGACGCAGCTTCTGCCCACACCTAGATGGCACCCCGTGGATGACGAAGCCACGTCCTGCATTGATTTTATTCTTCAATTTTCTTCTAATTTAGGGAATTGAGAAGGGGTCCGTGTCAAAGAGATGAGGATGAAGGAAACTTCTCCAACAAATGGATCCCATTTTGTTGAAATTGCGCTTTGAGCCACATGCCGGGGGGCACACGCCTTGCCCCGCGTTCACACCGTCTGCAGGTGGGGTTGCCCGTGACACCCACCGGCCCCACCGTCGGCCGGCCGGGGACTCCGGCTTCCAGGCTGGGGCACAAATGGGGCACAGGCGGGACATGCGCGCCTCGCACCCACCAGGATGGCTGATACCAGGAAACCCAGCCAACAACAAGCGTGGGTGAGCGCGTGGAGGGTCTTACCGCAACCCCAGTTGGCCCCCCATCGCCCCGCCTGGTGGAGGCCCGGCCCCAGCCACGCTCTGACGTGGTGAACATAGCCATTCCTGAGTTAGGATGTGGGTTTATCCGGGGCGTCTTGGGGCAGCGTCTTGGGGCAGCCCCGCCTCACCGGTCATCAGCTCCAGCCTCCCGCGGGCATCCCACGGCCCCCTCTCACAGGAGCACTGAGAACATGCCCCCCACCACGGCCCGGGTGCCCGGGTCAGGCCGTCCTGTGGCTCCAGCCCGAGGAGGAGCGGGCGGTGCAGGCCCTGAGGGGTGGGAGGAGGGCCGCCCCAGGACCTGGTGTCTCCCCGCAGGCCTGGCTGCACCGTGGGCGCCGCGGAAGGCACCAGCCTCTGCCCCTGCTCTGCCCTTGTTCTCTCTCCTGGAACGCGACTCCCAGTGTCTCCGGGGCCAGGGGACCCACACCTTGACCCGTGGCAGAAGGCATTGGGTCTGCGTGCTGGCTCCATGGGGCCCCCTTTCCCCCAGGACACTCACCTGAGCCGACACCATCACCACCAGGCAATTCCCCCCGCCCTGGTTTCGGTGGCAGACAATCAGGCTCCCACCTTTCACTGCTGTGAGCATGGTGGTCACCTGCTCGCGAGGGCCTGGGACCCGACTCCTCGCCCCACGCCCTCGCCGGCTCCCCTGTGACAGAACACTCCCAGTGAGGGGGCTGCCTGGCTGTGCCCCCAGCTCTCAGCAGGTGGTGCTCCCCATCGGGGGGGTTGCTGGAGATTCTGGGGTTCGGCCACAGCCAGGGTCCTCCTCCCAACTTGAGGATGCAGGGGAGGCTAGGGTGGCCGAGGACGTGTGGGTGACAGGGACAGAGAGACTGAAGACAGGGCTGGACAGCAGGTGCGGGGCCAGCTGGGAGGAGCAGGATGAGGGAGAGGCGCATCCCCGCCGGCCCCTGCCTTTAGCCGCGTGGAGCAGAGACTCGGCTCTCCCAGGGCAGCTCCAGAAAAACAAAGACAGACATTAAGGGAAACAAATCTGCCTTCAGATTCCTCTGTGTTCTTAAAGACACTTGGAGGGCAGGTTTTCACTCCACGTTAAATAATTCACTCCGACACCAGAAAACCACAGTCGGTATTCTTCCAATGGCCACAGAAGAGCGCATGAACAGTCGGGGCTGGAGCGAGTGGGAAGGAGGCTCTTTGTTCTGCGCGGGCCCGGCCTCCAGCCTCTGCAAACCCTGCGGGTGCAGCGGCCGGCCGCTCACACTGGGAGCCTCCAGGGAGGAAATGTCTGAGGTCGCAGACGGGTTAATAAGACGGTCTGCACAAAGCAATCTCAGGTGACCCAGCCCCATCCCTTTCTTTGACTTCGGGACCCAATTCTCGGGAATATGATTGCGTTATCCATTAATCTCCGGGAGCTCAGGCTCTGAGCCAACCAGGTCCCCGCTGGGTGGAAACCACAGGTGCGTGCCACGTGGAAAGTGGGCCAGTAGAGCCCGATGCCCGGGGCACGCTCCAGTTGCTCCTTTAAAAAACGATCCTGAGGCACTCCACGGCTCGCTCCCTGACTCCCAAAACCACAGACTTGGGAGCCTGGGGGCGGCCGGCACCTCCTCTTTCACGCCTGAGGACATAGGCCCCCCACCTGCAGGTCCGGCAGCCTGAGCTCAGCCCCCCATCCGCAGGGCCTGGTTCTGCCCACACACACCTGCTTCCTTCGGCAAAGCCCATGCTGGGCGCCGGGTACGGGGGGTCAGCAGAGACCCTGCTCAAGGGGATGTTCGGGAGTCAGGCGGGCGCGTGGGTGGCCAGCTCCCTTCTCTCCTGGAGAAAGCTCCCGTGGCAGGAGGAGAGAGTAGGGACGGGGACTGTGACGTGATGGGGGGCAGAGGTGCGGGCGCAATCCCACGTGGCTCAGACAGACGGGGCCCTGGTCACAGCACCAGAGGGGCGGAGGAGGAGGTCCAGCAGAGGGGTCTGGTCAGGCTTGCGTGGGGGCAGCCCGCCATCGTCAGCCCCCCGGGGATGTGCCCACCCTGGAATCAGACGTGTCTGCACCCCAGCCTTGACACCCGATGCCACCATTCCCCTGTGCCAGACCAAGAGCCTGGCGCTCTCTCGAGCCCGCTCTCCCTCGAGCAGTCCTGCCCATGGGTTGGCCTCGGTGGCCTGCCCCAGCCAGCCCTCCCCTAGCTCTCTGCTCCAGGCGGCTGCTATCTGCTGCCGGATCCCGCAGGGGCCGCCGGCCTATTCCCTGCACAGAGGCATGGGTCAGACCATCCCCCTGCTCAGCATCCCACAGGGACTGCATGTCACAAAGAGGGAAACCCAACATCCTCACTTGGTGGCCCCTGGGACCTGCCGGAGCCTGTCGCCCCCTCCAGCCCCACTGGCCTTGTGTCCCTTCCTCTGGAAACAGCCTGTTCCCCAAAGCCTCGGGGCCCTGCCCCGCTGTGCCCAGCTTCCTCCTCCTATCCAGTCACGTGACTTGCTCTTGCAAAAGTCACCTCCTCAGAGAGGCCCTCCGGGACTATAGTATGGAAGCTAGCCCCTCTGCCCCGCGGAGCTCCTCCCCTGCTTTTTCTTTCTTTCCAGCGCTTTGCCTTGTTCTGTTCTTTATTTGCCCTTTGCCTTACTAACCCAGCCGCTTCCCTCCCTGTCCTACAAGCTGCAGGCCCAAAGGGCACGTCCACCCTCTCCCCACTCCGCAGGGAGCCTTCACAGGGGCTGCCCAGAGTCCTGATGGATGAACTGAGCACCTGCCGTGGGCTGGCACCAGGCTGCACCATGTCCTTGAATCGTGCAAACAAACCTGAGCCGGGAGCTGCCTGCGTCCTCTGGCGGCACCCCGCCCCCTCCGCCCCGCCCCTGTGCACCGCGGACTGGGAGGCCTGGGGACCCTGGAGGGGGCCTGGTGAGAAACCCCACAGCCCGAGGCTGCCTCGGGCCCTGAGTGACACATCGGTCTTCATATCACTCGACCGACCACAGTCCGGATATCCCGCCGCGTAAGTGCGGTGCGGGAATGCAAACAGGACGCAAGGCCATAATTGCTCCGTGAAATCTGTGTCCTCTTCCTGACATGCATTCTGCCCACTCAAGTAATCATTAACTGATAGGTTGCTGCATGGGGATAATATCTCTAATATGTAATGCAATTTCCAGAGCATAGAAGTGCTTATGGACACAGCTGCTGTTGGGGGTCAGCGACCTGCTTGGAAATTGATGAAGAAACTCCATTGCGGAGCCTGAAAGAGGCGGCCGCGCCCACGGGCCTGGTGCGTGGCGTTTATCTATGCAGAAGACGTATTTGTAAATCAAGGAGAAAGGAAAATCGATGCATTTGCATCTTTTCTCGCTCAAAAGCCCATTAGATGTACTTTATTTAATGTGAGGCTTATTTGCCGTCCATCACTTTGGGTGATGCATACGGGTCAGGACCCACCAATAATTTTAATCTCCTAAAAGCACATTTCTATGCTAATTTTTAATTACAATTAGTGGCGATGTCAGCTGTTAGCTTTGGTGATTGACTTAATGACCCACCCGTACTACCCCTCTGATGAGAGGTGCCAGGGAGAGGTCCCCGGACACAGCCACGTGGATTTTAAGTGGCACGCACGACAGCTCACGCATCTGACGTGGTGCGTCCGTGGAAAGACCAGTGCGGCTGGTCACCCCCTTTCTGTCCTTGGTGCCACTCCGTCTTCCCCTCCTCCTGAACCCGCTCAGCTTCCAAGGAGCTCTCGGCCCATCCTTGTCACCTGGGCCTTGAGCAGGACCTTGGCGACACCAGCTTTGCAATGGGCCACAGCAGAGCCTGGTTCTGGTTCTCAGGTCTGGGCCCTGATCAGCCGCGGTGGCCTCTGCCTTTGCGAAGGAAAATCCAGAAACAAAGTCTAGCCCCTGAGAATTTCCCCAGGAACTCTGAGGTCGCCATACTGACTCGAAGCTGACACTGTCATGGGTTCATGAGTGAAGGCCTGTCACATGGACAGGTGGGAAGGAACATGACCTGGAGTGGCCGCATGGAGTCCAGGTGGACGGTCTTCATGGGCACTCCTGTCCCTGTGCCACTCCTCCGCACAAGAGCCGGAACCGTTCCTCCCGCCCTGGCTCCGGGCTGGCCGGTGACCCGCTGTGGGCACATGAGTGGGGACCCAGGCATGAGGGGCAGGCAAGGCCCGGGCTCTGGTGGCAGCCCATCCAGACCATCAGAAGACCAAGGCCACACGGAGAACTGTGCCGCCCCCCCAGCCGAGGCACCCAGGACGGCCCAGCTGCAGGTGGACTGAGCCCCGCGAGGTCAGGCCAGCCACCCTACAGGCTGTGGGAAATGATAAAGTGCCACGGAGTTTGTAGGTACCTTGTCCCCCAACCGTGGAAAGCATGCGGGGGACACTTCATGCCTGGGGGGCTCTGCTCCTCCTGCCCAGATTCCTGCTGGGACGCTGGGAAAACCCCAAAGTGGAGGAGACTCTGGTCTCTGGCCCCCGGTGCCTGGACGGCAAGGAGGAGGACAGAAGCCCCCCCACTTGCCAGGGCTCTGGGGTGGGGATGGGGGGCCAGCAGGTCGGCTCCTCCGCACACCCCCGCTCACCACCCAGGCCAGGCCAGAGCCCCCCCAACATTCCCTTCAATATCTGAGGCTCCCTTCATAATGGAAGCTGACAGAATGCAAATGAGTTTCTAAAGGAACCAGCAAAAGTGGCAATTTTTCTCATTTAATCTTTGGATGAGCTGTCTGTCTTGCGGGTGCACAGTCTCATTAGAATTCGGAGATTAATTTTGTCCATCAACATGAGATTATTGGTTTGAGTGAGGTTTGGGGGACGTCCTGGGGGTGAGGCCGGCTCCCCCTGAAGAGGCCGAGACGTGGCCGGCAGAGCGGTCCTGACAGCGACGAGCCCCCCTCTGTGAGGCCTCTGTGCAGGGACCTGCAGGAGAAGCCGCCTGGCGAGCTCACGGCCTGCAGGGCAGTAAGCACAGAGGCAGAGGGCCTGGGGTCCAGGCTTCCAGGCTGACCTCCCCAGCGAGGGGAGGCATCCCAGGCCCACACCCGTGGCACAATCCCACACCCGCCACGTGCTGTCTTAGGATGGTCGGGGCCAGGTGGGCAGACGGCCAAAGAAAGGCAAAGGCCAGCAGACCCTGCAGGACCACGGCTCCCTGGGGGCCGCAAGACCCTCCAACACGGGCTCATGGCCCAGGGACAAGGGGCAGCTCCAGGACCGAGTAGGTGCCCCTTGTGGTCCATGTGCACCAAGCATATCACTTCCATTACCGCGTTCCATCCACACAGAAGCCCTCTGAAGGGCAGCATTGACCCCACTTTACGGAGGCAGAGACCCCGACTCGGACAGGAGCAGCCTCTCCAAGGGCGCCTGGCGCTCCGTGGTGCGGCCGAGCTGGGATTCCAACCCAGATCTGTGTGATTCCAAAATCCATGCCCTAGGCCTCAGTGGACAAATCCTCTGGGCCACGACACCAGTCATCGTGCCGTGGGGCTCCCGGGGGGTCACGAGACATGGGAGCTGGTCTTGGAGGGCTAGTGTAGACTGGCTCAACAAGTGTAGACTCTAATCATGGCACCGAGATGCAAGCTGAGCTCAGGCACCACGTGGGCTGCCTACCACGGCAGAGCCAGACCGGGGTGCTGAGTGCCCACCACGTGCCCCCGACCTGGGACCGCGCTCCAACTGTCAGTCTGACGGGTGGTCTTCACATGCAGGGCTGTGGGCAACGCGACCCTGCACAGATGTCTCCCTGAGTAAATTCACACGCAACACGATCAACACCGGCTGAGAAAACTTAGCAAGGTCTGAGATCAGCAATCGTTCCGGAAGGTGCAAACAAGTACGCACAGCGCGATCCGAGCTCCGGCGCTGCCGGGGTCCACGGGAGGAAGGGGGTGTTTATGGAGCACCTTCCACGTGCCATGGGTGGGCTCCACTGTCCAGGGATCACACCGTGCCACCGTGCAGTCCCCCAGGGGACAAGGGCCATCATCCACCAGGTCCAGCCGGGGGAGGCCACGTCATAGGAAGCTGCCCAAAGTCCCACAGCAGAGCGATGGCAGCACCATGGCCACATCGGCATGTGGCGGCCCAGCAGACAACCCACAGTTCAGGCCGCTGTTCTGAGCTGCTCCTTCAGCAGAGTGTACCGAAAGAGTGAGTTTTGTGGAACATCGCAGAAAGCCAGCAAACCAGACACGGTGACAAGGGTTTCCATTTTCATGAACACGAAAAAGCTGAATAACCTGGAACTTCTCCGACCACAGAGCCCTGGAGACACGGGGGCAGGACAAACAGCCGCATAAGCCAAAGTGTCTGTGGTTGGGTGGGATCCCGGTAGCAATGCTGTTTGTCTGTCCCCAAGTTGCCCACAGAAGCAAACGGGCTAGGACAGCCACAGACAGAATCCTACAGACGACCCTAATGAAGCCACTGAGCCAGGCACCTCTGCTCATCTCAGGATGTGGGCGGATGGCGTTGGGACCACGCGGACCTCACGGGTGCTCGGATGCAGGGACCGAGGCGGAAGGGCAGGGAGAGCCCCGCGCTCAGAGGCACAGGCGCAGAAAGACGCATCTGTTGATGGGAATCATTCTTTAGATGGGTCTGGACCTGCTTTCCCACTTCGAAGGGCAGGGCTGGGGCCTTGGGGGCCTTCCCAGCGGCGGGCCCATCCACAGGTCCACGGCAGTGTCCCAGCTGGAGGTGCACCCTCACGCCCTGGCTCCTGCCCCTGGCGGCTCTCAGACCCCCCACCCCGACACACACACACACACACACAGAGCGCTGCCCTCTTGGGCCTGGTATGTGCAGACAGCGGGCGTGCACGCTCTGGCCCTCGCTAGCCCCCACACTGAACACATCAATCATGCCCGACTGCGACCCTAAGAGAAGCCGGGGGACAGGCGCTCCCTGGGCCCCATTTGCCAGCGTGAACCACACCTCGGCCCGTCCCTCCGCTCGGGTCTCACGCCCCTGGAGGGGGCCTCCCCCTGCCCATGGCCTCCCTACACCACCTTGGATGAAGGGCAAATAGGCTGACCAAGGGCCCGCCCTGGGTTACAGTGATGGTGGGTCTCACCCAATTTGGGAAAGTCACAAAGACCTCTAAAGAGGAAATCAGTAGAAAACAGCACAAATGCAAACATCGCAGAGTGAACGGGCAGGTGGGCTCGTCTGCGGCTGTCAGGGGCTCATGGAATCCTGTCCCGACAGCCCGTTAAGGAGCTCCCGGCCGCTTTGGTGCATCTGCGCATTTTATTTTCCCGCTCTGATTGAGCCAGGCGCTGTGGTTCCCCGGCTTGAGGCTGCGGCTGAGCGCTCTGTTGGACGGTAATGGGCACCTGGAGGAGAGGATAATCTTTTAATGTTCTCCAAGAGGCCTCAATTGAAACCGTTCTTTATTAATACACCTGAGGAGTCAAATCGCTGCTTATCCTCCATTCAGAAGAATGTTTGATGAGAAGGTTTTGTGACTGGCTCCAGGGGGGACCAGCAGGTATAAATCCAGCTCTTTGTAGAGGAGGACGGGGCGGCCCAGCTCAGGGGTGTGAGGGGGCCCGTGGGCCGGGCGGCGTTCGGGCTCCTGCCCAGTGTGGGCATGCACCTGCAGGAGCAGAGGGGAGGCAGACCCAGCCTCACATTCACTGGGACCCTCACGGCTCAGGCACAGTCTGGGGGTCTCCCCAACACCTGTTAGCCCACAGTGAGGCTCATACCCAGCCCAGCTGCTGGGACCTTTAACTCCTGAGAGGCTGAGGTTCAGACCAGAGCAGGGGGTCTATGCCCTGGGGCCTTTGCAGGACGGGGTTGATGAAACCGGAGAGGGAAGCTTCCTGGAGGAAGTAGCCCAGGCTGAGGGCCGGCCTGCTGGGGGAGGGCACCAACAGCTGCGAAGCCCTCAGCCAGTGCCCTTCCCCTACTCTGGGATGGGGCTCAGGGGAGTCCTGGAGAAGCTTCCAGAAGGGTCTCTTGCTTCTCATCCTCACCTGCATTTGCTCACTGGGCAGGTGTGCCAGGTGGGGGGATGTCCGCTGGGTGAGGGTACCCAGCAGAATGCAGAGGCACCCGGCTGGGACATCTACCACGAGGCGCTCCCAGACGGGATGGTGGGGAAGGCTTTAAAGGCAGCTAACCAGGAGCACGGCAGAGGGAAAGCAGTGAGGCATGGCATGGGAAATCCAGAAGTGGCCATGGGTTTGGGTCACCCAGCCAAACTGGATTTTAATCCCAGAAAAGCTGACTTGCTGATGACCTTGGGCACATCACCTTGTTCCCGAGCATCCATTGTGTCTCCTGCCAAACCTGCCAAATGCCTTCACCCAGCCATGAGCACAGGCCACCGGGACAGGGCCCAGGACCCGGCTGCCCTCCTCCTGAGGGCTGCACGACCGGGGAGCCCGACTGCCCTACCCCATCTGCCCGAGAGGCCTGTCTGTCGGCTGCTGCTGGTCTGGAGCTCTGAATGCACTTGGCCCCTGCCTGGGAGAAGACGCGGGTGCGGCAGTGGGCCAGGGCCCATCCATCTCCTTAATGAGCCCATTTGTCACGCGAGGGGCTGCATTGTTCACCTGCCCGATGGAACGGGCCTGTTCCAGCCAGACGAGAGCCAGCCGGCCCTGGCTGTTCGGGGACACTTTTCAGGCTGGTCTAGGGGCTTAGCCAAGGCTGCGTTGCTGGTGGAAAGGGGTCTGTTCAGACCCCTTGGCTTGCTCTAGACCACGGGGTTCCTAAAGGTGCCCCTCGAGGGTCTGTGGGTCCATTTGTCCAGAAGCAATGTGGTATGATTGGTGGCCACACTTTCCTCACATGATAGGATGACACACGGGGGTCCCCACATGCCATGTCTGTTCCCAGCTGTCCGAACCTGTGGTCCGCAAGGACATCAGCTGACGGCTGCCCCAGTTACCAGCCATGGACAGGGGAAGGAGGTGGTCCCACTGTACCCCTCCACGGCTAAGCGACTTTGGGGAAGTCACCCAGGCTCCTGTATCCTCCAGGAGGCTCTGAAGGGCATAACGAGGTGCCACGACCTCGGGGTGCTAAGATGCTGAAATGTCAGCCAGCATGAAGGGCTGTGTCCCTGTGTAAGCATCTCCCAGGCAGGGACACACCCACGCTGCAGGAGGAGGCCTGGGAATACATGGGTACAAGGCTTCAGTCCCCAAAGCCGCTCCTCCTAGATGCACAGCTCCCGGGCACCTGCCAGGCAATTCCGCAATTCCACAGGGAGTGCCCAGCTGGCTCTGCACGGCCAGATTCACGGAGAACCAGAGAAGCCAAGGTCTGGGCAGTGCCAGGTGGGGTAGTCGGAGCAGGACGTGGTCCCCGCCAGGTGGCTGTCGGGCCCTCAGGGTTGGGCAGATGGGAAAGAAGGAAGACCGTGTCTGTCCCCGAATTAACCACCTTCCCCCTGCCCCTTGCAGAAGCATCCTGCCCTCCGCCGCTTCTTCGGGAGGATGCCCGGGCCACCCTGGGGGGGTGGGACTCAGGCAGAGCAGAGAAAGGGGGATTCGGGATAAAAAGAAACACAAATGTGCACACAGAGCTCCTACAGGGAGGCGCTGGGTGGCTTGCAGGGGTAAGACCCGGTTTGGGTCCTAGCTCCACTCCACTATCCCCTGGGTCCTGGAATCAACGGAGCAGGACACCCCCACTGTAGCCAGACTGGCCTGGGGCTGTGGCACCCATGTTCGTACCCCACCCCGCAGACCCTTCCTGGGTACCTGCCGGCCCGAGCACTAGCCAGGCTGGTGTCCCCAGTGACAGCCTCCCAGTGCACAGACACCTCATCTCCCTTCCTTCCCAGCTGCCCTGCTCAGCTGCCCTCCAACTGAGCAGGGCCCCCCCGAGCAGAGCCCCCCGCTGAGCAGAGCCCCCCACTGAGCAGAACCCCCTCCCACCGAGCAGGGTCTCCAGGGGCTCTGCTCCAGAAGATCCTCTGGACCTTCTTCTCAGGGAGACCCACAGTTGCTAAGGGCCCATGAGTCCATCGGGGTCCCTGTCCCCAGACCTCCTTGTCCCATTTCTCCCGTGTCTCCTTCCCTGAATGTCTGACCAATCAGACAAACCTCTGTCTATGGCTTCTTCTCTGTCCCCTAGGAGCATGCCCCTCTCTCAGGGCCACCGAGTAGGGATGCCTTGCGGTGACAGCCACATACTGACCCACCCAGGCATCAGAGATCAGCCCTGGTCCCCTCCAGCAGCCGGCCACGCAGCGGGATGTGTGGGCCAGAGAGGGGTGCACGGGGTGCGCGGCCGCGGGGATCGGGCGGGGGCCGCTCAGACGCTCAGGCGGCTCTCTCCAGCCCTCTGGACCCACCTGCTGGACATTTGCTGCCCACGGCCGATGTTCCGTTCCTGGCAGCCCCCAGAGCCGGCCAGACCCCTAGGGTGCACATTTTGGACCTCTTATCTGCGGCTCTCCATAAAGCCCATTGTTAGCTTTTCCCAGGACCAAACTGTCCACCATGGGGGCTGCTGGGCTGACCGGCTCACCCCGAAGTTACTCTGGGCCCCACTCAAATCCAGCTGCTGTTAGTGTCACCAAGTCGAGGGCTGGAGCCTCTCAGTGTGGGGACCCCCTCGGGGGGGGCGTGCACGGTGCAGTGACCCGACGTTGACTCAGTGGGGAGGGGGTGCTGGGCCGTCCGCCTCTGGGCCCTGGGAGCTCCGGCTTGGCCAGCCCCAGAGATGTTGTAGGGTCTGTCTCCTGCCTGCCAAGGCCCCCACTCCTGTCTCTTGTCCATCCAGCCCAAGGTCTTCCAGAGACTGGCGCCACGGGATGTTCTGGGCAAAGCCCAGGTGTTGGGACGGCCGACAAGAGGCTTCCACAGCCTGGGATTGAACTGTGGTCCATCCCAGTGACCGGGTGGGAACTGTCCCGTGGCTCCTTCCCGTCAGTGCTGGGACAGTGGCATCCGTAGGAACGGGCCAAGTACCAGGCCCGGCTCCTCTGCCCCTGGTAGCCCAGCCCCTGTGACCGCTGCGGCCACCCGACGGAGTCTGTCCACTGTCACCCTCCGGGACCCATCTGCTCAGCCGGCCAGACTGGACAGCGGAGGAAGGTGTGTGGGGAGCGCCTGATCGCAGGTTTTCTGTTAGGAAATGCAGCACGTTCCCAGCCGGCTCTGTGGATGCTTAACCTCGCTGTTGGCCTGGGCCCAAGACGGGGGCTGACCTGGGGTACGTGCTGTCTTCCAGGGCAGACACCGCTGCACCCCTTCAACCCTTTCAACCCCTGTGATTTTAGGGGGGAAGCCGTCAAGCAAATTCCAATTCTCTGGATCTGTCTGCACTCTGGTGAGGACAGCCCCTCTCTCATGGGAGAGCATGTCTACTCTATCTGCTCTCCCTCACCCGTGACCTTGGAGCACCACACAGTGTCCCTTCTTTACATCAGAACTGTCTCCACTCGGGGCCCAGACTTACCCACCTCAGTTTCCCTTCGGCTGTGAGGTCGGGGCCCCTCCCCACAGCAGGGGGCAGCTTCTCTCCCTACCTGGGACAGCCCTGGCGAGGGGGTGGCATCCCTGGCGGCCTGAGCCCCTCCCACAGCCCCTCTCCCTGCGCCCCCACCACCCTCAACTGCAGACTCTGATAAGTATTCCAAGCAAACATCCCCACATTCCCTGCTCATGGTTTTCTGACCTCCTAATGCAGAATGATGTTGTTTTCTCCTGCTCAGCAGCCTGAACCCAGAACCCTGAATTCACCCAGTCTGTCCCCCGAATCCCAAGTAGCCTCCGCACATCCGCACACACAGCCATCCGTCAGCCGCTGACAGCCGTGGAGAAGCGATTACCAGGAACCGTTAAGAAGGAAGGAGCGGGCGCTGTCCCAGCAGTGTGGAGGCGCGGGGAAGAGAGCCTCCGGGCCCAGGGGCGGCCCAGCTGGGGTGGTCACGCTTCCCACGACTGCCCCTGCTCAGAGGGGTCCCAGGTGACCGGAAGGGCCCAGGCCAAGGGTCACACTGCGTGCGTGCGTGCCTGATGACAAACCTCCACGTGCACGCCCTGTGGACTCAGACCCAGCGGCGGGGACACGTGGTCCTCCCATGTCCTGTGGGGTTCCTGGTGCAGCTGTCTCCCTGGGATCATCCTTGGCACCCCTCCCGTCACCCTCCATCCTCTTCCCTTCATCCCTTCCCCCCATTCCTGCCGCCCTCGTCTGGGCCCTGCCCAGGCCCACTGCCCCGCTGCCTCTCTCAGCCTCCAGTCCATTCTTCCACAAAACATCACTTTAAACCGTAACGGAAGCCTGATCAGTGCAATCCCCAGCTAAGCCCGTCCACATCCTGCCCTACAGGAATGCATCGCACCCTCCACACCCACCGCGCCCTGGGCATCCCATCAGGATGCAGTCACACTTGATCTACGTGGCACTAGGCTCAGCTCCCACGGCCGCTGGCCCCTTCCTGGTGGTCACAATCAAAACTCAGCCAAGAATCTGGGTGCCTGTGATGTTTCCCTACTGGAGGGGGTGCTGGTCAGCTCTGGGTGGAACAGTGTGTGTCCCCCACCTCCCATCGGCATGGCCTGGGAACGTGGACTCTGAGCCTGGGGGCTGCAGCAAGGCAGTGACCCAACCCTCCCCCCCCCAGGGTAGCCAGGAATTTCCCAGGAGCTTCTTTCCCCCACCCCTACTGCCCCCAGCTCCAGCCCGGTCCCCACGGGACTGGTGTGTATCTCCTCCCTGAGCAAAGGGTGGTCTCTGTCTGCACAAAACCTCCCTCCCAGCCACACCCATGAAAGCTCCAGCTCTCAGCTTGAATTGTGAGGCCCGCTGTGGACTTTTCTTTGGCAAGAGCCATAAGACAAGACACATCTTTTGTCTGTGGTCACTGCTGGACAGTTATGCTGCCACCCGGAATCAACCATGCCCGGTGCTTGATCTGGACACCGTGCTGGGCAACACTGGCCCTTACAGCCTTGGGATGATGATCGGCCAGGCCGGCGGCTTGTGGGATCCTGCACTGTGCTTCCTGTGAGAAGGAATTCACGGACCAGGGTCCCAATCCTGGGGTCTGCTCTCTGCCAACTCAGCAGGAGCTCAAAGGACACAGTATGAAAGCTGCTGGGCAGCGAGGCACAGCCTTTAATTTAGTGTTCAAAGCACACCGAGGCGGGTTCCCAGGGCTGGGGATGATGGGGGACAGGCAAACCCAAATCAGGACCCATGGGAACGCCCTAGGCCAGGCACGCTCTCCACGGGGAATGCTCTTCCTTTCCCGGGGGACACTTGTTTCCTGCCTGTGGCACGGGCAGACACACAGACTGAAGCAGATGGACGGACCCATGGACCGAGCCATGGGCGGAGGGACCGGAAGGAGATGGGTGCCACATACCTGCACGTCTGCCTGCCTCGCAGAAAGTGGTGCCTCTGAGCACCTTGGCCACAGCTAATTACTTGTCATCAGAGCCTCCTTAATGTGTTAGCGTGTTTCCGTAAGGGAAAGATAAACATTTGTCCTACTTCACGGAGTGCATCCAAGGCAACAATAGCAGATCAGATGCTCCCCACATCACGTGTCTTGGCGTGTTCTGTCCCGTGCTGCACGAGGCAGCAGGCTCCTGCCTTGGGCACCCAAGGGCCTGTGTGACGCCCCACACAGCCATGCTCCACGGGCTCTGAACGGCATGGGGACCAGGGAGAAATGTGCCACCCTCCTCATCTTGCACAATGAGCCCCGACCCCTCAGAGTTGGAAAGAGAGAGGAGAGACATCTCAGAAAGAGAGGGGGGCTTCCCTCCTTCTTGCCACCAGAGGTGATGGTTTCTTCCCACTCGGGTCCCTGGACCCGGAACCCCAACTCCCCATCCTCTCCCGAGCCCCAGGTAGACCGCATGCAGGTACACTCACAGTCCCACCTGGAGAACCACATCCCCTAGACATAATGAGCCGTACCTCTCACAGTATAAGACCCAACGTTACGTCTTGGAGGGGGCCTCCTCTTCACCCTCAGGGGCCTCACTGAAGCAAATGTCCCTCCTGAACCTCTGGGGACTGGAGGTGTCTCCTGAGAGATTTGCTCAGATTTCAAATGTTATGGTTTGAATTGTATCTCCCCCAAATTCATATGTTCAAGTTCTGATCCCTAGAACTTACTCAGGATCTGACCTCATTTGGAAATATGCAGATATAATTCATTAAGATGAGGTCATACGGGAATAGGTAGAGCCTAATGCAATATGAGGGGAGACCTTAGAAGGAGAAACACTAACGCAGAGCGAGGAGGGACACCTGAGGACAGAACATGCAGGGCGGACTTGGCCAGAGTCAGAGGTCAGAGGGAATGCCGGGGGTCAGCAGACACTGGAGGGGCCGCTGGAGGGAGCCTAGTCCTACTGAGGCCTCCAGAATTGTCCAGGAACTAGTTACTGTGGATTTTAGCCATCGTGTTGTGGTCCAGCAGCCCTGAGAAACTAGTACAGGCACTACATACAAGAGCCCCATGTGTGAGCTGCATGTAACCCAAGGACAGTCCTCCTGGAGACACACTCAGGAGAAGTGTGCACAAGGAGATCACCCACAGCAGCACGAGTCTCAGAACAACCTAAATCACCACCACCAGCAGAAGGAACAAAACCTAGCATACGATGACTGTGAGTACGAGCAAGACAGAGAAACCGCGGCCACACACACACACGTGGAGAATTTCACCAGTGTGGACTGAGGAAAAGAAGCCAGACACAAAAGAAAAGATGCTGCACAATTGTAGTCATATAAAGAGGAAGCAAAATGAACCTGGTGTCAGAAGTCATGGTGTTGCAGACCCGCAGGGGGCATCGCCAGCCAAGACGCCCAGTGCCCGCAGTGCTGAGCTAGGTACTTCCTAGAAAGACATAAAACACACTGAGCCAGGGGCGCCTGGGAGTCAGTTGAAAGTCTGACTCTTGGTTTCAGCTCAGGTTGTGATCTCAGGGTCGGGGGATGGAGCCCCACCTTCAACGCAGAGTCAGCTTGAGATTCTCTCTCCCTCTGCCCCTCCCCACACTCTCTCTCTCTAAAATAAGTGGGTAAATCATAAAAAAAAAAAAACAAAAAAGGAAACGTGGCCTGCCATGGCCTGAGGGGTGGGTACGTGGATCGTTCACAGCCTCACCAGGCTGGCCCTTGAGCTGTGGCACCTTCTTGGATTAAACATTTTGACCGCAGCTCTGAAAACATCTGTCACTGTACTTTCTCCCTCCCTTCACTGACTCTGGTCTGATGAACGGTGCAGTCTTATTTACCGTGCCTCTAAAAACCCCAATGTTAAATCCTACAGAACCTGACCAAGAAAATACAGGACAGAGTCTAACCAGCTGTGTATCTGGCGAGGGGTCTTTTGAGGGACACGGAAAGCATGGGCCTCCAAGGAAAGGTTGTCAAGTTGGACTTTACTCAAATCAAAACTCTGTTCTGCCAAAGACACTGTTAAGACACTAAGAGAAACCATACACCGGGAGGAACATTCTGATAAAGGACTCGTATCCCATATACACAAAGAATTCTTGAACTCAGCAAGGAGGAAACAACACAGTTGAAAACTAGGCAAAAGATCTGAGGAGCCTCATCGCCAAGAAGATGCAGGGATGTTGACCAAGCGTGTGAACGGAGGCCCCCAGCACTTGTTATTAGGGAATCTCAAAACAATAAGACACCGCGACACTGACATCCGTAGGTCCCTCCATCCGTGATGGGGTCGGGGAGGGGACGCACATGGCGGTGAGACCCTAGCTGTAGGAAGGCCGAGTGACACTTCTTCTCTGGAGCAGCCGTGGGGAGACAGGTGTGGACCTAAGAAAGTGGGGGGTGCTGTAGGGGTGCAGGCTACAGGCGGAGGAGAGTGCCGTCATCCAGCCACGCAGGCCTCCCCCCTCATCCCCCGCATCAGCAAGGGCAGGAAGTGGGAGCGACCCATGCGGTGATGGACCCGTGGGGAGACGGCAGTGTGAACTCGCGTTTATCCGAATACACACAGGTAGTCATGTACACGTGTGTCTGCACACTCGTACCTCCTTGCCCTGAGGGTACCTGGAAACAATGAGACCCCAGCAGCAATAAGCTCAACTAGACCTCAGATTCTAGCTCCTCTCCCTGCACGTGGAGGAGCCAGGGCGTCTGGGGGAACGGCTGATTGTAGGACTGGGGCGGGAAATAATCAGTCTACAGCATCACATTGTGTAGTGCGGAAAAGTAAGGAGGTGATGAAGAGGAAGGAGGGAGGGAGGGGGAGGAAAGGAGGGGAAGGGAAGGAGGAAGGGAAAGAAGAAGGAGGAGATGCCTGCTGCACAAAACACCTGCCCGGTGCTCCCCCAAAACTGCCAAGGTCATGAGGACAAGGACCGTCTGAGAGGCTGTCCCGGCCAGGAGCCCAAGGAGTCAGGACACCTGACTGTGGTGTCCTGGGTGGGGCTCAGGCAGGGACAAAGCACCGACGATGAAAGCGAAGGACACCTGGATAAAGCAGGGCCTTTAGCTCCTTAGAGGGACGGAGTGCAGTGAGGAAGCCTGGTCCCCGGGGACCTCAGGGTCCCCAGGCCTCCTTTGCACCCACGGGATCTGGGACCCTGTGGGACTCGGGGAGGCGCCCGTATCCACATGGTCCCAGAGTTAGCCTTCGGGAAAATCCTGGCCTGCGGGGGTGTTTACCTTGCCCCGACCCCATAAGGAGCCCCACAGTGTCTTCCCACCCCTGTGAGCCCCAGGGCTCTGCCCCCCTCACTCACCCTTGCTCCTGCTCCCCCTTCGCAGCCGGGACTCCCATACAGGGTCTCAGCACCATCCAAACTCCACCTCCTTCTGGTTTTGCCGAGCCCACGCCCACCACCCCGGCCCACCACCCCAGCCCAGCTAGCTCCTCCTCTCCCAGCCTCACCCCTCATTCCCGAGCTTGGCTGCCTGCTGTAGCCGGAGTCCCCGCAGGTGAGCGGCTGGCCGCCGGCCCGGCACTTCGGAACACCTGGCCCAGCTGTGCCTCTTGGCGGCGCCTCCCCATCCCGCGTGGCAGGGACCCCCGCCCACCCCTCTCAGGGGACAAAGGCTGCGCCCCGCACCGGGCACCAGGCTGGCTGTGTTCATGACGGAAGCCCCACGCCTTCCAGCCGCAAAGCAGAAATTGCACCCAGGTGGCCATGCGCTTGCCAGGTTCATCCACGCAGCGCGTTCCGTCCTCGCTAATTGTCTGAGCTGCTAAAAATAAGAGCCCGTAAAGAACACAGCACCAGTCCCCATGCGCTGTCAGCGGGCTCCACGCAGGGCTGAGACTCAGGTCGGATCCTGGCTGCAGGTGTGGGAGGGGGGCAGCACCGGGCGCAGTCCCAGGAACACGCGACCTCCACCCCTCCACCGAGGGGCTGCTTCTGGTGCACCCACCCCCACGGTTCAGGCAATCCCCAAAGCTCCACGAGGCCAGGGAGAATCGGGTCACCTCGATCAACACTCGAGTCCCGCAGGTGGAGAGGATCGGAAGCCAAGGACGCAGCGTATCAATGTCATCTGCCAACCAGGCCGGAAACAGTCCCGGCCACCGGGAGGCCGTGCCCCTCACTGGAGACAGAGATACAGCGGGAAGGACGTGTCCCCGTGGCAGATCGAGCTGGGGAAGGAGGCATAGTTAGAACTCAGGCTTATTCCTCCTTCTACCCCTTCCCTGGGCCTTGGGAGGGTGGGGGCACGGCCACTTCCAGACCCACCATGTGAAGTCCCTGACCTCCCGGCAAGGTGACGTGTAAGCTGACCACTGAGCACAGCGGTTCAGGGAGCACAGGGCCCAGACGCAGAGAACCGTCATGGGCCACCAAGCCATCACGAATACCAGCGCAGGAGTCCCAACAAGTCTGGCGGCTGACGCCCCGAGGAAGGAACTCCTCCAGCCCACCCTGTCCCTCCCCCAGGGCTGTCCCGGGCTCCAAGCTCCTGGCTCCCCTGCACGCCCAGGCCCAGGCTCCACACGTGCTGGGACAGGCCCTGGCGGCGTGCTGACCATCCCCAGGCTGGGACAGGCCTTGGTGCTGTGCCCGCCAGTCTCGCTGTGAACCGCTCCACCAGGGGCCGGATGCGGTGAATCTGTGCATCCTCTGTGAATCCCACAGGGAATTCTTACCCCAAGACGGTCAGCACACATGTCTCCGGTTGGGAGATGAGGAAACCGAGGCTCATCCTGTAAGGCACCGAAGCCCCGTGCTGTAGACTGGAGTTTGCTTGCAGGCCCAACATTACCCCGGGGCGTGGGAGGGAGGAGAGCGAGGACCAGGAGCCCACGAGACAGAGCCACAGACACGGGTCTCTGAAGCAGAGGACAGGAAGGAGGACGTCCAGAAGGCCCGGGCAGCGGGACCCGTGGTCCCACAAGGACTCCCAGGCCTTGGCGTTTACAGACCGAGGGGGCCAGGGGCACGGGGACATGCTGTCTCTACGGCAACATTGGTGGCCTCCTGCTGTGGCCACCACACCCCCTCCACGACCTGGCACTGCTCCCCCGGGGCAGGGGCACTTTCCAGAAACAGGGTCACACTTTTTCCATCAGCCCAACAACACTGTGGATTTGGGTCAGATCTTACAATGAATGATAGAAAATAAGTTATATTCATGCATAGCTCGCTTTTAGGACTGAGCTCTATACCCAGGAGAGATAGAATGTGTGTGCGTGCCCGTGTGCACGTGTGTGTGTGGGTGTGTACCTGTGTGCACGTGTGGGTGTGTGCACGTGTGGGTGTGTGCACGTGGGTGTGCACACGTGTGTGCATGTGTGGGTATGTGCACATGTGTGTGCACACGTGTGTGCATGTGTGGGTGTGTGCACGTGTGTGCGTGTGTGGGTGTGTGCACGTGTGTGTGGGTGTGTGTATGGGTGCGGGGGGTGTGCACAAGCACACATGTGTGTGCACACGGGCTCCCGTGGGAGATAAGAGGAGACAACAGCCTGCAGGCAGTGCTCCCAAGAGGTAAGAGCCTCCAAGGAAGCCCCCCGCCCCGGAATCCCTGACCCTGTGTGCTCGGCTCTTGAGACCCCTTCGGGGAGGAGCCTCACGGGAGAACCCACAGGCCTCTTCCCTTGTGTTGCTTGTATGTTTGGAAACTCCAGTTTGTTCCGTGTAGACTTTTCAGGAGCTTGGCGTGTTGACATCTCTCCATGTTCAAGTGAAGGCCAGACCTCTCTGACCTGGGCGAGTCCGTGTCCTCCCCAGGCACTCAGGCTGGGGGCTCCCACCCCAACGCGAATCCCGCCCTGGGACCAGGTCCTGCAGAAGGGCACCTCCACCTTGACGTCCTAGGTCGCTGCCTTCCTCCTGCATGTGAAACTACCCTTCCTTGCGAGGTTCGTGAGCCTTCCAGGGTTGGAGTGAGGACGGCAGACCTCAGGGACACCCCA
Organism: Halichoerus grypus; assembly: GCF_964656455.1. Lineage (NCBI taxonomy): Eukaryota > Metazoa > Chordata > Mammalia > Carnivora > Phocidae > Halichoerus > Halichoerus grypus. The sequence continues at coordinate 177,436,725 of NC_135717.1, read as the reverse complement.
CCCGAGGTCACTAGCCTCCCAGGTGGCCTCCAGCTCCTGGGGACCGAGGCACAGGTCATCCAGAACCCACAGAAGTCCTGTTCAAAAAGGGAGTAGGACCCCCAGGGACGAGTCTGCCACCCAGGAAGGGTGAGGCGGGGGACCCACTCTGGGGCTGGCCACCTTGGCAAGTGACCTGGACTGGGCAGTGGGGACGATGGAGTCACCCACAGGTGCTCAGGAAGTGCTGACCCTGCAGCATCTCTACGGAGCGCCCCAGAGCTCTGCCTGGCTCTGAGTCCCTTCCCCCGCCTGTGCCTCAGCTTCCCCAGCTGATAGGAGATCAGCTCCAACCACAGGGACGGCTTTAAGTTCCACCACGGAGTCTGCGAATCCCTGTGAGCCGTAGAGCCCCCTGCTCAGCACAAGCCCCCCTCCCCCCCCACACACAATGACCTGGTGGCTCAACGTAATAAAGGAAACCTGATCTCCCCCACCCCCAGACACCCTGCCCTGCTTAGGACACGGGGTGGCAGGAAGCTGGGGCTCCCTCCCGGCGCTCCACCCCCACCCAGCCCACAGGGAACTTGGCCGATCCTTCTCTACTCGCCCTGCTCTTTCTGCGGTCTCCTCCTCGGCCCAGGCACCGCCCACCCTGGAAGAAGGCAGGAGCCTCCTGACTGCAGGCCCACAGAGCTCCCTGGGCTGGCCCTGCCTTCCCACTGCCCACTTGTCTCCTGGGCCCTGAGCCTGGTGCTCCTCTGTTCCCCAGTGCCCAGCCCCTGCCTCAGGGCCTTTGGACGGGCTGCGGCCTCTACCTGCAAAGCTCGGCACGTGGACTTCAGCTCACGGTGCCCACGGCCCTCGGACCGGTCGTGATCGGGAGTGTGTTGGCTGGACACTCTCCCCGAGTCCTCGACTCTGTCTTCAGAAGCAGCGCCCAAGGGAAGGATGGCTCCAGGAAGTGCTTGTTCCTACCTGACTGACCCCTGCCGTGGGCGTCTGTCTCAGAGACTGGACCTGAGTTAGCAAAGGCCACGGAGGGAGCCAGCGCGAGCCCCACCAGGAAGGGGGCCCCGGAACGCTGATGAGTGGGGGGTCCCGTCTGCCTCCCCTATGGCCACAGGGCCCAGTCCCTCCACGTCTGGGCTAGGAGGCCACGCCAAAGTCCTGCTCCCGGGGACCCTCGGGAGGTCACTGCCCCCAAAGATGGAGGGAGGCTCTGAGCTCTCTGGGCCCGAGCCTGTCTGCTGGCTGGAGGCCGTGTGGCTTCCTCCCGTCTGCCCCCCAGGCCTGCAGCAGCCTTCCCCATCCTCGTGTCCCCCCACGGCCCGTGCTGCCAGCCAGGCCCTCCCGTGGCCAGGGGAGGCCATATGCACAGCTAACTGATACCAGCCATTTAGGGTATTGAACGGGCCTTCGGGGCAGGGGTGACAGAGAAGACGAATCCCCTCCCCAGCGGCAGCCTCGGGGTGGGGACCCCCCCGCGGACCTGGGGGCCACCCTGCCCACTTTCTATAGATGGCTCTCCTTCCGCTGTGCAGAAGAGGCGCGGCCTCCCGACTCGCAGTTACGGAAAGTCCATACCTGGAGTATTATTCTGAGAAGGAGCATCTACGCTTGTGCAAAATCAGCAGAGACCTGCTCCGGCCGTAACTAAGCAAGCTGCATGGCCACGGCCATGGCCGTGGCCACGTCCCGCCCCGGGCGGTCCCCCCGCTGCCATCGTCTCCAGCAGCGGCAGAGAAGCCCCTCGCCTGGCCCAGCGTCCTGGTCAGCTTCTCTCCCTCCTCAGGCTGCAGTGTCCAGTGCCTGGGACCTGCCCTGAAGGGCACTGAAGGCGTCCTGATGTCTGGCTCCTGGGAGGCCACGAGGGGAGGCCCAGAGCACCAGGCGCAGCCCAGCCTCCAGGAGCGTCTGGTGGGAGGGACGGGCAGGTTGGGGGCTGCCTTCCCCCACGCTGCCCGGCCCGCAGCCCGGCCCCTCCTCTCCCTCTGGGCTCCCCTTCCCGAAGGCTCACCTCTGAGCGGGTTCCCTTCCGGGAGCCTTCCCTGCAGACCACCCCTTGCTGGCCCAGCGTACACCCATCGCCCTGCTCGGGCCTCCCGGGACTCCTAACCTCGGCCCCAGTGCCTGGGATGCCCTCCATGGACATGGGACAAGGGAAGCATGGCAGGAGAGCTCTCTGGCTCTGAGGGCCTTCCTTGGGGGGCAGACACACTGGACACGTCCAGTTCAGAAGCTCAGGGTGACTCACAGTGCCTGGCCAGGGCTCCCGGTGAATGGGGGCGCCATTCACGGAAGTGGGGGCTGTGGGGGGCAGAGCAAGTGTAGGGAGGTGGTGAGGGTTTGCTGGGGCGGGGTCACCGCTGGGTGCCGTGGGGGACTGTCCTTCAGGCACAGTGCAGGCGGATCGGCCAGGATCGTCCTCCCTCACCCATGCGGGTAGGGGTGCCTGCAGACTGCGGTAAACGCCGATTTTGCAGACACTCTCGGGGGTCCACAGCCCCCACGGGCAATCCGTGCTCTGGCCATTCAGGTCCACGGGGCGGGCAGTCCCGGCGCGGCGTGAGAGGGGATGGGGTCAGTGACGGAGTCTGCTCGGGCCACGGAGAAATACCACAGACCAGAGCAGACACGTACTTCTCTGGGTGCTGGAGGCCGCAAGTCCCAGACCAGAGGGTCGGCAGGGCTGGTTTCTGCTGAGCTCAGGGCCGCCTTCTCTGCGCCCGCGTGACGGAGACAGGGCTCTAGGCTCCCACTCCTCTTACAGGGACACCGGTCCTGGGGGATTGGGGCCACCACCTCCAGACACAGTGACCCCAGGGTCAGAGCCTCCGTGTGTGAAGACTCAGCCCGTGGCAGGCGGCAAGGCCAGGCTGCAGAGGTGGGGGTGGCGGGGTCAACGGGGAGGGGTCACCAGGTCCAACCCCAGCAGAGAAGACCCTGTCAGCCAGCGGGACCGGGAATCCCCGCCCCTGGGTCAAGCTGTGGGGCCGGCACCAACCGGGACTGTTTCTGAAGCAGGTGCGAGTCTGCGGCCCCCTTGACCTGACATTCGTCAGAGACCGTTTCCTGAGATCAGGACTTGTCTCCACAACCTGGGCTCAATGGGGGACCTGGGGACATCCCAGGAGGACGTGAGCCCTTTTCTGATCTGCAGCGCCACCCCCCACCTCCCCCCCCCAGGTGGAAGGACATCCTCTGCAGCGAGGCCAGGCCAGAAGCCCTCGCCTGGCCCCGTGGAGGCGCCCCCCCCGCCCCCCGCCTTGCCTGTGGGTCTGCTCCACCCCGCTGTTTTCCGGTGTCTTCCAAACGCAAAGACAGTGATGGACGGCCCAGGAGCTCACCGTCCACCTCCGGCAGCGGCAGGCCCCAGGCCCCGCGTGCACGTTGCCCAGAAAGCTGCTGCAGATACGGAGCTCCCGCCGCGGCCCACCTGGGGGATGGGCTTCAGGGCCTGGGGGGTCTGCAGGTTATCAGATGCCCTCTGTGGGTTTGAGAACTACCCTCTCGGCCCTGACTGTGGTCCTCAGCTGGGATTGGTGGCCTACCCGTGGTTGATCACTCATGGCCTGCGTCCCCAGGACACGTTTGAGGGAGCCAGCGAGGGAGACATCCCGGATCTGGAGGTTCCCTCACGGGAGTCTGATCAGGGCAACGGGTCACGGTTCCACAGCCAGCAAAGTCGGGGCGGGCTCGCTGCGGCTGCTGCGGGAGCCAGGCCTCTGGGGGGGCCCGACCGCTCTGCTGACCCCTCGAGGTCAGGCCCAGAGATGGACCCTGCCCTCCAGGCCCCCGAGGCTTTATGGACACTGGATGGGTATTATGGACAGACCATGCATTTCATCGCTGGGATTATTATTTTTTTTTAATTTTGGAATTAATAATCCAGGATTCCTCTACATATTTTATGAAAAGCCCTATCTACCATTTAACGAGCTCTAGGTGAGTCATCAGAAAAGAAAGCTTAAGAAGCAGAATGATTTAGCGGGTAGAATGAAGGTGAAGTAAGCGCAGGGAGCTGGCTGGGCCAAGGGAGGGTCAGGAGGGAGGGTCCGCGGACGGAAGGGGAGGGCGCCGGCTGCACCTGCGGGTCAGGAGCCCACGTGCCCTCGCGCAGCCCGGGGCTGCCTGCACTCCACGGCCCTGGGCCCATCCACGCAGGAGACCGCACAGCCGCCAGGCCCGGCTCTGAATTTGGGGCCGGGCAGTGAGGCTCCCGCCAACGACCGCTCACAGCCAGCAGAGGAGGCTGGGTGGAGGCCTGCTGCGCGGCCCTGGCCTCCCTGCCAGCCACCAGGCATTTCTTTTTTGGACATTTAGCTTTTAAAGGCTCCGGAGCTGAGCTGGGGTGTTCTTGGACTCTTTAGCTAGAGCAGAGTTCCCGGTAGCGTGCAGATCTCCCAGAGCTGAGGCGGCCAAGTGGCGGTCATCCAGCTGTAGGACCCGAGGGAGGCTGGTAGGGGAGGGTGGGGGGTGTGGGGGACCTGGTATGGGGGACATGGTATGGGGGACATGGTATGGGGGTGGCGTGGGGGATGGTGCAGGGAGACCTGGTATGGGGGCACACAGCACAGTACGGGGTGGGGGGCATGCTGCAATGAGCATCTAAATTGCCATGCCCGGCCTCTGCCCTGGCCTGGAGCCTTACGTGTCCTCCAGCCTTGGCACATTCTCAGCGCCCCTGATACCGGAGGCCGCCAGGCATTTTAAATGGCTTTCCTAAATGCTAAAGACGTATTTACATAAATGGCCAATAAACATATGAAAAGATGTTCAAACTCAATAGTAATCAAAGATATGCAAATCCAAACAACAAAACCCATTGATACCTTTTTCTGTTTAGCAAATTGGCAGAGATTAAAAAGAAGATAATCCGGGGTTTGGGCAGCAGTGTGGGAAAGGCGGGCCCTCTCCCATGGGTTGGAGGGCTTCTGAAAAGTTCCTGCTTCCCTGGAGGGGGGATCTGGCAACGTGCAGCTCCTGTAAAAACGTACAGAGCTTTTATACTCCTCACGCTGCAATCCCAGCCAAGGGTGGATCACGTCGGGTTACGAAGTGAGGTGCAGGGGTGACGCACACACAGATCCCCCGCGACGTGGGGCCGAGGCGGTGCGAGCAGGGAAGGAAGGGCTGCCAGCCCTCCGACGGGCTCCCGGCTGCCCTCTGAAACTGCAGGATGCATTTCTATTTATTCACAGGGAACAAGGCGGAACACAGAGTCCACTGAAGAGAGGGGGTACAAAGCCCTGAGCCTCACGCCTGGCCATCCCCCTGCTGTGCGCCTGGGAGGGTCTAGGTGCTGAGATCCCGGCCAAGAGCAGGACAAACAAGGCTCTGCCCCCAAGGGACAGGTGCAGAAAGACAGGGTGGCAGCTCCCAAGGGCTGCCCAACACGGGGCCGCAGACTGGTGGCCTGCCCCGAGGAGAACTGATTCTTGCCAGAAGTCGGAGGACAAGGCGTGTGCAGAGCTGCGTTCTGTCCGAGCTCTGGGGAGGACCCCGCACAGTGTTTCCTGTGGGTTTGCAGCCCCTCACTCCAGCCCCTGCCTCGGTCTGCACGGGCCTCTGTGCCAAGCTCCTCGCCTCCTCGGAGAGCTGGCCGTGGGGCGCAGCACCCGCCCCGCTCCAGTCCTCAGTGCGACTTCATCCGGACCTGTTTCCCAAAAAGGTCCCATTCCCAGGTGCTGGGCTCAGAAGTCCAGGGCGACCCTCTGGGGATGCGACCGGAGCCACAGCAGAAGCTAATCGTGGCCAAGAGTCGCTGAGGACTCGACCACCCCCTTCATCTTCAGGACCATCCTTGTCAGCCCCGCGACGGAAGGGGGATCTCAGAGGGAGGCCGGGAGCTCACCCGCGGCGGTGGGTGGTCAGGCTGTCTGTGGGAGCACGCCCCCCATCACACACCTCTCCCCTCTCCGTCCCCGGGCACGGCCGCCTTCCTGCCCCCGGGGTAACCAGTCTCCTAGTTTATGGACAGAACTTGCTTGTTTTCCTTCAGTGTGGACATCTCTGAGAAGCAAAGCAGAGTTTTGCGTCTTTCTGAACTTTATAAAAACAGAAGCCTATGTCACGCTTACTTCTGATGCCCTATTTCTTCCACTCGAGTTATGGTTTTAGGATTAACCCCTGCTTTGCCTAGATTTGTGGCAAATTCCTCCTCATCACTAAATATACCACAACGTATTGATTCATTTGGCTGCGGACGTGCCCTTGGCCTGTCCCCGCTCAAGGCCATGACGGGCAGTGACACTGGGTGCCAGGACCCCTGGGGCCCGTGTCCCCGACGTGCCGGCGCCCCTGCTCTCCTGGGAAAGGCCAGATGGTCCCTGGGGGGCCACACGAGGTTGGGCTTCATTTCCCCATTTCCCCCTCCCTATTTTGGAGGTTTGTGCACATTTCTGAACACTTACTGTTTAATAACTACATTATTTTGGAATAATGTTAAGAAAGAAGAAGCTGTATAGCGTTGTGTTGACAAGGTGGACCTGCGCCGGATGGACAGCCCGCCCCCATCCGCCGTCCCCGCGTGACGCTGGGCGAGTGCCTTGCCTCCTCCGGGCCGGGGGTCCTCGCGGGGCTGCCTCCCCGTCAGAGGGGAGATGAGAGGGATCGCCCCCACACAGGATACAGAGGGGGGCCCGCTGTGCCTCCAGGCCCAGGGCAGGATTGCTGGGATTGTCGGCATCACAGAAACAAAGCCATTTTCATTTTGGAAAAACAATGAAGCCACGACAGAGAGCAGATGGACTCACGGCCCAGCGTCCTTTGTAGGGCCCGGCGCCATGCTGGGATCACGCGGAGCCTCCACCTGGGCCCCGGGACTGCGTGTCCTGCTGAGCCCCACCCCAGCGTGGGTGCAGCCCTCACAGGCCTGCGCTCCTCAGGGACAGCCCTGTCCGGGGTCAGAGTCGAGGTCCAGTGTCAGGAACTGGCTGAAGACTTGGAGCCGCACCGTAGCCCAGGGTCTAACGAGGCAGCAGTGTGGACACAGCGCCCATCCTCCCCACGCACCTGCTTCCAGGGGCTGAGCTGGGTCCCCCAGGTTCACAGGCTGGACCTCAGGACGTGACTGTGCTTGCTGGGGCCCTTACAGGTGGTGAAGGTAAATGAGCACATGGGTGTGGCCTCGAGCTGACGTGACTGGGGTCCCTGTAGGAAGAGGGGACCAGGACGCAGACACAGGACAGCTGTGTGAGGCCCCGGGAGAGAGGCCTGGGGAGGCAGCCGCCCGCCCGCGCCTGACGTGGGACTCCAGCGACCGGAGCCGGGAGAGGACCAGACGACGCACCTTGGTTGTCGCCCACCCCCCAGCTCCCCGAAAATAACACATCTACATAACGTTTCTCTTTTAGGCTCAGCCTGAGGCTCAGGAAACTGCTTCTTCTTTGGTCCCCAAAATAGTCAATCCTCTCCCTTTTCTTCTGTTCTCTGTCTTCCTCCTCAAGTGGGTCCCTGTGACCACATTGTCATGGGACAGTTAATTTTATGTGTCCAGCTGACGGGGCCACGGGATGTCCAGAGAGCCAACACACATTGTTCCAGAGTCTGTGAGGGGGTCTCCCGAAGAGACGAGCATCTGAGTTCATGACCCGAGTCCAGCAGGGGCCCTGCCCAGTGTGGACGGGCCTCACCCGGTCCAGGGAGGGTGTGAATCCTCTCCCTCTGGCTGAGCCCAGACCCCCACCTTGTCCCCCTCAGACCCGGGTCTCCTGCGGGCAGATCGAGGAACTGCCCAGCCTCCACGGCTGGGTGAGCCATTCCCAGCCATGCATCTCCTCCGACTTAAATCTGCATGTCTCCTCAGGGCTCGGTTTCTCTGCAGAACCTGACTGTCGGTTTCTCTGCAGAACCTGAGGCCGCTGTCCCCTCGGGTGAGGCCCGGGCTGCCCCCCAGGCAGGGTGCACAGCAGGTCTCTGCAATCCAGCAGACTGGGTGCAAATCAGCCCGCTCCGTGTGGCCTTGCGGGGGGCAGGGGGGCTGCACATCTCTCTGAACCTCTGTGTTCCTCCTCTGTAGACAGGCCAGGCGGTGCTCCCTGCAAGGCTGTCCCACGGGTGGAACCAGGTGAATGTTGAGCCCGGCACCCAGCGCATGCCCAGCACTGCCCTTTGCCCCCGACGAGAAGGGGTCATCTTTAGTGTCCTAAAAGCAAAAAGGGGAGCCAGCAGGTGCACCCGCAGCAGCCCATCTCGGGGTGTGCACTGCCCTCCCGCCCCCGGGACCTGAAGGCAACAGCTCAGCGGGCAAGACGAGAGGGAACTGGACTTGGGGCCTGTGGACGCTGCTGAGCCAGACATTTTGCTGATGTTCAGTTAAATTCCAAGTAAGTTATTCAGAGAGTTTTGCAAAGTCCAAGGTTACAGGAAAATAAAGGCAAATGGCCCATTTTATGATTTTACATCAGCCACCATCGCATGGTAAACGGGCACCTCAGCGCAGGAACGGATGGATAAATCTCCCCTGTGTCCACATCTGTCCTGGCTCAGGGAGCAGCTCCCTGTCCTTTGCCGCTCTCGCTGGTGGGGCTGGTGTCCCTGGCCCTGGTCAGTGAGACCACAGTCTCGTCTTAGAGAACAGGCTTCTGGGGCATTCCGCCGGCGCTCACAGGCCCTGCCGCCCGGCTCCCGGCTCCTCCCGGGCCCCCCCCAAGGTCTGTGACCCCACATGGCCAGTGAGCCCATGAAGGCCCAGTCGGAGCGTGCTGCTTCTCCTCTCCAAGCCCTCCCCTGGCTCCGCTCACACAGAGTAACGGCCAGAGTCCGGCCTGCTGCGGTGCCCAGGTCCCCAGGATCCGTCCCTCGTTGGTTCTCTGACCTCACCCCCTACCGCCCTCCCCTGTGAACCCTCCACCTGTCCACTCCCGCCTCCTGGGTGTGCCTGGAGCACAGAGGGCTCCCTTCCTCCTGAGGCCTTTGCACCTGTGCTCACGTCTACCTGAGCCCAGGTATCCCCACGCCTCCTTTCCTTCAGGTCTTATGTAAGCGCCCTTACCCCCCTCCCCGTTCTGTGTCCCTTGGTGCCTCTTCCCATCTGACAGCAAGTCGGCCTCAGGAAGGAGCTGGTTTGGGTCCGGGTAACCCTTTCTGCTCCAGCAGTGCCCAAGACTGGGATGGGCGGGGCCCCCGCACTGGGTTCTCTCCTATAACCCTGAGTTCTGCGAGACCCTCTCAGTCCAGATGGCTTCACCTCTCGAACACACATGAAAATGTGTAATAAACATCCTGCTCTGGGGGCGCCTGGGTGGCTCAGTTGGTTAAGCGTCTCCCTTCGGCTCAGGTCATGATCCTGGGGTCCTGGAATTGAGTCCCGCATCGGGCTCCCCGCTCCTCGGGAAGCCTGCTTCTCCCTCTCCCACTCCCCCTGCTTGTGTTCCCTCTCTTGCTGTGTGTCTCTCTGTCAAATAAATAAATAAAGTCTTAAAAAAAAATAAACCTCCTGCTCTGGGGGTCACCCCTACAGCAAGCTGGCTGCCTTCTCTTCTGATACAAATGAAAACCAGGAGAAAAGAAAACAGGTGGGAACAGAGTCTCCTGCAATGAGGAGGGATTGATTACTTTGGATTCCATTGTATTTATAATATCTAATCACTGAGAGGGGCAGCAATGAGATAAGGGTAAGAGATGCCTCCCTCCCTGGCTTCTGCAGACCTCAGGGGAACCCACACGGCACACACCCACTGGTTTCTGCAGACCTCAGGGGAACACACACAACACACGCCCACCCCCTTCTGCAGACCTCAGGGGAACCCACACGGCACACACCCCCAGCTTCTGCAGACCTCAGGGGAACCCACATGGCACACACCCCCAGCTTCTGCAGACCTCAGGGGAACCCACACGGCACATGCCCCTGGTTTCTGCAGACCTCAGGGGAACCCACACGGCACACGCCCCCAGCTTCTGCAGACCTCAGGGGAACCCACACGGCACATGCCCACTGATTTCTGCAGACCTCAGGGGAACCCACATGGTACACGCCCACCCCCTTCTGCAGACCTCAGAGGAACCCACACGGCACATGTTTTCAAAGCAGTCAGCACACGGAAGGGCAGCTGCTCAGGGGAAATGATACAAAGACACACTGGGCTGGCCACATAGGATCCCCCACAACTCCTAACACCATAAAAGGTCATAACATTTGCAGTAAACAAAGAAAAGCACCATCTGCCACCTTTGCAAGAGGCTGCCAGTCCAACGTGTGATCAGAGGGAGGAACATTGTAGGTGAGAAAGGGTTTTGAAACCACTGATGTTGAGAGAGGCTCTCCCATACAGACCAGTGTTGCACACAGCGCCACACGCATGTCTGCACACACACCATCACACAGCTCTTAGCCAGCTGCACACCATGGGCCCCCTGGCCCACAGTGTCCCTCTACAGACGTCTGGCTTGGAATTAGCATTCCTCGTTCAAATCAAAATAACAAGAAAAGTTAAGATTGATACAGAGGAGGAAACTAAAAATGTACAACAGAAAAATTTGGCCAGAAAACCAATAATAGCAAATATTATCAAGGAAAGATAGTATCTCATGGATTTAAATACCCTAGTTTAAAAAACAAAAACAAAAAAAGTTGTGATGAGTCAGGAACTTAAAGCCAAGACACAAAAGAACAATGGAAGTGATAATAAAAGAGAAAAAAGAGATGAAAATAGATTACTAGATTTTGGCAAGGAATGGCAGAGGACAGAAGAAATGTGCATCACTGAGAAGTCCATATTGGAAGCATCTTAAGGACAAATAGCCATAGCCAGGGGGGGATGAGTGTGAAAAACGAGCAAAATGAAATAATTTGTCTAAGTGTTTGAATATAAGAAAGAATATGAGAGCTATATGAGACAAGGCAGATTTCCAATGTCTATATAACTGTTAGCCCTGATGAGGCGGATGTGAGATCCCTCGATTTGTAAGATACCCTATCCACCTATTCCCCCACAGAGTTGGGGGAAATATTGAGCTGTCTCTGGGCTTTTCCATAGGAGCCTTCAATGTTGGAAGAGTGTGGAGCAACATCCACAAAGATGTCAATGAAAGAAAATGCCACACAATAATTTTATACCCAGCTAAATGATTATTTGAACAGAAAGCAAAGAACAGATCTTTCCTCAAATATGAAAACTCTCATCAACTTTCCTAAAGACCAGAGCTAGCCAGCAAGGAGCTGAATAAAGAAGCTGGTGATAAGCCCCTTAGGGAACATTATACATTTAATAGTAAGGCTAAAGCAACTGCACAGATGATGGTTATGGGATTGACAGTAAGTAGTATAAGCTATAACAATGTAGAAATGATAACACAAGTAACCAAATAGTAGGTGGATGGGGAAGGCAACTACAGATTGAATGAAGAGAGATCTCACTGTCATTCTCAGTTCAGGAGACCACAGGTACTACGTAAAGCTCATAAATCAAGTAACAGAAGTATGATTAAATTGTATGGGCATGTAATGATAACTTCTAAAATAAATCAGAATAACTATGTAGCCAGTGATACTGGATATCTTATGCTTACCCCTCAGGCTCTTGAACCCACTGGCTTACAGCTGAATTTGTGAAAAAATTGAGCAAAGGGAGATCCAATGAGAGATCAAAGGAATGGAGAAGAATGGGTTCAGGGGGCTCATTCCCCAAGTTTCCTTGCTTCAGTTCTCCTTGAGCTGCTGTGCCCCTTGACAGAAGGCTACTCACAGTGGTCTACCTCACCCATCCCTTATTCCTCCCAGGGTCCAGGAAACTGTCCCTGTCCTAGTCCCTTTGGGTATAGTGCTGGCTCTTCTGACATGAAGTTCATGCACACATACACACAGATCCTGCTTCTAAGAGAGAGAAAGAAGAGAGAGGAAAAAAGCAAAAAACTTAGATAAAACAGAAAAATAGCACAAGGAGTTTTACATACATGGAAAACATTCAAATATGACTAATTATGACAATATCATGATGCAAGGAAAACCTACAACATAAGGAAACACATGTTGAAATCAAAGAGAATGATACAGGCTTGAAAGCTAATGAGACAAAAGCTATCTTGGCGTAACCGTGTGAAAAACGGAAAAAAAGCTACCAGAGGTGAAGAGGGTGGCTTCTCAGTGAAAATGGGAAAGTCATCAGGGAACATTAAAAAGTCCAAATATGAATGCACATACAGAGCTCCACATTTTATAATGTCAGGGAGAGATAGGCAAACCCAGCACCGTACTGGAAGATTTTAAAAGAGCTTTCACAGTAAATCAAGATGCAAACATATTTATTGACAAGTATATAAAAGATTGAAATAACACAATTAACAAATGGATCAAATGAAAATACAGACTGCAGAACTGTGCACCTTAAATTTGCAGGATATACTTTCTTCTTAAGTACACACAGAACACTTATGGAAATTGACCTGTATTTAGACTATAAGCCAAATCTCAACATATTTCAAAGGCAAAACATTTTTTTACCTTGAAACAATATATTCTGTGAACATAATTACATTGCAAACCAATGACAAGGTAACTCAAAAGCCCAAACATTTAGAACATCCAAACAAACTGGGGTCCATCCACACCCTGAAATACTACTCAGCAGTGGAGGGCAATGAAGGACTGTCCATGCATCTGCTTGCATGGGTCTCCAGGGAACTGTGTGGAGCAAAGCATCCATCCCAAAAGATTGCATACCATATGAGTCCACAGACATGACACTTTTAAATGACAAAGCTTTAGAAATGTAGGAAGTGTTTGCCAGGGGTAGGAGGGGGAGGGCAGGTAAGAGGGAGGTGGGCATGGTTAGAAAGGGCCGTGGGTATGGGAGCTGCTTGGTGTCTCGACTGCGTTGTTGGATGGATGGTATTCTATGCATGTGGATAACACTGCATAGAACTGAATGCACACACACGAGTACAATAAAAATGGGGAAATCTGAGTATGATCAGTGGATTATATCACTTAGTTGTGACATAGTGCTATAGTTTTGCATGACATTTTCAGTGGAGAAAACAAGGCAAAATGTACGCAGGACTGCTCTGTATCATTTCTTCCAACTGCACGTGAATCTCCAATTATCTCAATAAGAATTTCAGTGAAAATTTCTCTATATTAAAAAAATTTAAACATACTTATTTTTGATTACTTATTGTCTAAAGAATAAGTAGTAATGGAAATTATACAATACATATATCTCAACAGTAAGAAAATGCTATGTGTCCAAACATGTTGGATGCAGCTGATGCAAAACTAGAGAAAACTTTTAGTCTGAAATACTCATATTGGGAAGAAGAAAGATTGAGAATCAAGAGTTAGGAAATTAGGAAAAATAACAAAAAACAGTGGTGTGAATACCAAAAGTTAAGAATAAAGGCAATTTAAAAAGTGTGGAACTTAATGAAATCAAAGTCTTCTTCTGAATGAAGAACCTCAAAACCTAAAAGCTAGACTTTTGAGAAAAAAAGAAAGCATGATTAAAATTGACAACCTCCATGAAATTTATTAAAAAAAAAAAAACAAAAAAACCCCACACCTCAAAAAACAAAAAGACCAGTGCATTTTCAGTCAAATAAACCAATGCTAGGAATATAAAAGAGGATCATAATTATAGATGTAGTGTTGTCCTATTATCTCTTTAAAGATAAGACAATTTTCAGATTAAGATGGTAGATCACACATTCCATTTTTTTGCAACTTCCCCCAAACTCCACTAATACTGTATATTTTTTTAAAATCTGAAAATCTTTTCAAAAAATCTTAACAGATGGGAAGAAAAGGAACAAAATTTTTGAAGCTGAGAAACAGACCAGTGAATAATAACTCATTGAGTGAGCCTGAGAAATCTGAATCCCAAGCAGCAACCAGGAATGCTGAGAACCAAACTGATTTTCAGAGAGAATTCAAAAGGGAGGAAAGGGGAGGGGGAGAGGAGGGAAGGGGAGGTGGGGAGGGGGAAGGGAGGGAAGTGGAGGGAAGGGAAGGGAAGGGGAGGAGGGAGGAGGGGGGAGGGGACGGCAGTGGAGGGAAGGGGAGGAGGGAGGAGGGAGGAGGGAGGGGGAGGGGACGGAAGTGGAGGGAAGGGGAGGAGGGAGGGGAAAGGAAGGGAGGTGGAGGGAAGAGGAGGTAGAGAGGGGGAAGGGAAGGGAGGGGGAGGGAAGGGGAGGTAGAGAGGAGGAGGAGAGGGAGGTGGAGGGAAGGGGAGGTAGAGGGGGAGGGGAGGGGAGTGGAGAGAAGGGAAGGGAAGGAGGGAGGGAAAGAGGAGGGAGGAGGAGGGAAGGGGAAGAGGGAGGGGGAGGGGAGGGAAGACCCCCTCCCCCCATGCCCCAGCTGCATCAGCACCACCTCTGCCTCTGACCTGGGAGCTGAAAGGGGGCTGGAGGACGCAGTCTGAGATCTGGTCGGGTGTCCAGTTTTCTGCTCCCACCTCATAGCTTCTCCTGCACCCCTGCTGACATCTGCAGGTGTATTTTCTCTACAGGGCACAACTGAGATGTATAAAAAACATATAAAAACAAAAACAAACAAACAAAAATCCCCAAAAAACCAAACCTAGCAGACACTCCTTCCCTTTTTGGCAAAAATGAGAAGAGAATTTTCTGGGAAATAAGAGCAACCCAAGAGGAAATATTGAAAGAACTGACACAAGGTGGGGATTTTCCAGCAAAAAGCCCATCCCAACCCCCTTGTAGCAAAATTCAAAGTCAGTGATTTCATCTGTGTACAAAGAGATTCCAAACGATGTTCTAGACCCCCACTCTTTACCAGGAGCTGTCTGTTAAGGGTCCTCAAGTGTAGGGAAGTTCTCCCACATGGAGGGGAGAGGACAAAGCAGACAGAACCACACCGCTGGAGGTGCTTTTCAGAGAGCAGAGAGTCTCACGAAAGTCATCCAATACCCCAGAGAAATAAGGAGAAGATTGCAATAATAAATCACAGAACAAGGACTATCTGCAAAACAAGAGCAGATTCCAACAGCAACAGCAAAACAGCCATTGGGAATTGAAAACATGGCAGTCAAAATGAAAAACTCTATAGAAATCTGTGAGACGAAGCTGAGACAACCTTATAAAAACTTAGCAGAGGTAAAAACAAACAGATGAAATGGAAGAAATGAAATTTGAAGACCAGTCCAGAAGGTCCAACACCCAAATAATAGAGGTTATAGAAGAGATTAAGTCATCAAACATGTTTTTCAGAAAACGTTCTCAGAAATAGAGGACACGTGTTGATGGATTTGAAAGCCCCACTAAATATGTAGGTTCACCCCCAGGCTCATCTTTGTGAAATTTTAAAACAGAGCACAAAGACACTCTGCTTCAGTCAAGGTCAGATAAAAGGATGGGGAATCAAAACAGCTTTGGGTTCCTCAAAGCAACACAGAAACCAACAAGACAATGAAGCTTTACCTTCAGAAGTCAGAAGGGAAATGGTTTCCAACCAGAATTTCTTTACCCAGCCAAACTCTTCAGTATGTTTTAAGATTCAATAATGAAATACATAGACTATGTGGAATAAAATTAAGAGTTACTGTGGATAGGTGGGGTCTCAAAACATTGCTTCTGATGAACTCCTTCTAGAGAGGTGCCCCACAAGCTGGAAGAGCAGACCCACAAAGGGGTGACGTGGGCTACAGGACATGGGGGATCCAACATGGGAGGATGGTGTCCGCCATGGTTGGGAGGCTAGTGAAGGATCACCCTGTGTGGACAGCTGTTCGTCAGATGCAGACTTTAACCACCCTGTCCCATGGACAGGCATTTTACAGTTAACCCAGAACCTTCACCACCACTGTGCCTTCTCTTTCGCCCAGCACCAAATGCCTGGGGGTGCCCGTCATGGTTCTTCTCTGTGGCTGGCCTTGGCTGTGTGCTCTCCTCTCCAGCCCTGGATTCTGGGCCAGCTGTAGAGGCTGCATGCCACCCCATGGTGCATCTGCTTTGACCTGCTCCTGGTTGTGATCCTCCAGGACATGCAGCTTCTGGTCTGTCTGACAGCCCCGCCCCCCAGGTGTCCCAAACACAGCAGGCCCTCAGGGTCCAGCCTCATGCATGACCTGCTCCTGGAATCCTGCAGAAGCCTCAGATAAACTCTCCAAGACCCCAAACCAGGCTTCCACCCGGAAATTCTCTTCCGCTTGTTTCCTTGGGCACATTTGCCTATGTAGTAGGGATACTACTCTTTGCTCATAAAGCCTGTTCTGTCTTTAATACTCACATCTTAAACTAAACAATATAATGTTTATGGATACATTCCAGACCACAAAACTATAAAGAAACATAAGAAAATGATTTTCACAATGTCAGAGCAATGATCCCTGGGGACTGGGCATGGGGCTTCCGAAGGACTGCCCAAGATCTGATTCCTAACACAGGATCTGGAAGGATGAGTGTGCCATGTTTTACTGTTCTCCAAACCCTTCTATACAATGTGGCATGCATGATAAATTCCATAGGAAAGTTGGCAAAGATGGGAGAATTCTATAAACAAATTTGCACTGATAAATGTGCAAACTTCAGTAAGCTAAAATAAATTGTTGGAAAAGTATAACCGCCAAAAAATGACCCAAAAAGAAATAGCTAGCCTACATAGACCTATAACCATTAAAGAAACTGGGCAAGTATTTTAAAGTCCACCCACACTATATTTTCAATTTCAAGAAGAGGCACAGATGGTTTTATGGATGACTTCTACCAAATAGTCAATGAACAGATCATTCCAATTTCATAAAGAATTTTACAGACAATAAAAAATGAAAGAACTCATTTTATGAGGTGAGTATAATCTTGATCCCAAGCCAGGCAAGGACAGTATAAGAAAAAAAAACTGTAGGTCAGTATAACTTACAAGCATAGATTTTTAAAAATCAATCAAAATATTAACAATTCAAATGCAGTAATCCATTAAAAATTACTCATGACCAAATTGGGTTTTCTTAGGAGTAAAAGGGATGCATTAACACCACACACTATAATTCACCACATAAAAACTGTACAATTATTGGAAAAGATGCAGGAAAGTACATTTTTAAAAATTTAACCCTGGGGCACCTGGGTGGCTCAGTTGTTAAGCGTCTGCCTTCGGCTTGGGTCGTGATCCCAGGGTCCTGGGATCCAGCCCCACATTGGGCTCCCTGCTCAGCGGGGAGCCTGCTTCTCCCTCTCCCTCTCCCCCTGCTTGTGTTCCCTCTCTCGCTGTGTCTCTCCCTGTCAAATAAATAAATAAAATCTTTGAAAAAAAAATTTAACCCCATTCTTGATAAAAGCTCTGAGAAAACTATCAAATCTCTTAGCTTGATGTAGGTTATCTATAAAAATTGACAGCAAACATACTTCAGAATAAAACTTGTAGACACATTCTCTTTAAAACTCAGGGCAAGCTAAGGATACTCTAATCTGGTGGGAGTAAGACAAGAAAAATAAATAAAAGCTATAAAATTTAAACATAAAAACCGACATTTTTGCCAGACAATGTTAGTGTGCCAACAGATATATTATTCAAATTATGAAAAGTTTCCCAAAATGCTCTGTGTAAAAATAAAAGGAATAAAACCTTAAGATGTAAAAATCTCCTAAGGAGATACTAATAACATTGAAATATTGAAGGCCAACGAGAAAATCTGAATAAATGAAGAGATCTGTGATGTTAATTTGTGTAAAGTCTCAATTCCTTAAAGATGCCAGTTTTCCCTCATTAATCCATAAGCTCAATGTCTTTCTCATCAAAATTTTGTAAGATTTTTGGTGGAACTAGAGAAACCGAGACTCACGTGTGTGTGCTCAGATGTGTGCTGTTACATGTGGCATGACTCAGTTATGTGCCTGGGAAGGTGCAAAGTAAAACTATAAGACGCAAACCCGAGGAACTCGGCAGATCTACATGAACAACATGAAATAAACCCCAGCACAAAATACTATTTGTAATAGAGAGGACCACAACATAAAGATAAAAGTTTTAATTTAATGGTACAATACAGCAACATTTATCATGCTTACTCTTAATAAAAGAGCTTCCAAATATATAAAGAAAGAAATGAGCAGACCTCTTGGGAGAAGTCTATACTAATCCATCATGTTGGGGGAATATTTCAAGCCTCCTTTGTAAAGGCCAGGCTGAGAAAAGACCAGCAAGGACCAGATTAGACTTAGGGATCCAACATGTGAAAAATAAATATTTTTTCCAAGCATACATTGAAAAATCACAAAAATCAATCACGCATGAGGCCGAGAAGAGGGCCCTGATTTCTAACTAGATATATCTAGAATTCAGAGCAGGACTTCTGACCACCACTCAAATCGGGAAAATGTAAAAACCAAAAGATAAATTAAAAATCACCCGTAACTTTAGAAATTGAAACACCATTGCTAAATAACTCCTGCATTAAATCCATAATAACAATTAAGATGGAAAAGGATCCAGAGCTAATTGATAATAGAAACACCACATGTCAAGACGTGGTGAGCTAATGCTTTGGGTATGGTAGCGTGAGCCCCCGCAGCCTGGTCCTATAAGAACAATGAACCCTGGGCAAATGCAAATGCAACCACCTGAGGACACTAAGAGTGAGTGGGAAGGCGTGGATGGTGCAGAGACCTCAGAGCACGGAGAGGCCACTGATATGGGGAGAGTCTCTGGGCTTCGGTGCCTTGTCCTGAGTGTGGGCACAGCCATGGACTGGTGACAGCCTGCAGCTACAGCTCTTTCTGGTCTGGGAACTGGGGGAAAACGTCTGGGGAACTTCCACCAGTGATGGGTAAGGAGGCAGAGCAGAGGAAAGAGAGCCAGAGAAGGGGCCCCCAGTCTGTGCACGACCCACGTTTTTCCGAGAAGGCATAGCGTGTACACCGTAAGCGTATGAATGCAGGGGTGGCTACGAGAGTTTCAGGTGACACGGACTGGGTCAGCACTGCCTGAGCTGAAGACAGACCTCAAGCAAATGATAAAACGGTCAAGTGTTCAGGAAGAGATAAAAAATATAAATCTGTATGATAATAACAGAGACTTTGGATACTGAAGCAAACATTCATATAAAATCAAATGGAAAAATACACACCTCCATAACCAAAGTAGGAGACTTCCACACCATCTCAAGAGATTCATGAAGCAGCTACACACAGAAATAGTGAAGACATACAGGATTCAAATGAGGATATCAAACATTTTCATCTAATTGATATTTATAGACATTAAACAAAAAATATCAGAGTTAAAGGAAAAATGAGCAATTTTGTATCCATAGTAAAGGATGTTAACGTGTGTCTTTTAGCAAATTCATAGAAAACTTGGCAGAAAATCAGCAAAGACAGAATATTTGAACATCACCAACTACCTTGCTCTACACTACAAAACACTAACCCAACATTTACAAAATAGACATTTATTTCAAATTAATATAGTACATTCACCAAGATAGAGCATGTGATGGGCCATAAAACATGCAATCTCCATACATTTTTAAGAGGACCGAAATCACTGGGACGGTTTCTATCACCACAATGCCATGTCTTAGACGTCAACTATACTAACGTATCTAAAAAAAAAAATCCCCAAGAAATTAGAAATTAAACAACACATTTCTGAACAATTCATGGGTGAGAAAGAAATAACCAAGGAGATTGGAAAAATGTTTTGAACAGGACAATCATGAAAATTCAGCAGATCAAAATGTGGGTAATGCCTCAAAACCAACACTTGGAAGGACGCTCACAGCTTTAAACACTTAGGTTAGAAAAGCAGAAAAGCCCAAAATAAAACCTGTAAACTTTCACCTCAGTCATCCAGAAAACAAGAGCCAAGCAAACTTAAGTAGAAGGAGGGGACAATGACGAAGGCAATGTGAACAGAAAGCAGACAGGAGTGAGGGCGAGGAGGAGGAGGGTCCTCAGGGTGGTGGATGTGTTCTTGACTGTGGTTGAGAGACCGGCTGGGGCTCCTCCAGGTTCCCGGGTCCAGGTCCTCACCCCAGCGTGGCGGTACTCAGAGATGGAGCCTTTGGGAAGTACGTGGGCTTGGACACGGCCACGAGGGTGGAGCCTGGTCCCACAGGGTCAGTGCCTCCATCAGAAGAGACTCAGCTGTCTCTCCCCACCGTGCAGGACACAGTGACCGGGAGGCCACCTGGAAGGCAGGAGGAGGCCGCCGGCACCTTGGTCTTGAAGGACTTTCCAGCCTGCGGACCTGGGAGAAATGCATCCCTCTCATTTGGGGGCACCCCATCCACGGCATTTTGTTACTGCAGGCTGAGCGAAGAAGTGGCCACGAGGGAGCGTGCACACGGCGGGACGTGTCGAGCTGTGCACTTAACCGGGTGCAGTTAATCACCTGTCAATCATAACTCAGGAAATCCGTTGCTGAAAAACAAGCTTTGGGCTTCATTGCTTCCCTCTGTTATTCGAACGTTTTCCTTTTCACTGATGTGTGCTGTTCTCTGTGATACTACTTTCTTTTTAGTAACACTCAGTTTATCTTGCTCCTTTTTTTCTAGCTGTGTAAGATGGAAGCTTACATCACTGCAGACTTTCTATTGCTTTTAAAAGCTTCCAAAACTATATAATTTCTCTAAGCATTAGCAACATTGCACAGATTTTAGTATTTTGTGCTTTTGTTACCATTCAAATCAAAATATTTAAATTAATTCAATTAAATATATAACATTTGAATTTTCATTTTTTTTCTTAACCCATGGGTTGTTTAGAAGAGATTTCAGAATATTTGCAAATTTGCCAGACATCATTTTCTTACTGCTTTCTAACTGACTCCTGTGCAGTCAGATGGTCAGAGAACATACAGCGCGTGATTTTCATTCTTTGACATTTTTTGAGACTTGTTCTGCGGTCTAACATTTGGTCTTAGTTCATCTTCCATGTGTCTTAAAAACTGTGCAAAGTTAACAATCCCTGTATTTTAGAATGGCTAAAATTCAACAAAGACTGTTCAGACAGAGTACAGCCACTTCTGAATGCAGTTTGGCAGTTTTAAAAGACACGAGCACCTGAGGTCATGTGCTCCTGCTCTTCCCAGGTGCTCGCTCTTGGGGGCTCGGAATGTGCTATAAACGTCCATCAGATATCAGCTGCTGGTGTCCGCGTCTCCGGGCACTTGCTGATCCGTTGTCTGTTTGTCCTCTCAGTTACTGATAGAGGTGCAATGAAATCTCCATGGGAAACACTTACCCTGTTTCCTTTCCATTCTGTGGGTTTTTCCTTCATGTACTTTGCATGTATTCCCAGGTACATATACACATATTGTCACTCTCTTATTTTCCTGCTAAATTGACACTTGGTTACTATGAAAAGCTCCTTTTGTCTGAAGTAACCACTGGTCCTTGTCTGAAAGTCTGCTTTCTCTGGTGCTAACGTCCACTGAAGACTTCTTCTTGTTGTTCTTGTTCTTGTTCTTGTTCTTGTTCTTCTTGTTCTTGTTCTTGTTCTTGTTCTTATTCTTGTTGTTGTTCTTCTTTTTCTTCTTCTTCTTGTCCTTCTTTTTTAAGAGAGAGAAGAGAAAGAGAGAGAGAAGTGCAGGAGGGTGTTGGAGGGAGGGGTGGAGGGAGAGGGAGAGAGTCTTATGCAGACTCCAAGCCAAGCTTGGAGCCCGAGGTGGGGCTCCATCTCAGGACCCTGAGATCATGACCTGAGCCGAAATCAGGTGTAGGATGCTTTATGGACTGAGCCGCCCAGGCGCCCCCCACTCCAGACTCACATGCTCCTGGTCGCCCCGCTCTGTCTCCATCCTCTTGCTGTCCAAGGAGCTGCACTTTGTGGCAAAGTTGCTGAGAGTGTATATTGTGTTCCTGCTACTTTATCCCGTCCGTCTGTTCCAGCTCCTTGACTGGAGTGTTTCTTCTATTTGTACTGAATGTAATTGCCGACAGGCTTGGAGTCTGTGGTCCCTCCGTGACTTCTTTTCTCTTGTCTCATCTCATTTTTCTTTCTACATTTTTTGTTTCCTGCCTTCTTTGGTGGTCATCAGATATCTTTAGCATACCACTTTATTTCCACTTTCTACCTTTTACGTAAAATGTCTTTGTTCTACTTTCTAGTGGTTATCCCAGGGATTATATTATGCTATCACAATCAATTTAAAGTCAATACTAAATTCTCTATTTCTGAAAAACATGGGAACCTTGGGACAGAATATTTTCTATCTGTACCGTTCATTGCTTGGGCTAAATGCCTATATAACAAAATAAATAAAACCTCTGTACGTTTGAACCCAACAATACAGTGATAACATTTTTATTTTAACCAGCCACATGTTTCCTACAGGAAGGAGGAGATGATGCACACACACACATACTTACTTATATTTGTATAATGCTTCAGGAGTTCTTGCAATTATGCATGCTGGCCAGCGAGTGTTCTCAGCTTTGTTTTACTGGAAATGTCTTCATTTCACATTCTCTTTAGAAGAATCATTTTTGGGGATATAGAATTTTTGGTTGACAGATTTTGCCCTCCACACTTTGGAGGCGTCTGCTCCACAGCTGTGGGCTCCTTTGCTCATGACAGGGAGGAGATGACAGGAGCTCATGGTGTCCTGTCCCCTCTGTGGCAGGTGTCATCCTTCTCCTCTGCTCTCGGGACCCCCTCTCATCTCTGTCTTTCGGGGGTTGGACTGACACGTTCTTGGTGATGGTTTCTCGTGTTTATATGCTGCTTTGGGTCATGGGTCTGGATGGGTCTGGAGGTCCACGCTTTCCCCAAATGTGGGAAATCTTGGCCATCACTTCTTTTTTTTTTTTTTTTCAAGATTTTATTTTATTTATTTGACAGAGAGAGACACAGCAAGAGAGGGAACACAAGCGGGGGAGTGGCAGAGGGAGAAGCAGGCTTCCCGCCAAGCAGGGAGCCTGATGTGGGGCTCGATCCCAGGATCCTGTGATCATGACCTGAGCCGAAAGGCAGACGCTTAACGACTGAGCCACTCAGGTGTCCCTTGGCCATCACATCTTCCCGTGTTTTTCCTACACCGGATTTTCTCTTCTGTTCAGGGCTCTAATTCCACCTATGTTGGACCAGTTGATATTGTTCCAAAGCTCTCTGAAGCGGTTACGTTTTTCTTCAATCATTTTTCTGTCTCTCAGATTGGATCATTTTTATTGATTTATCTTCAGGTTCCCTGCTTCCCTCGTGTTTTCTACAATCTGCTGTGGGTCCATCTGGTAAAATTTTCCATTTTCCATTTGTTTTCTGATACTGTATTTTTCACTTCTAGAACCACCATTCCATTTAAAAAAAATTTCCACTTCTCTGCTGAAATTCTCGACCTATTTGCTCATTAATACCACATTTTCCTTTAATCATTTAGACATAGGAGCTACTTTGAAATCTTTGCTAAATACAACATAAAGGCTGCTCAGAGCTGGTTTCTCTGCCTGAGGTTTTTCCTAAGTACAGGATCCCACTTAACTGCTCCTTAAAACTTCAGTGGAAAGATCACCATTCTAATTAATATGTTGTGGACACTCCGAATGTCTGTATTTCTCTGAGGGCTACTGGTCTTTGTGACAGAAGGCCATCATCTTGCCCGTGCTCAAACTGTGAAATCTTCTTCCCCGAAGTGCGTAGCAGCTGATGTCTCTGCTTCGGGCTGCTGCTTTCTGGTTGTGCCTTCTGGCTGAGCTCTTTTAAAATCCTGAGCCCACGTGTGTGCATCCTACACCTGCACGGGGCATCCTACTCCTGAGCATTTGGACAGGGCTTATACTTGGACTTGGGGGTCAACCACTCTCACGGTCTCTTGCTTCTGAGACTGCCCTTACCTTTCACTTCCTCCGGGCACCCTGTGCTCTTCCTTTGGTGCCTCAAGCCAGAAGAACTTCCTTCCTCAGCTGCCTGGACGGTGCAGGTCAGGGAACGCGCTTGATCAAAGGCACAGAACTCTTGTGCCCACTGCCAGAGTCATTTCCGCTCTGCCTTCTGCCCGCGTGCCGCTCAGCCAGGGATTTGGGCAAAGCTTACACGGATTTTGGATCTTGACCCCTCTGTGCCCCTTGCTAGCACACACCATCCTCACACCCGCAGCTGCTCTGAGCCCCAACAGCTGCTCCCTCAGGCTGGCAGGGCTGTGCTCTTCTAGCAACAGGCTGGGGGTCTGGGGAGCAGCCCCAGGTAAGAAAGCCACAAAATTGCAGTTCCTACCTGACACAGTAGCATCCCTGCAAAAGTAGATTCTGCTCAACTTCTTCCTGCCTTTATCCATCTGCCCAGAGCCTCAAATGGTCGTTTTGAAGAACTGGGCTCACACCGCATAACAGTTACCCCAGGAAGGACCTGTAACCTGGTCCTTCTTCTACCAGCATCCCCACCTCCTGTCGCCCTCTAGTCCTTCCTGAACCTTCCGGAACCTTCCTCGGACCACTGCCCGTGCTCCCCCATCCTTTGGAGGAAGAGTCTCTGAGGAGACTGAGACATTCTCTCAGTTTTTATTTTCCTGCAAGTGTCTTTATGTTACCATCATCTGAAAACTATACCTTCGCTAGACATAGAGTTTTGAGTCGGAAAAGGTTGATTTTTCTCCCCAGATCTTTCGAGATACTCTGCTGCTCTCTGGCCGGGTTGTCTCAGAGTCTAAGAGCAGTCAGGGGCCCAGCAATCGCTCCGTGTGTCTGCGCCGTGGGCTGAGCTTGGCGGCGTGTTTCCGCTGCCGATCTCAGCAGGGTCCACGACGGCTCATCAGCTGGTAAGCTGGCTGCATCCTCCCGGTCAGAGGGTGCTAGGGCGTCAGGAGTGGGCACATTCTGACAAGCCAGCACCTTTTCAGTATCACATTTACTATCGTCCGTTTAGTTGAAGGGCATCATGTGAGCAAGCTCAGCGTTGGTGTGGGACCCACAGAGGGTGCGGAATCAGCTCATGGTCTGTTCTCACACCCTCTCCCCTCACACCAGGCTATTTGTCTGCAAGTGTCCAGGGTGGTATAGCCATGCTATCCTGCTTCATAGCAAATGCTGATCTGCTGCGGTGCACACACCATGGAACGTTCTAGAACCCAGAGCTGGTTCTGCAGGGGACAGTTTAGCTACAGAAAATTTAGTCCTTGTTGCTCGCAAAGATGCCTCTCCTTCACGAAGAGCCCTGCCCGTGACCACCGTACCCCTCCCATGGAGACCCCAGCCCTGAGATCTTGGGACCTAGAAGCTGCAGGGTCTTCAGAAGAATCCAGGCACATTCGTGCTGATACTTCCCAAGCTTCTGCCTACAGACACTCAACAAACATTTATTCCAGCAAACATCTGGACATTCCTCTAACACATGCGTGGAGAGAGCTCTGGAGATGCAAGGCAGGAGAGGCTCCTTCCTGTGTGCCTCGCAGCATGCAGAAGAAGCAAGAGAGGAGACACAGGTGCACCTCAGGGTGGGTGGAGGGAGAGAAGAGGAGAGAGACGAGCACCCCAGGGATCCGCGTGTAAAGGCAGGAGCAGGAGCTGTTCCCTGAAGAGGCAGACATGGACTGTAGACCAGGAGGGGGAGCATGGCGGCAGCTCAGGGAGACTTAGGGGGGAGCTCATCTGAGCCCTGCCAGGGAAGGCGAGTATGCAGGAAACATGGGTGTCGGGCTCTGGGCGGCTTTTCTCCCCAGGGGCTCAGGTCTCCTCCAGCTTGGCAGAGGCTGCATTAGGCCATCTTGTTGTCCATCCTGTTCTTGCTCAGGGAGGCTCCTCAGTGCCTTTGAATCTGCAGGACGCAGGTTGACCCATACGGGTTCTGGACTCCACATGCCTCCTGAAGGAGGTGGGTCCTGGGTGCTGGGCCACCCGGGTCCGTGGCCGCTCTGCTCCTCCATGGCCACCTGCATCCCCCTGCTTGGGCCCCTGTCTCGGTGGTGGGAGGGCTGTCTTCCTGGGCTCTCATTCAAGGTCGGTTGGCTCTTTCTGGAGAAGGAAATGGTGGACAGAGCCCAGGAGATGATGCTGTGGTGGGGCCCCTGTTTCCGGCACATCCCCTGGGCTGTCACAGGCATCATCTGTGTGAGAGGCCATGTGTCCCGTCTGTGCCCTGCAGGGGAGGAGGGACGTCACGCAGAGATGTCGCCGCGGCGTGGGGTGGAGAAGCCGGCCATGAGGACAGGGAGTAAGTGCTGGCTGGGGTTTCAAAGAGCTGGAGCGGACAGGAAAGCAAACAGAGCTGCAAACTTCTGTTTCCAGCACGCCCTGAGAGCAGGACACTGCGGGTGGGGAGCAGGGCGCCCAACCCCAGAGGTTCCCAGGCTTCCCGCTTCCCATCGGCCACAGGGCTCACCGCGCTTCTCTCCGCCTCGTCCCAGGCCCCCTGGAACCCAGGCCCCCGTGTGGGAGGTGCCCGTCTGGAGGCACCGGGAGGGAAAACGTGAGCCAGCGCGGACGGCGGGACTGGATGGCTCATGAGACTGTGTTGGGAGCAGGTCCGAGAGCTGCTTGGCCCCCTGTGCCGGTGAGGCCCCAGCCAGCGCCCCCCCGCCACCCCCCCACAGGGCCAGCGGGGCAGGACGTGACTTCCCTGCCGGGAGGAGCCTCATTCTGTTGACAAAAGCGCTGTCATCCTCCCAACCCCTCTTGGTGACTGTGCCCGGGAGGGTCCATCAGTCAGGGGGACCACCCAGGTGACTTAGACCTCAGCACAGGGGACCGTGTGACCACATGCCACGGCCGCCCTCACTCCACAGCCGGGCCACGTGCGGGACACGGCGGACTTTCTTCTCTCGCCTCTTTCCGTGGTGGCTTAGTATCGTCCCAACAGCAAGTAAAAATGAGGGGGGAAATGAGGGGCCACTGCAGCTGTCTGCGCGGGAGCAACAGGGGCAGATGTGTGGCTCAGCCCCCGGACCGCGGGCTCCGGGCGAGTCATCACTCCTGTGCATCACGTTTCGTGGCTGGGAAGGTGGATGGCGTATTCAGAGGCGTGAACACAGGTGTGATGGTCGCTCTCATCCTTCCCTGGGAGGGAGGAGGGGACAGGACACCGAGGCCACAGCTGCCCGTGGGCCCAGGTTCCCCGGCAGAGCCAGGGCTGGGGCTGGGCTCCTGACGCCCCCAGACCCCTTCTGCTGTCATTATGAGCACTGGGCCCAGCTCTGGGGAACGGGGCCGCCAGGTCCCCAGAGGCCCGATTCCTGGGAAAACACACTCATCCTACCTCCCAGCAACCTGGCCAGGGCCACGGGCGCCCCTAATCCGCCTCGCAAGCCGCTGCCTCTTCTGCAACTCAGGCCCAGGGACGCGGAGAGCAAGCATGTATTTCTGATGTATCTCGGCGGCAGCCGGCGCCCCAGGAAGCCGAAGGCTGGGGTTTATGTGTCCATAAAGTGATGCCGGTGACTTTGCTAAAAGAGTCTGAGCTCTGCTCTCAGCAAACACCAAAGACGGCATTTTTTATGCCCCAGCAGGGATCACTCAGACATTTATGAGCAAATGAAAAAAGATTGTTATAAAGGAAAGCATTTTTCAGTCTCATCTCTGCCCTCGCCCACCTCGCCCACCTACTGCAATGTTCGTCCCGGCCCAGAGGACATGGGGTCAGCCCGGCACCAAGCAGGGAGACGGAGCTTCCTGTCTGCAGACCCAGAGGAGCAGACCCCTGTCATCAGTGGCACAGGCTGCCTGCCAGAGGCCCGGCCCTGCCTCAGGGCCTTTGTACCTGCTGCGGCTTCCTCCAGAAATGCCTCTCTGTGGACACGGCCTCAGATCCCTCACGCCCGGCCACAGAGGCCCACCTGGCCGGCTGTATACGAGGCGGGCTCCCCAACTGTCCCCCCCCCCACCTTGGAGGCTCCATTTACCATCTGCTTGCGGGTCGTCTGTCCCCCCGCCCTCCCAGCCGCGCCGTGCTGGAACGTGAGCTCCACGAGCACTGGCGTGTTACCTGTTCTGCTCCCTGCTGTCCCTCAAGGCCCGCGCCAGTGCGGAGCTCACGTCAGCTGCTGGACGGGTGTGTGCAGGAAGAACGGGTGAGCAGTGAATGAATGAATGATGCCCGTCGTCAGAGACGACAGGGCTCATCTAGATGAGTGGCACTTGCTGAGGAAGGCCAGAAGGCGGCGGCCCTGGGAGCAGCAATGGCCCCTGGGGAGCGGTGACCCCACCTCTGGTGGGTTCCCAGGTGCACCTGCTCCTTAGAGCACCTTCTCTCCGTCCACGTTTTCTTCTCCATCCTTGAAACAACGGTTTCTTTGGGAGTGCCTGTGGGACGGTGCTCCCAGGGCTGATTCGGCAGCAGGCCGTGTCCGTGGTGGGGCATCCTGGGCATGGTCCCCTCTGTGCCTTCTGGGTTGGGGACTCGTGTTTGGGGGACTTGCGGGAGGGTCTCATGTGGCCGAGGGGAGGGTGTGTCCTTGCCACATGCCCCAGCCTGGAGCAGGCAGGCCACACATTCGTGCCCCTGAGCCCCCGAGGAGCCGCTGCTCCCCGGAGACAGGCCAGGCCCCACCTCCTGGGGCCAACGGCCGGGACGGGTCGAAGACACGCAGACACTCACAGAGACACACAGACACCTCCCAAGATCAAGGCCAATCAGCAAGACAAAACGTCTGTAGCTTAATCTGGTAAAGCAAGAATGTGCTGACGGATATCCCAATTGAGTGGCGGTGGTCCAGGTCCAACCACCCCACCGGCTCCCCAGGGCAGGCGTTTCCCTGGAGCAGTGGGTGCCTGGCCTGACACCCACCCTCCAGAGGGGCCCCCAGAGGGCTGTTGGCAAGCAATATTGGCCAGAAAAGGGAGACACCTGGCTCCCCTCCTCCACTGAGAGCTTTGCAGAATGACATCCGACCCTGACCTCACCTTTGCCCCTGAGTAAACCTCAGCCCCTCCTGGGGCAGAGCCCACCCGCCCACGGGCCCTTCCTGCTGGTCTTCACCAAGGGAGGGGTCCTGGTTCCTGCAGGGTGGGGGCGCCGCGGCTAAGGGCTGGACCCTGCGGGCTGCAGAGAAAGGCCCAAACAACTCGGGATTCCTGTCCTGTGGCCTTTGGCCTTGAATATGGAATATTGAAACCAAAGCACCTGTGAGCAAAAGCAGACTTTTCTGGATAAAAGCAACCAAGTTAGCCGTTCCTTGATTTCCTCCCGTAGGAGCACAGAGAATTCCCCAGGGACCTCGGGGTCAGAGGGGGTCTTCATTCCCTGCTGGTATCGGTTCTCCTGTCTTCCTGAAAGCTGACCCTGTACCCGCGGAGCGCTCCCCGTGAGGACTCCCGCCCCTCAGCTGCGCCGACCCGGTGATTTAGGGGCTCTGCAGTCGTAATGAACGGACAGTTTATGAATCCGAAGCAGAAAAGTAAGTTTAATTATTTGAAAGTCAGAAAGCTCATTCTCTCCCAGTGACTTACGACATTCGGCCTCCCAGCCTCGGGAGCCTACGTGAGGGTAAAATTGGGCTACATTTTAGGAATTAAATTGATAACTTGACCAAATCGATTTCATTAGTGAATGTGTCATATTTGCGGTTAATGATGGCGATCCCCGAAATGGGAGCTGACAACCGCTGTTGAAAAACTGGGCGGAGGGAGATTACATCAAGCCGGCGGCCGGGACCTGCCTTGGCTCTTGGCTCTTGGCTCGCACCACGCCCGCCCTCCACACCCAAGTCATCATCTGCCCTTAGTCTTACTGTCCCACGTTCACCAGCCCAGAGAGGAGGGAGGCTCCTTGTCCAGGTCCTCGGCAGGTGCCAGGAAGGGTGGCAAGCTGGGGCCGCCCCAGAGCATCATGGGGTGACTCCTGGGGGGTGTCCCCATCCTCCCCACAAGCACAGCCCATCTCAGCTGCTCCTGGAAGATGATGTCGTTTCTAGAAGACTCGGGTGCTTCCTTAATGCTCATGAAAGCCAAGCCCGCTGTGCCCTCCTCCCTCCAACCAGACTGGGCAGAAGGGAGGCCAAAAGGTGGACCCTGGGGCTCTTGTCAGTGTCCACAGTTAGCAAGTGCTCCCGGCTTCCCTGGGCTTTTGGCCTGGTGTGGCCCCACCTTCTCTGGGCCCGTGCTTGGCCTGGCAGACCCAGCCCTGGACAGGCCCGTGCATCCTCACTTGTGGCCCACGGGCGATGGTGCATCTGCCCTCTCAGGGAGGGAGGGAAGTCAAGGGCTTTGCCAACGGGCCGTGCGCCCACCCTCTGCTGGGAGCTGACCTTGCCACGGTCTGCACGGTATCGGACGGAGCATCACCCTCCTCCCCTCTTGTCCCCAGGGGAGCGTTCGAGTCCTGGCTGTGACCATGGGCTCAGCACGAGTCACGCCATCTCCCTGGGAGTGGGAGCCCTTCCGTCTCCTCTGTTCCCAGGACTGAGGTAGGGCTCAGGGAGAGGGTCGCTGGCTGCTTCTGCGTGGAAGTCAGTGTCTCGCGTGTGGAGAACGTGCCCCTTGAGCAAATTGTAGTCAGCCTCCTGGAGACCCAGGCCCGGGCTAGCGCGACCCGGGGCGTGTGCTGAGACGCTCCTGCCCTTGGTGGCGACGCCCTCGGCCCCACCCTGATGTCGCCGGCTGTGGGCCCCGCCGTCTGGGAGGGACTCTGACGGCCCCGTCCTTCCCACGGCCCTCGTGCTGCTCACCTTCCCTAGCGTCTCGGGCACAGAAAGCACTGCCGTCTGCAAGGTGTGTGGGCGCCATGGCGCTGGAGGACGCGACTGGATGGAGTGGCGGGCCTGGGGGCTGGGTACAGCTGGGCTCGCTCCTCCGGCCTGGAGGGAGGCTCTCTCCCTGAGCGAGACTGCGGGGGATGCGGGGCAACATCATCAGCAGATCCACCCACCCAGGAAGGAGACTGGTGCCCTCCCCACCGCGCTGGCGGGAGGGATAAAGGCGGTGATATTCGTAAAAGCAGAAAATAAATGTGGTTATTATTTGAGAGTAATTCCAGGACTCTGAGCACAGAAGGAAGAAAGAAGAGATATATAAAGTGCAGTGTATCTCCTAAATTAGCCGACAGCTAGACGAACACGGTGCGCATGCCCACGAACGTGGATCCGTCAGCGCAGGGAAGGGGCGCCGAGAACCACAGACGTCCAGGGGACGTGTCCAAGGGCTGGTGCCCGAGGCTGGCGGCTGGTGCTGGGCATGAGGGCTGGGTGCTCAGATGCTGGTGTGAGCCGGTGGGGGTGGGGGCTAGGAGACAGACGGACACCCAGACGTCTGGAACCAGAGCACGAGGCTCACGCACTAACCCCGCCGGGACCTCGTGCTCAGATGCCGCCACCGGCAGACGCAGCAGCAAAGGGCCCGCGTGAGGCAGGCGTGTGCGTGCGTGTGATCCGCCCTGCAGCCGTGTCCCACATCTCCACGCGTCCCTCCCCACCCTGGGGGCCGGGGAGAGGCCGGGGGCAACGCTGTGCGACATGTGCCCTTGTGGACTTTCAATTTGGTGGGGAGGCCGTCCGCAGGTCACGGC
The DNA here is from genome assembly GCF_964656455.1 of Halichoerus grypus. Classification (NCBI taxonomy): domain Eukaryota; kingdom Metazoa; phylum Chordata; class Mammalia; order Carnivora; family Phocidae; genus Halichoerus; species Halichoerus grypus. The sequence goes on along the minus strand of NC_135717.1, from coordinate 177,405,423 downwards.
GAGGGGGTGAGGAGTGCTGGGTGGGCACATGGGGGGCAGGCGGCCAGCCAGACTCCCGACATGGGGACTTCTGGACACGTGTGCGTGGGGAGGGCGGGCTGCTCTCCCCCGCCGTCCGGAGGCCCCAGCCCTGCTCCCACCCCGGCCAGCCCCTCACCCATGGCGCCACCCCCTCGCCGTCTCCCCCACCTGTGCTCACCTCCCGGGACCTCGCTGCTGAGTGGGAATCGCCCCTCCCCCACCCTAGCATTACTTCTCCCTGGGTTGGCCTGAGGGGCAGCGGCAGTGGCTCAGGGGCCCTCCGCGGACCCCACACAGCCACATAGGGCCCAGCTCACCAGTCCTGCTGGGACCTGGACCACCTTCAGAGCAGATGAGCTGGGGCTGGGGAGGGATGCACGGGCCCCCACCTCTTCTTGCTGAGCCCAGCACCCTGAGAATCTCTGGGTCTTTCCATCCCACGAGGAGTTGCCAAGAGAAGCACACTCTCCACGGGCACCAGCTTCTCAAGGTGAAGGCCGCTTAGGACAAGGATAGCCAAGTGGTCACCTCCTGAACGTGACGGCATGATGGGATGCCCGGCAGGAGAGGATGCAGCCACGCAGGGTGGAGGGGAGGCGCCTGGCGGGCTGGCAAGTCCACTGGGACAGCCTGAGGTTCTGACAGCAGGTCCACCATGGGAGAGCCCGACTCAGCAGCCCTCCGGATGGACGCCTCTGAGCGTGACCTTGAGGTCCCTGACCTTGGTGGTCCTTGAGGTCAGGAGTCATGGAGGGCTCCTCCTCGAAACACTGGCTCACAAGATGCTTAGCACATGAGGGTAGTGGTGACAAGGGCACTCGTGGACACACACTCGTGGACACACACACACACAGGGACGCACACACCACTTGGACCACAGATGCCCTCCCTGCCCCGGAGGCTGAGCGTGTCCACTGTTGGCCTGGCCGGCCCAAGAGTTGGGCTGGAAGAGGAGGGCCCGCCCGACGGCAGCTGCGGGGTGATGCTCTGGCCACGGAGGCCCGCCGGACCCCGACAGACAGGCAGGGGCGCGGTCCCGCTCCCCCGCAGCCTGGGCTCACGTTAGCACCTGGTCAGAGGCAGACAGGGGGCCGCGGAGACCAGCGTTAATGCGGCGGCAGACGGGGTTCTGTGAGAGGGCGCGCGAAGGGGTCACGCGGTGGGCTGACGGAAGCATTCCTGCTAGTTAAGGATGTCCTGTGTGCCACGCTGGCCACAACCTCTGTCTCCCTTCATCTTCAGAAAAACCCAGTGAGCTCAGCACAATTCTCTCTTCTCCACCAATGAGGAAGTCGAGGCACAGAGAGGAGGTGTGAGCTGCCTACACCATGCCGCTAAATCATGACCCACCCAGCCAGGCAGCCTCCGCCAGGCCTAGGCCGTGTCCAGGGAGCGTGGCCTCTGCCGCACCACTGTCGTGGCCCTGGCTCAGGCCACCGGGACCGGCGGGCTGCAGGCGCGGCCAGGGTGCAAGCGGTGTGGAGGGCTGGCCCGGGCAGCCTCCGGGCACCTCTCAGTCTCTGTGCCTGGCACGGCTGGGACAGGGCACCACGGATGGAGCGCACGCCGTGCAGACCACGCGTGGCCATGCCTACAGCAGTGAGGTGGCCCTCACACCCTCGTTCAGGCTTTGGGGCATTCAAGCCAGAGAGGACTCTTCCCCAGCCTGGAAGTGGGCAGCAATCATGCCTGTCTCATTCGGTGCGTGAGCAAACTGAGGCCAGACCGCTCAAGTCAGCAAAGGCCAGAAGCCAGGGAGGTGGCTTAGTTCATCATGGAAGCCTTTGTTGCCAGGGCTGGAGGCTCGGCGTGTCTCCCCCGATCACAGAGACGGACTCACGGGACACTTGTCCCCGCCAGGCGCACCGGCTTGGGAGAGGGGAGGAGGGGAGAGCCATGCTTAGGTGAAGGTCGGCCTCCGAGAGTCTGGGCTGTTTGTTACGCAGCCTGACCCAGCCCATCCTCACTGATGCACGTCTGGCTCTGTTGGAGGCGGTCATCCTTATTCGAATGAACCCTGGTGGTCATGAAGCTCATTATCCTTTTCTCTAGCTTCACTGTTTGCGTATTTCCCTGCAACGCGCCCAGAAGACTGGGGAACGGTGATGTCGGGCCCCCAAGCTGTGTAAGCAGCTCAGGTGGCCGAGCCTCCCGGGAACTCCTGCCCCAACCACATTTCCTCCCTGTGGACTGACTCCCTCCTGCACCTCGGGCTTGTCCTTCCTCTGCATGGATGGAGGAAGGAGGCGTGACCCTGTCCTGGTCACGCGGGCCTGCCCCGTCCGTGCTCTGATGGCAGAGCCCAAGACCGCCCACCAAGCTGTGCCCCTGCCGTCCAGGGGGTCCAGTGGCCACTCCTGGGCCTGCACTCTGCCCCCTCCTCCCTCCCAGGACAAGCCCGCTCTGTGCCACCACAATGCTGCCAAAGGCCAGGGACGTCTCCTTAAAATCAGGAGCAGACTTCAAACTGCCTTTGATTGGCCCACCCAGCCACAGCCCCGGGGGTCGTGTTTTATAAAGAGTGGCTGGAAACGGACAGATGTGGCTTCCCCACCCCATACAGGTTCAGTCCTAGGACTCTGGGCGGCAGAAACAGTCTGACGCCAAAGACCACTCTTTGCAGATCTGAGCAGATTTTCCAGGAAAGGGGAAATCCTTTGGACATGGGTCTCCTTTGGGGTTCTACTTCTCTGTGTCCGGGACTTGGCCTCCATGTGGGAGGGGGTGGGCGCTCACACACAGGGCAGGGGGGGCCCCAAGAAGCTGGAGGCCGGGCGCTGTCCACTCACCAGGGCTGGGCTCCCAGAAGCACCGGACAGGTCCGGGCAGGCCCGGGCAGGAGGACCCTGCCAACCATGCCTGCTACGGCCCCCTCCCAGGACACCCCAGCCCGCGAACAAAAGCCATGCTTACCAAAGGATTTTTTCTTTATTTTCATAATTTAGCTGAATCAACACAAAATTGAATACTGTAAAACAAGGAAAAAACGCTGTAACATCTTAAACCTCCAGTGTCTGCCTCTGAAGGGGTCTACACTCGCCGTGGGAAGACACAGGCTCAGGGAGGCGGCAGAGACCCTCCCACGGCCACTGCCCCGTCTGCGCTGGGAGCCCAGCGCCCGCCATCTCTCTCCCTCCAGACACTCGGGCCTCTGAATGTGTGGTGACTGGAAAGGTAAATTAAATACTTGTGGACATCGAAACGGGTCTTAAATAAATGGGTCTTCTCTCCTATCTTTAGTCTATGGGTTGCTGGGACAGCTTCTATATATTTATTATTATTATTATTTTTTTTTTTTACTTTTTCTTTCTTTTTTTTTTTTAGTAGCATAGAACTAGCATAGTGCGCCTGTTAATTGGACCTCAGGTAGTATAGTTCTGCACAAACTCAGGAGAATGAAGGACCCCACGGGACCACGGCCCAGTCCAGGGACGGAGACGCAGAACTGTCCCTTGCTCGTCGGGCCCGGCGACCCCGTGCTCCGGGGAGGGTGCGGGAAGGTCAGGTGCCTGCCATTCTCTGCAGGGCGGCCCGCCCCAGCGACTCGGCCAGCAGACGTGAAGACAGAGAGGGAGCGGGACATCGACCGGGAGAGGAGGTCGGCGGCAGCGGCCTCAGAATCTGCCCATGGGGGAGGGTCAGGAAAAGGGACACCAAATCCGTCGGAAGAGGTGTGACCGACAAATCGCGCACTTGGCCTTCACCGAGCTGGGCCCAAGGCGGGTGAGGACGGCCACCTCCCACGGGCACCCGCCGCGGCTCCCGGGACGTCAGGCGCGTCCTCAGCGGCTGTCCCCGGAGTCCTGCCTGTCCACACCGGCTCCCCCCGTGCCCACCCCGGAGCCCTTCAGAGACACCAGTGCTCCGCCCGCCGCGCGGGCCGGCCGGGGGCTACCACATTAATTGTTAAATAGGATTTTCTACAAATATACAACATATAAAAACTGTTAAATATATAACTTTAGGCTTTGCAAAATACATTTAATGATCTCTTTCAAACAAGTGTTACTTTAGGTTTCTTTAATTTGCTTTCTGGAGCTAAATGGTGTGTCGAGCAGACAGCAGTCACGGGAGACCCAACATGCTCTTGGCGAATACTGGATTATCCCACTATCAGAAATGAGCTGTAGAGAGGCATGTTTAACTGGTTAAAACAGAAAGTGATTTTAGTCGGTCAAGTCCATCTAAGTACAGAGGAGCAGGGTGAGTGCGGTGGTCGGTGTTCCCGGCGAGCGGCACTGGCCCGCGGGGTCCGCGTGGGGGCATCGCCGGCCGGGCCCCGCAGGGCTGCCGTGGCGTCCTCTGCAGGCTCGGCCCTCTCAGCGCACCCCGCAGTGTTCGAGGAGGTGACACTGGTGCTGGGGCCGCCCTCCGTGTCCCGCCGGGGCCGCCGGCATGTCTCTGCCCCCGCGTCCCCCCGTCGAACCCAGGGACTCTGACGGTGAGGGTGAGTCCAAGTTAAAATAGATTTTGCTCTTTGGTCTATTGGGTATACTGAAAGGGTACGAAAATAAAAGTGATTCGCACAGTCTGGGGGGCGAGGAGAGGCCTCTTCTGAGCCCGAGGGCCCGTCCTCCCCCGGGCCCGGCGCTGTCCTCCTCTCCCAGGCTGGCTGGGCGGCCGCCCCCTGCGGCCGCCACCTCGTCCTCCTCGGAGAGCGCAGCCCAGGCCGCGGCCAGGGAGGGCGGGTGAGGCCAGGCTGCCACGGACACCCGGCGTGGCCCCCGCTGTGTGGCCCAGGCCAGACTCCTCACTGCGGCAGACACGCTCAGCTCAGGACGCCGAGGAAGCGGGCCGTCCTTGACGGGCGGGCTACAGAAAGACGGAGGGCGGGCAGATGGCGGACAACACGTGGAGTCCGCGGCAGACAGAGGACCGTGGCTGAGGTGTGGCCACTCCTGGGGCCCCTCTGGGGCTGCGTTTGTCAGGAGACCTGAAGGACAGAGAGAAGAGAGCGTCAGCCCCGTAGACACCAAGGGTCCCCACTGGGAACGGACAGGCCCAGGACATGCCCACCTGTCTGGCCTCGCGCACGGGGCACAGCGCATCCCAGAGGCCGGTCCTCATCCCTCCCCGACTCAGGCCGGCACACCCGCTCGAGGACATGACACTAGACTCAGGCTACGCCTGCCACACGGAGTGGCTCCTGGAAACACCGGCCTTCCTCTGTGTGCACAGTGGGGACCCGGCCCCCCTGGCCTGGGCACGACCAGAGGGCTCACGCCCCAAGCACTGCTGGCTCAGGGCACCAGCTACGTATCCTCGGCCCTGTGCCATTTACACAGCAGGTGTTGCATAATTGCACGGTTCAAGTGATAGGAATGCATGTGTCACACACCCGTGGAGACACCGGGAGGCCACAGAGGTGAGGTGGCATGCAGGTCCCCGGCTGACGAGGTCCCTGCATCCCCGAATCCCAGGACGTCCTGCCACGTGGGCTCCCTGGCTCGAGGCTGCCTCTGTCCTGCACCTGTCGCGTGGCCCTCCTTTTCATCCCAAACCTCGCCCTGGTCTCTCTTACAAGGACGCTTGTCACGGGATTTAGAGCCCAGCCAGGTCCAGAACAACCCCATCTCAAGACCCTTAACTTAATCACATCTGCAAAAACCCTATTTCCAAATAAGGCTGCATTGACGGGTTCCAAGTGGCCACACCTTTCTGGGGGCTACCGGCAACCCAGTCCAGCCCATCTGACCAGCTGCCCCAACTCAGCCCGCAGATCCTGACCCTGAATCTGGTCCACACCCTCCACCTCCAGTCGCCCCGATCTTAGCAGAGGCCCCACGGTGTGCTCTGTGCCCAGCCCAGGAAGGTGAGGCGGTGGGACCCTCACCTGGCCTGGACCCTGCACGCCCCTGGTCCCGGGCCCTCCCTGTGCTTCCTGGAGCACGTGGGGGCCGTGCCCCCCACCCACGCAGCCAGGTCGGGGAAGGCGGCCGCAGACCCTCCAGCACACACACGCACGAGCCCCCATGGGGTTAACCGAGGAGGGACGCACCAACTCTACTTTTCTCTATTTCTAGAATTGTACAAATCGTACTCGCAGCTGACGGCAAAGAGCGAAGAACAGAAAAAAAAACAAAATCCACCTACATTTCCATTTCCAGAGAGAGGTAACTATTTTGAAAATTCCAGCCTATTTCCTTGCCCTCTTCAGCAGTGCGAGCAGGCGGACAGGGCGGGTCCTGCACCAGTGACCGCGCACACGTCCACGGGGTGGCCCACGTCCCGGCTCCACCCGGCTCCCGCCTTTGTGTGTCACACCAGACACACGAGGTCCTCTTTCTCATGCAGGGAGCACCGTGAACGTCCATCGGGTCTCCAGCGCGGCTTTAAGCAATGCGGTCACTGCACGCATACTAGCAGCCTCTTAGAGCCACGGATTTTAGCACCTCCGGTCTCGTGGTCTGGACTCTCCTGACTGAGTCGCGGCTGCAACAGGGACTGTCAGTGCCGGCTTCCCGGGTGGGGCCGAGGCGACGCGCATGGGGGTGACCAGCCCCCCCAGCTCCACGAGCCGCACACAGGCCTGATCCTTCAGCCGTGTCTCTTCTCAGACCCTCCCCCTCTCGACTCACTCACAAGGTGCAAATTTCCACGTGGCCCACGCGGCAGGGGCTGCACCAGCAGCTCCTGAGAAACACCAAGACTTCCGTGGGGCTAGAGGACTCGCTCACGGTCCCCAGCGACACCGGCCCCTGGCTGGTCTCCACGGCTGTCACTCTCCTGGGACCCTGGGGGGAACCTGGCTTCTAGAGCCTCCGTTACGATGCATCATCTCCTCCTGCTTTGCTCGCCGTGCCCACAGCCCTCCCCACAAGGCTGGGCGGGGGGCCCCACGGGACAGCGCTGCAGTGGGGGGCCGTACCCCGTGCCGGGTGACCCGGTGCACGGAGCCCGCCCCTCCAGGAGTGCAGGCCTGCAGCCTGACTCGTGTCCCTTCATCTCCCCAAGGCCACTGCCTCACTCCCCACACGCCCGCGCCTGCTAGCGCCCAGACACCTGACCTCACCAGCACGTCATTCATTCCGTGGATTTCAACAGCAGCCCCGCCCCCACCCTGGGAGCAGCGCCGGAGGACGCTCAGGGCCCTCGTGGAGTGCTTCCCAACTGGGAGGTCCTGGCGGCCGTGGGGAGACGCTGGGCCTCCCACGGGGAAGGGAGGCCTGTGTGTGCATGCTGTTCGGGACGCCTCCGTCAGGCCCCACGTCCACCAGCACACAGAGCCAGCTCCACGTCAGGGTCACAGCTCCAGGGGGTCAGCTGCTCCCTGTGGACCAGGGAGCTGGGGTGCTGCAGGGCCCGGGGACACCCCCCTCCCCAGCCCCCACCTCCTGAAGGTAAGAGAGGAATCAGGTTTGCTTGCCACGGAGACCAGGAGCTGCTGACACTCCTCCTCGGGGCTGGGGAGGTCTGTGCCGGTGCTCCAGCCGAGCCTCCTGGAGCTTCTTGAACCTGTTCCCCCCCAGACATCTGAGCCCTGGTCCCAGGTACAGACGGGAGTGGGGCGTCCACCGCAGCCCTGGGCCTGGGGTCTGCCCACCGTGTCTCTGGGGCCGGGCAGCTGGTGGGACAGGTTGTCCCAGGGGCAGGACCACCAGGACAACGGCAGGTGGACGCCTGGCCACCGGGGACGCTGGTGGAGCAGCGGGAACAGGGCCTGGAACCACAGATCTGGAGGGCAGACGGCGGTCTCAGGAACCAGGCCTCTGCAGGCCAGCCGCCCTCCCCAACGTGGGGACAGGATGACACGGCCATCATCGTCGGGGCGGGCGCCTCCTCCCAGAAGCCCCTGCCACTCGCTGGCTCACTAACCATGGGTTTCAGATAATGCAGCCACTGACCTCTAGCATTTCTAAGCACAGATATTTTAATTACCAAAATAGCTCTGAATAGTCCCGGAACCCAGGAAACCTGTAGCGAAACAACCGTGAGCCCCGGGCAGAGCGGCAAGCCCGAGGCCCTGTGCCAGGACACACCATGCCCACCCGGCAGGTGCCGAAGCAGGGGCTGCTGGGGAAAGTGTCCCGGGAGGGTGAGAGCCTGGAGGGGCGGGCGGCAGGTCCTGCCCGAGGGCGAGGCCGCGTCTGACTTGCACCCAGCCGGGCATCCCCTCCTGGTCTTGCGCAGACATGTGGGTCCGTGAGGCCGGCCTGTCTCCTCTGTGAGACCGGACCCGGGCAGCGAGGGGTTTTCTCCTCTCCTGGCTGGCAGGCCGCGTTCAGGAGGATTCTGGGGCCCTTCACAGGCTTGGTGCAAAGGCTGGTGTGCGTGATTTACAACGCCGGCCTTGCTGCAGAAGGGCAGTCCAGGGGCTTGGGCCCAGGACCTGGGGTGCCGTCCGCACCCCCCAGCCCCCTCCACCGGGAAGCAGCTCCACGGTCCCCACCCTGAGCAGTTCGCACACCAAAGCCTGTCCCGCGTCCCCTCACGTCTGTCTGTGCCGACTTCAGTGGACCAACCGGCTTCCCAGCAGGCGCGCCCCACGCTGGCTCCCCACCCTGCCCCAGAGGACCGCGGCCCCCGGCTGATGCCGCTTCCCATCTTCCTCCACATGCCCTGGCCTCACGCTTCCTGCCGCTGGGCAGCCCGGGAGACAGACACCAAGCACAGCGGAGCTGAGGGGTCCCCAGGCTCCTGTCTGCTTGGGCCGGCTTCCCCACCAAAGGCCGACCTGGACTCGACAGAGGAGCCCTGAGCCCAGCCTGTCGGACAGACGCAGATGCAGGTCTGGCTTCCCTCCTCGGCGCCCACCTGGCCCCTTCCTCCTGCCTCGAGGCCCAGGGCAGGAGGACAGCGCAGAGAGGGTGCGCTGCAGGGGCCAGAGCCCGGGCCTGCTTCCCCGGCATCCGCCTGACCCCAGGAAGGGACGCGCAGCCTGATGCCCACAGTGCTGGCCCGGCCCACAGGCCCTCCCTAGGCCTGGACACAGGGACTCGCGCTTGCAGTCGGGGCTGCCGCGGCAGCATCCAGTGGGGCCTGGAGGCCGGATCCTTGCGGGCACTGGCAGAAGCCAGCCGGAGCCCTTCCGGCCCTGGGGAAGCCAGATGCGTCTGCAGCTCGGGAACCCTTGGTGGCGGCCCGTCTCAGGGCCCGTGCCAGCCGCCACAGCTTCACGGAAACCGATGGTGTGTGGGCCTCTGCCCGAGGAGGGACATTCCAGCCGGCTTTGCTGGCCTCTGGCTCCCTTCCTCGGGAACACCCGCTTCTGTCGCATCCTGACATCAGCCAGTCCCCCGAGGGGACACCAGGGAAGCTCTCCTGCATCCTGGCAGGTGCCCCTCACCCAGGGACTGCACGGCTGGGCTCCCGCGACAAGAAACATGAGTCACACCCGTGCAATGGGCCCCCACCAGCTCAGGGACAAGCTCAGCCCGTGACCTCTGGCTTGGAGGGACTCTGAGGGCCATCTTGGGCTCTGGGACAGCTCGGGCGGAGGGGACAGTCCCCCGTGAATGTCCCTGCTTCTCGAGAGCATGCCCTCGTTGGGAGACCCCTCACCACCAGTACACAGTCCCCGGCTCAGCAGGTGGGGTCCCTCCGGCCATGACCCCGTGTCTCTGGGGAAGGGTCCTGCTCGGGTGGTTCCTGAGCCCTGTCGGCCCCAGGAGGATTCTCGCCGACACCAGACACCGGCCTGCCTGCAATGGCCCTGGGGGCACGCCGGGGGTCCCGTCCCAGGGGGTCGTTCCGCCCACCCCGGAAAGCGCGTGTTCTCCATGGTGGCGGGCGGGCTTCCCTCAGTCCTTGGACGCTACAAAGCATCATTTAAAAAGCAAAACGAAACTGTCCAGCCCCTGTGAGTGCAGCGAGCGCTATTCTCTCTTCCTCATTAAAAGCTCGTGTTTGCTGTTAGGTCGGGACAAGTGTTTTGTAGGAAGGAGCCCAGTGTTCTGGACTGAGAGTCCCGAACAAAGGGTCCTAATAAACAGCAGACACACGGGCACCGTGAGACAGGGAGGTGATGGCAGCCTGCTCTGACAGGCTCGGGACGACAATGGCCGTTGCCATGGGAAAGATAAAGACATAACCAGGGCAGAAGCTTCTGGAAAGGCTACGCATCATCCCACCCGTGTCCTGCCATCCGTGTGATTGTGTCTCTGGGACCGTTCCCTGAGGCAGCACAGCTGGTCCACGTGCAAGGGAGCCTGGACCCCACGTCCTCCCCAAACCCGAGCTCACAAAGGTGGCTGGAATGGCCATGGTTTGCTGTTGGGTTAAAAAAAAAAAAAAATCAAACAGCACGACGGGGCCTAGGGCAGCCCCTTCTGGTAACCCGGCAAGTTCACGATCTCAGACAAGCCCTCACCCCATACCCTCTCCCCTGACATCTGAGCAGGTGCGTCCGGGCCGGGTGGGGCGTGCTCGAATCACCCCCTGCGTTTGCTCACTGCATCCACCCCCTGACCATCTGCTACCGCCGTGTGACTCACTGCCTCCCGGGCTCACGCTGCAGGGTGCTGGGGCGGGTCCCGGGGGACGCAAGGTCCCCGCCCCGGCCTCTCGTGGGGACGAGGCTCCAGCCTGGGGCGGGCCGGGCCAGGAGGCTGGGAGCAGGTGGCCTTTCCCGTGCCCTCAGGTGACAGGCTCGGAGGTCCCTCCTGCTCTGGCCCTAGAATGAGGCCCGACCACGCAGCCATCCCAGGGCCTTAGTGCCAGGTGAGGACTCACCTCAGGGTCCCAACGCTGCTCTGCCACATATGATCCAGGTGTCCTAGGTTACTTCACCGCTGCCTGCCTCAGTTTCCCCCTGAGTAAACACTTCCCCACCTCGCGGGTTCCTGACTTAGAGCCAGCACCACGCAAGCGTCTCTAACACTGAAACTAAGACAGGCGGTGGCTTCAGGGCCCCAGAGCGGGCAGTGAAGAGCCTGGGCTCTAGTGTGAAGGGGCCTCGGCTCGTCCCGGGCCGGGTGTGCACGCTGCTCCGGCCTCCTGCTCTGGAGTGGGGCGAGGGCAGCCGGGGCCATTTCAAGGCTCGAAGGGGACGACCCACTCCTGGAGCCAGGCTCTGCCGTCCAGGGCCACTTCCTCAGGACTCACTGTTCGCGGAGGAGGCACCGGGGTCCTGCCCCCGGCCACGGACCGTCTGCTCCCGAGCACCCGCAGGGCCAGGCCGGGCGCCGTGGGGTCCTCATGGTGAAACAAGGGTGGTCGGGAAGCCACAGGCTCCACTGCCCAGCCCACGGCAGAAAGGCAGCTGACAGAAGGACTCCTGACCGGGAATGGCCCGAACTGTCCCAAGAAGATGCTAACAGCCTGGCCAGTCAGCCTGCGTCTCCCAGGCCCGTTCCTGGAACGGCCCCTGTGGCGGAGCGGGGCTCAGCGGCTCACACCCTGGCCTCCGAGGGGCAGACCCTGTGGGCTTTTCCAGGTTCAGGTCCTGCTCATGACTCAGGCTCCCGTCCCCCGATGAGCACCCCTCCCTTTGTGAGAGCGGAGGCAGGGTCTGCCCGCGGTGCTGGCGGGAGGGGGCGCCCCACCATTACGCTGGGGTCGGCGGGCCCGGGATTCATGCCATGCCAGGCTCCCCTCGACGGGGCTCCCTGCTTCCTGGAAGCCCCTAAGCCACCCAGCAAAGGCACCGCCGTTGCCCCGAATTACCGAACGTTTGCTGAGATGGAGCACAGAGTTAATGCTAGGACCTGGGTCTTTCCCGCAAACGCCAGCACGCAGGTCCATCCACCGAAAATAGCAAACGTGTGTGCTTTGCTGGCTTGTGTCCCCCTGATCAGCATGGATGACCACACAGGCTGACTGAAAATCGCCAAGTCGAGCCCTGAGTGACCAGGGCTCCAGAACCACCGGGCCTGGGGTCCCAGCCCCAGAGAGGACACCACCCACCCTGCCTCGCGGGGCTGCAGTGAGAATTCCACGTAGGACGTTCGTGTGTGAAGCGCTTTGTGAACGCTCACACGTACAAGTTACCTTCAACAAAGAGAGTGACTTTGTCTACCGCCCCCCCAGAGGGTATGTACCCAAGACCTCGAGGGGGAGGAGGCCATGGGTGGGGGCAGGGGGCCGGACTTGGCTGAAATCCGGCCACCCTGGGCCTCCACCGTCTCTCTGCCATGGGATCTGACTTCCCTGGTCGTCCTGCAGCCTGGAGAACGGGGGAGGGTCCCATGGACAGGCCTCGGTGGCCTCAGTGCCGAGTCCTGGTGGCTTGATTCTTCACCAGGCACAGGAGCCCCTGGGTTGGTAGGGTGAGGAGGGAGGGGCAACCCCCCGATAGAACAAGTGCCCCCCACAGAACAGGTGCCCCTTCCCCTGATATTACAGGTGCCCCTCCCCCCCGATAGAACAGGTGCCCCTCCCCCCGATATTATAGGTGCCCCTCCCTCCAATAGAACAGGTGCCCTTCCCCCCCGACAGAACAGGTGCCCCTCCCCTGATATTACAGGTACCCCTCCCCCCCATAGAACAGGTGCCCCTCCCCCCAATATTATAGGTGCCCCTCCCTCCAATAGAACAGGTGCCCTTCCCCCCCCACAGAACAGGTGCCCCTCCCCTGATATTATAGGTGCCCCTCCCTCCAATAGAACAGGTGCCCTTCCCCCCCCATAGAACAGGTGCCCCTCCCCACCAGGCCCTGCCTAGAATCTCGTGGCACCTCTGAGGAGCCGGAGGGCCGGGCCAGCCCTGGAGCCTCGAAGCCAGGCCAGGCCTTGCAGGGCAGGAGCTAAGCAGGTGCCCGGGGTGGGTCCTGAGCCCTCGGCAGGACAGGCCCTTTCTACTCGGTCACCAGGCAGAGGGGCCTTCCGGAAGGCACAGCCGACGCCAGGTGACAGGGGACGGAGAGGAGTGGGCCGCTGAGCGGCTGCCCCAGCAAGGTTCCCTGTAGCCCAAGACCCCCCCGCCCCACCTCCTCCCCAACGAGGATGAGGTCTGACCCCGCTACCCTCTGGACGTTCCCTCGCGGGGGTTCTCCCTCACCCCACATCTGGTCAGCGGGCTCCCCACAGACGAAGCTCATGGGCCGAATCCTCAGCGTGGAAGGTCTAAGAGGCCCAACCCCGTGGAGGGAGGGACACGGCCCTTCCCGGAGGAGCCCCCAGCTGCGCAGACACGTCCCTTCACCACGCTGTGAGGCGGGAAGCTGGGCACCTCGACCCCATGAAAACACACTCCGGTGTGCGGAGCGCAGAGCACCCGAGACCTCACCGTGGCTGGGCCGGCCACAAAGGCCAGAGGCAGAGCCCAGGCCAGGTGTGAGGACAGCACCCTGGAGACGCAGGTGTCCCCCGGATGCACCTGCGGACTGATGTTCTGGTCACGGCGGCTGTTCTAAGGGCGTCTGTCCCCTCCCCCACCTCTGTCGCTCGTCTGCCGCCGTCCAGCAGGTGACACTGGCCACTTGCTACACACCGCTGGGGACGGGGGCTCTGTTGTCTCCTGCTACCGCGGAAGCACTTAGTAGGCACAGAGAGAAGCACCTGACCCCCCAGAGCCCATAGCCCACAGGGTCAGGTGCGAGGCCCCTCCTCTGTGAAATGTCGCCCAAACCCAGGCAGCCAGCCATGAGGGCACGAGACACGCACCAGGCCCGTCAGCTCGGGGGAACGTGTCCCGGGCTGAGGGCCGACGGCCGGTGCCGGCTGGGCCTTCCCTGAGCCGCATCTGTAGGCGCCACGCGGTGCCCCGGTGAGGGGGCGGCAGGGCCTGATGCACGGGGCAGCCCGGACGGGGCACCGAGCTCGCCAGGCTGGGGCCCCTGTCCCTGCCCTGCAGCCTCACAGTGCACCCCGTTCTCCTAGTAAGCAGTACGCTCAACCCCCCCGGGGGCAGAGTGAGCAGCTGGGCACTGCTGTGTGTTGTCACCCCCAAAGCACAGGGACAGGCCCAAGGAGCCACGGGCAGCGGCCAGGTGACCCCAGGGCCCATGTCCCTATGTACAAGGCCCGTAGGCCGGCCGGCCACCTCTCCCGGGGTCTGAGCAGATAGGCCGCGAGATGAGCTTCTCGCTGAGCGGGTTAGGAGCCAGCGAGAGGTGGGAGGGCTGCCAACGAACGGCCTACACGGGGGAGGGAACACACTGAATCTTAGAGTCAGCACGTTTGGGTGCTAATCAGACTCCCACTTGCAAAACAGACCAGGCGGTCCCAGGCCAGGCGCCGAGCCAGGTCCCCCGCATTGGCTGGGGGGGGCTGAAGGGCGGTGTGCATGCCAATCCCGGGGGTACCGGCACGAGATGGGGGCACGGAGACAGGATGGAGACAGGGAGGACCGCGGGCAAGCACACAGGGCGAGGGCCGAGCCACCACGAGCCCCTCCCCCCACATCTGTCTTAACATGTGTCCTTGTTGCTGCCACTGAGTCCCGCTCAGCCCCGCCCATGACCTCACTGCCTCCCTGCGCCCGCCCCCTGCGCCCCTGCTGGGCACCGCCAGCCCTCTGCCTGAGGGAGCACTGACTGGCCTTCATCCTCCCTAAAGTCTCCTGTGTGTTTGCAACAGCCCGGCTGGCCAGGCGGCTTTTCCTAAGGGCGTGTTGACAATTGCGGGACAGGCTTTGCAGCCTGGATTCCTGTCCTCTTTGTCTCCGCCCCAAGGCAGCGCCCACTTTGAAGCTAGTCCCTCGCCTGCGCTAATCCAGGGCAGGTGCCCCTGCCGGCCCCACGCTGGACCCCAGCCAACATCAGAGCCTCAGCCACCGGCCGCGGCAGCACACCTGTGGCCCACGTCCAGCCCACGTTCTCGGGCGGGTGGGATCAAGGGGACGCGGAGATGACAGAGCGGGCAGGAGGCGCTCTTCACAGACAGCACCAGAAACGCTCGGGCCGACACCGTGCCATCCGCAGTGGGGAGGGCAGGCCCCGCAAGCTCAGGATCAAACCCCTTCCCTGGTCTCCTTTCTGGGTCCACTTGCGGGGAGGACGACCACTCACGGTGGGGAGGTCACCTCTGCGAGACAGGGTCTGGGCCTCTGAGCTGGGCCAGACGGTGCCCGCACTGGGGCGAAGCCCCGCCAGGCCGCTGTCTGTCCGGAAGCCGGGGGACCAGGACTGGCCATAAGGACATGCCCATCTTCCTGTCCGCTCGTGGCGGCTTCACCGTGATCCAGCTCGCACGCCACACAATCACACTTTCAGAGGGTGGAGGCCACGCCTTTGTGTGGCCAACGCCACGCCCCGCCCGCGTGGAAGACTCGCCCCCAGGAGGAGCCCCTCCCCGTCAGCGTTCACTGCCACCCTCCGCCAGCCCCTGGGCAGACTTTCTGCCTCCGTGGATCTGCCTGCTGTAAACGTTTCCTGTACATGAATCACACCGCACGTGGCCTTTGTGTCCGGCTTCTTGCACTGTGTGCGATGCGTTCAGTGCTGGTCCACGCTGTGGCCTGTCCAAGGCCTGTCCTTCAGCCGAACGCTAGTCAGTGATCTGCTAGACCGCGGTTTGCTTACCATTCGTTGGCAGGTGGGCTCTGGGCCACCCCCACTTGCCGGCAGCTTTGCTTAATGCCGCGGTGACCCTGCGTGGACGAGTTCTTGCGCACACGTGGGCTTTCACATCTCGTGGCTCGACACCCAGGGTCCCACCGGGACAGCAACGGCTGGTCATGCAGTGGCCCCACGTTAACTTTGCAGTGACTGCCAGCCTGCCCCCTGGGGGGCCCGAGCATATATTTCTGCTTCTCTTGACGCCTACCCCACAAATCCACATTCTTCCCCACACCCTTCGTGAGGCCTCGAAATGAGACTGGAGGGAATTAAAGCAAACCACACAGGAGCACCTCCTTCGTGGGTCAGCCACCGCTCCCTGACCGCGAATCTCTCTTCCTACTTTCCTCGGCCGTTCGCGTGTGGGGTTTTAGGACCTCTCTACCTGTGGGCTATACTTATCTCCGTCCACCACGTGGTTCAGAACCAGCCGTGCTGCTCAGGTTCCAAAGACTCCCAACCTTGCAACCTGCCTGTTTTTGAGAAGTTGGGTTTGGGAGATGGGAGGTGAATCAGGGCTGCCCCTGGGACGCGGGGCCCTGCGTGGGCTCTCGGTCTGTGGCTGACGCAGTGCATGACTTGGCCCCTCCGTGGCTCAGTGTCCTCATCTGTAAGATGCGGATGAGAGCAGTCTGGGGCTCACGGGAGGCTGTCAGCATGAACAGGTGGATTTATGCACAATGCTTAGAACAGCATCTGAGCATGTGTATTTAGCATCAGAGGGTCCGTGGTTACTCTGGATTTCCCAGACTGGACTTACGATGACACATCGTCTCCCCAGCCTGAACCCAGATATTCCCCGCCCGCCCTCCAGCTAGTCCACAGCCTCAGGACACATATTCCAGTCTGTAATCCCCCTGGAATTCAGGCTGGGATGTGGTGAGTGGTAAGGCTCCGACTTGAGTACCCCCAAACATGAAGCCCGTTTTCTCCCACCCGCCATCAGGGACCCATCCCTTCCTCACCGGTCTGTGCTCGCTGCACCCCACAGTCCATCCCCCTGATGCCAGGGTTCCACTCAGGGCCACGTGGTCTGCTCCTTGGAGCAGAAAGTAACAGTAGCAAGACCAACATTTTCTCAGGTTTTAAGTGTGTCCTCGGGACTTGGACAAACTCTGTCCCCGTATCAAGGACAAGTTGGGTACCGGTGGGGGGCAGCCCGGGGCTCAGCCACTCACAAGCCGCACACCCAGGTGCACACCGTGGACACTGGGGAGGCCTCTCTCCCAAAGCCTTCCCACACTGTGACGGGTCTACACGCCCAGCTAAAATGTACAATCACCGGTAATGTTCCCAGAACCTCATCAGGGATCTGACTGAAACTGCATTTAATCTAAAAATTAAATCTGAAAGAATAGACAACCGCACAGGGTTGGGGCATGCACTGACTTCATCCAGGTATGTGACAGCTTCCTGCTTATTTATTCAGATCTCTTTAATTTTCTCCTAGTAAGACTCTGCCATCATCTTTACACAGGTGATCAGCCTTTTCTTAACGAAAGAGTTATTATTCATACATTTCCTGCTGTCTTTAGCAGAGACCTTGCTTCCCTCTTATTTACTCAGGTTTATTTTACTTACATATTTTAATTAAACCATTACTCTTCTGAAACCTATTTGCCTGGAAGTGAGAACACAACTGACTTTTGTCAAGCCTCTCCTCCCCGGCCAGGTAGGCAAGTTTCTTCCTTAAAGTCAGCCTGCGAGCTCACCTCTTCTCACCTAAGCGACACATTCCCCAGCCCGCTAATTCCGCATCCTGGCGGGCAGGCTCGATGGGCTTCCATTAACCTAGTCTGGGGTCGGCAAACCCATGTTGCAAAGGTCCAGGGAGTGCATCCCTAAAGCCTCTGTAAGTGAAAGCAAGGCTGCGTTCCAATAAAACTTTATTTATAAAAATAGGTAGGGAGCCGGATTTGGCCAACAGGCCATAGTGTGCTGACCTCTGATCTAGACCACAACTTGTTTGTGTCTATGAAAACTTAAGGCTGAATACAAGTAGAGAACCTTCTGTATTCATAATTTGTCCAACTTAATAAACTCCTTAATTAGTTTTCAAGGAACTTCAGCTGCTCCTGCAGAAATGTGGAAGCACCTGTTGACCTCATCTGTAAGTAATAAAGATTGCATTTTCTCATATCAAATACTGATGAGACTGCAGTTGCCAGATCTTCCAAGAGGTCACCGTGCGGATGGCTACAGGCCTGCACATACAGCCTGCCTCGGTCCTGATGTGAGAGGGCAGGGCGCCAGCGACAAGGGCGATGTTGGTGTTCATTTCAGAGGGACACTAGGTTCCAGGGGGCCCACCTTCTCCTCCAGGTTAACTCGGAGGTCTGCTGGTCCTGAGGGCGTTGTCTGTTTGATGTTTTTCTTAGGAATAAATGTGGTGCCTGCCTCCTGCCCTTTTGCAGCATCTACTTAATTAGAGCACATTTTTATCTGATCATCCTTTGGGGTTGGTCATTCTTCTTGATTCTAAAATATTAAAAATATATTTTTCTTTCTCATATAAATCTACTTTTGTGTTGTTTTAAAGGACCTCAGGATTCAGCGCACTGTCACTTCATGCAGGTTCAGGTGACGTGTCCCAATCACGCCTGCACGTTCCTGGGAGCAGGGATCCCCCAGATGTATCCACAACCTCAAAGCAAAGCAGGGTACACGGGGGCCTCAAGGGCACTTCGCTGAACCAGTCCAGTGCCTGGCACAGTACCAGACCCATGTCACAGACTCAGGGTCTTCGTGGAACACAATAGCTCCGTGTGTGCTCTCCTACCCTTGGGGAGACTTCGGCATCAGGGTTTCACCAGGCCCTAAAACGAACTGCGCAATTTTCCAGTATTTGGGGAAAGGACACCAACACATTAATGTTTTTAAGACCGTGCCTATTAAGCCATCTCCCTCTGTGATTTCTACTGGAGGATGTTAACATCTTTCTATTCCTTAGTTATGGTAATTTTTTCCCCAGAAAATCATATATGTAATGAAACCCTGTAGATTTATTGATCAATACACTAGCCATGTATGCACTCTTGAATAATCTGAGACCCCAATACAGGCTGGTTTTCCCTCCTTCCTATCAGATTTATTTTCTAACAAAAGAATTTGCACGTGATAGAGGTCAGGGCGCATATGGTTTTGCCAGATACGCAGTGAATGATCACGTCCATGTCTTTCTTTTAAAAGTTCACTAACAGGGCTCTTGGGGGACTCAGTCTGTTGAGCATCCGACTCTTAATTTCGGCTCAGGTCATGATCTCAGGGTCATGGGATTGAGTCCCGTGTCAGGCTCTGTGCTCAGTGCAGAGGCTGCTTGAGATTTTCTCTCTCTCCCTCTGCCCCTCCCCCCACCCTGCATGCACGGGAGCTCTCTCTCTCTCTCTTTCAAATAAATAAATAAAATCTTTTTTAAAAAAGTTCACTAATATTCCTGTTTCATGTTTTGTCTCTTTCTCCTCTCCTTTTGTGGGTGGATTTTCCATAGCTTAGGTTCTTTATTTTCATTTTTCCTGATTTAAAAATAAAGTTATTTAAAGACGTAAGTAGACCCAAGTCCATCTTTCACTGTGCCTGCAAAAACACCCCGTGTTATCCTCATAACATGCAGAATGCGATTCAACAATGAAGACGTGTGGACTTTATCATCAGGGACGTGCTGGCTCTGCTCTGATGATGTTACTGTTCTAACTCCTTCAATCTTAAGGCAGCCCTAGGAGGCGTGGAGCAGCGTTCCGCCCATTTTACAGATGTTGACCCTGAGGCACAGAGAGCCAGGTGACAGGTGCTCCACCAGCAGACTGACTTCAGACCCTGCACACGGCTGCACACTAGGCCTACTACACACCGTCTTTCACCTTTCGCCCCCTATTTGACCAAAACGTTGTGGGAAGGTACTGGGTTATTATTATTATTATTTTTGCTACATCTTAAATATAATGTAAGTGACTGGAAAAGAACATTGCCACATTTGTCTTCTATGCAAGTTCGATTCATAACTTGGATTACGGATTCTTCTGCACAGATTTCACAAATGATGGGGAATTAGAAGCAGCCTGTTTGTATGTTAAATTGTTCAATATGTAGTTGCAAATTCAGTCATGATACTTTTATTATTCAGAAGATCTGTGTCTTGGTTCTTTTAATTGTTGTTATTGGCGGTTTTCACTTGACCTTAATGCAGATTTAAGGGTTGTTTAAATTTTGAACTGAAGATTGTGTTCCTGATCATTTTGTCAATTTGAAATTGGGCTTGCTTCATATAAACATGTGCTAATCTGTGCCCTAAGGTTTCTGTGATACGTTCATTACTTTGAACTGTAATGTATCAATATGTGTCAATAATCATATATACTCGTATGATCTTACATGTATCAATATATGACCTATTGTTCCAATTTAATCATTTTACCTATTGATTTCCCTTTCCTCTCCTTGGCCTGGTATACTTTGCTTTATTATTTGCTTTAAAACTTTTATTTGTAGACATGCTCATAGAAAGCAATGTATATTTGACTTTTTTTTTTTTTTTAAGATTTTATTTATTTATTTGACAGAGAGAGACACAGCGAGAGAGGGAACACAAGCAGGGGAAGTGGAGGAGGGAGAAGCAGGCTTCCCGCCAAGCAGGGAGCCCGATGCGGGGCTCGATCCCGGGACCCTGGGACCATGACCTGAGCCAAAGGCAGACGCTTAGCGACTGAGCCACCCAGGCGCCCCTATATATTTGACTATTTTAAAAGCCTGATTTAAATAGTCTCTGCCTTTTAGGAGAGGAGATTAACCCATTTACGTTTATTTGTCACCACTGGCAGGGAAGTTCTGTCCTAAGAGGCATGCCCCATCCTGATTTCCGGTTATGCTCCTTTCATGGGTCATTTCTTCACACACATGCATAGCATTTCACCTGCTTTCTCTGCCATGGTTTCAAGAAATCATGTTCTTATTCCCATTAGTGGTGGCCTTTCTGTTAATCAAATGCACTCTTAATGATTAAGCCATTTCTCTAATGACTTAAGTCATTATGGCTCCTTCTACTCCACATTAAGTGGCTCTTCTCCTACTCAGCAGCTGCTCCCCCACCTCAGCCTTTATTAATGTAGCCAGAGGTTACAAATCAGTTTACTACTACACAGAAATTGTTTTTCACAATAAACACAGCATATTACATTATACGCTGTGGATTTTGTGTTCAGTGTTCTAACCACAGTCACGGGAATGATATTTACATTTAGCTCCGTATCTTTGTTGGTATCAATAGTCACCATGATTCTTCTTATCTATGACCTTTTCCATCATCAGCCCCTGATTTTTATTTCTTTGATTGGCTTGACATTATCTTTCATTTTTTTCAGGAAAGCTTTGTGGGTGGTATACTTTCTAAATCCTTACAAATTTAAAACCGTGTTCTTTAGTCCCTTGGTGTGAAAAACAACTAAAAGTAGGATTGAATCCATAAGTGAAAGCATTTTTCAGCCAAATCGCTGGCTGTGATCTTTCCTTTCCTTCTGGTTCAGAGGGCGGCTGGTCTGCGCCTTCGTAGCTTCTGCAGACTCCTGTCCTCTTGTCTGAATTTCATTTCCCCCATTTAACCTGGATTGTTACGAGGCAGCTTTCTTTCATTCTTTCAAATCAAACACACCCATGGTGTGTGTGGGTCGTGATGGTGTTGGTCTTGTTTTTAATTGGTTTTTCTTTTTTTTCCAGTCCTAGTTTCATCCTGATTATCCCTCCCCTCCTGGTCATGGTGGTTTGGCCTCCAGAGCACCTGCTTTCTCAGATTAGGTATCTGCCCTCCATCCTCCACACCTACTGACTTTTTTCTCTCTGACTCCATTTCTTTGCTTTCTCCTATGAACCGCCCCTTGGCTGAAGACTCGCCCACATCACTCCGTTGCTTTTCTGCAGGGACAGTTCCTTCGTTTGCAACTTCCAATACAGATCTCAATTGCACTCATATTTTGGGTATCTTAGTGTTTATCCCCCAGGTCACCCAGCAAACCTTGGATCCTTGCCTTTGCCCCAGCCTGTCCTTTCTCTGTGGTTCCTGGCTCCTGGGTCACAGAAGTCACAGCCCCTTGTAGCTCTCTGATATCAACAAACAGATGTTCTCCAGAAGTCTCCTCTGTGTATGTTAGAGGACTTTTCAGAGCTATCTCTGCCTTTAATCCTTTAGAAAGTATTCCTTTCCACAGTGTGCATTTTCCCACAGGCTCATGTTTGAACTTCTTTGGCTCTGATGTGTTTTTTTAATCCCCTTTAAACAGGCAGAGGCCTATTGGGGGCTGGAATGAGCCAACAGGCCCAGCAGTGAACAAGTCTTCATCCTTCATGTCAGCTCCTGGCTGGCCTGGAAGGTCTAGATGTGCAGAGACCCTGAGTCTTCATGCAACCCTCAAAAGTCTACCAAGTGGAGGGTGTGGCTCCCAGGAGTATCTCATTCCCCTTGGGAGGTCAGGGCCTCTGCCTCAGTTGGACATTCTCTTGAGAAAGGAGAACCAAGTGGGTAACATAGGCCCCTGTGTGCCCCAATTGTCTGCTGCATCCTCCTGCCCACCTGAGGGGCTCTTCCTGCTAACTCTGCCCCTTCCCAGGAGCCTCACCTCCACCCACCACCTCCTCTCCTGCCTCGCTGCTGGGAGTCAAGTCTCTGCAGTGGGACGGGGAGAGCTCCTGCTCTTCAGACCCCGACCTCTGCCCATTGCCTTCCCGGTCGGTGCAGCAGCGTCTGGGCCCCGAGGTCAAGCTCAGGCACAAGGAGGAAGTCTCAGCCTCCTTCTGCATCTTAGGAGGTCTTTGTCACTCCTGGGGCTCAGACGGTGGGGCAGGGGCCTGCCAAGAAGGTGCCTCCCATCCACTTGTGATGTGCCCACGGGGATGTTACCAGACCTCAGCACGTGTCTCTTTTCTTTGAGTCATGATGTGATTGCCAGTGGTTCTCATTTCCAAAAATATTTGGAACTGGGAGCTGGGCAGGGGCTGTGCCACTGGTGTAGGGGGTCTGCCACTGTATTAACCCAGAGAGCCAGGCCACTTTACAGACTTGGCCGAAGGACCGGACTGGTCCTCTCTCCTCCTAGTGTCGGACCAGCTTGTTTCCGCATGGTGGGGATGGCTGTGGTTGTGGGGAGGAGGGACGCTACCTCCCAGACTCCCCCGGTCCTATGGAAGCTGAAGCCACATGGCCGTGACGACACAAAGTGAGATGCAGCCAGAATTCAAACAAAACTGAAAGATGCAGCAACACAACCAGCACTCTGGGGCTTTCCCAGACGGGGGGCGGGGGGCTTCCCAGAAGGACCACGGGTACGGCTTCTTCTCGATGCAGCCTCTGGGGATATGAGCTCTCCAGAATGCTCTGGAAGGTGCCACACAAGGAAAACAGCAGTGCTTTTATCCTCACAGACTCCCTGGTCTTTCCCTTTCCCACCACCCCAAGGACCTGTGAGGCCAGCTGGGGGGGGGCACTCTTACCTCTTCCATGGATAAGGAAACTGAGGCAGGGACACAATCCCATGCAGAAAGTGGAGATGGCGACCCTAGAGGGGGCTTGTCATGGTGCAGGGCGTGGCAGGTGCGCTCACGGCGCCTGGCAAGGCTGAGCTCTGTGCTCTGGCTGGTGTGCGGGGGCAGGCGGGGGGACGGTGCCAGAACCCAGCGATGGTGAGGCGGGCATCAATACTACCCAGGACCTACGTCACCCACTACACCTCGGGTCTAACGGGGAGTTGACATTTACAGTAGTTTGGGTTGAGACACAGATCCTCCCATTTCATTTTTAAAGACTCATTTCTAATAAGTGACCATGCCAAATGCCATATTTCCTTCCCTGTGCCATGTGCAAGCACCGCTGGGAAGGGGCCCCTGCTCCCGGGAGCTGCCGTCCGGTGGGAAGGGCTGGGCTGAGAGCGCCCGCCAGACCCCGGCACATGGAGGACAGAGCGCGAAGACAGCAACAGAGACAGGCTTGGCGTGACCCGAGCCCGGGGCGTGAGGGGCAGGCCGGGACACGGCGGGCATGCAGATGACCACCGGCCCGCCTCGTGTGGAATGCAGAACCGTGCCAGACGGGGAAGGAGATCTCGCCCTGGTGGCTTCTGCGCCGTGCGCACTGACCGGCTTCCTGCTTACGTGATCCTACTTTTCACAGCACAGCTGATGGGGTTATGTTTACCTTCGTTCCTTACAAAGAAAAACAGCCCTGAGCAATGTCATCTGGAAGATCATAAGGACTTATTAAACCAAGAGGAAAAAACATGTTTTCAACCACTTTGCCAGTATTTCTGCCCAATGAGCTCATGAAACCTGGAATCAGAGAACAGAATTAACTCTCACAGCTCCGCTGGGAACTCGGGATCACTCTGAACTTCCTCCATCCTTCTCAAGTGCTCACTGTTGACAAGGTGACTGCCTCACGCTCGGGGGATCACAGGGACCCCCTTGACTTCGGCGCAAAGGAGCTCTTGGCAAAGGGACATGGCAGGGGAGGGCCATGGTGGGCATGGACAACCCACGGTGGGCACGGCGGGCTGGCGGAGACGGACAGCGTGGTGGCGGCAGCCCATCTGCTCGTTCCGGAACGCTGCCCTGTTCAGCGAGTTGTTCTCTGAAGGTTCCCCTACGGGGCACATACTGTCCCAGCCTTCCCTTAGGACTGCTGAGATCTGGGGCCATTTGACCTTTTCGGATTCCAGAGCACCCCCCCATCAGGATGAGCTGGGGGATGCTCCCCCCAACACACCGGTGGTGGGCATTCTCTTCCATTTATTCAGCACTTTTGACCTCACGTCTAAGCAAGGGCCATCTGTGCCAGTGCAAACGGCACCATGAGCTGCCCCCGCAGGGATTCTCGTGGGGTGCCCATCAGCGGTCTGAGAGCCAGGGGCTGCGCATGCTTCATCCCTGCAGCCCTCGCATCCACCATGGAGCCAGAAAGAATGAGGTGGCTGGGAACGGTGTTGGCGGAGGGGAGGGAGTAGCGATCAGGCGACCCAGCTGCCCGCGCAGGGCCAAGGGGACAGCAGGACTCAGCCTCCCAGACCCCACGCGGGGGCCTGTCCCCGACCCTGACGTGGTGCTCTCTGCAGGCTGGTGTCGTATCTACGGCACCAGGAACACCCACCCCCAGGTGGTGGGCTCGCCCCAGGACCACAGGCTTCTCCACAGCGCACGTTCCCTCCCAATTCAATGATTTGCCGTTTGTGTACTTAAAACTATTCAAGGAACCACGCCTTTAACGAAAATGGAGACTCACACAGCACCATTACCGTGAAAAGCTGCCGGCACGCGAAGCCTCCCGTCATGAAATTGGCCAACAGTGGCCATGGAAATCGCGTGGGCTTGGTCAAACCGATTTTTTGTTTCTGGGTTCATTTCTGCCAAGAACATGAAGAATGTCACAGCTCACGATCCTCGCTGATGCCTCGCCAGCCATATACGTTTTGTGTTTATGCACGGAATCTATTAAAACATCCAGCTATTACTGTGGTGATGAATAGCGGTGATTCAGAGAACACAAAATTGATCGCAGACAGAGATCAGAGTAATGACTCGGTATTTTTCATTGTTTGTGCCGAAGAAAGAATTAGCTGGGTGTAGGCACTGAGCTACTTTGGGGTGAGTCCCCGCCATCCGCTCTGCCTCCCTGGACGCTAATCCTAGAAAACGGACAAAAGCCTTTCGTCCTTGGGAGGACGTCCTATTCACTGGGGGCTCCTTGGAGGGCAGGTGGGAGGGGCCAATTTGGGTTGGAGTCCACCCCAGTGTCCACCCTCCTCTGCTCTTCTCTGGGCGGGTCTCCTCACGAGCCCTGCTGCCGCGCCTCATCCTGAGCTTGCTCGAATGCCTGTCTCCCCGGCACACCGGGTCCGTGCTCTGTGCACCGTCTGGGCTCCAGTGGACCCGCCATCAACACCATCCCATCAAGTTCCACATGACTGATGGACGGCACTGCTGGCCCCTCTGGCCCCTGATCCCCGCAGGTGGTAGGGGCGGCCCCAAGCCCCAGGCACGGTGCAGAGCCCTGCACCAGATCAGGAGGGACAGGTCAGTCAAGGACCCTCCCCGGGAAAAGGAGGCAGACCCTAGGAGCAGGGGCTGGGGCTGAGTGTCCGGGGGCTCTGGTCTCCTCCTCAGGAGCCACTGTCTCTGCTCCCAGACGAAGCTCCACCTGGCATCAGCTGCAGGAACAGAGGGCCCCACACACACGTCCGAAAGCACGTCCTCATGGGCACCTGCAGGGCGGGAGGGGCTCAACCACAAGCCCCCGCCACACGGATTCAAACAGAAGATCTCCAGCTGAAAATCCCGTTTGCCCACTAGAGGCAAGTCCACGATCCCTCTCGTTCTCGTGCCAAGACGTGTAACGGCGTTCTACAGTGGTATGGACGCTCGCCAAGTCCCGCGGCTGGGACCCAGCGTCCACGCAGGAGCTGCCCAGACGGCAGCGGGTGGACGGGGGACGATCTGACCCGCGGCTGGGACCCAGCGTCCACGCAGGAGCTGCCCAGACGGCAGCGGGTGGACGGGGGACGATCTGACCCGCGGCTGGGACCCAGCGTCCACGCAGGAGCTGCCCAGACGGCAGCGGGTGGACGGGGGACGATCTGACCCGCGGCTGGGACCCAGCGTCCACGCAGGAGCTGCCCAGACGGCAGCGGGTGGACGGGGGACGATCTGACCGGGACCCTCGCCCCTCCTCAACGATGAGGGGTTTCCTAGGCCCCAGGCTTGCCTCCCCTACCCCATCTTTGGTCCCTGCATGCTGCTGACCTGCATCTCCTACCTCGAGACCCATCTCTTGAGCACCTGCTGGGGTGTCCTCACCTGTATCCCAATCCCCCAGACAGGGGCCGAGGTGAGATGTAGCCCAATCTGCTCTTCAGGTACCTGGAGCAACACAGAGCCCAAACTGCCCCTCGGCCCCATCCCTCTGCCTAGGTGTCCTGGACCTGGGACAGCTCAGAGAATGCCCAGGGCGCCTTTCTATGAGGCCGGCCTGGGGCAAGGTCTGCAAGGGGGAAGCCCAGTCTACATGGCACGGGGGCCCCTGGCAGGGGAACGTGGCCAATGAGCAGCCCCCAGAGGCTGGGCATGCCAGGAAGGATGCACAGAGCCCGGGGGGCAGGGGGCTCTGCTGGGGCTTGGAACAGCTGCCTGGCCGGCTGACGGGAACCCCGGCAGAGCCCCAGGGACCACTGTCTCCCTGTTCCCAATGAACTTGTGGCCTCTGATCAACAGAGCCCCACGCTGCCTCACGCGCAACCCAGAATCATTTTTCTTGTGTTGTTTTTCAGAATGAGCGCAGAATGGCAGCTGAGACTCGGCTCTATAATAAAAGCTTCTAATTGCTGGGATGGCTCATTCGAGATCAGAGACAAACCCAAGCCCGCCGAACACCTCTGGGAGGCACTGCGCTCCTGGCTGGTGTCGGGATCACCCCATGTGCAGGAGCTCAGAGCTGGCGGGGGGCAGTCCACAGCACCATGGAGCCCCGGGCTCATGAGATGGACGAGCGGCGAGCTGCCGCGCGCTGGGGACAGGGCCCGCGGAGCCGGGCTGCGAGCACAGCGTTTGGGGGACGGGACATGCTGTGCCCAATGTTCCCCAGAGTCCCGGAGCTCGGGAGTGAAGGAGCCGCCGGTGGCCGTGAGCGCGCAGGGAGGTGCGTTCCCAGCAGCCCACAGCTGGAGGCGGACTCACAGGGGGAGAGAAAACTGGGGGCACAGAACCGCCAGGCGCCGCAGAGACCCCCAAGGCCGCAGTGTCAGCAAGGCTATGGGAGGTCCTGCGGGAGGGGGCCCAGGAGGACCAGAACAGGGGGGCCACCTCGTGGTGGATTTCGCCTGCCAGGACGCTGCTGGACCTGCCTCCACGGCCACGGTCTCCGCCCTCCCCGCTGGGGGCCTCCAAGCTGCCCCGCACGGATGCCAGGCGCTCTGCCACTCTGGCCTCCCCAACCTCGGATGGCCTCGTGCCCGCATGTGCGCAGGCCAGGAGGCGCTCACGGGCTGGTGTGGCAGTGACCAGGCCGGAAACCCGAGTCCATCCCCACACGTGCCCCTCCTCGGCCCTCCCTGCACCACGCCGGTGTCACGGGGTCCCCTCACAGACGTGGCAGACCCCCGCTCCTCCTCTCCGGCCACAGCTTCTCATCAGAGTGGCCTCACGCCCGTGGCCCCAGCCAGCCTCACCAAGGCAAAGCTCACTGCCTGCCCCAAGTTTCCCCGGGGCCCCTGGCGCACTCCGAATGGACGCCGGCATCTTCCATAGGCCCCCGGGGCCCCGCCTCACCCCTGGAGATGACCTGGCGCCTCGAGCTCCTAGGAAGCCAGGCTCTCTCCGGAGCTGGCCGCAGGGCGGGCCCTGTGCGCACCCATCTCCCCGCTCCCCGGTGGGATCCGGAGTTCCAGGTCCTGGACGCCCTGGCGCGCTGGACTCTGGCTTCGAGGGGCTCGGCTGCGCAGCAGGTACGCTGGCGTCTGAGTCTTTGTACGTGACCCATTTTTCCTTCTGGGTTTAGAGAGGGTGCTTTTCCACCTGCAGCCCGCGCAGACGGCCGCCGACAGATCTGCGCTCCCCCATCTCGGCGGGCACGCGCCCTTGGGAACCCGCGTCTGGGAGCTGTGGGAATTCCGTTTTTAAGTACTTCTCTGACAATCTCTTCTCCACGTTTCTCTATTTTTGGACCTTATATTCTTCAGAACTCCTGAATTGATCTTCTAGTCTGTTTTTTTCCTACTTCTCTTAAAAAATCGACTCCATGGCTGAGACTTCCTCATTCTACTGGATTGTGAACAACATCCATTAACACACTCACGCTGTGTACGTGCACACAAATGCACACACGTGCATGATCTTACATGTACGTGTTCATCTATGCGTGTTTTATACATACTTTATACCTCTGTTCTTATAAAAGTGATAACAGGTTATTTCCAAAAGTGCTCTTGATCTTCTTGGTGTCCAAGTCAGTGTCCTGAAACGACCATGACTCTCTTCTTCTCCTCGCAATCCTGGGGCTCGGGGGCCTGCAGGTGACAGCTCACCCCTGCGTCATGGGCGGCCCGGCCCAGTGGGGGTAGGTCGGCGGGGGCGTCTTGCAGGGGAGCATGCCAGCCGCGGGGTGATCGCACCTCCTATGTGGGGCTCAGGGGTCCCGGAGCCAAACGACCCCCAGGGTAGGGAGGGCCAGGGTCGGGGCATGCGGCCCCATTGGTGTGCCCTCCTCCTCCTGCTTCCTGACCCGCCTCTGCCCCCACGGGGCACCTGTCCGCTTCACGGCACTGCTGTGTGGCCTCCTCCCCCACCACCTCCAGCGGCCTGTTTGCTCCAGGTCCTCTGGCTCAGCGGGCGGCCTTTGGTTGCTCTCGTCAAGCAGTGACCCTTTGCTTCCCCCACATTGGCGAGTGGGATGTGAAGAACCGATGGGCAGATGGTGGGCTTCCCAGAAGGGTCCTCAGGCCCCAAATCACAGCGACCCATGGGTTTCAGCCTCAAGCTTGGTATGTTAGTGAGGGGAAGAGGACACCCCCCCAAACTCATGTCCACCTGGAACCTCAGAAAGTGACATTTTTGGAAATGGAGTCATTAATGATGTGATAAAGTTTGTGAGCTGGAATCATCGTTGATTTGGGAAGAGCCTGGGTGGAATGGTGTCATCACGAGGCCTGGTTCTCATGGCACGTGGCCGTGGGAGGACAGGGGCACACACTGGGAGACGCAGCCACACGTCCAGGAGGGCCTGGAGCCCCAGAGGCTGGACCAGGCCACACCTCGGCTTCACCCAGCGGGAACGAACGTCTGCCGCTGTGAGCCTCCAAGTGTGGGGTGATGGGGGGGCCGCCGGAGCCTCGCAGGGCGCGTCTCCACAAAGAAGCCGCAGCGACCCCTCCGGGAGCTGAGGGGCCGCACGTCTCAGGACCTGGGTCTTTAGGAAGAGTCCCCCCTGCTGGTGCTGGCGTGGCAGGGTCCAGAGTTGCCAGGCTTCTTCCCCTCGCTGGTGTGAACCCCCGGTGGGGCTGTCGGCCGCGGGGCCGGCTGCGAGGGCTGAGCTCTCCCCTGCAGCCCTGCCTGCAGGCCACCCAGGGGCCTGCACCCCACTCCCGAGCACCCGAGCGCGGGGCCCAGACCGGCTCATCCACCGAGAGCGTCTGCTTCCTGCCATTTCCTCTCCTGTGCGCTCTGCCTTTTCTCCTTTCCGTGTCCTGTCACTTCATAGACGTGTCCAGACGGCAAAAACGAGAGGCATGTATGTTCTCTTCTTTTAACTAGGAGCTCACAACAAGCGTTTGCTAAGTTTCTACAAAGAGCCCCTGTAGGAATCTCTGCACCAGTGTGTGGGGCTCAGATCTGGAGCCCAGTTCTCAGGGCCCAGCGCTCAGGGCCCAGCACTCAGAGTCCAGCACTCGGGGCCCAGCACTTGGGTCCCAGCGCTCCAGGTCCAGTGCTCGGGGCTCGGGGTCCAGCACTCCGGGTCGAGTGCTCAGGGTCTGGGGCTCAGGGTCTGGCGCTTGGGGCCCAGCACTCGGGGCCCAGAACTCAGGGCCCAGCACTCGGGGCCCAATGCTTGGGGTCTGGGGCTCCGGGTAGAGCGCTCCAGGTCCAGTGCTCAGGGCTTGGGGTCCAGCACTCTGGGTTGAGGGCTCAGGGTCTAGCGCTTGGGGTCCAGTGCTTGGCGACCAGCACTCGGGGCCCAACGTGCTCGGGGCCCAGGACACAGGGCCACATGTGCCCCTCCTCCTGCATGTCTGCCCCGGGCGTGGGCCTGGCATGAGGAACCCGAGTGGTGGCTGACTGGCAGAGCCACCCTCCCGGGCGCCCAGAGGGCCCAGACCTGGCACACGCTAGGCCCTCGGTGGTGCGTGGAATCCAAGGATGCAGAGACCTCCCGGTTACCTGGACAAGGCGAGCCATCCTCAGGACGGTGGAGAAGGGCAGCGGCCCCCAGCCTGCCCCACGCTCGCTCACACACCCGGGGTCAGACGCTCGGCACTGCAGGAGACGCTCGTCGGCAGAGCCCGACGGGAACAAATGAGAACATAACCCACCCGAGTGCTTCTCTGTCACGTGAACCGGTCTGCAGTGAGCGCTGACCTCTGGGACTGGTCAGCAGGCTGGGCCGGTGTCCCCTCCCAGTGTCGTCCAACAGAGATGCCCAGCCGCCCGCCCACACCTCCCGTGGCCACCCTCCTGGGACCGCTGGGCACACGGGTGCTCGGGGAGCTGCTGCTGTGCCTCCAGGCAGGGCCTGCTCTTGGGAAGTGTGGTTTGGGGGAAGCGAGTTCCCAGGAAATCCAAGTTCCTGGACAGAACTAGACGGACACCCCGTGAATGCTCCTCACCCCCCACAACGGGGCCTTCACGCAGTACAGAGTTCAGGTGTGGTGCGTGATGCTCCTCGGAAAGATGGGTTCCCATCTAGCTGGTCGACTCTGATTCGGGAGATGGGGCTGCAGCTCCTGCCGGGCACCTTGTAGTACGTCCGCGTTACAAAGTGTGGCAAAGCGACCACCGATCACGGCGTCCTGATCACCACCGGCACATGCTGCTGGCGGCCTCAGCAGCTCACATCTGGGGCGACAAGAGGCGTGGGGAGGGCAGGAGGGCGCTCTGCTCTCGGGGGGACCCACACCACCCGCCGTCAGTGGGCACAGCGGAGGACTGCGGAGCTCAGGGGAGACCGTCTCTGGGGGCGTCACGGGAGGGCACTGCTGCGCCCTGGGGTGGGGCCTGCGGCATCCCGTGCGTCTCCTTTCCTGGTGCAGACCGGCGTCCACAGGGCCGACACGGCGTGGGAAGCAGAGGCTGGGCAGCCAGCACAGAGGCCAAATCCTCCCCCGAGCCCCCAGCACAGCGGGCTCCCCACGATTCACCGTGACCTGCCGGAGTCACCGCGTCCAGCCAGTGACCCTGTGCACACGTGTGAGCCTCACCAAGTGGGACCCCCCTCAGGACACGGGATTCCCTGATATTTTTACTTAATTTCTTCTTCCCTCTCTTAAATGCAGATCATGATCCAGTAAATTAATTTCATGACCCACTAATGGGGTGAAGACCCGTCCTCTGAAGAGTAGCGCTCTCGGAAATACAAACATCAGCGTATTCCTGGGCTCTCTTCACAGGTGACCACATAATTTATCGCACGTTCTTATGTGGGCCCTGAGCGAGGGGCCAGGGGGGTGCCCGTCAGGCCCAGTGCCTGCCGCGGGTGGTTGGTGGGCACAGAGACGTGAGCAGCGTGGCCCTCACAGAGGAGTGAGCCTGACACGGTCAGCGGGGGGCGCCACTGAGACACGGCTGTGGCCACTGAGGCGGCGTGGGCAGTCACGTGGCTGAACAATCACAAGGGCTCTCAAAGCCCATCTCACGGAAAACCTACTCGTGGTGAAATGGGAAATCGCAGGGCTAGCCGGCATCTGTAACGGAATCGAGATGCCAACGCGAAAATGGGGATATACACTCCGGTTACACGGTGTTCGGGTCAAGAGCTCAAGTGACCTTTGAAGAACGCTGTGCAAACAGGTCACCGCACACCAGGACTGCTGTCAGCGCCAGAGATGCGTCTGCAGACACCTGGGGAGACCCCGGGCCTCCAGCATCGGCACGCAGCCCCTCCACGGGATGCACCAGCCCGAGCCTCAGTGCACACGCCCTCCATACTGCAAAGGGCACCATGCCCCAGGTGTGCACCCCATGGGGGTGAGGAGCCCCGAGAGCGGGCACTTCTCTTGGACTTGCCCCGAGCCTAGCAGGTGTCCTTCCCACACCTGGACCAGCAGGTGCATCTGCCCGAGCACCAGCTGGGGCATGCCGGCTGCCCCCCAGGGCAGGCTCCCCTGAGAACGGGCAGACGGGAGAATCGATCTTCAGAGCTAAAAGACCCGTGGGCTCGTGCAAAGCCAGACCCAGCGTTTGAGGGGGGAAGGCCCAGCAGACTGAAAGGCTGCCTTCGTGGCCCACTACCAGCTGTGGTTTCCACAGCGGTCAGACCAAGGCGATGGTCGCGAGCTCCTGGGCCCGTGGGGCCACGGGACTGGCTGCAGCAAGGGGGATGCATCCAGGAACAGAGCCTGCCTACAGACGCTGGGCCTGCTAGAGGGGCTGCAGGGCAGGGAATGCAGAGCACGGAGTGGGGAAGGGCTTGGGAGCCTCAGTCCACCTGTGCGACCGCGAGGGGTGCTGCTGGGCCACCTCCTTCAGCGGGCCTGCCCCCAGCACCGTGCTCGGGGCCTGGAGTGCAGGCCGGACCCCACAGCCACGCCCCAGGGCCACCGCTCTGGGTGGGCAGTCTGGAACCTCCCCCAGGCCTCCCCTCCTCCAGGTGTTCGCTCAAAAGACCCCATCACCTGGCATGTCCTGCCCACAGGGCTGCCGCGGGCCCTGCGGGGAACCCACATACTGACCCACAGGCCCCAGGGATGTGGGACGGCAGCCCTGGCCATGTAGGATCTGCTTGTCCCCACGTCTCTGCCTTTTGGGAACAGCACACAGACGGGGACTCCGGAAAGATCAGCTGCCTCCTGGATGCCCCTGGAGGGGGCAGCCTCACGTCAGAAGCCGCCCAGGCTCCCTCAGAGCCGCCACGTGGGTGACAGGTCACGAGCTGGCGATCCCCGCACACGTCACAGGTGCGAGGACAGGATCGCCTGCGTCTGTGCTGGACATGGCTTGGGCAGCTGACATGCTGGGGAAGGCCCCCGCTGGCCGCCCTTGTCTCTCGGCTGACAGCCGTGCTTGGCAGGTGCCCTTGGGTCCTGCCCACCTGCCGTCAATGCAGAACCACCTGATTCCCACAAACAGACGGCCTGTCCTCAGAATGTGCCCTGGAGGGGCCCTGATTGCGCTCTCCTCGGCAGCCATGGAGCTAGGCCCCCTGGACACATGGCTGGACGGCCCGCCGGGACTCCCTGCGGAGGCTGGCATGCGGGGAGGGAGGAAGCGCGTGGGATTTCCTCTGCTCCAACTCCGAGGGGCTACAGCCCCCACCTTCCTGCGCGACCCCACAAGGAGACTCGGATGCCAGCCCAGCTTTCCGGATCCTTCCCTGGGGGCCCCAGACCTCCCTGACTGGACATTGCCAAGGCACAGAGGCGGGAATCAGGGCCAAGAGATCACAACCCACTTCAGGTCTAGGTTTCTATGTGGAGCTCATGAGGAAGAGCCGAGACTGGGGTGATAATCAGCCTGGGGGAAGGAGAGGCCCCTGCCGTGCGGGCCGAGGTCTGCGGAGCCCCAGCGCCCAAGCCAGTGGACGCAGGTCCCGGCTCCCGTGGCTCGCACCGCCGAGCGTGTGCCTTGAGGAACTTACCTTTGGAAAAGGGACCTCAGAGAGCGGCCCCAGAACCCCTTCTCCCCCTTCCCTCCCAACCTGTGGGTCAGCAGCCACGGGGACCAGGCGGGTCCCGGCTCCTGGAACAGAGCATATGCGGTGTGCCCCTCAGCAGGATCTGGGAGGGACCAGGGCACCCTTGGGGGTTTTTGAGGTCTCCGCGCAGAGTGGCCACCACGCGGTGCCCAGGGCAGGAGCCGACCTTGAGGACCAGGCCCCTCCCCAATCCTTGCTCTTTAAAGAGGCTTCACCTGCCGTGAGGGGATCCTAACCCGTCCTCCTGCCTGGAGTCGTGAGCACACCCTCCGCCCCAGAAACGAGACGACGTTACCAACCACCCTGCGTGGACACTGAGCTACCTTTTGGGTGGACGCCTTCAGGTGGGCCCATCTGCCATAGGGACAGTCTGACGGAGCCCAGGGACAGACTGATCCGGCCCCAGAGGGTGAGGGGGTTGGGGAGGGGAGGCCGCGAGGCTGGAGGCCTCTCCGCACCAAGAAGCCCACTGCCACTCTCCCCGTCGCCGCCGACATGCAGCCCCCCTGCCCACGGGTACCCGCTGCCCGGGGCTGCTTGCCCTCCCGGTGCGAGGAGCGAGCGGGGCTGCGTACGCACCGTGGTGGTCTTTATCCGCCCGCCGGGCTGTGTGCACGTCCAGCCTGACCGGTTGATCAGCAGGTCACAGCCTTCGCCCTCCAGACACGGGAGCATGTCACACCACTGCTTTGTCTTGATGATTCGAGCTGCGGGAGAGAAGAGAGCCGTTCAGCCGCTGCTCACGGGCGCCCCGGGTGGCACCAGCAGCCCCCTCCTACACGGCGGTGGGAAGGGCGGTGGGCAGCGCCTGGTGCCCTTCGGGGTGGCCGGGCCGCTATTCCTCCCTGGCTCCCCATTTAGCGCTGCTCCCCGGGTCCAGCTCTGCCACCAGCCCCTCAGTAAGTGGTAGCAAGGGGTGTTGAGGACAGTTTCCTCCCTGACGGAAAGGCCTAGAAGCAGGGGCTGCGTCCAGAAACAGAGGATGATTGTATTCACTTAACCCTCACTCAAGGACCCCCGCAGAACAATGGGCTGTTCTCCAAATTAGGACCAAGTGCACGTCCTTCTAAATGCACGTATGACTGATTGGCTGCACGTTTATAAATCCAAGGCTGATACGAGAAGGGGGGTACTCCAGTTACAAAGTCTGGGCGCTCAGATCCGATGCCCACCATGGGCCAGACATTATTTTAGCTCAAAGCTAAGTCATCAACATGCATGCTTCCAAACACGGCATCCTCCCCAACTCTGGGCCACTGCTAGAGAAGCCACAAAACCTGCCATTTCCCAGGAACGAGGATTTGGAGTCCGGGTCAAGGCCATGCGAGGACAGATGCGTCTTTGGGCATTTGCCCTGTGCTTGCCACACCGGACTGTCCCCTCCGGGGTGGCAGGAAAAGGCAAGCGGGCTGGGAGAGAGCTTGGCCAGCCATGGTGTGGGTCTCCGGGCCGTTCCAGGGGATACAACAGCTCGTCACCCTGACACCAGCTCCTTTCTAGGCCCTGCCACGGACGGGACTGTGCCCCCAGAGTCACGTGGTGAAGCCCTAACCCCTGGTGTGGGGGTCCTCGGAGACAGTGTTTTATAGAAGTCGTTCAGGTTAAGTGAGGTCATGAGGGTGGGGTCCCGATCTGATAGGATCAGTGCCCTCGCGAGTAGAGACACCGAGCCGTGCGAGCCCTCCTGCCAGCACCTGGGCCGGCTGGCCCGTCCTCTCAAACTCCCGGCCCCCAGGGCGGTGAGAAGGCAAACGTCTGCTGCTGAGGCCGCCCGGCCTGTGGTATTCTGTCCCCGCAGCCTCGCAGGCGGTGACGCGAGGGAGACCCACCCCGCGGACGTGTTTCTCATCCCGCTGGGAAGTCGGCACAGGAAACACACCAGCCGAGCACCTGCACGGTTCCCCAGGCGGGGCGGGGACGCGCCAGGTTCTGCTCACCGGGGCACAGCCTCCGTCCCGGCAGGACCCCGGGACGGGAAGCTGGGTGCAGGCGGGAGCCCCTCTCTGGACCGCCGGCACAGGAGCTCGGCGCCTTTCCCCACACATCCCCGGGGCCTCGTTCCTCCCCTGCTCCTATCCCTGCTGGAGCCCCGAGCAGCATCGTCTTCCCAGATGCACCGTTTTGTGACAGTAACAGATGCCCCAAAAGGCCTGCTGTGTGCCCGCACGTGCACCCCTTATGCCCACAGAGAGGCTACGGGCGTGGAGCACACACACAGCCCAATCCCTGGAAACCCTGCCGGGGTGCCTGAGCCGCGATCCTGACGAGTAAAGGGGGAGTTTCCCCGGGATCAGCCGCGAGGAGCGGGGTGGAGCAGGCTAACGGGCGGATCGAAGAGCATCTGCAGCCACGACCCCAGCCGTGCCCCCCGAGCCCCACCCAGGGGCACGCGGCCATCGTAGCGGGCCAGCGGTGCAGAACCTCAGCCCGCAGGAGGCCCGGGGCCGCCCCAGCCCCTGCTGAGGGCCCGAGAGCGGGAGTAAGGCTGTCTCGGGGACAGATGTGCCCTCCTGTGGCAAGAAGGCAATGAGGTTCTGGAGGCAGGGAGCCTGAGCTCGCACCTCCCGCGAGGGCCCGCACGCCGGGCCTGGGCCATCCCGAACGGGGCTGCACGTGTGAGGGCAGGGCCTGGCCCGTGCTGGGCGGCCTGGTCTGCAGGACACGCGGTGACGCGGGAAGGCGGCAGAGCCAGGCCTGGGTTCCCTCCTGCAGTGCCGTGAGCTCACCCTGGTGCTCTGTCCCCCAGGGGAAGCACGGAGCTGGGGGCAGAGAAGGTGTCGCTGGAAGGACCCGGCCCAGGCTCGGCCCGTCAGCGCGCACGGACACGCAGCCCTCACGGTCGGGCCGCCTGCAGTCACTCGGACCGGGGCGTGAGGGGGACAGACGCTGACCTCGGGACTCACCCGTCTGCAGGCCTCACGGCAGCCTCCTTCCCCCACCTGGCCCGCGGCCGAGGCCCCCTCGCCCCGCGACGCCACCCTCAGTTCCACTGGGCCCGCTCGCCTCGCTCGAAGCAGCGTGGGGCTGCTCTCTCCACGCCTTCCTGACCGTCGTGCACTCAGCTGAGAGCAGGCAGACGTGGGAGGGAGCACGTGGCCCCCAGCCCTGGCCCCCAGCACGTGTGACCACGTGTGACCGTGGCCACAGGCCAGAAAGAGGGACAGCGAGGCAGGACAGGGGGCCAGGTCCTCACAGCCTTCCGGGGGGGAGGCACACGAGTCCCGCCCACACTGCAGCCACGCATCTGACCATACATGTACACGCTTGCGCACCCAAACACGCGTGCGCACGTACACACATGGTGAAATGTGTGAACACAGGCAAACATGCATACACAGACCCACGGGCATGCAAACAGCACACACGGACACGTACCCATCTGTCCGTTCACAAGTGCACACACACACACGCGGACACATACCCATCTGTTCACAAGCGCGCACACACACACGCGGACATGTACCCACCTGTCCGTTCACAAGTGCACACACACACACGGACACGTACCCGCCTTGTGTTCACAAGCGCACAGACACACGTATCGACCTCGTGTTCACAAGCGCACACACAGGTGTGCACGCACAAGCAGTCGCTGACTGTCCCCCTCCCCCATGCCGTGGGGCAGCCTGGGCGTGCCGGGTGCCAGGTCGGCTGAGGGCACCGCGGGGCCGCTGCTGAGCACACACGCCTTTTGTCTGCTGCTGGGCTTCGCTCACCCTGCCTGAGCCCACTTCCTGCTGGAGGCACAGCACTGGCCACCACATCGCAGGGACAAAGGGACCTTTCATGCCACACGTCACCACTTCCGAGACGCTCCAGCGCCGGGAGGGGGTGCACGGGGCCATGAGCGACAGTGGCTGACTGCGGGCCTCTGGGGACACTGGTGGCAGCCAGCCGTGTGCCACAGCCAGGGGAGGTGCCTCGGCCCGCGGCACATCAGGGGTCATCACCACGTCGCCCGTGCCTGTCCCTGGGCCCGGGGAGAGCAGCTTGTGCAGACGGGTGTGGGGGCTGAAATGGAGCCACTGCACCAACCCCGGGCCTCTGACAGGGCGCCGTCTGGCCTTGGGGTGGCGCCACCCCCTTCTCCCTCGGCGTGTCCCCACCTGCCCTGTGTCCCCAGAGAGGCCACCAGGCACCCAGCACTCCCGAATACGTCTTGCTCGTGAACAGGCTTGCAGCCACAGCGTGCGCCCCATGCACCTGCTGCCGGCCAGGCGGGGGAGTGAGCTCACCGCGCCGCCCACACGCTCTGCCCCGAGAGCTGAGGGCCTCAGGCTGAGGCTCCAGGCCGCCCTGCGTGTGGACATTTAGGTGCTTCTGGGACAGGAGCTCTGCCTCAGTCTCCCACTGCCTCAGCCCAGGCACGCGTCAACAACGGGAGCTGTGGGCACCGTGCGGGCAGCCAGCTCGGGACACTGACGGTGCTGGGCCGGCATTACGGGGACAGAGGGACAGCAAGGCGATGGCTGGCCAGGGCCGGTCGCCCTGGTCTCGGGAGAGCGGCGAGTGGTAGCCGGTGCCAGGCGTCAGGGAGAACAGCCGAGAAGCGGAGAGCGTGCGAGTCCCAGACACAGCATGTCAGATGGCCCCGGTCCATCTGCTGGAAGGCCAATCTGCCAGAACAACATTCGGGCAGGCCGTGAACGTGAATGGGGCTGAAGACAGATCAGGGCAGCCCCAGAGTGACAGGGGCCTGATGGGGGCAGCACGGACACTTCCAAGAGAGGACAGGGGAGTGAACTGCCTTCAAGGGAAAGGACAGCCCTTCGGAGACAGAGCAGGGCCGTGCTGATGCCCGCTCACGCAGGGCGGCGGCGGGATTGGAGGGAGGGTCCTCCCGGCCCACCAGCAACCCGGCCTCGCCTGCCTGAGGATCCGGCCTGGGGCACAGACCCAAGTGCGCTGGGGAAGCGCTATCTTCCTGCGAGAGATGCAGGGGTGGTGTGGTACCCGGTCCACGTAGGGCCTAGTGCCGCACGCAGCGGGGACCGATGAACACAGCCAGGAAACTCTCTCCACCAGCCCCTGCCCCCAGCTGGACCCCGAGAAGGACCAGCTAAGGGGGCTCCCTGCCTGGAGCAGGACTGGGCGGGGGGCATGGGGCCTCGGAGCCGGAGGGGTGGGGTCTGCGTCCATCACTCTGAGCTGGACGCTCTCATGACTGAAGGGTAAGCTCTCCACCGAGCCCCTGGTACTCTCCTGGAGCAGCCGGAAGCTTTCATCTGGGGCCAAGACGGGTGGCGAGTCCAGCTGTGGAGTCCCTGGCCCCATGCAGGGGTGCAGTCAGGGCCCCTGCTCTCTGCCCCTCATACAGCGGCTCGGGGGCACGACGCACATAGCCCTCCCGCCACACTCCCCGGGGTCCCCCTCAGTGACCAGCTGCCTGAGACCAGGGTTGAGCCGCTGTCCCCGAGCACCAACCCCCAGGGAGGAGGCAGAGCCTGACGGGGTCTGCAGAGGGCCCAGCCGGCGTCGGGGCCCCATGACCGTCTCCCACGAGAGTCTGGACTTCAGACACACAGAAAGGACCAGTGTCTCCCCCAGCTACTTGTATGACATCAGAATGACGGCTGTCACAGCATCGTCCTTCCAAGGCCTTTTCTAGAGAAAGCTAGGGACCTGCCCCCACCGGGAATCAGCTTGGCCATCCTGGCGGCACTCCCCATTCTTACGGGTGTCATCCCACACCAGGGAGAAGAGGCTCCTCAGGGTTTGCACAGGGAGAGGGGGTGAGTGCTAGGGCACCTCGTGTCACATGGCAGGCTGCCCCAGGGCCGTGGGGCGCAGCGCCCGGGGACACACACCCCACACGTGCGCTGCTTGCTCCCCGCCCGTCCAGGAGGAGAGCGTGTGGCAGAACACATGCAGGGCTCTGTCCCCAGCCCCCGTCGTGACTGGATCATGCAGCGAGGCCAATGTGTCTAGGTGCATGAGAAGCTCCGGGCAGGTACTGGGAATGCCTCTGGACGGCTCTAGATGAAATATAAGGTCTGCTCACGACACACAAAGACGCACAATGATCAGCACGATTTCATACAACGTGACCCCATGCGTGATCAGCATCCCCAACCTCACAGCCTCCAAGCAAGTACAGGAGGAAATTTAAACATGGAGCGAACCTGCAGGTACGTCCCTGCGGCGAGCACAGCGCTAGAGCTATGTCTTCCCCAAACATCTGCCTTGTAAAATGAATGCCGCAAATTTAAATTTTATTGGTTTTGCAGTTTTGGTTGTGTTTAATTTGTAAATGGTTTCACTTTATTCCAGTTTATGCTCTGGTGAGGGTTCCCAGCTTGGCGTTTGCTCATATTCCTGCAACATTACAATAAAAACGATTTAGGTCAATAGTGAGGGGCCCAAGGAAGTAGTTTCCCCTTAAAAGGAGTTTTCAAATGATTTAAGTCCCAGGAACGTCCCAGGAACACTGCTGCCCGCCCGTGACTAGCTGGTCAGAGAAGGAGGCAGAGCTGGTGCCTGAGACTGTTCAGAGAGCGGTTGCCCTAGACATACACGGAGCCTCCACACCCAGTGGACCAGCCTGGGGCTGCAGAAGGGAGCCCAGGAGGAGCCTGCCCTGTAGCCCACCACCCTTTCTCCAGCCAAAGGGGCTTTGGTCTCCTGTGACGGCCTCCTCTGGGGTCTCCCTCCTGTGGCCCCAGCCCAGAGACATGCGGATCTGGATGCAGGTGTGTGCAATGCTCATGGACCGTGGGGTAGCCTTGGTTTCCTACGGTCCCTCTGACCCCTCCAGTGGGGGAAGTGTCTCCCCTGGGATTCTGATAGATCCCACATTCATTTTAGTCATTTGGGTAACAGAATATGCTACGTCGCTGCCAGGGTCATGCAGTAATTAGAGCTGGCCCCAAACTCGATTAAGCACTGATCCATCCCTGCCCACAGCTGGGCCCACCCCTCCATGGAGCCTGGTCAGCTGCTTCTTTCTCCTTCCTCCCAAATGACCTGTGAAGGGCAGTGTGGAAGAGGGCACAAATGGATGTTGCCACACAACGGCACTACACTGAGCCTGGAGGATGCTCAGTCCTGGTTCTCCCTTTCCGGAGCACATTCCAGAAACCTCAAAGGCCCAGGGGTCTGGCTGCAAAGTCTTCTCTGCTACTCTACACTTACTCTCAGCAGATCTAGCTTCCTCAGGCTCAAGAGGCCTCCTCATCACCACCACCATCAGTACTACTACCAACACCACCACACCACCATCACCATCACCATCATCACCACCATCACCACCATCATCATCACCACCATCACCATCACCACCATTATCATCACCGTCATCTTAGTATATGTGCTGAAGTGAGCACATTCATCACCATCATCTTAATTAATCATCACCATCATCGCCATCATCATCATCATCATCATCATCACCATCACCACCATCACCATCATCACCATCACCATCATCACCACCACCACCATCATCACCACCATCACCATCATCACCATCACCATCATCACCATCACCACCATCACCATCATCACCATCACCATCACCACCATCACCACCACCACCACCACCACCACCACCATCACCACCATCACCATCACCACCATCACCATCATCACCACCATCACCACCATCACCACCATCACCATCACCACCATCACCACCAGACCACCATCACCATCACCACCATCATCATCATCACCACCATCACCATCACCATCATCACCACCATCACCACCATCACCATCACCACCATCATCATCACCACCATCACCATCACCACCATCACCACCACGCCACCATCACCACCATCACCATCACCACCACACCACCATCACCACCATCACCACCATCACCACACCACCGTCACCATCACATCACCATCATCACCCACCATCACCATCGTCATCATCTCCAGCACTATAGTAAACCATCAGCAGCATGAGCAGCTCCTGGATTGAGCCCTTGCTGTGCTGAGCACACTGGCCCCTTCATTCCCACCAGAGTCCTTGGTAGAGGCTCTCAGGAACCTCTTTCAGACGGTGCAGGTTCTGAGTACCCCTGGGACATGGAATCATGAGAAGCTGGGGTTTGAGTCTAGCAGTCCACCTGTAACTGCCCCCTGTGGCCCTTGTCATTCCAGCACAGCTCTCCCTTTTCAGACCCTCCCCGATGCATCCCAGCCTGGTACCTCCTGCCTTGTGCCCACAGCGCAGCATGGGGGAGGGCTAGTGAGGACTCGCATACCTTTTCCCGAGCCTGTGGATGGAGGAGCCCCCTGCATTTCATTCCTAACAACCTCTAGCATTGTTGGAGAACAGCAGATCGCGAAGGCTGCTGAGCTGCGTTTGCACAAACATCACACCCAGTTTCCTCCCATCAGCAGAGGACTCTGTTGGAAGCAGAGATGCCCAGCAGAAGTGCCTATGCAGCTGCGGGAAGCAGGGCCCCAGCTCAGCACCCCCAGGCCCAGTGGTGAGTACGCAGCTACTGAAGGCCTGTGGGCACTGGGGAGCATCCAGCCAGGACCACCTGCCTGCCCCGATTCGGCCTGCAAGGGTGTGTGTCCTCCCCAGTCTATGGAGTCTCAGGACTCACGGCGGAGGGTGAGCAGTGCTGGGAGGCAGGAGGCATGGGTTCGAGTCTCAACCCTGCCACCGGCTGGGCTCCTTGAGCCTCTCAATTCAGCTCCTGGTCGGTTTCTCCAAATAGATCAACAGAGAACACACTGCGCCCGATGCTTGACGCTCCCTGTGCAAGGGCCTCCAGATGCCAGGCTGCAGGCAGGACCTGATGCTCCCACCATGTCCACATGGCAGTAGAAGGTAAACCTGCGTCCCCACCGCACAGCAGCCCCAGGGCCTGACCTGGAATCGGGGTGTGACAGTGACACCCCAGGTCGGCCAGAAGCCTCGCAAATGCTATGTGCCATGAGCTGCAGGTTAAACGGGGAGCAGTCAGGAAGTGTGCTGCACCAGCACGGGTCCCCCTCCCCCGCTGTGAGTGCCGGGTGCGCTCCGGAAGGCACCTGCTCCTGCAGAGGCAGGTGGGCACCGAGCGGGGTGCAGTGCCCCAGGGCAGGTGCTCGACAGCACGAGGAAACAGCCAAGCATAGACAGTGCAGCCACAATCACCAAACCCAACTTCTAACAGGTCAGCTGCTCGCCCAGGTGTCCCCAGCAGCCCCAAGCGCGAACCTGCCCCCTTGGCCCGTAAAGCCCATGAGAGTACGGCATCCTGGAGCCTGAATTCTGGCCTCCTCATTTCTGTCCAGCCCCAGGGCATTCTGCCCTAAGTGGGATCACATCCTCTGTCCACTCGGCCTCCCAGGCCACCCTCTCCCCGGGCCCCTGAGCCCACGGGACCACCTGCCAGGCCCAGCAGGTCCCCCTCCCCGGGGACACAGCCCACAGACGCCCTCATTCCCCTGGAGCAGCTCTGCAGCTGGGCCACGTCGGCACTGGGACCCGGAGCTCACACCAAGGGCACCGCGATGCCTCGGAGCTCACGCAGAGCCTGGTGCACCTTCGGGGGTGCGTCCTGTGCGTCCGAGTTCACAGAGCGCACCCCCCCCCCCAACTTCCACCTGTTCAGTGGAGTCCTCAATCAGAACGCTGACTTTACAGGCAGGAATTAGCATGAGACCCGAGTCCAGCAAGGCATCCTCGTCCCAGGAAAACAGGTGAGCACAGCCTGCCGGGAGCTCTCCAGCTGCCCCGGCCTGGGGTCTCCCCCGTGAAGATCTGCCCCCGAGGCTGGGCCGGGAGCCGGGCTCCCAGGCAATCAGGCTCTGAGCTCACTCGGACCTAATAACAAGCAGAACGCTGAGCCATTTGCTGAGTTCATTTACTCTCCAGAAGGGTAATGGTGCTTTACTCCTGTGATTTCTCATGAATCCTCCAAACAGCCGCATCTTTCTCCAGAAGGCCCGGAAGACTTTTAATCAGCTAACGTTCCCTGAGCACTTGGCTCTGTGTGAGCGTGGCTCCGCAC
Source organism: Halichoerus grypus (assembly GCF_964656455.1). NCBI lineage: Eukaryota > Metazoa > Chordata > Mammalia > Carnivora > Phocidae > Halichoerus > Halichoerus grypus. The sequence goes on along the minus strand of NC_135717.1, from coordinate 177,361,641 downwards.
CAGCTCCTGGGGCAGCACCATGGCCCCGGGGGAAGCCCTCGGCCAGGAGTGTGAACCCCCTCCAGGCCACAGTTCTGAAGATGTCCGCCAGGGAAGACAACCGTGAGAGGCAGAGAACGCTCAAGGTGACAGCGTCGTCTGGACAAGCTCGTAAGGTGAGGCCCCGTGAGGAGGGAAAGGGCAGGAAAGGCCATCACGGAGCCCTTGCTAATTACAGGTAACTTGTATTAACAACTTCATCAAGCCCCAGGGCCCTCCTTCAGGGAGGGAGCATGAGCCCCTTTCACAGATGGGAAGACTGAGGCCTGGGAGTTTCTGTCTCCTGGCTCTTCTCTGCACCACCAGGTGAGTGCCGCCCTCCAAACGGGCCCCCTACCCCGCCACCACCACTCCCGTAGCCTCCTAGGAGGCCAGGGTAAGGGGCCACTGCTGGTACCCAGGTCCAGAAGCTTCTGAGCTCTGTCCCCCTTCCCTGCCCATTTGCTCCAGCAGCAGAAGTCCCACCTGGGTTCCCCGATGCTCCTGGGGGTCACACCTTCTAAGATGCTCTGCCCCCTTACTCTTCTGCCCCCCAAGTCTCCCTTCCCCCATGCAGGCATCCCCTCTCCCGGAAACCCTCTCTTCCACCCCCTCCCCCTTCTGCCTCTTCCTCCAGGACAGCACAGCCCCCCCACTGCTGTCCCTGTGGTGGGCTGTGGGGGTCTTCTGTCTGACAGCCTGACCCAGCATGGTGCAGGACCACCCACAGCTCTGTGAAGGTTCCCGGGGCAGGAAGGAGGATGGATGGAGGGATGGAGACACACAGGACTGGAAGGCCCCTGGTCCACCTGGCCCAACTGGTCATGGCTACACAGATGCTTAGAAACAGAGTCTGCGCAGGTGTGGACCCAGCGTGGCATCGGCATGAGGGCAATGGGCCTGGGGCCGGGCAGCCTGCTCGCTCCACCTCCCTGACGACAAGGGAGTCCTAGGACTGGTGTAACCACCCCGATTTCACTCCTCCCATTCCTGCCCATCAGGGGTCCACAGGGGATGAGCGTGAGGGTCTCAGTGGACCCCAGTTCAACCAGCTCACCAGAGCCACGAGCACTTCCCACGGCCAAGGTGCTCATGCTTCAAGCTGTCAACCATGTGTCCATAAGTGACTGAATCGGACAGTGTGTTTGTGTGTGCACACACGTATGTGATGCTGTATGCGCATGCACACGTGTGTACATAGTGCACACGCGTGTGCTAGCATGCAGATGTGTGTGCATATATGCACGTGTGCGCCCCTGCATGTGGTGTCCAGTTTAGGAACCGAACGGCACGTGTGGGAAATGCAGAGCCAGCTACCCCCCGCCAGGTGGGAAGGACCTGGAAGTCCCCCCTGGTTTCCTGGCACAAATACGCCTCAGTGCAACCCCTCTAGAGGGAAGCTCAGCAATGCACCCCAGCAGACTCCCTCGCCCGCCCCGAACCGGAGGGCCGCAGACGCAGCTGAGCCCGAGGCACCCGAGTCTGGCCGATGGCAGTGTGCGTGCACAGAAGTGACACCGCCCAGCGTGCCCCCGCTCCGGTCTGGACAGATGGACAGGGATGGACATGCTAATTTGCCTGGGGACCACGGAGACTGCGTGGCTCCACTTGACGCCAGGCTCTTTGCTGCTCATAAACTGCATGGCTCCCTTTAGAATAAACTGTTTCTTCATTTCCATTAGCATATGAATCTGCTTATTTTACTCAACAGCTTGGAAAAATGAATCATCCAGAACAAAGCCAGTGGGGCTGCAGGAGGGCTCCGGCCACGTTCTCCGGGGCGATCACACACGGACCCGGTCCCAGTCTGTCCGAGGCGAGGGCGTGACCCTCTCCGGCAGGTCTGACCCAGACGTGCATGTCCCCTGAAGCCTCCCAGATCTTACCGGTGACACGGGGTCAGGCCACATACCGGGAAAGGGGTGACTGACAGTTAATACACAGTCATACACACTAATTATAGGTACACACACACACTGACCCACAGGAGTCAAACATTAAGTGGGACGTACCAAGGTTCCAGAAAAATCTGCCGTGTAAAGAGCTGATGCAGACCTTGAAGTCTAAGTGAGCCAGGATCTTGGAGCGAAGGGCTGGAGGATGAGGAAGGCCCTGGGCTCCCATCTCTCTGCTCCACGGGGCCGTATAAGGTGCCTCCCGGCAGGAAGGCCCACGGGGCTGGGAGGTCAGAGGGCACCAGGGGTGGTCCCCAAGCTGTCCTCAGCCTCCCCTCCTGGAGCCCACTTTCTGCTGGCCCTCCCTGGGCAGCCTGGCCCTGAGGACACGGGTGAGTCACCTGAGCACTGCCCTGAAGGACAAGGACAGTATTAGGACAGGTGACTGGTACATGGGGACACGTGTGCAGGGTCTGGGGTGCACGGTGAGGTACCACCTGGCCTGGGGAGGGCTGGGGCCATGTGGAGATGAGCTAGCACATCCAGACCTCCCTGGACCCTGCCCCACCTGCGGGGTCAGCCGCACCGGGCTCGGGATAACAGAAAGCTAGAATGTCCGCAGGGTCACCCCCATGGCCGTGGGAGACATGTATATGCTCTCGCCCCCAGAGGCACCTTCTATGCTCCAGAAACGATCACCGGAAACACCAAGGCCCGAAGGCAGTGTGGGATGGAGCAGGGCCACCTGGCCCTTAGGGAATCCCACACAAGCCACTGGGGACATGCGTGAAGCCTGAGGACGCGGGGACACCTTGTTGGTCCTCCCAGGGAGTCCCGTGCTCATTTGTTGCTACGATTGCTGCTGCTCATTACTTAGCAAGGACTGAATGGCCTTATCTCGACATCACAGAGGGGGACCCGGGAGCTCAGAGGGTCAGGAAACTTGCCAAGTTCACACAGCTGAGGAGTGACCACGTGGGGGGCTGAGCTTTGGTCAGCCCAACCAAAGCCCCACGTGCACCACGGGCAGCAAGCGCTGGAGCCGTGGGGACACAGCGGAAGGGAAAGGGAGACGCGCCCGAAGGCAGGGCCCAGGACGGTGTCCGCAGGCAGCCCCGCGGGTCCGTGTCCCGTGGGGCCGCCCGCAGCGGGGCCCTGACGGGGGTGCCGGCCCTCTCTGCGCCCACTTCCCCACCTGCCACACGAATGACAGCACGACAGGGCGGGGCTGGGGAGGGCGAGCGGGTGGCGTGGAGCAAATCGGAAGGCCTCATGGTGCCCCGCGCTCAACAGCGGGCGGGTCGCCGCACGCGCGGTGCTGATGGTCACACATGACAGTGGCCGGCCTCGCGGCAGCACCACACCCGATGACCAACGCCGGGGGCCACCCGAGAGGACAGCGCGGTGACCCCCCCACACACTGGGGCAGACGTCCCCCCCCACCGTGTTGCATAACGGGCCTTCTGCTCGAAGCCAGCAGGGTGACTTGTCAAATTCCAAAGCCCCCCATGACAGGGCGCCCTGGTTCCTCCACAGAGGCCCCGCCCACGCAGACACAGCGTGCAGCCCGGCCCTGACCTGCGGTCAGAGAGCCAGCGTCTGCACGTGGGCCTGCAGGACAGGTGACCTGCCCCGTGCCCAGCCAGCGATACGGCACAAACAGTAGGGAGGTGCAGGCTGCGGCCCGTGATGGACGCGGGGACACTGGAGGTCAGGCACACACGGGGCTCACCGTCTGCAAAGGAGGCTGTGGACGCACATGGTGGGGGAGATTACAGGGGCCAGAAGCACAGTGGGACTTGGGGCGAGGGCCTGGCCGGGCCTCCACTCCTCGGCACCGCCACAGGCCCGGGCAGCCACACACACGCAGGCCCAGCTCGGTCCTCTCTGTGTCTTGGCCTGAGCTGGGGGGTCAGCCTCCAGCCCTAAGATCTGAGGGCTGGCGGTGGGTTGGGGGGCCCTGCAGCCCCTCATACAGCAGACACACTCACGGGGCCATGTGCAACGTGCGTCCGTGGAGACCGTGGGGTCCGCGTGGTGGTGGCCACACTGACCGTACCCCAGAGCGAGGCCGGAGTGGAGGCCAGCAGAGGGACAGCCCAGCCGGAGAGCAGGGGACGGGCCTCAGGAAGAGAGCAGGCTCCCCTGGGTCTCACGCTGCAGCTTCTTCCGCCCCCCAGCTCTGCCACAGCCTCCACGTGGCTCCGTGGCCGCCCTCCCTCTCGCCGCACCTCCACCCGGCGTGGCTGCTGCCGGTCGGCACACCGTCCTGATGGCGGGCGTTCTTGCTGTTTGTGCTCTCGGGGTGAGGCTGCTATCAACACACCTTTCCTCCCTTCGTTAGAATTATTTTCTCAAGACAAATTTCTAGGAATGAAAATACGGGATCAAGGGTCTGCGCACTTCCGTGGCCCTGGACATGACCCACCAGCTTGCACATGGAACAAATTCGACCCCAAAGCCAGGCCCTCCATGTGTCGCGGACGCCTGTCTTTCCCACGGGAGCCCTGACCACGTCCTGCACTTGGTGTGTGAGTCTCAGGGGAGAGAGGGTCACAGGCAGCTTCCGACGCCCTTGGGCCTGAATAAATCCCTCCACGAACATTTATTCTGCCCTGGTGTGGAAGTCGGGGCATAGTAAGCACAGCATCTGGTGATCCGAGAATCACACATGAGAAAACAGCAGTCCGGGCCCTCGGTGGAGGGCGTGCTCCTCGATCACTGCAGGGACCCAGGGCTACCAGGGGCGGGGGTGGGGCAGTCTTGGCAGGGGAACCCTCCCCCCATCAGCACCCGAGCAGTGCCTTGTCCGGGCCTGCGCTGTCCCCACGACAGGAAGCCTCTGGGGAGTAAATGAGGGTCTGGGGTCCCGGGGCTCTCATCGTGGTGGGCCACCAGATGACCTGGGAGCATCCAGCCCCCAAGGGGCCTCCAGGTCCCACCGCGGGCTCTGGGATGCTCCTGCTCCCGAGACCTGCAGACCCTCACAAGGACCTCCAACAGAGAGGCAGATGAAGAGACAGACACCCCTGTCTGTCTATTGCAAAAACCTCCAAATGCTCCCCAGTCCTACTGAATTTCCAGTTATTACAACCGGCCGTGTGTGTCTGCCGCACCTGGGTCTGTGGGGTGTGCTATGCTGATTTCATCACAACTTAGAGGACTCATTTCATCCCCTCATCTTTCCCCCACCGTCAGGCTGTGGCTGACTCCTAAGAACTGGGTAAATAAAATTGCCTCCAATGGCCCCGAAATATGCTTTAGATCCTCGCCTCGAGCTGGGTCTCTGCCAGGGTCAGCTGCGGCTGGTGGGGGCAGTAACTCACAAGAGGCTCTGGCCGCCCACCTGACGTCCCAGCTGAGAGCCTGGTGAGGGTCCCCAGGGCAGCCAGGACAGTGAGCACCCTGGGGAGGAGGGCACCAGAAGGATCCCCCGAAGCCTTGGCTGCCCGGGGAGGAGAGGCCAGGGGCCGCGGGAGGGACGGAAGCCTGCAAGCTGGGCTCAGGTCGGGAGCCCAGAGCTGCAGAGTATGCCCGCCCTCGGTCCAGCTCCCAGTCTGAGGCCCATCTGGCAGCAGGTGGACATCACCCCAGAATCAGGGCGTGAGGGCACGGCCCCCAGCGTCCCGTAGTCCCTGCTGCAGAGGTCTTGCTGGGTTGAGTTGGAAAAGGGGAGAGAGGACACCGGATTAACAGAGAGTGTCCTGGGCAGGGGACATGGCCACACCTGGCAATCCTAAGTCCTTTACGCAAGAGTGCCTGGTCCAGGTGATATGTGAAGGGCTCGCTGTGGCACACGGGGAGTGCACGAAGGAGGGCCACGGGGTACCGCGGGATGGGGACAGGCTGTCACCATCACCCAGAGAGGATCGGGCCAGCAGGAGGGCAGCTAGAACGCAGACCAGGGGACATGGGAGGAAACCGGGAGGTGCAGGAAGGGGTCAAGGAGGGACCATGTGCAGGGCCTCATGCAGAGCCTGGCCTTCCCTCTCCTAGACTTCCAGAATCCTCTGTGACCTGTCCGGTTGTGCTCCTGGTCAGGGGTGGGTGCCCCTGCAAATGTGTCCATCATTTCCACCCGGGGGTGCCTGAGAGCAGGTGCATCTGGTGGGTGACTGCCCATCCACACACACCGCTGCATGGGCCCATCTCCCTGGCCCTCACTCAAGACGGGCACGAAGGTGAAGCCAAAATCATCAGGGGAAGAGGTGCATCCATACCTCCGTGAACTAGTTCACTCAGTGCCCAGCACACCCCACCCCCGGGATCCTCAAGGGGCCACAGCAGGAAGAATGCTCCTTGCTGAGCAAGGTGAGGCCGCCCCCAGAGCTAAGCCAGGAGCAGCCCGCCGCGCCTAGGGGTGGCGCCTGGCCCGAGGCCCTGACCTGCTCTGGTCTCCTTGGTTACAGGGGAGGGAGGAGCTCGGCAGCCAGCGCCCACGCAAAACAAAACATCTCGGATGCAGAGCTGTGTCGCTCAGGGAGAATGCTGCTGGCGGCCTTCCCTGCCTCCTCACGCAGAGCTGTCAGGGCCAAACGCAGGAGGCCCGTGAGCTCCGGCCCGGAGAAACCCATCGGGAAAGCGAGGGGCTGGGAGCAGGCTCAGCTCGGACTCTGGGACCCCCGAGCTCAGGGGGGCGCTTTGCCTTCCGGGCAGAGAGAGGGCCACACTCACTCACTCAGGCTCAACCGAGTGTCCCCTGCCTCAGAGACACGGGCCCGTGCTGGGGAGCTCGGAGCCAGCAGTCCAAGAACAGGTTACACTAGGGATGTCCACAGGAGGCCCTGGGGCCAGCCGGGAGGGCTTCCTGGAAGAGGCGAGGTTCAGGGACGAGGGAGAGAAAGCACTGCAGGCAGTAGGGGCGCGTGGGGAAGACCCAGGCGGGTGTGCGGTCCCTGCTGTGAGCTTGAGCATCACAGAACGCTCTGCTGCGTTCAGGGAGCTCCAGAGGCCACTGGAGTGGACACCGCCCTTGGGGTGGGGGCAACACGCTGGGTGACCAGGCCCCCGGTGCAGCTCGGCGACCCGCCAGGGTCTTCAAAGGGCCACGGTCCTCCAGGCCACGCAGGGAGGGGAGCAAGGGTCTGAGGGCTCACAGTTCATTAGCCGGGGCCCCCCCACCCCGCGGCCCCCTGACCCTGCCAAACCCGACCTGGACCCTCAGGCAGCGTTTTCTGGAACGTGCTGCCCATCGTAGCTGGGTCCTCTGTGAGGTTCCAGCACGTTCAGTGAGCACCTGGTCAAGGGGTCAGCCAGCCCAGGCTCATTCCCTGAGGACTGTGTTGTGGGGGCGGGGAGGGCCACTCCCAGGAGCCCTGGCTAGGAGCCCCCACCTTGTCAGGGAGAAGGGGGTTGTTTGGGCAGTTTGCCCGGCCTGCCAGTCGGGGACAAGAGCAGGGATGCAGCATCTATGGGGCCAAGAGAAGGGGCACCCCCCCCCCGACCCCAGCTCCCCGTCTGCTGAGCCCCGTCTCGGGACATGCGGGCAGAGGCACTGTCCCCTGCGGGCGGTACCTGGACAAAACTCTCGTGGTGCCAGGAGGCTTCCTGACAGACGGCGGCTCCACGGGAGTGTGTGCCAGGCGGGGCGAGTCCCCGGGGCATTCGTGTGCCCCGGCCTGCCGGCCTGGAGGGACAGGAGCCCTGGGCACGGAGGACCCTGCCAGTGACAACAGGAAGCATCCAGCTGGACAGGCTCAGGGGGCAGGGACTGGGACAGAGGGAGGCGGCATGGAGCAGGCAGGCAGGGACAGTGGCCCACAGGAAGAGCAAAGCAGCCAGGGCGCCCACTGGAGTCGGACCGGGTGGCTGGGACGGGGCGTCTGCGTTTCTCACGCTCTGCCCAGGAGACTCTGACGTGCCTGGGTGCCAGGACCACCCCGTGGGGCCACAGCGGCGACCTGAGCTCCAAACCAAGAGCCCGTGTGCACTGAGTCCGCTCAGACTGTCGACCAGGATGGCCACCCATATCACCTGGTCAGACAAAACAGCCAACTGACTGGGGGGCCCACACGCTCACGTCACCGTGCTCTCCCGGCAGACACCTGCCCGTGCTTCTGCAACATTCGTCGCGAGCCTGGAACTCTCCACTGCGCTCTGACTCCCGGTCTGAGGTAGGAGCTCACCTTTTGGGGTGAATGTGTGTCCCAAGTAATGGATAACTGAAGTCTCCTGAACCCCGAGGCCCCGGGAATGTGGGAGGCAGGGGGGCTGGCCGGCCTGGCTTAGCAGAGTGGGTGAGAAGTCCCCCAACGCTGGACCAGGAGGTCGGTGTGCTAATGCCCTGAGTTAGAGGTGGAGAAAGGGCCCTACGCATTCCCCCAACTCCCCCCCCCCCCCACGCCACATGGCCGTTTTGCATGTCTGCAGCTCCTCTGTGAGCACCAGGTCCCAGGAGGGACGCCGGGGGTCAGGGAGGGAAGGATCGCAGCGAAGCCACACACCAGTGGTACGAGGCATGACGCACACTCAGGCTGGCACATCCACAACCATCTCCGGAGTCAGGACACACTGCTTGCAGGAGCTCATGAAGTCAAGAGTCCCCTTTTAACCCCCTATGCCAGGAAGGCAGGCAGGGAGCTCCCCACCCCTGGAGCAGCCTGGGGGTCGCATGCCTCCAAGGCCTGCTTGCTCACGGGCACAGTCCCCGAGGGGAGCGAGGGCCTTGGCCTGCGTGAGACTGGCCCTCCACACGCCCGAGGCCCGGAAGGCAGGAATGCTCCCACCCTGGCCACCCAGCGCTGATTCCTTTAATCACTCAGGAGAAGAAAAATCTGCAAAACCCAGATTACATCTTAAAATTAGACAAAATTCTCTTTCTACAACTTCTAGACAGCATAATTTAGTGAGAACAATCTCAATAATTATTTTTTCTTTAAATAGTTACAGGAGAATGTATTAATTTTCGAGATGGCTCTCTGATTAGCGTGATTCATTAGCTGCCTAGAACTATCCCCCAGCACTCAGGAGTGGAAGCCTCACTTTGCGATGAGTGTACCGTACTGCACCAGTGGAAAACACTCCAAATTTGGGTAATCAAATTAGATTGAGAGGAAGAAGGGGAAAAAAAAAACAGTTTTCATGAGCTAGCTGTTTCATTATTTCATTAGGATTAAGGAATTTAAGTAGAGGGAGAAGAAAAAAAAACACTCCAATCATTTTTCTTAGGCAAATTCCCACGAATTGACAGGAGCTACTGAACAGGGAGGCCAAGAGAGGAGCCAGGTTTTAATCTCAGTGTATGGAGAGGAGAGCGTCCCCTCTGGCTCCAGGAAGCAGAGGGCTTCCTGCTGGTGGAGCTGCACCTGAAGCCCCATCGTGTGGGGACAGCCCCCCAGTCCTTCACTCAGAGTTGGGACATCCCTTCATTGAGAGAGGCCATCGGGGACAGCTGTGTATTAGTCTCTGGGGAAGCAGCAGAGGTGGGGGCAACCGCAGAGGTGTGGTCCTGCTGGTATGGGAGACACTGAGGCAACAGCACGGACTGCTTCCTTGGGCAAGCCAGTGCCCCGCTAGCACACGGACTTACCCTACTCAGAGATTTCACGCACTGTGGAGCCCACAAAATACTGAGAAAGCCATCCTTTGTCTATCCATCCATCCACCCATCCTTCCATCCACCTCCCCACCCATCATCCACTTACCCATCCATCCATCATCCCTATATCCATCCATCTACCCATCATCCACCTACGATCCATCCACCCACTCATCCATCCATTCATCCACTCATCCATCCACCTACCCGTCATCCATCCATCCCCATCTATCCATCCATCCACCAATCTATCCTTCTATCCATCCATCTCCTCAATCATCCATCATCCCTCTATCCATCCATCCAATCATCATCCAAATACACAACCAACCATCCATCTGTTCACCTACCTACCCATCTACCTACCCACCCATGCATCCATCCATCCATCCATCCATCCATCTACCATCCATCTACCATCCATCCACCATCTGTCCATCTACCGACTCATCCATCCATCCATCCATCCACCCACTCATCCATCCATCCATCTACCCGTCATCCAACCATCCATCCATCCACCTACCTGTCATCCATCCACCTACCCGTCATCCATCCATCCCCCATCTATCCATCCATCCACCCATCTATCCTTCCATCCATCCATCCATCCCCTCAATCATCCATCATCCCTCTATCCATCCATCCAACCATCATCCAAATACACAACCAACCATCCATCTATTCACCTACCTACCCATCTGCCTACCCACCCATGCATCCATCCATCCATCCATCCATCTACCATCCATCCACCATCTGTCCATCTACCGACTCATCCATTCATCCATCCACCCACCTGTCCATCTACCCACACATCCATCTATCCAGCCATCACCCATCTATCCACTATCTGTATGTCCATCCATCCATCCATTCATCTGTCCATCTGCCGACCCAAATCTTGGGTGTGCTGAGCACCATGAACCCCTGAACTTGCTTTCCTTCCCCCAATGGTCAGAGATGTGTGGTAGCCTTAGACAAGGTCATGCCTACTGGTAAGGGCAGATGAACCCACCCCTCAGGGATGCCTCCTCTCCTCCCGTCCTCTGGAGTAAGCTTCAGAAGGAAAGGAGAGGAGGCTGACATCCCTAGCTGTGTGGGCCACACCCAGTCTCCCTCTGTCTGACTCCGTAGCATGCATGGCCTATATGCTGTCAAGACCAGGATTCTGGACTCCCGGCCTCTCCCTCCTCTGAGCTTGTCCTGCGGTCCACAAGGAAGGTCAGTGGGCAGTGATGGGGGGAGTGGGGACAGCCCATGGGCTCCACAGCTTCTGCCTATGGCTCCCTGTGCCTGGCTGGGAGCGGAACTGGGAGGAAGCACCGTGTGAGCACCTGCGGAGGGGCAGCCGTGGGGCAGACACGGGATGTAGGGGCTTGGGGTCTCCACTCTAATGGGGGGGAGAACCACCAGGCGTCCATGAAACCAGAAGCCCCAGCGGCTCCTGGAACATTTCCTCCAGGCCCAGCCTCTCCGTCTTCCAATAGCCCTGTCCTCTCTGGCCTGCTGCGGGCCTGTGACCATGGGGCCTGACCGCCTGGGGGACCCTCACCTGCCCCCACAGCAAGGATGCCTGGGGGGCCTCTCGGGCTGACCGGTTCAGGGACGCTCCAGAGACACAGCTGGTCCCTTCACTGGCACGGTGCCGACCTTACACCCCGGGGGTCCTCAGTGCCCAGAGCTCTGAGTGGGAAATGGCACCACATTTCTGTACCTTCCTTAGGTCACATCCTGAGACGAGGGGACTGTTCGTACAGAACAGTTACTGGAAAGTTCCCAGGAGCCCACCTTGCTCACTCTTCCCCAGGAAGGCAGGTAACTGAGGGTTTCTCCAGCTGACACCCCCGTTTCTGGGTTCAATGCTGCCTGTTCCCATGTCCCTCTGAACCCAGCTGCCCAGACTCAGGAAGCCCCGCGGCTCGCTGGCCCACAGGCACCCCTGCCCCCACAGGGGCCTGCAAGGGGCCACGCCCTGGTCCCCTTCCCAGGAAAGTGACCGTTGTTTTGACTTCGGGTAAGGATCTGCTCCAGGGTGAGGAGAATCACGGCCCCTAGAAAAACTAGAAAATCGAGGGCAAGTCTGACACTTTGTAGTTATTTCGAAAGCATTCTGTGAGCAGAGGCTCTAATGCAGCAGGTTGGCCTGGCCGGCGGAGTGGGGGCCGGGGAAGTGGGGGCCCGGGGCGGGATGCCATGGTCCTGGCTGCAGGGACGGGTGGCCGCGCAGGCCTGGACTGGACCCAGGCGAGCTCTGCAAACAGAGTCTCATGGCCTCACTTGGAGGGGGGCAAGCAGCCCCTATGGATGGCAGCTGCAGCATCGGGATGGTCCAGACCGAAGCAGCCTCTGCAGGTCAGGCCCCTGGCCCGGGGGTGCACAGGAGCCCGGTACCTGGTTCTCTCCACCACCAGCACCCCCCACCTCGAGCTTATCCACCTCAACTATTAAGCACCGTGCTTGCTGGTTTCTGCAAAGCACTGGGACATGCCCCAGGCTCACATCTACGCCTCCCCGAGCTCACTGGCGCACCAGGACAGTCGGTTCCCGATTACACTGATGACAGCTGGTGTTCTATATGGTGCAACTTCATCAAAGTTTCACAAGTCGGAGAGCCGCAGGGAAGGAAGCCAGCTGTCACTCCGCTAAACCACTAGCCGCACTTTACGGGAAGATCCAGGAACAGGGACTCGCTAAGGGACCTGCCGTGGGCTCAGGCGTGGATGAGGCAGCCGTGAGCCGTCGGGGCATCGGACCGTCCCTCCGTGACACCGGCACTGGTTGCCGAGGCCGTGAGTCTGGTCCCGACACATGGGACAGAGCTGCGGTGAGCAATGATGCACAGACCACACCCAAAGCCAAATGCCCCCGTGTCCCCACTCAGAACACTCAGGTGGAGCCTTTGTGGTGGTTTTCCTGACCCCTGGCCAGGTCGTCGTGGGCCCCAGGTGGCCCCGACAGAGCGTGCAGTCTTCAGGGGACATGGAAAACACCCAAGGAAGGCACAGCGCCAGGAAGCTCCCAGCGCAGAGATGCAGCGGGTCCCAAGGCCACCGGCCGCCCAGCCCGCGCCACTCCGGCTGCAGCCTCGGGGGCCAGTACTTCCCACCAACAGCTCTACGAGGCACGTGTCATAACAGGTACCCGAAAGGTGAAACCACTGGCTTCAGAGGTCACGTCTCTCATCCCAAGGCCAAACCATGGCGGAACTGGAGCTCCCACAGGCCGTGGTCTCGGGGACCCAGGCTGCTGGGCACGTCAGGAGGACAGCACTGGGCAGGAAACATCTACTGTCCCCAGGGCCTGGGGCCAAGGGGAAGCTGAAGGCCGCTCTGGGAGCCATCATCACGTCCTGGAAGGTCTGAGGGATGCTTCGGCCATCTCCACGCATGGGGTGGGAGTGGGGAGCCACGGCCTGGTGCTGGGCCTCCTCCTGAGTCTAGACACAGACCAGGTCTGAGGTCAGGACAAGAAGGAGACATACGGGGAGAGGGGCGACCTCCAATCCCCCAAGGAGCAGGGCCGTGCGGTGACCTCAGGTGAGTGGTCAGCCGGACCCCCTGCAAGAGAGTTCGCGCAGCGGGCACTCACTCCGTGGTGGTGTGGGTTGAAGAGAAAGCAGGTGGATGTGGGCAGGTGGGAAGGGGATGCCATCAGAGTGGTGTGTGCAGACCCCAGGGCCGGGCTCTGCCGAGGGATGCCTCCAGCAGTGGCCGCATGGGGCCAGGGCTGCCACGGAGGAGCAAGCTCGTGGCCAGGCGCCCTGCAGGGGGAGCCAGGCTGGAACCGCTGGGAAGAGGTGGGGCCAGGGCACCTCCTGGGACAGATGTCACGTGCCAGGGTCCTGGGGCCACCGTGACAGCACCACACGTTGATGGCCCAGAACAATAGGAACTTACTCTTCACTGCTCTGGAGTGGCAAGTCTGAGACCAAGGTGTGGGCAGGACCGGGCTCCCCCGAAGGCTCTGGGGGAGGGTCCTTGTGCCTCTTCCGGGTGCTGGTGGGGCCGCCATCCTCGGCCTTCCTTGTCCCTCAACCATCCCTCTGATCTCTCCTCCATCGTCCTGCAGCCTCCTTCCTGTGTGTCTCCGTCTCCACAAGGTGCTTCCCCCTTCTTACAAAGATTTAGGGCCCACGTTTAGGACCCCATCCTAACCCATTTCTCCACAAGGCTTCATGACCAGGCCCCAGGGTCAGAGCTCCGATGCCTCTCTCTGGTGAGTTTGACCCCCCAGTCACCCTTCCTGAGGCTCTGAGCACAGAGCACAGTGCAAGCCATGTGCCACGTTCTGTGTCCCAGGTCCAGTAAAAGGCCCGTGGCTCCGGGAAAGTAGACTGAACTGTGTGCGAAGTTGCTCTGATCCAAGATGACATCTGCCGGTGTTTGATCAGGTGTATGTGGGAGAGGCTGTTTGGACAACACTCCGGGATCCACTGTGTTTGCGAAACGGATAGCCGACTCCAAACTAAATCAAGCAAGTGCGTCTAATCCTGGAATCGGAGACAGGTGTCTCTATTGGAAGCTGCTCGCCTGGGTTTTGAACTTTACAAAGCTCGAGTAAGTAAGAGGGATTCAGGATCTCCTGATCAGCTGTCTGCTTGCTGGTGTGATCCCCGTGGGGTCTGAGAGTCTCCAAACTGGGGGTGAACTAGGTTCTGGACGGTAGGTATGGTTTCCATGGTGATGGCACGATCCGAGGTCACCTTACCTCACCAAAACTCTGCACCCAGGCCGGCCCGGAGGGGACTGTGGCCGGCCTCGCTGATTTTCTTGCCGAGAGGCCCGCACGGTGGACCCTGCGCCGAGATGTCTGCAAGGCTCTGGCCGTGTCCTGGCCACGGCACGTCGGAGCGAAAGGGCCCCAAAGACCAGACAAGCGCTCCCGACGGCGGTGGCTTCCACAGGCCCTAACACCATCTGCTCACGGGTCTGAGCCCGTGTGGAAGCGCTGGGCAGTGCACGGCGTGGACCTGGTGGCCTGACCCCTGCCCGCACTCCGACCTCAGAGGAGGGCGGATGCAGCTCCGCGTGCCCCTGACGTCCCGAAGCTTGTGCCGCTGCTGGATGCAGCATGACGCGTCCGGGGTACCTGATTCCCCCCCAGCTGACCCGCGGCCCCTGCGAGGTGAGGGCCACGGCGTGTGCAGACGCAGACTGGCAGCCCAGGGCATCAGCTGCACCCGCCCGGCCACGGTGGGCCTTCCCTCGAGGTGGCGTCTGTCCCCCACGGCCCGTGCTCCCTGCTCACGGGGGCTGCTTTCCTTACCAGCAGGGGCGGCCCTGCCCCCTCCGTCCAGGGGCTCTCACCCTCCCTGCCCACCTCTGGCTGCCGAGGACTCGAATGGGGATCCAGTGCCCCAGGACGCAGCAGGAGGGTGGCAGGGGGAGGCGCTGCGTGCAGGAGACCGAAGCTGAGCCCTAAGCTGAGCCCTTTCTGCGCGTCCTTCCCTTGCCCTGCCGTGAGAATCAGCCACGGCTGGCGGCCACAGAGCCACGGACTCGGACTCACTCACAGCTCTGCCTGCACCGACGGCACAACCGAGCAGGCTCCTGGGTTTGGGGCGAAGCCGGCATATCCGCCGCGAGAGGAACGACACCCGCGCCTCCTGCACACAGCGCCTGGACGCGGCTCGCTCTCAGGGCAGAGCCCGGCGGCCTCCCTGACTCCATGACAGCAGTGGCCTCTAGGTCCACAGGGGAAACTGGGGGCCCGGGCTTGGCTCAAGGCCATCTGGGAGAAGGGGGCAGAGCAGGGCGGCGAGGGGTGTTCCCCACAAGCGCAGTCCACACGGGGACAGGCGGGGGCTGTGCTTGGGGATACCTCGCTTTCTTAACAAGTGCTATTTCCTCGGCGCTGTTCCTAAAGACGGGGACGAGAGACCGCCCTGTGACGCCAGAGCTCAGAGACAACCTGCCGACACCGGAGGGGGGTCCCTGGGCTCCTCCTTCTCGGCTTGTTCCCCACATCATCGGGATAAGCGGCAAACCTACCTGCCACTTCTTACTGTTCTTTGTTTCCCTCCCAAAAGTTCGAGCCTGTGTGTTGTTTCCCATGTCACGATGATTTGTTCCTGCATGTTTTCAACACGTCCAGGCTTCAACTGTGTGTGTGCTGGGAGACCCTGGCCTGTCATGGGACCAAGACCACTGGGCCCCCTGCCTGCTGGCCCCCGTCCCCGCACATCCCCCAACATTGAAGGCAGAACAAAAGCACGGTTTGCAAACTGCGATTCGGTCCATCAAGCCCCTGCCCTGGGTGCACTCGGCCCAGCCCCTGGTCCCGAGCACCAGCTGCCTTTCACACCACGGTCTTCATGACCCTACAGAGCCCCACCTGGGTACGCGCCTGGGCATCTGAGTCTGAGCCCCACAGACGGGGAAGACTGGGGACAAGGGCGGGAAGACAGCCCAGGAAAGTCCCCGAGCGACCTGTGTGTTCTGTTCAAAGTGCCCACTGAGGGCCAACATGCCTACTAGGCCCAAGGACCCCCTGAACCCAAGAGCTCTGAAATTTGAAGAGGAGGAGGGTGCACGGGGCGCGGGGGTTACTGGTGCCAGACAGCATCACGGGGGAGTGGGAGGGCCACACGAAGACAACCAGACCAGCCTGCGCTCTGGGGCAGCGCGTCCCGGGCTCCCCGCCAGCTCCTCAATCTCCCGTGGGTGGCATCCCACTCCTGATAAATTCCAGCGAAAGTAATTCTTTCCAAAGAGCAGTTCTCCCTGGAGCCAAAAAAAAAAAAAATACTCCCAATCTCTTCTTCAAGCTACGTCGTTCTCCACTGTCCAAATTACCTGCTGTAAATATTGAGTATTTCACGCTAGTTTTAAAGGTCAGAATTAAAAGAAAGCGGATGACGGTATCGGGGCCAAGACGGGCAGCACGTGTGCGGGAGGCAGAGCAGTTTCCCACGAACCGGGTCTCCAGGATCCAGCAGGGGCACGACGGCCCAGGAACCAGGAGCTGAGAAATTAGCAAAGAACATCGAAGCCCAGGAGAGGGGGATTTGTGGGATGGACGTCTGCGCGGCGGCCGAGACTGGTAAACTCCGTGGGTGACACGTCCCCTCTGGCCCGAGGCAGGCGTTCCGCCCACTTGACAGATGAGAAAACGACTCAGAGAGGTTGAGGGGTTGCTTCAAGACACACAGGCACTAGCTAACTGCAAGACGCACGGACCCCCACGTCGCTGGCTGCATGCTCCGGGCCGCCCCCGGAACCACGAATCGCGCGGGTCTCAGACACAGGAGCTCTGCCCACGTCACGGTGAGGCCTGCTCCCCGGGCAGGGCCATGGGGCAGCTATTTGCTCTCCGCCCCAGTCGTGCGTCGGGGAGCACGTGGCCATCGCGGAGGTCACGGCTCTCCCGCGCGTCTGCGGAACACGGCTGTCAAGCGCATGATTTAGGAAGTGTGTCCGGGCAGCCTGTGCAGTCCTCCCGGGCTGGCTACGTCCTGGAATACCAAAGACCCTCCAGCATTTCCTGATAAACACCTGGGGGTGATGTTTCCCTCTGGCCTCCTAATTTACGGGTAATGAGCAACGGCAGTTTGACTTAACAAGGTTTAGGCTTTTGATTCAAACAGATAAGTTAGTACCAACTGTCCCAGCCTTTGGAAATGGTGCTTCCCCGCCATATTTATGACATGGAATATAGTCACCAGAGGCCCGTAAAGCCTGCTCGAGAGACGCTGCTGTTAATCATGGTCCATCTTGTAAAATCGCCCTCATCCAACACAAGAATTGCTCTCTCGCCGTCAGCGCCGCGACAGAAGGCCTCGGCCCAGCGATTTCCTACATCCTGATGAGACGGCAGATTTGTGGGGCCGCCACCCAGTAGCTCCGAATCCTGCCCCGCCCCGCTGGGAGCTTCGACCTTGGGCTCTACTCCGCCGGCGCAGCCCGGCCCCCCGAGCCTCACGCAGGGTCGGGCCGGGGCGCGCTCCCAGGGTCCGGCCAGCTGGAAGCCTGGCACCTTCAGCGGCACCTTCAGTGGCCCGTCCTCCCAGCGCCTCTCCAGCAAGGCCCTTTACTGAAGAGAACATTCCACCGCCCCCCCCAGCCAGATCGCAGCGACCTCTCCGAGGAACAACGCCCTTGATATAGGAATTGTCACAAACCCCGTATTTATTTACCATAAACACCACAATTAAGACGGCCATCCCACCAAGTGCTCAGGCCATCATTAGCCACCAATTACGGGATTATGGGCAGCGGACGCCTGCCCCTTGAGGACACCAGGGTCGCAGAGCGTGGTCAGGAGGGGACGCCCGCGCCGCCCCGTCTGGAGGACGTCAATGCGTAGCCTGGGGTCAGAGCCCACGCACCCCGCTCTCCGCGCCGTCCCCCGTTTCTGTGATTTGCACGGGTTTGGACAGAGGGCAGGGACATGCTGCCAGGCCTGGGCACACGGGGGGTGGGCCGGAGGTCGCGTCTCTCCGTTCCCAACTAACTGAATGGAGAGACAAGAGGCAGCCCGGCCTGGGGTCTGCACCATCTGGGTCCACGGCCCGAGCTCCGCCATCTCCTGGGACGGATGCTGACAGGACCCTTTCCCAGGGGTTCCTCCGCAGGGAACCCGCCCCATGCAGTCTTGGGAGTCTGGCAGCACAGGCAGGTCGGTGCAGACTCTCTCCTCCAGGCGGCCTGCGACCAGGTGCGGGGGCGGCGGGCTCCCTCCCCCACTAGGACGCACCTGGCAGGACGGCCCGCGGCCCTTCCAGAAACGACTGCTCGCTTGCTGTGCAGGCACCTCTGACCGGGCTCCAAGTGGGGGCCGGGGTACCTGCGGCCTGACTGGGTCTTGGGTTTGGTGCAGACAAGGCCAGGTGTGCTGAAACGCGGTCCCCCCTCCTTTGTAGTTCCGGAGACGGGTCAAGCCCTGCTCTGAGCACCTGGTCCGTTCTCTCATCTCTAACAGCCCGAGAAGGCGGACGCCCCGGCCTCCCGCCTGCATCCTCGCTGGGCCGGGCGCGTGTGAGCCAGGGCAGGAGGAGCTGTGGTGGGGCCGCGAGGTGGAGAACGGGCAGCCCACCTGCTCACCGCGTGGAGCTCTCGGCAGGGACTCCGCGCCCCCGCGGCCGCAAGCCGATTGCTTTTGTCAGCAGTCAGAATACAGGAGAAATTGAATTAAATGGGCGGCAAGATACACTGCAGTGTGGGCGTTCTGAGGAGCATCAGTATTCAGGTAAAGCCCGCAAGATAAACAAACATCGAGGGGACAGGGCCAGCCGAGAAGCGGGCGCGGTATTAGCGTGGAAGACGCTTTACCAATGTGCAGCTTCACGTCGGAGCCAACAAGGCTCCCTCATCGCGGGCTAAGGACCGAGGAATAATGGTGCCATGGCAGCGGGAGCCAGCCCCAGGCCTGGTCTCGCACACGAGCAGGCCCTCTCGGACCCCAGAGCACCGGCTGCTGGAGAGGGCACCAGACCCGGGCGCCTTCCCAGCCCAGGACCCTCCCCTCCACCAAGCTCCTCACACAGGGCCTGCTCCCCCAGCCCCAGCCAGGGATGCCCCAGTTGAAGGTGGGCAGGGAGCAGGGGTCCTGCCCCGCCTGCCCTCTGCGTCCCCAATCCTCCGGGGTTCACATTTGGGCTTCCCATCAGGACAGCCAGTGAGGATGGAAGGATCTGGAAACTCAGCTACTCTGGGCGTTTCTGCAGCAGGAGTGGACCGCTCTGGGGCACGTGGGGGCAAGCAGCCCAGGTCCTGTCTTCAGGGCTCGACCTCGCCCCTCGGGTGGCTGGCGGCCACTCTGTAGGGTCTCTGGACGCACCAGGTCACCCCGTCCATGGGTGCCCGGCACCAGGTCCTGCGTGGCCACGGCCCCCCTGGGGCCCCCACCGAGGCCGCCCGGAATCAGCAGCTCCCCCAACGCTGGCCCCTCCATGTTGGGTGGGGAGATTGGGAGGGTGGCCTGCCCTTGGGGGCACACACTCGAGGGGCCAACATGGACGCACCAGCACTCCTTGCTGGCTCCTCGCCTCCCGCCTCCCCGCCCGCCTGGCTGCCCAGCATGAAGGGCCAGATGGGAAACAGAGGCAAGAGGCAGACTCCGTGCAGCCTCCCTAGAGACCTTGAGGAGGAAGGTGCCGGCCACAGGCCTGGAGCTGGTGCCCACGGGCCTGAGCTGGGGGCAGGCCTACTCCTGGACCCCAGGGCCCATCCTTCCGCTACAGGGACACTCCCCAGCCCTGGGGAAGGGCCCCTGCTCGGACAGTGGGTCTTAGGACAGGTGTTCTGTGACATGCTGGGTCCTTGCCGTGATGCGTGTGGCTAAACCCAATCTGTACGACACGGAGACTGAGCCGGACGTCGACTGTGGGATTTGGCCAGTGCTGGTGTGTCCACGTTGGCCCCTCGAGTGTGATGACACACACAGGTGCCAGTAATCAGGGGCACTGCACAGGGAGGAGGACGTGAACCCTCTCTACTCCCTGCTGATTTCCCATAAACCTAATACTTCTCTAAAAATAAAGCGTATCAATTAAAAACAAACTACCTGCTCCAGCCAGACCTCGTGAAACAAGACACAGGCCCGTTTCTCTGCAGGGATGAGAGGAGAGTGCATACCCTCTGTGCAGGGCTGGGCCCTGGGCTTCCCTGCACTGGACAGAGGACCCCCCCAGCGTCTGTGGGGTGCAGCTTGGCCGCCCTGAGCAGGCTGACAGCCCTGGATGGGGGAGCTCGCTGCACGTCTCTTCTGCCCGTCTGCCCTGCTCTCGGGGTGAGGGTCCAGCTGCCGGAGAGGCTGCTGGGAAGACCACCCCTCAAGGCGACCAGCACCCCACCCCGCGGCAGGGCCCCTAGGCCAGGGCTGGGCTGGACACAGTGTTGGGGTGTTGGGGGACCCGGGGAGCACTCCCCCTTACTTCCCCGCTGCAAAGCCCCCGCTGAGAGTTCATGAAGGCAGAGGAGGGACCGAGACGCAGAGGTTCCCTGAGCTCAGTACCAGCAGGGAGGGGGCGTGAGTGCGGACAGTACGCTGGTCTCGGCTCCAGCCGTCAGCCGCGGAGACGGTAAGAGATGATTAGCTAATTAGGCATAATGTAATCACGGATGAGACCTATCTCTTCCATTCTGCCTCAAAATGTATTTTAGTGCTTTACATAAAACCATTATGAGTAAAAAAGGGGAGAACTTTTCAATAAATGATGCTCGGCCTGTCAGATATCCACGTGCGGAGAACAAGATGAAATCCGAAACTGATCTCAGACCACGTGAAACATGAATCAGCAGCGGGTCACAGGCCTCCGCGTGCGACGTGCTGGGGCAGAGCCCTCGCAAGAGCCTGAGAGAGGCCCCGCGGCCTTGGGAGGACATACTTCCTTAACGGGACATGGGCCGCACGACCCGGGGAGGGAAGATTGATAACTCACCCCAGTGAAAACTGCGGATTTCTGCTTGTCCCGGCTCACCGGCCAGCAACGGGAAGGCCAGCCACAGAATGAGAGAAGAAATTAGCAGACCACCACCACCCACACAGGCCTGGCGTGCGGAATACAGAGAAGGTGCCGGCAAGTCGCTTTAACAAAGACAAACAGCCCAATAAAAAGGGTGGGAGACTTGAACAGACACTCACAAAAGACGCGACCCAGCTGCTGGACGGGCCTGTGAAATCCTGCTCGGCGTCACCGCTCAACAGAGGAAAAGGCGTGTCCACACCACCCGGAGATGCGCCGCGCACCCAGCAGTGGGCAAGGACGCGGGGCCAACGGGACCCACGCACGCGGCGGGCAGGTTCAGCGGTACGGCCGCGTGGAGGAAGGCTCCGGTGGGGCCTGCTGCGTGCATCGCGTGTCCGCCGCTCCCAGGGACGTGCCTGGGAGAAACGAGCGCACGCGTGTAGCAGAGGACACGCGCACACGTGTTCACGGCTGCCGTATCCATAGTAGCCCAACACCGAGAGCACCCAAACACTGCCATCTTCTGTTGAACGGACAAAAGGAGGGAGGTACCGTCCTCCCGTGAGATTCTAGAGCGCTGGAAAATTAACAAAATGCCGCTACCCGCAGGGACGGTTCACAGACACGAGGGGAGAAGCCAGGTGCGGAGAGCCCGCCCACACACCGATTCCCCGTCCGGGATTCTCCGGAGCAGGCGAATCCGCAGTTACTCTGGGGACCCGCGGGGAGGGGGCCCACGTGGCTCGGCGGGCCCGAAGCGCCCAGGCCTGCGCTCGAGGGTGCACACGCCGCTCCGCGTTGTATCTCGGTCTTCAAAGGGAACAAACACCTGCTCCGGGTTTCTAAATCCCGCGCAGGGTCCTGCGACCTTTCCTGAGCGCGGCCACAGGGGCCTCCTCGGGAGTGTGTGTGACCATGCTGGTGTAGACACACAGGGTCGCCGAGGCCAGCGGTGCCGGGGAAACAGCGCTTCCTGAGCCGCGGGGCGTGTGTGCAGACGAGGGGTTGGGGCATTTCCTGGGCGCATTCAGCTTTCAGAGGCAGTGCTCGGGGGGAGACACGTCCGTGAGCAGATCGGCCCGCGGTCTGCGCTCACCGCAGCCGGGAGGTGATGGGGCCCGTGTCGCCCGCAGGCAAACATGAATCACGGCGTGCTGGCTTCTGCATTCCTTCTCTTCCCGTTAGTCTCACAGGCCGGCGCTCCACGAACCCTGGAGCTCGGGAGACAGGGCAGAGGCTGGGGAGGTGACCAGTCCAGGTCACTTGGGCAGCCAGGCCCAGGGGGACGGAGCCCCACCATGGGGCCCTCAGCCTGCAGCCCCCGCCTGGCCTTCGGGACCGGCACCCTGCTCCCCAGCTTACGGCCTCAGAACGTGAATACTGCACCCTTCCCAGTTACAAATACGATCTGTGTTCAATCAACTGGCTCGACGATGAGCCTTGGACACTTAAAATGACAAAAGTAAAAGCCCAGCGGTGTAAAACCGTTGAGGCCCAGGCCGGGACCCTCTGGCGGGTCCTGAGAGCCACCCTCGTCCTGCAGCCCTGAATCCTAGGAGCCTGTGCACCCTGCCCTCGGCTCGTCAGGCTCTGGCGGCGAGCTCGGCTGGGCCCTTCTCTGCCATCAGTCAGGTGACACTCTGGCATGAGCCGCGGCCGCCAGTACCCTGCCAGACATCCTGAATAATTAAAGGAGCCCACTGTTCCC
The DNA here is from genome assembly GCF_964656455.1 of Halichoerus grypus. Lineage (NCBI taxonomy): Eukaryota > Metazoa > Chordata > Mammalia > Carnivora > Phocidae > Halichoerus > Halichoerus grypus. The sequence goes on along the minus strand of NC_135717.1, from coordinate 177,339,073 downwards.
CCTCAGCTCCTTCCTCCCACCATGCACAGCCCCCAAGCACAAGGAAGGCGAGGCCCTGACCTTTCTGCCCCGCCTCGAGCTCCTGGAGCATGGCCCTGTCCTGTGTTCTGAGTGGCCTTCTCGTCCCTCCCTGCTGACCTGCTCACCTTCACACCCACCCAGGTGAGTTGTCCACCCGCCCCTGGGCACCCACACACAGATCCACAGGTGCACTCGCACCTGCCAGGGTGGGGCCGAGCGCTGCAGGCACCTGTCTGCACATCCCGTGCGGCCTCCAGCCTGTGTCGGGCACTTCCCTTCCCCCACAGCGAGTGCCACCACCTCGGCCTCCCGCGCCGCCCATCCCCATCACGACTGTCACCAGGCTGATCTCTCCCCGCGTCCACTCCTGCTGCCCCAGATTTACTGTCTGGGGGCAGGGAGAGATTTTCTAGAAGGCCGCCAGCCAGCATCTGGGCTCCCAGCGCGCAGGATTCAGTCCCTGCCCTGCAGGCCTACGGAGCCTGATCACAGAGACCTGCCCCTCCTCCCTCCACCGCCCCAGCCTCCCTGGAAGCCGGTGCCAGCCTGGGGAGCACGGGGAGGGGAAGCTGCGTCCAGGGGGCCCCAGAGTGACCAGGGCTGCTACTCCATCCGTGCACAGAGCCCCAGAACCGGCAGGGTGTGGGGGGACAGGCACACTCCCCATCACCCCGATATCCCATGATCAAAGCCTCTCCCAAGATCAAAATAAAATTATTTCATCTAGAATCTCCCTGACTTTGATTTTTTTTTCTCATCACGCAGTTTAATTGAGTTCGAAATCTCCAATAACATCAAAGACAGAGGGAGGGCTCCGTGTTCATTAAAGCAGGGCCTGCTCTGGGAGACGCGGACACCGCTGGTGGTCCCGGCCCTCAGCAGAGCCCCACCGCACGCGGCCAGAGAGGGACGCCGCCCCACAGGGGAGACAAAAGCAGCTGAGGCCTCACACAGCACGGACAGGGTGGTCGCAGGGAGGGAAGGCGGGCAGGGCAAGGGGCACCCGTGCCCCACCCAGCTCAGCGCCTCCTCCGTCCAGGCCCCATGCTGGTGCCTGCAACAGTGCCTGAGTCTGTCTGCCGTCCTGAGCGGGGTCCCCGCCAGGGACAGGGACGCGACCCGCGGTGACCAGCTTCCCCGTGCCCTCCTCCCTTGGACTCAGCCTGGAAGCGGCCAGTAGGGCTGCGTGCACGCTTCTCCCTCCACAGGTCCCTGCAGACCCGGGGCGGGGCGGACCACGCGGTTGGGGTGCACCCCTCCACTGGCCCACAGCCCAGGAGGGACCGAGGCCATGGTGCCGAGCACAGGTGTGCGGCTGTGCGGGGCGTGTGTGCGTGTGGACAAGGGCACGCACCGGAGGCAAGGGCCGCTGTGTCCCTCCTCTACACGCAGGAAGACTGGGGGACCCTTGGCACGGCTCTCGGACTCGGCCCACAACCGCACCTGCTACCCAGCAGCCAGCAAGCTCCCTGGACGCGCTGCCTGGTGACGCCCACCTGCTCCTGACAACCACGGCCCCCACCACGGCTGCAGGTGGCACCTCCTCCAGGAAGCCCTCCCTGGATGCCGCAGCCCGAGTCTGCACTCGTGTTTCCTGCTTCCTCCACCCCCCACGCCGATCAGCTCCAGAGCAGGGCGCCCTCCCGCCCTCCTTCCCAGAGGCGACCGAGCAGTCAGCCACCTCAGAAGGGGTCCTGCCTCCATCAGCCTGGGCAGAGCGTGGGGTGGCAGGATCCCACCACCCTGCAACGAGGCGCGGCTGCGACGTCCCTGAGCCGAGACGCTGGCCCAGGGTGGAGGTGGCCTGGGGACGTGTGTGGACATCAGTGCAGAACCCCCACCCCTTGCCCAATTAATGCCATGCGCGTCCCTGCTAACGGGCCCAGTCAGAGCACGCGGGTTCCCACCCCACGCTGGGGCCCCTCAGCGCCCGGCTTCCTGGAGAGCGTTTCCTCAAAGATCTGTCTTCTCGCACATGCTGATCGTTCTCAGAGGCTGATTAAAATGTATAGGATGAGGGAAGTCACATTATCAGCACAGCTCTGGTTTACAGCTTTCAGAGCATGACTCTGACACTTGTTACGTCTATTTTTGACTATTTTGGGTTTCTTTGAGGTGACTGTAAATGGAATTGTTTTCTTAGGATCATTTTCAGACTGTTCACCACCACTGCAGAGAAATTCGATTTTTGTATATTGATCTTGTATCCTGCAACCTTGCTGAAATCCTTTCTTATTTCCAAGCATGTGTGTGGATTTCCTAAGATTTTATTTACGAAAGATCACATCACCTGTGAATTGACAACTTTACTTCTCCCCCTCCAGTCAGCCTTTTACTTATTTCTCCTGCCCAGCCGCCCAGGCGAGAGCCTCCAGGACAGTGCCGAAGAGAAGTGATGAGCACACGGCTTGTTCCTGAAATCGGGGCCAAAGCATCCAGTCTCCCTCCACGGAGGACCACGTCGCGTGCGGGCATTTCCTACATGCTCTTTGTTATGGTGAAAAGCTCTCTTTTTCCTAGTTTGTTGAGTGTTGTTGAGTGTTGTTACCCAGTACGCTGTCAGATGTCGTTAAATGGGTTTCCTGCAGCTACTGAGAGGATCACGGGGGTTTTGTTCTTGCTTCCGTGGGTACGGCATCCCATACGGGCTTCCAGATGCGGAACCAACCTCACACCCCACGGTGAGTCCCACTTGCTAGGGACTGTAGCCCTCCCAGTGTGCCCGTGGGTTCCGTGGGTCAGCGCCACATTGGGGACTTCTGCCTCGACACCCAGAAGGCCTGCAGTCCTCCCGATGTCTCTGCCTGATGCTTTTGGTGTGAGGGGGACGCTTGCCTCACAGAGCAAGTCAGAAGTGTGTCCTCTTGCATCTGTGTTTTTGGAAGACTTTGAGAAGGATTGGCACTAATTCCTTACAATTTTCCTGAGTCCGTGTGTGTTTCTGGGAACGTGCCCGCTTCATCTAAGTTACGTGACGTGTGGGCACACAGTTGTTCACGGTGTTTCTCTTAACCCTTCGTGCTTCTGTGAAGTGGGCGGTCCTCTCCTGTATTCCCGAGTGATCTCAGTCCTCTCTCTCTCTCTCTCTCTCTCTCTCATCAGTGGAGCTAAAGGTTTGCTAATTTTGCTTACCTCAAAGAATTCTGGTCTAGCTGGTTTTCCTTGTCGCTTCTATTCCCCATTCTAGGTATTTCCATTCTAGTCTTTATTACGGTCTGCCTTCTACCGGATTTGAGTTTAGCTTGCTCTTCTTTTTCTACTGTTCCAAAATGGGTATCTTTGTTTTGTTTGTTTTTTCTTTAAGATTTTACTTTTTTGGGGGGGGAACAAAGGGAGAGGGAGAGAGAGTCTCAAGCAGACTCCCCGCTGAGCACGGAGCCTGACGCAGGGCTCGATCTCACAACTGTAAGATCATGACCTGAGCCAAAACCAAGGGTCGGACGCCCAACCGACTGTGCCCTCCAGGCACCCCTGGATATCTTTGGTTTTAATATAGTTTACTCAGGTATACTAACGTGACTTAATTTTTAATACCGGCTGTATGTAACAGCTCACGAGATCCCTGAACACTGAACACACTCTCCCGTTACCGCAAGCCTGCCCCAGCACCCCACGGGGGCAGTTCTGGTGAACCCCACAACACGAGCAACACCGTGGGAGGAGGGAGGGCGTCCTCACGTGGTGAAGGAGGCCTGGTGGGGCTGCCTCTCGGCTCACACCTTCTGCGGCCCCTCCGCCCCCAGCTCACAGAGCCTCGGTGGTCTGCCGGAGGCCCCACGGCCACCCAGCTACGCACACACACGTTTCTAACTATACTGAAATCCTTACAGCCGGTTTTCTAGGTTTGGAAACACATAAAAGCTTTCCCCCCAAAGCCCGGAGGCCTGCTGTCCACTCTGTATCCCGCCCGCCCCTTCAGAGGCTATGTCCTCACAGTGGATGGGGCTGGGGCTCCGGACAGGGCCGGATGTGGATGTGGGGCGCCCTCTCTCTCACTCAGGCCTGCAGCTGGAGGCCCCCGGAATCTCGGGCGCAGCCCAGGGAGCAGCCGCGGGGGTGTGTGGCCACCTCCCCGGACGCGGTGCTCAGCCACTCCAAGAAGCCCCGAGAAGCCCCGAGCTGCCAGGCTGCACCGGGGCCCATCAGGTCCCTGCTGCCCTGTGACACCCCCTCCTCCTATCTATGCCTCTGTCTCTGCACCCCACCCTCAGCGCTCCCCCCATGGCTTCAGGGAGACACGGGTGCTCCCGGCTGGGCCCGGCTTCTCACCCCTCCTGGAAGCACACAGCGGCTGCTGGAACAGGACTTGTTCACACAGCCTGGGTCACAACCCAGGGTCACAGCCCAGGGTCACAGCCTGGGTCACAGCGTGGGGGTCACAGGATGGGGTCACAGCCTCAGTCACAGCCTCGGGTCACAGCCTGGGTCACAGCCTGGGTCATAGCCTGGGGTCACAGTCCAGGGTCACAGCCTGGGTCACAGCGTGGGGGTCACAGCCTGGGTCACAGCGTGGGGGTCACAGCCTGGGTCACAGTCTGGGGTCACAGCGTGGGGGTCACAGCCTGGGGTCACAGCGTGGGGGTCACAGCCCGGGTCACAGCCCGGGTCATAGCTCGGGGTCACAGCCTGGGTCACAGCCTGGGGTCACAGCCCAGGGTCACAGCATGAGTCACAGCCTGGGTCACAGCGTGGGGGTCAAAGCATGGGGTCACAACCTGGGTCACATCCTGGGGTCACAGGGTGGGGTCATAGCCTGAGGTCACAGCCCAGGTCACAGCCTAGGGTCACAGCCCGGGTCACAGCCTGGGTCACAGCGTGGGGGTCACAGCCCGGGTCACAGCCCGGTCATAGCTCGGGGTCACAGCCTGGGTCACAGCCTGGGGTCACAGCCCAGGGTCACAGCATGAGTCACAGCTTGGGGTCACAGCCTGGGTCACAGCGTGGGGGTCAAAGCGTGGGGTCACAGCCTGGGTCACATCCTGGGGTCACAGGGTGGGGTCATAGCCTGAGGTCACAGCCCAGGTCACAGCCTAGGGTCACAGCCCGGGTCACAGCCTGGGTCACGGCCTGGGTCACAGCGTGGGGGTCACAGCCTGGGTCACAGCCCAGGGTCACAGTGTGGGGGTCACAGCCCGGGTCACATCTTGGGGTCACAGCCTGGGTCACATCCTGGGGTCACAGGGTGGGGTCATAGCCTGAGGTCACAGCCCGGGTCACAGCCTGGGTCACAGCGTGGGGTTCACAGCCTGGGTCACAGCCCAGGGTCACAATGTGGGGGTCACAGCCTGGGTCACATCCTGGGGTCACAGGGTGGGGTCATAGCCTGAGGTCACAGCCCGGGTCACAGCCTGGGTCACAGCGTGGGGGTCACAGCCTGGGTCACAGCCCAGGGTCACAGTGTGGGGGTCACAGCCTGGGTCACATCCTGGGGTCACAGGGTGGGGTCATAGCCTGAGATCAAAGCCCGGGTCCCAGCCTGGGTCACAGCCCGGGGTCACAGCCTGGGGTCACAGCCCGGGGTCACAGCCTGGGGTCACAGTGTGGGGTCACAGCCTGACATCACAGCCTGGGGTCATAGCCCAGGGTCACAGCCTAGGGTCACAGCGTGGGGTCATAGCGTGGGTCACAGTTGGCTGGGTGTGTTCACACCACTTTGCTCAGCTGCCCCCAGCGCACTCTCTCCCCTCCCATCAGGGCCTGGAAAAGCCTGGAACCTCCCCCCCTCCCCAGCCAGGCTGCCATCTGGTGACACACAGCCTCTGGTGTGAGTGCGGCACCTTCTCTCTCCGTCACCCAGGCCCCGGTGTTCCTGGGGCTCTGCAGTGGGGGACCCCAGCAGAGTCTGGGATAGGAGAAGAGCCCCCCGCGGCAACAGGCTGATCTTCTGATCTCTTTCCATAAACACCAAGTGGCCACACGGCCAGCCGCTGTGTGGTCATCCAGGTAAAGGCAGTAGATTCTGGAAAATGACTGGTTCTCTCCCTTCCAGTAACACTGGACTCACGAAGCAACGGGCCGGCAGTAAGAGGCCAGTACCCCTGTGGGCGCAGCCAGTGGGGGCCAGGGCCCCAGTTCGTTCCTGATCCCGGACCCCACCTGTGCGCCCGGCAGGCTGGGGCCGGCAGCGGCCACATGCACCCCCTCTCCCCGGCAGGGCTGCCGCAGGGGCCCGAGGTGCTTACCATCCCTGGGCTGGGCCTTTCTGCACACAGCCCCCACCTTCCTCCCGAAAGAAGGACAGAAGATGGGGGGACCTGCCAAGCGCCCACCTGTCTACACCCTGCCTCCCTTCCCAGATCAGACCCCTGCTGGCCCCCCAGCCTCCCACCTGATGGGGAAACAAGGTACCAGCCCCACTTCCCAGGTCCAGACCTCGGCCCGGCCCTCCCTGCTCCATGCAGTCTTCATAATGGGGAGCTGCCCTCCTCCTCTGGGCCCCACAACCTACATCCTGGGCACCACCAGCCAGCTCCAGTTCCCCCTCATCCTGGGAACACCCCATGCCCTCCACCAGCATCCAAATGGCCTCAGGGTGCTTCCCCTTGGCTTTTTTTCCTGAGCCCCCAGGCCTCCCCCCCCTACTCAGCCAAAGGGCTCCCCAAGTGCAGGCTCGAGCTGCTCCAAGTGGGCCTGGACACCCCCACCGCCCGCATCCGGAGAGGCTGGTGCTGAATGGAGGCGCATCCAGCGTAATCCAGGGTCTGCTGAATCTAACAAAAACAGACGTCTACTTGAGTGCCTTCTGAAGGCTTGTTTTCCAGTGATTTATTTTCACCATGTCTCACAAACGTCAGCCCTTCTCCACCAAGAGCCTGAGAAACGGCGGTCTACGCTAGCCTCTCCTGGCCAACCGTCTCCAGCCACAGGACGGCCCCCGTCCTACCCCTCTGTCCTCGCCACCAAGGTGGATGGGGCAGCGCTGGCCCCGAGCCTCCCGCTGGCCCCGCCAATCCACCTTCGTCCTGGGAGGCTGAGAGCACCCCCGCACCGTGACTCACACACCCTACAACTCACCCACTTGGAGTGCGTCACCCGTAGTCCTTCGTGTGTGTTCGGGGCTGTGCCCCCACCGGCAGTTGAGAGCACGCTCACCACCTGGAAACAGCCCGGTGCTTGCTGCCTTTCGCTCCCCGTCTCGCCCGCCTGCCAGCGTCCCCGCAACCACTCATCTGCTTTCGTGCTCTACAGATTTGCCTGTTCCGGACACTCGTGTCAACAGACTCACACCGTGTCTGTCCTTTCGTGTCTGGCAGCTTTGATTCAGGGTCCCTCCACGTTGTAGCGTGGGTTGCTCGTTTTTACGGTTCAATCGTGTTCTGTTACACGGACACTGTGCTTGGTCACTCATCCACTGACGGACATTTGGGGCGTTTCCACTCTTGGTCCAGCAGGTTTACAGGGCTGAGAACATCCGTGTGCAAGGGTTTGTGTGGACACACATTTTCCCTGCTCTTCAGTGAGCACCTGGGGTTCCACAAGGGATGGAACGGCCCGGCCATGTTATGTGCAAATCCTCTCTCCCCTCTCGTGGGCTGTCTTTCCACCTTCCCGATGGTGTCCTCCGAAGCACGTCCCAAGTGCCGGGAGCACGTGGAGAATCAGGACCCTCATGCGCCGCGGGTGGGAAAGCAGAATTGTGCAGCTGCTTTGGGAACCGGTCCGGCTCCATGTCACACTGTCATGTGGCCGGGCCATTCCATCCCTCATGGAACCCTTATCCATTCTTCTCTCTCTTGTTGCTCGTGCTTTTAGTGTCAGATCTAAGAATCCTTCGCCAAATGCAGGTCGTGAAGATTCACCCTGTTTTCTTCTACGACTTCTATAGTTTCCGTCTCTGATTTATATCCCGTCAGCTTCCGTCCACGGCGGGAGAAGGGGTCCAGCCCTGCTGCAGTGCACATGGCTTCAGGTGGTCCCAGCACCTCTGTCAACCGTCAGCTGACGGAATTCGTCTGGGTCTATCTCTGGACCTTCACCTCCCCCCGACGGAGGACCCCATGCTCTGCAGCACCCATCTGCACACAAACCCCCCAACGTCTGCCCTGCTCTGCGTGTCATCGGCAGGGCACCCAGGCTGCACCTGGGACACGGGTCTCCCCCACTGCTGGCAAGAATGTACGGGGGATGCTGGTTCCCTAAGTCGGGTAAAGCAGGTAGGGGTTTAGAAAAGGCATCTACGCGTCGTACCTCACGTGCAGAGTCGACGACGTCCCGTTTGTGGATGAAGATGGGGGCTCAGCCTGCCAGCGCATGGGGGACTGCAGACGAGACCCTCCACTCCGTCCCCGGGACTCCCGGCACCCCAGGCTCCCCTGGAAAGGAGGGGCACATTACAAGTTCTGAACTTCCCGTGAGGGCACATGACGTGCTGTATTCCCCGCTCAGGAATAAAGGGCAAGGTCACCCCTGGAAGACAGGTGGGCTTCTCGGCCAGGGGGGCCCGGCAAGGATGTCGGAGAGCCTGGCTGGCCGGGCACTGACGGGACCGGTCACTTCCTCGGAGTCTCTCCAGGCAGAGTGCCAACCCCGGTCACCCTCCCGCTCCTCGGCCCTCACCACAGGCCTGCGTGGAGCTCAGACATGGCCCCCCACCCCAGGCTCCCAGGGACACCTCTCCTCTCCCCCCATGGCTGGGGGCCGGGCACCACCTCCTTTCTTTGCTTTGATTCCTTTCAAGAGTTTCATGAGAAGCCAGCCGATGGAAGTAAGAGCCTCCCCGTACAAAGACAGAGGCTGCTTCCCTGAGAAGGACCACAGGGTCGGTGGCTTCCTGCTGCGTGCCGGCCAGGGCTGCGGTGTGGGGCCAGCGCCTCGGTCCTCGCGACAGCCCTGCGGAGGCCCCGGGCCTGCACGTTCCTGCCCACAGGGCGAGGGGAGCTCGGGGCTGCACGGAGCCGCCGCTGCGGGTGGAGGCAGCTTGGCCCGGCGCGCCCGGACAGCACTGACTGCGGTGTTCACGACAGCGACAGCCCGGAGGCAAGCTGGAGGGCCCGTGTTTGTGTTGAGGACGCACGGCCTTGCAGAGAGGACTGCGGTTTGTTTCAGAGCCTCCTGTCCCACACAGGTCTAGCGGGTCACAGCACTGCCAGATACAGGCTGGGGAGACATCCACCCAGAAACACCTGGGGTTCAAAGACACAGCCAGGACTTGTCCCCTCCTTTCAGGAAAGAACGCTTCCCCAGCGAGCTCCTCTTCATCCCTCAATACCCTGCTCAAATGCTCCCTTGCAGATGTAGCTTCACCAGTGCCCTGGACAGGAAGAGACAGCTGTGCTCTGGGGTCCCACAGTCCCTGCCCCACAATCTGGGCCCCAACCCCGCAGCAGAGTCAATCCCCCCGGAGCACACACTGTATCTGAATGAATGAATGAATGAGGGAATGAATGGATTAGCAGCAAGTCAATTACCAAGTGAACAAACAGGTGCGCAGACACAGGTGTGTCCCCCTCGTCCAAGCTTCCCCGGTGAGCGAACAGTAGGGTCAGCCTAAACCGTCCCGGTTCAAACCCGGCTCCCATGGTTCCAACCAACCCAATAAGGCTCAAGTCTTCTCTCTCGCGGCTCCACCACACGTGAGGAAACTTATTATGCACACAGAGCAGGAAAATAGAAAAGTAAAAATTAAATTAGGCGGCAGCCGGGAAAATGCCCACCATGCAGAACACGAGCCAACTAATTTGTCTGGCGTCCCCTGGAAGCAGCCAGGTTTTAATTTGGGTCCCTGGGACCCTGCTCCCGAGGCGCGGGAAAGCTCGCGGGAGAGGGGCAAGAATGTGGTTTCAGATGAGCAGACCCAGATTCAATTAGTTTTCAGTTCTGACCCCAACTCTCCCCGCAGGCTCGCAGGGCTGAGAGAGGCGGGGACGCGGCTGTGAGCGTCCGCCTGGGTCCTGCGCCCCTCGCCCGGCCCGGGGCAGAATCAGTCGGCCTCAGCAGGGAGGTGTGCTCGCGGCCTGTTCCAGTTTGGGGAGCCGGACGGGGCGGGACGCGCGGGGAGGAATGCAGCTCGCTGGGAGCCAGGAAGGCCGGCCCGAGCTCCCCTGGAATCAGGCTCGGCAGCACGGAGGCCCCGAATCCACAGCCAGCAGCCACACCCCTGCGGGCTCAGTCACACGCCTCCTCCTCCCGGATGCCCACGGAGAGACGTTTCTAATAAGGACAGAGGACCATTCTTAAAACAAAGCCGGTCTCCATGACGAGCGCCAGATCCTCGAGACACTCCCGCCCGCCTCTGGACCCCCGCTTCCCCACAGAGCCCTTCAGGGCGTGGGGGCCAGAAGGCAGCCGACGCAGGGCCTGGGGGGGCAGTCAGCCGGGAGCCTGCGGGGCCTCCAGGGTACTCTGGCTACCGCAGGACCCCCTCGGCCAGGCGGAGCCGCCAGCTCAGCCCCAAAGGTGCCCCGGGCATCTGGACGGGGCGTGGCTGCGCCGGGCCAGCTCCTCCCTCCCCTGCCCTGCCAGAGGCCCAGAGGGGCCGGAGCTCCAGAGCAGACTCACTGCCCCTCCACGATCCCAGAGAGTCCTAGGACAGGCTCATCGGTGATGCTGGGGCACGGGGACCCCAAGCCGATCAGCCAATCAGTCTCCATCCCCCAAGGTGACCTTGTGGCTCTACTCTTCCCTTCCCTGGGGGCCTTTCTGACTTTGGGGGCCACCCTGGGGCCTGCCTGGCCTGTTAGAAACCTGCCCCCGGTGACGGTAGGGTCTTCACTCCCAAAGCAGCCCCACCACCAGAGCAAGTGAATTTCCAAGCTCACGTGCTCTGAGCCCTGAAGGTGTCCCAGCCCCTGCTCGGCACCTGCTGTCATTCCTCAGGTGACCTTCCCGAGGGCTGCGTGTGTCTCAGGGTCATAGGTCAGCAGGAAGTGGGCTCCCAAGCAAAGGCAGCTGAACCGGGGAGGCGCCCAGAGCCCCATGGTCGAGGAGGCTGCTGGGGCGCAAAGGGCACGCTGACCACTGGGACCCTGCCGTCTTGCCAGGCTGTGACCACACCTCCTGCAGGCCCCGAGGAACCAAGGCCTCAGCTCAGCCCTGCATGGGGCCCCCCACCCCAGGGAGCCCACAGCTGCTGTCCGCCTGGCCACGGGAGCCCTGCAAGGCCACCTGCTCTGGTCACAGGGCTCTGGGCAGGGCCCCGCCTGCCTGCGGTGCTCCCAGCCCGTGGGGAGGCCCCGCTGTGCACCGAGGGAGGCCCGGTCTCACGCTGGACGGCCCACAGCAGCCTCCTCGACCAGTGCACGCGCCCCAGTGCGTCGAGGGCTTCCCTGTACTTTTCCAAGAACGTCTGTGATTCTGTTTCAAAGACAATCCCCAAAGGTACCGCCTCACACGAGGCGCCTTTCTGAGCTCCTTCCGCAAGGACGTTAGCACGGCGCATCTCGGCAGTCGGACAGCCTGACCTCGGTGGCCGTGGGGAAGCCGTCACCACCTCCCTCCCGCCCGAGGGGGATGGGGCCAGCCCGCAGGTGCCTGTCGCCTGCCAGACCAGAAGCAGGAGGAGCCCACCTTCTGCACGCAGCCTCAGCGAGAAGCCACAGGGGATGGATGTCACCACGTCCCAAGCCACAGCCCATCCGGCGGACGGCATGGCCCGGGATCCGCTCCCTCTGCCCACGGCGGCAGCAAGGGGCCAGGAAGTCCCGCAGGCCGCCCGGGACCCTGGCTCCCCGCCACCCACAGCCCTGCGGACACCACGCTGCAGACAAGCCAATGCTGCCCGGGGAGCAGTCACCCCATGGGGACTGTCCAGCCCCAGGCCTGACCCGGAGAACAGGAGGCCTCTGCAGACGTCCCGGGCTGGGGGAGGGCTGGGGTGGGCTGTGTCGGGCGGCACCTCGCCGCCCCTGCCTTCGACGGGGTCCCTGGCCGTGGGCTCTTACCGTCCACGCAGGCGGGCCGGGCTCTCGTGGTGCCCGCGATCTGCCCCTTCCTGCAGGCGCAGCGAGCCGTCTGCCGGGCGATCGTCCTCCGAGGCTGGCTGCTGTCCCGGTCCAGGGTCACAATCTCACACGTGCCGGCAGCCAGCTGACCTGCAAGAGAGGCACAGGCATGCGCTGAGTGTGTGAGGCTGGGGGACGAGCCGCCCAGCCCCCCGGCCTCGGAGGCGCCCTGCTGGCCGCGGGGAGGCAGGCCGCCGCCCCAGAGCGCCCGTCTCGGACACCTTCAAGGACGTCGTCGGAAACGCGCCCAGGGAGCGGGCGCCGGGTCGGGCCCGCGGCCTCCACTGTACACGGCCCCACGGTGGCGTGCGAGGCCCCGCCGGGACGGGCAGGAAATTAAACGTGGCCCCATCTGCCACGCCCGGAAATGAAAGGCCACGTCACGCTGCCGGGCATCTGATGGAAGGAACCAGACTGCGCGCAGTACGGTGATCCGAACCCACGCTTGGCTCCGGGGTCTCTGCGCCCACCTGGCCCGAGGGCGGTGGACGCAGCGAGGACCCTCCCCCGAGTCTGTTAACGGCGGTGAGGGAGAAACTCCCTGTCGGCACAGGGCTGGCTGAGAGCAGCAGGGACGCGGCTGTCACCCTCCACGCCGGGCCGTCCGTGGCTGCCCCTCCCCCACACAGGCTGGTGCGCACACACGCACACTTAGCACGTGAGATGCACACACAGGCTACCGGATGTGCCCCTCTCTCCTGCTTTCCCGTGTGGACACAGCCCCAGCTCCCCAGAGTTCGTGGGCACAGGACTGGCGACAGCAGGGTGCTGAGGCCTTGGTCTGTCTCTGGGCCAGCGCAGCACGCAGAGAAGGGACACGCTGACTTTGCAGGGGACAAGTCAACCAGTGAAGTGGCCTCCCCCTCCCCTCCCGTCTCCTAAATCACAGCGGGGGCGCCTGTCTGGCCGAGGGCCCATGCGGCCCGCATCCCAGCAGACGCAGAACCCCGCCTTCCGTAGGACGTCCCCCTGCCTGGAATACCGGCGTGGTCTCCGCTAAGTGCCGAAAGCTGACTCGGACGATAAAGATGCTGTCAGCTCTGGACGGAGGACGGACCAGACGAAATCCGGCCACCTCGCCCCGTGGGAGACGGGAGGTCGTCCCTCACTCCGCCGAGCGGCACCGGTCCATCCTCGGGCCGGGACACCGGCTGCCCCCTGGCCACGCAGCCACGGCCTCTCCCTGCGTGCCCACTCCGGAGAACCACCGGAGGTCCCACTCACTCACGGCCTCGTGCGTCCATTCCCTCGGCAGGTAGTAAGCACCTACTGCATGCTGTCTGTGATGTTGGACCCTGGGACCCAGATGCGAGTGAAGCAGATGGCACAGTGCCCCGAGGGGCTCCCCCTAACTGAGAGCACAACCTCATACAGATGCCCGGATGCAGGGGTCCCAGCCTGCCTGTCTGTCACGTGGGGGCCAGGAGGGAGACGGGACAGTGCGGGGGGGGGGCTGCCCCTCAGAACAAGGGAATAACGAGGAAATGACGCCCAGCCACAGGGCCCAAGGGGCAGGTGGGGAGAGGGGCCACTCCCTCCTTGCTGAGGGCAAACAGGCAGCACCCTGGGGCTCCCGGGTGGCATTTCTCAGTCCTGGTGTCCTTCCTCATCCACACTACTGCGGTCACTGCAGGGCTCTCCCCCAGGCAGGCCCCCGGGTCCTCCGGGCAGCTCACTGCACAAGACCACCCTGCTTTTCTCTCACCTGTGTCACCTGGAGGTCTCCAGCCCAGCCAGGAGCTGCGTCCAAAGCAGGGGTCACCCAAGTCGGCAGGACGAAGCACGAGGACTAGCCACCCACTCCGGCCAGCTAGGAGCTGCCCAGGCCACCCTCGACCCCTGGGGGTGCTGCGTCTGGGTGAGAGCCAAGAGTCACGGGGGCATCGGCGGTGGGCACCAGGCACGCCCAGCCCTGGGCTCCGCATGGGCTGTGTGCAGTGACCAGAGCCTGCCGCGGATCACAGGGCGTTTGCTGGGGGCACGGCACAGGAGCCCAGTGGGGGTCTCCTGGGCACCCCCTCCCCAGATGCTGGGACCCCTCCCCATGCGGAACAAAACCCGACCACGGGCCGTGCCCCAGCGCCACCTCCCTGTAAGACTTCGGCTGCACGCTTGGACTTCCGTCAGCTGATTACATGAAAAATTACATACTGCACAGAGAATGAAGTAAAAATAAACAGGTAAGTAGACAAACAAATGCAACAAAAGGAAAAATGTTGGGATGGACAGAACAGTCCTCTGTGACAACAGCCCCGTGGATAAAGCCTCGAAGATGTGACCACGGGGAACCACGCACCTAAGCTGGTCCGTAGGCCACGGTAAAGACGCTGGGACTCACAGGCCGTCCGACGCTGTGATTTGCAGCTGGGAGGCCTCTGTCCCAGCCGCTCTTTTAAGCTCTGCCGGTGGACATGGGGCTTTTCCTCACTGCCGCCCAGCCTGACTCCAGACCCCTCCGGCTACGTCAGTGGGCAGCAGAGGCCCGTCTCCTACTTTCCTGGACACCGTGAACCCCGGTTGCTAATTAAGCAGCCAACCAGCCACGCGACTCCCCACTGAAGGCCAGTGTTTCAGCACCAGCCCCCGAGCCGTGAGAGATGCCTGCCTGGGCACACCGAGGCTCCTGAGCCTAGATCCCCACGTATGGGGATGGCTGCGCGGGGCCCCAGCACAGGGACTGGCAGGCTCTGCACGACCTAGAGCACCCCTCACCCAGGCAGGGTGTAACCAGGAGCCGTCAGCCTGGCACCATCACCCCCAGGGCCCGCAATGCTGGGCTGCACCCTACGGAGCAGGGGTGCTGGGGTTCGGAATGACAAGGCCGCCAAGGGCCCCCCACATGCTCTGCATGTGCATCCACACTGAGATGAGACCCAGAGCAGGTGCCTGGGAGGGCAGGTCAGCGTCCTGGGGTGGCCGTGGGAGGAACCACAGACACTGCGTTCTCCTACTCGGGAGCGTCCCCCACTGTGGCGCTTACTGAGCTGAACGGCTCGGGTTGCTAAGGGAGCCTTGTCTGTGCGGGTGTGCGGGGGGCTCTGCAGGGCCAGGCTGTGGACAGACACGCTCACGCCCGCGGCCCGCCTCAGGGCCCTGCTGGTGGCCGAGCCAGCCCCGGCTGTCCCCTGGAGCCCGGGACAGCAACGGTCAGGGACGAATCAACAGGCCTGGGGATGGGTCTGGGAGCCACCGGCCAGGACATCAGAGCCCTGCAAGCTGAGCACCCTCACTCCCCTCTCCCTGAAGACTTCACAGAAACTGCTCCCGAGGTTTCATCACCCTCCCGGGGCCATGATTTGGGGCCCCGGGACTCAGCGGAGGGACGGCGCAGGACACACCTGTGGATCAGGACTCGCAGGTGTGTGCTCGGCCCTGGGGGCCTCCTCGGTGTCCAGGGCCCCGGGCCGGTGTGGACGGGAGCCCCCACCCCTGGAGCTGGGGTCCACATGAGCACGTCCCGGCCTGTCAACGCTCACGTGCGCCCCGAGGCAGCCCAGGCTGGGGGCAGGACATCGGCCCCCCAAGAGTTCCAGCATGGTCCCCAAGGGAGGCCCGCCACCGCCCAGACCCGAGCGCAGTCCCTGGAAGGACCATGAGACTTAAAAACAAGCTGTGCCAAACTCTTTCTCAGGCTCACCGCGCCATTCTACATAAAATCGTTTCAATTGAGATTTATGGTCCAAGGCCTTGCAACCCGCTGGTCCAGGGACTGGAGCCCCTTCCTTCTGTGGGAGTCCAGAATCCCAGGCCCCAAGATCCAGCCTGACCTGGTCCCATTGCTCCTGCAGGGCGTCTGCCAGGGGCGGCCGCTCCAATGACAGTGACCGACCACGGGGAGCCCCAGGGGGACCAAAGCTCTCCATTGGCCGGGGGGAGACAGGGGCCCTCGCTCCTCAGGACGGGCTTGCTGGCCTGCAGAGGGCTTCAGACGCTGTCCTTAAGCTGTCCCCAGCCCTTGGAGGGCCACCAGCCAGGGACTGGAGCCGGAGACTCGGGTCAGGAGCAGAGCGGCCAGCACCCAATCCCACCTCCTGGCACTCCGTGGCGCTGCCTCGCCCACGCTGGCGTCCTGAACGTCACGGACACGGGGGATGCAGCCACCACACCCTGAGCTCGACGCTGACACTCCTGGAGTCGGCCCTGGGCTGGCCCCCACTGGGCTGGATCCCGGCCACGGGGCGAAGCCTCCCTCGGGACAGGCCGCAGACAGACAGAAACACAAGGACCAGTGGGGACAGGAAAGACTCTGCAGCCCCGGGGACCCGGCGGTGACAGGAACATGGCAGCCCAGGCGGAACCTGCGTGGGGTGACATGGGGCTCAAGGCCAAGACCCGAAGATGCTAGGCGCCCCCGATCTGTGAGTCGACCTCCAGGGTCTGTGTCAAGTAAGGGCGCGCAGACGCCAACGAGCGGCACGTCACGGCGGGTCACGGTCGGTCGCAGCGGGTCACGGGGACAAACCAGCGAGCGTGGAGCGCCCAGCCCCTCAGGGTCGTGCTCGCTGGCACTGCCCACCAGGGTGCGAGTTTCAACACGGGACACGGGTGCCCACGAACCATGTTCCCAGGATGCTGACAGGTCTGCAGCCGCCACCGCAGCGGGGCGCCACATACCCAGGCACCCAGGTCAGGCGTCCCTGGGGCTCACGTCCCCAAATCCGCGAATTTGTGCTTGGCTCCAAGCGCGAGTCAACGAGAAAACATCAGCAAAACCACGAGGAGGTGTGATTAAAGAAACCCCTGGTGGTGGAGGGTAGCACGCCCCCCGGCGCCCGACGGCGGACCGTGCACACGGCCTGGGGGGCAGGTGGGGCCGAGCTCGCCCTCCACCCACACTTCAGGGGTGCAGAGGCTTCGTCACACGTCACAGCGGCACTAGATAAAGGCAGTGCTCAGGGAGGGCGAGGCCGCGCTGCGGTAAAGGAGGTGGAGGGGCTCTGCTGTCCTAACTCTGACTCACAGCCGCTGTCGGGATCGCTAATGTCGCTGTTTTCATCAGGACGAGACCCGCAGCAGGACGGCCTGAGGCCAGGGGACAGGGCTTCAAGGCGGCAGCGGGAGGGGAGGCCTGGCAGGAGCTGCTCCGTGTCCGGGGTCTGGGAGACACGCAGGTGCACGCACGCCCCGCACACGTCCGCGGGCCCCGCCTCGCCCAGCACGGCCCCTTGGAGCCCCTGCCTCCATCACCTGGGAAGGCCGTCGAGGTAGGTGGAAGAGAGAAGGTGCGGGACGGGGGCCGCCCAAATGTGCTGGGAAGTCTGCAAACGGATCCTCAGGACAACGACCTTTCCTCCCCTCCCCCAGCAGCCCACGACACGCACCTCTCGCCCAACATGGACACAAGGACCCCCAAGTGGACAACTGGCTTGACTCACAACACGGGCGGGCTGGCCACGCAGATGCCACGGCGTCCTCTCCTGCCTCCCATGGAGGACCGTGTGGATGGCCGCTCGACCACGGCTGCAGCCTGAGCCCACGCTGGTTCTGTCCCCAAACCGCGGACTCTGGCGGGCGCGCCGGGGGTGCGGCCCCACCGGGCAGGACACAGCAGAGGACAGAGCCCTGGGCGTCCCTGCCCCACACCTGCCTCTCCCATTACAGAAGAGACGCGCTCCCGATTCACACCGTGAAGGACCTGGAGGGACCCGCACAGAGCAAGCGACATGTGGTTTTATCCCGATCACAGAGACAGTCGGTGAGAGGATTAAAATATACAGAAAAACTACACAATCCGACGGAGCATTACAGCCTCAGGATCTGAGCTACAGGAGGCCCCTGGACCCGGGGGTGTCCCCACATGAGACCCGCCTGCGTGGGGGGAACATGCTCCCACTCCCCGCGGCATGGGAAGGTCCGCGGTGGGTCACCTGCCCACATCCCTCCGCCGCCTCCCTCAGGGGGACCGGTCACCGGCTGGCCTCACGGGAGGATGGGGAGGGCAGTACAGGGGACGTCACGTGACCTCCGCCACGGTGCGCGTGGAACCGTCCTCTTCCAGTACTCGTCCTTGCTGTCCGTCGCCTACCGCGCCTGGCCCACGACTTCACGTGGGGCCGGGTCCTCCCCGCAGCTTCGGGCACCCACTGGGGTCCTGGGGCGTGTCCCCCGCAGGGAAGAGGGCTCTTGCACACTGAGATCCCCGGCCTCAGATTCTCTATCGCAGGTCGACCCGGTGGAGCCAGTTAAGTGCATGAGGCGGACAACCAAGCACAGCCCCTCGGCTCAGGGATGGCCTGCGCCATGTGCAGGAGGGGAGACCAAGAGAGTGAGGGAAATCGGGATTTACAGAAGCGCCTCCTCCAGCCAACCAGTGCCGAGTGGCAGACGGCGTGCGGTGCCCCCGACCCGGGCCGAGGCCAGCGCGTGCGGACGGCGTGCGGTGCCCCCGACCCGGGCCAAGGCCAGCGCGTGCGGACGGCGTGCGGTGCCCCCGACCCCGGCCGAGGCCAGCGCGTGCGGACGGCGTGCGGTGCCCCCGACCCCGGCCGAGGCCAGCGCGTGCGGACGGCGTGCGGTGCCCCCGACCCCGGCCGAGGCCAGCGCGTGCGGACAGCGTGGCTGGCCCCCATGGTTCATGTGCACAAATGACAGAATGTCCCCACAGGAACCAGGGGCTCCGGGGACCCAGAGCAGGCCCAGCCGGCCCACAGGCCCCTCAGCGCCTGTGCGGCCCCTGGGAGCACTGTGAGAGCTGGTGTGGGCCACAGACCACACGGCGTGAGCTCAAGGCCGAGACGCAGACTCCCGTGCACGCCCACTGCAGTGTAGATGCACACGTGTAACATGTTCACACGCGTGTGTACACAGGGCTCGCCCCCAGTGGACGTCAGTGCTCCCTCCCACGCAGCAGCTGGGAAGCAAGTCCGTTCCCGCTGCCCACAGACCCACTGGCCACCCCATCCGCCGGCCAGCCCGAGAGGCTCCCGTGACCACCATCAGCTGTGCGCCGCCGTCCTCCGAGAGGACCGCTCCCCCGTCTCTGCAAAGGGGTGGGGGGTGCGGCCCTCCAGCGGGGAAGCCTCCACCACGGCCCGCGCTCTGGAGATGCCCCCTGAATCGGCCCAGAGGGGAGTCAGAGGGCCCTCAACCCCGCCTGGCCCTTGGGTCCCCACCGCTGAACTCCCAGCTGGTCCCCGGGCTCAGCGAGCCCAGAAGAGGGAGGGGAAGCAGGAACGTGCGTGACCGCGGAGGGCCAGGTTCCAGGTGGTTCCCAGGACCTGGGGGCGGCCTGGCGCGCATGCCGGCTCCTTCCTGGTTCTTGCACGGTGCCCGACGGTCCACAGCGATCCTTCCCTGGCTTTACCTTACAGGCAAGCTCAAGGGCAGGGGCCTGAGCTTGGGATAAAGGCGGCAGGACGCATCTGCGTGGGTGGGTGGTCCTGAAGCTGCTCACAACCGGACAGCTGCTTCCTTCCCCCATCCCGAAGGGAGCCCTCGGCTCACCCTACTCTGCAATACAGCCCCGAGTCCCCTGGCCGTCCCCACTAACACAGCTCCGAAATACAACTACGGCTTTTTCCAGCAAAGTCAACCATCTCACGAAAACCTCCCACACCGGGCCGACCTTGTCCCAGCCTGCTCCTGTCCCGCTGCCCTTTCTCTCCCACGGCCATCCTCCCACCCGAGCCACGTCCCCTGCCCCAGCCCAGAAGCCGGGTGGGCTGCGCCAAGAGGGGCAGAGGGCGGCCCCACCCACGGCGGGGCACACCCTTCCAGAAACTTCTGCCAGCTTACCGCCAATACAAAGAGCCCCCAGCCCGCTGCCTGGCCTGTCCCTCAGCCACCTGTGAGCTTGGAAACATGAGAGGTTCCATCCCCGGGAGCAGGTGGGCTGTGCCAGGAGGGAAGGACGAGCCCCCTCCCTGCACACCAGCTCCGAGCGGAGCCTCAGCTGGAAGGCGCCGGTGCCGGCAGGCCCTTCCAGGTGCTGCTCAGGCCAGGCTCTCTGCGCGCTGGGCTCTGGAATCTGCGGAGGAGCAGGTGCAGGGCCCATCATAAAGAGCGGGGGAATAATAGCCGTGATTACTGCCACGAGGCAGGTTTTCAGGGCCTCCAGAGCCGAGATCAAAGCCTCTGTAGGTAAGTTCCCTCAGCTGGCTCCACAGTGAGCCTTAAATCCCGACCCCTGCCACGCCGCCCCGGCCCGAGCCCCTCCCTGCTCGGGAGTCCCTGGCCTGGGGCTCACGGGGCCGCACCGAGACTGGCGGGCAGTCCTGCACCTGCCGACACGGGTGGGGGACAGCCAGGCCAGGCCACGGTGTCGGAGCGAGCAGAAACCACCTTGTGGGGTCGGGGGCCTGCCCGTTGTCACTGGAAGCCGTTGATCCTGCTGGGGACAGGGCGGTGCCCAGAGGCGGTCGCTGGTCCAGGAGACACGGGATTTCAGAGCCAGCTGCCACCTGGGCCAAGCTGGCGGCCTCAAGAGGGAAATGCGGGAACCTGCCAGGGGCCCTGATGCACCCTTTACAGCCAACACCTGGGAAGACAGCTACCTGCATACAGAGAAGCAGCTGTTTCTAGAAGGTTCATGACCCCCAACCTAAGGAGGGGAGGGTCCTGGAAAGGGACAACGCGGGCGGAGTGGTGTGGGTCTGGGCTCTATGCTGGAGAAGGCTGGGAAGGGGGAGCCACCTCCCCGTACGACCTCGGGGCCCTCCCGCTGCCCAGCATCGCCTGCCTCCCCTGGTTGCTCCCTCACTTGCTTCACCTGCCGGAAAGCACCTGCTCACCCTTCAGATCCAGATTTGCTCCTCCCCACTCCTGCCCAAGGCCCCCCGTCTGAAGGACGTTCGCTGGGGGGAGCCAGGTGACCCCACCTGTCCCCTGCTCTTGCCCTCGCTGGGAGAAGGCAGAGGCAGCAGGAATGCGGAGGGCCACGCCGCGCTCCGCCCCGATGTCAGCAGGCTGGGCGCAGCTCCTCAAGCTCTGAGTCCCACAGCTCAGCCCAGGAGGCTCTGCAAATCGTGTAAAGGAGGGATGGCTGCAGGGCTCAGGATCAAACCTGGCCATGGGGGGTTCCCTCTGCCTCAGCCCGCACCCTCCGCGGTTCCCTGACCTGTCTGCTCAGCAGCACAGAGCCAGGCAGAGTCTCGCCCCTCCACCCAATGCTCTGCGCTCAGGGATGCCACAGCTCGGCGTCTGGGGTCTCTGGCGTTCACCGTGGGCCTGAAGACCAGCACCCACCCTCCAGAGCCAACGCAGGCCTCCAGGGACCCCTCGGACTTCATCCCTGCCAGGGACATCCTCCCTGAGGCCGTGTGCTCTCCGCAGTGACGACAGGCAGTTGCCACTTAGCACGGCTGCCAACCTCACACTGGCCAGGAAGCCAGCACAGAGCTCCGAGCAGCGGGTGCCCAGGCCCCTGTGGCCGGGAGCGCTCGCCCAGCACCAGGGTCAGGGCTCCAGAGCATGAATGACTCAGGCCACAGCCGCCCACAGAGCTCGGGGGAACCCCACCTGCCCGCCCCGCGTCACAGCCCGGACAGCAGGTGGCAGCCTCGGTCTCCCCATCTGTAAAATGAGCCGGTGGGACAAGCCCACATCCTTCCCTCTCCGGACTGGGCCACCATCATGGAGACCAGACGCTGTGCGGAGGGGGCAGCGGATGGTGGAGGGAAAGCCCCCTCTGTGGCGAGCCGGTGGGTGGGGGGCGGCGGGCGAGAAGGCGGGCTGACAGCACACAGGGTAGCTGCAGACAAGCCTCATGCGGACACGGAACCCAGCCTGAGGGAGGCCCACATCCCAGACCCTGGAGCCTGTGACTCGGGGGCCTTCCCCACAGAAGGGGGGTGTCACCTGCAGGGCACGGATGTGAACAAGCTCGGGACCTCGTGTGTGGATCATCTGGTGGCCCGGGTCACCTCGGAGTCCCTGCAAGAGGGAGACACGGGGAGATCTAACCACAGCGAGAAGACCGGGTGACGACGTGGGACACAGAGGCTGGAAGGACAGATGCCCTCGGAGACGGAGCAAGGGCCACACGCTGAACAGTTCGGGGAAGACAAGGAGCAGGTTCTCCCGGGCAGCTCCGGGGTAGCACGGGCCTGCCCACGCTCGGACTGGGGTGCAGTGAGCCCCCTTGTTGGATGTGAGACCTATCCAACTGTGAGGGAACAGGTTTGCATGGTTTGAAACCACGAGGTCCACGGGGGTCTCCGACTCGGCCACGGCAAACACACCCAGGGCGTGTGGTCACCACAAGGGCACGGGCCTGACGTGCAGGGGCTGCCGGACACGGGCCACCATGGGTGAGGCTGGCTGACCCAGGGCAGAAGGGCCTCAAAGGTACAGGCCGGGGAAGGGTGGAGGGTAGGGGTGCGGGGAGGACCACGTGGGGGTCCTGGGCTGGAGCCGGGCAGGAAGGGCTGCTGAGGGACGGGGCGCGACCCGAGTGCCTCCCAGCCTGGCACACAGCATGGAGCCGGTCCCCGCTGGTCCTCTTGCTGAGCCTGCCCCTGACACCCGGGCTGCCTGCACAGACCGGGGCGGGCCACACCCAGAGGGGGCTGAAGCTCACAGCAAACACCTGGGCTCCAGTCCCCTGAGCCTGCCGGTGGAAGATGACCTCTAAGTACACACAGCGGGGCCCGGGGCTCAGAGGATTCAGATTCTGTGCTTCACATTAAATAGTAATTATCGGTGAAAATACCGTTTGAACTCGATGCACGGTCCCAGGCCCCATGCCGAGCGGGATCCTGGCTGGTCCCTGCAACCCCCACAGCTCCCGCAAGGCAAAACGTGTGTCTGCATCTCAGAGAGGACTCAGGCTCGGGTTCCCCCAGTCACCCAGGGCTGGGGGTGTGGCCGAGAGCCTGCGTTCCCACCTGGGAGCGTCAGTCACCACCCAGGCTCCTCTGTTGTCCTTGGAGACTTCATTACAGACTCTAAACCCTGTGACATGTCAGGCACTTCAGAAAACCCTGAAGGGGTGACTTTAAGCAGAAAGGGGCTCAGCTCAGGCCAAAGGGACAGCGACCCAGGTCTCTGCTCCGGAGCCCAAACTCTCTGCTGTGTCAAGACCTCGGCCCGGAGAGGCCTCTCAGGACTCGGTAATGGAGCTGTAGGGGGCCCTGACCTAAAATAAAATGCTCAACGAGGACACAGACCGAGAGCGGCACACTGGGGCCGGCGGCAGCCCCTGCCACGGAGCCTCACGTTGCCTGTCCCCCATCCCCAGCCTGGCCGGCACAAAGGCCAGGACACCAGAGGTCATCAGGGGCTCCCCAGCTGGTCCCCAGACCTCATTCAGGGCAGCTGGGCTCGCCCTGCCCTTTGGGAATGGCCGAGGCTCCCAGAGCCCCTGATTCGATCTCTGACCTGGCCCAGCAGGTACTCCCTGGGTGGGGGAGGGCCACGGAAGGGGGACTGGGCATAGACCCTCCCCAGAATGTTCCTGAAGGACAGCTCATGACTCCAGGTTGCATTCCAGAGGCTGCCCCCGCCTCTCTGACCCCACGTCTCCCACCCCAGGAACAAGCACCTGGCCGGCCTGCCCCAGCTGGCGGCCCCAGGCGCCGAATTATGTCGACAAGGGAGCATGGTTTCGGGGCTCCCTCCGGCAGGTCCTCCTTGGGCCTGGCTGCTGGTGTCGGGCAGAAACACAGAAGGAGCCCAGAGTCCAGGCCCAGCGGACGGCATTTCTGCTTCCTTCCTTCCCCGGCGCTGGATTCATCCGGCAGTGGTTCAGGGCCCGGGATCTCCGGATGGCCCCATGGCCCTGCCCCTCTGCTAATATGCAGGCATTTTACGGGGGGACACAGTAAGGAAGGCGCAGACGCTTTTACTGTTCTCCTTGAGGCAGCGAACGTTGCCCTGAGACGTCCATTATCGAGCACCTCACCGCTGCCCAGCTGGCTCCCAGTCAATTATCCCCGGTAATGTGCCTACTAATGAGGCGTCGCCCCTCCTGGCAGGTCCGCGCCGCGGCCCCAGGGCCCGTCCCGAGCGGGGCTGGAATGGGCTGGCACAACATCGTAAACACTGGCTAATTACGCCGCACTTTATGACTTCGCAAAGGTCAATAAAGGCACGCCGGCGTCGCTCTCCAGAGCGGAGTGTCCGGGGGCCGGCTGGGGACTGCAGCAGAGCCCGGGCCAGCCTTCAAGCAGACGCACCAGGAAAACAGGGCAGGTCCTCAGTGACAGGCTCCCGGCGGCCCCCCTTCTCCGCCAGAGCCTGCAGCCCTCCATGACGTCCTGTGCCGGTCAGAGCCACGGCCTGGACGAGGCACGGAGCCAGGAGGGAGGACAGCCCTCCCTCAGCTAGAAAGAGCCCAGCCCTGTTCCGTGAGCTGAGCCCCTCTTAGAGCCTCTAGGCATTGCTGTGTTAGCTCCTCCTGGCTTGGGCTCTCACCCTCCCCACCCACCTACTCCCAGGCAAGAGACCCTCCGCCCAGGTGGGTCTGGCTTCTCCTGGCCCAGCTGCCTCCGTGGCAGACAGGATGAGCTCGGGATCCCCCGGCCCCTGGATCCCAGAGGAGCCACCAGGGTCACGGTGGGGGAGTCCTGGACGAGGGGGCTCTGTGTCCACCTGTGGAGCATGGAGGTCAAGGCCATTACCCCGGGGACACTCCCAGCCCGTGACCCGTCCTCACTCCTGGTACCCAGTGTTGTTGGCAGCCGCCCCCTTGATGACCAGAAGTGCCCCTGCAGGGCGGAGAGGCCAGGCTCCCTGGGCCACGGGGTCTCCCACACAGCTGTCTGCCCTCGGCCGCAGGGGGCTGTGAGCCAGGCCCTGTCCTGGGGGCACTATGGACGGACGGTCAAGCAGCTCGTTCTCGGGGCTGGGTTGTCCTCCGCCGCTCGGGGTGTTCAGGCTGTGAAGACCACACATGTCTGCAGAGCTTGCCGGATGCCTGCCCCCGGGGCCAGCACCTCCCCTGGCTGAGAACCCGCCAAACCCTGACACCAGCACCTGAAAACCATTTCCGGCTTCAATCTGAAATGGCTTCATTTGTCCTTCAGATCATTTCTGTGTCCTGGGGACACGGAGATGAAATGGATTCACCACAAACAGCAGCAGCAAAGCCAGGGCCTGGGGGGCCTGGGCGGGGGGCCGGAGAGGGCAGGGCAGGGTGCAGAGGGACCAGGCCCCTAGCTGGGAGGTGGTGGGAGAGGGTAGGACCTGAGCTGGGAGGTGGTGAGAGGGGGAGGGGGAGGGGCGGGGTGCAGGGACCAGGCCCCTAGCTCCGAGGGGGCGGGAGGGGGTGGGACCCAAGCTGGGAGGGGACAGAAGGGGAGGGGCGGGGTGCAGAGGGACCAGGCCCCAGCTGGGAGGGGGTGGAAGGGGGTGGGACTGGAGCTGGGAGGGGGCAGGAGAGGGAGGGGCGGGTGCTGAGGGACCAGGCCCCAGCTGGGAGGTGGTGGGAGGGGGAGGGGGAGGGGGAGGGGCGGGGTGCAGAGGGACCAGGCCCCAGCTGGGAGGGGGTGGGACCCAAAATGGGAGAGGGCGGGAGGGGGAGGGGGAGGGGGAGCGGCGGGGTGCTGAGGGACCAGGCCCCAGCTGGGAGGTGGTGGGAGGTGGTGGGAGGGGGTGGACCTGAGCTGGGAGGGGGCGGGAGGGGGCGGGAGGGGAGGGGAGGGGAGGGGAGGGATCCGAGCTGGGAGAGGGTGGGAGGGGGAGGGGGAGGGGGAGGGGCGGGGTGCAGAGGGACCAGGCCCCAGCTGGGAGGTGGTGGGAGGTGGTGGGAGGGGGTGGACCTGAGCTGGGAGGGGGTGGGAGGGGGCAGGAGGGGAGGGATCAGAGCTGGGAGAGGGTGTGAGGGGAGGGGGAGGGGTGGGGTACAGAGGGACCAGGCTCCAGCTGCTCCATGTGCTGTGACCCTCAGAGAGGGGGGCCCTGGGTTATCCAGGCCATCAGTCTGTCTGTCCTGAGCCGGAAGGTGACACCCAGGGAGGGCAGGGCGCTTGCCCGCAGCTCACATGTGGTCTGCAAGGCTCTCCCTTCCTGCTCTGCTATCTTTCAGGATGTGCAGGAAATGAGCTGAGAAGGGTTAAAGTCATGTTGAAGAAACCATGATTTCCACTCATGAGCCAACTCAAAGGCCTGGACACCCTGGGAGTGCTGGGGTCCTCAGGTGAGACTGGGGCAAGCAGGGGAGCCCCCCATCATCCGGGAAGGAGGGAGAGGCCTGACGGGCTGAGACGCCCCCTGCACGCCACTGCTGAAGGGGGTCCCACCATGAAGGGAGCCGGCCTGGGGCCCAGAGAACCCACACTCCTCATTCCCAAGGGTGTTTCCTCCTCCGGGGGGGCCTGTAGGCCCGACGCCCCTCCCCAGGTCTCCTTGCTCTCGGGGGAGGGGGCCCCTCGGCGCACCTG
This sequence comes from Halichoerus grypus, assembly GCF_964656455.1. Classification (NCBI taxonomy): domain Eukaryota; kingdom Metazoa; phylum Chordata; class Mammalia; order Carnivora; family Phocidae; genus Halichoerus; species Halichoerus grypus. The sequence goes on along the minus strand of NC_135717.1, from coordinate 177,312,795 downwards.
GGTCCCTGGAGGATGCTGCTCAGTCGCACCAGGCTCTCAGCCCACGCAGGGCAGAGCCCTCTGCTGGTCTAAATGCCCCCCTCAACCCTGTGACAGCACATACAGGTGTCCCTGACCTTTCCTGGAGGTCGTGACCATGGGAGGGCATTTTCGGCAGTGGCTATTTGTCCTAGAAAAAAGCACTCTTCGAGGAACCAGAAATGCTAACCTGGCCAGTCTCTCCCTGCCTTGGGCACCAGGGGGACAGAGAATAGCTGCAGGGACAGCTGCTTGCCCTCCATGAAATCATGCAGGGGTGGGGTGCTCTGGGTCCATTGGCCCCGTCTCCGCACCAGGCGGCCTGGGGTATTTGTCCCAGAGGGGACACAGGGGAAGTGCCTCTGGTTCGTCCAGCTTGGACAGGGCACCTGGGGACAAGCCTCCCTGGCGCATCAGCAAGAGGCCCGTGGAGGCCTCCCGTGGCTGCAGAAGGACCAGGCACTGCCCTGCCCTCCCTGGCCGACCTGGCCGACACCCACGCTGGAGGCACCTGGAGGGAGGCAGGTGCAGGGATGGGGGCTGTGTGTAAGGAGCCGTCAGCCGGGCCCAGGAGCAAGACGCGTGGAGGGAGGGGACAGGGTTCCAGGGGCAGGAGGGCTTGCAGCGGGGAGGAGCTCCACGGAAACCCCAGCAGCCTAGGATCCAGCGGAGCAGAGCCCATCCCTGAGCGGGCACAGAAGCAGAACATGCTGACGTGTGCTGACAAGTGGCCCCTTGCCCTCCTTCCGGCTGGATGTCCCCTCCCACACTGACCCTTCCAGCCCCTGCAGGCCAGACCAAGCCAAGTGGCAGCACTTCCTGCCCCCGCTTTGGTGGAGGCCCCCACCCTCCCTGAGCCTCCGCCCCTGCCTGGGCAGCAGGGGTAACAAGGCTAAGACCCCTCAGCGGGCAGCCTTTCCACCCTGTGCCCAGGTGCCTCCCGCCTGCAGTCTCCCACCAACCCCAGTGAGGCAGAGGAGGCCTTGGGGACGAGAATACCCGGTGGGCAGTTGTCCTAATGATCGAGGGGATCCCCCAGCAGCACCACTGGCCCACCCAAGGCTGCCGGTGCGCCTCCCCCAACCTGCACCGTGGGCCTGCGGACGGGGCGCACGTCACCGTTCCCAGGGCATGTGGAAGGCGCCTCCACCCGGGACAGCCAGCTCCCCAGCGCGTGCCGGCCGCAGGGACAGGTGATGGAAGCTCCCTTGCCGTGGTGGCTTTACCACCACGAACCATCCTGTGTTGGGAGGACCCACCCTCAGGATGCCCAGGATGGTTCAGAAAGGACAGATCATTCGTAACCATGTGTGGCCTCTCTCGTGGGCTTTCTTTACGCAGCACGGGTGGCACCCAGGCCAAGTTGCTGATCGGAAAACCACGTTTTCCAGCCTTGGCGTGCATCCTTTGGACCACAGGAAGCCACGGGATCTGAGGGCCGGTTACCTAGGAGGGTGGCCGGTGTGGTCCATGCTGAGGGGGCCCGCCACAAGCCTTAGGACAGCGACAGAGTGCGCACTGAGCCAACTGGTCTCTGACAAAGCCGCGAAGGCAATTCCATGGAGGAACGATCGCTCTCCAGCAGAAGATGCTGGAATAATTGGGAGTCTGATAGGCAAAAAGTGAATCTGGACTCAGACCTTACAGTGTTCACAAAAATTAACTCAAAATGGGGATCTAAATAAAAAACACAATAATATAAAACTTACAGAAGAAAACGTAGGAGAAAATCTATGTGACCCTCAGTTTGGTAACGAGCTGTTAAATAAACCACCGAAAATATGGTCCACGAACGAAAAAAAGCCATAACTGGGCTCTACTAATGTTAAATACTTCTGTTCTCGGAAGGCGCCGCTCAGAGCACGGAAGGGAGAAAATCCTTGCAAACCACACACATCTGACGAAGGGCTCGTGTCCGGAAGGTGCGTGAACCCTTACAACTCAACCATAAGAGAATGAACAACCCAGTGAAACAATGGGCACAAGATCTGAACAGACACTTCTCCCCCAGAATGACAAATAAGCACGTGAAGATCTACTCAACAGTGCTCGTCATCAGAGTTTCAGACGGGAGCAAGGAGATAGCCACGCGCCCCGCCGAACGGCTAAGGCAGTAACACCTGCAGGAGCGCGTGCACAGAGCGCAGGGCAGCCCTCGCTCACCGCGGGGGGACGGGCACCTGCTGTGCTCACTCTGGAGGACGCTCAGGCAGGCTCTCAGCAACCCTCTGCGCGATCATGCCATCGTGACCCGGCACCTGGGCTCCTTGGTATTTACCCTCATCGGCGCTCACACTTGCGTCCTCATGGCACGCCGCCTGGGAATGTTCATGGCACCTTTTTACTCACTCTTGCCAAAACCTGGAAGCAACCCAGAGAACCTTCTGCAGACGACTGGATGAACAAAGTGGGGAGCTTCCAGGCAATGGGACGCTGCTCGGGTGGCACCCAGGCCAAGTTGCTGATCAGAAAACCATGTTTCCCAGCCTTGGTGTGCAAGAGAAATGGGACATCCAGCCACGGAAAGACACAGAAGAACCTTAAACGCACATCACTCAGCAAAAGAAGCCAGTCTGGAAAGGCTGCATGCTCTAGGACCCAACTCTATGATATTCTGGAAAAAACAAATGACAGAGAAAATAATGCAGTGGCTGCCGGTTTGCGAGGAAGGAAGGAGGGAGGGAGAGGCGAAGCATGGGGACATTTTCGTCCAGGGAAACTATTCTGGGTGACCCTTACCATGATGGCGACCCACCGTGCACCTGCCAGAAGCCGTGTTACCTCACCACACAAACAGTGACCCTGAACACACTGACTTAAAGAACTCGTGTTGGGACCCCAGGACGGGGTTCAGACGCTGTCGGGAGCACCCAGCCACATGACAGGTGCGTGACCCTGACTGCGGAGTTTGGGGACACCGAGCCGCCCTACACGGGCAGAGGAACCAGGCAGAAATGCCGTCTCTAGCTACTAACGCTGTTTCCCTTGGGGCTACAAGTGCACAGTTCTGATCCTGCTGAATGTCTGCACTCGAATGGAACAATGGAGCCAGTGAAGGCAGATGGTGGGGCCAGGCTTCGCACGGCTGCAGTGGGAGGTTGGATCAGCAGGGCAGGAGGCTGGAATGACCCACGCAGACATGGGTTCGTCGGTGTGAACTCGTGTTTAGCACGCATGCACGCGCTGTCTTGTCCACACAGAGAGACACCCCGCTAGCCCCAAGGACACCTAACACCCAATGCTGGTCTCGAACACACTGTCCATAAAGGAGCCGGGACTCCTTGGAGAAATGGCTCATTTTAGGACCAGGTAGGAAATACGGCCTGCAGCATCCTGTGGAGCGAAGACGGAAGTGCTCAACAGACAAACAAAACCATTGGCGGGTGAGGGTGTGTCAAAGGCACACGGGAGTTCCCGATGGCCAAAGCTAAAACGTTTGAGCAACCACATAAATAAAGTGGATCTGACTCAAAACACAAACATGCTCTCAGTCTGTACTGACGTCCACAGATGAGTCAGGCCGTGCTCAAACGGGTGGAAGGAAACAAATCTCCAAAGCTGAAGAAGCCCCACTCACGTCGGTGGAGGGGGGCTGCACGGTGAGGGGAGCCCCCCTCACAGGACAGTCACGTTCCATGGTGACTTCCGTCCAAAGAGAAGAGCACGAAGGGGCACAGGAGACACGTTACCACGGAGGAGCCTCGGCCACGTTCACGGCACGAGCCCTGATATGATGGGACGAGAGGGGCACTTCACCTCTGTGGTCCTCCTTCCCCAGACCCACACCCCAGTTTGACAAGCCTGATAGAGAGCCATTCTGCAAAACACCTGCCCAGCCCCCTCGACACCGCCGAGGTCATCAGACACAAGGAAAGTCTGAGGAACCGCCCCAGCCAGGAGAAGCCCAAGGAGCTGCAAGGACTGGATGTTGTGGGGCGTCTCCTGGATGGGATCCTGGATCCAAAAAAGGACAGTCGGCAAAAACTATGGACTTCAGTTAATGACACAATAAAACTGTTTCTTTGGTTGTAACAAAGGCCCAGACTAGGGTAAATAAGGGAAGTGGGCACTGTGTGTATGTAGGGGAACTTTCTGAACTATCTTCCTGATTTTTCTATGGATCTAAAACCTTTCTAAAAACACGAGGTCTGTTAAAACACCTGTGGAGAGCATGAAGGACCACGCGTGCTGAGGACCCTGCAGAGCGGGCAGCTGGGGGAGGCCGAGCCAGCCTCTGACGCAGAGACATGGGCAGGGATTGGCCCCACGGGACTTCCAAGAACTAGGCGGATCCCTGGCAGCTTGAGGTCAGACTCGGCTTGGCAGTAAACGACCTCACTCCCTCCCCCTCCCCACCCCTCGGATCCCGTGTAGGCACTTCTGGGCACAATGTGACATGCCTCGGGCCAACATGCGTGAGCTACACCCCACAGTTACCTGACAGTGACCCTCGCCGAAGAGTCAGGTTCACGAAGTAGGCCACAAAGAAGCCAGTGAAAATGTGCAAACCCTTTCCTTGTCCGTGAGCGCTTCCGCCGAGGTCAAAGGTGATAGCTCTGGAAACACGGCTCTTCCCGGGGGCTCAGCTTTCCCTTGCTCTGTGCTGCGTGGGGAACTCAGAGCCGCCCCGGACCCCCGGAGGCAGGAGGGAAGCAGGGGCGGGAGCGCAGTGCAGGGCCTGGAGGGCGGGTCTGGACAGATCAGTCAGAACCTTCTAGAACCTGGGCCCCGGGCTCAGGCCCTGATGTCCGGCTCTCAGGAAGTCTGAGAGACCTGCCACAGGACAAAATGAAGGCCCAGGGCGGGAGGGGAGAAAGATGTTCACAGGACAGCAAGGACAACCGGGATCGGGACCAGAGGGCGATGGGCGAGGGACGCCCTCTCTCCTTCCGTCCCACCCCCGGCTGCCCTGAACTGGGGGTTGCTCTTCTTCTTGTTCTTCTCCTCCTATTGGATTGGACTGTCGGCATTTCTGTGAAAAGTCTGCAGCTCCGGGCCCCACAGAAAGCCGGGGCGTGGAGGGCGGCACGGCACCCGTGGCCCGGGACAGGGGGCAGAACGGGCTCCTCCCAGCCCCGTGGCCATCCCTGCGCCACCCCTCGCTGGGCGCTGGACATGCGTCCCCGAGCGCTGAACACTCCGCACCACAAAGGAAGTGTCTGGCAGCGTCACCCAAGTCCTCACCGACTGGGGTCCTGCGAGTCCGGGGTCCGCTTCCTTCCCGCGCTCCGGGGCGCACCCCACCAGCAAGGGACAGACGGAGCCTTCAACACCACACTCAGCGCAAAAAGGGGAGGGCGCCATGGCTCGATTCGAAGGGGAAAAAGACTAGAAATTCCTGGCTCTCTCCTAAAACACACCGAGGCTGGCGGCAGATCGCGATCTTGGAAAGCCTAGCAGCCGGTGTGTTTATCTGTCCCGTGAACAGCTGCGTTGTTCAGAAGGACTACAGAGGGCAGCAAAGCAGTCGGCTCAGGTCGGGAGGCGAGGGGGACGGGATGGGCATGGGGATGCTCTGGGAGCAAGGGAGGGCCAAGGCACCCCCTCTGGCCACTGCGCCCTCTGGGACGCCCCCCACGGCCCAGCAGAGGCACAGGGTCCCCGTTGCTCACACTGCCCGATGACACGGGACGGTCATGAGGCCACGCCCATCAATTACTTAACACCAAGTCAACCGTCCACGGTCTCTTTATGAACAAGTGAAGCCTGAGAGCTTCTTCCAGTAAAATATTTACGAGGCCTCTTGTTTCCAAACTGCACGGATGGCCTTTTTCCAATTCCGTCTACCCTGCAGAAGTAAATGCAGAAGCATCGGATGAAAGGCCCCACACGGGGAGCACCACGCACGCTCGCGGCGTCTCCCCGCCACGGCGCATTTCGGGCTAGGGAAGCGGGGTGCCAGGGAAGGCCGCTCGGTGCCCACACCAGCCTGCGGTCAGGGCACGGGGTAGAGGGCCCCGGAGCCCCGCTGGGCCTGGTCCTGAGGAGGGCGGGGCTACCCACTCTGGAACAGCCCCCTGCATCTGAAATTCGAGGGCCTCCTGCCGGCATGTCCTGTTTCCCTGCAGCCCCGAGGCCGCGCACACAGCCCGGGCTCACCGGGGTCACATCCTGCTCCGACACTTGCCAACTACCTGGGTCTCCCAGGTGTCAGGGCCCTCAGGACGACTGCCTGAGGTCCTCACCGACCAAGTGCTCAGGACGGGGTCCACAGCCCAGCACGTCAGGTGAGGTGCGCTCCATCAATGGGGAGCGGCGCAACCCCAAGTACAGTGTGGACGCAGGGGCCTCGGGGCATCTCCCAGAACACCCGGCTCATCGGCCACCGGGACTGGTCAGCAGCAGAATGGGGCAGCCCCACCCCCGGGAGCCTGCGAGCGCGACTGAGTCCCGCAGAGAGCGGTGATCCTGGAGGCTCGGGCGCCATGTCTCTGGCCGCATGTCTCTGACCCCTGTACCACCCTGTACATCGCCCACGGTCTCCCCTGACCTTCCTGCCTCCCCCTTTGCAGGACCCTTGTGACTGCATTTCAGATGGACCCGGAGAACCTGGGCAAACTCCCCTCTCAAGATCCATAATCTCACGGCACCTGCAAAGTCCCTTTCGCCCAGAAAGGTAACAGGTTCTCAGCTTTGGAGGGTCAGGACACGACGTCCGTGGGGTGGGGGGGTGTACTATTTGGCCGATCGCATGCTGGGTCTACATGATGTGTGACCCCAAATGAGCACGGGAACCAAGGCTCCCAGCACAGCTCTCCCTGCTTCTCGGCCAGTGAGCTCCCTGGGACGGAGCTCCTGGGACGGAGACAGACCCACAGGTCCCAGTCGAGCCCGGGCATCACCGAAAATCCTGTCCAAGGCGGTGCTCAGGTCCACGCAGGGCCGCGGGGCTGCTCAGGCGTGCTGCTGACCTGCACGAAGCCCGGGGCTGCTGGGCCTTGCAGGCGTCTCCGGGGGTCGAGCTGCCCCCCGCCTGGGCTGGCATTCCCACCGTCCCAGACCAGGGGAGAGGACCACGCCCCACGTCCTACCAGACGTGCCTCCGTGACATCGCTCCTGACGCCCACGCCCAGGCATCCTTCGCGGCCCTGCCTGCGGATTTCCCTCACGACGCCAAACCCAGCAGGACTCAGCGGCGCTGTAGACAGTCCGGATGGCCTGGATGTCCTGGTGAATCAGGACTTACCCTGGTAAGGTCAGGATCTTAGAAAAACAGGACATCGGTGTTGGCAGAAGATGAGAATGAATGTCACACCCCCTCCCTTTGGCCTCTCCTCTGCGCTCTGCTGGGTTGCTCCCCAGGACAGGATGCTCACTGCCCGTGAGAGCCCACCCCGCTGCTGAATACCTCTGTGGTTGCTGGTCCCCATCCACAGTGAGCCCAGGCCGGGTGTCCTCACGGGCCCACGCCCCCTTTCGCAGCTCCAGAAGCCAACATCTGATGGGCAAACCGCGGCATCCACACTGAGACCACGCTTCCATCCACATCCTTCCTACCACGGAGGAGCCGAGAAGGGTCCCCTCCATTCCCACTGAACCATTTACTCCTTGCTTGGGGACAGGTCTCAGGACAGGGCCCTCCGCCTGTCACTGCAGTCAACGAAGGGTGATTTTATTACAGCTTTGGGCACGAAGGGCGAGTGTGCCGATCCTGGCTGGGGAAGGCGTCCGGACCCCGTCTCCCTCTCCCCTCGCAGCTCCGGCCCCTGGGGAGGTGCCACCTGCCTACCCCCATTGAGGACGGGCAGGTCCCCCCACACCACTGTCCTTGACGATGCCGACACACAGGGGAAGCAGCCCCCAGGATGGAGGGAGGGAGGGCGGGGGCCAGGCTGGGGATGCTCTGCACACAGGGAGGCGTCCGCCCGAGAAGGAGCTGTGCTGTGTGTGTGTGTGTGTGTGTGTGTGTGTGTGTGTGTGAGAGAGAGAGAGAGAGAACGTGTGCATCCACGTGCCCACGGCTGTGTCCTCGCACACCTGTGGCCGTCGTGCTGGTCGTGGGGGACGTCACTGTCCAGCTGCTTCCCAATGGCCTGAAGAATGTGGCCGCCACGCCTGTTCCAGCCGCGCGTCGGCCTCGATGCCACCAAATCTCACCGAGTCCTACCAATCCCGGCCCCGCTCTCTACGGAGGAGAAAACTCCAGGTTACCACGGAACCAAGGACGGGATACGGGTGCTGCCGGTGAAACACGGGATCCGAGGCGGCAGCAACGCGAGCAGGTGCGTGGACACTGCTCTCACCGCGGGACACGCGTGGCCACCATGTGTGAAATTCAGTCACGCACAGCAAACATGGAGGGATGAGACTGCAGAAGAATGTGGGGCGCAGATGAGCTGCTCTCGTCGGGACGCCTGGGCTGACACCTGTGCTGTCTGCACCAGCCCCAAACTTCCTAGAGCCTGGTCGTTTGGATGAACTAGAAGGTTGAAGTCTGCGAGAAAGCAGGGATGCTCCCCGGGCGAGGGTGGAGGCCCCTGACCCCTGGGTTAGTGCCTGCTGAGCCCTGGGCATCAGGAGACCGAGCCCAGAGCTGACTTACGGATGCATCAGGGCACCTCGGGCGCCCCACATTTGGGTCCATGGTGCGTGCAGACCGAAAGGCTCCAGAGGACCTCTCAGGGCTCCTGCTTCTCACTTCGGAGCCATGGTGCGGGGGCAGGAGCTGTTTGCTGAAGGAAAACCATGCATCGGGGCTGCAGAAGAGCAGAGGGTGTGTGTTCCCAGCCGTGGGACCTTCATGAACACGTAAGCAGAGACGCAGTCTCCTGTCCGAGCTGGGGGCTCTGTTTTCCCACCAAGGGCAGCAGGACAGATGCTGTGTGGGGGCCCCAGCACCCAACACGCCAAAGGATGCCCCCAAGTGACGCCCCCAGGTGCCCCCCACGCTGATGCTCCTCCAGGACCAGGATGCCCACACGTGATGCCCAAAGCACGAATATAAGCCGGACCCTGACTCTGGGAAAAGGCTACAAAGTCCCCCATGGGACAGCCGGGAGACGTGACCTGGGGAGTCGGCGACGCCGTGGACCTGTGGCTCACCGTCCTGGGGCGGAGAGGAAGCTTCGCTGTGCAGGGACACCCACCATCAGGACACGCTCCGGAAGGCTCCGCTGGGGATCGATGCCCCGTGTGCCCACAGAAACAGCAGCAGGGCATTAAACTGTCGAGGCTGGGACAGGCCATGGCTTCCACGGCCAGCCTGCAGGGAGCCACCGCCCCACCTCCCCCTCCTCCTCCATGCCAGTCAGCCCGCTGGTGCGGCCCGCGCCCCGTCAGCAGCCTGACGTCCAGGGTTCGAGGCAGCGGCCAGCTAAGGGGCTGAGCCCTGCCCTGGGGGGCTCCTCCTGCTGGGCACCTAACAGGACCCCTCCCACCAGATGTCCGGCACCCTGTGGAGAGAGGGAAACTGAGGCCCAGCGGGCCGGGGGCTCCTTCAAGGTGACACTAACCGTCGGGAAGGATGGGTCTGCTTCTCGAGTCCACATCGGCATCTCACATTAGAGACATCTGAAAAGCTGGACTGAGGACACTCAGGCCCCCACCTCGCTGGGACCTCATGTCTGGCCTCCCGCGACGCACTGACGTGGCCACGGAGAGCTAGCCAGAAGGCCCTGGGTCCTGATGCTGGGGGGGGGCCTCCCTGCACAGCTCCCACATCGAGGGCCCTGCCCGCCCTCCCCGCGGGGCCCAGAACTGGTCTCCAGACCCTGGCCACCCTCCTCCCACCTGAGGTCACCTGCTGGTGCCCACCTCCTGCCAGCCAGCATGAGTGGTTCCAGGCAAAGACCAGGACAGAGAAACCATCTGAGACCACCACTCCTTCGGGGGACCCTGTGTGGATGGAGGACGGACACGTGGACAGAACTGGGGACACGAGGAGGGGCCCCGTCAGCAGGTGTATGGACTGCCAACAAAGTAGAGCGCACAGAAAAACACGCAGAGAGTACAGGCCCCACACGTGGGGTTCAGGCCATCCCGGCTCAGGAGGGAGGGCCTGCTGGACCGGGGACGAGGAGAGAGGACGCTGCCCATGCCCGAGGCCGAGGGCCCCCCTAGAAGCCACAGGTGGACGTCTTGCAGGGAGCAGGGACGCACCTGCAAACCCACAGTGCCGGCTGGGAGGGGAAGGTGTGGCTCCATCCCCTTCTGGTTTGCAGGCTTTCTGCGGACCATAAACCACGACCGTCTGGCTAGGAGCTGTACATGCCTGGTTCTGATTAGTCTAATCCCAACCCCAAGGTCCACTCCAGAGAGCACCTGCAGGGCCGTGCCCCGCCCCACCCGCACGGGGATGACCTCCCTGTGTCCACAGATTGTGGTCACCCACACTGTCCCTTTAGGACCCTGGGACCCTTGGTGTCTCCTCCCACGGCCCTCGGCAGGCAGGCCGTCCCCAGATGCCCTCAACTAAACAGATGAGTCTCCGCATGGCCCCGTCGTGCTGCTAATCACATCCAAGGCGCCCAGGTCATCGCACTCCAGACCACGAGGCGCCCAGTAAATACCCCACTGTCTGTGTGACCCTTGGCGGCCTACACACCCGCAGCACCCGGTACACCTGCCCGCCGCCCCCCTGCAGCGGACGAAGCACCATGTGTCAGCACGTGGACCCCACTGGGAGCCGCTGGTCTGCTGATGGGAAGGGAAGGAGGCCCTGCCCACCCCAGGCAGGCTCTGTGTGCCTGTCCCTCTGAGACGTGAGGCCAGGGAAGCCTCAGCAGGCGGCCCCGGCCACAATCCCAAGGCTGTGGGCAGCGCCGGGTCCTCTGACCTCAACCCAGGCCGCTCCCTGGCTGTCAGCCCTCCTTCCCGCCTGGATCCTACTGATCAAGGCACAGGGGCCCGGCCCACAGGGACAGTCAGGGCACCGCTGGGCCGGGCTTCAGGTCTGGGGACACAGAGGGACCAAGAGTGACCAAAGACCCCAGCAGCACCGGGTACAGGAGGAAGAAGGGGCCCCAGTGCGATGCCTCACGCCGTGCACAGGTCCCAGACTCCCGAGAATGAATCCTGAATTTAAAGGAAGGAGATTTCTATGGGGCGCCTGGGTGGTGCAGTCGGTTGAGTAACTCCTGGTTTCAGTTCAGGTCATGATTCGGGGTCATGGGATCGAGCCACGGCGGGCACGGAGCCTGCTTAGGATTCTCTCTCTTTCTCCTGCACACCACCCCACTGGCACGCTCACGCTCTCGCTCTAAAGTAAGTAAATAAACCTAAAAAAATAAAAGAATAGAAAAGATAAAAGAACGGCGATTTCTAGAAGCTGTTGCCTCTGCTGCTCACTGGGGAAATAGGGCCGCTGGTGAAGACTGACCGAATGAATGCCAGTAAACGACACTAACAAGTCAATCAGGCGTAAGAGGCGACCACAGAACACAACACGAAAGGACGGAGGGGAAGGGAGGAAACCGAGGACCGGGGCCTTGGGGACTCGCTGATGGCGGTTGTTAGGCAGCTCCCCGAAACGACCGGTGCCAGTGATGCGCAAGCAGGTGCGCAAGCAGACACGTCACCGCCCGCGTCCGCACCCAAACACGAGATCCATGGGTATAAACCCGACAAAACAGGCACAAGACCCCCTCCACTGCTCCATTTGGGGCGAGGACCCCCACTTCTCTGTCCTGAGGGACAGACACCCCCCTCCCCTGTGCTGGGGGCAGACCCCCTCCCCCACCCCGTGCCAGGGGCAGACACCCCCTACCCCCCATGCCTGGGGCAGATATCCCCCCCCCGTGCTGGGGGGCAGACCCCCTCCCCCACCCCGTGCCAGGGGCAGACACCCCCTACCCCCCATGCCTGGGGCAGATATCCCCCCCCGTGCTGGGGGACAGACCCCCTCCCCCACCCCGTGCCAGGCGCAGACAGCCCCCTTCCCCTGTGCTGGGGGGCAGACCCCCTCCCCCACCCCGTGCCAGGGGCAGACACCCCCCTTCCCCCCATGCCTGGGGCAGACACCCCCCCCCCCCCGTGCTGGGGGACAGACGGCCTCCGCGTCACCCATAACCTCTAGTCCGCTGCCAGCCACTCTGTGATGGACTCAGCCCGGGAGGAGCCAGGGGCAGAGCCCCGTAGAGGAAGGTCATGAGGCATCACTTACAAAGTGCAGGGGCCACACTGCAAGTGGCTCCCTTCAGGAACCTTCCTCCCCAGAAGCCTGGCCCTCTGCTGGAAGGTGCTCCGCCCACCTCTGCCCAGACCCAGTGACCCGACCTCAGGGTCAACCCTCTGGCCCCACCGGAGGCCATGCGATGGCGTCCTCCACCGCCCGTCATGACGGGTGCAGGGGTGTCCCCAACGGGCATGTCCATGCCCTAACCCCAGCGTGGGCATGAGCCCTCACGTGGGCAGAGGGGTCATGTTCGGACAAGGTCATCGGGGTGGGTCACAATCCAATGGACCCTCAACCTTCTAAGAAGAGGAGCGGCAGAGACGGACTCCCAGAGAGGAGGCAGCTGCACGGTGAGAAGACGGAGGCGGGATGACGTGGCCACGAGCCCAGGGACGCGGGGCCAGCAGCAGCAGGAGGAAGGCCTGCAGCAGATCCCCCCTCACCCTCAGGAGGCGGCTCTGCCTGACTCCGGGCCCCCGAGCTCGGAAAGGAGACACTTCTGTTGTGTCGGCTGCTGTGTGTGGTCCTTTGCCCCAGCAGCCTCGGGAGACTCGGGCCCCTGTCCTCACTTAGTGAGTGTCCGGGTCCCCGGGTCTCCTGTGCAGGAAACGTGAAGCGCTTCGTCTGCCGACCGAGGACGGACACCGAGGAGACCTCCCGGAAAGCTGGCCCAGCGTGCCCTTCCCGAGGACCCTGGCCCGGGGGTGCCACGGGCCCGACAGCTGCCCGGCTGAATGATGGCCGTCCCTTCCTTTGCTCAGTGTCACCAGAGAGCTTGGGGCCTTCCCCAAACCTGCCCCCTTTCCTCGGGCCTCAGGCAGGGACGCGAGCGGTTTCACACGGGCTCAGCACCCGCTCAGCACCTGTTGGTGCCCAGGGCCCGCCTACTCGCTCACCCACACCGACTGGGCCTCCGCGGGCTGGACACACCATGGCCGGTGGCCACCTGCCAGGGTCCAGAATGTGGACGCCAGGGCTGGAGGAGTGTATTCAGGCTCCAACCTACATGCCCTGAGGCTGCAGTGTCCGCACCCAGCAAGGTGGCCACTCACCCCCCGGGGCTCCTGTACTCTCTGCCCCACCCCTGCCTTCCCACAGCACAGGGATGGCTCCTCTCTCGGTCACACGGCTGTTCAGTCACTGACGGGACCAGCTTACTGGGAGTGGGGCCTGTCCTCCACCCACCAGCCTCCTCTATGCCCAGGTGGGTAAACTGAGTCAGGGCAAACGTCAAAAAGAGCCCCCACCTTCCACAGGCATTGCTGGGAGTGCCACTCACATTGGTGGATCTGTGCCACGTGGCTGCTCAGAGGGTGGCATGATGCCCATGGGTGTGAGCTTAGAACACGGGGGAGCCCCGAGCCCCACCTCCCACCCATCCAATGCCCTTCCCAGGTTGGCAGGCCAGAGAAACGGAGCCCTTGCTCCCCACAGACTCTTCCCAACACCCTGGGTGCGGGGCTCACTTCTGGGTGGTGCTTGTCCCAGGCACACGCCCTCACGCTGTTCTGACTTAATTGTCAAGCGCTGCTATTTCAGCTCTCCATCACCGTGACGTTTCCGCTAATGCTCTGTGAACTCGGCACTACTTAGTGACAGCACTCCTGCATTCCGGGCAGCGTGGGTTTACAAGTTTCCAATAACTGGACGTGAAGCCTTGTCTGCACTGAAGATCAAAGGCGAAACGTAAGCACAGACCCTCCTGGGAGGCCAGGTGCACATGCAGCGCCTGGAGGAGGGGCTTCAGCAGACCCTCACCCTCTTGTTCCTCACGACCACAAGGCAGGTTCAAGGTCACTGCTCAATGGAGCCACGCCCCTGAAGAGAAAGCTCCAGTGCCCACCTGTTGGGAAGTGATGCCATCCTGATAGCAACCAGATGTTTCTGCATCACTGCTTCACCACACTGACCCATTGTGGTTTCCTATTCTGCCTTCTGAGTCTAGCTTGGAAGTCACCACCACCACTAGGAAGAACCCCCCATATCCAGTCCATGATCAGATATTGTGAGTCCAAACCAGGGAGCAGAACACAGCACCCATACTGCTGTGGGTTGTGCCCTAACCACAGGGATGATGGGGAGACTTTGTCACTTGGCACAGAGCACCCTCGGGGTTAGAGGAGCCTTCCCTCCACCAGAACAGAGGTTCCTGGAACTCCAGCTTCCCCAGTCACAACAGCAAAAACCAGGGTGCTTCCACAGAGAGACCTCCATTGTCCTATCACCCAACATACACACACACGCACTTGTGCACACAAATACACAAGAAAGTGAGGGATGGAGACAGAGCCAGGGTTAGGGAAAGAAGAGGTGAAAAGAAGGGGGGCTTAGAAGGAGGTGCCAGACCTCACTGGGGCATCCTGTAGAAAGAAGGGCAAGTAGGGGGCAGAAGCTGCCCAGTGGGGCACTGAGCTGGCACTGGGGCACTCACAGTTGGGGGGGCAGCAGAACAGGTATTCTAGCCTTTGAGACATGCAAGTCAAGTGTGAACACCCTCTTAGCCTGATTGTCACCACTGTCATAACTGCCACCACCACCATTATCACCACCATCATCATCACCACCATTGCCATCATTGACCATTATCATCACCATGATCATCACCATTATCACCATCATCAACATTCATCATCACCATCATGATCATCAACCATCGCCATCATCAACCATCATTAACCATCATCATCATCATCACCTTCATCACCATCATACCATCACCAATCATTACCATCATCACCATCATGATCATTGACCATTACCATCACCAACCATCATTAACCACCATCACCACCATCATCACTGTTACCATCATCGATCATCTCTCTCATCACCATCGTGATCATCAACCATCACCATCATCAACTATCATTAACCATCATCATCACCATCACCACCATCATCACCATCATCCTCACCACCATCATCATCATGATCACCTACATGACTATCATCACCATCACCACCACCATCATCACCATCAGCACCCACATCACTAACATCACCACCATCACTATCGTGATGGACCATCACCAACCATCATTAACCACCATCATGATCATCAACCATCACCATCAACTGTCATTAACCATCATTAACACCATCATCACTACCATCATCGTCACCATCAACATCATTATCACCATCACCACCATCGTCACCATCAACATCATCGTCACCATCATTATTGTTATCACTATCATCACCATCATCCTCACCACCATCATCATGATCACCTACATGACTATCAACATGATTACCACCACCATCATCACCATCACCACCACCATCACCATCAGCACCAACATCACCATCATTATCACTATCATCACCACCATCACCATCATGATGGACCATCACCAACCATCATTAACCACCATCATGATCATCAACCATCACCATCATCAACTATCATTAACCATCATCAACACCATCATCACTACCATCATCATCACCATCACCATCATGATCATCACTCTCATCACCATCATCAACTATCATTAACCATCATATCACCATCAACACTACCATCATCATCATCACCATCAACATCATCACCACCATCATCATTGTTATCACTATCATTACCATCAATCATCCTCACCATCACCATCATCATGATCACCCACATGATTATCAACATGATTACCACCATCATCATCACCATCACCATCATCATCACAATAGTCATCTTCTCCTCAAAAACTAAAATGAAGATGCTCTATAAACAGAGCCCAGAGAACTACTCCTTCCCAAATGTCCTGCTTCTGCTCATACCCCTCAGAGGGCACTCAAACT
This sequence comes from Halichoerus grypus, assembly GCF_964656455.1. Taxonomy (NCBI): domain Eukaryota; kingdom Metazoa; phylum Chordata; class Mammalia; order Carnivora; family Phocidae; genus Halichoerus; species Halichoerus grypus. Next base: position 177,296,870 of record NC_135717.1, on the reverse strand, counting down.
GCTCCTTGCATCCCCCCATTGCCCTGCTTCTGGGAGGCCAGCAGAAGCCTGGAGGGAGGAAATATCTAGGGTCTGCAGATAACCCAGAGGCCACCACGATCCCAGAGCTCACCTCCCATGAATGAACTTGGAGATGACTGAGGAGCAGGGCCTGTCACTCTCCACTCACACTGCCATTCCTGACATGTTGTCAGCACAGAGGTGGGTAGGAAAGGAAGTAAAGAAAGGGAGCTTGGTCCCAAAAGCACCTGTCCCCAGGCCACAAGAGTCCACAGTCAAATCCCCCATCCGCCTGGGAATCAGTCTCCATGGCAATCACAAGCCCTGAAGACCAGCTAGGAAGGAGCACCCCACGGGGGCTCCAAAGGGATGTGTAGAGACCACTGGTGGCAGACAAGGTGTCTGGTGTCCTCTCTCCAGAGCCTCAACATACAGAGCCCCGGTACCTGCCATGAAAAGACAGAGGGAAGGTGCTGGGACCTTCTCGGGCACCCTCGGGATGCCCCCTGCATGTGTCCACACTGCATCATGACCCCGCCCGGAAGTGGGTCCCTCACTCTGCCCCGCAACTCCCCAGGCTGGGTGAAGTTGGGGCCTTTGTGACCCCAGGCAACGGAGAGGCAGAGGGGGGCCTCGTGGGGCAAGCAGGATTTTTCAGGAGACAGCCCACCCTGCAGTGCCTCTTCCTCAAGAGCCCAAAGCGGCATTCGGAGGCGGATGTCGCTGCAATCACGCAGCCCTGGCCCTGCTTCCTGGCAAGCCCGTCGCTGAACATCTGGGAAGCTGAGCAGCTGGAGGCCCTGCTCCATCTGCCTGGGGAGCTCCTGGCCCCGTCGTCTCTGGAGATGCGGGAACAGGGACGCGGCTTACTGCTGCTCAGACAGGCTGCCCAGCCAGAGAACCACCGAATAGCACCAGAGCCAGGAATGATGTCCGTGGCTCTAATGCAAAGTCTTTTTTAGTAAATGGAACCCCTTCCCAGGACAAAGGAGAGGCCGGCACCTCCAAGACCTGGTTTGGATCCGCTCTGGGCGCCCTCCTGCCGGGGCACGCACGGCTTTTCATCACGAGCACATGGTAAAGGCACCGCCTTGCGGTGAGGTCATGCCCTCCTTGGAAGGTCCAGCCAGGTCCAGAAACGGCAGCTTCTGCCCAACGTGCCTCTGAGCTCGTGCCTCACAGAGCAGCCCTGCCCCGCTCACAGCTTCCACGGCTTCTGGGCACCTGAAGCCATCGCCTCACCATCCCTCAGAACCCTGCAAAGGCTCCTCACGGGACAGAAGTCAGAGAGATGGGCCCTACCTGCTAACAGGGACTCCAGACTGGGCACGCCCCATGGCTGCTGGACACACCGGCCACCAGCCCCCAGAGAGGACAACCGTCCCCTGGGAAAGCAGCCTTGCTGCCCGACTCGGCCAGGGCTGGTCTCTGCACCTGCATGGCCACCTCCACCAGGTACACACCTGGGAAGTCCATGACCCAGAACCTCTGGCCCCAGGCATCACAATTTCCCCCCATGCGACAGCCCCACAGACCTAGCCTCCACCACGTCTGCACTGGGCCCGTCAGGGCCAGGCCTGTGTAGAGCATCTAATGAGGCATGGCCGTGAGCAAGACCCAGGAGGAGGAGGACCCACACGGTCCTCGCAGATCCGGCCATCATCCGAGTCCGTGATGCGTGGGTGATGGTGCCCACGTCCGATGGCCGAGGGTGCCCGTGTCAGCTGCAGTGATTTTCTGTAACATCCGTGCAGAAACGAAGACCGTCCCAGAAAACGGTGAGCCCTGCGGTCGGGACACAGTGAGCACCCCCCACAAAATGGTTGTGACAATAAAGAGTAAGGGGAATAAAAGGACTCCGTCGGCCTAGAGGGAGAAGCGGCATGCCAACCGCCCCAGACACCTGTCCACACCGGCTGATGGGGGAGGCCGCGCAGGATTGAGAGAGTACGTCGTGGGCACGGGCTTGGGGAGTCACCAGCAGGGGAACTCCTGGACGGGGTCCCTGGGCTCAGCTCCACGGAGCTGTGAGCGAGCGCAGACCCCCCACCGAGGGGCTGTGTGCGACGGCGTAGCCGCTCACGGGGCCCCAGAGGTGTGCATGGCCGCTCTCACCAGCACATTCCCTGCCAACTTAGACTCGGAGTGGAAGTGCCAGCAATGGGGATCCATCCCATGAATGAGTCGGAGCCCATGCCGAGGAATACGACACGACCGTCTAAGAGAGCCCGGCCACTCGCCACGCACCGTTCTAGAAAGAACTTCAGGAAATACTGCTGAACAGCCAACCCGAGAGCAGCTTTACCAGCACGCTCTCCCGTGTGTGCGCGTGTTCCCGGGGAGGGCAGGAGTTACGCACCGCACCGGGGGGAGAGCAGGACTGGCTGCTGGGGGCGCGCGGGGTCACGCCACACCGCCTGTACCTTTCGAAGCGCGTGCGATGCGAGGTGTCCCCTACTCAAATATACGCGGGTACACACACAGCATGAGCAAAGATTCCTACCGGCCTCCCTGGGGTCCCCGTGGGGTCTGGAGGGGCCCCGCCCGGGCACGCACCCCCAGCTTCGGGCTGTCCCCGCAGGACGCGGCCGCTCTAAGCTGCGCACCAGCCTCTCCGGGGCTCCCGACCCACCCGCCACTCTCTGGGCTGTCACGGTCCCCAACATGGTGACAGGCCAGCCGTGACAGCGCGCGGAGGGCCCGACGCCCGGGGCCCAGGGAATGCAGAGCCCCGAGTCGGACCCCACGGCGAACTGCAGGCTCCCGCTGACGCCGATGCGTGTGTCGGCTCATCACCGTAGCGGATGCACCGCAGCACCCGGAGACGTTAATCACGGGGGACGCCGCGCGGGAGCAAAGGGCACGTGAGGAGCGTCTGTACCTCCGGCTCAATTTTTCTCTAACCCTTCAACTGCCCTTAAAAAACCCTACAGTTTTACAAAATGATAATATAACAACACCGTTCTTGCCCTTTGATGCAATTGAGAACGTGCCTTTCTGCCCCCCCGCGGTAGGATACACGTAACGTAAAATTTACCACGTTAACTACTCCTAAGTGCCAAGGTCAGCCGCACCGAGCACATTCGCAGCCTGGCACCAACACGCCCATCGGCCTCCCGAACTGAATCCCCGTCCCCACGAAACACGACCTCCCCATCCCCTCCCCCAGCCCCAGGGAACCCCATCCGACCTCTGACTCCATGACCTGACCCCCCGGGTCCCTCATTTAGGTGGAATCATTCAGCACTTCTCCCTTTGTGTCTGACCGGTTTCACTAAGCACAAGGGCCGTCCGCGCCGGGACAGGTGTCAGGACGCCCTTCCTCTTGAGGCCTGAGTCACACCCCACGTTCTGGCGACGTGCGCGCTGCTGTCCGTTCACCTGTCAGGGCACGCTCTGGAGGTGCCTTCGCAGGACTCGGGAAGGCTGCGGTCTGCCCCTCCCCGGACGCACACGGGGCCCAGAGAGGAACACAGCCTCGGCCGCCCCTCACCTTCTCTGAAACGACTCTATCTCGGGAACTCTCAGGAAAGCAGTATGTTGTTTGTAATTAGGTGAAAAAACTCCTACTGGCACAACAACCCTAATTTTCACAGATTAGTGAGCTTTGCAGGTCCTCATGCTCACTCCCTTGTTAAACCGTGAGACGCAGAATCTGCCTTCAAGATACATTTCAAAAGCTTCGGAACGCGTTTGCTTAACACCAAAGTTAAGATTTAAACAGTAATGCCATTAATTCCCCTGGAATCAGGCTTAAGTACAGCAGGACGGGAGATGAACGGCCAGAACCACAAGGAAAGTTGCGTAATCGTACTTAATGATTTTGTTTGCATAATCTTGCCACTTAATAAGGCTACAAAATATCACGTACCAGAAGTGTTAATTTATTTGGCCTGGAACTCGGCTGTCGTTGGAGACAGTCTCTGTTCTCAAGGGATTAGGCCCCGAGGAAGTTGGCCGGACACAGACGCCGATTCACCAGCTCCCGGGATCCTCCCGGACCCCAGAGGCTCGAGGGGGGTGCTCGGCCCTTCACCTCCGGGCAGCAGCTTGCCGCGCCACTGAGCCCAACGTCCGTCCCCGAGCGTGTCACTTATCGTCCACAGCACTGGGACGGTCTCGGCGGCCCCCACAGAACCCCACTCGGCCCAGACAGCAGCTTCTGGCGCAAGGAAACACCTCCAGACTCACCGCCAGGGACACGGGGCTTCACTTGCCCGGTGCTGATGGGTACAGTGCATCTGGAGAGTCACCCAGCGGTAGCCGTGTCGTCTGGCAAGCCGAGGGTGCGCTCCTGGCACTCGGGGGCCAAAGGGCTCCTCTGGGCAGAACAGGGCATGTCTAGGAAGGGAACTCTGCTCCACCTGCCACGTCCATCCCAAGCCTTAGGGACACGCTGGACCTCCACACTGAGAGCTCCATCTTTCCATCCGTCTGTACTGTGCCGTCCACCCGTAAACACCCCCAGGGTGCCTGGTCCGAGGTAGACACAAGCCGAGAGACAGAGACCACAAGCCACAGCCCCACCCCACAGCGCTATGGTCACGCTCACAGACGAGCAGGCAGCTGATGGGAATGGGGGGCCCACGACCCCGGGCACTGACTTGTATGTGGCTGATACATGCTCAGCACGGGGAATAGACCGCTCCTGTCCCCCAGCCCATCGGCCACCTCCAGGGCGTCAGACACACCGAGGCCTGCGTGTCCTGGGCCATCTGTAACCCCTGAGCCTGGCCGGGTCCCAGCTGCACTCCAAGGCCGGGACAGCCCTGCCATCTAGAGCATCCCCCACGCCCCGGGTGCCCAAGAGCAGATGCACACATGGCTCAGTGAACAGAGAAAGCACAGCTTTGAGGGCCTGGGAGGGTCTGCGGGCCCTGCACAATGGCTGGGAGATGAACACTTCTCCGCAATCTGGTAGCTGGCCAGACTCGGCCCCAGCCAGCCCCAGGCCCCGTCCCCAGCTCCCCCATCCGTCCCCTCGTGCAGGGCCCCGGGCACCCCACACACAGCCTGTTGCACTGGGGAGAGACATCTGGAAGCCCTTGGCCACACCAGTCTCCCAGGCTGAGAAAACATTTCCCCGGACATCCACCAACACCATTAACGGAGACCCACGAGACCCTGGGCGAGTCCCTCCCCTGCCCCGGGCCTCAACTTCCTCATCTATAAAGTGAGGTGGATAGACCATCCCACATGCTTCTGCAGCCCTCATCTCTAGCATCTGGGTGAACGGGTTCTAAGGCTCCTTTTTATAAACAGACCGCGGAAGGCCGCCGGGGACAGGAGGGTGGGCCGATGGCCTGTGCGCAAACACTCAGGAGAACGCGGTGGGCGACCCGCAGCTGAAGATGGTCCACGGGCCCCCACCCCGGTCTGCTGACTTTCTAACCGGGTCACGAGGGGACGGCCCCCTCCCGTGGCTGCGGGCCAGGCCATCACTCTGACAGCTCCCCTCCCCCGCTCAGCAAGCCCTGAGGAAAGCCCTAGGCCCAGGTCCCCGCTGGTGGTTCTGCAGGCACCGACCCGACGGCCCCATGGGCTCAGCCCCAGAGGCCCTGACCGTCCTCCTGAGCGACCTCCCAGGATCAGCCCCAGAAAGCACCGGCGAGACCTTATGAATGCCCCCTTTGCTAAGTATTCCGGAAAATTCCAACTACACTTGAGTCCTCACCCAACATTGCGCTCCTCCCTCTGACAGCCTCCGTGCAGAGCCCCTCAGAGCCCAGCTGAGAATGGCCTTTCAGCACCCGAGGGAGGGGTCCGCATGAACACCGAGGAAGCAAAGGGGCGGGTGGGAGGACGGGGGAGCCAAGGGGCCACAGTGGCCGGTCCAGAGGCCTCAGCCTGTGTCGGAGGACGGGTCGGCAGGAGGGTGACCCCGAGCACCTTCCACACGCAGCTCTGACCCCCTGAGTGCGTGCACTCACCGCTCCCTCACCACCTGTCATGCCCCCTGACGGGAAACTGAGGCACGGGCACACAAGGTCACATGACCGAGAAGAGCACCAATTGCACCCGGGAGGCCACGGGAAGGGGGGCGGCTCGGTGACTGGTGGGCTGGGACGAGCTGGTCCCTGGAAGGACATTAGCCCACGCCCCGTCACAGGGCCGCTCAGGAGACCACCCGGACCAGGAGACTCCCGCACGACCCCCCAGGAGCCCTCCCACCCCACCCCCCACGGACCGCCACCAGGCATCGGGGGCTCAGGGCCACGTGGCCAAGCTTTGCCCCCCTCACCTGCCACATCTGGGGACACTGCAGGACCCAGGCACAGGCCAGGCATGTGGGGGGACAGACTCCTTGCCGTACAGAGCAGGCAGGGCTGTACCCCTATTTCCTTCTACCCAGCATGGCCCCAGCAGGCACCCCCGTCTCCGACCCCACCGCGGGGGCACAGTCCTGCCCTCATCCTCGCTCACTGGGACCGCTCCATGGCCCACGTCCCCTCCCCAAGCAGTAAGAGGCCTCTCTCCACAGTGAGGCCCCCTCAGAACCTTCTGGACACCCCCCTCCCCCATAGCATGCTGAGCCGTCCTCCAGGGGGGTGACTGCATCCGGCCGGCCAGCCCAGGCGTCCGAGGCACTCACTGACAGCCCTGAGAGCAGGAGCCCAGGGGCAGCCAGCGATGGGGCCTGGGGACCCCTCTCCCACTCCCCAAGCTCCACGGAGGAACTGCCTTCCCTTCTAGAAGCTCCCCTACAGAAAGTGGGGTATGGTCTCCCCGTTCACACCCTCCCAGCAACAATGGGGTTAAAACTCAAAACACAAACGTTTGCATTTTGCTCTCATTGCCAAGCCACGCACTTAATGAGAAAAAAAGTGCAGTTCAACTAACAGGAATTAGGATGCTAAGAAAAAACCAGGAATAAAAGAAGAAACACTAGAAAAACATTCTTAATAACTTAACAGGTAACCATTAAATTGGCAAGAACCTATTCCAATTGGAATCAGAAACGTTTTGGGGCAGGCCAGGCTCAAGTGTCAAACCGGTTTTCAAAATTTTCTTTTAAACAAAGAAAGAAAAATTAATTTTCAAAGGGTCATGAGCAGGCCAGCTGCCAGGGTGCTCCCAGGTGCTCAGCTGAGGCCCCGCATGGCAGGCCCGGGGTGGGGGGGATAGACAGCCATAATGGCGCCGGCACCTCCAAACACAGGACGCGGTGGACTCCACAGGGCTGCCCCTCCCAGCAAGGAGCAGCTGGGTCCACGAGAGGCAGGAAGCTGCCGGGCTCCCACCCCACCTTCCCGCCCTCCATGCCCAACCACAGCCCCCGGGAGAACTCCAGCACAGAGGGGACACTGGACCAGGGCAGGTCAGCCGGCTTGGGGCCTCTGGCCCAGGGAGATGGCGTCAGGCCAGGCACAAGGTACATTTCCTTCCACCCCCAACATGATGGGCTAACAGTGCCCCCCAAAGACGGGTCTACCCAGAACCCTGGAACGTGGCCTTGTCTGGAATCAGTGTCTTTGAAGACAGGATTAAGGCTCTTGAGATGGGATCATCTGAATCTGGGCGGCCCTAAATCCAATGATGGGTGTGCTTGCAAGACAGGACAGGGGGATTTGGGAGGGGTGAAGACCCAGGCGGAGACAGGAGAGAAGGCAGCCACGAGCCAAGGGGTGCCCAGGACTGCCGGGACCACCAGAAGCAGGAGAGGCCCCCGGGAGGACCAGGAGCTTCCAGAAGGAGCCAGTCCCGCCCACACTGTGGTCTAGGATGTGGCCTCCAAAACCAAGAGACCACAAGCTGCTGCTTGAGGCGCCCCATCTGCGGTCCTATGACAGAGCCCCCAGGAAGCTGATGGAGACACCTGCCCATTCCGATGGCCATCACGGGGCTTGGGTCCCCAGCTGAGAGCCTCTCTTTCCCCAGCCAGCCTGGACACCCGAGGAAGTGACCTGGATTCCTCAGGAGCACCCACATGCCTGTGGAACTCTCCGGAGCTGCCGGTGCCATGCCATCTGGCCCCCGTCCACTGGCCCCCCGTCCAGCGCTCCTTGGCCCAGACGACTGCCCGTGCCTGGCACTCAGTGGGTGCTCAGCCGGCGCGCGATCCTCCTGCTCAGTGTCTCACCATGACTTCCCCATGCCCGATACCACGTCCCTACCCAAAAGGAGCCCTCTCTCTCCTAGCCAGAGAGCCAGTGCCATGGCCACAAATAGAAGGCAACCGTAAAAGCAAACACACAGCTATTAAGATGAAAAACGCCCATCCGTGCCCGGCATAGAGCCATCTTGTGTGCCGAGAGTGGTGCGCGCCTCACTTTGGGAACCACTGGATTTATGGACGAGGCACGTTAGGAGTTTCCGGGCTGCTCCATCCCACCCCCGACCCGGGGAAGCCGCTTCCGCCCCAACCTGCAGCTCAAAGGTCGTGTTTCCGTGGCCCAAACACCCCGACGAGACCCCACTGCGAGCGTGTGTGCCATCCAGGCCGTCTGTGAGCTGGAGGGGAGCAGAGCCCCGAGGCCCAGCATCCTCCGCCCACAGCATGCCTCCCGGAGCCCCCGCCACACACGGCGTGAGTCCCTGCGGCATGGGGAGTGCTCCCCCTACCATCTGTGTGCGGCCCCTCCTCGCTGCCCTGACAAATCACAAACATGAGGCTTCAAGCAACAGAAGCCCACCCTCCCACAGGCCTGGAGACTAGGGGTCCTCATCCAGGTGGGCAGGGCCACCCTCGCCCTAGAGGCTCCCGAGGAGGCTCCTTCCAGCCTCCTCCCCTGCTCCTGGCAGCCCCTTATCCCCCTGCCTCTCCCCCCATGTCTCTCATAGGGACACCTGTCATGGGATTTAGGGTAGACCCTAACCCAAGATGATGTCGTCTCGAGACCATTAGCTTAATTACAGCTGCAAAGACCCCGTCTCCCTGTGAGGCTGCATGCACAGGTTTTAGGATCCCCCCAGCTGTGCATTTCTCACAAGTGCACACACTCAAGCCCCCGTTCTAACTCCCCACACAGCAGATCCACCGGCTCCCCAGCACAGAGCCTGGCCTGGCATACAGTAGGCGCTGGCTATGTGCTCCAGGCGTGTCCATCCGGCTGTCACCGAGGCAACGGGTCCGGGGAGCAGAGTACGGTGCAGGTGGCCCCGGGGTCAGAGGGCTGAAGACAGATGCACGGTCTCCAGAGCACAGAGTCATTACAAGCAGGGCCGGGGCTCCTCGCTTGCCGAGGCAAACCGGAGGGCCTGGCTCCCTGCTTCCACGGTTGGCGAAGAAAGGTAGTGAGTTAATAAAACCTGTCTTCCCCAGGCACGGCGCTTTTCTTTTTCTTTGTTTTTTAAGTAGGCTGCACACCCAGCGAGGAGCCCCAGGCAGGGCTTGAACTCACGACCCTGAGATCCAGACGGGAGCTGAGATTACGAGTCAGACGCTTCACCGACGGAGCCCCCCTCGTGTCCCAAAAAGCGTGCATTTTAAAGGCAGAACAGCCTCCTCTAAATATACGTGGTCGGAGCCCGTGGGGCCGAGGGTGGATACGGGCAGTCTGGGGACAGTATTCTGGCAGGGTCCTCGGACAGCATCCCCGAGGGCAACTCACTTGAATCTGCAGCCTTCTAGAACCACCCTCCCCACCTGAGGTGGGGGCCCTCGGAAGCAGGGGGCAGGGCAGAGGGGGTGCCCTCGGCACAACCAGCTGCGGGATCCTGCCGTCGGACCAGGAGACCAAGGCCCAGAACAGGCCCCTGGCCTCCAGGGGTCTCAGCGCAACGCCGGTGACCTCACCTGAGTGCACTGCAAAGTGGGGGGCTCATGGGCAGGCAGCTTGGAGGATGACGCCCCCCGAGACCGCCCGTGGCCCCCCTCCTGCAGAGACACTGCCACGCCTCGGCCTGGCTTTCCAGGATGGACACCTGCGTTCCCATGCAGAAAGGGCAAGTGACGTGCCCGCAGGTGACCACCCGGCCCGTGCAGGCCACACCCCGCCCGTCAGGAGTCCGCGGCACGCGGGGAAGTGAAGGCCGGCGGCGGCCGCCCTCCCTGTGCCTGAGCTGCAAGCCTGCCCCGGGGTGCGGCTGCTCCTTCCGTGCACCTCAGCCGCTCCGGAGGCAGGAGCCCTGAGGGTGTGGGGTGACAACTCGCCAACGCCAGGCTACGGCGTCACCGCGACGCCCCACTCGGGTCACCCCCAGGCGGCCGTCCGAGCCTCCGACACACAGGACGTCACGGCTGGATAGGAACCTGCCGTGGGGTGACCAGGGTTCTCGGACCTCCCTGCCACGGCCCGGAGGAGCCGGGGCGCGTGCGCTGGACCTCCACTCCACTTCCTACAAACCGTGTGCACGATGGGGTCCCATGCTCTCGGGGATCATCTGAAGAGGCCGTGGGCACCGTCAGGGTCACGCAGCTGAGCACGGCAGGTGCAGACCGGGCACGGCGGCCTCAAAGACACCCCATGACAGGGAAACCAACCTGTGTACCCCGACTTCTTCCCGGGCTCAGTCAGGCATGCCCTGCAGGCAGTGTGGACGAGGGAAAGCAGAATGATCCGGCAAAGCCAGGATTGCCAGGGAGATGCTCACCCTCCTCCCCACGTCCCCTTCCAGAGAGGTGGCCCCCCAGCACCGGGAAGGTGTGTCGACGGCACGGGCGTCCCACCTGTCGGCTCAGACCCAGCTCGGGCCGACACCAGGGAACCTCGCTCCCTGCCTGCAGCCGTGGGCCGGTCCTGTCAAGAGCATCTGCGGGGGGACGTCAGCAGTGTCCCCCAGCACTCAGTAACTAAGTAACGGCCAGAAAAAGCAGGTGCATCCGGCTTTCCTGCACCTGACTCACCAGGTCTACTTAGAGATGACAGCCCCCGCCAGGAAGTGCAGAGCACCAGCCCAGGCTGGTGAGCAGGCCTGCGCTCGCCCCATGTCCGCGGCCACCCCAGCCCGCCGGGCTCTCAGTGCCGGCCCCCTCTTTCTAGGACGCAGGCTGGGCCCCAGAGAGGACCTTTGTGGCCCGGGCGTGTCCCCCACCCTCGGCCACCCCTCCCCCTCTTCTGGTCCTGAAGCTCCCTTCCTGCTGGGAAGCCCCCTCTGGAGGGACGGTCCTGGTGGGCACAGACACGGGCCGGCAGTCCGCGCCCCCGGGAGGGAGGGGGGCCTTGCCCTTTCCCACGGGACTCCCCGGAGCCAGGACCCAGAGTCCCAGGAATGCTGTCGACCACGGCTGAGGCCTGCCATGCTGAGAGGGGCTGGGAAAGCGTGCTGGCTCTCGGAGAGGCAGAGGTGGGCGTGGACCCAGCAGAGACAGGTGTGAGCACCTGGAGGGCCGCTGACGAGATCGGCTGGCATCCTCTCCCGTTTCGGGGGTCTGGGCCCGGCGTCTGCCCCGCGCACCCTGAGCCCACCTCCACCTTCCCGAGCACCCCACCCAGTCTGGCTGATGGAACCAGGGGACCGTCTGCCCACGTGTGCTGGCGAATCAAGCACAAGTTGACAGAAACCGCACGGCTACCAGGTGCGTGGCGTGGGGTTAGAGACCCATCTGTCAGATACCCTGCACGGCCACCCTAAGCTTCAGCTTCTCGGACCCGTCCCCTCCTGCCAAGGAGGGGGCGGAGGGTCCCCGCTGCCCAGTGCCCTGCCTGACCTCAGCCTGCAATCTGGTCTCCTAATCCCCAAGGCTGTGTGCACAAGCGTGTGTGAGCCAGGGCCCAGGCCCAGGAACTGCCAGGATGGCAGCCAGGACACGGGAGGAGAGTGAGCGCGTGGGGTGCGAGGAGCCCGAGCAGCTCCGTGCGGCCCTGCTGCCTCGGGGCCCATGCAGAGAAAGGAAAACGTGAGCACACTCGCTGGCACCTGTCCCGCTGACCTCTGTGACCTAGCTGGGCCTCCCTCTGTTAAAGCAGCCCTTCCACAGGGTGGAACGTGGCCACGCGAGGTGTGGAACCTTCTAGAGGCTCAGCCACGTGCCACGTCAGGTATCAGACAGAGCAGCAGAGACCTCACCTTCCACCACCCTCATCACGCTAAGAGGCTGCAAGCACGCGGGGCGTGGGCTCGTGTGTGTCCGTGTGCGAGAGAGCGCGTCCGTGTGAGTGGGGGCAAGGCTGTGCCGTCCATCCCCTGGAGAGGCTGGGTCCGGGGACGGATCCGGCGTACGTGGGAGGCCGAGCTCCCAGGAGGGCCGGCTGGCCACTGCAGCAGGCAGCCACGAGGTCACCCACGTTCATCCAAAACACACCCTGAATCCAGTCACTAAACCCGTCACGTACGTTTAGATACTTGTTAGCTCTACGTGAGAAGAAAGGAGCGGCTTCCCTGGGCCCCGGTCCCGGAGCCGTCACAGGCGCTCTGTCCCTGAGGACATGAGGGCGCGGCTCTAGTTTAAGCCAGGTTCACGACGACCGTCGCAGATTCCAGACGCCCAGGGCGTTGTGCATCCCCACAGACACGCGCGGAACGTTCCAGTAATCCAACCATGTGCTATTTATTAGTCACTGACACAACCACCAAGCGTGGGGACGTGGCCGCTCCGACTGCCCTCCTGTCGTCCCCAGTGTCCCCAGAGACAGCACACACTCCGACATGCAGGGACCCGGAGCGAGGTAGCAGGTCCTCGGCTCCGCTTTCCCACGTCACGCCCAGGACAGAGCGAGGCCGGAGGCTGTTGTGGGAAGTCAGCCTCCGCTCGCCTGCTCTGCGTGTGCCCACGTGTGCAGCCCGGCTCCGCGGGCCCCCGGGGGGTGCGCCGGCCTCCGCGGGGGCCTCTGCATGCCGCCCCCGCCACCCAAGCTGGTGCTGAGCCGCGTCCCGTCTGAAACCTCCTTTCCCACCTTCTTGGAACTTCCAGCCGTCAGACGCTCAGCACTGAGGTTCCCGTTAAGGTGAGTGGTGAGTGTGGGTTTTACTTAGATTCTTTGTCACCCAAGAAATGATAGTAAATGATCAAGGAGTGGTGTTTTTTTAACGCCTGTCCATCCCCCCCGTCCTGCAGCCACACGCACTCGCCGGGCCCTCGGGAGTCTGCTGGAGCGCAGGGGGGAGTCGCCAGGCGTCAGGTGAGGTCAGGGTTAGCAGGACACGGGAGAGCGCTCAGCGCCCCGGGCCGCCATCCTCTTCGTGCCCGTACCCGCACCTCGGCGGCTGCACCCCGATGGCCCCAGCATAGTCCCCGGCCCAGAACTCCCAGGAACAGCATCCCCATGCGCAGGAGCCTCGCAGAGGGTCCTCCAAGCCCTCACCAGCGCACGCGGGCCTCCCACCAGCCCCCGCCCTGCTCATGCCTCGGGGACACGCGCTGTGCTAGAACGGGGAGGATTGTTTTTGATTCAACAAATATTTCCGACGGAACCCTAAGTTCAGAAAGGTGCCGTGTTAGCCCTAAATTCCCTGTCCGTTGTTTAAAATTAGCTGATGGTGGTAACAAACAGGGCAATGCTCGATGCTGGAGGCTAATTAGTGATCAGCACACGGAGCTGCGTCCCTTAACAGGAGGCCAGTAAGGGGACTGGACGGGGTCAAGCACACCCCTTCCCACCCTCGGGCTCACGGTTACCCTTCCCTTTCAGAGTAACTGGCTCACTCAGGGTGTGAACGTTGAGTCGTGTTTACTCAGTCCCGCTGTGAGCCCGGAGCTGCCCAGAGGCAGGGAGCCCTGGAAGGGAGGCCACCGACCCTGCACTCATCTCCCCAGGTGAGCGCTCAGCAGGAACCGCGGGAGAGGCTGCTAACACGGTGCTCACCCATCTCACGCATTCCCCTGCCACCCGAAGGATCTGCAGAGATGGACTTCACCTCCTGTCCACGTTACAGAAACAAATCCGGCCCCGCTCCTGCCTCCTCCACGTCCCAATGCCCCAAAACCTCGCCGCCCAAGTGGCCCGGCAGGCCGTCAGCTCTCACGTCTCGCTGCTTCTTTTTACTGTTTCTGTTCTTCCTGTTACATGAAGCATCAACACAAAAGCCGTTAATCTGCGGACAGGGCCGTAATCTGTCAAGTGAACGTAAGGCGGGAGAGAGAGCTACGGAAGACTGTTGAAGAGGGAGGTGGGAAGCTGTTACAATTCCAGCCGTTTCCTCACCCCCGTGTTCTGAGACCAAACGTAGTAAGGAGATGAAGGAGCGGCTTCTCTCTGCCCGGGGCCTGGCTCCCCATCACAGAGGCGCTCGGCCCCCTGAGTAAGCAGCTGTATTTCAAACCAGGTCCCGAGATCCCCAAACACACATTTGCACGTAGCATTCAGAAGCAGAAAACGGCCTCCTGCATCCAGAGGAGGGTCAGGGTGTCCCGAGGAGCAAGCAGAGAAGGTGCCGTCCAGGCCCCAGTGCGCCCCCGCATCCCACGCACGCCACCGCCGCGTCCAGGGGCTCTCTCTTCGGCCCTCCGGCTGCCCGAGCCAGGCAGGGCACGGTGACCAGGCCGTTCCTACAAAGGCTGGGCCGGCCAGAGCCACAATTAGGGAACCACAATGCGCGTCCCTCTCCGGTCACAGCCCTATTCATCTTCCCAAACAGTGGGAGGCAGGCTGGCCAGAGGGGGACCGATCAGCCACAGGGTGACCTGCATCGCCACACAAAAGGTGAAGTGTGGAAAAACGGCTCCCCGCGTCCCCATTCTTCATCCCTGAAACACCAGACTTATGGAAATGGCTATTTAAACAACTCTCCCCCACTCCTCTGCGGACGAGTCCCAGCTGCCTGCCGGCCCGCCTCGCCGCCTCCCTCCCACTGGCCAGCACGCTACTAGAGGAAAGTGCGTGGAGCTTGCGGGCCTGGAACAGCCCTATGTCTCCCGGGTGAGGTGAGGCAGCCCCCCCCCCGGGGGGCCAAAAGGGCCAGGTCACAGGACAGGGATGCTTCTCCCCATCCCCGATCAGTGGGAGCCACCATTTAAAGACCGACTAACAGGACTTCCAAGAATCCTGGGGGGCTGCCCAGGCAAACCCTCGGACTCGCCCAGTCTGTCTGAAGGATACGGTGGCTTCTGAGCACGCACCTGCTCCACGGCCCCGTGTCCTACGTCCCCATTCCTACACTGCCTTCTAGAACACCGACACGTATGTGTCTGCTTCAAAGTAAACGCCGAGATTTTCTGTGAAGGGCTCTCAATAACCCGTCCACGCAAACACTTCACTCCATGAGCCCGATGATTCGCTTCAACGTTGACCTGCCCCACGCCCAGCATCTTCAAACCCAGGGATAGCGGCTCTTGCCTCTTGACCAAAAGAAACTGTCCTTAAGATGCGAGGCCTCAGGAGGATGGCACCATCCCCCGAAGAGACCAGGGGCCGAGCGGGAGGGAAGCGTTCAGCCACACGCAATCAGAGAAGCTCCTGGCTTTAGTCTCTTATTAAATCACAGCTTCGGAATCAGGGACGATCCCCTTCGTCACAGAAACTCCCCACACAGACGGGCACTTTCGACCTTGGAGAGACGCAGTGAAACTTTAACATGCATTCCCTTTCCAAAATGAATCGCCCCAAAAGGAGAGATCCGTGGGAAGGGTGATGAACTTAACCCCCTAAACAAGGCCCAGCTGCCCAGGGACCCTCTGGCCACTTGGTGGGTCCTCGGATCACCTGGCAGAGGACAGAGCTGAGAACAGCCCTCTGGAGACTTGCCAGCCGTCCGGGACCAGCCCAAGGCAGAATCACCCACTCCTGAAACAGGTCAGGTAGCCAGTGTCATGGGGAGCTGGCCTCCAAGTTCAGGGGGGGACTCATCGGGCCCCTGCAGGGCAGGACAGGCCTGCAGCCAACCCCTGGGACAGCCACCTCTCCCTTGGGGGCCTGGACCCAAATTCAAGGGAGGGAGATGGACACCGGGCCAATGGAGGAGGTCACCCGGCCTGGGGCTGGCCTCCCACACCTACCTGCTTCCCTGGGAAGCCAGCAGCAGCTCATTAATTAGGCAGGGAAGCAGCTGAATGTTGCAAATCCTTCCTTTGTAGGAACCCAGAGCTAATGAGGATCTGCTGGCATTACCCACCCCCACCAGCTCCGGCCCATGCTTCCCGCTCCCTGCTGGTCAGGGGGAGCACCAGGCTCTGGTGGCAAGGTGCCCGAGGGCAAGGGCACCCGACAAGCCTGGGCAGTGGGCGCAACTGGGGGCCGGGAGTGCCTGGGTCTGCTGTTCTGCCGCGGCCAGACAGGCTGAGCACGGCTGTTCCAGGACCAAGCTCCAGGACAGCCCTGCTCCTGGGCCAGGAAGTTTCCAGGAGTGCCCACCCAACCCTATGAAGATCTGGGGTGAAAGGCTCCCCTGTCCCAAAGAACCCTCCAGCCTAGGGTCCAACCACCAACTCGCGCCTAAACCAAGTCTCCCAAGAACCAGATCCAGGAGCAGCGCGCTCTCCAGCATGCTCCCGGAGGGCGAGGGGCCGGGCACGCTGGTGGCCAAGTCCCCACTCCCCCAGCCCTCAGGTGTCCCCGATTCTGCCCCGGAAGGTGGGGAGCGGTGTGCTGCCCGCAGGCCTCTCGCCCTGGCTCCTGCCGGTCCCCCAGCCCCGCGCCCGCCCGGGCCCGCGGGCGTGGAGCTCGGGTGCCATCTACCGAGGGCCCGCGGAGAGCGGGCGAGCGCCGCTGCCAACGGGCCGTGTGGAGCAGGGGACCGGCACGGCAGCCACAGCGAGGGCTGGGGCCCCGGGCGGCGCGAGGGCACCGAGGCCCCCGAGCCCGCCCTGCGCTGCGGGTGAGCCCCGAAGGGCCGGACGCGGGAAGGTCCGCGCGGCCGCTCCCGGCCCGCAGTGGCGCTCAGCGAGCCTGGCGGAGCGCGGCGCCGGCAGCTGGGGAACGCGGCGCGGGGACAGCGCCCGGAGACCGGCCCGCGCAGGGGACAATTACCTTCTTTGAGGAACTGCGCGTGGATCACCAGGACGAGGAAGCAGCAGAGCGCAGCCCCTGCGAGTGCCCAGAGAGCCTTCAGGAGCTGCATCGCGGAGTGCCCACTCGGCCGACGCCCCCGAAGTCGCGCAGCGAAGGTCCAGGCGCCGCATCAGCGCCCCGCCGGGTGCAGCCGCCGCGGCCGCCCGCTCGCGCCCCCCATCCGCCGCCACCGCCGCGGCCGCCGCGACTGGAGGCACCACTCCGGGCGGCGATGCGCGTCTTTCGGGCAGGGGGAGGGGAGGGGCGGGGGGCGCCGGGGAGGGGCGGCGGGGCGGGGAGGTTAGCAGAAAGTCTCCGGCCGCGGCGGCCGCCGCTCCGGCCACTCGGCCACCATCGCGGGCTGCGGGGCGCCGGGGGCCCGGGCGCGGGGGGGCGGCCGCCGCGGCCCCATGAATCAGCCCCGCCGCCGCCCCCGGAGCCGCGCCGCCCGCAGGGCCCGGACGGCGGGCCGCGGATTGCGCAACGGCCGGCGGCGCGGGGGGGTCCTGCGCGTCCCGGCCCCTCCGCCTCTGCTCGGCGTCGCCTTCCTCCCCTCCTCCTCCTCTTTCTCCTCCTCCTCCTCCTCCTCCTCCTCCGCCGCCGCGCCGCGCTCGCTCCGGCCGGGGCTCAGGGGGCCGCGCCGCCGCCGCCGCGGAGAGCCGGGCTCGGGGCCGGAGCTGCGCGCAGGGCGCGGGGCTGCCGCACCATCGCCGCCGCCGGGGCCCGGCCGAGCCCGCCGAGATCCAACTTGCGCGGCCCGGGGCTGGCGGGCCAGTCGCCCCCGGACGGGGCCGGCCTCCGCGCTCCCCGGAGCCCGCGCCTCAGCCGCTGCGGTCGGACGAGGCCCGGGCCGGCGCTTCCGCGGGCCGCCCTCGCTGGCCGGCGCTGCCGGGGCCGGGGCCGGGAGAAGGGCCGGTGGCGGCGGCGGCCGTGCCGACAGGTGGGGCCGGCGACGCTGCGCGCCTCGCCGCCCGCGGGAAGCCGCTGCTCCGGCCCGGCGGCGCGCGCCCGCTCGTCCGCTCGGCTCGGCCCCTTTTGGGGAGGCGGCCCGCGCGGCGCTCGGACTCCGGCCCGCGCCTGCCGCCGTCTGCGCTCCGCCCGATCCGCGGAGCCGCCGATGCGCACTGGGCCGCGCAGGGGACCCGGGGGACCCCCCGCCGCCCTGCAGCGCCCCCGCCTGGCGCGCCGGCGGGTCAGGCGGGGCCTGTCCAGCCGAAAACCGCGGGTCGGGCTCCACCTAGGTGCGCAGGGGCCTCACTGCAGAGCCTCCGCGGCGGGTGCCCCAGCGGGGCGGGCGGCCTCCAGCGCGCCCAGCCCCCTTGCACCCCGCGGCCGGCGGGGGGTGGGGGGGGTGGGGAGGACATGGCCGAGGCCTCAGTGCTGCCCAGGGCTGACCCACGATGGGTTCTGAAAAACGGCACCTCTGCCCGGAAACACACACACCGCGTTCGGGGCCTGGTATGTGAAATCCTCCAGGCCAGCCGCTAGGCGCCCGAGCGTGTGGGCGCACAGTAAATGCCCAGGGACTGCTCTAGATGAAACAGTGGGCACCTTCCTGCCCCGCCTCTGTCCCGCCTCTAGGCAGGGCGGGTATTTCTTTCTGGCCAATTTTCCTCACCTTCCCGGTGTCCTGGACCAGGAGCATCTGTGTCCTGTACCGAGTGGCTCCAAGAGGCCAGTAGGGTAGGCCTGCAGGCAGTTTTGCCTGAATTGAATTCAAATGCCCAGCAAAGAGCTTTGGATGTGGGTCCGGTGCCCTGGACCAGGAGCCTCTCGCCCTGTTCCAGGTGGGTGGCGGGGCAAGGACCCCCCGGGGCAGAGGGTCATTGAGGGATAAGGTAGAGCCTGGAGACACAGTGCAGGGCGCACATGAAGGCTGTTTCCTTCCTGCCCAGACATCTGTGTACCAGGAAAGGAAAGAGGCCAGACCTGGAAAGGGCTCTTAGAGGTCAGCTAGGTCTAGTCCCTGAGTGTACATGTGGGGAACCTGGAACCCACAGAGGCATGGATGCTGATGGACATGGATGCTGATCCAACAATAAAGAGCAGGCCAGGAGGAGCGCCAGACTTGCTACTGTCTGCTTCCCACGATTCCACTGTGTCAGCCCCTGATCACAGAGCCCACCTGACAGTCAATCCCATACCTGTGGGGGCATCACTCCCCACGGCCCTCACCCTCCTGGGAAGGCGTTGGAGAAAGAACGCCAGTCCAAACCCTCCCCTGGGGAGAGGTGGCTCTGGTCTCATCCCAGCCGGGGACTCGGGACCTCAGAGAGGGTTGATGTTCTGCAGCCCCTCCTCAGAGCCTCGTCTCCGTCCGGGTCCTCTGCCTTCACCCCTGAGACACTCTCCAGGGATGCCCTACCTGTAGCAATCACCTGGGGAACCGCCCTGCCTCGTGTGCACAGCCTGACCTCCACCAAGGTCATTGCCTTCATTCCGTGGAGCAGAGCTGTCCGCTTCAGAAGGCATGAGGGTCACCAAGGTGCTTATTTCACACGCACACCCGAGACCCCAAAGGGACCTCAGTCAGGAAACAGAGCCCATCTCTCACATCCCCTGTGTTCCCAATTAGGTACATATTATTTGAAATTTTGAAAGTTGAAAAATATTTTAAATTCACCAGGAGGACTTTAAAAACTAACCATTTGGAGGATCCTTCTGTAAAGAGAATTAAAGAAAAGAAAGTTCATAAAGAGAAGCACGTGGGCATTTATTTTCAACAGGTGGAATGGCAGGACCTATGTGTCCTGCTGTGGGGACCAGAGCATCCTCCTCCTCTGGGCACCGGGAGCTTCTACCAGTGAATGTGTGTGGCATTGCTTGCACCCTGAGAGGAGGTAAGGGGGAAATCGGGGGACTGTGGCCGGCGCCCACAAGAGTCGGTGGACAGTGCACAGCACGGAGACCTGCAGTGCCACTGGGAAGTCTGTTCAGAAGGGTGGTGTGAGTACCAATGCAGACCTTGGGAGGAGACATCCAGTTTTGACCGGAAAGACATTTTCAGAAATGATAAAACTGTAACGCTGTTGGGAATGAAGAACGCAGACAATCTGTAGGCCAGAGAGGGTGAGAAATTTTGGGACCAGTGGCTGCAGGAAAGGGGCTGCAGCTGGAGCCGCCAGAAGGATGCCCTGGTCCTCCCCCACCCGCTCCCATGTTGCCAAAGGAGGAAGCAGTGCATCCAAGGGGCACAAGCATGGGCTCACCAAGGGGACACTCACTGGAAAGGGTTGTATTTTCAAAGTGCGGGGTTGGTTTGTCGCCCACTCCCCCATCACACACAGCTGGTGTCAGACAAATTTAGCTCAGGCCTGCGAGAGGGGAATGCTGTCCAAAGAGAGAGGTGGTCTCCACCTGAGGAGGGTCCCCAGAGTGCCAGAGGTATAGGACCCTGGATGGAGAAAGTGTGCATTTTGTTGAAGTCTCTAACTTACAATTGGCATTACCTTCCATTGGGCATGTGGGCAGGAAACACAATGGTTTAGGTATAACTGTCACTCTGTCACTAACAGAAACCATAGGGATCTTCATATCATATCACAGCTCTTTCAAATAGAGCAAAACAGCATTTATGTTCACCCTGACTTCAAATTACAGTTGTCCCACTGCCAGACCTTTTTATGTAACATTTTAATAAAGCAAACATATTACTATATCAAAATCCACTTTCCAACATTTGATAAAACTCATTTCGATATAATTGGTTTTCTTGGTATTCTTATGTATTTCTATGTTATTATGAGAAGGGTCCTAGCGGCGTCCCCAGATTGCACAAACAGGACTGGGAAACACCCTCCACCCCAGAATCTCCCAGACAAGCTAGAAGCCTGCCAGGCTCCACCAGACAAAGGTGGTCCCACACTGACCAGTCACAGCACACACCTCAGCCTTTATTCCTAGACAGAGAGGACCCGGCAGGTAGGCAGGACCGCCAGGTAGCGGCAGAAAGGCAGCGGCATGAACAGAAAGGAAGGCTCAGGACGCTGATACTCTACATCTGACAATGAGGTGGCAGAGAGCAGAAATGATTCAGGGAAAAGTGAAATCATAATAATCATTCTAAATAACCTCATTCAGGCTACTATGAAGGAAAGGAAACTGAGAGCAAGAAGGAAGTCTGAAAATGAATGTGCTAACCCACTTTAAGCTCTGGGGCATTCCTGAAAACCAGGGTACAGAAAATACGACAATGCTGTGTCCCAGAACAGAGCGCAAGGGGAAAGAGCTGGGAGAAGGTAGGTACAAGTCAACACACGTGGGGTATATCCTGGGTGCCAACCTTTCATTCACTAGAAATTCTAAAGGAGAAAAATAAAGACAACAGAGAGGAGAAATAGTCAAATAAATGAACACACATATTCAGATAGTAGGGGCCCCCATAGTCAGAACAGATCCAACAGACAGGCCCAGACCCAAGAAATGCAAGAAACCCTCAAAATCAGGCAGAATAAAAAGAACACCGACAACAATGACTTTTCATTAGCAATACTGGCTTCTGGGAGCTATGGGAGCAAGGGTCTTTAAGTTCGGACGGGAAAAGATACGGCACCTGGAATTTGATACCCAGCTAAACTGTCCACACAGCAAACCACTGGAGGGCATTTGGAAGTTCAGTTTCTCAGTGACAGACCCCTAAACAAAACCTGGTCCAGGATGACACTCTAGCAGCCAAAGGAATCCAGAAATGGGATGTGGGAATACGGGATCAAAGAAAAGGTAGCCTCTCTGACTCTTCAGAAATACAATAAAATGTAAAGAATGTGCATACAGATACACTTGGCCCTCACACTTGGAAGAACCTCCTTCTACTGGTAAAAACCTTTACAATAAACTCTTTCTCCACAGTTAGCCACAAATCTGATCTCTGCATGAAATCTGTGGAGCAGTACTGTACTCACCATATTTTCATTTTCAAGTTTTAAAATCAAGATGTAGATAAAGCTCGGAAAATTATTTATAGTAGAAAGATAAATAGAAATTCTTAAATCTTGTTTCTTCTTAATTATGTGGGAAAAGTTAGGTGGAAAGTTAAAGCAGAGAGTGGGCTCTGTGCCTTCTTCCCTGCTCGGAACGCAGGGGGCAGGTGCCGGCCACGGCGGCGAGTCACAACATGTCAGTATGCACCTAAAATCAGAAGGTCAGGGAAAAAGAAGTAAGTAAAAATTACAGCGGAAGGGCCAGAATGGGGAAAGAGTACACTATTAACAGTTTTGTTCCTGGGGAAAAGGTCAGGGTGGTAGAATCTTGCTTTGCATTTTGAACCTTCATTTGTTAACTTGCATTTTTTAACTTTCAGGTCATGCCATGTTCTGTGATTTGAGAAAACCTGGTATCCCAAAGATAATGGGAAGTGCATTCTATCCATGTAATGGAACAGTTTGCACGAGTTGAAGAGAATAAGATAATGGTATATACATCTGTGGGTAGGTATGTGCACATATCCATCTGCAGGCATTTGGTAAAATGGTGTGAATGCACACACTTTCTAATAACCAAAGGCATGAGAGTAGATGGGGCGGGACTTTGGCCTTGGTTAATGGGGAGAAGTCATCTAAGTGGAGGAGAGTCTAGGTGGCATCCTCGGAGGGAGGAAGACAGGGGTAAATGCAGGAGATAAGGAGCTAGCCGGCAGGCTTATGGAGCGGACAGCATGAGTCCAGGATTTGAGGAGAGGAGCAGTATTCAGGCCAGCATGCCAACCTAGAAGGCCACAGCCTCGGGAGGCCTTGGGCACAGGAAGCCATGTGGGAGAGGAGCTGGGGATCAGGACATTGGGGCAAACCCAGCATAGCCTTGAGGATCTATAGATGCTCCCGGAAGGTCCAGAGCAAGGTAGAGGGTAGAATGGGTCGAGGATGGGGAGGTGGCAGGAGGGCAGTGTCCTTGGGAACACCTGGAGGAGAGCCCCAAGCCCCCTGAGCAGTGTGCCCCCCCCCCAGAGTCAGAGCAAGGGCTTGTGGAGACTCTGCTGGAAGCGACCCCCACCACTCCTGCATGGATGGGCATGCATTTGCATGTCACTTTGTGAGACCCAGCCCCCACTTCAACAAGAATAGTGAATGCAACAAACAGGCAAGGCCTGACCCCAGGAAGCACAGAGCAGAGTTTCCATGGAAGCCTCAGGTACACCGGCCAGGACAGAGGAACGAGGCTCGTCTGCTGAGGCAGGCCATCCTGCCCACAAAGGACACCTTGATGCCTTGATTACAACCATACTCCCAGTGTCCTTGGGAGGCTCCAACCAAGGAGAGACAAGCCAACCCAGAGGCCACAAAAGAGAAAGCCTCCCAGACCAAATGGTGACGTCCAAATCACGGGATCACCTGTACTCATGCCGAGCGTATTCGAGAGGTGAGGGGAGAGAATGGGTGGGTTAGCAAGGATGGGACAGGCAGAGAGGATGGGCCACTGTCCTGGAATGCCGGGCTCTGCCTCATTGGTTGGGCCACAACAAGGCTCACAGAGATGAGACACTCGGGGCAGGCGCTCTCGGCCCACAGCTGAACACCACAGGTGAGACCTGCATCTCTGGCTGTGAATGGACCCAAGGTGGGTGTCCTAAAGAGAACAGATCTCTGGGGCTCAATCGAGGAAGCAGGGAGGCCGTGTAGGCCGTCCAAACCCAGAGCAGTGGGACGTAGTGGAGTGGGCAGACCTGGGCAAAGATCTACAGCCAGTTCCAGCAAGACCTGCGGGAGGCCTGGGTGTAGGAGGTGGGGTGGAGATGAGCCAGAAGCCTGCTGTTGGGGCCAGGAGTGCGGATGGGTGTTTGGCTTCCAACAAGCCAAGTTTGGGCCGTCTAGAAGGTAAGGGGAGGTGGGAGTGGACAGCTGGTGCCAAGAGTCTGGAGTTGTGAGTGAAGGTCTGGGTGCACAGAGCGGAAACAGGCCCAGAGTGGCCCATGAGCACCTGGAAGGAGCCCACGGCAGACGCCCCGTGGCAGGAACCCCACGGCAGCAACCCCGTGGCCAGCTCCCGCATGCCCAGCAGACGTGGCGGAGGGAGTCTGGCAGGTACCACGTGAGCCCATGGGTCACCACTGCTCAGCATCTGTAAGCAGCGTGCTCGTCCAGCTCGTGGGCGCAGGGAGCACGTGTGGAGGGCCGCCCGGGACACGCGCACCCTGCACAGCAGTCCACACAGGGGATGGGTGCAGAGACGGCTGTGGGAGGGCGCGTGCCACACGCACATCAGCGACACGTGATAGTCACGTGGCACGTGTGACTGGGCACAAAATGCACATGACAGAGGCATGTGGGACACATGTAATGGGGCCCGTGTGGCACTCGTGCCATTGACACAGAACACACATGCTGGGGACGTGTGACGACACGCTCTGGCGCCATGCTGAACACATGCGGCAGGTGCACATGACCCATACAGCGGAGGGCACACGCATCACCGGCGACCGAGGGGGCATGTGACACGTGTGACCCCATCATCGGGAAAAAGTGAGGACAGGTACACAGGAGCCACCTAGAAACACAGAAACTGTCGTAACGGACGGTGCCGGCCCCTCCACTTGTGTGCAGACGTGTGTGCGTGCTTACACACGTGTGAGTGTGTGCCCAAGTTTGTATCACGTTTGTGGGTGTGTGCCGTGTGAACATGTGCGGGAATGTGAGCGCATGTGTCCGTGCATGCACACACGCTTTGCACATGCAGCTGTGTGTTTTGTGTCTGAGCACGTGGGGCTATGAAGGGGGCATGTGTGTGTGCCCGCACATGTATGTGAGCATGTGTGTGCAAGCATGTGTGGGAGCATGTGTGCACATGCATGTGAGCGTGTGTGTGCGTGTGTACACGTGTGTGCTTATGTGAGCATGTGTGCACACGTGTGTGCTTATGCGAGCGTGTGTGTGCAAGCATGTGTGTGCGAGTGTGTGTGTGCACACGTGTGTGCTTATGCGAGCGTGTGTGCGAGCATGTGTGTGTGAGCATGTGTGTGCATGCTTGTGTGTGCACGCGCACAGCCCACCTCTGGAAATCCACACTTCAGAGCATTCCGAAGGAAAGGCATGTACTCCCAGGGGACGGTTCTCTTTCTTAAAGCCTCAAGTTTCAGAGACAGGTTTGTCAACATAGTGAAACAAATCCTCGTGCAGAACCCCTGCTTCATTAGCACACGCACTGCAGACGTGCGTGCCAGGCCCTCCGCCTCCAGGCTGGCTGCACAACGTGGGCTTCCTGGGGGGGAGAGGGGAGGGGGCCCAGCTTTTTTATTTTAAATTCTGTTTCACCATCTGGAAAGTCTTCCCAGCTGGGCTGGACTTCAGGAAGCCAGTATTTGTTGTTATTATTTTTAGTATCGAAAGGAGAAGAAACTCACTCTAAATCCGCTATTTCTGAAGACCTAAGGCTAAAATCTTGCATTAAATAGCCAGTTGGAATGCTGCCTCACCCAACCCCGTGGACAGGAGGCAAAGGGATTCTTCAAACCCAAAACCGCGCTGGTGGCCCTGCCCCGGCCAGGCTGGAGTGTACCCTGGGGAGGGGGACGCCTGGCCTCAAGCCCGTCCCACCCAGGCGGCTGCTGGCCCCCCACCTGCAGCCGTGAGGGCTGGGCCAGCCCTGCAGGTACCACGAACTCGGCGGCCACACCCCCCCCCCCACTCCTCTGAAGCAGAGCTCTGTGTGCCCACTGAGCTCGGCCACACGCCCACCGGTCCCTCCGGACCACTGCTATGACCACGTCCCAGAACTGAGCACATTGAATCCTCCCCAAACTGGCCTGTTTCACGGAGAACACTGAGCGGCTGAGGGCACAGCTGTGTGTATGAGTGCCCACGACCCACTGGGGGGGCAGGGGGGATGGACCCCACCCCAGGCCCGGATGCCCCCAGAGCGGGAGGATGGCCCCTCGTGGGCACCCCCACCCCAGGCAGGAGGTGAGCAATCACTGCAGGTGGGAGAGGGTGATGGGGACGGGAGGAGTCGGCAGACAGCCAGCGGCAGAACGGGCTAAAGAGAAGGGCAAGGACTCTAGGTGGGAGGCCCCACCCCGAGCCACCGGCCCTAGAACCCTGGAACCGCTGGCCGTTCGGTAATCCCTCTGCAGCCCCCTCCCCCCATCCCTCGTTTATGCTCAGGGCAAGGATTAGAGCAACTCGGGTAGAGCGCATTGCACGGAGATGGCCCCCAGCCAACCGATCCTCTCCCTTGTGCGTGCAGAGGACACGCCGGGTCTTCCTCCAGGGAGATCTCCGGAGCACACTGTTTCGGGGACACCCCCACCAGCCCTCATCTGGAGTCACCCCGAAATGGCATCTCTGTCTGAGCTCAAGCGTTGGTTCTTCGTACGGGGCAAATTCCCCGGCAGGGCTCGCTCTGAGCTGTCGTCAGTCCTGGAACCTCAGTCCAGGGGGAGTGCATTCCAGGTCCTTTCTCCAGAGCAGAAGGAAGGAAGGGAGCAGAACCGGGGCGGGCGGGCGGACACCGAGAGAACAGGAAAGAGAACGGCCACTGGCTGAGGGCGGGGGCAGGGCAGAGCGAGGCTCGGGGCTGGGGGCTGGGAGGGCGTGTCCAGGTGTCCTGCCGATCAGCTGCACTGCGGGACAGCAGAGCCCAGCGGGCCCCGAGGCCTCGGCCACACCGTGAGCACACACCTCCTGCTGGCCTGCAGTTTTACCCTTTTACTGTCACCTCTTTGTGGCCCCCTCCTGCTCTCCCAGAACGTCCAGGCCAGACTTCTCGTCGGCCACCAGCTGGTACTGATCCTCCTCCCCCTGGCACTCACGGCCACCCATGACCGGCTCTCACCCCTCACCAGCCTCGTCTCCCTGCCCTGGGGCACTCGGACCCCTCATGTCACACCTACCTCTGCCGGTTCCCAAGCCCACCGTCCTGCCAGGCTCAGCCAGGAGTCCCCGGCTACACCCTCATCCTCCTGGGCCACATCATGCACGATGGCATCTGGTCCCTGTGCCCCCGCGGCAGCCCTGGCCTGGGGCCCTGAGCCAGCAAGGCTGGGTCTCAGTGCTTTGCACTGAGGACCTCCTCGTACCAGTGCCAAGGAGGAGGAGGAGGAGGGGGCTGAGCACATCGGGGAGGAGCAGCGATGCCCCCCAGGGCTGGCCTCCCAGGGCACCTTTGTCCCACCTACCAATCCAGCACATCTGACGGCTCTTACCTCCCCACCCTGGACACTGTCACCATGCTCCCCTTTGCAAATTCTTATCTTGTCTCCACACACATCAACTCACACTTTAGCTGAGTTTACGTCCCATTCGCTCAGAGTGGGTGCTGTCTTTGGAGAGCATCTCCTGACGAGCCTAGGAGTGGCCCCCGATCCTCTGAAACAGATGTGCGCCCGCCGTGCCTCCTGTGGGCCTCGGGGGCCTGCGGAGCACTCAGGAGGGAGGAGGACGCAGACCCGCTGCCCTGAGCCCACCATCTGGAGGGGATGGACGCCGCTCCCGGCACCCCCGCCCCACTAGGCCGGCACCTGCTGTGATCGGGGCCAACATGGGTTGCTGAGAGCTGAGCACGGGGCTGGGTGGGCGGCAAGACAGGGGTCTAACGTGGCCAGAGGGCTTCCAGAAGGGAAGACCTGAGAACAACAAGGCACAGAAAGGCCTCCATCCGAGGGAGAAGAATGCTAGCTTCCGTTCAAAGCGCTGAGCAGTGCTGGAGATGGTGAAAGATCCGGGGCTCTGGTCTTCAGAACATTTCTTTAAATGCTGCTGGATGGAAAATCACGAGCCTTGAATGCTGGAATGGGAATTTCCCCACGCCCCTGTTGGGATAGGAACCTGCTCTGTCCATATAGGTGAGAGCTGGATCTGGGGACATCTGTGTCCCCATTGTTCTATACAGCCCTGGGGAGCCACTGCTGGTCCCCTGCAGCCAGCATCCAAGGAGTGCCCCCAACTGTGCATTCTGTGGGCCCAGGCCCCCCGCCCGGCACTTGGCCACGAGAGCGGGGTCCCGGCACCCACCCCATGCCTGAGCCTGGTGCCCTTGCTGGGGCTTGGGATCCTCTCCCACCTGCCCCTGGCCATGGCTGTGGCCTCTGGAGAAGCTCCAGCTGCCGGGTCTGGTTCCTGCTCCATGCCCACCCCGCCACCCCAGACTCCCACCCACTGTCCATTCCACTGCAGCCCCTGGGAAGGCCGTGTGGCAGAGGGAAGAGAGGCTTTGTCTCCTGAGGTTTCCGATCCCTGCCCCTAACTCCCTTCACAGCTATGGGTATGAGCTCGAAGCTCTCTGAGACTCAGTTTCCCCTCTCCATAGTCGCCCAGAGGATTCACTGCAGCTGGGGGCTGGGGGGGGGGGGGTACATGGCCCTGGGCTGCCGTGCTGACCTGGCTGCAGCTGATGACAGCTATCATGGGCGTGAACCGGCCCCAGGACATTCCCTCCCGGACCATGACCTTCCCTCCGGACATGACTTCCGAGGCCGGCCTCCGCATGGCTGGCCTGCAGGCTTTCTGCAGCCACTGGAGAGGGAGGTCGGAGTCTGGGGATGCCCACGCCCTGCATGGCTCCAGCCTGCTCCAGCGAAGCTCAGCGACACATGCCCACCCCCCTCACCGTGGCCCGTGGCTGGGACCTCCCCGACTCCGCAGGGGGCTGAGGAGCTGACCGCACAAACGGACAGTGGACGGTGGTCAGGCTGCCCGTGGAAGTGGGACTCTGACCTTCAGCTCTGTGCCAGCCACCGGGAAGCCCAGCCACCACCCCCCGCCCAGCCGCCCAACCGCTCAGGGCTTGGTCAGAGGCCAGCAGCGTCCCCAGTGTTGCCCCACCCCCAACTCAGGACCCACGAGAGAGCCAGACACGTCCCTGCCGGTGACGGGGAGGCCCCTGCGCTGCTCAGCTGCCCCGGCAGCCCCCGAGGCAGCACGGCGGGCCCTGGGACCCTGCCTCCATTCTCCCCGTGCGCCACCCCCTCCCCCCACCGGCCACCAAACCTCTGCTTGTTCTCCTCTGAGTGGCCTTCCTTTGTCCCTGGGTGGGGGGAGGGCAGCTGCCCAGCGTGGTGACTTAGCGGCCACCACCCTCCTGCCTCACGTCCTCACAGCGGTTCCCTTGGGCCTCCTCGGTGCACCGCCTGCCCACAGGTCCTTGTCTCGGGGCTGCTCTGGGGATGCCGGCCTAAGCCACCTCCCTGGATGATGCACCTTGTGAAAGACAACAGCATGGGGGTGGGGTGCATCCTGTGCTGCCCCCACGGCAGGAAGGACAGAGCATCTAGGTACGGAGCGGGACGTGGTCCTGGCAGGGGCCGAGCCAGGACAGGGCGCTAGGAGCAAGGACACAGTCAGGAAGCCACCGGGCATCACTGCTGGGCTCTCTGCCCTCAACCTCTTGGCCCCACTGGCCCCCCACCAGTTAACCAGACTCACACAGGCCTTCCCCTGACTTGGCCCTTGGGGTCCGGGGCTGGGTCCAGGCCATGCCCCCGCCCCCAGATGGACTCTGGCCCTGGGCAGGGGCAGCCATGGCTCTCTGCTGGAGGCGGTTGGCCCCTCCGAGTCACAGACCACCCCACTGCTGGTCGGGAGCCTCCGTGTGCCCCACCACCCCACTTTCTAGAAAGGGGCCGAGGAGAGTGACAGCACTGGTAGGGAGAGCGGACGTCCCACACCTCCCGGCCGGGGACACACCATGACCCTAACCCCTGCGACAAGGAAACCGAGGCACAGAGTCCCAGAACCCGTGCCAGGGCGGGAGCCCCGACGCCGATCCCCAAAGCCCACCCCATGGCTCCCCACCCAGGCCCCGTGTCAGAAACGACTCTGGTCACCTGCCACCTTTTCCGGAGTGTTGGAGGCCTGGGGCCCGACCCTGAGCAGGGACACCGGGAACCAAGAACACTTTGTTCCACATAAGGCCGAAGCCTGTGTCAGAACGTCAGAAAACAGCTATTTGATTTTAAGAAACGCGTGGGTCACCATCTGTGAGCACAGCGTATTACCACCTGCTGGCATCTGGAACTTTCCATCAGGGACGCTGGTCCTCAGCTGGGAGCGTCACCTCAGTAATAACAAACGTCCATCATCTGGGCACTGCAGAAGCGGCAGGTCGTTGCAGGGGTGACTAGCAGGTGAGTGCGGGGTGACTAGGCCAGAGGAGGCCGCACGTTCCCTGCGCTGTCCGGTGCCCGCCCCGGGAGGGCCTGCAGGAGCCGTGAGGCACCCAGAGTCCGCGGGCAGCTTCCTCCGCTGACC
Organism: Halichoerus grypus; assembly: GCF_964656455.1. Taxonomy (NCBI): domain Eukaryota; kingdom Metazoa; phylum Chordata; class Mammalia; order Carnivora; family Phocidae; genus Halichoerus; species Halichoerus grypus. The sequence goes on along the minus strand of NC_135717.1, from coordinate 177,266,890 downwards.
TGGCTGGAAACAGCCGCTGCCCCCGGGTGCTGAGCAGTGCGGCCCCCGCGCCTCCCCAGGGCCCCCGCGCCGTCCTGGAGCAGCCAGGGCCTCGGGCACCTGCACCGTGCCCCCGGGAGACGCCGCGGTAGGAAACCCCCATGGGTCCGACGCACCGCAGGCTCTGCGTCTCTGCCCTTGAAACGGGAAGGACATGCGTGCAGCGGTGGGCGTGCCAGGCCAGGCCCCGAGCCCCCCAGACACCCCTGCCGAACCCTGGGGCGCGGAGGGGCTACGAGCCACGGGGCCTCACGAGGCTGGTCGCGGCCAGCCCAGGTCCCCCAATGACACGGGCGGGCGAGGCACTGTCTGTAATTGCTGCCATGTGGGTGCCACGCCGCTGCTCAGGGCAGGCTTCAGTCACGCCAACGGGGCAGGCGGCAGGGACAGCGGGGTCGGCTGGGGAAGGGTCACGGGGGGTTGGGTGTGTCGGGTCACCCCCAGGCGGGGCCTCTGCCTCAGGAGGGCCGCTCACGAGGCCCCCCGACTGTGGCCCGCGTCCCTCACAGCCCTCGGCCACACTGAAGGCCCACGGCTGCAGGATCGTGAGTATCCGCTGCCCCCGTCTGCGTGGGCCACGGGACAAACACCACGGCCACGGAGGCTCCAGGGGCACACTCAGTTCCCCACAGTTCCGGAGGCTGCAAGGCCAGGATCGAGGTGTCGGTGGGTCCAGGTCCGATGCCAGGCCTCCTCCCGGGTGTAGACGCGGTCTTCAGAGACACGGAGACCACCGCTCTCCTGTCTTCTTAGAAGGGCACGAATCCCACCACGGGGACCCTGCTCCCTGCCCAACCGCTTCCCGGGGGCCTCACCTACACACACTTTGGGGGTGAGCGTTTCAACATATCCGCGTGCAGGCACAGGACCCAGGCCACGGCGCCCACCACGGTAAATGTCCCACGCCGTGTCTGGGAGCCCGCGGGCTGGAGAGGACATCCAGAGGTGACTCGCGTCGCCCCCATCTGTCCGGCCCACATCCATCCGTGTGTCCTTCTGGACCCCATGGATGCTCGACCCTCCCACTGCATGCCCCGCACCTCCCTTCCCACCACCTGCTCCATGTGCCCACTGGGGCCTGGCTCTCCTGCCGCCCTCCCCGCGTGGGGATGCTCGGGACATGCCTGCCGGTTGGCCGGAGGAATAAACAAACGCAGGAACAAACAGGGACTTCTCCCTGAACCAGAGCCGCTCCTCGTGGCCGCCTGCAAAGCACCGCCGGCGGCGGGACAAAGAACGGCGAGGTCCCGGCCGGGCCCGACTCCATTTAATAAGTTCATTACTGGCTTTGAGGAAACGTCCCTGTAAATAATCTGCAGCTGGAAAATGCAGATGATTATGGGCTAGAGACACGGAGAGGTGTGACGACTATTAAAACACATTATGGCAGCTCCAGAGAGGGACACATTCAAACCAAGATTTAATTTGTCCGTGTGTAAAACGCGAGACTTTAAGAAACACCTCGGGCAAGTAGCAAATGAGTGTGTGCCGCGGAAAAGCAGAGGCCGATTTGCTGGCTCCCAGCAAATTGAACATAAGCTCTCATTATAATGCAGCCACAGCGAGTGAGCACGCGGTAATGACTACTTCGGGACGGTGGGGGCCTGGCCCTGAATGAGAATGAGCGGCACAACCCGGCTCTCTACCCTCCCGGGAGTTCCTGACACCCGGCTGGCCCCGGGACCTTGTGCTGATCCTTGATGTGCAGAAACTGGGGGAAACGGGGAGGGGGGTGGACATGCAGACTGGCCTCCCTCGTCCCTCCATCCCTCCATCCCTCCGCCGATGAGCACCTGATGCCACGGGCTGCCGCATCTCCCATACCCGCTTCCCCAAAAGGCAGGCGGTGGCCCCAAGGGGAGTGAGCACTGTGACTCAGGTGTGGGCAGAACCTGGGGGGGCTGCTCTAGCAGGAGCCCCACAGGACGCTTCAATGTGGGAGGGCGACAGCCCCTCTGAGCCCCGCTGGACCCCCTCATTGTGCCTGTTTGCTGGTCCCCGAGGCTTTCGTATCTCCCAGAGGGAGCCCCTCAATCCCCAGGACCTGCTTATGAAGGGCGCTGGCCATGTCTGGAGCAGCCCCGGAGTGTCCACTGGAAGGAAAGGCCACTCTGCAAGGTCACAGTGAGGACTCAGTGGAAGGACGCACATCCAGGCCTTCCCCATGGTGAGGTGGGCATGCAGGGTCAGGCTGGGCCCAGCGGAAAGGCGCTCACCAGGGAGACTGTCAGGAGGCCGTGGCCCCGCCCAGGCCCCAGCAGGTGCAAGACCTGGAGGTAAAGTCTCAGGGCTGTTCCTCGGGGCCCCGTGGATCTCACGGTGGTGCTGGCACAGCGGTGGCCGCCCGAGGCCAGGGCCACAGCGACACTGCACTCACAGACACTCCTGTCTCCCCCGTGGCAACCTCCGGGCTGGGGGGAGTAGAAGATGTTTGGGTTGTTTTGCTGAAATCTTAAAGCGGAACTGGAGCCTGGGGACCCCTATTCCTCCCGAGGTGCTCTCAGCCTCCATCAACAGAGATGACCATCAACTTCACAGCCAAGAGCCCCCTTTAACTGTGGCCAGGATCCCGACTCCGGCGCGTCCCCCGGGTGCCAGGACGGGTCCTCTGCGAGCACGTCTTGATGCTTCTCTCCTCGCCAGCCGCGTGGTCCAGAGAAGGCCCTGAGGCTGCACCCTCCTGGTTGGCACCGTGTGCCCTGGGGCTGGGTGCCTGGGTGCCTGGAGTCTGGGCCACAGGAAGCTGGGTGCATGTTGCTCCTCTGGACAGCCCCCAGCAACAGGGACGCCACTGTCCGGGGCACAAAGGAGGTGGGCCGACAGTGGAGGCCGGGGGCTGAGAACCCGCAGCCTGGAAGGTCTCCAGTCAGATCCTAGAAAGAGGCCCCTGCAGGCGGCATAGGGCAGCGGGGCCAGCAGGCGGAGAGCCTGGCCACGGCTGCGGGAAGAAGAGGGGCAGGCGCTTCCGGGTCCCCGAGGTGCCCCTCGATGGCGGTTGGTCCTGGGAGCAGCCTCTGAGGGACCCCACACCCCGTCCGCCTCACCCTGTCCGGGCTGTCTGCAGGGACCGTCTGGCCTCGTCCTGGGTCGCGGCCCATCACAGCCGCTGGGAGTTCAGGCCCCTGCTGTCCCCGTGTCCCCCACCGTCACCAGCCCCTCCAGGACTCCCAGCCTCCCTTCACAAAGCAAAGGTGTTCCAACGTGGGCCTGCCTGGGAAGCGTCTCTCCCGGATGAATACAGATGGCAGAGGCTGATTTAAATAAATCTATTAATTATCCCCAGCTTAGCATGCGTGTGTATGTGTGTAAGCTGGAGCTCCTAAATAATGTAATTTCAAAAACCTCAGCGTCTATTACATTTAATTACTTCTCCCTGAGGTGTGCAGGATCGAGGCGCCGCGATAACCGTGTAGGCCCCCAGAGCCCGTGAGCCCCGCAGGGGGCTGCTCCACGGAGGGGCTGGTGGCCGCTCTCCCCTCCACCTCCAGGGGCGCGGGGGCCGGGAGCACTTCCTGCCGGGGACTCGCCTTCCCCAGGCCCCTTGGAGGCCTCATCTCCTCCGCCCTCTGCCCGAGAACCCCTCCCAGCCACTCCAAGCTCCCAGCAACATCACCTCCCACCGGTGGTCCCACAGGCCACCACCCTCGCCAAACTCCCAATCCACCTCATCCCCCTCCCAGGCTTCAGAGTTTGCAGTCGTAGCCAGGACCCTGGGCTGGGGACCCTGCCCCGGGGAGGTGGAGTGGGCTGTCCAAGCACGTGGCTGGGGTCCAGCCCTGCCCGTTGTCTCAGGACCTTGGCCTTGGAGGACTCTGCTCCAGAAGCGGTGAAGATTTCCGGGGTGTGACCCGACCCTGCAGTCCTGGGCCTTCAGCCCCAGCCCCACCTCCTGGCTGATGCCTTGGGGCAGGGGTCCTGACGGCCTCCACCCTGGCTTCCTCCGCTATGGAAGACGGGCTTGGACAGGTGGTCCCAGCAAAGGTCACCCCCTTCTCGGAAGCCCTTTGGCGATGGAGTCACCCGGCGCAGGAAGCCTCAGGCCACGGGGTGCCCAGCGCGTGGGGGTGCTCCACAGCCCCCGGCACTTTCAGGGTTAACTATTCCCCCGCCGCCGCCCCGTTTCCCTTCTCTCTCTCTCTGTCTCCAGTAAGGATCAGAACTTCTGAAGACACAGATGCACTTGCACATCCACTGCGTGACAGGGACGGGTTCCAGACAAAAGCCACAGCGGGAGCCGGAGGGGGACGCGGACCCCCTCAGCCCTGGCCCCGGAGGGAGCGGGTGTGGGCCCAGCGGTGGCGAGAGTGGGCAGGGGGAGAGGCCGGGCCGCCGCGGGCCGAGGGGGCGCGCTCCCAGATCACAAGGAAGCATGAACGTGTGCGAAGGAGGCCTGCAGCCCTCTGTGCCCACGGGAGTGCTGAGCCCAGTCCCCGCCACGCCCCACCCCTGCACTGCTCATCCCCCCCACCCCCCCACCCCCTCCCACCCCCACGGGGACAGCGACGGGCTGCCCAGGGCGTCCACCATCTTCTCCCGCTCCCGGCCCATGCTGGTGGCTACTCTTGTCCTGCTCCTTGTCCACCCCGCTGCCTCTCGGAATCCCGGCCCCATCCCCCCCACGGCCACCTCGGGGCCCTCTCGCCAAGGGCACCGTCCAGCAACCGCCGCAGATGCAGAGGAGCTGCCCCAGGGAGGCTCTCGGCGACCCCCTATCCCCCCGCGGATGAGACACCTGACCACAGGGATCTCCGCAGAGACCATCCCGAAAACTGACATCCAGGGACTGATGTGCCCACAGTTTTGGGAACACTACCACCTGCAAGAGACGGTTCTAGGTGTCAAGGGGATCTCGGCACCTAGCAATTCTGAAATCATACCCCAGACACCTGGGAAATTATGAAATAATCACAATTTGGAGGTCTAATCTGTTAAAACAATAGCTTTTAATATTCATTTGTTACTGGCCATAAATGGCCGTAATAATTTGTTGATTAAGCTGCCGTGACCTTCCCTGAGCCTCAGTGGACCTCATCTGCATTCTCATTAAATGACAGGCTCCCGCTCATTCTTTGAGATCTGAAATACTCTCCTTCCCAGAAATTCCAAAGCCTCCGTAAAGAGTAATTAACTCATGTGATTAAAAATGTAATATGTTGGGAACATTTTTTACTTTACGAAGGTACCAGGTTAAAAGTTTTAATATGCACTGTATTAATCATAAATCATTCTGATTAAAAAAAAAACTCACAGAATGAGAAGTAAATGAGAAAGCTTCATTGTCAATGTTGGATTATGATAATTTCCTTCCTATCTTAATTTTTATTAATGAAAAAAATGATGAACTAAACCAGCCATCAAACTCCTACACCTTCAGAACCAGGGGCCTGGGGAGTCCTTCCAGAACATCCTGAAGACGCCCGCAGCCCCGGGCCCTGCCGGACTCAGGGGCGGGGCCACCGGACGAAAATGCCGTGGTCTGCCCCGCGGTGTCCACTCTGGGGGAGTTTCCACGTCCCCTTCACATTCAGAGCACACTGGCCTGCACACTGACGGCTGTCCCCGCTCCCCAGGGAAGGACCCAAGCTTTGCAGGGTGCACCTGCCTGGCGCCCCGTTCCCGGCCATGTTCGGGGCTCTGAGGTGCCCTCCCAGTGAGGAAAGGCTTCGACAGAGAAGGGCACGGCCCCACGTGCCCGGGAATAGCGGGGTCTGGCAGACGGAAGAGGAGAGCACCGTCCACCAGGGACAGAGAGCCCAAGGGCGTCGGGCCTGGACTGAGGGGCCATGAGATGTGAGCTCAGGAACACGGCAGGAAACTTCCGGAAGGCTCGGTGAACCCTGGAAGATAGCAAGGCCCCCAGGCAGAGGAAGACTCGGGGAAAGGGGGTGGGCGGGCATGTCACAGGACCCTGAGGTGGCACCTACGTCTGCCCTGCCCGCGTCACACACGGCACTGGGGAGATGCGAGTCCCCCAATCACTCCTGTCTGTTGCCAGCCTGCCCGAAGCCTGTCACCCCTCCTGTCATCAAGGTCACAGGTGCCTAGTCCCCTGCCCCCGACCTCGTCGGCTTGCACCTGCTCCCCCTGCACCATGTGGCCCCTCCCTGCCCTGCAGCCCCCCCTTCTTACCCTTTCACACGGCACCCCGAGGCTCCCAGGGTCATCCCAGGACCTTCATCTCCTCTTCCGCCATCCTGCCCTGAGTCACCCTCCCAGACACAGGGTGACGGGGAGAGGGGGTGGAGGGCTGTCTGCGCACTGGTTACCCCCCACCTCCACCCCTGTCCCTCGTGCTGCAGGCCCCTCACGAGTGGCGGTCCCTGGTCAGGGTGCTGGGGATGCTGCCCTGAGCGCAGATGAGCCCTGACCCACATCTGCTGGGGCCGCGCATCCCGATGCCCCAACCATGGTCTGTAACACCTGCTGGGTGTGAGTGACGTCGCCACGGGGACACGCTTAGCGGGGCAGGGACAGCACGGGGGTGGGGTGGTCTGGGTCACGCTGGTCCTGGGCGGCCGCTCCCGGGAGGTGACATTGGGCAGAGACCAGGACTGCACAGGTCCAGCCGACGTGTGGAGGGACCACTCCAGGGGAGGCACGGAGGGCCGGGTCTGAGAAATGTGCAAGAATCTGCAGGCTCTCGGGCACGGCACGGGCCTCGCGAGGGCCCGCTGGGAGGCAGAGCATGGCTGGGCAGCAGGGGGCATGGGGCCGGGCAGCTCCGCAGGCTGGGGACCCCAGAGGGGGGTCCAAGGCCTCGCCCGCATGGGCGTCTCTAGTGTGTGGATCAGGCCGAAGCCGGGGGGTCTGTTGGGTGTCTCTCCCCTGCTTAGGTCTACACACAGGGCGCTGCTGGACTAGGGAACGTCCAGGGAGCACATGAACGAAGAGCATGGATGCCCAGAGTGGCTCTCGTCAGGTGCACAGCGAGGGGCCGAGCGCCCCCCCATCAGCCGCAGGGAGCCCAGCAGGGGAGGCAGCCCACCGTGGGCCCCGGCCGTGGCTCCTTCCCTCAGCGGGAGCCCAGCAGATGCCATCGGGCTATTCCTTCTCTTCCCTGGGAGCCCAGGCAGACCCCCTCCGTGCACGATAAATATTTATTTAAGGTTTTTCCAGTTGTCAGTGTGATAAACGGACCCTTGACACAATCAATGAATCAAGTAAGCGGAGTTAATCTACAGGAAGCCCTCCTAAGGGCACACCCCACTCTGCCCGCCACTCAGAGTGTGGGTGGGGGGAGCGGTGGCCGGTGAGGCCCCCCGTGACACGCAGAGCTGGGTACCACGAGGTCCAGGACAAGGATGGGCGCAGCGACGGGCCTGAGCAGGTGTCTGAGGAAGGCAGAGACCCAGGTCACCGAGGACAAGCAGGGACACGGATCTCGGGCAGGTCAGTGCAGCCTTGCCCCGTTACGTCAGCTGCCTGCAGAAGGGGACCCCGTCCCAGGCCGTCCCCAGGCCATCGGGCCTGTGGTCACACCCACATTCAGAGCCAGGAAGTCCCAAGGGGGCTTGTCCCTGAAGGCGCCCCTGACGGGGACCAAGTTTCAAGCCCAAACCTCACCCACGCGAGCTTGAGGCCGTGAGGCAGGAAGGGACAAACTAGGCCCATTCCCGAGACCAGACCCGAAGCCCTCCACCTGTGGTCTCCCACCAACGGGCCCACTTCTGACCCAGGCCTCTGCTGTGCTGGCCAGTGTCTCTCACTGTCCCCAGTGGGAGGGCCGGTCCTGGACATCGAGACAGCCACGTGAACACAGGCCTGACCTGGCCTGGCTGGGCCCCCAGGGCAGCCGGCCTCCCGTCAAGCCCTCCCCAGCCAAGGCCAGTCTCACCCAGGCAGAGCCAGGGGCCCTGGGCAAGCCCGGGCGAGCACCATGACCCGAGAGGCTCCTTCTGATGGATGGAGCGGAGCTGCTAACCCACACGGATCCTCCAAGGATCACATGCTTGGCACAGCATCTGGCCCGTGGCCCCAGGACACTCGGCCCACATGTGCTTCAGCCACGGGAGGGCTGGGGTGGTGGAGGTGGCTCTGGCCACGGGAGCGGGTGAAGAGTAGCCTGGGTCTCCGGGACAGGGGTCTTAGGAAAGATCCCGCCCACGGTTCCCCTTACCTCCTGTGTCTTCCTCCCTAAAGCCTCAGAAGGTAAGAAAGATGGAGAAACACCGGGCCCCTGGGCCTCCCCGCGCACGTAAGTACACACGCACCTAAAGACAACATTTTGTGACATACCGCAACGGGTCTATATTTAGAACTGAACTTTAAGTCAAATATCAAGGAGTTCTGGAATGGAATCCTTGATGGGCTCGTCCCCTCGGCGTGTGCTCAGAAAGCTAGTGAGGCCCTGTCTCCTGCCCCCCCTGGGTGGGACGTGTGGGGCCCGTCCCTCCTGGACAGACTTGCTCTGAACCGTGCCATCCTTCCATGGGGGATTCCCAGGGCCGCACCCCTTGCTTGATCAGACCTCACCCCTGCACTTCGGGGTCGTGGGGGGCTTTGCATGATGCTGAACCAGGGGGCCCAGGGCACCCCCGGATGAGCCGCAGGGGGTCAGCGCACCAGCAATGCACGAGCACCCTCCTCACCAAGACCCAAGGCAGGACCGTCAGCTGAGACGTGGTGAACCTTTTTCAACAGCTGAGCGTCTTCTGCACAATGAGAGGGACCCAGCTGCTTCTGGGCACCCTTCAGTCCAGACGCACGCCCCTGGCTCCTGGGGCAGGAGGAGGTGAGAGAGGGTGTTTCCATCAGAAGACAGCGTCCTGGACCAGGTTCCCCGGGCGCACCGGCTGCGCGGTTCCTGCCATGCCTCTGTCCACACGCGGGACCAACAGATCCGAGTCTGGACGGCCTTGGGCCTGTAGGGAACCGTCAGAGGGTGGGTCTGCCTCGGGATAAGACGCTCCTCTGGGGCTGGGTCCTTGAATCCGCACTGGAAGTCCCCACAGTGGGCCCCTTAAGCACCATGCACTCCACCTTCCAGTAAAGCTTGGATGGAAGGTGTGGGATCCCAGCCACAAACACCTCCCTCGCAGCTCCGGGGAGGTGGAACAGCTTCTCCAGGGCTCCCCCACCCTGCGCTCTGCTCTCCCGGCTGCACCCGCCACAGCATCTTCTCAAGCCCGGGGAGACGGGCTCCGGCTGCAGGAGGGCATCGCTCCTGACCAGTGCAGGGAGGGCGCGGACGGATAGACAACGGCCACACTGGCCACAGCCCTGTGGACGGGAGGGGAAGCGCCCAACCTTCCTGTGACCTCACCCTCGACGCCGGAGGCAGCCACATAACCAGGAGCGGAGCAGGATTCCTTATCGGCTCCCAACGGCCTGGTCCTCCCATCAGGACCAAGGCAGCTACTTTGGACACATCAAAGGGAGTGAGGAGATGCACATGCTTTTAAAATGCGCACCCAGCTTCAAAGAACTCATTCCCCAGCCCACTGCTTGAATCCCCTGGAGAAAATCAGTCCGAGGCCGCGTGAGGCCAGCAGGTTCAGCACTTTGGTTCCGAGGAAGTCACTGTGCTCCCTCCCTTGCCCGGGGTACGTATCCTGCGCCCTCTGCGCGGCCTGGCCCAGCATCCTCACCCTCAGCATGGGCAGGCTGCCCATCGGCCAGCCCAGAGCGGGCAGCTTAGGCTGCTCTGACCCCAGGTCACCGTCTGCGGGGGCACATGCTCCAGGGCTCCGCCATCACCCTGCGTTCCGATGACTTGGGCTGCAAAGTAGGCAGTCATGATTCTGGGGCTCCCAGATCAGAGACCAAGGGTCCCATCCCCTGCGCTCTGTCTAGCTGGGCCCAGCGCCCACCGGAAGTCAATGGAAACTCGGGCCGGGCTTCTCAGGCGGAGGTCGCTCTCCCCTCAAAGGCCACTTCATTTAGAAGGTCATTTGCGACCGTTCCTTGGAGAGTTTCTGCCTCAGTCCTGGGGGCTGGGAACTTGGGCGACCAGGTGGAGAAGCATCTAGTGCTGACTTCGAGGAGTGGTCCCGTCATTCCTTCACCCCACGCTGGGCGGGCACTGGCTGAGTGCCGGGTCCTGAGCTGCACCCTGGGGACATGGGGCCGGCAACACAAAGCTGCCCTGCCCTCGGGGGGCTGACGGTCACGGGGCCAGGTCATGCAGGAAACCCGTGCATAGCTTGGGGAGGTGCTCGAGCCACTCGTGAGGGGACATAAAGGCCGGCAGGTGACTCAGCACGCGGTTCCCGGCAGGCCGTGTGCATGGAGAACAGGTGGGGCCGCGTGCGTGATGGGAGCGGGCACAGAGACGCAGAGCGGGCTGGCCCGGGTGCTACTCTCCCCAGCACGCATGGGGGCCTGCGGCTCTGCCCACTGCCCCAGGCCACGCGGCTCTTGGAGCCAGAGGTGGATCCCGCCCGATGCAGCCCGCCCCAAAGCTGCCCACGGCCTGGCCCGGTCCTGCCGCGCCCCTCCCCGGGAGCACGCCGTCTGGGGTGGTCCTATCCAGAAGAGTGGCCTCGACACCAGCCAGCCCGGCCCCTCGGTGACACCTGTGCTGTTTGGCTGGAGCTGCTGGAGCCCGCTGCTTGGTAATCCTTGGTCCCCTTCTCCAAATGCCACCGCATGAATTCGATGAATAATATTTAAATTCAAATGAGGGCCCCTTTCTGAAATGTGTGCAGAATCATTTGCTGCACCAAAGTTCAGGATTAGCATGCTCCTAGTAATCCACCTCTGCCAAGGTGACGCGGTGGGCGCGGGGCCACGCGGCACCGAGCGGTCCACGGACGGGCCTCAGCGCGGACACGCTGCTGTGCGGGGTCAGGATGAGCCCGCTGCCGGGCGGAGAGAGTGCGGACGCCTCGGCCATTCATCTCCGGTGACTGGGAGGACGGAGGCAGAGGGACGGGCTGACGGCCCTGCATTTGGCCAACACCCGGTGCCAGCCGAGGAAGGGGTGACATGTATTCACCCTTCAGAGTTCCAATCAGAGACGATTTACCGTGAGACGGGAGGTGTTTCCTGCCAGCGAATTCACGTTTTAGGTTTGAGAACTCTTCTTTAGGTCAATTTGATTTCCGTAAAGAATTTCCCTTTGGCCGGAAGCCTCGGCATGGGTGTGATGGCATCCTATAATTGCATCCTATAATCTCATTCCCAGAAAGACAATGAATTCAGGGAACGACTGACTTTCGTCGAGCAGCGAGCGGGGCATGCATTAAGCCCCTGCTGTATGACACGTAATACAGGGAACTGGATGGAGGAGCTCGGGGAGGGTGGTGGGCCACTGAGTAAACGCCCTCCCTGCCCCCCCCACCGACGCGGGCTTGGTGGTGCCGCCTGCGTTAGCCGGCGGGATTTGTCCCTCGCAGGGGCAGGGAGTGACCGTGAGCTTGGCATGTGCTTCTGAGGTTGGGCCCCTCGAGCTTCAGGCACAGGGCAGCCCTGAACCCCGTGCTCAGGCTGGAGTGCCCCCTGCCCAGATCAGCAGAACCCCAGGGAGTCCACAGCCTTGACCTGGAGCCCGGGACCCGGTCTGTCCAGCCCCACCGTCACGGACCCACAGACGTGAGCGCCGCGCCTCGCCGCCGAGTTTCCAGCCTGCCCCACAGCATTGCAGCGCCAGGCTAACGGCGCCAGGCCTCGGCTTCCCACGTGGACTGGCCGGGGATGCGAGCTCACACCGGCCCTGGCGGGGACGGCAGTGTGGGGAGGCTCCGGGGAATGCGGCGGGCGGCTCACCTCTGGGGACTCGGCACAATCCCCAACGTCTTCCCGTCACATTTCACTCCTGAGAAGGAGCCCCCGCACCAGGGATGGGTCTCCCAGGAGTGCAGGGCCCCGGGAGACCTCCGGGGGCGGGCTCCCCCTCCGCTGTGCCTGGGGTCTCCTCAGCTTTGGAGCGAAGGCCGCCACGGCCCCCGGCACCGGGGCCCCAGGGACGTCGGAGGCTCCGAGAAGGAAGAGCGCGGGGCAGAAACACGCGTGGGGCCGAAGGCGTGGGGCTCGGGCTCTGGACGAGGACGGCCCTCCCCCGGCTCGGCCCCATCGCTGCTGAGCCATCCAGTGCCAGGCAGGTCAGATGACGTCGACTTCCCCGTTCCCCCCACCCGTAAAGGGGGCGGGTACAGCATCCCTCGGAGCAGAGGAGAAAGGTGTGAGAAACCGGCCCCGCTGGGAGTTCCCGAATCAGGAGATCTGGGGGCGTCGAAGGCGGTCCTGAAACCCACCCCCAGCTCGGCAGGGGCGGAGCGCATCCCAAGATGCGAGTGGCGGGCGGACGGACCCAGAGGCTCTGAAAGCAAGTCCCTGTCCCCTTCACCGCTACTGGTGCTTAATTACAGTCGTCCTGGCTGCCCGAACGCTGGCCAAGTGACCGGCCACGGCCGAGGACCCTCCGCCTCTCACCAGCACCCGGGCGCGAACCTCACAGGCAAAGAGACAGAAGCCCCAGGGAGGGCGTGGCCCACGGGGGACCCCAGCCTCCCCCGTGGACAGCTCAGGGGTGCCCTCCGTCCCGCACGGCCAGGGGCTCGCAGGCGCAGGACACCTGCACGTCCCTCCGGGCGGAGCAAGACGGCCCCAAACGCTCAGTGCACCAAGCACGGGAGACAGGTGGCCCCGGGCCGCGGGACCCTCCCATAAACGGCTCCGCTGCAGGTCTGCACCGTCTTTCCATTTCAAAATAGAGATACCATCAGACGTTTTGATCATTTCTATTTCTGTTTCCACGCTTCGATTTTGGCAGCACTCTCTTGGGAGCTTGGGGGGGAAACACATTTTTCTCTACCACTTTTAATCTTCTTTTATTTATCAAACTTAGCTCTGCTTTTGGTGGATTAAAACAGACTTGGATAGAGTCTGGAAAAACAAACTCTTTTAAAACAAGACAAAGATTGAGTCTAGCCAACTGGCTATTTTCAATCCTCATCAAATTGGGTGAAGGTGGTCGGGTGGGGGGAGCGGCCTGCCGCCGTCCGCCGCCCCTTCCCACGCAGGGTGGCCGGGCGTCCTGGGGCCAGCAGAGCGCGACACGTGTTCGCCGCACGAACACGCACTTAGTGACCCCACACCTGCTCACGGCGCCACGACCCGGGACAGGTGTGCACACCATGAGGTGAGAAGCTGCTTGAGAGCACGGGGGGCTTTCCCTGTGGAGGAGGCCCTCGCAGGTGAGCAGCAGAGAGGCCTCCTCCAGGCTGCCTGCCAGGGCTGTTCCGTGACTGAGGAGGAGGCCCCGGCCGGGACCTTGGGTGGCCCACACTGGCCCGGCTCCCTTGGGTAGGCCCTGCCTGAGGCCCACAGACCCCGGACCACCCGGTCCCCAAGCCAGCGCATGACACAAGGCATTCACTCATTCGTTCACTCATTCCTTCATTCATTCACTCAGCAGACACTGAGGGCATCTGCCCTGCCAGACTCTGGGGCGGACCCTGCTGCTTCTATAGGGTGGGCCGTGGGGACAGGGCTCTGAGCCCCACCATGTGCCAGGACTGCAGTCCACGGGGCTCCAAGCACCTGCAGCAACCCCCCACCTCCTCTGCAGGCTCTGGGGTCCCCCAGCCCGCAGCGGTCCTGCACCGTACCTGCCCGGGCCTGGTCCTGAATCAGTTCTGGGAGTCCGCCCTGGGTCTCTGGGAGACTCAGAGCCCTGGGGAGCGGGACAGCCTTTCAGCCCGTCCTCCTATCCATCACCAGCACAGGATGCTTAATGATGCCCCACCGGGCTCCACGAGCTTCGCACGCCCCACAGACACTCATTAAGCACCTACTATGTACCGGGCTGTCTGCTGGGCGTTGGGAACACAGAGCTGGTAAGGCCTGGGTTTGCTGCCGTCTTAGGGGGTCCCATTCCAGCCAAGGATCCAAGTCACACTGGTTACAATAAATTATAAGTGAGTTAGGACAGGCGGGTGCAGCCCCCCCGGAGCCAGGGGCTGCCAAGACATTTGCTCAAAGAGCGCAGGTGGTGATCAGAAAAACTGGCCCCAAGAATGTTGGAACCAAGTGGCCTTAGGCAAAGTGGTGGCCGTGGCCATGGGTAGGAAGGGCCTCACTGAGCTGATGGCAAAGCTCAGGACAAAGTGCAGAAAGAGAACAGTACGTTCTAAAAACCTATTTCCTCAGCGTCTGAAAACTAGCTTAGAACCTAAATGTCGGGGACCGATTTCAGAGGTGGCCGACATTGTCTTATCTAGGAGGATTCTTCTACCAGCTGAACTGCTGGGGGCTGGCCTGGGAGCTGCTCCCACCCGGACAAAAGGCCACTCCGGGGCCAGGTGCTGCCCTGATGGAAAATACGCCACGGAAGCTTCAGTCCACACCTGACCTTGAGGGCCTGGTGGTCCCGAATCCCAGCACAGCGCCCAACCTCCTCCTGGATGCTCGTGACCCCGATTTCAACACCACACCCTTCCCGATCGCCATAAAAGCTCGACCAGCCACTCTCTCCAAGGCCCAGACGGGTGATGGAGACGCTCGGGCCTTCCCCTGGCCTCGCAGGGACGAAGCAAACCCTCCAAGCTGGTGTTCACGAGGGAGTCAGGGCATTGGTGACAGAAACGCAGCCCCTGAACCCGGCCGGCGCCTGCTCTCCTGTAGCCGGGGGGAGCCGGCGGTGTTACTGCCTTCCGCCGCATCTTCACCCCCCCCGGCGCCGAAGCCCAAACTAGCATTCCGGGCAGAAGTCCTCACGCCCCCATCAAGAGCTGCCTTGCCACACGTCACCGGGTCCCCAGCGGTGACGAGGCCCCGGCCCCCTCTGCCTGCTGGGGGCTGCTGCCGTCGGCTGAAGTATGGAGGGAGCTGTCAGGGCGGGGCCAGGAGCTGGAGGGAGGCCAGGGCCCCCCAGCAGCTCTTCCTGCAGGGGAAGCCCACCCAGCCCCCGCCCGGAAGATGCCATCGCCACAGGCCCGGCCATCCCGCTAGCGCGTGCGGGGCTCCCACGTGAGGGTCTCCGGAGCCCAGTCTGCCAGTCCCACTGAGTACCAGGCGTCTGTGTGCAGGCTGGGCTGGCCTGGCCACCGCCATCCGACGACATGGTGTAGGTCCCCTGGGGCAGGACATCTGCTGCCCACAAGCCGCCCCTGAGCAGAGCCCGGAGTCCGTAGGGCTCCGCGGGCTGTAGGGACCCCATTTCCCTGCCCCGGGGGCCGCTGGAGTCCTGGTGGGGGCATTTCCAGCTGAGCAGGTGGAAAACAGGGCCCCTCCCTGGCTCGGGGGCAAATCCTCAGCAGGACCCACTGGCTGGGACGCCAGCTGGTCCAGGCGTGGGGTCTCAGGGACCCGTCCCCCGGCCGGGGCAGCAGGTCCCAGGCTGACCCCCAGGCGGCCCCAGCCCCACCTTCCCGCCCCTGGTAGCGGCTCTGTCTTCTCTCCAGACTGCGCGCGGCCGCCGGGCAGCTTCTGAGCGAGCCCCGCGTCTGCGCCTGCCTGTGGGGAGGCGTCTTCCAGCGTGACACCCCGCCCGCCCTCCTGGGTGGCATTTCCTCCAGAGTGTGGCCAGAAAGGTCACCTCCTGGCCATTCAGCCGGCTTCGTAGCATGATTACGTTTTATGATACTTCCATGAAGATTTTTGTGTTTAAGCTCCACAAATGTTATTGCAAAAAACGACTCGGGTCAGGTCTCCCGCCCTGAGGGGGTGATTCTCTTGACCGATGGGTGTTTAGCGAGAGGAGCGGACGCCGTACGAAGTCTTTACCCCAGCACAACTACAGGAAACATTAAAACTGAGTGGACCGGACCCCTCAGGCTTCCCTGGAAATACCCTGTGGACACGGGCGGGTGCAGGTGCCGGGACAGGGCTGGGGAGGGGCGAGGGGCCCGTGGAATGGGCACAGACGTGCCTCCCTGCCTGTCCCCCCGGGCACTGCGGGGCCGTCCATGTGACCCGCCGCGGGAGGTCGGCGTGCGGCTGGGTCTCCCCAGGCCCTCCTGGGGGTGCCCTCCCCGGGGGGCCCAGCACACCCGCCTGTCCCGGGGCCCCACGTGGGGCTCTGCTGCCTGCCCCCTCCCACTGCGTGGTCTCACAGCTGCAGGACGTGGGCCGGGCGCTGGCCCTCCATCTGGTCCTCCAACACGCACGCCTGGCAGGCTCACTGGAAGCCGGGGCTGAACATTTGCTGCGGGCGCGTGGGCGGGCGCACTCCTCTCCTGGGGACAGAGGAAGGGTATTCCCAACCTCTCTGGTGCAAGCCCAGCATCCCCAGCGTGGCCCTCCTGGAAATGGGGCCATGGCTGGTCGCTGCTGACCGTGGTCCTCCCGTTCGGGCCGGAGCCCAGGCAGACCCACCGGGACCACCACTCACCACCACCCCCTGCAGCCGGCATCCCACCCGTGCCTGGCAGTGGGTGTGCTGGGAAGGGGACTGCTCCCCTGGTCTGTGTCCAGGGGGCACCCCACGCTCCTGGAATGGGAAGCTGGACCCAGTCACCATCCCCCCACACCGGTTTGTATTCGCCAGGAGGGTGGCTCAGCTTTGTTTGAAATAATTCGTGCTACCTTCCACCAAATGTAGGCCTGTCCCATGATAGGTATTTTTTTTTTTTAAGATTTATTCATTTATTTGAAAAAGAGAGAGTGTGTGAGTACAAGCAGGGGCAAAGGCAGAGGGAGAGAATCTCAAGCAGACTCTCCACTGAGCATGGAGCCCAACACGGGGCTCGACCTCACGACCCCAAGGTCACGACCTGAGCCGAAATCAAGAGTCGGACGCTTAACGGACTGCGCCCCCCCAGGCGCCCCCCACCCCCATGCTAAGTATTTGCATCACGTCTCCCAACAGCCAGGAAAGGTGGTGCTAGATGGGGACACTGAGGCACAGAGAGGTCAACCTGCCTCTCAGGGGTTGAATTTGTCCCCTTCAAAGGGATGTTCGTGTCCCAGCCCTCAGAAACCTCAGGTGTGGAAATGGGGTTGCTGCCGATGTAGAGAGTGGAGGGGAGGTCCTGCCGGAGGGTGTGGGCTCTGATCCCGCCAGGGAGGCTGGGTCCCCGTCCAAGAAGAAAGGGGGCAGAGAACTCGCCATGAAGCCGGAGCGGAGGGTGGAGGGCACAGCCACAGGCCCGGGCACGCCGCCCGCCGTCCCCGAGCTGATTCTCCCTCAGAAGGAAGATCCCTGCCCCTCAGGCTTCTGGCCTCCAGAATGAGAGGCGACACATGTCCTTGGTATTAAGCCACCTGGTTGGTGATGCTTTGCTGGGGGAGTGCCCCAGGGCACACGGCTGGGACACAGCGGGTCACCCAAGCAGGTGGGTCCCAGGTGGTGGTCACACTGCCACCCGCCTGCGGAATACAGAGCCTCCCGGGCACACGCGGGTCACCGGGCCACCCTGAGACACAGGCAGAGTCCCCTGAGCCCAGAGCCCGGCACCAGGCCCTGCCTAGGATGGGAGCGGAGTCCTACAGGGGAGGGCTTGAGCCCAGAGCCTAGGGCCGTGCGGAGGGCGAGCTGAGCCCCCAGCACTCACCGCCCGGCAAGAACTCCCATCACCACCTCCTCCAGCCTCCCTACGAGGGAGATGCCGCCCGCACACAGCCCCTGATGCGGACAAGAAAATGTGACAGCATGAACCACGAACCTGCCCGGCACTTCGCCTAGAGCCGAGGGCAGCCCGGAATGCAGGTCTGAGATCAAACACGGAATCCTGGAGCCAATCCTGGAGCCTCCGCTAGAAAGACAAGGACCTTCAGGAAAACTGTGAGTCCCCGCACACAGCCCAGGAGCATGAGCATTGGGAAGGGTCTCTGGTCCCGGAGCACACAGCCAGGAGGCACGGGGCAGTGGGGTCCTGGGTCCCTGTGCTCACAGCCAGGAGGCACGGGGCGGGGGGGTCCTGGGTCCCCGTGCACATACCCGGGAGGCACGGGGCAGTGAGGTCCTGGGTCCCCGTGCACGTACCCAGGAGGCACGGGGCAGTGGGGTCCTGGGTCCCTGTGCTCACAGCCAGGATGCCCGGGGCGGGGGGGTCCTGGGTCCCCGTGCACATACCCAGGAGGCACGGGCAGTGAGGTCCTGGGTCCCCGTGCATATACCCGGGAGGCACGGGGCAGTGGGGTCCTGGGTCCCCGTGCTCACAGCCAGGATGCCCGGGGCGGGGGGGTCCTGGGTCCCCGTGCACATACCCAGGAGGCACGGGGCAGTGAGGTCCTGGGTCCCCATGCACGTACCCGGGAGGCACGGGGCAGTGAGGTCCTGGGTCCCCGTGCACGTACCTGGGAGGCACGGGGCAGTGAGGTCCTGGGTCCCCGTGCTCACAGCCAGGATGCCCGGGGCGGGCGGGTCCTGGGTCCCCGTGAGAACGGCTGGGAGGCACGGGGTCATAAGGGCCACAGCTGAATCTCTGGCACACCAGGGCCTGGGAGCGGGCACTGCCTCCTGGCCAGGTGGCCTTGGGCACATCCCTCAGCCACATCCCCGTTGCCCCGTGTGACTCTTCTCAGGGTCCTCGCACACACGAGAGCTACACACCCACACATAAATCACCCGTCAGGCCTGACGCCACCTGGCCAGCTTTTAATAAACGGCTGCTTTTATGATTGGCGATGAAAAACAGTCCAATGGGCAAACACGGAACAAACCCCTTGCACCGAACCCCACAAATCTTCCTCTGAGCTTCAGAAGCTGAAAATGAGACCCTGTGTTTCACAGCACATTAATCACTAAATTCTAAATAATATCATTTTGTAAATAAGGAATAATTGGCAAATTATAAGATTATTTTAGCGCAGTAACTTGAAACAGAAGAGAAAGACGGAAACCAAGGCTTGGATCTGTGAAAAGAACAAAGAACATGTTCGAGGGACAAAGGTGAGCCCGTGCAAGCGTGCGCCGACTTTTCGGCTGGAGGAGGAGGGAGACCCCGGAGGTCAGTGGTTCGCACGCCCCATCGGACGCCGGGACCCAGGAACGCAGAGGCGGGAGGACCTGGTCACTCATGAGGCGTGAGATCCTTCGGCTTCAGGACACCCCAGACAAGTGGCCTCTGAGAAGGGCTCTCTTGGGGGCCAGCAGCCTCTGCCCGCCCAGCCCCTCATAATGCCCACAAAGCCTCCTCTCGGGGGCCACCAGCTCCAGGCAGCCATGGTCCGGGGCAGCTGGTCCGTCCCCACTCGCTTCAGCACATCGGCACTTTCCACTTCTCCCCAGGGGCAGCCCAAAGGCAAGAATGGATTTTGACCCACGCTGGTCCAGCCTGGACGCACCTCCACCTGCCTCCCGGAAGGCGGGGGTCAAGTCTGTGCCCGGCACTGGGGGGAGGAGGGCCCAGCCCCGGGTGCATCTGGCAGGCTCACGGGGGTGCTGAGCAGGCCAGCCCAAGAGGGGTGAGGGCCCCAGCAGGCCCTGGGCCTGGACGCTCATCCCCAGCGGCCCCTTTGCAGCTTAAGCCAGTTTGGGCCGAGCTGTCTTGTCGCCTGCAACCAGAAGCATCTCCACTGCTCTGATTCCCTGGGGGTCACTCCAGCAGGTGCCCCAAGGCCGTGGGCACCCCATTCCCACCACACAGCGCTGCCACCATACACCCTGACGCTTCTGTCAGCCTCCCCCCAGCTCCCGACCCCCACCCCTGACCATCCAGGAGAGCCTCTCGAGCCTAACTCAGACTGCATCTTTCTTCTGCTTCCTTCTGCCTTCCAGAGGCTTTGGTCACATGTGGCATCAAACCAAACCCTCCCCCACCCCCCACGGCCCCAGGACCACGCACCTGCTCCCCTGTCCCCTAACTCTGCCCAGCGAAAGGCCAGTCCAGGGCTGCTGTAGATTTGGGACTCTGCGGTGTGCCCACGGAGAGCAGGTCTGACTTCCTGCTACCCCAAACGCGGCTGAAATGTCACCTGCTGGGGGCGACCCCCGCCTGCAGGCTCCTTGCTGATGACAAGCTCCCCGTCGCAAGGACCATCTAGCTGCCAGATGTAGGTGCTGCATCCATCTGCATTAGCTCCCGGCCCCTCCTTCCCCGGAGCAGGGCCTCCTGCCGCGGGTCCGGACGGGCTGCAGGGGCTGGTGTCCGGGCTCAGAGAAGCGAGGGCACCGACCCAACCCCGGCGTGTCTCATGGGGGCACAGGATGGAGTGAACGGTCACAGGAAGCCCTGGCGGCCTCGAGCACCTTCACAAACTGCGCCCCAGCGCCCCACCCCTCAGCCCTTAGCGCCAAGTAACGCGCCCCTGCCTTCCACGCGCGCGGCGCCCACTGAAAACACAGGACACCGAGGGCGGCGAAGGGAAAGCTGCATGGATGGGCTCCACCTCCAGGCACCTTTGTCTTTCGGAAAAGTCAGCCTAGTGATTCTCTTTGTTGCAGACCAGGTGCCAGAAGGGAAATCAAACAGCTTTTCCTGCCTGGGAAACGGTCACAGCCACTTCATAGTGACGGCCGCCCCCGTCCCCGCGCATCCCACGGGGGCCGGGCCATGCGCCCGCGATACAGGAGCCCATGTCCTATTGCGGCACCTTCTCTGCCTCCGATTATCTGGCAAGTAAACCAATTTGGGGGCCCGACGGGGTCTCTCCGGCCGCCTCTCCAGGGCCCTGGCTGAGCCGGCCTTGTCTTCACCTCCGTAGAGAGAGCATCCTCCGTGAGACGGAGAAATGTCATTACTGACCAAGAAAGCGGGGCCTGAAAATGGCAATGACTCGGGAGGTACCGCACTCAGGGGAACCGTGCCCGGCCCTGCCCGAGCTGGAAGGCGCAGCGACGCCCCGAGCCCGCGGTCTGCGAATCTCTGTGCACTGGCATCAGATCGTTTACAGAAACGACCGTGCGGCCCTCCGTCTGCGTCCTCACGCCGAACGCAGGCATCTACTCGCACCTTGTGAAACACACTAAGACGGGACATAAAGGAGGAAGAGGGACACAGGACGGAGCTCTGGTTTTTCCGTGGACCCTGGCGGGGTGTCTCCGTGGCTCCCGGGTGCCGTGGAGGCCGCCTGTGGTTGGATCTTGCAGGGTGCACTGCGGGCAGAGACGGGTTCCCGGTCCTGGGGACGCCGGGATGCCGGGTGACTTCCTTCAGCCAAGCAACCGCGAGTGGGTGTGACCCATGAAGGAGCCCCATGGGCCTGAGTTTTCTCAAGAAAAAGATGCTGGGAAGTCACTGGTCAAGAAAGCAGGAACCCCACGAAGACCTGAGCCCCTTGTTCCAGGCACATGAGGAGCTGCGAGCTGTCTGGAGCTCACGAGAAGCCTGTGAATTCACCTTGACGTCCAGCTGCCACGATTCAGAGGCCACGCTTGCCCAGGACCATGCCGTCGGAACATGGCCAGGCCAGGATGTGAGCCTCAACCCCTTCCTCCACGCCACGCGGTGCCTCCTAGCATGCACACATGGACTGCCCGGGCTTCGGCACGACCATCCCGGCAAGACCCACGGTCGTGGAGAGTGGACGAAGGCGGAGGAGGGGACACCACCCAGGACTCCCCACTTTTCCCCCACAACGTTCCCTCCTGGAAAACACTGAGGGAAATGTGCCAGGGACAGAGCAGAAATGCGTGTCCTCCGGTCTCTGGGGACCAGCCACGTGGCTGACAGAGGACACGGAGGGCATGGGGGCCACAGAACGGCCAGCCCCATCCACTGCCGCTGCCCAGCCTCTGGCCCATGTCAGCAGGGGCCTCCCTGATGTCCCCAAGCACGGCCCGCTCTGAGCTCTTCCAGGACAGGCACCCGAGGCTGGGAGGTCCCGAGGGTCCAGGTCCCCGACTTCCCCTGGGGAATGGGGCCAAGCCAGGCCTGGTGGCCACTTCTCTCTGGCCAACTTCGCCCCCTCAGAGCCCAGCCACATACCCGAGGAGGGCGCACCCTTTGCGTGAGCTCCACCGTCCGGCACCACAGACAGCGTCGCCGTGTCCCCGTGTCCCCGTGTGGCCACTGCAGAAGCAGGACAGCCCGACCCCTGTGTGCTGTGGACACAGACATGCAAGAGTTAAATGTTCCTCAGGAGGCTTCGAAATGTCCGATTTTGATAAGCCGGCGGGAATCCCTGTCCCTACATAGTGAATGTCGGCTCGACAAGCCCCACTGCGGGCTCCTGCCCGCGCGTCCCCGGCCCCCGGCCCCTCCCCAGCGGGCACGCTCGTTACGGGGCGGGCTCCTCGCGCTGACACGCTGCCACAGCTGAGACCAAGGCCTGCTGCGCGGCCGATCTGGTATGGACAAGACCGTGTGGGCGAACGGGGGACACCCGCTTGTTTCCCGGCTAGAGGAAGGGCAGCCCGGAGACAGACGGCTCTCCCTCTCGCTGCTCCGAGAAGCCTGGGTGGCCAGCACCGGCCGGAGCTGGGCGGGAGGGTGCACAGTCCACACCGATTTCCTGACACGCGTGTGTGCGTGTGTGGAGGACACGCTCCCATGAGTCACACACGTGGCAGGACTGCGTCTTCACAGAGGCCACGACCCATCCTCCAGGAGTCAGCCCCACACAGAACCAGAGCGTCCCCGTCGCCCTAAAGCCTGGCCAGGGCAGGGGCGGGAAGCCGGGCGGGAGCACGGGCACCGTCACAGCCTGGGGGACGGCGCGGCCAGGGGCCGGCCTCTGGCGGGTGAGAGAGGGAAGCGCCGGAGGGCGGAGGGGCCCGCCTAGGCCCAGCGGCCAGCACTCCGGCCCACCCCTTGCCTTCCACGGCCGATGGGCCCCGCGCTGCCACCCGAACCTGCGATCCCCGCACCCCACCTCTCCCGGCCGCACACTGCCTGGAGTCGGGCCCGGGCCACGTCCTCCCTGCCGGGCCCCTGGGCGCCCTGCCCAGCCCTCTGCTCTGAGCGAGCGCGACCTGCCCTGTCACCTGACCGCGGTGGTCAGCAGATCCAGGCCCTTCCCTGACCCCACGGCCCCCAGCAGGCTGCACGCGGTCTGCATTTCCTCCAACCTCCATCTAACACATGAAATAGGGCTGGAGGGCCCCACAGCCCCCACAGGCGCTGGCCACAGGCTCCCTCTCACCTGGGAGCCCCGTCCCTGCCCACCTGCCCCGCATTCCCCCGTACATCCCGCCGGGTAGTCATGGCCTCTCCTCTCCCGTCAGCCCGGAAGCAGACCACGCAGGGTCACCTCCATGGGGGCCCCAGGACGACAGGGCAGGAAGGCCTGGCCAACCCCGTGCCCCCGTCCCTGAGGGAAGCGGGCCACTGGCCTGTCAGCTCTGCCCGCCCTCTCCAGACTGTCCTCAGCTGCAGTGCTGGGACCCCAGCTCCAGGCATACGTGCTCGGCTTCGGGGAGCTGCCCGTGCCCGCACACGGCTCCATCCCCCGTGCCATCCTGTCTCGTCCCTCAGCCCAGTCACGATGAGCATGCGCGTGCTCAGGGCCCACGCCCTGCCCTGGCAATCTTCTCACCGCGTTTCTACTCGGGCTCGTGGCGCCGCCCCTTCCTGGCATTTGGGAAGGCGCTGGAGCCTCAGCTCTGGCCGGTCACCTCCGCGTGGTTGGGGAACCTGGGCACATGGGCTCTGGCACCCGCTAGGGCGGGCTGTCTTTTCTAGGCCCCTGGGCTCCGTGCACGGACCCTGCCCCTGGCTTGCACGCGGGTTGCTCACACAGGAGACCGTCCCTTCCGTCCCTGCTCCTAACCTCGCCCAGCCCACCCACCCGCCTCAGTGATGTGCCCCCCACGCCGTTGTGCCCCCAGCCCAAGGAGTCTGCTCCTGCCTTGTGTTTGCATCTGTCCGCTCTCCCCTCATCCCTGGACAGGCCTGGGATGCAGCCTCGCGCTCCCGCCTGGGGGACAGAGGACCGCACCTCTTGTGCGGGGACGCAGGGACCACAGCCCCAGCAGCCCCGCATGCAGCTGGTCCCAGAGCAACGCTGGCTAGGGCGTCACAGCCAGAGCCGCACCGACCCCTCTCTTGGTCCTCGCCCCTCCTCCGTGGGGACCTTGGGAACCGCAGGCTGGGGGACAGTCTCAGGAGACCCAACGACAGGGTCGCTGGGAACTACCTCAGCCACGGGCCCTACGATGCGCCCCGGGCGCTGAAACCCGCTCGGTCTGTGACCGCCAGCCAGTGGGTTTACTGTCTGCCACCTCCATCCCCTAAGGGCCGAGAGTGGTCCCCTGGTAGCACAGACCCTCTGAAGAAGCCACTTACACTTAATGCATAATTACCGACAGACCCGAAATTCATTACTTAAAGCCCTAACACCAAACCCCCAAAGAGTCCTGGAAACATGACCAGGGTCTGGTGAGCATGTGAACAGTTGTGGGACGGGGGGTAGGGAGCTGGTCTCTTGAGGTAAGACCTCCCCTGCTTCCAGAATGGAGCTTCCCCCGAGCCCGGGCGAGGCGGGAATCCCACAGGGGCTGGCAGGGGTGCCCACGGCCCGGGGGGGAGGAGGCGAATGCCCAGAGGCGGACTTTGGTCCCCGTAATCTCCCGCAGAACGCTGACCACGCACACGCGCAGGCGGGGACGGCATTAGCTCCATCTTCATGGATCCGCCCAGCTGACTGCCGTTTTGACAGAAAGGAAAGGTGGAGACCCCTCTTCTGTCAGAGAACAGAGGGCACAGTAGGGTCCAGCTCCGGGAGAAAGCCACCCGCCGCCCGCTCAGGGACCGTGGCCACTGAGGGGCTCAGCCTGGGGAATCCCACCCAGACCCTCCGTCAGATGCAGGGCCTCGTCTCCCACCTGCCCTGCGAGGCCGAGGGGGTTGGGAGCACCAGCGCTGGGCCGTCCTGGACAGGCCCTCTGTGCACATTGCTCTCTGTTCCCAGGTGTCCCAGTGGCCTTGTGCTTTCTGGTGCAAGGCCGAGGGCCTGCGGGGTGGTTTGTGGGGAGCTCCCGCTATGACCCCAGGAACAGGGTTGAAAGCCCGAGGTCCAGGGCGGGAACACCCTGCACGGAGATGGCTGCTGGGACGCAGACCTGCCTGCCCCACCACGCCCTGATGAACTCATCGGTGACCGACCTGCACATGCACCTGCTCCAAGACAGCTGCCTCGGGGCCTCCAAGGTCACCCATCCCAGGCACATGCCAAGCACACGCGCAGGAGAAAGCACAGCTTGCTGTCCACTCGCTCTAGGGAGGGTGGTGAAGCCAATTCCCGCAGGGCCTGCCCCGCCTCCCACAGCGCCGTAAAGGAGAGCTGGGGTGGTCTTCTCTCCCTGGTGCTGCACATCCCAGCGGAAAGGCCGCGAAGGGCCGGCCAGCACCGGCCAGCGGTGGACACGCTGCGTGCGGCTCCAGGCTCACCCGGCCACATTCTGGCTGTCCCCTGCCTGAGACCGCGTGTGCACGTGGCCTGACTCCTGGCGGGACTGACGAGGAGCCTGCAGGAGTTGAGGCCGTCCTGGTGCACAAAGCTCGGTGACTCCGGGCACCACCGTGATGCCACAGCCCTCGTCATTTGAAGCCCCGGCGGCTTTTCTGTCCTGTCATCTGCACATGCTGGGTCACCCCCCTGCCCCACACCCCCCTTCCTGGGACTCCCTCCACCACGACTCCTGCAGGAGGGTCAGGCCGGGACGGCCGGGTCTGGACCACACCTCACAGAGGAGGGCGAACTCCACGCCGCAGGGTCTAGTCAGCAGGGATTCGGGAGCCAGCCGGGGGGGCTCTGGGGTTCCCATCCCACCCAGGAGCAGAGGAAGGAGATGGGAGACCCCGGGAGGCCCTGGGGCTGACTCTGGGCCTCCGTTTCTCCCTGTCAAACATCAACAATTTGGACGAGATGATCCCAAGGTCCCTGGGCAGGGCTCCGCGGAGGAGCAGAGACGCGTGAATGGTCCCAGGAGAGCGCTCTGTCTGGCGCCCGGCCCGGGCGGACCCTTGGGGTCCAAGCTCTGATGGAGCCTTGATTTGGAAGGTTTGCTCGGCCTGTGTCCGCTCGGGGAGACGCACGATGGCGGGGAACACAAAGGCTCAAGAGTGTCCTGCTTGGTCATCACGGGGCAGGGAACACAGGCCTGAGACTCGCCAACTTCCTCCTGCTGCAAAAATGCAGATGCAGTCCCGCCCCTCTGTTGCCATGGTGACCGAGCTGGCTGAGGGGTCAGCAGCAGAAGGAGCCAGGGCTCCCCTGCCTGATGCCTGATGCCTGAGGACTTGGGGCCAAAAGCCCCATCCACAGTAGGCCTGGGAGGAGAAGCCGGCCCCCAGCTGTCCTGGATGTCCTGACTCTCATCCCAAAGCCCCTCGTTCAAGAGATGACCCCCATCTCACCCAGGGCTACCATCGCCTCCTCGTTCACGTGTGCCGCACCCGCGGGGGGCCTGATGCCCACCCTGCCACGTGCCCTGTGCCCACACCCACCCCATCGCCCGACTCTGCCACGGGCCCTGGTGGAAGACCCCCCCCACTTCTGCCTGGACACGCCCGTTCCCCTTCACAGGGGCCTCACACACATGGGAGCCAGAGACCACTCCTACAAATAAGCAGGGTCTAGCTGGTCTGCTCGCTGCCCCGTTGTGCCCCGCAGGGAAGCAGTGGACGGCTGCCTCAGTGCTCCCAGCCCCTCGAAGGCAGCCCAGTCCCCCTGCACGTTCCCTCCAGGGTGCTCCCCGCTGGGCCGGTGGGGCCGCTCTGCAGGCTGATGCCTCCTCCTCTGCCCGCTGAGGACCCATGTCTCCCTGGGAAGGCAGGAGCACCACCCACTCTCTGCCCCGTGGCTGCCCCGGCCAGAGCAGAGGCGCTGCAGGAGGCTGGGAGACCCAGGCCCACCGCAAAGGGCATGGTGTAGCTGCCCACTCAGCAGGACGCGGGCAGTGCCAGTGGGCCGCGGGAGACTGCAGAGAAGCCGCCTTCGTGGGAGCCCTTTTCCATGCTGGGGCTGGACTTGGGGTCTGCACAGCCGATTTGGAGAAGGAAGAGCAATCCCGTCCTCCCCTTTCTCTCTCCTGCAGGCTTGCGCACCAGCGACCACGGCCTCCGAGCCTGAAGGGCAGGGCTGAGGGCACAGCCAGGGATGTGGGCAGGGAAGAGGTGCGGGTGGAGGGACGGAGCTCGGACAGAGCCCTGGAGCCTCAGGCTGAGTCAGAGCAGCCTCCCCCACACTCATCCCCCAACACGTGCACACGTGTGTGCATTCACACATGCATGCTCACACACGGCCACACTCACACATGCATACTCATGCATGTGCACTCACACACGGCCACACTCACACACACACGCTCACACACGGCCACACTCACACATGCACACACGGCCACACTCACACATGCACACTCACGCATGTGCACTCACACACGGCCACACTCATGCATGCACACACACGGCCACACTCACGCACGGCCACACTCACACATGCACACTCATGCATGCACACTCACACATGCACGCTCACACACGGCCACACTCACACATGCACACTCATGCATGCGCACTCACACACGGCCACACTCACACATGCACGCTCACACACGGCCACACTCACACATGCACACATGGCCACAGTCACACATACACACACGGCCACACTCACACATGCACACACAGCCACACTCACACATGCACACTCACACATGGCCACACTCACACACGGCCACACTCAGGCATGCACAAACACATCCACACTCACACAAGCACTCACACAGTCCCATCACACATGCACACAGGCACGTCCACACTCACGCATGCACACTCAGACACGGCACGTGCACACACACACACACACACAGGCCCATCACACATGCGCACACACATGGTCACTCACCCTCACACACATGCACGTATGTGCGCTCACAACTCAGCACACATGCACATGCGCAGAGATGTACACACAGTGCACTCACACAAACCCACGTGCACATTCACACGCATGCTCTTGCAAGCAGGCACACACTGGTGTCAGCTTCCCGAGGGCAGGAGCCCTGTCTGTCCGATGCTTCCCTGCCAGGCTGGTGCTCTGGGCGCTCAGTGCAGACCTGCACACACGTGGGTTGGGGCGACCCGAGAGGGGGCATCTGAGGCTCCATGGAAACAGGAGCCACGCGCCCACGACAGGGATAGGCTGCTTTACCCACTGGCCTCCTAACAGTCCCTACAGCCCATGTCCCCAGGGCACAGGGAGCTCCAGAGAGCCGCCAGGCTGGAGGAAAAGGTGCCTCCAAAGCCCGGCCGTGTGTGCGGCGGCATCGGGACCCGGTCTCTCTGGATTCGGCCACAAGGGCAGCCGTGGGAAGGGGCGGGCTCTCCTCCGCTCACTTCCCAGACCCTCCACGGCGGCCCCAGTCCTGACAGACACACGGAGGAGGATGGACGCCACCCTGCAGGTTCTGGTGCAGGTCCCGGGAGAGGCGGGAGGGCACACGGCCCCTGAGCCTGACCCGTGGTCAGCCCTCCTGCGCGGGGCCCCCAGGACTCTGGTGTGGCTGGGGTGGAAACTTCCAGATGAGGCACGGGGGGGGCCTGAGCCCCTTCTGGAGAGTCTGCATTTCAGCTGTTGCACGATGCACATTCCCTCCCCAGTACAAAGAGAATTACTGGAAGGTACGTCCTCGCTCTGCTCCCACGAGGCCTCTGGGTAACCGCAGTTCCCGGGCTGTGGCCGCCTTCCCAGGCACCCCTCAGGCCTGGCCGGCTGGAGGGCGCGGGGCGGTACTATCGAGGCTGTCTGCTGCTCATCTCGGGCACGCCGGGGCTGAGGGCGGGGGTCCCCCCACACACTATGCCTGTGCCCCTCGTCCCTCAACCACACCCTGCTCTGTTTTCTGGAAGGTTCCGGGGCCCAGTCACAGGGTGATGCATCCTCCGGGCAGGAGGGAGAGAGGGAGGACAGTTGGGAGTGGCCACCCCCGGGGCCCCAGGGATTGCCAGGCTCAGCACACAGCCTTCCCCTGCTCTGTTCCCGCTTGGCCTCGGGGCCTCCCTGGCTCCCGGACGTGCAGCCCCCCCGCAGCCCACCTTGGCACGCGGGCATCATTCATTCCCCCGCCGACGCAGACACATCTGCCTTCATGGGACGTCACACCATCTGTTCCCGGCCGTGTTTTCTAAGTGTCCTCTGAGGGCAGGACTGTGCCGGGCTCCAAAACACACTGCGCCTTCCGAGAGACCCCAGAGGCGCTGAGGGGCCACGCTGGGCACGCCGCTGCCGCCACAGCCCACCTCCATGGGCTCAGATCCCAGTGACGGAAGCCCCCCACCTCCTGCCCCAGGGCCCCCTGGGGCTGGACTGGGCTTCCACGGTGCGGGGAAGGAGGCAGCGCTGACCTGGGGGCTCCACAGGGAGGGGGGCCGAGGCACTGACCTGGGGGGGCATCAGGGCTGGACTGAGCCCCCGCAGGGAGGGCGGAGGTAGTCCTGACCTGGGGGGGCACCGGGACCCCAGTTTGTGGCATCTTATGTTTGATTTCTCCAAACGCACACATCTTTCACAAAATGAAAAAAAAAGTTCTGATGAGTCTTCCTAATGAGAAATGTAATATTTAAAGGCAAAGAAATTATTTTTCAAAATTACAAGGACAACTCTACACCCCCTCCGAGAGGATCTGCAGCCCGTCCCACAGTTGATGCCATTGTTAATTTTTCCTAATGACACATTCAAGAAACAAAGCAAAACAAAAGAACCATCAACTCAGCATTTAGAACAACATATTTTGACAGCATATTTTTAAACTAATTCCCCTCTTCCAATGAAAGTGCCATCTTGCAATCTTTTTAAGTCTATTCAGTATATACCAACATGATTATCTCATTCTTCTCTCGATAAAAACTCCGAGATACATAATGACAGCGTGATCAACATGCAAATGCATTCGCGGGACATTGTCTCTTCTTGCAAGGACCAGGAAGGAGGAAACAATGTGCGATGTCCCCCGGGAGCTCCCGCGCAGCGGGCGTCCTGTGTGGTCAGCTGTGCAACAAGCCGCTCGTGCAGAGTTGGGGGAGTGGGCGGCACTCAGACGCCCATCCTGTCCCCTCCCAGGACAAAGGCTCCAAGGACAGGGACTCCGTGGGCCCCCGCACTGCCCACAAGGACCCGGATATCCCTGCACAAGGGGAGCTCGTCTGGGCTCCCAGCAAGAGTGGAGGGGACCTCCGTACAAGTGCACACAACACGGTCACCGTGTCCCCCTCACCTGGGAGGCCATGGGCTTGGCCCTCCCAAAGTGCCCACTTTCCCCATCAATACCGCGAGGCCAGTGGCATCTAGCCTCCCACCCGCTGGGGACTGTGAGCAGCACGGTACAGAGGGCCCTGAACCCGCAAAGGGTGGCACCAGGCGTGCATTCTCCACGTCTTTTTCGGGGGCCCCCTGTTGCCCCTGCCCAGACCTGCTGCATCAGGAACCAGATGGGGACAACAAGCACGCTCTTCTGAGCCCTCCAGGGACCTGACCCACGCGAGTTTGAGGACCGCCGGGAGAGCAAGGCAGGATGCGCCTAACAGTGTGGGTGTCTGGATGAAGCCAGGAGGAATCCAGGTGCCTCCCCAACCCCAAGGGATCAGCCAAGGTGGGACCCCACCACTCAGTGGGTGTGCCAGACTGCATAACGCCCCCAAACAAGAGCAGGACCTCATCCCCGGTGTTTGTGCATGTGATGCCGAAGTTGCAGGTCTTGACGTGGATGATACTGGGTTTCTGGGGGCCCGGTGTCCTCATAGGGGTCCCCACAAGAGGGAGGTGGGGATCTGGAGGCAGAGAAGATGGGGGGACAAAAGCAGAGGAAAGCAGAGGTCGAGGGGAGAGCAGATGCCGCTGGACAGGATGGGAGGTGGAGGAGGGGACAAGCCAGGGGACGCGAGCTCCTCCCGACGCTGGCAAGGGGAGGAAGCAGCTTCTCCCTGCAGCCTCCAGAAGGAACAGATCCTGCGGGCACTGACTTCAGCGCCAGGCCTGGGGATCTCATGGGAGCCATTCTGTCCCCCTGCTCATGTGGACTGTGGTCTCAGGCTCCAGCACCGGCGGGAACGGCGTCAGCAGGAGACCCATGTCCTTGGAGCAAAAGGGCAGTGTCCCTCGCCCGAGAAGGAGGCTGACTCATCCAGAAGCCCCGCAGGGCAGGGATGGACCCCGACTCCAGAGAAAGCTTACAGGGGCCCCACGTGCAAGAAAGGGAAAGAGGAGAGGTTTCCAAAGGTCTGTGTCCACCAAGGGAACCGTGTCTGCTTCTTGGGCCGTGTCACCCACTGGGACCCTGGAGGGTGAGGAGCCGTGGCAGACAGCCCTCTGCTGGAGGAATGCCACACAGGGGCCTTCCACAGCCTCCCACAGCCGGAGGCGGCTCTCCACCTTCCCCGCATCAGGAGGCTGCGGTGCGGTTTGGAGGTCAAGTGGACCAAGTCTTCGGGGGCAGCTGGTCACTCACACCTCTGGCAAAGTTGTCAGGTGCTCGGTCTTCACTGCAACGTTCACCTTCAGGAGCACCTCACAACGCCTCACTGGGGAGACCGAGGGCAGGGAGGGCGCATGCATGCTTTGTGATTGTGCGTGCATGCCCATGCACTATGTGTGTGTGGTGTGAATGCATGTGTGTGCATTGTCCACGTGTCTGTGTGCACGTGTGTGCATGTGTGTGCACTGTCCACATGTGCACTGTTTGTATGCAGGTGTGTACACCATTACGTGTGTTTGTGCATGTGTGTGCACTCTCCATGTGTGCATATGTGGTGTGTTTGCATGTGCATGTGCACTGTCCACATGTGTGTTTGTGGCGTTTGTGCTTTCAGATGTGTGTACTGTCCATGTGTGTGTTTGTACACGCATGTGTGCACATTATGTGCACTGTGTGTTGTGTCTGTGTGCATGTGTGCACTGCCCATGCGTGTCTGTACATGTGTGTGTGCACTGTGTACACTGCGTGCTGTGTCTGTGTGCACGTGTGCACTGCCCACGTGTGTCTGTTTGTGCATGCATGTGTGTCCACTGTGTGTTGTGTCTGTGTGCACGTGTGTGCACCGTGTGTTGTCTCTGTGTGCACGTGTGCACTGCCCATGCGTGTCTGTTTGTGCGTGCCTGTGTGTCCACTGTGTGTTGTGTCTGTGTGCACGTGTGCACTGCCCATGTGTGTCTGTTTGTGCGTGCATGTGTGTCCACTGTGTGTTGTGTCTGTGTGCACGTGTGTGCACCGTGTGTTGTCTCTGTGTGCACGTGTGCACTGCCCATGCGTGTCTGTTTGTGCGTGCCTGTGTGTCCACTGTGTGTTGTGTCTGTGTGCACGTGTGTGCACTGCCCCCGTGTGTCTGTGTTGTTCCTGTATGCATGCACGCCGTGTGTCTATTCCATGTACTGTGTGCTGCAGGCGTGAACGTCCCTCCTGTCTCTCTGGGCAGCGGGGCCGTGATTTCTGGCTTGTCCCAGTGCTCCTTGCTGCGTCCTGCCCTCCCAGCTGCACTCCATCCGCCACGCTGACCCTGAGCCAGGCCCCAGCCAGCCGTGGCTTCCCCTCTGTGCTGACCCCACGGCGCTGTCACCACTCCTCAGCCCTTGCCCCCAGCACGCGGAGCTCCCAGACCCGCAGGGCCCTCCGCTCCATCCACCAGTGCAGGCTGTGCCTGAGGAAGCTGGGTGCTGCGGGTGCTCCGTGCAAAGGCCCAGGGTGGGCCCTTCCTCCTGGTGGCGAGATGGGGCAGGGCGGGGGAGAGTCACCTGCCGGAAGTGGCCAGTGGAGGTGTGAGGGCATGTGGCGCTCCCCCGGGTGCTGGACAGACCGGTGACAGATGGCCAGGGGGATGGAGGCTGTGGAAGGCAGCTGGCTCGGGACCACGTTCAGGCAGAGTGGACAGTCTGCCCGCAAATCAGAGGCTGTGCAGCTGATCTTCCTTCCAGGCAGGATGCATTCAATTCCGGGACCCCCGCCACAACGTCCCGCTGACGGGCGGCTCGCTTCCAGCTCTGGGTGTCCAGATCATGTCGGCACGGCTGGTCCTTCGAGGCCGTGAGGGAGACTCTGCCGTGCCCATCCCTGCTCCTGGGGCTTTGCGGGCATCTTGGCGTTCCCTGGCCAACCCCTGCCTTCGGGTCCACTGCCCTTCTCCTCCTGGGAGTCGTCCCTCTCCACGTGGGCCTGTTCTTGTAGGGACACCAGTCACGTGGGGGCACGGCTCCAGCATGGCCTCATCTCGCCTGATTACATCTGCGACGCTGCCCTTTCCAATGAGGTCACACGCCGAGGTTCTGAGGATCGTGACCTCCACACACCAGTTCTGGGGGCAAAAGCCAGCCCAGAGCAGCGGCCTCGCCCATCTGCAGAGGGACCTCCAGCTACACGTCAGAGCAGAGCAGGTGCTCAGGCCCCTAACTCTGGCTCTTCAGAGAAACGGCGTGCCCTTGATCCCGGGGGTGAGCCGGGGGATGATTCCCTGCAGGAGGAGTGGTAGGGCAGGGTGGGGACACCAGGAAGCCGCTATGTGGTGGTCACTGGGGGCCTGGGCACTCTGGAAGGAGGGCGCTGGGCTAGGGGTCACCGGTGGGCGGCACGGAGCAGAGGGGACAGGGGGAGCCGGATACGGAGGAGCAGGAAGAGGAGGAGGTTCAACAAGGAGAGGGGCGCACACAGCTCTCAATGATAGCTGCCCCCGGCCCTGGACCCCCGGCGCCGCCCGCTTCCTTCCTAGGACTCCCCGTCCCAGACCGGGGCTGCCGGGGTCAGGGTTCGAGGCTTTAGTTTTGCTTTGGCTGGGGTACTCAGAAAGTGCTCGAGGCCACGGGACCCAGCGGCCAGCCTCAGGCCGCATGGGACGTGCTCACTGTTGGATGTTCCCGCATGCGTCTTGCGTCTTCGGGAACAGTGGTCTGACTCGGCCCCACTCACGACACCATCAGTCCAGCCTGCGCCTCTCTTCCCGGGCAGACCCCGCAATCCACGTCTCTGGTGACACCAGGCTGGAAGGGCTCGGTGGCTTTCACGTGGACAGGACAAAAGAGCAAAAAGGAACGGACTTCTGGTGCACACAACCCCACGGGTAAACCTCGAATGCTCTAGGACAGCGCAGGAAGCCCGTCTCAAAGACCGCACCAAGCAGAGTCCCTTCTAGGACATTCTGGAAAAGCAAGAGCCGACCAGCGGTGGCCAGGGGGTGGGGTGGGGATGCACAGCAGAGTCTCTGGGACCTGGGGAGCGCTCCATGTCCTGACCGTGATGCTCCCGGGAACCTCTGCACGCATCACGCCTCATAGAACTGTACCCCACACAAAAGGGAATTCTGCTGTGGGTAAATATTTTTACATTATTAAAAATGATCCTGACCCATCAGATTGATTTTACATCAACAGGGAGTCATAAGCCATAGTCTGAGAAATGCTGGGCTTGGCTGATTTCTGGAGGAGCCTCCTCTGGGGAAAGATGGGGACTCCTACATCCTGGGTCCAAAACTCCTGGAGGCAAAGACTCAGGGGACCCTGGATGCCGCTGCTGGTGCTGACGACAGAGATGACAGTGGAAATGAGACGCAGAGACAGAGAGACACAGAGACAGAGAGATGCAGAGACAGAGAGGGACAGAGACAGAGAGACAGAGAGAGACAAAGGAAGACAGAGACAGAGACACAGGGGCGCAGGGAGGGAAGCTCGCCTGTCCACGGAAAGATCACGAGCTCACGAGTGCAAAGACTAACACCCCGAGGGTCCCACGCATGGCCAGGGGAGGCGGCCGGGATGCAGCCTCAAGCCTCCCCGAGGTGGTCAGTGAGGGCTAGACCACCGAGACCACGTGCGGCGTCCAACCAGGATGCGTGTGTCTCCCTCCCGCGTGCGCCCACGGCACATGCTGCCGCCTCTCTATCCGACCCCACCTCAGTTCCTCCTTCACACAAACCATTTTAATTCATTTACTCGCACATTCGGTCGGCCCATCTAGGAGCTAGCGGACGGTCACTGGGTCAGTCTAAAGGGGGCCCGAGCCCATCACAGTAACCACCTTCCAGACCCTACTTCATGGGCGTCCGGTGAGAAATGGGCGAGAGCCAATCCGTGCCCCTGGGGGGCGGTGCGGGGACGTGCCCGTCCCGGGTGGGTGGCCGAGTGAACCACCAGCACCTCCCGACATCCCCATGCTCCTCAGATCTCTACCCAAAACCCTCAGCCCGAAGTCCCACCCAGAACGCGTCCATCCAGGGCCCTTGGCCACGGGTCCAGGGTCCCCCCACTCTGCCCCACAGCAGCCTCAGACCTGAGGTGGGGCAGCACACGCGGTTCTCCCATGGGGAGGAAATGAGGGGGGTCTCAGGAGGGCATCTGCCCTGCACTCTGCAGAGGGATGGGGACCCCCAGGCACCCTGCCAGGACATCCGATACGGCCGTCTCCAAAGGCCATTGCCAGCCCTCTGGAGCCCCATCGTTCGCTCCTCGGGGGGACCCTGCGACCACGCCAGGCCTGGCTTTGTGCCTGCCCTTGCCGGCCTCTCACTAACCCATCCTGGAGGGAAGTCCGGGCTGCCCTGCACCTGGGGTTCCATTTCTGCAACAAAGTCTGCTCCCGATGGGGCCCCTCAGTCCTCCCAGCAGAGCCCCGCGGCCCCGGTTCACTCTGGGCTCCCCTCCTCCCTCCGCCCGCGGACTGACGGTGCCCACAGGGGCCTAGACCGCCAGAAACCAACCTGCTGTGTTCACCAGAAACCCAGCCCAGACCTGCACCGGGAGGCTGCAGCCCTGCCCTACCGCCCCACCTGCCTTCCGCCCCTCCTGGGCCGGGAGCTGCCGCAGCCAGGCGTCCCCAAGCGTCCCGGTGTGCCCCGGACGGACCCCTGAGGCCCCACATTTGTAACCAACACCGTTCATCACAGACACGACACCCATGCTGCAAACTGCTTCAGGACTTCTTTGTTTCTATCCCCAGCTTAATGATGACTAATGCCTGGGTGATTTCCTCGTGCTTTGTGTGTGTGGCGCTGGGAAGAAAGCAACCATGAGAGCACAGCCCGGGACAGGAAGCGTGAGACAGAGGCTGGCGGGAGGCAGAGCCCGAGGCCAGGCAGGAGCGAGCTCGGGGCCTCGGCCTCACCCCCAGGGTCTCCAGGTCGCGATCTGCAGCCTTCCATTCCTCGACTGTCTGATGCTGCAGAATAAACTGAACCCGAATAGTGGAGAAGAGTCCCCCGGATGCACTAACATTATTTTGTTAAAGTGCCCAGATGTGCATTTAAGAGCAACATCCTGCTGGTAAATAAAGCCAGAGGGCGATGATAAGGGGATAATTGGTGAAACGCGCCAGGGCAAACCCATTTACGGCCCTTCCTTCCACGCCCTGGATCCCACATTGTTACAGCCGCAGCAGGAAGAATTCACCAGGCAACTGACTTCCAAAGAAAATCCCATCCGTGCGCACGATCCCCCTACAAACAGACACGTTTTGGAATGCAGGCGTGTTGCAGCCCACCCACTGGGTTCTTCCTGCAGTTGGTAAGGGAGCTGGATGCTCGTAGCAGGGACAGGGGCGTGACGTGCCGGACCCTGGCCCTCCCCACGCTCCTCTGCACCCACCGCAGGCCCGGCCAAGCCCCTACCTTGGGACCCTCTCTGGCCCCTCCCTGAGGGACATTCTGGAGCCCAGGGTCTGCAAGCAATGGCAGGCCTGTCCTGATGGAAACTTCTAGACTGGAGCCCGTATACTGTCCTTCGAGATGTGTCCTATCTACTGTCCCTGGCTCTCTGGAGAGCTCCGTCCACCCTCTGTGGCTGGGCCTCCACCCCTGCGGCTACTCAATAGCCCTGGGGAAGCCACGAGACACCCGAAAGGGGCTGTTCCCTATCCTCACTCTCCAAACCAAGGGAGGTGGTGCCACGGCCCGGGGAGAGGTCCGGTGGTCCGAGGGCCCAGGGGAGAGGTCGGGTGGTCCGAGGGCCCAGGGGAGAGGTCTGGTGGTCCGAGGGCCCAGGGCAGGGGCACGGCCGGGGAGAGGTCGGGTGGTCCAAGGGCCCAGGGGAGAGGTCGGGTGGTCCGAGGGCACGGCCGGGGAGAGGTCGGGTGGTCCAAGGGCCCAGGGGAGAGGTCGGGTGGTCCGAGGGCACAGCCGGGGAGAGGTCCGGTGGTCTGAGGGCCCAGGGCAGGGGCTGGCCCTCCCTGAGTGTGAACCCCAGAAGCAGCATGGTGTCCTCAGCAAGCCCGGGCTCCGGGGCCCTGGCAGGCAGAAGGACACATTAGCACTTCGGGGAGACCGTCAGGGAGTTCTGCCACACCCCTGCCTGAGCCCACTGGGCTCTGTCTGTCTCTGTGCCCTCACCCCGGCACCCTCCTGGGCTCTCCATTCATCTACACCCCGCAGGTCACCCACTGTCATTGTCCAATCCCAGTATTGCGTCCAGCCCTCAGCCCCAAGGGTGGGGGCTCTGCCTCCAACCGCCCTTCCCTCCAGCCAGGTTTCCTGCACACCCAACAGAGCAGGGATGCCGCCGGCCCCTCCCTGGCCCAGAACACCAGCTGGGCCTGCCGAGGTGACCTTTCCCCGTGTCTGGCCCCATGGAGCTCAGCCGTGGGTGGGGGCCCAGGGCAGAGAGGTGACCAGCCATGGCCGTGGGCAGGAGGGGATGGAGGTGGTGAGTCAGGTGCCGCCCGGGGCCAACACGGTCCGCGGGCCGTGGGGACACCGGCTCAGGGCTCCCTCACACCTGCCCTAAGTGTGGCGTGTCTGCTTCCAGAGCGGCCGTCACAAAGCGCCACAGACTTAGCCGTTTGCACAACAGGATTTCGTCCCCTCTCTCTGGAGGCCGGACGTCCGCGGTCCAGGTGTGGGCAGGGCTGGTTCCCTCTGAGGCTGCGGGAGAACCTGCTCCCGGCCTCTCCCCGGCCTCCAGCGTCTGCCCGAGACGCTGGCACCCCTTGGCTTGCAGACGCACCCCTCGCTGGTCCCCTGCCTTCTCCCCGCGTGTCTGAGTCTCTGTGTCCCCTCTTCTCTTTACAAGGATCCCAGTCACGGAGTCAGGTCCACTGCAGTGTGACCGCACCTTAACCCATTACATCTGCAAAGACCCTACTTTCAAATACAGCCACGTTCTGAGGCCCGGCTGGACTTGGATTTTGAGGGGACGCTATTCAGCCCCGTAGAGTGGCCGGTCCCTGTTCAGCAAGGAGCCCACGCATGCAGAGAGGCTGAGGTCGCTCCACGGCTCCCAGACTGGATGCGGGTTTGGTGGAAAGGCCGTAAGGGGTGCACCTGCTCGGGCCCAGGCCGTCCACGCTGCAGATGGGGACACCGAGGCCCCGGGAGGGCCGCAGCCTGCCTCTGCTCACACGGTGCTTGGGCCGAGCTGCTCCTGGGAACCGGGTCTGGAGCCTGCCTCTACCAGGATGGTTGGGCTGTGCTCGGCCCCCAGAACGGCCGCCCTTGCAGATGCAGGCCCGTTTCAGGCATTCCGGGTGGGTTTCTGGGAGCGAGAGAAGCATGGCCCCTGCTACCTGGTTGCATAATAAATAGATTAGGGCATTAGGCACCAGAGTTATTAAAAGTGAAAGATCTTCCAAGAGAAGGCGAGGGATTCTTAGAGCCTCTATCTCCTACAAATATGTAATGAAATTTAAATTGAATCTGGTTTAAAATCATTTACCTTTTGACATCATGTATCAGTACACTAAGCATCAGCTGAGAAAGCAAATAACCTTTCAAGCAGAATGAAAAATTACTCTGTCTCTTTTGATTTCATGTTAATTTTCAAATTTAAACTACCCTAGAGCTCTCTGCTTGGGGTCAGTCCCTAAGAGCCTGTTGACTGCACAGGTCCGGGCTGTCCCCAGGCGCCCTCCGGGCCCGCACCGCGGACTCAGGCCCGCCCTCCCGAGCTCCTCAGTGACTCCCGGGGGGACAGGCGAGTGTGGGGAACGTGGGAACATGGCCATCTTCTCTCGCTGGGGAGGACAGCGGTGCCTTCGTCCCTCCTGTTGGGCCCCGTCCCTCCTCCGGGTACAGATCCAGCTTCCACGCCGGTGAGAGCAGCTCCCAGGGCAGGAGGTGAGCACCAGCCGGTCTCAGAGTGACTGCCCGTGGAGGTCACGGACACGGAGTGCAAGGCCCACAGCGTTACAGCGTCCCTCGGGGAACGGTTTCCTTCTGAGAGTGTATAAATTGGCCGTAACAACCCAGCCCGCTCGCCTCCGAAGGACACCGGGGCTCTAAGAGTCCCTTGTGGCACGTGGAAGGTGTGGCCGGGGGGGTCCCTGGGCCCCCGCACGATGAGGTCCCAGGCGGTGACGATGCAGCAGGGATGGGGGTTCTAGGTTCACTCCGTGTAGACAACCCACGGAGGCCTCGCATCCAGCCTTGGGGCTCAGCCCTCCTCTGCTCCCACCCCCGTTACACGGACCAGGACACCAAGGCCCCATGGCGCCGAGCAGCTCATCTGGGCCTCGGTCACTATGTGTCCAGCCAAGAACTGGACCAGCTTCAGGAAATCCGTAAGAGTCGGCCCCCAACGTCAGAATCCAGGTGGCCCCCATCAGGTTCTCAGAGGTCAGACCCTGCCGCCCCATCCCCCAGCCTCGGCCATGATGAGCGAGGGGCTAACGGGGCTGGGGGGTCCTCAGCCGGCCCTCCATGCCGGGCACAGCCCTGCTCCTCAGACAGTCGTGGGCAGCAGGAGCCAGACACCCACCCCCCGGCCAGGGACAGTCCCCGAGGGAGAGCTTTGCGTGAGAATCTCCGTGTCCCTGGTGCACATGCAGCGTGCAGATGGGAGCTTGGAGGAACACTGTCACTGTCCCATTTCACAGACTCAGAAAGCTGAGGCCCCCTCCCCATCCCGGGCCTCCTAGTGCAGAGGGAGAATCAGGGCCCCCCTTCGAGTCCCCGGTGCCCAGACGCTGTGCCCACTCCCAGGATCATCTCCGCTTCCCCGACTCTGAAGGACAGCAAGGCGACGGCGGGCTGACCCCGGACTAGCGGCCCCACGGGAAGTGGCAGGACGCTCTGCTGGGCCCGGGAGGTCTCCCCTGAATCCTACTCAACTGCTGGATGTGCTTGTCCGGCCCCTTATGACCATGGTCGATGTCCAGAGAGGACGTGGAGCCTGGGCCCCTTTCGAGGCCTGCTGCTATTTCTTAATTAGCCAGAATAAACAAAGGGGCTTTTCATGAGGACTGTCCCCTCTCCTGTCACATGTGAGCGTCACTGGGCTGGAAAACAGAGTGGGCTTTGCCAGGACTCACCCCCACTGAGCCTGCCCAGAGATGCCGGCTGGGGGAAGGAAGAAGGAAGGGGAGAGGGGAGGGGAGGGAGGGAGGTCTGGCCCCAGGAGCCACAGAGCCGAGGCCCGGGGAATCACGCCCGCCAGCCTCCCTGCTGCTGCCTGGTGCAGCGATCGAGGGTCCAGGCAGCGGATGGGAGGGGGCAGGAGCCCACACCAGGGTCGGCTGCTCCCCAGCCTGGGGCTGCCTTCCACCAGGACACAATCCCAGGCCTGCAGTGGCCCAGAGCCAAGCCCTCCGGCAGAAACCCCGGATGTCTGTGTGTGGGACACACAGGCCCCCAGCGTTCCGGGCAGCGTCCGGAGGCCGCCCCTGCGCTGGCCGCGTCTCGAGCCCAAGTCCACGAACAGTCACACAGTAGGTCCTCAGACAGCAGGGGGAGGAGGGCAGGAAGCAGGCAGGGGAGCTCGCACCCTGGCAGGTCAGCAGAGAGGGTCGAGGCACATGGCATCCTCTGCCCACCATCCGCGGAGCACCAGGCCTGAGCTCAAGCCCCCGAGCCGAACCTGCCGAGCCAGAGGGGACAGCAAGCCTGTTGAATGTCCCCAGCAGGACTGTGCCCCGGCGGGCTCTGCCCCGAGGTCAAGCAGGGCTGGGCCGGCTCTCCCCCGAGGTCAAGCAGGGCTGGGCGGGCTCTGCCCCGAGGTTAAGCAGGGCTGGAAGCCGGGCAGCCAGTCCCCAGCCCAGGCTGGAGCAGAGCGGAGGTCTTTGTTTCCCTGCTCGGGGCGGGGAGGGAAGACCATGTGTCTGCCCACGTCTCCAGCCCCTCCTGCTGAACGTCCCCCTGCCCCGTCCAGGGGGCTCCCTCGGCCTTTGCCTCAAGGACTGTGAAGGGGGGACTTCGGGCTTCAGGGTGGGCGGGGGGAGCGGGCTGCTTCACGGGGCCGGGGCCTCCGGGGAGACGGGAACGTTTGCAGACTTGGCAGGGGGTGGCTGCACCACGCCCCGCACGTGCCGGATGCCGATGAAGTGCGTGCTTCAGAATGGTTAATTCTGTCATGTGAACTTCAGTAACAACATGAACCGTGCACACTTTTTTAAGGCAGCAAGAACAGCCAGACTGTGGGAACGAGCAGGAGTGAGCGCGCCGGGCTCAGAGAGCGGGCCCAGGTGCGGCAGCATGCGCTTCCCGGGGGCCCCCAGGGCCCTGCCCGCCCCCCACACGGGGCGCCCCCCCCCCCCGCCTGTCCCTGCAGGCTGCCTGCGGGCCTGGGGTGGGGGCCCAGCTCGGCCCGGCCGGGCTGCAGGCCCCAGCCCCCAGAAAGCAAGGGCGGGTGGGGTGTCCTTGAGGGACCTGGCTGCCTCCGAGCCCGGGGCCCCGGCCAGGGGCGCAGTGACAAGCAGCACAAGGGACGTGGGCAGGGCCGTCCTGCAGGCGCCGGCCGACCCTGCAGAGACAGTCACACCACGCACGGCCACGGAGACGCCTTCCGACAGCGCCGCCCCGCCTGGGAGAGGTCCCCCCGCCCCCCAGGCCAGCTGGGGTCCGTCCCCGTTGGACGGCCTCCGACAGGGGACTCGCTTGAATCCCACCTAAACCCAGGTGACCGAGGGGACCGCGGGGACCGCGGGGGGCAGGGCTGTGCTGACTTCACCAGGAAGGGGATCGGGAGGAGCCGTTCATACGTCGTTAAACGTTCTTCATCTCCACCAGCATATGCCGTGGCACTAATTTTGATCAACTTAAATGTAAAAACGTCTCTGCGCCTGCACTCGGGTTGTACCGCCATCTGGTTTAATTAGTCCTCGGGTAGCACCGCACCAAGTTAATGGCGGAGCGTTGCTGGGCCCGTCAGAGAGCCGGCTGCCACCGCGTCCCAGCCTGTCTCTCCTCAACCCCGACAGGGGAGGTCAAGGCCGAGGGGGCAGAGGGGGTGGCGGTGCACCCGGCGGGTGGGCGCCGGGGGCCGGCGGGACAGCCGCCTGGGCGGCCCCGGGCATGGCGGGGTCTGGGCTCGGACCCTGGACAATAGGCCCTTCCCGCAAAACCTGACGGACATCTCCGGTGGCGCCGGCTGGGGGCGCTGCTGTGAAGACCGACAGAACCTCCTGTCCGAGCCCGTCTTTCCAGGAAACCTCGGGATGAAACCCCGCGGAGCCCGGGCCTCTGCCCACTCCTCCCTTCAGACTCCAGGCGCTAGTGTTCAGCGCGGGGACGGTGCCGTGTAAACAGGTGACCGAGGCCACCGGGGAGGAGGACCGGCGGGCGTGGGGAGGGCGAGATGCAGCAAGGCCCCCAGCACGGGAGGCTTCAGGAGGGGCCTTGGGGTTGGCAGCTGGGATGGGGACCCTGACAAGCCCTGACGAAGGGTGGAGAGCCTGTGGCGACGGGCACGGGGAGGTGAGTGTCTACGGAGAAGGCAGGAGGGGAGTCGGGACCCCAGGGCAGCGTGGAAGAGCTGCGGTCCTCGGGTCCGAGGCCACGGCACCAGGGAAGTGGGGGAGGCTGACGACCAGGGGCAGGAAGCGGGTTCCATCCTGTGCAGTGTCCGAGCACCCTGCGACCCCGTGTCAGCCAGCTCTCACGGCGTGCACCCCTGGGGAGGCCGGGCCTGTGGCTCAAGCTCGCTTTCATCGGGCCACTTGCCGGGTGGGCAGGCCCACCTCTGGGACTCCGTGCTTTCACCACATCCGTGGAGAGCACAGTGTTGACCCTGCGGGGTTTTGCAGGTTGGACATGATTGGCAACTTTTGCAACTTCTGCCTCAATGCCCTTAGCGCACAATGAGAACCGCCCGCCCAGGGGATTCTCCCTCTTGTCTGGTCCCCCAGGAAGCTCGGTTCCAGGAGCTCCCTAGAGCCTAGGCTGCTGACTCCCGTCTGGGATGAGTCCCCAGCTGACGGTGGGGAGGGGGCGGGCCCGGGAGGCTCCCAGGCTGCCCAGCGCAGGAGCCATCTGGGGAGACCCCGGGGGCCCTCTCCACGTTGCCTTGGAACGCTCAGCCGCGTCCACGGGGAGGCAGCTGACCAGGATGGCAGCCGCAGCGCCGCCCACGTGCACTGTCCACGGGGAGAACGATGACCCCACGCAGACGCGCAGAGAGAGCCCACATCCAGAGGTCACGGGAAAGTTATCCCCCAACTACCAAGATTAATTTATTAAGAGGTAATGGGTTTTCAGCGATTTTATTAATCAATCTGACAACGCCTGGGGATTGTAATATAAAAATAACCAGTTGGCCTCCTCACGGACGTGAGGTGCCAAAAGGTGTCGCTTAATTTCCAACGCCTACCGCCACCTCTCCAAACTTATTGTGACGTTAACTGAGATGAAAATTTTGCAATTTGGAACTTCACAGGAGCGTGTGTTCATTGCGTGCAGAGCCTGCACGTCCGGGGAGTGACTTGGGGGTCCCCCCTAGAGCACGGGGCAGCCCCCTGACACCAGGGGTAAGCTCCGGCCGGCACAGGGTTTCCAGGATGGAGACACGCTCCCTAGAGATCTACTGCCTCAGAAGTGCCGGGAAACCGAAGGCGGGGTCTTCGGAGGCAGCGTCTTTCCCTGTCCCCTGCCCCGCCGGGCAGCCGTGGGTCCTCGTCCACACTGACGCCACCTGGGCCAGGCACCCCTTCCTGTCTGGCCCCAGCCAGGCAGGACGCCAGGGGACAGCACTGATGAATTTCAGGGGTGGTTTTTAATGTCACCTTGAAGGAAGATGTCTGACAAAT
Organism: Halichoerus grypus; assembly: GCF_964656455.1. Lineage (NCBI taxonomy): Eukaryota > Metazoa > Chordata > Mammalia > Carnivora > Phocidae > Halichoerus > Halichoerus grypus. Next base: position 177,223,164 of record NC_135717.1, on the reverse strand, counting down.
CTGGAGAGCACCCCGAGCCCACAGATTGCAGCTCCAAGTCTGCAAGTAGACGGGGCAGGACGGGGCACCCCCCTCTTCCTCGGGGAAGCCCTCTGCACAGGAAGAGCCCCCAGCCAGGGAAGAAGCAGGTGGAGAGCAGTTACGTTGGGAGGAACATGTGTGCACACACAGGCAGGGGCCCAGACCCCGCACACGCAGACGCACAGAGAGACACACGTGCACACGGGACACACGCACACACCCCAGGGCCTACAAGCCAGTCTGTTCCGTACCCGTCCTCATTTCAGATGTGCTTATTTTCCCTTAGTCCTTTGTGAACGTCTCTGGGCAGAGCAGAGGGGATGACCTCCTGGCCGGAGTGTGTCCGTGACGGGGAGAGGGAGTCGGGGGCAGGAGCACCGTGGTCACCTTGTGGCCTGGGCCCAGCAGGCCGCCCTGACGCAGGCCAGACCAGCTTCCCTGCCGGCAGGTGGTGGCCAGCTCTCTCCGTCCCGTCCGTGCACAACACAGAATGGGGTCGAGGGGCAGACGGGAGCCAAGAACAGCACAAAGCCAGAGGCCACCTGCTGACCAAGCCCGTCCCCGCCCGCCCCCGGCTCCCGGAAGCCCTGTACTTGCACCTCCCAGGTGACAGTCCTGCCACCTGGGCCCAGACACACCTGGGTCGACCCTCTCCACTCAGGGGAGGTGGTCCCAAAGGAGGGAGCTTTGCAAACAAGCAGAGTCCTTTCTGTAAGCCCTCAAGTGCTTCTGAGCACTGGATGGGAGTCCATAAAATGTGTCTCAGGCACAGGGAACAGCAGGGCCGTACGACTCAGCGTCTTTGCTCCTCACCGTCTCCTCTACCACCAAGGCCCCCGGCCGCCTGGGCGAGGAGCAGAATGCAGCGGGTTCCTGCCCTCCCTCGGGGACACAAGTCCCAATGTGGGTGGGCAGAACCCGGAGAGCTTCCCGGAGGAGGGGCCTTCCCCCAAATTTCACAGGGGACTGAGCAAGACTCAAGGGTACGGCTGCTTTCTCCTCCCAAAGTATCGTATTGCTACAAAAGGGGTTCACGTAGAAGCCCACTCCTCCTCCCCTCTCCAATCTGAGACCCATCATTGCTAAATGGAGGTTTACTCTTAATTTCATCGTAAAGCTATCCTCACGACGGGCAATTTTGTTCTCAAACACAACAACTACTGAACTTGTATGAAAGATGCCGCTGACGCCACGGCTGTGGGAAGCCCAGGGGTCCGGGGCCTGCAGTCCCTGGGGTGCAGCCAGACTCTCCCCGGCTCCCTCGGTGGCCCGTCCGTGAAGCGAAGGGTTAACACTGCCCGTGCTCTCGGAGTGTTTCACCCCGGACACAGGCCTCAGCACTAACGGTGACCGAGCAGGAGCTCAGCGGGGACCTCTGTGCAGCTCCCAGCGCATGGGCCCCACCTCAGGACGGCACAGACATCGCGTCTGGACGCACGGCCGCTCCAGGAGGGCTGACGCTCCCTGTCCGCACACAGGAAACCAGCCGGCCCGGCTCCCGAGGCTGGGGGTGCAGAACGGGGTCCCAACACGGACCCTCTGACCTATCGGCCGCGCTCTGCTCCTCCCCGGAGGCCTGGGCACGGGCCGGATCAGCCCTGACAGTCCCAGGAGGGGCTCCCCTGATACCCCAAATGCTTCCCGCAGACCTCCCAGCTTTCCTCCTGGCCGCTGGCTCCCTGAGGGGTGGCCGGCCACCCTCGAGTGTTCTCACCAAGCCCCTGACCAGGACAAAACGCATCCTGTGTTTGGAGTGCCCAGCACACATCACCCCGAGCGACGGCACACCCGGACACATGCCCTTGCTGAGGCCAGAGAAAACCCCAGAGAGTCCACCAGTAGCACAAAGGGGTTACCAACTAGTGAACACATTCCAGAAGCTTCCTCAGGGCCCCTCCTCCAAGGAACAAAGTGCCTGGTCAATGCCATCATGTTGGGAGCACTTTCCAGGGACTCCCCAGGCCTCGGGTCTCTGCCAGCCACTGGCCCTGGGTTCGGCCACACAGGTCGGGAGGACGGCCCAGGCCTTCCTCTCCTACGTCCTTCCAGGAGCCCAGCGGCCTGCCGAGCAAGCTGCCTGAGGGGCATGCGGGTTTCTCACCAAGCCATCTGCCACCCAGAACCTCTCAGGGGCCCAAAAGCGATGCTGGGGCATGTGGGTAAGTCTCCCCTAGCCCCCCAATTCCCTGTGGAATGATCTCTCTTCCGGGTGGCTGGCTGTGTCCCTGGTCTGTGGGCAGACAGGCCAGTGGGGGACGGTGCCCATCCTCAGCCTGCACAACCAGCTCTGCACCCGGGAGGTCAGAGGAGGCTCGGGGGTGGGGGCGCGGTGTGGGGGTGGGGGGCAGCCTGTCTCTGGGTCACCCTGCCAGGCGAGGGCTGGGGAAGGTCCCCCCACCATTCCTGCAGCAGCTCCCGAGATTCTGGGAGCCCTCCCTGCAGACACACGTGGGGACACAGGGAAAGGCCACGGCCCAGCAAGAAGGCCCAGGAACACCTCGGCACACCCACTCCCCTCTCTGAGCCACGCGAGTACACGGGATTTTTTTTTCCCTGGGTGTGATTTTGACCGTTTCATATATTCTACCACAAATATATATTTTGTCATCAGAGGCAAAAAGAGGAGCCCAACGATGTCACGTCTCAGGGCGCTTATGTCTACGCCATCTCCAGCCCAGGGGCTTTGGGGAGGGCGTCCGGGGAGCCGGGCCCTCCCTGTCCTTGGACCCCAGCAGCACCGGCACTGGCCACCCTCCCCAAGGGGCCCTCGCTCCCAGGGGGACAAATCCCCATCACCCTCATCAGCTCTCCTCAAATGCTCCCCCTGCGGTTCCCACAGGAGGTTAAGGGCGGGGACCCACCCCCCCGGGAAGGACCCCTTCGTGACCTCACCTTCCTGTGACCGCCTCACTTAGGCACTAATAGGACAGGTCAGTTTATTGCTATGGCTTTAAAATAGCAGCCAGGTACCGTTCTACTGAGCCCCCTCCTCCCTTCTGTCCGTTATTCAAAAACTGTGATTCGAGCTTAACTTGGAAACAGTAAAGATGGCATCTGGGGGCATCTCCTCACTCCTCAGGACCGAGGAGTCAGGCGCCCATCCCTCTCTCGCGGGGTGCTCCAGTGCGTCTGCCGCGGCCCTGGGCACGGGTCTCCCTCACCTGACCAGGCTGGGGGCCCTGAACAAGGTTCCAGGTTGGACGATGTGCCCCCCACTCGGCCCAGAAGGATGGTCAGAGGATTCTGCTGCCGGCTGAAGGAAGGAGACCCTCTTGCCACCACCCAGAGCCCCCCCAGCTGCAGAACCTCCGGCCTGGCCGACCCACAGCTGGCCGCCCAGGAGCCAGAAGCACAGGCTGAGGGCTCACAGTCCTGTTCCGCTGCCACCCGCCAGGGGACCCCGGGCACGTCCCTTACCTTCCCCGAGCCTCATTCACCTCCAAAACAAGAACAGAAGCATCGACCTCTGATGACCATCATGAGGATTCAAAGGGAAACAGACACGGGGTGCGTGGTGCTTGCTCGAGACAGATCCACAAGGCCGTGGCTAAGGGGCACGGCGACGCCAGGGCACACCTTTCCATCCGTGGCCCGTGTGCACCCCGGGGGCTTGACTGCGCGGACGAGCCTGGTGCCAGGGGTCCCACAGCCCAGGTGTGGGGGCAGCACGTGCCCCTTCGGGCCTCAGATCCAGCCTCTCACCAAAGCCCCGCGTGTAGGAACTGCCAGGAATTTGAGAAGTATGAGGGCTTCGATGGTGACCCTGGATTCCAAAACCAGGCAAGGGCCCTGCGTGCAAAGGGCGCATGAGGAGTCCCAAAGGGGGAGACTCTGGGGCAGTCGGTCTTAGTCTGGGCTACTGCTGGAACCAAAAGAGGTGGCATTGACCACAAGGACCCCTACGGGCCTGGCGCGTGCTGTCTCCTGCGCTCAGCGGACCAGATGTTGCCGAAGGCCCTTCCCCCAGGCCGGCAGCGACACCTGCCAGAGCTGGTCCTCCACGTCAGGTCAGACAGCTGAGGCCCTATCTGCACACAGCCCCTGGTCAGGCAGAGCAGGATCGGAGCCTCACTCGCACTCAAGTGTGAATGACTGACACCGGCACTCCATCCAGACGAGCTGGCTCTGACCTAGCAGATGCAGAAAACATGACAACGGAGAGACCTCAGTCCACACCTCTGCGAGGGTCACGGCCCAGTGTCAACATAAGACCCGCACCGCGTGGACACGGAGGGTTTAAGTCTCCTCCTGAATGGAGACGGGGTGCTTTCCTCACGAGCACACACAGCAGGAAGGGGGCACGGGGCCCCCGCTGACGCTCGCGGATGCTCAGTAACTGCTGGGCCAGAGGACCTCAGGTCCAAACGGTGGAGCCTTCGGGAGAGCTCGAAGGACCCCAGCCCAGCAGGAGCCCTCCCTGGACTCCTGGGTCAGCTCTCGAACCTTCCACAACGCGTCGCCTGAGTCGCAGGGAGAACATGCTGAGCCAGCAGCCACTTCTGTGGAAATATGACCCGCAGAGACTCTGGTTGCCCGAGTGCAGAGCCGCGTCCTGCCTGGTGGCACGAGCTTCTCCAGCCCGGTGGCCTCTCCCGTGTCCGGCAGCCCCGGGAGCTCCATGGCCCACGGGGGTGTCTCGGGGGGCGGGGGGGACCGAAGTGAGTTACGTCTGCCCCGTCACTGCTTTGCAACGGTAAGAAAGCCAGGACTAATGTCACGGAAAGAGGTCCTTCTACAGTCCACAGGTCCGTTCAGGTAAACCCAAGGCCTCGGCGGCACTTTTCACCTCTGACCCGCAGACGCGCCGGGGCCGCGCCTCCTTTCCCAGCCGCGCAGGAGACATCGGGGGCTCCTGTCCCTCGCGCATCGCCCCTTCGCGGCCCGGGCCCGACAGGCTCCAGAGGCTCAGGTGAGACGCAGGATGTGTGTTCGCTCTCAGGGCCCCTGTCGCCCGTGCGGCGGCTGCCCCTGGCTCGACCGTACTTCTGAACCAGCCCCAGGTGGGGGCAACGGGAGCCCCCCGCCTGCCACCGTGAGAGGCAGCCGGGGCACCTCCTGCTCAGAGCCCACGTCCCCGCCGGTGAGCTGGCCTCACTGGGCCCCAGCCCCACGAGCAGGACGAGGCTGTGCCGAGCGCCACCCCCCATGGGTGGCCTGGTCCACCCCATGGAACCTTCTTGCTCACACATCCGCTCGATGGTGCCAAATCTTGCTCCCCTGTGTCTCTGAGGTGCCCCGGCCCCATCGCTGGCCCCAAGAATGGAGAGAGGGCAACCCGGGTCTCAGCTCTGCCCCCCACCCCCGGCTGTGAATACACAGCCTGAGGAAGGTTCCAGACCTGGCCTGTGGAGCAGGAAGCCTCTTCTCCAAGGGGTCCTGGTCCCCGTCGACGCACTCACTGCCCCGCACCCCCAGGCCACGGTGGGTGGTGCTGACGTGCTGCGTGGACTAAGGCCCCTCGTCTCTGGGGTCCCGGCCACTTCCCAGAGTGCAACAGACAGAAACCATCTGACCCCCGAGAGCGTGACCGTGAGGAGCCTCCTGCGAATCTGCGTGACCACGGCCTCCGGTGAGGCGGCGTGCGCCACGTCCGCGGGCTCCTGGGCGTCAGGGCTGGGGGAGGCCGGCCGGCCCCCGGCTGCACGGTCTGGGCTTCACGTGCCCGCCGTCTTTACAAATGCCCCCCTTTCCACATCGGAACCCCAAGATGAAGACGGAAGCAAAGACCGAACGCTGACCGGTTCGGCAAACGCATTTCTATTAACAACAACACGCTACTTTTGATGACAGCGACGTCTGAGAGGCTCGCGGTCTGTAAGGCGGCAACGGCCGTGTCTCACAAAACCCAGACGGGCTGGGACGGACTCGAAAGGCCACCGGCCGCCCACCCACTCCAATGTCCCAGACGCTTTCCGAGGTAAGCTCTGCTCTTAGTTTGGGGAGCTCCCGCCCCACATGGGTGGCTAGAAAACGTCGGGGGTTCCCTAACAAGCCTGCTCCCAGGTCTGGAGAACTTTGCATGGCGTCCGTGTGGTGTGGCCGGACGGGACAGCGGGGTTCCCCTGGTGCTAGGCCGTGTTTTCATGACGCCACCGATGGGTTCAACCAGATGCCACCCTGGCCGGTTCTCCAGCGGGGAGCCCAAGGTCGTGATGGGTCTCCCCACACAGAGCATTCCTCCAGCCAGCAAAGCCCCCCCCCCCCCGAAAGAAGCCAGTGACCAAGGGAAACACAATGAGTGCACGGAAGTCCACGGAAGGCCCCGCGTGGCTCCCGCGGCCAGCGTGCTTCTGTCACCTGCATGCAGCAGCCGAGGTACGTAAATTAGCCTCAATTAATTAACACGAGTCCTATACAAGCCATTAAAGGTATTTAGCTCTATCTGGGGATGTGCTATCAGGTAATGGATACTACAGGAGAAAAATAATTCGAAAATAGAGCCAAAGTGCTTTTTTGAAAGAGAGGCCACTCATGTGAGTCCAGCGGCATTTAAGACAGCTTCCAAGGCATTAGCATTTCAACTGTGAAAAAAGATCACACAGTGGAAGCGCTCCACAGAGCGCCCCACCCCCCCGTGGAACCCCGAAGCTTCAAGGTTACGGGAGTGCTTACATCAACTTTCCTTTTAATCAAACCAATCTGAGCAGGTGTTGCAAAGACAGCAAATGCATTTCTCCCCAACTCTGTCCCGACTGTCTGTCGATAGGAGACTGTGGCCCTCGGCACACAGCTCTGAGCCACCTCATGCCCCACCAGGTGGACCGAGCCAGGTGGAGCCCTCCATCCTCCCTCATCCAATGGGCTTTCAGAGTACCTAAGCGAACTTGGCGCCGGCCCCCGGCCTGTCTGCTCCTGAACCTCAAGCAAACCCGCAGAAGCGAGGGAATGAGAAACCAGCCCTCCGGGCGGTCAGCAAGGTTGCATGCACAGACCGGCCCCGCCCCTTGAAGTTCAAGACACGAAGACAAGGTAGGTGGGACTGGGTGGGATCCTCTGGGGGAAGGGCTGTCCCTGCAGCGGCCCACGAGGGGGCCGGCAGTCCTGCTTCCACGGCTGAGCACGTGGGCCTGGGACCCAGCGTGGGAGCCGAGGGAAGACGGGCCAGGCTCACCCTCCTGCTCATGTCTGCAGCTCCAGGGCAGAGAAAGGAGACCCCCCAGGCTCCCCCGCTCTGTCTGGGTCCCCGTTGCCCCGTCAGGGCCACGACATCACCTCCCCCAGGGGCACCACTCCCAGCGAGCAGGCCCAGTGACCGGTCAGGACCTGCTGACCATGGGTTCGATTTGCCAGGGCCCGGGAGGCCCCCCAGCTCAGCAGCGAGTGTTCACCTGCACCTGCAACGTGAGAAAGGCATCGGCCCGGCTCCGGCAGAGCCCCTGTGCTTGCCACGCAACCTTCCTGCCCCCGAACGCCTCCCGCACCCCAAGATGATCCCCTCAGGGGCAAAACAGCATGCGCCCCCGTTTCTCCTCCTCATTCTCCCCTTCCAGGGTGAACAGCAAACACGCCCGGCAAGAGCCACCCCCTGGGCGGTACCGCAGGACCCGGGTGCACCCCCTGGCCTCCCCCGGCCGGGTCTGCAAGGCAGGGAGCCCCGAAGCGGCTGTGGCAGGTTTCACTGTGATACGGGGGACGTCAGTCAGGGCAGGGACCAAAGGAAGGTGGGACCCAGCTCCCAAGGAGCGTTACTACAAGCCACATCCCAGATGACTCACTTCTCAATCAGCCACCGCGTTATGGGAAGAGCCTGTCATGCCCGCTGCATGTCAAGGAATGCTTTGACAAGGTTTACTCTCCAGCTCAGCCAGGGCGGAAGTGGGCACAGCGCCGGGGCCGCGGGCTCCCCTAGGCGGGGAGGGTCCCGTGCACAGCCTGTGTGCTCAGGGATATCGGGTCATCGATGTGCAGGGAGCTGACTCTGCACCAGGTGACCCGACTGACCCAGCCCTTGTTTGAAAGCACACTAGCGCTGTTTGTCCAGCAATGTTCCTACTTCATCATGTGAACTACAGGTGAAATCCCACTGGCCCTTCAGCCCACAGAGCTAAAGCAGAAAGCAAACAACGGTCCCCGTAACGTGGTGTTGGGGCTGGGGGGGTGGGGCGGGCAGGGTCCAGGAGAGCCTGCCCCGCAATCTTCGGCCTCCATGTCTGACCCTGCGGCCCAGGGGATTCAGCTCTGCTCTTACTGTGATAAATTCCCGGCCTGGCACAGTGATGAGCACCATCAGCTCTGGGAGGGAAACTGAGGCCCCCAAAGGGAAGCTACAGCATGTGTCCGTGTTGTTTGTAGACATGTACGTGCGCACACCTGTGTGTGCACAGACACAGCGCAGAGGGGTGGGGCAGGGGGAGTGGCCGGCCGCGGGAGGGGGCCTCCAGTCACGCCATCGCCCACTCCTGATGGGACACACCTGTGGATCCTGTCCCGCAGGTTGAGAACGTCCTTAGGAAAAGCCAACCTTGACCTTCTTTGTCTTACCAAATAGGGGGTCTCCCAGGATGGCTGACTGGGCAGGTTCGGCTCAGGACACGGTCTGAGGGAGACAAGCGATGTGCACGCTGGGTCTGGGGGCCGCAGGGAGGCCCGCGCGCGTGTGTGTGTGTGTGTGCGCGTTTGCAGGAGTGCTGTCTGATGCACCAGAACGCACATTTCGCGGGGCTGCCCCCACATAAACAGCACCCCCATGCGTGTGAGCTAAGTGACTTGCACCCCCGTGCGTGCGAGCTAAGTGACCTGCACCCCCGTGCGTGCGAGCTAAGTGACCTGCACCCCCGTGCGTGTGAGCTAAGTGACTTGCACCCCCATGCGTGTGAGCTAAGTGACTTCTCCGTGCCACCCCATGGGCAGTTCGGGGACTAGGGAGGGAGGGTTCATTTTCCCCCTGAAAGGAGGGGAGGAAGAATGTCAGGAAGATGGTGCTGGCAATGCTGAAGTCCTGAGTCACACGGGGCATCCTGGTGGGTGGTGGGTCTGCGGGCTCCGCCGGACCCCGGGCGCCACTCTCCCTGCGGGGCGCTCCTGGGGCCCAGCCAAGGCCCAGCGACAAGGCAGCAAGAGGGGCAAGCTGGAGCCCCCCCAGGGTAGCAGCCCCCGGCTTCCCCCAGAAGGACTGAAATTAAGGCATTTCTAGGCAGCCAAAGGTCCTGCCAGTGGCAGAACTTTCTGGAGGGAAAGGCACTTAGGAGGTTTGTTCCACTGAGCTCTAGGCAGAAATCTCTGAATCACGCCTAGGGACTGGAGGGTCCCTTGGAGAGGCGGGTAATTAAGTAAGTGGGTCGGTGACAGGGAGGGTGGATGGGCTCCCGGGTCACCGCAGGATCGGGAGTGAGTCTACTGCCTCCAAATGGCCTGATCCCCACCAGCCACATGTGGAGAAGCTACAACGCAGACAACAGACTGCGAGCAGCGGGTGAGCCCCGCGCGGGTTCCCAGCTCTGGAAAACAGACGCGCGGGGAAACGTGCGGAGACACCTCCTCTCCAAGCAGACAGCCTTTCCAACAGTCTGGGCTCGGCTGGGAAGGGCCGGGAAGTGCCGGATGAGCAGAGAGAAGTCAGGCCGGGTGCACCTGCTGGGGAAGGCGCGGGGGCTGAACACCCTCCACCCCGTGAGCGCTGGGCCCCAGGACAAACCAGGAAATACCAGCGCAGGCGGGTTGGGTGGGGACCCCCGAAATAGAGCAGGGGTCCCGGCCTGCCGGCGAGGGTCAGGGCTCCTGCCCAACACCCCACAGCGCCCGGAGACCACCCTGCCCCGCGTCCACAGTGCTGAGGGGAGAAACCCTGAACCACAGCGTACAAGGGACACCTGTTCAAGGTGCAGAGGGGGTTGGAGGCAAAGCCCGCGCCCAGTGGAGGAGGGGAGGGTCACGGGAGCGCTTCCGGCAACGTGCAACCCACCAGGGATGCTTTACAAAATACGGAGCATTTCGTCAGCGTTCCACACAGTCTCCCTCTCTTCTCCCCACCCTTTTAAATCCCTTTGATCACTTCTAACACTTGAGAAACAGATCGATCCTCAGGGATCCAGCCAGTCCTTTTTCAGACTTCTCTCCAGCCCCGCCCCAGCCTTCGGCCCCGCCCCCAGCCTTCGGCCCCGCCCCCAGCCCTCCGGCCACGCCTCCAGGCCGTGGCCCACCCTCGCAGACCCTCAGCCAGGCCTCCAGCCCCGCCCGAGTCACCGCGCACCGTTCAGGGAGCCGGGATCAGTGCGTGTTTGCCCCGAGAATCAGGCGGTCGACCGTGTAGTGGCCACAAGTCACGCCCAGGGCTCAGAGCCTGAAACAGGAGGAAGCAAGCAACCAGGTGAACGCGCGCTGCACTGGGGAGGGGGTGAGGCAGTGTGTTCAGGGGAGGCTTCCTGGAGGAGGAGGCTCTGTAGCGCTGGGGACAGCACCGCTCCAGCTCAGGGTTGCTGCCCGCATTCAGCAGCACTGCGGGGTGTTTGAAGGGACCTGGCAGGCCGTGAGCGGAACAGGCGGTGAACTAGACAGACCCGGGGGCACACACACCGCCTTCCTGGGAGGGGACGCCCCACGGTGGAGGGAAGGTCCAGCCTTGGGAGGCCCGGAGGGACCTGAGCACGGGGGGAGCGCTCACCGATGGGGAGGAGAGGGTGCAGCGCTTTCACTCAACGGGGGGCCACAGGTGGGGTCTCAGGACGGCCAGCCTGTAGGCAGAGGCAGCCCCGAGGACAATGCTGATGTGTCCAGGGGGGCTGGGGTCACGGCAGTGAAGGCGGACCTGGAGGACTGTACACGCGGGCTAGGCACGGGACCGCCGGTGCAGAGGCCCTGCTGAAGGGAAAGAGAAGACTGCGGGGCACAAAGGGGATTCGGGGCCAGACCCTGGGCCAATCCTGATGGGCGCCTGCCATTCCGGGGTTGAGACTGGCTGTGACAGAGGGTGGCGGTCCCACCACGAAAGCGGTCCCGGCCTCCCAAGGCTGGACCTCCCCCAGCACTGCGTGTCCCCTGCCGCACTGGCCCTGCTTTGTGCTGGCCGTCAGGCCCCCGCTGGAATCCAGGCCCAGGGGGCCACCAGCACAGCCACCTCCCCTTCCCAGGGGCCTAATTCCTAGTTACCTGAATCCACTGGAGACTGAGTCTCCACAGATGCCTGGGGCCGGCCCTCGGCCACTCCTGCCTCCCTCAACAGATGTGGAAGGAAAGCCAGGTGCCGGGGCGGGGGCCCCCGGGCCAGTCCCTCCACGGGAGGCTGGCCCACGGCAGGAGACTGCTGGCTCCGGGGGACGAGAGCTCTCTCCCAGGGAGACTCTCGCTAAGCGGCCACCGTCCCACCAGGCCCAGGCCGCCATTCTCCAGGACGCCGCTGGAGTGGCGCGGGGCCAGGGCCTCCCCAGGGCCACGGGGAGCAGGGCATTCCGGAGGAGTCCTGCTCGCCTAGTTGCAGACAGAAGTGCTTGCATACTCGACCCTGGCAGCCATTTTAATAAGTGCGGGTTACAAAGCCTCCGGAGCCCTCCACCACTTTCGCCAGGGTGGAGAGAGGAGAACAGCCGCCCCGATGTGCGGCCGGCTGCTCGGCGTTTCTGGAAAGCCCGGCCAGCCAGCAAGTCTGTGCTGCCCGCCCGGAGTCTCAGTCCGCACTCCTGGGCCGGGTCTGGGAAGCTGTGGACCAGAGTACGAAAGGCAGCAGCCTCCCCTACGGGAGCTGGGGGCACTCCGTGGGGCTCTGGGGTGGGGGGCTCCAGTGCCGAGGGATGCCCTGCAGAAGCCACCGGGCTCTGGGGTTGCCCTGGCGCCCCAAACTCCAGCTCCCAGGGTCTGTGCACGGCGAGCAAGGCAGAATTTCAGAAGGGACACCACCAGATTCTGTTAGCCTCCTGACAGCCAGGGACAGCCCCCCACCCCAAAGAAAAGACAACGGGCAGGCCCACAGGCCCTCGCCCTCCCTGCAGCTCTCACTCCACAACAGTCCAGGCCCCCACAAGCAGGAGACCCTCAATCTCCTCCCCATCTCTCGGCCATCACCCACGGCGCTCTGGGTGACAGGTGGCATTCTGTAGAGGTCATTAACTCCAGAGCACCACATTTTAATGCAGAAAGGAGCCCTTCTCAATCGGCGCAGCTGCGAAGCTATATAAAGAAATGGGGATTTTAATGTTTTGCTTTTCTTCCCTTTTCTAGTGCCACATTATCATAACATTTCCCTATAATTACGCCCATAAAAGTCACCTGAAAATACTTCATGCCACAAAAGTTGATCTACACACGTCATTCCGTGGATGTCGAGTGGCGAGTCCCGAGCAGGATCTTCCAGGGTGGGATTCAGCCAGGAGCCCGGTGCCGAGCAGACCAGGCAAGCCCACGGGGGATGCAGCCCCCTTTTTGGGATTCGCCGTCCTCTGTCCTCACTGGCAAGAGAGATGTTGTAGACAGTCCTGGAAGGCTGTGGGCTGCCCTCTTCACAACACTATTCCCCAGAACCCTTTCCCTGGGGGTCTGTGCTCAGGAGGATGCTTCCATGGACAAAACCCTCTTACCTCACTGATGCTTGGGCATCCAGCTCAGCAAATACAAATCCCACAAACAGAGGGTGACTTATCTTTATGAAGCTGAAAGAACCAACACCACATCCTCTCCAGCCAGAAATTCATCAAAAAAAATAAAACATAAAAAACCACAGGAGAAAAGGAAAAAAAAAAAAAAGAGCCCAAGATGAGAGAGAAACCTCTGAATGGCATCACTTCATTAAGCCCAGTATTTTCAAATTTACCTCTCCAAGAACTCCAGAAATAAAATTTGAACAGCAGGAAAGTAGCATATTCTAATCTCTCCTAACTATGCAATAAATTATATTTATAAAGAAAATGCAACAGCAGAGAGCCCATGCTCGGTTAGTATTCTAATGGACTAAACACAATTCAGAAGTTGTTGGTAACTTCTCATCGTTGCAGCCGAGGATGTGAGATTTAACTCAAAGCCACAAGTCAGTTTTGATGGGTTCAATTGGGAAAAAAACTCCATGTCAGAAAGATTTACATGCTGGGCATGTCTGTCCGCCAAGCCGTTCCCAGTGGGGACAGCACAGAGCTGTCCACCTTCGGACTAAATACTGCACACAAGTGTCCAAGTCAAGGCTCGGCGTCCCACGACACGACATCCCACTAGCTCATCGTGGTCCCCATCCCCCTTGCTGGTGGGGGAGCCCCGGTGCTGTAAGCCAGCGAGGAAGGACGACCACATCCTCAGGGACGGACACCCCAACACAGTCACACCCCTCTGGTGGTCCCAGAGTGGTCCCAACTCCTTCTGAGAACCACATCCATCCAAGCCAAGCCCTCTGCTCTAGATATGCCGAGGGGCCGACGGCAGACACCAGCTCCTTCTAAGACACAGAGTTCCCCAGGCAAGATGAAGGAGTTCCAACCTTCTCCTCCAAGCTCATCATCCCAAGACCAACGAGGCGCCAGCCCTGCCATCAACAGGACGTCCACGGGCCACCGAGTGTGCGTTTGGAGAAAGCCATCGAGGGCCCCCTTCTCTCTCCGCTTTTCCTGGCAATTCTTCCCCAGTGGGAGAAAAATGACAAGACTGTCACTATAGCAACTAACCTAATTGGTGGACTGCAGGTCTCTCTCCAGCCAGAGGGTGGAGCCCATCTCCTTAACTATGAGTCTCAGCTGACTGGGCCCCGGAACAGAACATCCCCTAACCGAAAACCAGGCCAAGAAATAATCCAGTTTTCCTTACGCCGCGCCAGAAAGTGAACACCTTATGTGCTGCAGAGAAATGCTCAGATTTAATAGGGAGGATAATTCAATCCTGTATGATACTTATCAGTTTCCCTAATTAATATGATACAAATATATCTGCTCCGTAACACAAAAACATTTTGGATAATAAAAATCCTGACTGATAACAAAAACAATTTACAAACAAGGATGCTAACTATTCTTATTCATCTCAGATATATTGGAAAAGAGAATGGAAATCATAAGAACGGTTTCATTTGCATTTTATTTGCTTTATCAATTCTAAAAAAAAAAAGTTTTTTTTTCCTGCAGGACTGCTGTTCCATGCTATAAATTATTATTATGTCTATTTTGTATTTTAGTAAAATGTTTTAATTTCTCCAAGTGCATTTCCGGTGAAATGGGGTGTGTCTGAAAACGTCTTATCTTACTGTCAATTACTCCATTACGTGGAAATGGCAACCACCATGAAAACGTGGTTAACCCAAGCTTTCATTATTAACGATTTCTGCTCTTCTGAATCAGACATTTTACCAAATGTCCTTGTCCCGGCGGAAGATTTGTTTCTAGAACACCAGGGAGGCTGCTAAGGGCGGGCTGAGTGCGCGGGCGGGGACCTCGGGTTTCATGGTGTTTCTGGGCGGCCTCGAGGCTGCTCTCTGGCCTGGACCTGGGCAGGCAGCAGTCCTGGGAGGGCGTGAGTGTGGGGGTGACGTGCTGCAGGGGTGGGGAGCGCACCGACAAGGCGGGAGCCAGGGAGGCCCAGGCTGGCCGTGGGGGTGTGGAGTGTTGAAACCACCGCCAGTGTGTCCTGTACTTAACCATCAGCGGTTGCTCTTTTCCTCACCTGAAGGGCTGCTTCCCCGCCCAGCTGCTGTCCTGGGTTCGCACCTGGGACCCACCGACCTGTCGCCAGTGCCGGCCAAGGACAGCATCCCGGGGGACGCTCAGGGAGCTAGTCCCCTTCCCAACACTGCCGAATGAGCCCCCTCTGCCCCATGCCACCAGGAAGAGCATTCAAATGGCACCCAGGCAGTACCGGGACTTGATCTATAATCAGCCCTTTGCACATCACCAAGGAACCCTGTGAACGCAGCCGGAGGGCCGGGATGGCCGCGGGAGCCCCAACCCCGGCCCCCCCAGACCGCCCCGCGAGTGTGGAGGTGCCTGGCTGCGCAGTTCGGGTCACGACCCCGCTGGGGGCCTTCCCGACTCGCGCCCCCTCCCCACGCGGGGCGCCAGCCGTCGCCTGCAGTTGTGGGCAATGCACAACGGGGCTGAAAGAAGTAGGGCCATGCCCACTCCCGCCCGGGTCTCCCTCGCGGTTCCGGCGGGCTGGGCTGTCCCAGGACGCGGGGACCGCGCCGCCGCCTGGGTCTCCGTGGTCCGCTGTGGGCTCGTTCGGGAGGCCCCGGAGGGTTCGGACTGCGAGCCCTGAGGCCGGGACTTCGAGGTGGTGGCGCGGAAGCCAGGCGCGGCGCTGGCCTCTTTTTTTTTTTTTTTTTTTTTAAGAATCCATATTTTTCCATCACCTCCCGCGCCCATGGCAGTTCTCCATGACAGGTGTTCCTCAGAGCCCGTCCTCTCCTCCCGCTAGGATGGGAAGGGACCAGGAGCCTGTGCCAGGCGGCCGGCCGGGGAACGGCGCAGCCCGCGCCATCCCAGCCCCCTGGCCACTCCCCGCCACCCTGTCGGACGGCGAGCGTGCGCCCGGAGCACTGACCACCCACCCACCCCCGCCGCGGCCCGGGCTGCCCCGGGACTCCGACAACCCCTCCTTCACCCAGCGCCCCCACTCACCCCGGCCGCCCCCGAGCCTGTCCCTGTCCCCGGCCCCCGCACCCACCCCAGCCCCGAACCCGCGGCCCCGCACCAGATCAGCAGGGTCAGCGGCTCAGGTCCCCCGACACGACTCCAGAAATGCCCGCGGCGGCGGCGGGCCCTCTCCATACCCCACCCCTCACTTCTCTTTTTTAAGAAAGCGCCCGGCGAGTCGGCTTCCCCGGCAGGCAGAGGCTCCAGCCACGCGTCCGAGCCCGAGCTCCGCTCCCGCGGAGGCACCCCGCTCCTGGCTCGGCCGCCGCGTCGCCCCTCGTCCCCGGCGGGAGTGTCGCCCGCGGGAAGCGCTGGGCAGGGCGCTCCGCCGACATCCCCAGCGGTGCGGCCCGCCGGCCCCCGACCTGCCGCCGCCTCCGGAGCGCGCGGCTCGGCTCGGCCCGCCGGCCTGGGCCGGGAGCGGCGGCAGCACACCGGGCAGCCCCGGGCATCGCCGCGCCACCCGGGGCCTGGCGCCCGGGCCCTGCCCCGGAGTCGGGGCGGGAGGCTCGGCGGCGGCGCCCGCTTCCGAAGTGCCCGAGCGCCGGGAGCCCCGCCGGCCCCTCTCCCTCCTGGCCCAGGCGTTGGCGGCGGGACCCGGGGACGGCGCACCGCGAACTGGCAACTCCGCACCGACTCCTGGCGGCCGCCGGGGCCGGGGCCCCGACCAGAGCTGGGGCCGGGGGCCGGGGGCCGGGGCTGGGGGGCCGTGCGGGGGCCCGGGCGCGCGATACTCACTGCAGTAGGCGATGAGCAGGCTGGCCAGGATCATGAACGCCCAAAAAGTTGAGGACATGCTGGGCAGGGCGGTCGCATCTTGCCGGCTGCTGGTTCTGGGCGATGGCGCCATTGAAGCCGCGGCGCCCGCGCGGGGGGCAGCAGCGCGTCTCAGCAGCCGGCCCTGCCCGCGCCCCCGCGCCGGCCTCCACGTGCGGGCCCCGCGCGCGCCATCCTCCGCCGCCGCCGCCGCCGCTGCCGCCGCCGCCGCCACCGCCGCGCCCGGGCTCCGGCCCACTGCGCCCCGCGCCGGCCCGCCCCGCGCCGCGCCCGTGCCCGCGCTCGCGCCCGCGCCCGCCGAGCCCGGGGACGCCGGCCCCGCGGCTCTGGGCGTCGCTGCGCGCCCGGGCTCGGCGCGCCCGGCCACCAATGGGAGGGGCGCGCCCGGTGCGCGCGCCCGACGCCGCGGGGTCCCGGCGCGGTCCCCGGGACTGGCGGGGGAGGCAGGCGGAAGGGACGCCGCGCCCAAGCCGCGCCTCTGGATGGCGACAGAGACGGCCGGGCGCGCCCGCTGCCTGGGCACCACGCGGGGAGGACTGGCCTGGCCAGCGCGAAGTTTGCGGACTTGGGCTGCGTGGCCCGTGGGCCCCAGGAGCCCCCACTCCTTTCCGCAGAGGCCTGCACCACCGAGGCCCAGAGTTCACTGTAAGTACAGGGTGCTTTGGGCCCTTTCCCCAGATGCGCCCTGTCACCCCTGTTCTGGGTTGTGCGCTGGTGTCCCTGAACCCACAAAGAGCACAGCCGCAAACCCGCGCAGCGCCTTCTCCCTAGGCCGAGCACAGCCAGGCAGGGACACATGTCCCTAAGAGCATCCTCCTTGTCCTCTGTGTGGCACCTCCAGGTCTGTGCCCTGGGCCTTGGTAAGCTGTCTCCCTGCCCCTCACCTGACAAGGACCCAGTCTTGTGTCTCCAAACTCCGGGTCCAGGGCCTGGTCTCCTCAGGGTGGACTTTGTGAGCAAGATAACAATGAGTATAATTCATTTTATTTGCATAGTTAATTATCATCAGCAAAACCGATTCATTCCTATAAATAAGAGGAGAGTGGATCAAGTATGTCCTTTGAGGTCAGATTCCCCAACCCCACTCCTCCCTCTCATGTCCCCCCAGCAAGACAAGCTCCCAAGACCAGATGCTCAGCAGATGGCCCTGCTACCCAGGGAGACTCTGGGCCCTGCAGTCTGCAGCCGCAGCGCCCACCCCAAACACTGCCTTCCCGCGGGTCAGCGCACGTCCCAACATGAGCTCATCCTTCCTGATTCGGAGGATCTTCTGATCCTGCACAAGGAGGGGGAACTCCCAAGACCCCATGAGGTCTTGTTAGAACCGGAGAACCCTTTCCCAGGAGCCACTAGAGGGCCGGAAGCAAAAATGGTCACCAGCATCCCCCCTTCACCTCGGGTCCTGGCCAACTGGGCCTGTAAGGAGGCCATGGCCCCTGTGATCATGGCTGCTCAGGACTGCTATGGGCGCGAGGGACCTGCACACGCACCACACACACACGCACACACACATGCACACACACACACACCATGCACCATGCACAAAACACACACACTGAACACACGCACCATGCACACACACACACACCACACACACGCACCACACACATGCACCATGCACCATGCACAAAACACACACACACCAAACACACGCACCATACACGCACACACACACGCACCACACACACGCACCACACACACACACACACACACACACAGCGTATACACACAGGCACCACACACACACACACCATACACATGCAGTGCACACACGCACCACATACACACGTGCACACACACACATGCACACACGGTACCTACACACCACACACACACATACTTCCACTCCCACGTGCACGTGCGCACACACACCGGTGCAGAGGGACCCAAAGCAGACAGGAGCAGTCCCCCGGCCAGGCCACCTCACCCGGTCCCATGGGTGGTTCAGGGAGGAGCCCTCGCCAGAGGCTGTAGTGTGATTGTGTGCAGCGGGATTTTTTTCGTAAATTTTCTATTCCTGATTAAAACAGTCTGACTTCCTTCTCCGTATCTTCCCAGCGCAGAGTCCTGGTTCCCTTTGCTGGCATGCAGGTGCTGCAGACCCGGGGCTCCTGAAAACCTGAGGGAGGACAGGCAGGAGCCCTGGTCCCGAGGGTGCTGGACTGGGGTCCGTCCCTGGGACAGGGAGGGGCTCCCTCGCTCATAGTCCCTGCAGCCCCCCAGGGATGCCTGCCTCTCTAGCTCTAAGGTCCCCCCTTTGACGGAAGCCTTTTATCCTGTTAAAAAGGATGTGACTTTTAAAAACATGACATGTTCCCTTTCATCCCATCCATCCTGATCCCCTCTCGTGTTGTGGGCCTTCCTTCATCCAGCCTCTATTCCTTGAGCACCTTCTAGATGCTGCCGCTGGAGGAGGGGAGTTCAACAAGACACACAATTTCTGTCCCCTGGAAATGTGTGCTTGGTTTGGGAAACAGATGAGGAAACCAGCACTTACAGTGCGGAGTGGTGGGCGCCACGATGGGGGGCTGAAGGCCGGGCAGCAGGTGTGGGGCGCAGGGAGGGTGGGCCAGGGAAGCTTCCCGTGCCGTCCTTAGGACAAGCATGCGTGTGCACAGACACACACACGTGAAATGACAGTTTCACAAAACAATACCTACACTCTCAATACTCGTGGTATTTTCCACTCTGTCCTAATTCATTTCCTAAAACACTGGCCGCCCACCGATGGTTGTGTTTACTGTAATTTTCTCTGCTTGGCAAGCACTGCTCCGGGAGAGATGTGGTCTGCGTTGAATTTGGGAGGATACATTGGAGCTGTCACACCAAAGGTCGGAGGGCAACGGTGATGGTAGGCAGTGGGGAGCACCCCAAGCAGAGGGAGGGCGCGGTGAGCGGCGCGGCCCGCTTTCTCTCGGAGCTCACGCCACAAGATTTCTGTGGCTGTGACATTAGCGTTTGATGTGTTAAAGGAAAAGGTATTCAGAGACACTCGTGGGGCAGGCCGGGTGCAGGGCCGTCCAGGTGGACAGAAGGGTCCTTGTGACAAGATTGTGCTGTGGGGGAGAGGCTGCGGGGTGAGGGGGTTCTGGCCACACCGGCCTGACAGGATCATGGCTGAAGGCCGACCAGGTGACCAGACATCTCCAGGGGACAGTGGAGGATGGGGAGCCTGGGCGGCTGTCGGGGGGGGGCGAAGGGGGGAAGCCCTGGTTGAACTGACTTAGTGGGGTTCTTGCTAAAACCGGATCACACAAGGAGGTATCCAGGTGGGCCTCAGAGAAGGGTCGGGAGCCTGACCAGAGTTTGGTCAAGCCAAGAATGTTTGTCAGACAGGAACATTTCATGAATCTGGAGCATATTGACCAAGTCCGTGCTGGGTCCGGACAACCCTACCAGGAAGAGGAAAGAGAACAAAGCCCGTGGTGCCTGTGGCTTGGAGTCCACGGATGGTGGTGAGTCTGGAACCCAGTGAGGCTGGACAGGGCTGAGGCCGTGGGATGAGAGAGCAGACTGATGCGTGCAGGGTCCTGACAAGGGGAGGACGGGTCGCTAGAAGGCACAGCCGGGATGCAGGCCGGAGGCAAGGGCAGGTGCTGGTGCCTCCCGGGGGCTGGGGAGAGACCTCGATGGGAATTGAGGACGGGGGATGAGCAGAGCGCTGAGTTCTGTTGCTAGGAAACAGAAAGCGCAGCTCCGGATCCCAAAGCGTGCTGCCAAGTGACAGTTTGCCGTTGTTGATTGGCTGGTTGCAGAGACTGGCCAGAACCAACAGCACGTTCAACTCTGAAATCGAGTAAGTTTAGTGGAGACTCAGTCCCCACCCTCGCGCCACGCCTAGCTAACCAGAGATGCTGTCCTGCAGCCTTGGGCAGGTCCTGGGTCCCCCTGTACCCCGCGCCACGTCCTGGCCCACAGAGGGGGCGTCCTGCATCCCAGATGGCTCAGGGGGCCACGGGAGCCCCAGACACGCAGAGCGGCCCGTGGTGGAGGAGTGGCGCATGAGGGTGGTCGGCCGTGGCACTCACTCCAGGTCTGGGCAGGGAACGTCAGCGTCCCCTCCACGACGTGTGTGCAGTTGTCCCTGCTCTGCTTGGAAACACAGGGATGCTGCTGTGGTTTCCTGTTCTCCGCCCCCGTACTGGGTGTGGGACATTTGTCATTGACGTCAGGGGCTGCCGGGCTGACCGAGAGATTCCCAGCTGGACGTTTAACTGGGTGAGATTTGGGGGTGTCCGCTAGGGCAATGGGGAGGGCAGTGTACTTTGTGGAAAAGCAAGCACGGTTTTGTGAAGGAATACAGGGGTCTGTGTATGGCAGGCCGCTAACGGGGTGGACTGTCCTGGGCCTGTCGGTTCCTCTAGAAAGAGCTGCAGGTTTTCCTTGGCGAGCCCACCGCCGGCCACCATGTGTCCCACATGCAGTTTGCAGAGCCGCCCCTGAGCGCCGAGGGATGCGGGAGCGGGGAGCGAGGGAGGCAGGACAGCCGTCCTCAGCAGGTGTAGAAGTCCAGGTGAGACAGGTGCTGGCCAGGTGGGGCCAGGTGGGGACGGTGACGTCAGTGAGGCGTTCAGGCTGACGGAGGAGTTGCAGCCTGTCAGGCAGGAGGTGTGACCGGGCCGAAGGTCCGCGGGTGCAGACCTCCGACCACAAGTCCCGTGAGCACAGAGGGGCCTGGAATTTCAGCCCCGGACACAGTCTTTCATAGAGTCGGTAGATGGAATCATCACGTTATTTTTAGGAGCAATTACCCATTTCACCCACCCAGTGTCAATGATGAGAAGTAGTATTTTTCTGTTCCGTAGTATGTTCCACGCACCATTCCAAGCCCTTTGCCTACAGAGAGGGAGCACTGGACACCTGTGCTTAGGTGTGCACGCCGTGGCATGGAGGGGCCGAGGGCGGGCTCCGGCGCCGGCCGCGGTGGCACCAGGGAGGGGTGGCTGAGGCTGAGGCCGGCAGCCCAGCTCCAGATAGCGCTCTGAAGCCGCTGAACTAGATTCATTTAGAGACAGTTTTGTAAAACGGACGGATGAGACAGAGAAAGGAAACGTCCCTCTGTTGTGCCCCCAGAGTGAACCACACTGAGCGTTTTGTTGGTAATGTTAACTTGTTTTGTTGGCATAGTGTTCTGTCGGTCTGCAGTAAACAGTGTCCTTTAGAAGGTGGCAAGGGCTATTTCATGCTAGTCTATATTCTCCCAGACACTGTTTTCACGGCACTGGGAGATTCTGTCGTGCATAAATACCACCACTTATATAATCAATATTGTGTTTGGACATTTAGACTATTTCTGGAGTTCTGCTCTTTCGGACATTTCGGCAGTGAACACTTGTCCCTAAGTCCTTTCCTATAGTTGTGCTTGTTTGTAGGGAAAACAATTACAGAACTAGAATTCTTGGGTCCAGATAAGGACACGACTTTGAGGCCTTGCTATAGGTTTGCCAAATGAATGTCCAGAAAACGTTATATTAATTTACATTCCTCCCAAGGGCCCCTGGGAGCAACGTTACAGGCCGCCCGCCCCGGCCCACTTATTGTCCTCAAGGAGAGAGCCGCAGAGAGCGGCTCAGGTGACAAACACTTGTTAACGTCTTTCCCATTTGCAGTATGTGATCTAATGAGCATTTACGATTTCCGAGCACACGTCACGTTCATATCTTCTGCGAACCCCCTGTTTACACCCCCTGCCGAGTTTTCTCCTTGTGGGTTTGCCTTCCTATTATTGATTATTCAGAACTTTTAATTTGGGGAATAAATACTTTTTAAATTTTTGGGAAATTTGAAAGTACCGAAAAGTATAAGTCAGACCACAGCAGGTGTCAGCAGCCTTTTGCATCTGTTAGCACCATCCACAAACTGTCTTTGTGGCAGGCATCATGGGCCGGTTTTTCCTTTTGGAGATTTGAATATGCTGTCAGTGGGATATGGGTGAGAGTTCTCATCTTGCTTTATACCCTTTGTTATTTCCTACAGCTTTACAGAGATGTATTAGCCAGGGTTCTCCAGAGAAACTGAACCAAAAGCAGGGGGAGAGAGATGGGGAGAGAGGGAGAGAGAGAGAAAAGTATTTTAAGGAATTAGCTCATGCAATTGTGGGGGTGGGCTGGCAATTCCAGAATTTTCCGGCAGGCCAGCAAGTTAAAGACCCAGGAACGTATTGCTATCTGAGCTCTGGAGGCAGAATTCATTCCTCCTCGAGGACCTCAGTCTGTTTTCTGTGAAGGCCTTCAACTGATTGGACGAGGCCCACCCACATTATGGCGAACAGTCTGCTTCACTCAAAACCTGCCGATTCACATGTTAATCACATCTAAAAAAATACCTTTCCAGCAGTCTCTGGACTGATGTTTGACCAAACAACCGGGTGCCATGGCCCATCCAAGTTAACCCATAAAGTGAACCAACACTGGTCTCCATCAGTATACATTAATTTGCATTTCCTAGAAGTCTATAATCACGGAATCATACAGTACAGCCTCCTTTTCTTCCTGGCTTGTCTCACCCAGTTAAATTATTATTGTTATTTTGAGGTTAAATCATTCTGAGGTTCATCCATGTTACTGTAGGCACCAGTAAGTTGTTCATTCCTTTCTACTGCTGAGCCCAGGGATCCACCACACGGGTACTACCGGCTTTTTTACGAATTCACCTGCTGAGGCACACACGGGTTGTCTACAGGTTGGACGCGTACAAATAAAGCTGCTATGAACATTCCTGCCCATGGCTGTGCAAGAGCTCGCGTTTTCGTTTCTTGGGGGTGGATGTCAGGGAGGAGCATGTCTGGATCATAGCGTAGCTCTACACTTAATTGTCTATGAGAAGGTCAAACTTTTTCAGCATGATTTTCCCATTTTATATCTGCACCAGGTGCGTGAGCGTGCTGCATGCTCCATATTCTCGCCATGCCTTGGTGCCTTTTTTATTACCGTCATCCTAACTGCAAAGTGCTGTCTTATGAGGTCTTGATTTGCATTTCACTAAGGACTAATGATGTCAGGAATCGTGTCCCATGCTTCCTTGCTTTTGTGCGAGTAGCCACTTCTATGGTGAAGTGCTCACAATTTTTTTTTTATGTAGTTGTCGGTTTTCTTGATAGTTGAGAGTTCTTTATATATTATAGATACAAGTTTTTCTTTTCAGACATGTAATTTGCAAATATTCTCTCCCAGGCTATGGCTTGTCTTTTCTTTCTCCCAACAAGGTCATTTGAACAGCAGGAGTGTTTGATTTTGATGACCTCATCAACGTGTTCTTCTAGGAATTACATCTTTTGGTGTCGTATTTAAGAAATCTTCGCCTAGCCCCACATCGTAATTTTTTCAGGTGTGTTTTCTTCTAGAAGTTTTACAGTGTTCAGCTTTACATTTCGATCTCTGTTTTATTTTGAGTTAGTTTTTGTACAGAGTGTGGGTTGTAGACACAAATTTAATTTTTCTCGATATGGACCTTCGGTTGTTCTCGCACCATTTGTGTGAAAGATTATCCTTTCTCCAAGGACTATTCTCTGCACCTTTGTCAAAAATCAGTTGACGGGGTTTGTGTGCACTGATTTTGGACTCCCCATCCTGCACCACTGACCTCTTTATCCACCTTGATGCACCCTGTCTTGATCGCTGTTGCTTTATATTAAGTCAGGAAACCTGATCGTGTTTGCCCACTCTTTTTTTCTTTGAAAAAAACGTTTTGAGTTTTCTAAATCATTTGCATTTCCACAGGAATCTTAGGATCATTTTGTCAATTTCCACGAAGAAGACTGCTGGGTTTTTAGCTGGGATTCCCTGTAACGTAGACATCAGCTGGAGACTATTCATATCTTCAGACGTGGTGTCTTCTGACTCATGGACGCTACGCGCCTCTCCTTTTAGGTCTTATCGAATGTCTCTGAGCGATATTTCATGGTGTTCAGTGCACGTGTCTTCCTCATCTTTTGCCGTATTTATTGTATTTTGGGTACTATTTTAAATGGCATTTCAGGTATTATTTTAAGTGCTTTGATTTCTGTTCTGATTGTTCCAACAGTATAGAACTCCATGTGGTTTTTACGATGGTCTCTTATCCCGTGCCCTTGAGCTCAGACACTATTACATCTAGTAACTTTGTTGTTGATTCTGTCAGATTTCCTAACACCGGTGAATAAAGACGGATTCACTTCTTCCTCTTACATCTGGATGACTTTCATTTCTTTTTGTGGCCGCCTGCATTGGCCAGACCCTCCAGCACCAGGTCGAGTGGGAGTGGAGGGAGCAGGGACCACCGTCTCACTTCTGTAACTTGGAAGGAAGACCGTGTGTCCTTTTACCACGATGCATGATGTCAGCTGGAGGTTTCACACAACTGCCCTTCCAGCTTGTGACGTCCCCTTCCATGCCTGGCTTTGGGGGGTTTATTAGAAATCAGGTACTAACTTTTCTGAATGTTTTTTCTGCGTCTCCTGAGATAATCCTGCCCCGTGACTCCTTCAACTGTGTCTCATTCCCCCTTGAATTTCTTCTTGGACCCACGGGCTCTTTAGAAGCCTGTTACTCGGTCCCTCACATCTGGAGGCTCTTCCAGAAACTTCCTGTGACTGATTCCTGTTGTATTTCCACGTCAACAAACAACATACTCTGTCTGAGTGGACCGCTTTCATCTGAGAGGAGTTTCATGCTTGCAGCGCGGTCTCTCGCGGTCGCCTGCGCTCGGGAGCAGTGTGCACGCTGCCACCATCGGGCGCGGTGCTCTGCGAACTTCCATTTCATCGGGTTGATCAGCAGCGTCCCCTCATCGGTGTCTCCAGTGATGTGTTTACTTCTGTGAATTCCCGAGAGGGAGTCCCGGTGACCTCCCGCGATCCTTGTGGGTTTGTCTATTTATCCTGCGGTTCTGCCACATTTGGCTTCAAGTGTGTTGAAATTATGTTGTTAAGGACATGACCATTTAGGATCCTTGAATCCTCTTGATCAATCGATCCTTCTGTCGTTAGAAAATGACCATATCTATTCCTGGTAGTAGTTGGCTATGAAATGCACTTTGCCTAAAATGGACATATGCACTCCATTTAATATTGCGTATCTTTTCCCACCTTTGCCCTTTCAACCCACTTGTGTCTTCATGCTTGAGGTGAATTCCTTGAAAACTGCATGCAGTTGGGCCTCGCTATTTTACCCAATCTGTCAGTCTCTGTGTGGACCATTTAGACAATTTTCGCTTACAGGTGTGTGCAGGGGGGCACGCCCCAGCCCCTCGTGGAGCTGCTGCTCAGTGTGGTCCCTCCAGCCTCTCCTCAGACCCTTCTAGCACTTTCCAGAAATGGCCCTAACAGAGGAAGAGGCTCTGCAGGGCTGTGGACGGGGCAGCTCGGGCTCCCTGGGCTCCACCCGGCTGCCGAGGTATGAAGATGGTGCCGGAAGCTGCCAGGCCAGCAGGCCCTGCCTCTGATGGGCGGCCAGTTCTGCAGGGGGGTTCGCCCCAAAATTGCATTTACTAAGTACTTCTTAAAAATCAGCTTTTTATTTTAGAACACTTCTAGATTTACGGGGAAATCCTACCGGTAGTACGGAGTCCCCATATACCCAGCACCCGATTTCCTCTTGGTTAATGTCTTAAATTTGTACAGTCTATTTTTTTTTTTTTTACTGTTTTCTTCTTTTACTATTCATTATTTTTTATTTTGAACCCAAATCCATACTTTCTTCAGATCTCCCTGGTTTTCACCCAGCACCACCTTCTTTCTGTTTTTCTCTCTCGTCCCCGGACCGGACCTGGGACAGCACATCACACATTCAGTCCCCGTGTTCCTTAGGCTCCTCTTGCCCGTGGCCGTCCCGCAGGGGTTCTGCGCCTCTGATGACCTGGAGGCTCCGAGGAGGCCTGGGCGCGAACTGGGAGGGCTCCGTGGGGATCTGTGTGATGCTCTTCTCGTGGTCAGACCGAGGTCCTCGGTTTCTGGGGTGCAGTGCCCCCATCACATCCTGTCTAGGGCACACACATCGACAGGCCTCGCCAGTCTCAGCGTTGACCTTGATCGCCGGGCGGACGCGTGTGCGCCAGTTTCTCCACTGTGATGTCCCCCCATCCACACCGCCCTCCCTGGAAGGAAGTCACTCTGCACAGCCCACATTAGGGGGCTACGGAGTATCTGGACTGCTTCTGCCTGAGAGATTTGTCTCTTCTCCCTACGTATCGACCGACTCAATCATATAATTATGTTAGTATGGATTCATGGCTATTTATTTACACTCAGGGTTGTAACGTAATGCCCAGTGACTCGTTGTGCTGCCCCCACCGTCCCTGTCGTGGCCGCCATCGGGAGCTCCATCAGCTGGCCCCTGCATCCCTTGGGCCTACTCTCCCCAGTGCAGGGCGTTTCTTCTTTACCGCTCTTACTACGTATTTTTAAATGATGTGTTTATCCGTCTGCCGTCCTGTCTGCACAGCAAAGCAGCTGTGGGGGCTCCCCGAGTTAGGGTAGCCCCAGGAAAATCTCGCCGGCTGACCGTTCAGAGAGGCGGGACTGCCTTCTGGTAGAGGACATTCTATTCCCCGCTGGGCTTGCTCCTGCTTTATGAGACATAATGATGTACAACGTGCTTAAGGTGCACAGTGTGCTGATTTTATATACGTATATGCTGCAAAATGATCACCACGACCGGGTGCGTCAATATGGGGTTTCCTCAAAAACTTAAAAATAGAGCTAGCACATGATCCAGAAATTCCACTTCTAGGAATATATCCAAAGGAAGTGAAATCCAGGTCTCAGCAATGTTTGCACCCCACGTTCGCTGCGGCTTTGCTCACCACGGCCGAGACGCGGGTGTGACCTCGTGCATGTCGATGGAGGAATGGGTAAAGAAGACGGGTGTATATGCAACATGTGCATCCAGTGGATTATCACTCAGCCACGAGACAGAAGGGAATCCTGCCGTTTGTGACAACGTGGATGGACCTTGAGGGCATTCTGCTCTATGAAGTAAGTCAGACAGAGAAAGACAAACACGGTGTGATCACGCTTATACGTGGAACCGAAAACAAACAAACAAGAAAACCAGGCTCCCAGAGACAGAGCGGATTCGTGGGTTTTTTCTTCTGACATGATGGACTGAGACGCCAGGCCCCTAGTGGCGGCCCCAGGTCGGGGTGGTGGGCTGCTTCCGTGCATCGCTCTGCGGGTGGCCTTCAGGTAAAGACTCCAGGTGCGTTTATCTGGACACTGACTTAAGGGTGACCTCTGGTCTGTCGTGGTTTCTCCGTGTGACTGTTGGGAGGAGGGAATATTACCAGATTTCACCCTGTTTTTCGGAGCCCTGGGGGGTGAGGACAAGTGCCTTGGCCTTGGGGGAGGGGAAGGAGAAGTGGATTTGAGCCTGAGCACCATGCCCTCCCGTCTGCAGGGCATCTTCTGTTTGCTTGGAGCTTTGAGCTTCTCCGCGAGACTTTCCTTGAACAAAACTCCAAAGCCAAGGGTCCGGGAGCCTCTTCGAGGCCTCGGCCACTTCGCAGCAGACGTCTGTCCCCTTGCTGCCTAGCCCTGGTTCCCGCTATGACTGGATTCTCCCACAGGGAACTGAGCCCCCTTCTGTACCCGCGTGTTTGGGGAGGGGCTAGTCCGTCCCCTAACCCAAAGTTAGCAGGATCCCCACCAGGACCCAGCTCAAAGCTTCTGCAGAAATTACCAGGAAAGAAGCACCAACACATGCTGGACCTACACCCTGAGCTGTCGAGAGGCCGTCGTCGTGGAAGGTTCCTGCCTGATGGTTGTGTCACCCAGAGCCCAAGCTGGGGGAGGCGGGGAGGCCACCGATGACCCTGGTCAACCTTTGGCCTCTGAAGCCAGACTCATCCCCTGAGAGAACCTTTATTTATTTTTTTTTTTTCCCACTGTGCAAATACATTTCTCTTTAGGAAGAAGTGGATCTGAGGGAGGCCTTTCATCCCAGAAAAAGACTCCAACCATGTGAAGGTCTGTGATCCCAGGATTGGCTCCAGCACGGGGCCTGCCCCTCACTCAGGGGGGCCCGTCCTTGCCTACGAGCCTCTGTCCCTGCTGGCCCCGTGGTCCTAGGTGCGGCCAGCTGCGGTGACCTTTCCCGCCCCATGCAAGGCCGAGATGTCCAGCCAGGAAGAGCGACCATCCCAGAGCGGGGCCGGGTCCCTCAGGGAAGATGGATTCCTGGGCCCTGCACTGGGAGGACCCTGCTCACCCCGGCCCTGGCCGGGAACACATTCTCTGTTCCACTTCTCGGACTTTGAGGCCAAGAGATTTATGGGCCGAAGTTTTTTTCAGGGGAGCTGTCTTTTGAATTATCGTGTAATTAAGATGCTAATGGCTGTTTATAGAACCTTCTCTTCTCAGCCCAACTGCTTTGTGAATAATAAGGAGCGTCCCCTTTGTTGTGGTGAAGAGCATCGAGAGCAAAATCTTTCATTAAATCACAGGTTCTATCTTCTTTTTTCTCTTACACCGAAAAGGAATTTACTTATGCTCATTAATTTTTCGTTGTGTGAATGAAGTATAGAGGATTCTTTTACTTACAACCCATTTCCTTCGTAAATAAGGGTAAACAACGTCATTCCTTGTTGGGGCGTTGGAAGGTGCCCTAAGAGAATAGATTCTTAATCGGCGTCCTTCAAGAGAAACACTGGGCCCAGCCTCATTCAGGAAAACGTTTCACGAGCTCTGCAGGATTGGTGTGAGCGCGGGCCCCCAGCCCCGGGCCCCCAGCCCCGGGCCACGTCCGCTCTCCCGACAGTGGGGCTGAGGCCCGGCCTGGCGCAGCCGCCTGACTGCAAGGTGACCCGCCAGGACGCGGGCAGCCTGGGCCAGGAGCCAGGCCCACGCTGCAGCTTTGCTGTCCGGCCGCCGCCTGAAATGGCTGCACCGTGTGTTGTATTCGGAGCGAGGGTGCTCCTTCCAGCCCAACCCCACGGCGGGGGAGGCTGGGCCTCTGGGGGTGGGGTGTGTGCAGAGCATCTGCACCCCTGCAGGTGAGGTCCCCCGCACCGCTTCCCCACTGCCAGGAGACCAGCAGAACACCTCTTGGGGTGTCCCTCTGCCGAGTCTCCTGACCCAGGCGCCCCCAGCTGCCCCCTAGGACTCAGGATGCGGGGTTTTTAGTGTGATCAGAACGTAATGGGGGGGAAGGCGGGCTAATTCAGTTGGACGCAGGGAGAGAGGCCTGACCCGATGCTGTCAGAACTGCGTTTTGGCTGACTGACGTGCCTCCCGGGAATATTATCTAAAACGTAAGAGACGGAATGCTAACGTCTGCCCCTTGGCAGAAAGATGCCTTTATTGTTGTGTTATTGTGAAAACTAGAGTTCTATCCTCTCATGGCTCAGGGCCCAGAGACCTCCTGCTGACCCTTGCGCTGGGTCTCACCTCCTCCAGGAAGGCCTCCAGCCTCTCCCGTGCATTTGTCTCTCTGGGCTCCCTGCTCCCGGCCCCCACTGGGACCTCGTGTTGCTGTCTCTTTCTTGGGGACAAGGCCGCACTGCGTCCTCGTGGCTCCTGCACAAAGCACAAGGCTGGGTGTGCCCAACAGCAAACATGAGCCGACAGCTTCGAGGCCTTTGTTAGAACACGATGGCCTGGGGCACCTGTGTGCTGCAGTCGATTAAGCATCCAACTCTTGGCTTTGGCTCCGGGCGTGATCTCAGGGTCATGAGATTGAGCCCTGCGTTGGGCTCCGTGCTCGGTGCAGAGTCTGCTTGGGGTTCTCTGCCCCTCCCCCCTTTGTGCACATGTGTGCTCTCTCCCTCTCCCTCTCTCTTAAATAAATATATCTTTAAAAAAAAAAATTGTTAAAAAAAAAAAACTCCGTGGCTTCAACCACTGTTTTGTTCAGAAAGTGTTTTTTTCCTCTTTCAAATGCTAATGTTTTAATATACTTTTTTTTAATTATAAATGCTAGAATTCTTCTAATTGGTATCCCAACTGCGTGTAGACTTGACTTGTTTCTTGCAGTTAAGAAAAATCGCCTAGGCATTAAATACAATTACTACTTTGTTCTTCTATCTCTTCAACCTACCAAACTACTATAAACTCTTGATTATTGTAGCGTTAGTCAAAATAAAAATCAAAGAGAAACGTATCTAGAAGCCGTCATGGTCACGCATGGAATGTCTTACTCTCTAAGTTCTGTCTCAGGCATTGACCACGGACATGTCTAATCCCTGCCTACACCACATTAATTCTGTATTCTTTTCTACTTCATTCTACAAAATAACCATTCTTTGTTCTGCTCTGTAATCTTTATGATGTGTTTTTGTTTGAAATATTCTGAATACCAGGCAAAACTAGGAGTCATTTAGATTCCTGTCACTTAAAAACAATTGCAGGATTTCCTGCTGAGACGACACAGCAAGTGTATGTCACAATAACACCTTTTGCCCCACACTTCTGGGGATGACGAACAGCACAGGAACAGGGAAGAGACAAAGACAGGCTCAGAAGCCACGATTTGCGTCTCTATGGCCAGGAGACACAGGAGAAGGAAGCACACCTGTTGAGCGAAGTGAGCGCCAAAGGCCAGCTGGTCTCCAGGCCAGAGGTAAGCACAGGTGGACGAGGGGACAGGGGTGGTTTCCTGACAAGTAATGGTGACCAGAATATCAGACTGGAGCTGAGAGCCAGGCTCGTCACCTGTAGTCATGGGGTGACATGGAGCACTGACCCCATGAACTAAGACTGGAAAGAACTTGCTCTAGAACCCAGGCTCTCTAGTTTGAGGACAGTGCAGCCCTGGGAAGCCAGTGGAGACAGACACGATCGTGTGACCAGGATGCAAGCCAGTCCTGCTGGCGTCGTGGATGGGCGTGCAGCATCTCCAGTGTCCCTTCTAGGTCATCACGTGACTCCTGTGATGAGAGCCAGATCTGGACGTGCCACAGGTGGACTCGCTGTCCTCAGTCCGGGGGGTGAGCACCGAGAGAAGGAGGCAGGAGGGTGACGGGGACACAGATTTATGGGGACAAACCCAACTCCTCCCACTCATCTGGCTTGGAGATCGAAAGGCTTACAAAAATATAATGCTCGGAACTATAACCAAGAAAATAAACTCCTGGAATATGAATGGACTTTCAGTGAAAATCATTCATGTCTTCATGTAAAGATGAAGCTTCAAAATGAGTATGTTGCTGTGTCTAAAGAGATAACTCAAGTTACAGTTTCATTTACAAAAGAATAAAAAAAGCTGGGGGGGGGAACCACTAAATGCTATGAGAACTCTTCTTTGGGATAAAGAACTAGTTGGAGATCTGAAATTTAAATTAAAAAGGAGTCACTGAAATACATTAAGTGAAAAAGCAAGACAAGTTAAACTCTAGCTTGCCCAAATGCAGTCAAACAAGAAGTCGTGGTTTGGAAGGAAATCTCCCAAAATTCAGTAGAATTGCAGCCACATGCTGAAATAAGTTTGTTTCAGTTTAGTTTAGACACAATGATAAGAAATTCTGTGTTCCAAACAGAGACCTCTGTACAAAAATTTCAAATTCAGTGGTTAAGAACTGGTGGGACAATTCTTAAAAGCATCACCAATATCAAGGTTGTATAAGGTCAGGGAAGTAGAGGCTGAAGGAGGAGGTTTTGGGGAGAACCTCAAAATTCCCCACTATGATGACTGTCCACTTCATTAAGAAATTAAGGTTAAAAAAAGATAACCTACATATTGCTCAATGCTCATCAAGATAAGTGTAGTCTTACTCTTGTGCACCTTTTTCACTGAGTAACCTATGGAAGTGTGGAATCACTATATTGTACACCTGAAACTATATAATACAGTTATTGATATACTGATACAATATTGATATAACACTGTGTGTTAACTACACTGGAATTAATTTAAAAAAAAGATTGCCACAAGAGTTTCAATAAAAAGTACTGAAAAAAGTCAAGATCCACTCAGGATTAAAAACTGCTTGCCAACTAGAAATTAAAAGTAACTTCTTAGCCTGAAGGGCATCTACCAGAAATATGAACAAGAATCATAGTTAGTAATAACTGATAACATCTTAAAAGCATTATTTTTGAAGTCAGGAACAAGCTAGAAGCCACCTGCCACTGCTTCTCTTCAAACTTCCACTGAATTCAAGCCAATGCAATAAGGCAAGAAAAAAATTAGATTCAGAAAGTATATCTATATTACATATATAATTATAAAAGATAAAATTACACTTATTTGCAGATGATATGATTATATACATGGACAGTCAGAGAAACAAAACTACCAAAAAAGTTTCTGGACACACAACTTAAAAATATGTCAGTAGCATTCCAAAACAAACAAATAGAAAATACCACAGGACAAAGTTGCTGTTTATCTTCCAAAACATACTATAAGGTATCAAGGATTTACTAGGCATTTATGGTCATTATAAGCCTCAAAGGACATATAAATCTGAATAAATGACTAGATAGTTTGGAATTGGATGTCTTAAGAGTAGAAACCAGATGATCCTCCTTAAATTAGTGGGTAAATGGGTATTTTCCAGGGGACATGACAGGTTGATGATCACATATTAGAGAAGGGCAAAGAGTAATTGAGTTAATTGAGAAGGAAAAGATGAAGAGCTTGTCCCCCCATATATCAGTATATATTGGAAAGCTGTAGAGTTAAGACAATGTGATAGACAAATCAGCCAGTGGTAGGAAATCACCCAGGACAGACTGAAGATGATGGAATCAATAAGGTAGCAGAGTTGATACAGCCTCAGTGAGAAAAATATAAATTTTTTTTTCAATAAATAGTGTTTGGAAAAATGACATCATTATTACATACCATACTCAAAAATAATATTCAGGTGGACTGAAAACTAAATATTAAAAAGTAAAATTTTGACTATTTTAAGAGAGACTTTTTTTTTAAAATATTTTATTTATTGAGAGAGAGAGAGTGAGTAAGCACGAGTGGAGGGAGAGGGAGAGGGAGAAGCAGCCTCCCCACAGTGCAGGGAGCCTGACGTGGGACTGGATCCCAGGACCCTGCGATCACACAACCTGAGCCGAAGGCAGACGCTTCACCGACTGAGCCACCTAGGGCCCCAGGAGAGACCTTTTTTGATAGCATTATAATGGATGAATATTCTGGATGATATAATACTCCTCAGAATGGTAGGCAAAGTATAATGTACCTGCTTGTAAATGCTTGTCTTTACTCAGAAATAGTAAGTGAAAGATTCAGAAATAAAAAGTACCAGGAAAAATGCAAAACCAGGCTCTGGAGACGTCAGTTGCCCGTACAGCACCAGGCGGTTACGGTAACACGGCTTCTGGGTGGTTAACAGTTGTGCGGGACACAGGACCCAAGGTGGGGAGACAGGTCAGCATCCTTGTCTGCGTTTGAGGGCCCGCAGAGCTGCACGCTCAGAAAGAGAGGAAGCCAGACAGACACTCGTCCCATCCATCGGCTCTGATTCTGGGTAGAGGGCTGGATGTCGATCCCTTTGACAGCCCATATCCGAAAACCTGTTGGTTTGGGGCTTGAATTTGTATTTTCTGTGTGGTCCCCAAACACTCTCTCAGATGCAATTTTTTTACACCAAGCTTCCCAGGCCTTGAAGGTCCTGGTTGAAGGAAGTGCAATCTCCTCTGTAATTATATGCTGACAAAGCCGCCCTGAGCCCGCCCAGCGTGTGCCCCACTGCGAACACCATGGACGCCCAGAGACACAGGCAAACAGGCACATCTGGGTTCCAAACATGTGTCCTACATTGCAATGTAAGAGGGGGTGTCAAACATGGAGAGAAGATAGAACATTATTAGAAATGAGTTTAGTAAAAAAAAAAAAAAAAACAACCGAGTTAATCACTAAAAATGAAAACTGTAATAATAACATTAAAAGCTGATGCACAGACGAAATGTCAAAGAGCTTGGCAAGTGCACGACGGATCTGAAGAAGGGAGGGGGCGGATCCACCTGCAGATCTCCGAAGACACAGGACTTCGGCGGAGTGGATGCAGGAGACGCTTGGGCCCTGCAGGCCTGGTGGGGCGACCCCCTGGTGGCCGCCCAGGTGTCATGGAGTGCAGGCGGTGGTGACCAGGGTCCAGAGAGCCCTTGGGGAAATGGAGGAAGCCTCCAAACATGGCGTAAAGTTCAAACTACATTCCTGCTTTTTTTAAACAAGACCTCTGAAATGACAGAAAAGGATTCTCCACGTACCATCATGACATTTGTTAGAAGAATCACTTTGGAAGACCCACCGTCAACATTTGAACTATGTATTATTCCTTTGGAAAATGAGGACATGGTTGCTTTATAAGCTTCATTTTGTAAAATATAACATAAAATCATATTTATGGTCTATACATATTGTTAATGATAAAACCCAAATTAGACTTTGAAATAATTTGCTGTGATATTCTAATTTTTTATTTAGATTTTATGTGAGTGGTGCTTTCCTAGGACTGGTGTTTCTTGGACACCAGGGCTGTTGGCACTGACCGGTGACCCTCCCTTGAGACAGCACTGATTCACATTCATATTTCCATCCCCAAGGTGTGTGAGTCCTGTCCGTCCTCATCCTCATCACAGAAACAAACATTTAAGTGATGGGCAATCAGATGGGTGAAAAGTGGTGTGGCTTTTTTTTTTAATTTGAATCCCATTAATTACAAATAATGTTAAGCATCTTTTCATGTGTTCAATGGGCATGCTTATTTCTTTTATCTGAAAATGGCCTGTGGTTCTTTGCCTGGTTTTCGTTTGGGTAGTTCATCTTTTACTTTAGGCTTGGACGCGTTTACTGTAAATTAAGGGACAGCCAGTTGTTTGTCATATATCTCAAAACACATTTACCCGTCTTTTATTTAGGTTTTGTGCTTTCTGACATTTTTAATTTTGAAAAAAAAGTCAATTTCTAGGCAGTTAGAGTAAAAAGACTCTGCTTCACCTCATCTCCTTTGCACCTTTGTCCAAAAAAATCAGGAGTCCGTGTGTGTCTGAGTCTCATTCTGGACTCTCTCGACTGCTCCACAAATCCGTGTGGACATCTTCATACCCACAGAACGCTGTCCTCATCCCCTCTATTCTGCTGTAAGAATCGGGCAGTGTGCGGTCCTGATTGGGCTCCCGGCGCTGTGCGCCCCACTCAGGAGGCTGCCTGTGCGTCCCCTGCCTGCGCGGGGGCAGCGACTCTCTTCGGGGACCACCCCGTTTGTCCCCTCCCACCTCTCAGGGCTCCCCGCCCTTCGCGCCCAGTGTCTTCAACATCGTTTTCATTTTTATTCTTTGCTGTTGTTGCTCTCGGCGAGAGGTCCACCTAGCACCTTCACTCCATCTCAGTCAGAGGCAAACATCCGCTCCGTCTCTAATACTGAAATTTTAGGACGATTTGACAACACGTAAAACGAACAGGCATGAGTCCCTGTGGACGCAAGGGGTGACGGAGAGAAACAGACGAGGCTTTGTTGCGGAGAAATTCCACATGCAGTAGCAAATACTCCTCCTGCAGGAGGCGGAGAGTCGGGTCCCTCGGGCTGGGCGCCAGGGCTGGTTCCCAAAGAACAGGCTAGAAAAGGAGAAATGGGAACTGGACCGTGGGGAAACTGGCCGATACCACGTAACCACGTGATGGAGGTCAAGAGCAGGGATGACAAGTCACATGGGTATCCTGTACCCCTAATGTGATGAGGAGGGCATTTCTCTCTGTTATTTCCAGAAATCCATAACCCCAGTCTAATCACGAAAGGAACAACAGGAAAAAGCGGGCTCGGGGACATTCTTTGGGATGCATGGCCTGCCCGCTTCTGGACTTTCAAGGTCACGGGAAACAAGGAAAGACTGAGAAATTGGTGGACAAAGACTGGGGGGGATGTACGGTGTGGGATTCTGGATTAGAACCAAGGGAAGAAAGAGGACATTAGTGGGGAAACTGGTGAATAAGCTGGAGTTTCATTTAAAAAATGATCTGAAACATTGCCAACACTACAGGACACAGAGGAGAGGACAGGCTCTCCAGTAAATGGGGTGAGATCAATTGGGTATCTGTATGGAAAAAAATCATCTTGATCCCTACGTTTCACCTTACATAAAAATCAATTTCAGATGGATTAGTGGTCTACATGTAAAAACAAAGGAGCCTTTAGAAGAAAGCGTAGGAGCATATCTCTGTGGTCTTAGTGAAGGCAGATTTTTTTTAAACAAGACCTAAGCTGGGAAACTGATAAATTGGATTATATCGAAACTCAGAACCCCTATTTATCAGAAGACACCGTTAAAAGAGAGAAGGCAATGGACAGAGTAGGGGGAGACGCTCACCACGCAGGTGTCCAACACTGGCCTTGTGGCCAAATACGTAAAGAACTTCAAATTAATGAGAAAGAAAAGACAAATCCCCCATAAAACAGGGCAACGTGTTTGAATAAACACTTCCCAGCAGGGGACTCCCACGTGGCCCGCGCACAGGCCACCTTAGTGAGCTGTCACCCCACCTCCGCCAGAAGGGGAGAACCCAACGGAGCAGGAACATTGCCACCAGGGGAGGTGACGTCACAATCCCTTTGGGAGAACAAAGGCTCCAGCCCGGCACGTTCCGCCGCAGAGCCATCCCATTCCCAGGGTAGACCCGGCGGAACTGAGGACGCGTTCACCACAGCCGCAGACGGAGATCTGCAGGGGAGTGCTTCTCTGGATGGCCCCCAGTGGGTGGCCACCCACGGGCCCAACAGAATGGGCCCAGCAACGTCGATGTAGTCACACAGTGGAATCCTACCGAGCCGCGAGAACGGATGAGACACAGCCTCGCGCCACAGGGTACAGAACAATCTCGCAAACATTGCTGAGCAGAGGAAGCTGGACACGAAAGACATATGCGCTGGATTCCGTTTACAGAAAGTATAGGACGGGTGAAGGAGGTCTATCCCGTTACAGGCGGGACTGTGGTACCGTTTAGGGAACGGGGGGGGTCGCTCGACAGGAGCACCGGGGGCTTT
Organism: Halichoerus grypus; assembly: GCF_964656455.1. Lineage (NCBI taxonomy): Eukaryota > Metazoa > Chordata > Mammalia > Carnivora > Phocidae > Halichoerus > Halichoerus grypus. The sequence goes on along the minus strand of NC_135717.1, from coordinate 177,185,923 downwards.
GGGGAACGATCGTGTCCTGCTTCTGGATTTGTGGTTTGGTTATGTGGGTGGGTTACCACTTTGACATCTATTTACTCGTGGGCAGCAAGAAGTTGTTGAAAGAGATTTTACTTTTTTTTTTTTAAGTAGTCTCCACGCTCAGCACGGAGCCCAGTGTGGGACTCGAACTCACAACCCTGAGATCAAGACCTGAGCTGAGATCAAGAGTCTGACACTTAGCCGACTGAGTCATCCAGGCGCCCCTAAAGAGATTTTACAAATGTCATATTTTGATTTGCTGAAGCCAGGTCGAGGGTACAAGGACGTTTATTATGTCCCTCTATATTTTTGTTTTACATTTGAAATAATTTTAATAAAATAACATAATGTAATATGTAACATATATATTTTATATAATATATATTATGTACGCATTTTCTGTAATATATATTGCATATGCGTTTTATATAATGTATATTCCATATATACTTTTATATTATATATTTACATATGCTATTTTATATAACCTATATTACATATGCATTTTTTAAAGATTATATTTACTTATTTGACACAGAAAGAGAGAGCACAAGCAGGGGGAGCAGGAGAGGGAGAAGCAGACTCTCCACTGAGCAGGGAGCCCAACACGGGGCTTGATCCCAGGACCCTGGGATCATGACCTGAGCTGAAGAAGGCAGATGCTCAACTGACTGAGCTACCCAGGCGCCCCACTTATGCATTTTTATATAACATATAATATACATGTACTTTATCTAATATACATGTTACATAGATAACATACATATATATGTAAGATGAGAAGTGAAAATTTCATATCCTTGTATCTGGCACCCAGGCAGGCAGACATCTGGGCCAGAGATAATTCCAGAAGGTCTCGTGGGGTGGGGCGGGGTTCAACGGGAGGAACCCTGGAGCCTCAGCTGGAGATGCACCCGTGACCCCCACGAGGGGCCCCCTGCCCCTGTGTTTTGGAGCAAGTTCTTTAAACTCCGCAGCCCTCAATTTCTTTCTTTCCTGGAAAAACGGTCATCATTCCACCTGTCTCTCTACCGGTATGGATTTTTTCAGGGACCGTATGGGATACTTCACTGAAATCGCTGCGGAGTCTGCAACATGAGATTGGGTGAGTGTGGCCCCCACATCACGAAGCCGCTTCGGACACAACGACGTCACTTTCTCTTCTGGGTGTGTGTGCGAGCATTCCTCACTCCATGAACTTCTCAGCTAACCGTGGTTTCCTAGAGTTTCAGAGAAGACTCTGTGCTTGCTAAGCCTCAGCGTGCAGACGGCTCTCTGGACGTGCGTGTCCCCCCGGGAGCATCTTGCAGAGCCTGGCAGCCTGCAATCACCCCCTCCACCTCCTTGAGATGCAGCTGCTGCATCGAGCTGACCATTAAATACACTCGGGGAGTTGGGTGTTTGAAATGCAGAGTTAATTTGTGTTACCGCAGGGTCTTCACTTATTCGGGCGACCTTGGGCGAGTCAATTAACCTCCCTGGGCTCCACTGTCTTCATCCGTAAGACAAAAGGGCTGCAGGAGACGGCGTGCTCGAAGGTCCCTGAGACCCCCACCCTCCTTCGCTGATCTGACGCTGGGGTCCAATTCGCCAAGGTGCACGGATTCCCGATGTCGATGGCGCAAACGAGCACCATACGTGACCCGTTTCGAATGTGAGGATGTTGTCGTAAGACTAATAGGTATCCTCAGGTAGAGAATAATTATAATCTTCAGTGAACAAGAAAACTACCTAAAATTATAACAAATTCGAGAAAATCCTCTTGATTACAAAACACAGAATATAATTCAGATGCGGTTTTCTGTGGCTGCAAAATGATATGTTATTAAGGTCTCAGAGTAACAGCAGAGATTTTTCATCTTCGACTGTGCGTCTTGGAGGGACGCTTTGTGCCACAGACGTGTTCTCGCCAGCCTGCCGAAGGAGCTGAACTGGAAGATATTTAATACTGAACTATAATAGAATTCAATGCTCATTATTCAAGAGCAGGCATGGGTTCTGGCCCGTGGTAATTATTAAAATCATGTTTATGCCAAGTAATGCAATGAACATCACCTATTTTTGACCCGGCTGCGCTCAAAAGGTGGGGGAGGTGATGTTTTACATGTTATCAATTGGATTTAGAATGTGTTTGTGCTGCGGCAGGAGCATGAGGTCCTTTCACGGTGATTAGCGGCGCAGCTCGCGGACGAGGGGCTGTCAGGCTGCCCATCCCGCTCAGGTCCAAGGGACCCCAGGGCCAGGTGTCTCAGCAGGGGCTCTTTTTAGCTACAGGACGAAATCCCGATTTCCTGGCCTGGATCAAGGACCTCCTCGGCTGGGCCCCACCTTGCATTTGGTCAGTAGCCAAGGAGATCTCGATGGTGCGGCGCCAGCCCTGGGGCGGGAGGCAAAGGTGAGCTACTCGGGTTCCAACGTGATGCTGGCCAGGTAGTGGGAGAAGGGAAGCGTGCCCCATCTTCCGGCAGACACGGCTCCTCTTTCTTCATCCGCTGGAGTGGGGGCTGGGTTCATGATGAGGAGGGGCCCAAGTGTCCCCCACTCTTACTGTACCGCTCACCCAGAACCCCTGTTCTCCGTGGCCTACTGAGCTGTTTCTGCAGTCCACGCACCTCAGCCCGCAGCTGTTGGCGCCACCGTCCGTGCCCATGACGGTGGGGCTCCGTGTGTGTCTCCTGCTGCGGCAGCCGCCCCTGGAGGTTCAGAGGGAGCTGTGTCCCTGAGGTCTCCGCACGCCTGACCTCGGAGGCGGTGGATCTCAAACATGCAGAGAGAGGGGCCCCCGCTTCCGTCCTCCTTACACTCAGCGGTTCTGCCCCGGGGCTTGGCTTCTTGGGCACGCAGGAATTCCGTGTCTTGTGAGCCCCCCACCTGTCCCACCGACCACAGGACTCAGAGGGAGCCTGGGTGCTGCACCGGCGGCGTCCCCGCCTGCTTCCCCCGTGCTCAGCGGCTCGCGCACCGGGGGGTGAGGGTCAGCTCCCCGAGGCGGGTGGCTGTGTGCACGGTCGCTCCCAGTCAGCACCAGACCAGGGCCTGGAGATGCCTGGCGGGAGCGAGGAGGAACACGCAGGCCCACGCAGCCCCAGAGCGGCTGCCTTCTGATGCTTCTCATCACGCTCTCAGGGGTGCCTGGGATCTGCCTAATTGTTGGAACCTTCCCCAGAATAGTGTCCTCCAAACTCCCATAAGGCGCCGCTCGAGGCCGTGAACACATTGTTCTCATTACTTGCCGTAACAGCATATCTTGATAAGTGCAAATAGATTTGTTTTCAGCTGAAAATCTGCTATTCCAAATTTCTTAAAGCTCATTCACTGTTCCGTTTCAATTCCTCTGTCGAGTGCCTTTGCAGGAGGAATTTTGACTACTGTGGGTGATCTGTGGGCTGATGAAGCCGGCAGATGAGAGCCGGGTGGTGGAGAGTGGGGTTTGTGCCTGCTGACTCACTGGGGAGGAACAGACGAGATTGGAGGGCGGAATTAAAAATTCAATTGAAGAACATTCTTAATTTATGATGCACAGCACCAGATTCCGTGCAGGTTGTGGTCGGTAAGTTCATTCTATCACCTATGTGCTCGTGTGCGTACACACACACGTGGTTTTCCTGTTTGGGGACAACTGATCTGTGTGACTTGCTCGTTACTTTTTTAAGACCATCCGGCAGCCCTGGACAGAGGTCCGTGAAGACGAGGTTCAGCGGTTTGGGGGATGATTGGGAAGGTGGAGGGTCCGGGATGGGGCGGTGCCTCGGCTGGTTGGGAACTGGGCGCCCTGGGCTGAGGGCTGGGACGGTGAACCTGACCTGCTGCCTGTGGTCACTGTGGTCACTGTGCACGGGAGCTTGGCCAGGCTGCCGGGCAGGGGGCTCTGGCCTTCGGGTGCCCCCAGCCTGGACGGACTCTGCCCGCAGAGGAAGCTGGGACAATCTCGAAAGGGGCTGATGTTGCCGCTCCTGCAGTCCCTCCCTGCGGAGGTCAGGCTGGTGCCATAATCGGGGAGCCTGGGGGAGAAGCATGAGGAAGGTTCTGGACGGCTAAGGGCCGGCCAGGTGTGGATGCAGAGACCCCAGGGGCCTCGGAGGGAGGAGTGGGTGTTGGACCACATGGACATGGGCATCCTAGGGCATGAACGCGCTTGGTGAGCCAAGCTCAGCCTGCAATGCCCTAGGCTCCTAGAGTTCTCCTGGTGGATCAGTCACCCCTTGAGGTGAGAGTCAGCTGCGGCCTCTGACCTCCAGGCGGGCATCCTTGGGTCCCTGGACTGTGATGCGGGGGAAGAACCACAGGGCCGTCCAGGGCTGCTGAGTGTGAACCTCAGCGGGAAATCCACAGGACCCATCTGGCTTCCTCCTCTCTCCCAGCCTGGCAAGACCTGGCTAGTGGCTTCCTCCTTCTTCCCTCTCACCACCCCCCCACCAAACATTGTGCCTATGATGCGGGAGACTTACGAAAACCAGGCATTCCAGCCCAGAGCTGCCCCCGAGCTGGGACACAGACTCCACCATCTCCCGGGGGCATCCTGCAGCCTTTAGGGCAGCCCCCTGCAGCATCTGTCTTCCGCACACCAGCTAGGTTCCCACAGCCGCCCGGAGAGATGCAAGCATCCCCAAGTTCACCTGGCCCCTCGCCATCTGGATGGGCTGAGCGGGTCCCCCCAGGTTCACGTGTTGCCATCCTAACCTTGAAGATGAGGTCACATGGGGTCACGAGCGTGGCCCTGATCCTAGCTGACCGGGGTCCTTACAAGAGGAGGAGGTCAGGACACAGAACACACTCGAGGACATGGGGAGAAGGATGGTGTCCACACGCCCAGGAGAGCGGCCTCGGGGAGCTGGCCCTGCTGGCACCGGGATCTCGGACTCCAGCCTCCGGGGCCCGGAGACAACAAAGGGCTTCGTTTTAAGCCGCCCGGTGTGTGGCTGTTGGTTGCAGCCGCGGGAGGCGAATGATAAACCATCTCAGACGGGGCTCTGTCACCTGCATAGTGACCTGCTTAGAATGACTGTCAGGCATGTAAGGGCCAGAGTAGGTGGCTCGCAGGTCCAGGACCGGGCATTCCAGGGCAAGGCTGGGCCCCACAGGTGACAGCGTCCGGGCACGTCCCCGTCATCCCGCCTCACACCTGCTTGCTGCAGAGCCCGGGGCCCAGGCCAGTGACGGCGCCCCTTTCACGCCCCCCTAATTATATGCTGAAGGTTTAGTTGACCCTGATATTTGTTCCTAAGGCGCTTCTTCCTTCCCCATGGAAACTTTTAATAGGAAAAAGAAAAATAAGATTCTAACTATAGAAATCAGATAAAAAGGGAAATAAAACACCAGAGCTTGTTGCTGATCAGTAAAAAGTTCAAAAATAGATAAATATTATACATTCCATCAAAGATTTACAATTAATTACCATTTTCATACCATTGAAGTTGTCAGCAAGTTTGATTACTATTCTCAATTATAGACTTTGCAAACCCCCTCTTCCCCAAAGTACAAGTGACATTTCTAATTGCTGATCTAAGAACCGCTTCCCAAAATAGATCGAGAAGACAAACATAAGTGTGACGAATGATGAAGCTTCAGGACGCAGTGCTGAGCTACGGGCCACGGAGGCAGCGTGGGCAGGGGGAGGGGCGGGCCGGCTCCGTGGCCGCAGACCCAGCAGGGACGCGTCCCCAAGCCCTGCCCTTCCACTGCGGGTCCCGCCTTCATTTCTCTGTTCCTAACTCCAGACATGAAGCAGGATGCGTGGCAGGTGCCGCTGGACCCTCAGCTGGAGGCAGGTGGCTTGGAAGGGAGGTTTCCTGAATTGTCTCAATGTTCCCGTGGCTGAGAGAGGGCAGGTGACCTTCCCAGGGTGGGAGCGAGCCGTACCCGGAGCCGAGCCTCCGAGGGCAGGGTCGCAGCTTTCCCGCGTCTGCCTGCAGCCACAAACCCTCTCCCTCGGCAGAGTCTGCAGTGTGGCCCACGTGGCCAGAGTGGGCAGAGACTTCCCCAGCCCCTCATCCTCCTTGGCAGCCCTGTCCCGTGGCTTCCCTCTGCTGAGGACCCTCAGATGGTGATTCCTGGTGCGGTCGCCCCCTTGAGCCGTAGACCCATCCATGTCCCACACTTGCGGCCATCGGCCCCCAGACGGCCCTCAGATGCCTCATGCACAAACAGGCACGCTACCCTCCTCCTTCCACACGCCCTCTGCCCCGTCTCGTGGTCCCTGCACCCCAGAACGTGTCATACGACCCCCCACGCCAGAGCCCTGCGCCCACCCCCGCCCTCTGCACGTGGTCAGCCAGCCGGTCCCGTTCCTGGAACCCCGTGAGCAGCTGTGGAGTCCACGCGCCCCCTCTTCGCCCACTGCACTGGGCCGTGCCTCTGCCCTGCCTCCCGTAAGCGCCTTCTCTGGCCTGTCCCCATCTCTGGCCCCGTCAGAGCTATGGCCCCGTCCACAGAGAAACCACGTGAAGCTCAAGGGCCTCCTGCAGGACACAGCCAGTGGGTGGCAGAGCAGGACGGAAGCTCGCCCCCCGCACCCGCTGCCCCTGTGTCTGTCCTCCCCGCGACCAGACGCCTCGGTACGTGTAGGCGACCCCAGAGACACAGGGGAGCACAGAACAGCCTCCGGAGGACGGGTGAGGGTCCAGGCTGTGGGGCCAGTGCCGCGGGCGGGATGGCGTGGGGCTCAGGCCGTTCTGACGCAGGCCACCCCGGGTGAGGGCCCCATGTGAGTGTGGAGCTGCCCCAGCGGTCCCTCGCCATTTGGGCAAGTGGCCAGATGTCTGAATGCCAGCTTCGCACACCTGTTAACCGGGGCTTCGATGCAGGTCCAACTCAGCTCCACAGCCAGTCACTAAGTCCTCGGCTCTGTCTGTTTCTGTTCCTCTCCGCGGCCGGCAGGCCCTTCTGGAACACCGAGCAGGTGTCCGAATTCCCGTCAGCGCGGCCGAGGAGCTCGTGACTCCCCGCACGCGGCGAGTGGCACTGCGGTCGGGTTATTCAGATGGAGAAAGTCCCGGATGACGTCGGAGAGCGAGGCCAGCCACCCTCGCACGCATCGTGCGCTCCGCGTGTGGGCAAACGTGCGGGAGGACGCCCGCGACGACCTAGCAACCGTGCCCCGCGGGGTGCTCCCCACACACTGCCTCACTCATCCCTGCCGCCATCCTGCACCGTCCGAGCCCAGCGCTGCTTTTCGGGGGATGAGATGTGGTCATGAAGGGTCAAGCGAGTCCTTGCAGCTGTGGGCGTGGGGCGACCCAGGCAGAGAAAGTCCCAGCATCACCTTGGACGGCGTGTGGAGCCCAGTGTGGAGGGAGCCCCACCCAGAGGCGTCGGACCACCAGGGCCCCCCGTCCCGCCGGCTGGTCGGCGCAGCGCTGAGGCCTGAGCTGAGTGTGGTGAGGGGCTCAGGTTGGAGGCGCCTGCAGGGCGTCCATGCACCTGCGCTGGGGACGGGCACAGCGTTCCTGGACATCACGGAGTGTGCACGCTGCTCGGGTTAATTTCTTGTGTCACACGGGGCACCAGATGTTTGGTTAAATATTATTTAGGGTGTGTCTGTGCAGGGTTTCTGGATGAGATGAGCATGTGGATGGTGCACTGAGTAAAGCAGCTCACCCTCCCGGGTGTGCCATCCACTGGGGGCCCAAACAGAACAAAAAGTTGGAGGAAGGGAAAATCTGCTGTTCTTCCTGGCTGATAAGCTGGGACATCGGTCTTCTGCCCCAGACTGGGATCACACCATCAGCTCTCCTGGGTCCCCTGCAGGCAGACGTCAGGTCCTGGGACGTCTCAGCCTCCATAATCGCGTGGTCCAATTCCTACAATAAGCCCCTTTTTATACATCTCCTGCTGGTTCTGTTTCTCTAACACACGCAGCTCACAGGCGCCGAAGATCTACCAAGCTCCAGGGGGGGGTCGAGCTGGCATCCAGGTTCCCGTTAAAGGACAGAGCCCCTCTGTCTGTAGGGCACCATGGGACTCGGGGGCCACGTGCTCCGCCCCTCGGGGGTCTCAGGGGCTGGGTGGTGGGCTCCGCAGAGAAGTACAGAGTCCTCACGGCTGTCAGTGGCGGTCACAGAATTGAGGCCACGCCGGAGACTCGGGAGGGGTGACTGTGTCATGAGACCCACCATGGGCCAGCATCTGATTTTTATGACTCAGCCTGGGTCAGCTATTTCATTAAAAATTAGAGTTCCTGCTTAATCGTTTGTGTGACTCTGACTCATATCTGATGAGAGATTTTCATGATCACCCATAAATTTAAGTGCTTATTTAAGAAAAAAAATCAGTGGTGGAAATTTATGATCAATCGTGTAAATTTTTAGACCCCAACGTCGAGCTGCCAGAGGCCATCTGAAGTCTCCCAGCTTGGGAGAGGCTCAGAGAAGCAGAGCCCCCTCTGGGATACGTGTCCCTGGCCGGGAGTCACTGTTGGTCGTGGACGGGAAGACCACCCCCTGATGCTGCAGGTGAAATGCTTTAGGGTGTGGCTGTGCTTAGCCAGAGGGGCAGGGAGGCCCAGAGCCCCCCCCCGACTTCCAGTGTTCACGCCGTCGTGCTCCACGAGGAGCGGGACCAAGAAGGGGCAGCGTCTGTGTCCCTCAAGAGCCCCTGGGCCCACGTGCCATAGGCAGGCAGCACTGAGGCGGGCCCTGGGAGGGGAAGGTTCCTCTGCTTCCTCGTTTCCTGGAGGGTCCCCCGACATCGCGGTCCTGGAGCGAGTGGTCTGCCTTGGGACTGGGCATGGGTGTCCTTCCCTCGGGTGCCCCCACCTGCAGAAGGCCTTCTGTCCCTGCTCAGCTGCCCCAGCCTGGTCCTGGGTCCTGCACCGCCCGGGGTAGCCCGGCCCTGCACCTCTGTGCTCAGCAGGGCCCCAGCGGGGCCCCCCAGCTCAGCCGGTGCCCTGGAGTCCGCTTCCCGCCACAGCAGGATGGTCCTGTGTTGTGAGGTTGGTGTGTTCGCGTGTTTACCTATGACTTTACTTCGACTCCCATCGGCTTGAATCCTTTCTGTCTCGCGTGGTCCTGAATCAGGATGGCCGACTTCTTTCTGTTTATCCCAGACTTGGCTTGTTTGAAAACTGAAGGTCCCCTATCTCGGGAACTCGGCCGCCCCCTTCTGCATGCAGGGGTGAGAGGGCGTGTGCTAGTCCTGGACAGATGTCCTGCCTGCAGACCTGAGACACCGGGGGACACATGGGAGACACCACACGGGAGACACCACACAGGAGACACCTGGGGGACACCCGGGAGACACGCAGGGGACATATAGGAGACATGCGGGAGACACGCAGGGGACATGTGGGAGACACGTGGGAGACACGCAGGGGACATATAGGAGACATGCGGGAGACACGCAGGGGACATGCGGGAGACACGTGGGAGACACATGGGAGACACACGGGGGACGCGGATTCCTGTCCATCCCCCACCGCCTGCAGACTGCTGTCCTGAAGAAGGTCCTGACTTCACCATGTTGTGGTTTTCACATGTATTTAACGGAGTAAGTAGGTAAGAGTTACCGTATACACGCTCGCCTACCGCCACGGAACGGCCACGAGCAAGCCAGCGCACATCTGGTCGTAGCTGGGGGCCTGGGGGTTCCTGGGCAGCTCCAGCCACCACACAGGTTTCCCGCCATCCGCCCTGAGATCCGCAGTCAGGGAGGACGGGCGCTGGGCTCCTGGTGCGGGGGGCTGAGGGCGGGTCCCCGATTCTGCAGTGTTAATGACAACACCACTGATACACGGTGGGTGGCGTTGCCCCCGACGCGGGGCCGGGTCGTCTGCGGTAAAATAACATCATACGTCGCACTGGTCTGCAAGGACAAACAGCTCTGCCAACCCGAAAGTCCACGGAAAAAAAGCAAGTTTTGTTATTCATGGGCTGAAGCCGTGCTCCCAGAATATTCCTCATTCTGACTTAAATGTATCTTCTGCCCACTCAAAGCAAATGCAATTTTCCTTTTTATGACTATCAGTTATTTACATGGCAAAATTTTAAATAGAGCTGAGCTGCCAGCAGCAGGCAGCTCGCTGCTGCCCCGTCCACACGCAGGAGCCCAGAGGCGCCGAAGGGGCGGACAAGGCGGGACAGAGCTGGGGGCGGCTTGGCCGGACTGCCTTCCCTGTGCAGGCAGGGGGCTCCTCCACGGAGCCCCGTCCCTCCCCTCTTCCTGCCCCTCCCCCGCCCCGTCCCGCCCCCTCCTCCCGCCCCTCCCCCTGTGGTCACTTGTTTTCTGTCCTGATGTCATGTCCATCAGGCGTTCCTCTGAGTCATGGGGAAACAGGCAGGAACCAACAGTCCCTCCACCACGAGGTCGCACACTCACAGATGAGTCCGCTCCTCCGTTCACGGCTCCCCGCTCCACGGCTCCCCGGTCCACGGCTCCCCGGTCCACGGCTCCCCAGTCCACGGCTCCCCGGTCCACGGCTCCCCGGTCCACGGCGGGCACCAGCCAGGCTCAGGGAGGCGGTGGGGAGAGGAGACACAGTCCCAGCTCAGCCTGGAGCAATGACGGAGGTAGCGAAGGGTCGCTGTTTTATGGAGGATGCATGGGGACAGAGCGCGAAGCCCTGCCCTGGGCTCGCGGCTCACGTCCTGGGTCCGGCGGCCAGTACAGAGGAAGGAGGGACGGGCACACGAACGGGAGCCTGATTCCTCCCTTCCAGGCCTCAAGGCCAGAGCTGACCCTGGGACCACACTGAGCTGGCCCCGTACTCATCTCTAAATGGGGTGGTCATAGGGGGCACCCTGCTGGCTCAGCCAAGGGGGCGTGCGACCCTTGATCTCGGGGTTGTGAGTTTGAGCCCCACACTGGGCATAGACATTACTTTAAAATTAAATAAGTAAATAAATAAATAAAATGGGGTGGTCACTGCTCTCGCCAATGGGGGTTGTTGCAATAATTCAGGGGAAAGGGAGAAACGGGGAACGGACAAGGGTTTTATGTGAAACTCGTGAGCGGGTTTCCCTTGCAGGCCCTTGCTGGCCGTGTCTACACTGCCAGACGCGGGGTTCAGGGCTCAGGACCCGGGCCCCAGGCTGCGTGCAGCGTTCTCTCTCCCCCGCTTGTCCGGGGTTGGGTGCTGGTTTGTGTTCTTGCCGTCACTGGGGTACTGATGCCGGTTATTTATGATCTGGTGTTGATAGAGCATGGCAATCATGTAGGCAATAAAATATATGGGAACTTGATGTTATTACAGAGCCCACGCAGGGGCACGTACCAGGGCTCTGAGACTTTTCCAGCTTTGCTCCCTGCTGAGCCCCCGGCTCTGGAACCGGCTTGGTGAGGGCCCTCCAGGGGGGAGGCCTCCGCGGGCCCTTCCCTCCTGGGGGCCTGGGGGGCCGGCCAGTGGGGTCTGCTGGGACACGTCTGCGCAGACACATGAGGCTGTCGGGCTGGGCGGCAGCTGACGGTGGGCCGTGGAGCGCCTTCACCGCCCGGGCGCCTGCAGCTGGAACGGCTGGGCCCGAGCACGGGGTCTTGCCCTCGGGGCACTTGTGACCCAGGTCGGGGGCAGCAGCAGGTGTCGATCACACAGTGATGCCATCAGGAGACGTCGGATGAGGGCCACCAGCTCTCTGCGCCGTGGCAGGGAGCCCGATTTGTGCCCTAAGGGTCAGTGCTGGCTGCAGCAGGTGAGCGGAGGGAGGAGGCCCCTTGGAGGGTTGGGGGGCTTCTGAGCAGGAAAGGGGGTGCAGGGCTGATGGGAGGGGTGCAGGGGACTGAGCAGGCTGTGTGCCCTTGAGCGTCCCGTGGAAATGGAGCAGATAAATGTGAGGAGACAGCGCTGGGGACGGTGGTACGGGCAGGGACGCTGCGGCTGATTTCATCATATGCTCATTTGTATGTTCTTTGGGGACCCCGGGGATGCATTAGCCCCAGGACCCTTTTATAATGCAGCTGCAGAGAGACGGTACTGCTTTTGTGCCCGTCAGTCAAACAGCGGGGGACGCGACTCCACATAAATTATATCTATTTTACTCTTGAAAACCACTTTTGGAAGAATGCGTGATGAATGTATGTGCCCCCCTCAATTACGCTGATAAAGCCGCCTTGGCCGCAGCACGGAGAGATCTGGAAGAGAAGGTGTCAGATCTGTGATCTGCTTGACGGCACACGTGCTCTTCTGTAGACCTTAAGCGTGGTCAGATTGAGCTGTCCTGCATGAACGCAGAGGATGAAAGGCAGGGAATAGGCCATTTTGCCAGGTTAGAAAAACCGGAAGCCTAGGACGGTGCCAGTCTGTTGCGTGAAAAGTGAACATTCATCCCGTCGGGATGGTTCGGGACTGGGAAGGCCTCAGCTCCGGGATTCGGAACGGGGCAGGCAGATAGCGCCGTGGAGGCATGGCGGCTGGGGCTCAGGCTGGAGGGGGTGCGTGGGGGGTAGATGGTGCGTCCACACCGGTGTGGGGCGGTCAGGACGCTGCAGAAATCGTCAGCGATGATGGAAAATGATGGAGCGAAGACAGGTGTTGGCAGTCCACCCCTGTGCGTGGCCCCAAATGCACATTTTCTGCCCAAAAGCAGGTCCGAGAAGGGCGCACCAAGCGCAGGAAGCCGGAGTCCCACTGTGGAGTCAACTTTTCACTCCTTGTTCCCTGAGCCACACCTGACCATCCTCCTAAGCGGCTCCCCTGGCCACTCCCTCTCCTTTCTGCCCAAAGTCTGGTCATCCGAGAGGTGTGTCCTCATCCATCGTCCGCAGCACGGGTGTGCGGCGGGAGGACTGGCGGCCGGGAACGCACCGCCGTCAGGGGCTCAGCTGCAGGCCCCCAGGTCACGTGAGGAGTCCTAACCCCCAGGATGGAGCGGGACTGCACTAGGGGACGGGGTCTCTATAGAGGAGATCGAGGTAAAATGAGGTCACGAGGGTGGGCCTGAGCCAACCTGAGCCAGTCTTCTAGAGAGTAGGACACAGACACGCACACTGGCACGGTCACACGAGGACGCAGGGGGAGACGCTGCGTGCACGCCGAGGGGCCTCAGGAGGATCCAGCCCCGTCCACGCCTGATCTCAGATGCGGGGCTGAGAACGTTTAAGCGGCCAGCTTGTGGTATTCGTCACTCGCCCCCCTGACTGGCACCCCCACTGTCCGCCCACCAGGGACAGCTGCCCCAGCCCCAGGCACCTTCCCGTAATTGCTCCCTTCGTCCTGGCCGAGTGGGACACTGTGGTGGGAGCACAGGTGCGAACCTTCGCCCGGAGTAGGGAGGACAGGAGGGGAGGCGAGGTTCCCGCTGAGACGGGGTGGGACAGATCTTCTGCGCCGCGGCAGGAAAGCAGACTCTGGGGAGGGAGTCCTTTCCGTGGACGCAATTCCAGAGAACAGGAGGTGGTGAGAGTCCCCTGAACCCTGTGCGTCAAGCGCCACAGGGGCTCGTGCCTCTGTGCACGTAATTCACACCCGGACTCGGGCTTCAGAAGTGATCCGAGGGGCACTCAGAGATTTCCGTGCAAAGATCCTAATGCCACCAACACGTAAGAGGAACACGAGACCAGTGGCCTAACTGTCCTGTTTATCAAATGATGCTGGCTTATCTTCATTGAAGATAAATCACTCACAAAATAGTCCCTCCTGCACGTATCTGTTCACTCGCTATCTGTCTCCTCCCCCTGGAATGTCACTCCAGGACACTGGGACCTGATCTGTCCCTGACACCCATCCCACTCCCGGGCCCCCACCCCCATTCCCGGGCCCCCACCCCGTTCAGAAGGCAGCATTGAACCTACCATCCCCATCCCTCCCCCAAGTATCAGATGGGGTTGAACTAAACCGTTCCCTTTTAGTTCTAATATTCTTTGAGTCTTTTATTTTATTTTTGGGTAAAATTAGATGAGAAGAAAGCTTCCTCTGTGTAACAGTCACTTCTGAAGAAAAGGCAAATTAAATTATTCCTATGGGCTATGTCTCCTTTCATGGAAGAAGAAATAAAATTTGTACAGAGCGTTTCCTCCCCAGGACCAGACTTGCATGCTGAGGAAGAAAGGCCTTTCGTTCATTCACTGCAGGTGTCGAAGGGACGGCTGTCTAGGCCCAGGAGGAAAAGACGTGTGCATGTAGGAGTGTGCTCACTGCACGTGTGTGTGCATGTAGGAGCATGTGCCCTGCACATGTGTGTGTGTGTGGGAGCGTGCTCACTGCACGTGTGTGCACGTGTAAGAGTGTGCTCACAGCACATGTGCATGTAGGAGCGTGCTCATAGCACGTGTGTGTGTGGGAGCGTGCGTACTGCACGTGTGTGTGTGTGTAGGATCACACGCACCACACATGTGTGGGTATAGGAGCATGCTCACTGCACGTGTGTGCACATGTAAGAGCGTGCTCACAGCACGTGTGCATGTAGGAGCATGCTCATGGCACGTGTGTGTGTGGGAGCGTGCTCACTGCACGTGTGTGTGTGTGTAGGATCATGTGCACCACACGTGTGGGTATAGGAGCATGCTCACTGCACGTGTGCACGTGTAAGAGCGTGCTCACAGCACGTGTGCATGTAGGATTGTGCTCACAGCACGTGTGTGTGTGGGAGCGTGAGCACTGCACGTGTTTATGTGAGTGTAGGAGCGTGCTCACTGCACGTGTGTGTGTAGGTGTGTGCTTATGGCACGTGCGTGGGAGTGTGTGCACTGCACATATGTGTGCGTGTAGGACCGTGTGTACTGCACGTGTGTGTGTGTGTAGGATCATGTGCACCACACATTTTCGGGTATAGGAGCATGCTCACTGCACATGTGTGTGTGTAGGTGTGTGCTCATGGCACGCATGTTTGTAGGTGTGTGCTCATTGCACATGTGTGTGCGTGTGGGAGTGTGTGCACTGCACATATGTGTGCATGTAGGAGCGTGCACACTGCACGTGTGTGCATGTGTGTGTAGGTGTGTGTGAGCGTTATATGTGCAGGGGCTCGGTCATTTCGGGAAGGTTGGGGAGGGACCTGATGTCTGTGGAAAACAGACCCAGAGAAGAAAAACCAATGGCACAAGATTTGTGTTTCCTGTTTAGCAGAAGAACAGAAAAGTTCCACGTGTTTCCTTGTTAAAGTTAGTAGACTCTAGCACATTTTTTATAAATAGAATAAACATACAAGTGAAATGCAAACGTCCACGTGCAAACACCCAAATACATGAAGGGACGGACCCTCATGACCACAGCGGGCTTGCCGCCCGGCCGGGACCTGCCCCAGCACCGCGTGCGAGAGCCGCCTGCAGGACGCGGAGCCTGCTTTCTCCCCAGAGGCCTGGGCCCTGCGGCATCTGGCGCCATGGGGGTTCCGCACGCGGCCCTCCCACCCGGGCAGAGGGAGAATGGGCGCCCTGCAGCCCGCGTCATCGGGCCAGTGGTTCTGGGCAGGGCCCTTCTGGCTGCGAGGGTTAGACAGGGACTCAGACCAGCTCAAGGGAAGGGTGAGCGGTTTGCAAAGGACAGCGTGGGGCACCCCTGTCAGATCCCCTTCCCCGAATCCCTTTCCTGGCCAGCAACCCCCCCACCCCACAACCGTGAGGCTTCTTGAATGGGGGTGGAGAGACATGACCCCCTGGTGGGGGGGTTGCGTGTCACAGGTGGCCGTGTCCCACTTTCCGTTCCTGGGATCAAATCCCTGTGGGTCTAGTCGTCCCTGGTGCATCCCGAAATCCATGCTGTGGTCCGTGTGACTTCCCAATCTGCTCCGGGGTCTTCCTGCTTCCTTCTCTCCACAGTGGGGGCTCCGGTGAGCTGTGGCCCCCGCTGGTCCCCCACCTGCTGCCTCCTCTGCCCCCTGGGTCATGCCCGCCAGCAGCTCTGGCGTCTGCAGGAAGAAAGACCTCTCCCCCGTGCACCCAGATTCCCACCCTGAGAGCCAGGAAGGGCGTCCAGAGGCGCTCAGAGCCTCCGGGTGGCTCAGCCTTGGAGGATGCTTCTCCTCATCACGAGGCATGTTATTTTTGTTAAGTACATCTGCAAAACACATCTGTTAATTTTCTGTATTTGTTTATCCACAGTAAAAATCTGAATTAGTAACCGTTTCACACTGTAGCTCACAAATAAACATGGAAAAGACAACACAACAGAAATACTCAATGATGATGAGCCCTGGGTTTATCACACAGGCGGGCAGTCCGGAGAGCGGGGGAGAGGGGAGGTCGGGACACGCCGAGCTGGGCGCCCAAGCCCGAGTTCCACCCTGTGGCTGCCTGGTTGTAGAGCGCGGGAGCCTGAGAGAGGAAGGCAGGCGAGCGGAAGTCACCCCAGAAGTGACCCCAGAGCTCGGTCCTGGTGCAGCCAGAGGACCCCCCGGCAGCCGGGCAATAACCACCTGTCCAGCGAGGGGCGAGCGCCTGTGCCTGCAGGCTCCTGAGGGCCACCCCGGCTAGTCTGGGCGCCCCAGCGCCCTGCAGGGCCTGAGCGCCAACTTCCTGAATGAGAAGGGGCCACACCTAGGATGCAGCCACTCTCCGTCCTGGTCGGTGCAGGAGCCCCGACAGGTGCCACTGGCCAGAGCTTCCCACCATCTGGACGCCGGGGTCCGGTGAGGCTCTCTTCCTGAGCTGTAGGTGCGGCGCTGACCCCATCATGGGGCTCCACCCTCCTGCCTGATCTCCTCCCGAGGCCCCTGCCCCCTGAGCCCGTCCCACTGGGGGGTCAGAGCTGCCACCTATGACTTTGGGGCACATTCAGTCCGTGGGGCACTTTGCGATCCAGAAGTTTCCGTGCACCTGTCAGCTAACTTTTGTCTTAGCTCTGCAAAGCGGACAGCCTCACCCATCTTACAGGTAGGGACACCGAGGCTCAGGGAAGAAGAGCTGTGTGTGCCCCCGTGCGCACGTTTGTGGCCGGAGCTGAGTCAGCCTCACGAAGAAACGTTCCCATGTATGTGCCTCCCTGATCACGAGGCAAGAGGACAGAGAGATGGGAGGCAGGAGAGGGGAGGACGCCTTGGGGCCTGGGAGATGTTGCCCCTGGGGACCCTTGGCAATGCCGGGGGACATTTTTGGTTGTTACGACTCAGTGGGGGGTGTTTCTGGGTGACCGACATCCCGCGGGACAAGCAACGCCCCGGCTCTAAAGGTCAGCAGTGCAGGCGAGAGCCCGCCGTCACCTCAGGGGGAGCCGGGACCCCGGGGGGCGAGGGGCGCGGCCACGAGGGGCTGCCATCCCCGGCTGGTGGCAGAGCCCCCTCTGCACGCACCCCGTGGCAGCTGAGGGATGGAAGGATCTCTTGGTGAAGGATTACGCATCTCCAGAGTTTAATTACGAGTCCTGTCAGCCTCAGATTAATGGCAGAGGGGTGTTTTGTTTCCTTTTCTTTCTCTTTTTAACTTTAGGTGATTGCAACTCAAGGAAGCAATCACCCAGCGACCTCTGGGGCCTGGGTGGGACAGGCTGGGTTGGGGTGACAGGATCCTCCTCTCTGAGGGGCAGAGCAAGGCGGCAGGGTGGGCAGGGGCAGGAGGCCGAGGAGGGCGCACCGCCGAGAGCCTCCCTGCCCTGGGGGAGCGGAGGGGACCGGGGAGGTCCAACAGGCCCGCAGGCGCATGGGGTGGGGGTGGGGGGACCCCTGTGCTGAGGGCCCCAGGGCCAGCTCCAAACCCCGGGCTCTGCCGCGGGCCTGAGGGCTCTTACTGCTTGCAACTGTCCTGGGGAGCCTTCCAGCAAGACAGGTCCCATTGCCACGTATCACAGCAGACCGTGGGCCCGCCGGCCATGAGTCACACGGCAGGATCCCGGTCACCCCCCTGCGGGGCCAGGACCAGGCCATCTGTTTTCCCGGGCCCTGTCTTGTCTGGCGGACACAGGTCTGTGGGTCCTGCAGCACTGGTCGGTCGGGCCCGTGACCCCCGCTTGGCCCCGGGGTCTGGGCTGCCCAGAGCGGGACCTTTCTCTGTGCACAGCCTTGGTCCTGCCTCCCGGGGCGCGTGCCAGGAGCGGGGGGCATCCATGCGGCCAGAGAGGCACGGAGAGGGAGAGTCCCCCCTGAGCTGGTGATCACGCCACCATGGCTCTGGACTTGGTTTCCCCAACAACATCGTATCTGCGGTGTCTAATAGCAGTCCCTGAGTTACCAGACTGTGATATTGTATCTGGCCCCTGTAGAGATCCTATTACCCATTTACATAAACAAATAGCACAGACTCATTAAGATATTAATATCTCACGGAGGCACAATCACCGTGTTTACGTTTCGGAACAGATTTATGAATATTACAGCCACACGCCCCCCGGAACCGCGCACACCCAGACGTGGGGGCGTCGGGGGCCGGCCCACCCTGACCTCCCTTCCCCAGAAGAAGCGTCTCCCTCAGGTCACGCTTGCCACCAGTCTTGCCCGGGAGCTCAGCACATCCTGCAAACGCCCGCTTCCCCGTGGCAACTGCGGTGGCTTCTGTCCCAGTGTTTGGTGGTGCGGGGCCACGTCTACTCAGATTCCTGTGTCCCACTGACCTGCTCTGTTGTTGGCTGTGAGTTTGTGGCCAAAGTTTGGACTCACGCCCGCGAGCTGTCCACGGGAGAAGTACAAAGCGCGTGGTCCTCAGGGCGCCTGAGGGTCGTGCACGGGCAGCCAGGTGGGCGCCGGAGCCCGGACGTCGTGAGTGGGCGGCTTGCCACCTACCAGAGCCCGGAGTCGCATGGAGTGTGTGCTGACGGAAGCGGTATCCCAGAGTGAGGGTGTGCCTGGCCCGTCCATGCGGCCCTGACCTCCTGGAAGGCCCCTGTCCACACAGGAAGGCCCGTCGTGGACGGTCCCACCCGACGCGCTCCTCACTCCCACGGTGCACACGGAGGAGCCGGTTCCTGGGCCGCGGGCCGGGGCGGGCTGGAGCCGGGCCTGGCCTCGGGAAGGGGTGCGGCTCCATCAGCGTGCGTCTGCGGGGAGCCAGCTTCGCGGAGCCAGGAGCGCCGAAGGCCGCCGTCCGGCTGGGCGGCTCCTGGCGGTCCGGTGGGGGCTCCGAGCGTAGCCAGCCAAGCACAACCCTGGCTGGTTTTCAGCTGTGGGTGTCCTGTCCACAGCCATTTGTAGAAATCTCCGGGTACGGAGCCTTTTCACCTCCAAGCTGCTCCTTCCTGCTCAGCCAGGCCTCAGTGCACCTGCGGCCGGCGGCCGCAGCTCCAGAAGCCCCGGGGGCTCAGGGACTGGGCCCGGCTTCCCGCCTCATCTCCGCTGAGGTCCTGTTCTCTGCACGACGGCCCCGAGCGCTGCCCATATGAGGCTGGTCAGGCCTGCTCTGACTCCAGCGCGACCCACGAGCCCCGGGGACAGAGCCCGGGCCGACAGGGCCGTCCCCCGCGAGCTCTTGGGGTCCCCGCCTCTCCCACCTGCCTCCCTCCTGTTCCTTCCCCTGTCCACACACAAGCGTCCTTCTGCTTCTGAAAATACCAGACGCCATCTTCCCATATTTTATTCGAAACTGGCGACAGGACCAGGGTCTGTCCCTTTTTCGCGTTTCCTTAGTAAATTGCCATCAAGACACTAACTTCCCCTCTTGCCGAATCTATTCTGCGGA
Source organism: Halichoerus grypus (assembly GCF_964656455.1). NCBI lineage: Eukaryota > Metazoa > Chordata > Mammalia > Carnivora > Phocidae > Halichoerus > Halichoerus grypus. Next base: position 177,166,438 of record NC_135717.1, on the reverse strand, counting down.
GTGTTATTTGCTGAGGGAGGATTTTTCATGCAAATGACCCATTTCACTGGGGGGGCGGGGTCCGTGGGAGCATCTGAGTCCTCGGAGCAGCCGGGCGCTGCGCCCCCAGACCGGAAGGCTCCTGGGCGGGACCGTGTGGACAGGAGGTGCGGGTGAGGACAGCGCCAAGACCACCCCCGTCCCACCGCGCCTGGCTCGCTCTCACCAAGGGAACACTCTTCAGACACGAAAAGACAAAACGCTACCGTGTGTGTTGTGGGAGCATTTTCCACATTTGAGCCGCAGCGGCCGGATTGAGGACATCAGGGCGCGGGCTGCGGAGACGCAGGGCGGCCGCTTCCTCACCTCGCTCCGTGTCAAGGGAGGAAGCTCGTCTATCACCCGGCTTACCCACAGCATAAATTTAATTACGCAAACCTGATCTAAGGCCTTAATTAAATTTTTAAAAATGTGGCCTGTTCTCTCTGGAACAACGGGGGTCGATTTCCACCCCGCTTCCTACTGCATTAGCTCATCGGCGGAGCCGGCTTCTGGGGAGGCCTTGGCCACGCGCATCACCGCCACCAGCCCGCGACCCTCCCGGGCTCTCCCGGCACCTCTCCTTCTCTGGAAATCTCTGTGCCCGGATTGGCGGGGCCTCACGCGCCCCTCTGACAGACACCCGCAAATCAGAGACTGGAGCCCAGCAAACCTTCGCTGTTTGTCAATTTAATATCCTAGAACAAACAGCGTGAATCTCTGTCAACAGCCATTACATGGAATCAGATTGTGTTTCCTTTTCTATAAATCCAGCTCATTACCCCGCTTGACGGGTTTGGGCCCGTTCCTCTTGTTTGCCTTTCCCGGGGGCACCGTTCTCCCTCCCGGGCGCGCGCTGATAGGGGACAGGTAGACACGCGTCTCCTCTGCGGCTCCTGGCCAACCCGCTTCCCCGGGCTCAGAGAAGTGGGGAAGGGGCCCTGGGGCGTGTGGGACGCCCTCTGCTCCCGCACTGGCCAGGTGTGCCCGCCCCAGCCTCCATCCTGCAGCTTGCCCAGTCCACCCAGGTGCGAGAGCCGCCCCCCCACGGGCCCCCAGGAAGGCTGGCTTGGGGCCACTGTCTCCAGGGCTTGGTGCCCTCTGCAGGTCTGTCCCCCAGGGGGGCCACGTTGTCCTCCTCCCAAAAAGGCCTCATTCAGGCCACACGGGCTGTAAGCACAGATGCCGCCGCCGGGAGCTGAGCGTCTCCCATGTGGGCTTCTAGAGGTCTAGCTCTCTGCTTTCCTCATTTCTCCCTGAACTCCCCTGGGCAGTGGGCAGGGGGTCCCAGGGTGCCTGGCCAATGGCAGGGACAAGGGCGCTGGGGTGCATTTGAGGGCGGATGCCAGACACAGAGCTCGGGTGGGGAACGAAGTCAAGCTCTGAGGTGCTTCTGGGGCCACAAAAGAGGCATCCGGTTCCCAGGGTTCCTGCTGCAGAGGGGTGAGGAGGAGGCGGCCAGAGGCTGGGACATTTCCAAGTGACAATCAGGGGCGTAGCATTACGGTGCCCACACGCACACGCGTGCACACACCACAGACTCACGCTCGCACCCGTGCACACGCACGCACGCGTGCGCACGCCAGGCTCACGATCGCACCCGTGCACACGCACGCACGCGTGCACACACAGGCTCGCACACGCACTCACGCCCCTCCCACGCCTGGGTGCACGATCCTTGTGGTCGTGGGGAAAGCAGGCAGGCGGCTGCAGTCGGGCTGGGCCGGCCCGGAGAGCGTGCCGGAAGCCACACGCAGTGCAGGACACAAGTCACACTCCCATCGGCTCTGCGAGTGTGCAAATCTCACTGACTTCCCACAACGGAAAACACAGCCAGGAGAGAAGGCAAGTCTTGTGCACTCCCGTCTCAGCCGCCAGGGTCCCGCGCCATCTGGACCTGCACTTGGGCACCCCACCCCTTGGAGCAGAAGCTGCCCCTGTGCAGCGGCTCAGCCACGGCCCCATCCGTGGAACCCGCGGACACATACCCTGCCTGGCCCAGGGGCTCTGCAGGGGACGGGAAGGACGCGGGATGAGGGAGTGACCTTCGGCAATGTCTGTGGGCCCTCGATGGAACCGCAGGGCGCTGGCAGGTGGGAGGATCCCAGGCAGAGAAGGGGGTGCTGGAAGCAGAAGGGGACAGGCAGGGGACGTGGGGCCACCGCCCAGGAATGCAGGAGAACGGAAGTGTCTCCTCCACACCAACTAAGGGAATTCTCTCTTCTCTCTACGATTCCTGTCGCTTCTGACACCCTGTGTGTGCGCACTTTCCATGCCCAGCAAACCTGAACGGCGAGACTGCCCCCACTTCAGACCCAACCGCAAGGGCAGGTGGTCGCGGGGCCTCTGACCGCTGTAAATCGGGCGTTCCCACGACCTCTACGGGTTCAGCAACTTCCTAGAGCAGCTCACAGAACTCAGGAAAAGTTCATGGACGAGATTACTGGGTTTTTATAAAGGATACAACTCAGGAACCACCAGACAGAGGGGTGCACAGGGCGGGGCTTGGGGTGAGGGCAACAAGCCCCGAATCTCCACATGCTCCCCGCCCCAAAACCCCTCGAATCCCATCCTTAGGGTTTTCATGCAGGCTCCCTGACTTTGGCAAGTCTGATTGAATCATGGCCACAGGTGACAGTCCACCTCCAGCCCCACCCCTCTCCCCGGAGGTCCGAGGTAAGAGGTCAGAGGGTGGGCTGAAAGTCCCAAGCTCCCATCAGATCAGGTGGTCGGTTTCTCGCAACCGTCCCCTCCCCCACCCCCAATCCCCGTAGGTGTTTGATCAAAGTCCGCTCATTAGCATATGCTCAGGTGTGGTGGGCGGGGCTTCTCCTAAATCGGGGAGGGTTCTGCTTTCTCCCTCCTGTCCCTCATCCCCTAGGAAATGGCCAGCATTTTGGGAGCTCAGGGCCAGGAAGGAAGGAAAACCAAATCCACATTTCTCATTATAAATCCCATTAGCACAGCCAGGAAAAGGTCCTTCCTTGGAGCCTCCAGCAGGAACGCAGCTCAGTCTGTGATTTAGCCCCGCCAGTCTGTGCCTGACCTCTGACCTCCAGCAGTGTCAGGTAATAAACGGTGCTGTTTTAAGCCCCTTGGGTGTCCTGGTCCTTTGTTACAGGGGTGGAGTCAGGGTCTTCCACTCAGGCCTCTTCGTCCCCAGACAGAATCCCCTGAGGGCTTAGCAGTCTTTCCTCAACACCCTTCTTGATCAAAGCTTTGTTAATTTTATAATCACGTAGATTTGGGCCTTTTAAACAGACCTCGTTTTTCTCTTTTTTGTTTGATTCCACATCGTCTGCGTGCTCTCTGAGCGCTGGACCTGGTTGATGAGAGTCCGTGAGGCCGCCCACAAGGTGTGCGTTTCACCTGCTGGTCCCAGCCAGCGATTCACTGGGGTCACTGGCCTCTGGATTGTCGTCACAGATTACCCCCTAGGCTCCACTCCTGACCTCCAGAACCAGGAGTTCATAATAAATCTGCGTTGTTTGAAGCCACTCGGCCTGCAGCCGCCTGCCCCCACTGCCTGTGCGGGACCAGCACGCAGACCGGCCTCTGTGCCGCTCCCACCCTGCCCCTCGGGGCCGGTGCCGCTGATGGGCCCAGGGAGCTGGGTTTTCATTCAGTTTGGTGTCTGACCTTGAGCCCTCCCGTGAGCATGTAAATCACGCGGGTGTGCAAGGGATGGGCTGCCCCAGGCTCCCGCTGGACTGCTGCCCCTGCCCAGTGCTGGGGGCCACCATCTCCGATGCCTAGAAACCACTTCGGCTTCTGCTGCTCGGGGCACACAGGTGGGGTAGAGAGAACCGGGCTCGGGGTCTCGGGCAGAAGGAGCCCTCCAGGCTCAGACGTGCCCACAGACAGGCAGACTCCCTTCAGAGACGGCCCGCAGGACGAGAAACAGGAAAAATGCCCAGGGACTCGGTGTGCAGTCAAGTCGTACAAGGCTTGTGCGTGGACACTCCCTCCCTCCCAACCCCCTGCCTCCTTCCCTCACCCCTGCCCTTCCTAAGTCCCTGTCCTGCTCCCACAAGCACGTGGGAGAGCCTGCTCAATGTGGAGGCTCCAGCAGAGAACCAGGCCCAGGACGCACCTGCCCCTCCTCTCTCCCTGCCAGTTCCCCGGGGTCCCGTGTACAGAAGGGAGCCGCTGTGTCCTTCCCAGACAGCCCTTCGGTGCAGCTCCACGGACGCCCCTCAGATCTTCCCTCTGGGTCCGGCTGCAGTGGCCGGGCGAAGGCCGCCTTCCTTCCAGGTCTGGGAAAAGGATCCAGCTTGGCCTCCCCTGTGATGCGGCATTCCAGTGAAACTGGTCCCAAATCCTCGGGGGAGGGTGCCTCTACTGTAAAAGAACATACAAATAGGCATTGGCCTCAGGACCCCTTTAAAATCCCACAGCAAAGAGACAGCCCCAAACCCTTCCACAGCCCCATTCCTGTCTGAGAATCTGCCAGATCCCAGCCGAGACCCAGAGGCCCCTGACCTGTTGTCCTCAGTCTTCCTCCCGCTGCTCCCCCAGCACTGCGCGTACACCCACCCCAGGGCTTGTGCCTGGGGTCAGCCCACCTGCCCAGAGGCTCAGACTGTCCTACCTAAAATTGCACCCCTGGCCCCATGCTCCCTTCACCCTTTCCTGCTTTGTGCTTCTCCCTGGCGTGCCATCCTGCATCCTGCATCCTTATTCCTCTGTCTGCACAGCACAGCTCCGGGAGGGGCCTTGGGTCTGCTCAATACTCCTCGGTCTGGGGCCTGGAAGCATGCCTGGTCCCTCCGGGCGCTCTGGGAAGCTTCACTGAGTACCTGGGCGGATGAAGGGGTGAAATGATGAACAGGCACCGTTTGCCCAAGAAGGAGGATCCAGAGTGGCTCCTGCTTGGCTCTTAAGTGTTGGAATGCTGACGCCAGCCTCCTGTGGAATCTAGGGCCTGTTCCTGTGAAGTGAAATGTCGGAGGGAAACCTATGCTCCTTCTCCTGTCGCCCAGAGAAGTTCCGCGCCTCTCCCGTCTCCCTGCTCACTGAAGCCCCTTCTCTTTAGTTCATAAATTTAGCCAACAGCAGAGTTTCTGAAAGTGTATAAAGTAGAATTAAAGCTCCCTCCAGACAGCAGAGCTGTGCAGCGTAAATGAACCTCTTTCCCCTCGGGCCTTTTATGGGGAGGGAGATGGAGGCCCCACCATGATCTCCCCGCAAATCAGAGCCTCGCTCCTAAAGCACGTGCCTGCCAGCGAAACCAATGTGAGTGGTATTTTCCAGTATGCGTCTCGACGAAATGCAAAATATGTGATGATCATTATTCTAATGCCACTCGGGCCCTCTTGGTCAAGTGAAGATATTTCCAATGCTGCATTTCCAAGTCAAAGCTGGCTACAAAATATTTAGGGAATTCCACAAAAGAAGAGGCGAGCCATGAATCAGAGGTGCTACACTGGAGTGCATTTTACGGCCGGACAGACCTCAGAATTCAGGGGAAGAGACATTCTCGCCGTGTCTCCGGGCCCCACGGTCCTCTCTGTCTGAGGTGCCAGCACTCTGCTGTCCCTGGCTCTGTCCCCAGACCAGCGTGGCCACGGGCCTTCAATAATCTCGAAGGTGGCCCACGGGGCAAAGGCCGAAGACAGCCGTGTGCACAGAACAGGGCTTGTCCCGTGTCCTGCTGCGTGCGCTTACACACGTGTACATCCCGTCCACCCTCTGCTTCCTCTTCAGAAAGCAGAGGGGCCCTCGGTTGCCTTTCACTTGCTCCCTGGATGAGCTCCCAAGGCCCTCTAGAGCAGAGATGGGCAAACTATGGCCTGTGGCTGGATCTGGCCCTCTGCCTGCTTTGTAAATAAAGTTTTATTGGCACATTACCCACTGCCATCTGTTTCTTTCTTATCCACAGCTGCTTTCGAGCTGCAGAGGTGGAGATGAGTGGTTGTGATGGAGACCATGTGGCCCAGAAAGCCGACAGCCTTTACCCCCTGGCCCTCGAGGAGGACGTTCATGTTTATAGACAGCTCTACGGACAGCGCCCTGCCTGGGCTGTTCTTCCAGGTGAAACTTTGCTTGTCTTCAGGCTGAGGACACGTCTCGCATCAGCCATGAAGGTTTTTTCTCATAACATCCCTGTTATCCACTTCCTTCCCCTCCATTCCCCAGGGGGTTGCAGAGGGGTCCCTCCCCATCTCCCTGCAGCAGACGTCCCCACGGTGCCACCAGCTGGAGCCTGCTCTGCCCGATGGGGGGTGGCACCTGTCTGGAGTTGGTGGTAAAGGCCCAGGCCCCAGGCAGGACACCTCTGTGGGGCGTTCCCAGTGGGTTGGTGCCCAGCGCCCACATGGGTAATGGCCTCAGAAGCCATCTTCATCCTTTCTCTCCCTTCCCGATCCCACTTTCCCCATCCCCTCCCCAGCTTCTCCTGGGATCACCTCCCTCTCAGATGTCCTGTGCCTGTTCCAGAAGAGGTAAGAGCCCAGAGAGTAATGGACTGGGCTTTATCCAGTGGTTGCCAGGGGCTGGAGGAAGCTGCCTTTGCTGGAAATGCTTCTATAGCATTTGTCTTATGATGTTTATGCCCTGGGAGACCCGAGAGAACCACTTCTGAATTCCATGGAAAGTGGAGACTCAGAAAAACCCCGTCTTTGGTGGGATTGGGGTTTCTGGGAGAGGAGGCCCGGAGAGGTAAGAGGGACAGAAAGCAGAGGAATTTGCTGAACCAGTGCCAAGAAGAGGGGACAGGCTGGAGCGGAAGAGCCTCCCCTGCTCATGCTGTCATGCGGGGGTGCACCAGCTGGATGATCTTACAATGTGCATGTCCAAGGAATGTGTGACTGGTCATCCAGTTCTTGGAGAAAAGCCTCAGACAGGAAAAAAAGGATTTCTAAGGCTGCACAGGGATGCGATGTGTTTCAGGAATGCAGAGGGGACAGGTGAGTTGTGAGCATGCCCCTGGCAGGGGACGGAGGGCCCAGGAGTGGCATCGGGACAGTGGAAAGGCATCGGGGTGAAGGATGGGCAAGGAGAGGCTGTAGGGGCAGGAACGGCCAATGGCCAACGGGACAGCCCGCAGCCCCTGCCCTGCACCTGCCACCACCCTTCCCAGAGCCACCCCGGTGGGGGCCTTGCTGTGTTTGACAAGGAAATCACGGGTCGCCTCTTCCTCCCTGGAGTCAAACCCTGGGGACACTCATAGCAAACCCCAGCGTGAGCCCTGGACCTGCCCTCTGACCCTCTCGCGTTGACATCACCTATTTTCACCCCTCTGTTTGCTTTTTGGTCCTCAAAAAAATGGCAACAATGTGAAGAAATCCTGAACCAAACAGTGAATCTAGACTATCCGAGGGGAATTTCTCACAATTTTCCTTTGAAATAAAAGAGACATATGGACTCTCCATTTTATTTATTTCATACTGAACATTGCTGGTAGAAATAACACAAAATAAATGTGACAAGGAATAAAACTTCACACAGTAAAATGTATTATTATCGCTTCCACAAAATTTAAATATGCAAAATTTAACTAGGAAAATCTGAACTGTGGAGGAATCATGCACTTAAAAAGCAAACAGTGCTTATCATTGGTATAATTGGCAAAACCTTGTATGGCCAAATGGATCTTTGAGTCAGATAGTTGTTGTGTAATTTATATGAAACAAATGATTCCCATAAAATTAATTTCAGTAAAATTAAAATGAAAACAAAACTATTTCTTTGAATCATATAAAAATAATGGGGCTCATAGTAGATTGAAAATTTCTGTTATGGTAAACCTTGATCAATATATTGGTTGTAATTCTATGTTTAAGATTTATATTTATTAAAATTGAATCAAATGTCCGTATGGCTTAAAAATGTCCTATTCCTGTAGGCTAGCCACCTATCCATCCATCTGTATGTCCATCCATTCATTTATCTGACTGACCATCTATCCATCCTTCCATCCTTCCATCCATCCATCCACCCATCCATCCATCCATCCATCCATCCACCTATCCCTCCACCCATTCATCAGTCCTCTCATCCATTCATCCATCCATCCATCCATCCACCATTCATGAACCCATCCATCCATCTATCCATCCATCCATCCATCCATCCATCCATCCATCCACCTATCCATCCATCCACCTATCCATCCATCAATCCTTCCATCCATCTATCCATCCATCCATCCATCCATCCATCCATCCACCTATCCATCCATCCATCAATTCTTCCATCCATCTATCCATCCATCCATCCATCCATCCATCCACCTACACCTATCCCTCCACCCATTCATCAGTCCTTTCATCCATCCATCCATCTACCATTCATGAACCCATCCATCCATCCACCTGTCCATCCATCCTCCCATCCAACCATCTATCCATCCATCCACCCATTAATCCTTCCATCCATCCATCCTCCCATCCATCCACCCATCCATCCATTAATCCTTCCATCCATCCATCCTCCCATCCATCCACCCATCCATCCATTAATCCTTCCATCCATCCATACTCCCATCCATCAACCCATCCATCCATCCATTAATCTTCCCATCCATTCATCCATCCATTTATCATCCATCCATCCTACCAACCATCCATCAATCTTCCCATCCATCTATCCATCTATTCATCCAACCATCTAACCATCCATTATCTGTTGATCCAGCCAGTTAGCCATTCATTCAGTCCTTAATTCATTCCACAAAGTTTAAACTCATTTAGAAGAAAATATAGTAAATAAAATAACCAATACGTTGGAATCTGGGGAAAAATATCAGAATTAGATGTCAGGCCAGTGGCAAGATGGGAATGAAGTTACTTAGGTCTTGAGTTCTGGATCTGCAACAAATGGGAGGACACATTTGGTTCTGAGCTTCTTGGTAGAAAACGGAACGGCAGCCAGTTACATTTCCTTACCGTCGAGTCGGAGAAAACACACCAGTGTGTTAAGAAAAGCAAATCCTCACTTAGCATTCAGATCTGAAACATTTTCATCAGTGACACCTCATTGGGGCAATCACAGAACAGATAATATCCTCTGGCACTTCCCCGTGGGCCCTGCTAGAGTAGCGTGCAGCTGTGGGTGACACGGTCACAGGTCACAAGTCAGGAAGAATGACCTCTGGGCGCCGTCAGATCTGCTCTATAGAGCTCAAAATAATGAGATTATATTTCTTTGTAAAATGTGATAATTCAGACCCTCTAGTCACTGAGAGCAATCATTTCAACAATGAATCTGAATTAGTAAGATGAGGTTAGATTGCCAAAAACAATCCCTGTCCCTGGCCCCTCATTCTGGTTGTCTTGTTAAATCGTGGTTGAATTGATGAGTGAATAATACAGCCACATGCAGTGAGTGAAGTGGTGGGGACACCTAAAAATATGTCCACCTGGAATCATGAATGTGACCCTATTTGGAGAATGAGTCTATGCAGATTTCAGGAAGTTAAGGATCTCCAGCTGAGTTCATCCTGGACCATCCAGGTGGGCCCTAACTCCAATGGCAAGTGTCTTTATAAGAGACGGAAGAGGAGAGACACAGAGGGAAGGGGAGGGCGCTGCAGGAGGACGGGCAGAGACTGTAGCCGTCCCTCTTCAAGAGGAGGAGCACGGGGGACGGCCAGCGGCACCACAAGCTGGGGGGACACGGAGCGGACTCTCTTCAGAGTCCAGATGGCTCAGTGTTGTCGGTACCTTGACTTTGGACTTGTGGCTTCTGGAACCACCTATCTGCGGTCATTTGTTGGGAGAACCTTAGGAAATGAATACAGCATGTATCAAAGTATTCATTCAGTTAGTATCACTAGCTGGAAGACAGATACCCTTGGATGCAGAATGCAGCTAGCTTCAAAGAAATCTATAAAACAATAGATACAATCTCTGTATGCAAATTTTTTTCCTCCCCCCAAGCCCATGGACCTTAAAATAAGAACAGCAGATCTTGGTAAAGAGATACGCTGCCTCTTCCAGTTCCTTGAGCAAAAAGCTGATAATGAAAACCCAGGTCCTTCATCTGTGAAGCGCCTTTGAAGATTTGCTGTGTGCAGGGACTCTACTGGGTGTGTCTGGGGGGGGTGAGGGTAGGGGTGGGGTCCTAGTGGCCCACTGGGAGGGGTTGGGGGGATGCAGACTGAGGCCACCCCAGGGCTGGCAGTGCCCATCCCAAGGGCAGGGGGAGAGGGGGCACTTGCTCAGCAGGACAGAGTGGTCATGTGGCTGCAGGCAGGTGTGTCCAAGGGAGACCTTCCGAGGTGGACACGGTGTCAGGTTTAAAGGGATCATTTTCAGCTGGTCCCAGGCTTGAGATCTGAGATTTGAGATTTCAGATAAAAACTCTCAGCATCACACTTTCAGAATTAACCTATTCGGCGTTCTTCCTCATTCCCACAATTAAAGGCATCGTTTTATCTGCTCCTGCCCAAAGATGATTTTTTTTTTCGCCCTTAACACTCAAAGCAGTGCCTCTCCAAACTTCATCCAATTACCTCCCTGCAGCTCGATCGGACTGTTCCTGAGCTGCTTTTTCTGGAGACATCTACTTTTGTTGCTAAAATTATACTTGGCTATCCTGAACTTGGTTCAATTATAATTCTCACTTCTGAAGATTTATTTCCTCCAAAAAAAAAAAAAAAAAAAGAAAGAAAGAAAGAAAAGAAAAGAAAAAGAAAAAAAGAAGAAAGAGAAAAAAAAACCCTCCTGTGAAGCAGTATGGAAATGTTTCTGCTCCTCATTCCTGCCCACTGGGGGCCTGTCCCCCCACCTCCTCTCCTGGGAACCCCTCACCTCCAGGGAGCCCTCCAGCCTCCCCCTGGCTGGCAGGAGCCCCCTCACCTCCAGGGGATCCTCCAGCAAGGGCAGCAGGGACCTCCCTCTTGCTCTTTCTAAGGAATTAATAAAAGAGCCTCTATTTAATCTAATGGACTCATGATCTCTATTGGGTAAATTTGCTTCTTCTCTTACTCCTGATCCCTTTAAAATAAAAACAGCAGAACTAGGAAAGGAGTTAATGAAACTGCTTTTCCAGAACACAGGGAAGATTGGAAGTTGCATCTGGACAAATAATACATCCCTTTGTCTCTCGCTGCAGGAGCCCGTGAGCCCCACCGAGGGCTGTGAGCACACCTCTTCACGCAGGCCACAGTGCCTAGGATGCTGTCCTTATTCTGGAGGAGGAATTCGCGGAGTTCAGGATCAGCCATGTAGGGGCTGATTAGACCCCAGCCCTGTCCGGGAAGGAGTCTAGCCCCGGACCCCGGGGCTTCACAGCGCAATGTCCTAGCTTAATGTTACCAGGGTGGTCTTGCCAGGCGACCCCTTAAAGCAGATTGTGCCCTAGTGAATCTATGAATCGGGGCACGCAGACCCCTTTGTTAGAGACCGCCACGCACATCACTATTTTATTTTTCATAATACCTAGTGACACACCCAAACTAGTGAACGTCCTAGGCTCAAGCTTGGGGACAAGACCTTGTAGAGCAGGAAAAATAATTTCCCCTTGGCCCTTCAGAGTTCTTGGCGGAGACCCATCCCCCCAGCCCCCATAACAAAAAAACTAATTAACAAGAGAAAAACAGGAGTTTATTCACATAGATACATTGTGTATTTGTGCAGAGACCCAGGAAACGTGAGTAACTGCAAAATGCCTGGGCCACCCACCTCACCTTCCTCTCCAGCTAAAGACAAAAGGAGGATGGGGGTGGGGAGCCAGCGCTGGGAGGGGGCCAGGAGAGAAACACTAAAAGGGTGAGATTGCGGCGTGGATGACGCCTGGCTCTCCCAAGTGATAAGAATCACTGGCAATTTAGAGCCTTCCTTCCTTCTCGTCCTGGTCCCCAGAAGGAGACAGCCTCAGAAACAGAGAGTCCCCTTACAAATGTGCATTTCCCCTACAAAAGGGGAATCGCTACTCTGTCTTCGGAGCTTCTCTTGCTTCTGCTGTTTCTTAAAATAAGCAGCTCAAAATAATCCTTATGGCAAAGAAGCCTATTTTGAGGTGGCGTCCTTCCACATGCTGGTCTGGGTCATTCTGTGAGACAGAACGAGGAGCAGACCCGACCCCCCAGACCCGCCTGGGTCGGGGAACCCCTCCCTCGCCCGGCACCTGTCTTACCCGCTCCTGCTGCCGCCCCAAAGCACCGGCCTTCCTGGGCCACCTGCATTGCATCTCGAACTTTCATATAAAATACCAGTTATTTCACCAGCAAAATGAGTTTATTCGGGAACAGCAGGGGAATTGTGATTTGAGATAAGCAAGCCCAAAGAGACAAAGGAACTGTCTTTCATGAGGTTTTAGGACAAAACTGGGGAGATTGGTTTTGGGCAAGAGTTCCTTCAGAAGAACAGGAGTTGGAGGGATGGTGGCTTCTTTCTGGCTTGCAGCCAGGAAGTTTGGGGGACAGCAGGGACCTCCCTCCCTTTTCTCCAAAGCAGGAGATGAATTCCTGTGTGCATGACCTCCCTCGTTAGGATAATCCTTATCTGTGCAGCTGCCTGGGGTGGTTCCCCTGTGAGCCCCCCACGCAGGGCTCTGGACTCCATTTAATGAGGTTTCACACCCCAGGGACATTTTTACCGTTTCTCCTCCAGATTCAGCAGCCCGGGTTATGGGGACACTTCCTCCTGAGCCCCACACCTCGATCCTTGATCCTCTAAGCTCCGTCACCATGGAGGATAGTTGGCATGTGGCCACTGGCGACCCCAGGAATGTGGGCTGGCCCCGCAAGGAGCCAGGAGCTCAGTGGCCCTGCGGAGGAGCTGGGGTGGAGGCAGGAGGGACCCAGCCCGGAGCTGAGCCCGCTCTCCAGCAGCTCAGACTCAGTGTCCCACCTTCCCTGGCCCTTCGGGCCTCTTCTCTTCTGTGTCCCCAGATGGGGGTCCAAGCCTCCTGCAGGGATTTCCTGTCTGGGGGGGAACGAGGTAGAGCAAAGGGAAAGGCCTCACTATCAGAATGCCCAGGTCCAGCCCAGTGGCTTTGGGGTAGATACTTGGCCCTAATCCCAAACTTACTGGCCTCCGAAGGCCGCTTGCTGGCAAAGCAAGCAGAAGGAAGCTTGTAGTCTGACCCCAAGTCAGTGCGCCCCACTCTGCCCCAACCCGTGCCCTGCTCTCTCCCTCTCTCACCTGGCCTGCGGAAGCGGCCCCTTTCTGGATGTTTCCCGACTTGATAGAGTGGGTCACCTTGCCTTCATGTCCTCCCCGACCCCGAAGCTCCACCAGAAACCCCACAAGGCGGTCTGGCCGAGGAGGACCCTGGCCACATGGAGCCCACTGTGGTGGGGAGACGCTTCTCTTCTCCCCTTCTCGGGTTTTTGGCTGGCCTATTAATTAAATGGACATAAAACAGATTAACAGGAGAAAAACCAATTTAATGTAGTAATACAGGAGCCCCACAAAGATAGGCAGGCAATCGAGGCCGGGTCGAGGGGGCTGGGTGGGGTCTGGGGATCGGAAGGGAACATGACTCCCAGGAAGACGGGAAGAGCAAATGTTTAGAAAACGTTGACCAGCCTTGGGGATGAAACTTTCTGATACGAAACAGTGAACTCATTTCTGGTAACCGCTCTCTCCCCGGGGCAAGCCCCTGCCTAAATCTGCCAGGCACTGAAGTGGGTGGTGCGGAGCTGCTCGAAGTCCTCAGGCCCTTTGCTGTCCTCGCTCCAGACGGAGGCACTTTCGGGGCGGCCTCTGTGCTGGGCCGGGGGTCCTGCTCAGGCCCCAGGCTCCAGCCCCGCCCTGGGCGGTGGGGTCCTGTTGCCTGCGCTTGGGCAGGTGTCGGGGACCCCACCGTGCGGAGGTGAGCTGTCTGCTTGGTCCTCCGGTCGAGGACTCCTTCATCTTTGCCGTTGTCCCGCTAAGTGCCCGGAGTCCCTTGTCTTCATTAGCTCCCCTGTGGACAGCTCACGGTCCACTGGGTCCCAGGGAAGGAGAGGCGCCCACAGGTGTGGCTGAGAAGCACCCTGAAGACGGCAGGTAACTCCTTCTGGGTCAGGCTGTGTGGTCCTTTCTTCACCTCCTGCCCGCGGCGCAGGGAGGGGGTGGTGGGGGTGCGGGTCACAATCACCTAACTGCTGACGGATGACGTGGCGGATGTCACAAGGTGCAGCACGGGTTCTGAGCCAGTTCCCCGAAGGCCGGTCGGGGGGCAGGGGCCGAGATCTGCCTGATGAACGTGAGGGTCCGCGCGGGCTCCGGGTCCGTGTCTTCACGAGGCCTGAACACAAGTCCACGGCGGCTGGACTCCACCCGTGTCTGGGGAGAAGCAACTGCACACAGACGGCCCCGATAAACCCCGGGGCTCCGCGCTCGGCTGGGAGAGGGCGTGGGGGGGGCTGGGCCACGCGCAGGGCTCTGGCCAGTCCTCCAGGTCCCGCAGGTGGTGGCCGGGGCGCTCTCCCAGGTCGGGGGGCCGTCCCTAGGGCGTCAGGAACGGGGCAGGCTTCCGCGGACTCCCGCTCCTGTGGTCTTCAGGCAAGTCTCGTAGAAACAGGTGAACTTACCGGAAGTTGCCTCTGTTCCGGGTGACCCTGAGCACACCTGTCCCACCGGAAGCCTTAGTCCCAGGACTCTGGACTTTGGATCCAGCTGACTTTGAATTCAGGACACGGAAATACTCAGCCCAGGCTCCTTAGCAAATGCTTAGACAGGTATGCGGAGCTGTTGGCTTTGTAATTCACAGCTATTAAAATCCTCAGAGAGGTGATAAAAACTTTTCCTTGGGGCAAGAAAGTATGAGAAAAGATGAAGAGAAGTGTAAAATCACTTTTATACCAGGGGCTTTGATACAGTTTGGTAATGCGAAGTGATGAGTAGCTATCAGCTTGGAATTCACACCTAATCAATTCAGCAACTAGTTGTATAAACCAGGGCTCCGTGAATACCAGGGCAGGGAGGTAAAGCCAGGCAAACCCCCGGCGTTCCTTGGCTCTAGTCTCAATGTATAATTTCATGTTAAGGGACGTAAGCAAAATATTTAAAATGCATAATATATTCTTTATTTTTTGGCAATCAAGCCACTTAATGTAAAAACATAAATTCATCCACTAAATTATGTTTAAAGAAAAAAAGAAAAGTCTGTCCTGAGAGAATGCCACCCAACAGATGGGTAAAAGTAAAATCCTAAGCCTGGAGCTCAAGGCCAGCACGTGGGTCCTCCCTCTCCCGCTCTGGCTCAGGCCCCGGGGCAGCTGGTCTGCCCATGCACCTTCCCTGGCCGTTCCGACGACACAGGGAAATGGCGTGTTTCTCTCCGACTCATCTGGTGAATAATCACGCTCTGATGAGATATGTTTTGAATTTCTTGTTTCACTTCTCAGAAAAAACTCCAGTCGACATGCTAAGTGTGGGAGAATGTCACCAGGGCGCATACCTTAAATTTTTACCTGAAGTTTCTGAATGAACAAAAGGATTTCAAATGTGCTATTGTTCTTTGTTCAAATAGAACTTGCTTGCTAAAATGCAGAGAGGCAACGTATTCTTTGGACAATTTGGAAAGCAGTTATAACACAGACAGAAAAGGCTCTTCAGTTTCTGCTTCTGGTTATCTCAAAAGACGTCATAGGACATACTTGGATGCCTGCTAATTTGCCAGATCTCAAATTAGAGGGAAAGCCCATGCAGGCCTGGCCCTGACACGGTTTTGGGACCCGAAGCAAGAGTACATTCTGTACTTTGTGTCTAAACATCCGAGTTAAGAATCCGTTAAATGCATTGTGTTCTAACCTCCAGCTTAGACAAACTTGCTGCCATAATGACCTGGAGGTGGAGGGTTGAATTTAGGATTCTCAGATACCTAGGAGCCTCACACCTGTGGCCGCACGTGGAGAAGCAGTCCCTGTCCTGGGTGCTGGCCCAGTGCTGGCTCCGTCCACTCCACGGGGCAGAAGTCTACATCCTGGGCAACTGGGTCTGGGCAGGGAAGTAACTATACCCACAATAGGGACACAGCCGAGCAGGCCCTCTGAAGTTCCTGGGCAGGAGTGAGAGAAGGACAGCTCACCTTCGTTGCCCCAAAAGGAGAGAAATGAGCATTGTCACCAAGGATGAACATCTTATCCAAGGCAGCAGTCACGGCTAGGTTGGGTCCATGACTCTGGATGTGACGGAAACTCCTTTACTACCAACCTGCTTAAGATGGGGAGTAGTCAGGGGAGTCCATGACTGTGTGGACCATTGCCAACAATTCACTTGTTTAGGAAAGTAACTATGGGAATAATATCTAATTATTACCAAATGCAATATTGAGCATGAAACAGACATCTGAACAAATTCTATTAGAATTCTGAAAACCATTTATGTGCGAACTTATATAGAGAAACTTTTAATAAACTGGCATCCATCAGGAAGAAGGGGGTCCCTGATAGTTCGCAGAAATCCCCGTGAACGCTTGGGTGGGGATGGATTTGCTAGGCTATGCTCTCAGCCCGATCCCTCCAGGTGGCTGAGAGCTTGCCCATAACAGCTGTGATGAGCATCCACACGTGAACATCTCTGTCTGAATCTCTGTTGCTCTGAGGATAGGTTTTTGGAAGTATGATTATGGCATTAAAGGGTATAAACTCTTTTAACTCTATTCCCATATATTACCAAATTGCTTTGGAGAGAGGCAATTCTAGTTTATATTTCCAGCAGCGGGGAAGAATATAGCCATTTCCTCCACCCTCCCTAACATCAAATACTATGCTTCTAAATTGCCAATTTGAAAGATGAAAAAAAGTTCCATAATTGTTCCCATTTGCATTTTAGAATTACTTGTGAGGCTGAGCATTTTTCATGTTGGGTGCTTCATCTGTGACTGATCTGCTCAGTCACAGGTTTCCTTAATGGTGGATAAGCATTCCGGAAGTTCCAGGGATATTAAGACTATGCCACTTTGTTCTTAATATTTTTCCTAATAAGCTCTTTATGTTTTAATGACAGAAGAAAGACAAAACATTATTTAATGGCAATAAATATTAATGAGTTAAACCCTCCTATTAAATGACAAAGACTACCAGATTAGGGTGAAGTGTAGAAGGCACTTATAGAAAACATACAAAAAACCAAAGGTAATTTACTGATAGCAGTGATAAAGACAAAGTTGTGAGTGTGTATTGGCTATTAATTACCGGGGCAACATGGTGTACAAGGCTTTTCTAATTGGATTTTCCTCTTGTAAGCGCTCATGCAACCTCTTCGTTCCAATGGCATTAACACACAAGATCTCCTGCGGAATATTCACACGCACCTGTCTTCCAGCCCATCGCAAGGTCCCAGAGAGCATCGTGTGCCTCCTTCTCATCTGACAGGGCCTGGCACCCTGTGCTTGCTAAATAATTGTTCACTGATGGACCCTAAATTCACCATCTCATTTAATTCTTCCAACAACCCTGTGAAGAGCTATTACTGCTCCCGATTTACAAGTGAGGAATGGGGCTCTGCGAAGTTGAGTGATTTTCCTAAGGCCACGTGCCTTCTGAGTTAGCAAGCAGAGAGGATGGAGCCCCGGTTTGATAGATAGCCAAGCACTGTCACTGTGCCCAGGAAAGGCTGTGGACAGAACAGCAAGTAAGATTGATTGAGCAAAAGCAAAGGAAAAGACAGGAGGGTTGTCCATATGAATTTAGAAGAAAGGTCAAATGCAAGACAGCAATCATGGGGTGGACAAAAGGGAGCCTTGTGTGTTGATAAGAGCCCTCTCACACCACTCAGTGAGGACGTATCAGTCTTGGACATTTTATATGAAATACTAACAGCTAAATATACAAACAAAACTCTAGGAAGTACAGATATAACTGAGCAGAAACTCATTTATAGGAGATGATGTGTCAAATAGACAATATATAAATTAAAGATCTGATGACTCTGGATAGTCTTACTTGTGATGTTGCATGAACTCATTTCTAGAAAACATTGCGTGGCGCAGAATTATCATCTCATCCTTTTAAGTTGTTATGAAACATTTGCAAAATCGTGCTTATATGTTAGACCACAGTCATAATATCAATTAATTCTAATGCATTAAACTAGAAATTAATAAAAAAATTGCCCACACAGAGTGCATTGCTCGTAAAGTTAAAAAAAAACAAACAAACCCACAACTCCCTAAAATGACTCTTACATCAAAAGATACATAAAAATAACCAGAGCAGGCGAGTCAGGCTCTTGGAACCGCCGCCGTGAGACCCCAGCACAAAGCCACTGGTGGGAGGAGCCCACGACCTGTGTGCAATGCAGAAAGATACAAGAATCCCCTTGATCAGTCCTTCCTTTTTGAAAAACGTTTCTCACTCTAATTAGGCTTTTGTGCACAGTTCTCAAATCTCACAGCATGAAAACTAGGCTCCCAACTCCCATCCCCTCTGCTTGCCATGATTTTTCCTGCTCCCTCCTGTTACACTTTGGAGTGGTGAGTGAGTTCTTGGCCCACAAGACCTCAGTCCTCAGCTGGAAGTTTCCCACGGCCTCAGGGCAGGCCGGGGTGAAGGCATCTCCCGTCCTTGCCTGGAGGACAGAACCACTATGGACTCTTAGAGCAACAAACTATAGGAGCAGGTCATTCTGTCTTGATCTTAGCTCCCCTTCCCCTGAAGAAAGCTCCTTGAGAGAGCGGATCAGGACGTTTCTGAATCCCTGATCCTAGTGGCCAGAAAAGGGAGAATTAACTAATTAACCAAGTGTCTGATTGGGATTTAATAGTTAATGACACACAACATACATCAGAAATTATTGGGGACTTCCAGTTTCTGCTCCCACATGTCAAAACCTTGGAAGTCACCACGCTCATCCTTATAGGAAAGGACTGCAAAACCTAAAAATCAACAACTTTTCAGGAACCATCAGAAGATGGAGGTCAAGGGCAAATCACTGCACACAAGAGACAGGCACATCCAGAGTGATAAAATTTAAGATCTGCTTACCCAGGCGGAAGCCCCCAGAGCCATAAACGGGTGGGAATACGTAGAGAGTCATTTTGGCACATTGCTGGAGGCTGAGTGTGGGCTAGTCGGAGAGCCAGAAACTTCTGGGGGCTGAGTCAGGGGGCTCTGGCCGGGTAAGGGAGGGGTAATCCTTGTGAAATATGCCAGAAGCTTCTCTATAGGGAACAGCTACTCTGCAGGGCAAAGGACTTTGCCAGAGGCGATTCCAAGTTCTTGTCCCAGCTGGGGAGACACTCTCCCGACTAGAGCCCCCTGGAGCCTTCCCATGTGACCCATTGTCCACGTGGCACAGTGCTCAAAGAAGTGGATGGGGAGTGCCACATGTGGATGGAGGAGGGAGGAAACGCTGTTAAAGAACATGGCCCAGAGACACACGTCCACAGCAGTCACTTCTGGGGGCTGCCCTCCCAAAGGGCCACACGCGCGGAGTTTGCAAAACCACAAATCTATTCTCTCACAGCTCAGGGGAGCAGACGTCTGAAAACGAGGTGCCCACAGGGCAGCAATACCTCCAGGAGCTGCAGGGGAGGGTCCTTCCTCGCCTTTTCCAGCTTCTGGTGGCTCCAGGCGTTCTTCGGGATCGCAGGGGAGTCGCTCTGGAACGGGATGCAGCCCGTGCGGGGATCTGCACTCTAGCAGACGAAGCTGTTCCCCGCACGGTGTGGGTTAACGATTCTAATACTGCTACGTCTGTGTCCTGGGACCAGCCGGTTCAATAAACAGGCGGTGGATGGGTTCACAATGTCAGAGTGGGATTTACAGATAAGCAGTAGGAAGAGGCTGGAATGATCCGTGAGGTGACAGACACGATGAGCTCATGTTTAGCCTAATATAGATACAGATGGCTATGTATAGGATATTTATAGGTACGCGGGTATTCATGGGTTTGTATAACACATGTATTCCTTCACTCTGGAGCTGGAGGGGTCTTGGAGCATTGAAACCCTAATGGCAATTATTATATATATATATTATATATATAATATATAATATATATATATGTATATGGCATCAGTTTGGATTTCTCATGCCATTCTCTAAAAACAAACCAACCAACCAAAACGGAAAACGAAAAGCAGGCTCACTGGAGAAGTGGCTAACCCCCCGGGCAGGAAGGACAGGAGCTGAGTCTGAAGCAGCCCGTCATGCCAGATAGTCCGAGAGTGCTCGGGACGGTCAAACAACGGTGCTGGAGCCACGTCCAAGAGCTCCCGACGGCCGAAGCCAGACAAATTCGGACAATAGCATCAATAAAGCAGTGTTGGCTTACGACCCAAAGTGTAAATATCCACGCATACACAGTGATGTAAAGAATTGCACAGATAAATAAATGGGGTGAGACAAATCTCTCGTACAGAATAATCCCGGCTCATTTATGCAGGCACCCTGTCCTTGGAAAGATGGAGCGAGGCGCCTGACTCCTGACACGCGGGTTGCACGTCGAGGACCATGTGGAAAGGGGAGCGACCCGGCAGTGGGGAAGCCCGAACGACACCCTGCAGCCCGGTGGTCCAGGGCGACACCAGCGTGGTCAGTTGTGTGATGGCAGGTGTCCTCCATAGGATATGATGGGAAGGGCACGTCACCTTTGTGGCCTTTCTCTCCCAAATCTAGAACCCCGGCCTAAAATGAGGAGAACATCAGGCAAATCCCAACTGAGGACCTTCTAGGAAATACGTGATTGGTGTTCCTCAAAACTGTCAGCTTCCTAAAAAACAAGGAAATCTAAGAAACTGTCTGGGCCAGGAGTCACTAGGGGGACGTGGTGATGGAGTAAGGTGGTGTGGGCAGAATCCTAGCGAAGGAAAAGGACATTAGGTAAAAAATAAGAGAGCCTGGGTAGAGTATGAACTTTAGTTAATAGTACTGTATGAGTCTTAATTCATCGGTTGTGACAAAAGCACCTTGTTAATATAAGATGTTAATAAAAAGGGCTACTGTGTGGCATAGATGGAAACTCTATTATCTTTGCAACATTTGTGTCAGTCTGAAACTCTTCTGAAATAAAAAGTTTACTGAAATAGTTTCGTAGAGGGCAGATGTATTTTAACAGCAAACCACTTTTAATCGGCAAAAAAGGGACAGAGTCTTCAAAGAAGAATGAGCTCTTTTTTCTTGCAAACTTACTGTGCAGGCAAACAAGGCTGCATGACAACAGAAGTAAATGACAAAGGGAAATCAGGACAGGCAAGAAACTGCATCACGATACCTGGTCTCTAGCTCAGCTAACGGTTGGCTCCGTGCACCAGAGGGACCGGCATCCACTGGCAGCCGAAGCTTTATCTGAGCCAGACACTTCGCGTGTATGATTATGTGCCGAGTGCCTCACATAACTGAAAATGCTTTCCAGCGCGCTTCAAGCTTGCAAAGATAATACAGAACATGTACCCGTCTGTTAGAGTGTTCTATTTTCTTACTTCTTTCAAAGCATTTCTTAAAAGAAATAATGCATTAAAGTTCAGCAGGATCCCACCTTTTCTGGCCTCTGGTCCAGTTCCCTCCTCTGTCTCCCGAGATTGGCTTCTGGTTTTCCTAGTCCTATTTTTGCATTGATAAATAAACGAGATATACTATTGATTTCTATTGCTTTAAAATTTTTATGTTGATAGAATTGTTATCTTTGCTTTTGTAACTTGTTCTTTGTTGCTCAACATTGTTTTGAGTTTTATTCTTGTAGAAATCCATGCAGTTTTAGCTAATTCATTTTAAATGCTGATGGTATTGCTTCATACGAATATAATAAATTCTCCTTGCATCCATTAATGAGCATTTAGGTTGTTTCTGAGATTTCTGGATTGAAAGGTCTGTGTATCTTTGGCCTCCCAAATTAATTGCATCCCCCTGTTGAATCAAACCATCCAGCACCTGGCTGTGTCCGAGCTCTGCAGCCGAGCTGACCCCAGAAACCCTGCTCCCTAAGGTTCTGCTCTCCTGGAAACATCTGTGGGGCCAGCTTGCACGCCAGGCAGGGTCAGGCAAGCAAGGGGGTGCTGAGTGCTAGGCTTGATTATAACACACATTCTCTGTGCTTCTTTTGATGGGGATTCGGGTTCGTTCCAACACTGCTGTGTCCCTGGGGTCTGCGCATCTTCGGCTTCATCTGATGCTGCCAAATGGCTCGGGAACCTGGTTGTATCTGGTTACTCTGCCTGACAGCACATGCAAGCATCCGGCCCGCCATCGGGAGTGTTAAGAGCGCGTGGGATAAGAGGTTCTGAGCAGGAGTTGGCCTTGATGCCATTGTGGACGGGCTGGAGAACACCTACTTGGACCGGCAGAGGGAGCGCACGAGACACGGTGTGTCGGGAGCCGTGGCCTCCGTGGCCGCTGGCTGTGGTCCTCAACTGAGCGCCTGGGGCCACTGGTCTGCAGTGCGGTGGCCCAACAAAAAGCTGGGTGTGCAGCAGCGTGGGGACGAGCTGGAGCCTGCCAGGCCCCTCAGTGTCTGCTGGCCTCCTTCTCCAATCACGAACTTCAGAGAGCAATGTTCTCTGCCTCTGTTACTTCTGCCTTTTCCCAAATCTCACGCTCGCAATGGAACCCTGAGGGAGGAGGATGGAGGAGAAAAGATTTAACTGGGCTTCAAGCAGGCTGGCACCGTCTGCCCCGGGGCACCTGCTCCGGAACTGACCTCTGACCCGTGTGCACCATGCTCTCCTGCGTGTCTTCTTGCTCGTGCATCTGTCTGTCTTTATCCTCCCCCTTTTGCAAGCTCAGCTATTCTATGAAAAGTATGTGTTCATAGTGTTGTATCTTACAGTTCTAGGGGAATTGCATTTGTAACGGATTTTTTTCTAATTTATCGATCGGCTCTGTTGCTGGAACTAGAAATTCGACTATAACAAGTGATGCCCGTACACGAACCTCCCAGGTACATCTCTATGTACATGTTACCGATGATACGCATCCACACCTGAGAGGAGCCCCGCCACGCCCCGTCAGCACAGTGACTGTGGATGAGCAGAGAATGAACCTGTCTCCGCCACCCCGGAGCCTGTAGATCCCTGTATGGACGCTGTTTCTGCAGGGAGCTGTCAGGAGACTGTGCTCTGTCCAAGCTGGGCTCTGTCCCTCCTGGTGCGACCCACCCCACCACCCCGCCCCAGGAAGACGCTGGCTCCGGCCCAACCTGGATCCACCTGCGGGTGCGGCCCTGTGGCCAGTGGGGCCCGGCGGGCTGGGTGTCAGCTGGGCATCGGCTCTTCGCTTGGCTGAGGCAGCCCAATTTCCCAGCGTCTGTCTGTCCCTTTGGGCAGCGATCCTGGGCCTTCTTTCTCTGCTGCCTGTCGGCTCCGGAAGCCCACGTCGGGCAAACACACATCCTCCTTATAGTCTCTCCTGCCTCAAATTCAGTCTCTTAGTCTGGTAAAAAGTCCAAGAGTTTACTGCACCATGTGGTTTATGGTCACGGTGGGATGACCCTTCTCACCCCAGAAGGTTCAGGGGTCCACTGTGCATGCTTGGTGGCATGGGCTGCTGTGTCCCCTCTGATTCCATATGTCAGAGTCCTGACCCCCAGGACCTTAGAACGTGATGTGTTTGGAGACGGGGCCTTTTCAGAGGTGACTAAGGTAAAGTGAGGTCTTTAGGGTGGGCCCTGGCCCAATCTGGCTGGGGTCCTTGCAAGGAGAGGAGGTCAGGACACAGACAGGCCAAGGGACGACCATGTGAGGACACAAGAGAGTTCAGCTGTCTGCACGCCCAGGAGAGAGGCCTCGGGAAGAACCACCCTTGCCGACACCTTGATCTCAGACTTCCAGCCTCCAGGACCATGGAGAATCTGTGTCACAGACCCACCGCCCCAACTGTGATCTTTGTTACACAGCCCGAGCTGACTAGTGCACCTGACCAGTGAGTGTATGGTCGGGGATGCCCGGGCCCCTGAGTGTGCTTGGGGATGGGCACGTGAGCCACGTGGGGGCTCTTCCTGCAGCCACTGGGAAAAAGAAGCTCCCTGTCCCCAGAGATTCTGGAGCAGTCAGCGTGGAGGCCAGGGCAGCTGGTGGTCACTGTGGGCCCCTCGTGGAGGAAGGCTGCCTGAGCGAGGGTCGGCACGGAGCAAAACGGCGCTGGGACACGGACGGACAGAGACTCCACTGAGGAGGCTGGTTCCTGCCCAAGCCCGGCTGTGTAGGCCCTGGTCGCCGGGCATGCCGGGGCAGTGTCCTTGCCCCGCGCGTCCCCTGTGCCCCTGCCACCTGCCCGCGGCTGGAGCAGGTCTGCGGATGGGGCCCTCCCTGAGCCGTGGGTGTCGTTCACATTCCAACGACCTCCTGCCGCCACGGGAGCGTGAGGAGCATGATGGAAACGCGGGCCGACGTGAGTGATGTGCATCTCCAACTCTGTTTTCCTTTTCTTAAGCAAGTGGCCTGATTTCTGTGCAATGTGGCTTTTCCCCGAGGGTCAGGGAGCAGCTTTCTGGAGCCTGAAATGGCAGTCGTGATTAAATTAACCCGCTTCCCCTTAGAACATCTTCCTGGTTTGTTCTGAAAATGACAGGGTGACCCCGCGGCCGGCCCTGCTCCAGGACCTCCTCCGTGGGTCACCCCAATGGTAGGTCCTGCCTCTCTTAGTTTGGACCTCACCGGGAAAAACTGCTCAGTTTCCCCCTCACTTTGCTGGGACAATGGCAGGATAAGCATTAAATTGGCCTGGGCTCCCTCGCTCATTCATTCATTCATCCATTCGCTTATTGGGGACAGGTGAGGACCACACCTGTGAATACAAGCAAGTGACATAGGGCACCTGACATCAGAATCAATATTGCCGATGTAATTAAGAAACTCATTTCATGGAGAATCACCAGTTGTGGGTGTAAAGCACTCGCCGTGGACGAGACACACTTCGGGGAGGGCAGAGATTTATGAAAGGAGAGCGCGGACTCGGGACCTCATGGAAATGCGAGAGCAGATGCGACCCGCCTCGAAGTGAGGCCGAGGCAGGCGGGCGGATGGGGGGCGTGCTGCGTGGACACCCCCACGGGGAGCGGAGGCAGAAGCCTGCGAGCCGGAGGCCGGCGTCTGGAGACCACAGTCCAGCAGCCACCAGCCTTCCTGCACCGCGGGGCCGGGGCCGCTATCGGCCTCGCTTCACGCCCCGAAGGGAACACTAGGCCAGCTTTACTCTTTTATCGGCTCTTGTTTGTGATGAAAGGGGGAGTGTCCTCTCCGTTTGGTTTTCTTTGAACTCTGACCCCTGTTACGACGCCTTGTTCCTTCTTTAGATCGTGTTTACGGAGCACCTACCAGGCCCTGGGGTCACCTGGGCCGTGGACGATGATGTTAGGAAAAAAGGCCAAAAGTAAGAACGAGGTTTCAATTCATGGCCCCGGGGGAGGTAGGCACCCACCCATCTTTCCTCCTGTCTCTCTCTGTGTCTCTCTCTCTCTGCATCTCTCACACACGCACCCCAACACAATCGCAGACCTCAGCAATTGTCCCCACGCAGGTAAAGGCTGAGAGCAGCTTCGGGGCGGGCGCGTCAGGCCCACCGCACTCGTCTGTGACGTGCTCCCTGGTGTCCAAGGCGCAGCCCCCACCCGTGCGGTGTCTTGCCTGAGTGTAAACCACAGGGGCCGTGATCCGACCAGGGATGGGGGAGCATGTGACAGACAGCACAGCAGTGACGCGGCAGGATCTAGCCCGCGGGGATGTCTAAGGACAACAGCACTGCCCACCCCACAGCCTCCACCTCCAGCAGCCCACGGAGACCAGAATGTCACTTCCGGATCGAAGGAACGTAAGACACGGCAGCCGAAGGCCATGGCACCGTTTGGGCCTAATGAGCAGACCGCGTGAGCGCCGCGCGGGAGGCCACAGGGACAACCGAGCATCGCGGGCTAGGGTAGGATTCAGGCGGGGTGAGCTTGTCGGGTTGTTCTTACTTGTGGCCTTTTTTCCTGAACATCATCGTCCACGGCCCGGGTGACCCCAGGGCCTGGTAGGTGCTACGTAAACACGATCTAAAGAAGGAACAAGGCGTCGTATCAAGGGTCGGAGAGGCAAGAACGTACCAAACCCTCTTCCACTGGAGACCTGAAAATGCAAGTTCTCTAAGTGCGGGAAGCAGGTGCTTTGTGGATTTGGAAGACCCAGCTGTCACCCCCCGTGAATGCGATCGGCGTGAAGGTGGGGTGCGGTGGCGCAGAGGACAGAACCCGGCCCCCGACCCCCGGACGGCCCGGGACCCCTCCTGCTGGGTCCTGTGAGTGCGCTGCTCTCTGACAGGGGCCCTGGCTCCTTGGCTGCAGGGGGGGAGGGGTGGGCGTGCTCTCTGAGTGCCCAGCCCTGGAGAGGGGCCATGTTCCTGATTTCACGGGCCAGAGCCAGGACTCAGATGCTCGCCTGGCTTTGGACGCCTGGCCGTGGCAATGATGAGAGAGGATGTGGGCCGGCCCAGCCTGAGCACGAGTCTGTTCCAGCAGCAGACCTGGAAGGAGACCAGGAGGAGGCGGCCTGGACGGGGCAGCCAGACCCGAGGAAAGACAGACAGACACACATGCATGGGGTTTAAGGGCTGCCGCTCTGAAATTCTCTGGATCTGACTTTGCATCTCAGCTTCATTGTTTGCTACCCTTTTGGAACTTGAGTAAAACTCTCTGTACCTGGCTCTCGCATCGGGACCGCGTGGAGGTGCCGAGACAGGGCTGAGTCCTCACGGCTTCTCCCAACACCCGGGTCTAGTCGGCTTTTGGTGAGCACAGGCTTGGCTCTGGACCCACAGAACACGGGCCCGCGGGTCTCCTCCATGCCAGATGGGCATCTCACCCCCATTCGTGCTCTCTGCCATGCGTCCTCTGCATTGACCACCGCTGCCGTGGTCCACCCTCCAGGCACGACGTCTGACGTCACCGTCCACATTGCCCCCACCCCTGCACCAGGGTCCTGTGACTGGCTGGCAGGTCGGGCTCTGCCTAGATGCCCACACACCCTTTCCTGTCCAAAGGGGTGTTGCATCCCTGCTGTGGCTGGCTCCTGACTCCCTTCCTTCGTTGGGAACCGGCCCCCGGCTATGGGCACTACACTGGCCAAGGGTCAGGAATGCCTGGGGGAGGATGGCCTGGCCCTGCCCCCTTGGCATGGGAGGGAATGCCCGCTCCCCATCCTGGGTCAGGACATCTTGGAGTGTCCCAGAAGGCTCAGGGGAGGGTGCCTTCCATGACATTGTGCCAAACTTGTTCCTGTGCTGGCCCCCTACTCTTCCTGCCCTGTGTCCTCTGTCCCTTGGCACCTCCCTTCAACACGTCCTCATTGCAGCCCGAGTGCAAGGATCCCCAACAATGTAGGGTCCACTTAGGGGCAGCCCGAGCTGAGACTGCTATCTTGTAGTCCCCTTTCCTTCATCCTCCCTGCCCCTGCCCTGGGCAGGCCCCCCACATGCACAGGACACACCAGCAGCTTCCTAAGGGGCCCCCAGTCTTGGTCAGAACCCTGTCACCTGTCACACAGGCTCACGGCAAGGGTCATATGTGCTCACACACTTGTGCATGACCGGTTTTGGACGTCTGTTTTTCTAGTAGCCTGTAGATGACATGGGGGTGCATTGCACCTGCTTCTGTTTCCGTGATGCTCTTAATACTGAGCTCAGCACCTGCTGTAGGTTAGAGACTCCGATATTGTATTTCAGTGAATGAATGAGGCCAATGGTGTGGACTCTGTGTAACCGCAGTGGAAGATCTCAGCTCCGTACCTTCAGCTCCATTTTCAGTGCTCCTACGTGAGCTGTAAGCTCCCACCCTTCCCTTGTTTGCGTGCTTGTAGGTTGCCCCTATTCACCTGTGTACATGTGTGTGGGCGCGCGAGCATATACACATACGTACACACAGCAGTGAGGTCGATGCACTCAAGTAGGTGTTTGTGTGTGTGTGTGTGTGTGTGTTCCTTTAGGAGGCAGAGGGAGAATACACACACACACACACACGTATTTGTATTTCCCTTCCATCGGCTGAAGAAGTGCGTATATATATATGTATATTTGAATGTGTATTTCCTCCACCTGGTGAAGAATCTCTAATGATCCCCACCCCGCCCTCATTCAGTAGTTCAGACGACCATCTCTCCCCCACCCTTCCATGTGGACTGAGCTTTGTGGCACCCCTCTAAAGAGGACAGTGTGGAAAGTCAGGGAGAGGAACTCTGCGGCGGAGACTTACGCTGACGAACGCAGCTCAGCCGGATGATGATGAAGGTCAGCGTCAACGGTGAGACGTCATGTTGATACCATGTGTCCCTGATATGATACGATAATGGAGACACTTTGCCTCTGTGGTCTTCACACCCGAAACTCATAACCACAGTCTAACCCTGTGCAAAATGTCAGAGAAACCCAGCGCAGGGACAGTCTGCAAAATGCCGGATCAGTACTCCTCCAGCCATCAAGGTCATCAAAGACAAGAGCACTCAGAGAAGCTGTCACAGCCTGGAGCTGTCTAAGCACACTAAATGCTGTGCCATGTCCCTGGATGGGATCCTAGGACAGAAAAAGGAAATTAGGGAAAAACTAATGACATCTGGATGAAGTATGAACTTTAGTTAATAATAGCGTATCAATACTGGTTCATTAGTTGTGACAAATGTACCATAGAAATGGAGGAGGCTAACAATAGGGAAATTGGATGTGGGTGTATATAGGAACTCAATGTACTATTTTTGCAACTTTTCTGTAAATTCTAAAATAAAAGTCTATTTAGGGACATCCGGTTTCCACTGTGACAAGGAGGGAGCTCGAAAGTTGCCACTCTAATCCTTACAATGAGAAAAACGCTGAACAAACTGAAACCTGACGACTTTTCTGGAACCGTCGGAGAGTGGAGGCGGCAGGACAAACGGCCAGCCCCAATCCAGACACAGAAATAAGGAGAGTCATGGCCAAGGCCGGTTTATGTAGAACAGCAACCATGGGAGACACAAACTGAAAGGACGACTTCAGTGTTAATTCTGACACATGATAGAGGGTGAGCGTGAGAAATTGCCGGGGGGGAGGCACCTCTATGGGTTTTGCCCACAGGAGCCCCGATGGGTCCTCACTGTGAGAAGCCCAGGAAAACTCCCTGGGGGCTGTGGTGGGGGAGAAGTAGCCTGGCTGAGATACACTCCAGGCATGTTCCATCACAATGACCTACTCTCTACAGAAACACCTTTAGCAGAAAGAACCTCCTTTCACCTGGGCTGGCGGGGGAAGGGCAATGGGCAGACTCCAGTCCCCCGCAACCCTCCTGAGTCCCCAAAGGGGAGGAAAAAAGCCAAGAAGCTCTTGTGAGGGTCACAGTTCAGGGCACCGCTGACAGACAGTGTTCTCGTCCTAAAACTGGACATTTCCCCTTTTCCACCCCAACCACCTCATCAACGGGACTGTGCCACGGTAACGGTACATTGCGGCCAAAAGAGGCAGAATGTGCAGACTTGTAAGAAGGAGTTATTAGGAAAACCTAGAGACATCAGAGATGACAAAAGCAAGGACATTACAGGAATCTGAAGCCTCTGAGGCCTACAGCTACAGTGAACATGAAATACAGCTCAACTCCTAGCCAGGCTAACAGGAAACACACCAAAGGCCTTTTATCTCCATTTTTACCCAATAAACCGTGTCTGTATTTCAACCAAAAAAAAAAAAAAAAAAAAATACAAGACACGCTAAAGGCAAGAAAAAACATAAGAAAAAATAAGCATAAGAAACAGATTCAGATATGACACAGATGTTGAAATTTTCAGACAAGGAATTTCAAATAATCATGATTAAAATGTTAAGGGGTCTAATGGAGAAAGTCTGCCACATGCAAGAACAGATGAGGAAGGTAGCAGAGAGATAGAAATTAGGAGACAGAATCAAAAGGAAATCCTAGTGCTGGGTCATGTAGGAACGGCATTAGAGTTCAAAGCCGATGGTCAAGAAAGAATTCTTGAGATGTCTTTGGTACAAAAGGGTGGTTTTATTAAAGCACAGGGACAGGACCCGTGGGCAGAAAGAGCCGCACCAGGGTCACGAGGAGTGGCCCATTATATACTTTGAGGTTGGGAGGGGGTCAGGGATAGCTTAAGTCTCTAATTTTGGAAGCAAGGTTTCCAAGACCTTGAGGGGGCTAACTATTGTTGGGAAAAGGTCATTTATATCATCTAATAAAACCTGAGTCATGAGACCCTTCAGATGTATATCAGTAGACCATATGCTTGGGGGATGATTGCCAACATGTATACTGGGGAGTTTAGAGATAAAGGAAGTTTCCCAAGGAATTTTTCTATGTTAAAGTAGACTTACAGGATCCTGGGTGTCAGGCTAGGATTGCCTTTTGCCCTTAGCAAGGTGCCAACATCGAGGCAGCTGAGTTCCTAGAGGAAGGTCATTCTGTGTGTTTCAAGGACTTGTCAATGGGCTGTAGGTAGTAAGGAAATTTAATAATTTTTCTTCTGTCTTTATTTCCCAAATCACTGGGGAGGAAATTTTTTTCTATATCCTTCATGATTCTTCTGAATATCTAAGAATTAAATTGATAGGAGATAGATTAACAGGAGAAAATAAAAATTAATTACATAATTGCTTAGAAATGCAATTCCAAAGACAGTCAGGCCAAGTGACGTATACGTGTCATCCTGAACTACGTACAGAGAAAAGCGTGGGTGTCCAGGACTACAAAGAGGAGGAAAGCAGTTTATAGGAAGATGATAAAGAATAAATGTTTGGTAAACAAATGTTTGCTGGGCCACTCAGGAACAGTGGGACCGAGAGAGAAATTGTAATAATCAGACTTTGCTGGGTTCCTCTGTATCTACCTCACCTCGTTCATATTATACTGTAGTATCTGTGGTGATAGCTCCCTTCCCAGAGCAGGTCCTCTAGCTAAATTCTCTCAGGCAGTCAGAGAGAAGGTCAAAGTTCCTTCTGAGCCTTCTGTTTCCTAAAACTAATTAGCCTAAAACAGTCCATGTGCTAAGGGGACACATTTTGGGGTGGCCAATTTTGCTCCCCACACTAAAGAGGACATTCTTCATCCTGTAACAGAAATGACAAATGCCTTGGAAGGACTCACAAATAGACTAGATACAACCAAGAGAAGAATCAATAGGTGAAGGTATGTCAATAGAACTTCCTAAACTGGATCACCAGAGAAAGAAATAATAGTAATGATGTACTGAGTGATTAGAATATATGGATAAGTGATGGGCACCTGGGCAGCTCAGTCAAAGGAGCATGCAACTCTTGATCTCAGGGTCGTGAGTTCAAGCCCCACTTTGGGTGTGGAGTTTACTTAAAAAAAATTTTTTTTTAAAAAGAACATAATCAAGTTTCAAAAAAAAAAAGAATATATAGGTAAGTGAAAAAGAACAACAGTAGGGGCCGCTCGGTGGCTCAGTTGGTTAAGTGTCTGCTTTTGGTCAGGTTGTGATCCTGGGGTCCTGGGATCAAGCCCCACATTGGACTCCCTGCTCAGCTGGGAGTCTGCTTCTCCCTCTTCTTCTGCCCCTCCCCAGCTCATGCACTCTCTCTCTCTGTCTCTGTCTCTCTCTCTCTCACTCTCCCTCTCTCTCTCTCGAATAAATAAATAAAATCTTAAAAAAAAAGGAAAAGAACAATAGCAGTGTTATAAGGACCAGAGGGAGGAATTAGTTTACTCTGTTATAAAGCATCTGTATTATTGAAGCAGAATACTGTCATTTGAAAGTAGACTTGGATTAGTTGTAAATCTGAAGGCAAACTCTAGGGAAACCACTAAAGAGTTAAAAAAGGAATATGATTGATATACTAAGACAGGAGAGAAAATGGAATATACAAAAAGCTCCAAAGAAGAAGAGGGAAAGAAAAAATGAAACAAAGAACAACAAACAGAAAATAGAAACACAGTAGATACTCATTCAACTATATCAATAATCATTTAAAATGTGAATAGTCTAAGTCTATGTCAAAGACATAGCTTGTCAGAGTGAACAAAAAACCAGAAGACTCAACTATGTGTTGTCTACAAGAAACTCACTTCAAATATAAAGACACATAGAGATTAAAAGTAAGGAGATGGAGAGAGATACGCCATGCTAACACTAATCAAAAGAGAGAGTTGTTGTATTAATTCCAGACAGAACAGACTATAGGCAAGGAATGTTATCAGGGATGAAGAGGGGCAATACATAATGATAAAGGGGTCAGTTCTCTAAGAAGACATAGCAGCCCTTGCTGTGCGTATACTTAAAAGCAGAATGTCAACGTGTGAGGCAACCACTGATGGAACTTCAAAGAGGAACAGACGCATCCACCATGAGGGTCGAAACCTTCAGCACCCATCCTGAGTAACTGATAGATCCAGCCTGCAGACAATCAGTAAGGAGAGCTGACGTGAGCATCACCATCAATCCACCCGATCTAATTGGCATCTACAGAAGGCTCCATCCAGCAACAGCATAATTATGCATTCACCTCATGCTGGCATGAACATTCATCAAGAAAGACCACATCCTGGAGCATAAAACACACCTTAACAAATTTAAAAGGATAAAAATCTTATAAACTATGCTCTCAGACCACAGTGGAATTAAATAGAAATCAAAAACAGGGATCAAAAGTTGCCACAAACCAAAATATTTGGAGATTAAACAGTACCCTTCTAAATAACAAATAGGTCAAAGAAGTCTTAAAGGAAATTAAAATATGCTTTGAACTAAACACAACTTGTCAAAATTTGTGGGATTCAGTGAAAACAGTGCTTAGAGGGTATTTTTAGCATTGCATGCATATATGAGAAAAGAAGAAAGACCTAAAAGCAATAATCTAAGCTACCATCTTAAAGAGATCAGAAAAAAAGGAGGGCAAATTGTGCCTAAAAGAAGCAGATGAGAAGGAATAATAAAAATTATAGCAGAGGGCGCCTGGGTGGCTCAGTCGTTAAGCGTCTGCCTTCGGCTCAGGTCGTGATCCCAGGGTCCTGGGATCGAGCCCCGCATCGGGCTCCCTGCTCAGCAGGAAGCCTGCTTCTCCCTCTCCCACTCCCCCTGCTTGTGTTCCCTCTCTCGTTGTGTCTCTCTCTGTCAAATAAATAAATAAAATCTTTCAAAAAAAATTATAGCAGAAAGAAATGGAATTGAAGATAGGAAAACAATAGAGAAAATCAAGAAAACCAAAAACAGGTTACTTGAAGAGATCAATGATAAAACTGATAAAGCTCTTGACAGGCTAACCAAGATTTGGCGGGCAGGGGGGGACACAAATTATTAATATCAAATGTAAGAGAGGTCTTCATGGTTGATCCTATGGGCACTAAAAGGATATAAAGGTACACTATGAATTACTCTATACCCACCAATTTAATACCTTAGATGGAATAGAACAATTTCTTTAATGAGAAAAATTCACCAAAACTCATACAAGGAAAAATAGATCATTGGAATGGTCTGTATCTATTAAAAAATTGAGTAAATAATTAATAACCTTCCAAAATAGAAAGCACCAGGCCCAGATGGATTCCCTGGTGAATTCCACCAAACATTTAAGGAATAAATTATACCAATTCTTTACCATCTCTTCCAGAAATTAGGCACAGAGAGAATACTTCCTTAAATCATTTTATAAGGCCCACCCACATTACCCTAATACCAAAATCAGATAAGACATGACAAGAAAGGAAAACTTTAGATCAATATCTCTCATGACCATAGATGCAAAAATCATCAGCAGTATATTCATAAATTGAATCTAACTATGTATAACATGAATTATACATCATGGCCAAGTGGGATTTGTTTCAGGTATGCAAGATTTGTTCAATGTTCAAAAAAGTCAGTTAATGTAATCTATCACATCAACAGGGTAAAGAAGAAAAAAAATCGTATGATCACATCAATAGATGCAGAAAAAGCATTTGGCAAAATCCAACACCCAATTATATCAGAAAACTAGGAATAGAGGCGAACTTTGGTACAGAACATCCACAAAATACCCACAACTGATATTTAATGGTGAGAAACATGATGTTTTTCCCCAAACATCAGGAACAAGGCAAGGATGTGCTCTCTCAAAAGTCCTACTAAACATCTTTTTTAAAAAGATTTTATTTATTTATTTGACATAGAGAAAGCATGAGCAGGGGGAGTAGGAGAGGGAGAAGCAGGCTCCCTGCTGAGTAGGGAGCCTGATGCAGGGCTCGATCCCAGGACCCTGGGATCATGACCTGAGCCAAAGGCAGACACTTAACCATCTGAGCCACCCAGGCGCCCCAAGTCCTACTAAACATCTTACTGGAAGTCTTAGCTAGGGCAACAAGGCAAGAGGAGGGGAAGAAATGTATATAGGTTGGGAAGAAATAAAATTTTGTTCACAGATGACATGATTGCCTAGGTAGAAAATCCCAAGGAGAAGACACGGCAACTTCTGAAACTAATACAAGATTATAGCAGGCTGGAAGGATACTAGGTTATTACACAAGTCAATCAATTTCTTATGTACCATCTATGAATAATTGGCATTTGAAATTTATAAAACAAATACCATTTGTAATAGCACCTCTCCCCGTAAAAAAAAAAAAACAACAAAAAACCCCACGAAAACTAAAAGACAAAAACAAATCCAAAATGATACACACAGGATATATGCACGGGAGCTATACGCAATAAACTATAAAACTCTGATGAAATACATCAAAATTCTAAATAAACGAGAGATATTCTATGTTCCTGAATTGTCAGCTCCTTTAAATTGGATCTGTTGATCTAATGCTATCCCAAACAAAAATCCCGGAAAAGTATTTTGTAGATATTAACCAAGGATTCTAAAGTTTACATAGAAAAACAAAAGCCCAGAAAAGCCAACACAACAGTGATGAAACCAAGCTTGGAGGACTTGCACCGCTGACTTTAAGACTTACCAAAACGCATCAGTATTTGGAGGACAAGACTCCAGTGAAAGAATGGGCCATAGGTAATGGAAGAAGAACGGGGAAGCAGAAACGACCCACAAAAGACAGTCAACTGACCCCTGAGGAAGGAGGAAAAGCAAGTTAGGGCAGAAA
The DNA here is from genome assembly GCF_964656455.1 of Halichoerus grypus. Classification (NCBI taxonomy): domain Eukaryota; kingdom Metazoa; phylum Chordata; class Mammalia; order Carnivora; family Phocidae; genus Halichoerus; species Halichoerus grypus. The sequence continues at coordinate 177,131,549 of NC_135717.1, read as the reverse complement.
GGATAATCTTTCCAACAGATGATGCTGGAAGAAAGTGCAAAACAAAACTTAACTAAATGACACATCCCTTATATCTTTCATAAAAATAAACTAAATACAAATCACAGATCTAGAGACAAAATGTGAAACTATAACAGAGAAAGCACGGATGAAAACAGAGGTGACCTTGGGTTTCATGACAAGATGTTAGATGCAACAACAGAAGGGCAATCCACGAAGAAAAAAATTAAGAAGCTAGATTTTATGAGAATGAGAAACTTCTGCTCTTCAAAGACCTGTCTCGAGAGGATGAGAAGACAGGTCTGAGGCTGGGAGAAAACATGCAAAATGCATCTCTCAGAAGGAGCAGTATGCAAATTCATAGGGAACCCCACAAGGAAACAGCCCAGTTACAAAGTGGGTAAGAGGTCACCTCAAAAAGACGCATCGATTGCAAAGACGTTCAACATCACCGTCATTACGGAGTTGCAAATTAAAACGATGGCAGGATGCAGATACACCTGTTAGAATGGCTAACACACACACACACACACACACACACACACACACACACACACACACCCCGGACCACACCGAGTGCTGTGGGGACAAGGAGCACCAGGGACTCAGTTCTATCCGGGGCTGGCAGGAATGCAGAACGGTGCAGCCACTTGGGGGACAGACAGGAAATGTCTTTTGTAGACACAGTCTCACTGATCAGCAGTCGTAATCTCAGGTATTACTCACCTGCTGTGAAGACTTGTGTCCGCATAACACCTGCACGTGAGTGTTTATAGCAACCTTGCTCAGAATCACCCCAAACTGGTCGCAAGCGCGATGTCCTTCAGCAGGGGAGTGGATAAGGAAGCCACGGTACATCCAGACAATGGAATCTTATTAAAGGGTAAAAACAAACGCACTAGGGAGCACGAGAAGTGTGGGTCAACCTTAAATGCTTACTACTAGACAAAGGAGATCAGTCTGAAAAACCTACAGGCTACATAATACCAATTAAATGATATTCTGGAGTGGGCAGAATTACAGAGGCAGTAAGATCATGGTGCCAGGGTGTCGGGAGGAGGCAAGAGAGTTAAACAGACGAAACACGGGCTTCCTCCAGGGCTCTGAGAGTGTTCTGTATGACAGCTGTGTGCATGATTAATTGTATGTATCATATGTATGTATGTATGATGGATGATGGGTTCTGTGAGCAGATGACATTATGCATCTGTCAAAACTCATAGAACTTTATGGCACAAAGAGTGAAGCATAATGTATGCAAATTTGAGCCATCATCTAGGAGGTTATGGGATCCTAGGAAGGAAGACCGAAGGTATGAGAAGCTCTCACCCTCATTCTTGCAGACAAACTCACCAAACAACCTCGCTGAGGCACGTGGGGCAAGGTGCCGACCTAAGTACCTGGAAAAGACTGGAGTCTATAAAGCACAGGAATGGCCCGCGAGCCCGGGGCTCTGGCTGGTGCAGTCCTCCCGCAGGGGCAATGGTTAACCATCTGACACTCCTGGCAGGTGATGCTGGACTTGAGCAATCTGGTAAGTGGACGGCCGGTGGTGGGAGCCAGGTTTGTCACCTTGGAGTGGGAATTTACAGATAAACAAGGAGAAGAGGCTAGAAATATTCACGGGAGGATGGCGTAGAATCGGGGGCATCCATACGAAGTCATGTTTAATGTAATATAAAATCCAATGGCTGAATACAGGCATATTTATAGCGACGCACGTATATGTAGGCACACAGATTGGTGTATAGACAGGCATTTCCTTGCTAAGCCAGCTCTGGAGAGGGTCTAAACCACGTGCAGCCCAGCAGCAATGAGCAGACCATGTGCCCAGATCTTGGTCTTGGATATGATTTTCCAACAAGAGGAACCAGTGCTCCAGGAGAAATGACTGATCTGATTCTGGGGCTGAAGCAGGAAATATATAATGGGGGTGGGGGGTGGGGGCGGGGAGCAGGGCGTCCCCAGAGGCAGTTCTCAGGATCAGCGTGAACGAGCCCCCAGCAGCGAAATGCCCCCCTGGTGCCCGCCGGCCTTTGTGCTCTGGACAAATGGTGCCTGTCGGTGCGGGCACAGAGCCTCATCACCCCGGAGAGATGCTGCCGTCCCTGTGGGCTGCCCTGGGAGGGTAGGAGGCCACACCGGGCCAGTGGGAGCCTCCGCCTGGTTGGACCTCCTCCAGGGCAGGGAGCCGGGCCTGTGCCCTCCTGCCTGACGCTTGCGGGAGCCGCGGGGTGACGGCACCAGATGGTCTCAGACCCCAGCAAATTGTCAGGGAAGTTTTCAGACATGCAGGTTGGCAGAGATCACGGTGTAACGACCCCGCGTGCGTGCCCCCACCAGATCCAGGGACTGCCAGCCACTGTCCCCGTGTCGCCGTGGGCTGACCATGGGGAGGCTCCAGCCGGGGGGCCGAGGCAGGCTGGCCCCAGGGGGACTGTGGAGTCCCGTGGCCTTCCCGGCCTGTCCTCACGGAGACCCCAGAGGCCACCACTGAGCCTGTGGCCTGCCTTCTGTCCCTTCTTCACTCAGGGCCAGTGGCTGCCCCATTTCCCCCTGTGCCTTCCCGTTTTCTCCCCTCTGAACTAGTGACTAGATCCCACCCCAGAGCCACATATTTAGCCCTCAGCCATCTGACCTGGCTTTCATAGCTGTCCCTGTAACATGGGGAGGGATTCATTCATTCATTCATTCATTCACTGCCTACTCTGTGCCTGACCCAGTCCTGGGTTCTGTGAACTCATTAATGGACTAATTAGGCAACAATCTTATGTGCTTCATTTGTGGGTACGGAGAGCCAGGTCAGGGAAAAACACAATGTAGAGGGAAGACAAAAACAGTTAGAGGGAAAATGACGCTCAGCCAGCAGAGTCTGAGGCCCTGCACTGTTGCTAAGGCCGAGCTTCCTCTCGTGCTGTGCTGAGCTTCCTGGCAATAGAAGCAAAAGAAGAAACAAGATGACCACGTGGTGTGCATTCCCCATGGGCAGAACTGTCGGCCCTGATTCTCATTTCCTCTTTCTATCCGTGGCCTTGCAGATTCCCAAAAGGACTTTGATGCTATAAAAGAAAGAGAGAAGGAGGTTTATTTGGGCCAGATCCTGGCGGGGCCTGAGCGTTATGTTAATAAGTGCAGTGAGCACTGGGAACAGTGGACAGAAACCAGCCCCGAGCCAGAGGCCGTCCTCTGCTAGTTAGATTTTTCTTACAATATTAAGTGACTTTGAGCAAGTCACATTGCTTTTCTGAGCCTTAGAGCTTCTATAAAAGTGGGATAAGAACCTCCCCGCCTTAAAGATGGCTTTATTTAATGAATTAGTATGTTTGAGAACACTCTTTAAATTGTCAGTTGTTACAAGAGGAAGGGTGAGAGCAATTACTCGTTCCCTTGGAGGGGGTGTGTCAGAGGAGAGTGTGGGGCCAGACGGTGGGGGTGACAAGTACCCGCTGACAAGCCCCTAGGAGCTGTGGGCTCCCAGCCTTTCCGGACAAGCTCCCATGCTCCCCCTCCTAGAGCCCCAGGGATGAGGTGGACAGAAAAGGGTGGGGGCCCGCTGGGCCGCGTGCTGGCTGTCTCCGCTGCATGACCAAGGCACATGGCTGATTTATTATGCTTGTGAGCTCTGCAGGGCAGCAGTTTGACAAACGGGAGGGCTGGGGGTGTCGTGAAGGGACTAGGGACCCGAGCTCTTTCTGTGGCCTCTGCACGTGGCTTGGGTCTTTCCCAGCGTGGCGGCTGGGTTTCTGGAGGGAGCACGTTGGGCCAGTGAGTGGAAGCCATGTGGCCTCCCTGTCCCTGCCCCGGGAGTCACATACGAGATGACACGAGGCTCCTTGGCTTATGAAGCCAACTCCAGCGTTGCCCTCCAGTAGCCTGAGTCTGCGGCCTCGAGTCCGAGCTCCCTCCCTATCCTCAGCTCCAGGTTCTTCTCCAGAAGCTGAGCTGCCTTGGGGGGAAGGGGCCCTGAGTCGGGAGCTCTGTGTCCCTTCCCCACGCCTGCCCTGCCCACCCCTGCCAGCTCCCTGGGGGCTCCAAGCCCAGCATCAAGATGCCGAGTTAGGAAATGCTGCCTTTAATTACTAGCGGCCCCTCAAACTTCTAGGAAGTCACCCACACTCACGGAGAAACGTGCTTGTTGTTTAATTGCACAGATACGAGCAGCACGGACCTCACAGTTGCACCACCTGGAACAAGTCCTTTAAAAACCTCAGGTCCTAAAGTGTGGTGCTTCCAAGCTGTTGCCATTAATGCCCAGAAGCTGAAAAAATACCTATCCAGAATCCAGACGCTTCCATCCTTCCTGTGGGCAGCAGTGTGTGGTGACGCTGCGTCCTCCAGCAATCACGGCACAGGACAGGGCCCTCAGAGAAGGGTTTCCAGCGCAGTAGTGGGGGGAGCGCCCGCCGCCTCGCCCCACCACCCGGCCGAGCTCCCTGCACGGTGCACAGCTGGCTGAGGGTCCATGGTGCTTCCCGGGGCTCCCGTGCCTTCTCCTCTCTGTCTGCTGGATTCCAGTCTTGCTTTCTTGCTCCAGGAGTCTCTTCACTGGGGGTTTGGTGGAGCCAGAGACCCTCGGGTTGCAGGCTCTTGGAGGTGACTCTTGAGCACACAGTGACCCGAAGCCCCGGTGACCAGAGGCTTTGGGGAAGGTCTGAGCCACATGGGCATGGCGTGCTCAGGACCCTACTAGGTGTTGGGACATTGAGGACCTCACCAGGGCTCCCTGGTCACCCCCAAGCCTTCTGGAAGCTCCGCCTGGCACTGAGCCCGGGGAACCACCTGTGGGGACGTGTGGCTGTCTTGCTGCTTGAGGACATCAGGACACTAAGGCAGCCCGAGGGTGCTGGGACAGGGGTGGGGACCTCTCATGCATCATCCACCCTGCCAGAGTTGCATTTGTGAAACGCAAAGCCAGCATTTTGGGTAAGACCTCCCACTGCACCCGAACCCCAAATCCTGTTTGTTAGTGAACAGCCACGTTTTGAAGAATTTCTCGAAGAGCTGCAGTGGGTACTGCCTCTAATCCATTTCCACAGCTGGAGAAGCGAGTGCCTGCAGAGCACATTTAGCCAAATGGACTTTTTCTCTGGGAGCAGCTCAAACTCAGTCCTGCTTCAGGCACAGACCTTCCTATTTAGATGACAAACAGCCCTGCTTCCCGTTTAGAAGAAATGCCCTTACTGACTTTTTCATCTGGTGGAAAGCAATCATTCCTGGGGGTGTGTTCAGAGCTTGCACGTTGAGGGGGCGTGCGGGGAAGCTCCCGGGACACGCCTGGGGCGCTCCGACATTGCACCGGCAGACACCATGGGGTCCGCCCGGCCCCAGACAGGAGAAGGGTCTGCATGGCTCGGCTTGAAGCCTGAAGTCCCGGGGAGAAATAATAGGCCGGCGGTCGGAGCGGCGGGAAGCCAGGTTCAGGTCCCGGTGTGCGTGCGCACCCGCCCAGGCCACCTGACGCCTTAGCCGCCGTCTTCCAGGGTTCGACACCTGCCTTGCCCGGTGCGTGCCTCCCCAGCCGCCGGCAGGTGCACGGTGGGCGCCCCTGCATGCTGGAGAAGGGGGGAGGGAGGGAGGGGCGGAGGGCTGTGAAGACGGGTCTGCGTCATGAGATGAGACCCCGTTGTGGGAGGCAGAGATGAGTTGGAGGCAGTAAGAAAATGTGCGACCTCACTCATATGAGGAATTCTTAATCTCAGGAAACAAACTGAGGGTTGCTGGAGTGGTGGGGGGTGGGAGGGATGGGGTGGCTGGATGATAGACATTGGGGAGGGTATGTGCTATGGTGAGCGCTGTGAAGTGTGCAAGACTGTTGAATCACAGATCTGTACCCCTGAAACAAATAGTGTAATATATGTTTAAAAACAGAAGAAGAAGATAGCAGGAAGGGAAAAATGAAGGGGGTAAATCGGAGGGGGAGAAGAACCATGAGAGACGATGGACTCTGAGAAACAAACTGAGGGTTCTAGAGGGGGGGGGTGGGAGGATGGGTTAGCCTGGTGATGGGTATTGAGGAGGGCACGTTCTGCATGGAGCACTGGGTGTTATGCACAAACAATGAATCATGGAACACTATATCTAAAACTAATGATGTAATGTATGGGGATTAACATAACATAATAATAAAAAAATAATAATAAAAAAATAAATAAAAGCAGTGGGAAAGGGGGTGATACCATCTAACCTGAAGATGACTGGAGTCTCTCAAGCGGAGAAGCCTATACATAAAAAAAGTATATACTGAAGTCCTAATAAAGAAAACATTCAAGGGATAAAGGAAAAAAAGAAAATGTGTGACTTTTGCTGGTTAAAAAAATAAAAAAAGAAGAGGCTGAAAGGGCCTCTAATACCCAATATTTTTCGGCTGTGCTAGGAGCGGAGACTTTCCAGGAGGGGCTGGGAGGGCTGGCTCCTGATCTGAAATCGGCCCCCGTCGTGGAGTCCCCGGGGCCCACCAGCCTGTAGGCTGACTCTGCGGGTGGGCGCACAGGTTTGAGAGCTGGGGTCAAGGTCAAGGTCATGGCCAAGGCCGGGGGCATGAAAGAGGCTGGGAACGTCCTGGGCACGCACGTTTGGGGAAGACGTCTCACCTCGCTGAGCGCCAGCGTCCTCATTCATGAAATGAGAGTTTTAGTTCTTGCCCCCGAGTGAGGCCGAAGTGACTCCGCCAACGTTCATAGCTTGGCATGGTGGCCGCGCAGCTGGTGGCCACCGGCTCAGAAGACGAGATTCAGAAGTTTATTTTAATCCACCCCGTTCCAGAAGCATCTGCAGCCTTTGGGGGAAGCTTCGGGGGACATTGGATATCTGGATGCTCCTGGGGTTTGGGGTCAGATCTGCCCGTGAATCAGACCGGCCCCACCGCGTGTGACCTGGGGCGGCTCAGGCCCCCTGAGGGCCAGCTGTGCTTCGTGTCCTCTGTGGGTAAGGTGGGCTAATAGCCCTGCCTGCTGCGAGGCTGTGGGGTCACGCAGAGCCTCCCACGGGGGTGACTCCCCCATCGGGGTTCGAGGACGGGGACATAGCCCGTGGAAGCCATGGACCTCAGCTCAGCCATGGTTCCTGCTGCTGAGCACCCAGCCCGGTGACAGAGACCCTTCCTGGGAGGACCTGGGCGGTGGCCCAGGGGTTGGATTCTACCAGCACAGCGACGGGGTCCCTCGGCCTAATCGCCTCTCCCGGCGTCGTTTCTTTGCGGACACCTACGTGAAGCAGTTCCGCCCCCCGGGCCCTGGTTGCACCCACGGCGCCCTGAGCCCTCAGCCAGGTTTGCATGGGCTCTGGGGGGATAGGTTATGTCCAAGCGTCCACTCCTTTCCAGGGCCACGTGGAGGGGGCGAGTCAACATGCTGGGCGCCCCCGTCCTGGGAAAAGAGCCAAGCCGCCAACCCAAAAAGAATGCCAGGCTGTCTGCTTTTGAAATAAATTCCAGCTCTGTCCTTCGGGCATGATGACCAGCAGGGCTCCCACCCCTCACACCTGGGCGTCTACACTGGGCACGAGCCCAGCTGAAGCTCCCACCGGCCTCCTTCCCAGGCAGCAGAGGGACGGTGGGGCCAGCGTGGGCCACCTGGGGGCCAGGAGCCCTGGCAGACAGAAGCCCTGGGTCAGGGGCTAAGGAGACCTTCATTTAAATGTAGATTTTGACTTTCTGCTCTTGCCTAGTTGGGAATATTAATTAGAGCAAGTGCTTGGACAATTTGGAATGCAGCACATTTGCAGGTTTGACATTTTATTTCTCTGTTTCCCCTTTTTCTCTGTCTCTTTTTCAGACCGGGAGAATTTTTTCTCCCTCCATCATGTTGAAAGTCTAAAGTAAAACTCAAACTGCCCCTTCCTGAAATGTAGGAAAGATCGCAGGGCTGAGTTCCACAGGCCGCGGGTGAGATCTCCAGCACACCGTCTGCGGATTTTCTAGGCCCCGCTATGTCCCGCTGGGCCCTGCAAGGTGGGGTTCCAGATTCACAGCCCAAGGCCTGGGAGGAGAGCCGTCCTCCAGGCTCAACACCCAAAAAGAGGGGAGGAAATGTCCGTGATTAAACACAGAGTAAAAAGGAAACGCAGATGCTCAGCATGAGCCTGGACGTGATGAAAGGCCCCCGAGCCTCCCTCGGTCCTCCTTCTGCTCCTCTTTGGGACAAAGAGACTTTCCTCTCTTCTCCCGCCTTCGATGGCTCCCTGACTTCCAGAGGTGGTTCAGAGCCTGCCTTTCTGCTGCTCTCCCGCTTGATGGCTTTGGAAGGCGTCTTGGCGAAGACCGTGAAGTCAGAGTCCAACTGAATGTTATGTGAAGACCTGCTTTCCCGGTTCCCTTCCTGGAACGATCCATCTTCCCACACCGTTTTGTAATCTTTCCTTTATCCTGTGTTAAGTAGGGAGGTTTTCGGGCTATCGATTCTGTTCCATTAATGCTCACCGGACCTGCGTCCGTATATCATACTCTGTGTTTGCAGCTTCCCATGCAGCTTGGTGTCTGTTGGAACAAGGTCCCCTCACTGGCTTTTATTTGCATACATAAGGATATTCCTATATGCCCTTTCTCCTCCAAATAAACTGAGGAGTGATTTTATCACATTGTCAGAATAATCTCCAAGTGTTTTTTATTATTGGAATTACATGAAATATGCACATTAATATAAAAAAGAAAATACTCACTATTTTCTTCTTATTCAACATCGCAGGGCCTGGCTCCCTGGGGCCAGACCATCTGTTACTCCTTTAGCACTGACGTGCTCTTTCCCTCACGTAAGAACCGCACGCTGCTAATCAGTGTATATTTCTTACTGCTCTTATGGAGATTCTGTTTTCCCTCGCCTTTTTCTAGCCTCGTTAGGATGCTTGCGGTAGCAAGGGACCGAGAAAAGAGACTGGATAGGCTTGGCCAGTGAAGGAGACCCTGATCTGCAAATGGAAAAGGCTAGAGAGAATGGCCTTCAGGCTTGGGGTGACCAGCACTCTGGCTGTCCTTTGTTCAAATTTATTTAAATTCAATTAGCCAACATACAATGCATCATTAGTCTTAGATGTAGCGCTCAATAATTCATCAGTTGCATATACCACCCAGTGCTCATCACATCACATGCCCTTCTTCATGCCCATCACCTGGTTACCCCATCCCCCACCCCCCTCCCCTCCAGCAACCCTCAGTTAGAGATGCAGAGGGGCACGATATCATACTTAAAGGGTCTACCCAACAAGAAGATCTAACAATTATAAATATTTATGCTCCTGACTTGGGAGCAGCCAATTATACCAACCAATTAATAGCCAAAGTAAAGAAACACATTGATAATAATACATTAATAGCAGGGGACTTCAACACCCCACTCACTGCAATGGACAGATATTCTAAGCAGAAGATCAACAAAGAAAGAGGGCTTTGAATGACACACTGGACCATATGGACTTCACAGATATATTCAGAACATTCTATCCTAAAGCAACAGAATACACATTCTTCTCGAGTGTGCATGGAACATTCTCCAGAATAGATCACATACTGGGTCACAAATCAGGTCTCAACTGAGACGAAAAGATTGGGATCATTCCCTGCATATTTTCAGTCTTCCATTTTTCCTCTCTCCGAGTCACTTGGCTTTGCCTTCTCCTGTGGTCCACGTGGACCTCAGGTCAGCTCCTGTCATTCAGGGGGCTGGACGGGGTGACGTTTGCATGGGAGGTGCTCTGCACCTGGTCTCTGTGGCTCGTGATGGTCGATCACACCCCATCGTCAGTGCCACGGGCTTGGAGCCCACCTGGGATGCAGGTCTGCAGTGGTCCCTCTCGACACGAGGTGGTTCATGGTGGGGAGGAAGTCCCAAGGGGAAATCTGTAGGCTCCTGGTAAGGGGGGAAGCGTGAATATGGATTTGGGGAGGGAACCAGCAAATATCCACAACATCTGGAAAAGCTGGACCGAGGGATTTCACACAATATGGGGCTTAGAGGTGGCATCGCATGGGGGCCCAGGAAGAAGCCACGGATGACGCACGTGAGACCACCGGCCTGATGTTGCCCGGGGTCAGCAGGCAGGGGTCAGGAAGGACAGCTGGACCCAGACAGGAAGAGGGAGGGCAAACAGGGCCTGGTGTCACCCCGTCACCCCGCATCCCTGATGCTGTGCACACCAGGCCCAGGACTGGGGGCGGCCCCAGCAGGACCTCAGGCGCCCAGCTGCAGCCCTGCGCCAGGGAGGGAGCCTGCAGGAGCTGCTAGGCCACGGGAACCGGAGCCCCGCTGCAGAGGCCCAGGACGTCCTCACGGCCTGCCCCCTCTTGAGAGGCAGACTCAGGGCGGGAGCCACCCAGTCGGGTCTCCATTGCCCGCAGCAGAGCCAGGACGGTCACCTGGACCCCCCTTCCCACGCCAGGTCATGGAGTTACAGGAGGATGAACTCAAGGGGCTTCAAATCTCATTCGTGTATCCCATGAGTCCGACAGGAAAGCACGGGGACTGTCCTCGGGCGGGACGGCCCTGCGGTGTGTTTAGGGTGGAGAAGGCCGGAGCTCGGGGCCTGTGTGAGGTGTACGCGCAGCACGCACAGCACTGCCCAGTGAGGGCCTTCCGGGAGGGGTCTGCGTGGCCCCCGCAGGACCGGCGAGCGGCAGGGCCCGGGGAGATCGCGGCCCGGGAACAGAGTGTCATGACCCAAGGGGATCGAGCCTGCAGGACAAGGACCGTCCCTCACTCCCAACCAGCCGGTGCTTGGGGCCGAGGGTCACAGCCGGGGGCTTGACCGACCCAGGGATGGCGTCAGGCCAGCAGCATGACACGTCCATCCCCAAATAGGAACAGCCACACGCTGCAGCCCATGGAGTGTGCTACGCCCTATTCCAAACCTTTTACATTTTAATGCACTTAATCCTCACACTAATCCTGATGCGTGGCGGAATCCCTGTCTCCGCTTTGCAGAAGAGGAGACCGAGGCCAAGGGCGGTCCCAGGCCAGCCGGCTGGTGGGCGGCGGCAGTCCCCGACATCCCGCTGCCTCCCTGCACGCGGGCCCCTAGCCCTGCTGCTGCCCCGGCCTCGGGGACCGAGCGGCGATCACGCCTCCCCCGGCGCCGGCCCGGCCCCGTCGGCGCCTCTACTCTGGGATGACGCCCTCACTCAGCTGTGTGCTCGTTTTTAGCGGAGTTTTCGAGGACAGTCATTTTAGGCTCAGGGTCGCCCCGGCTGTCACCTCCACGAGCTGCCGCAGTGCCCCTGACCTGGGGGCGGGGGTCAGCGCACCTCCTGCTCACCCTCTTCCGCAGGCTTCCCTGCCGGTCATGTGGCCTCCGACGCATCGGGGGGCCCGTCTCTCCCCCCCGTTCTGGAGCAGCTCCCAGATGGCTCCCAGCAGCGCCCGGGGCCCTGGGCTCTGTGGGCTTGCGGGAACTTCTGGGGCGTCTGAGCGGGATGCGCTGTGGGCTCCCTGAACCCGGCTTCCCCTCCCCGAGTCCCCGGTCCATGTGGGTGGTTTGTATCTCCACAGATCAGTCCGTGTCCTCCATTGTTCCCGGTGTCTCAGCCTCGCTCCGTCCACTGTGTCCTTGCGGTTCCAAAGTATTTACAGCGGTCTTCACACCCTCCTTCTACGCCGACCTTCCTGGTGTTCTTGTGCTTTATCCCCTGTTACCTTCGGCCAGAGGTTCATCTGCTTAATGGGCTTACGTTTCAATGTCCTAGGTTCTCCCCAGATGTATGGATTCCTTTACTTCTCACGCTTCCAATGAGTTGATCTGTGTTCATGAATATTAACTTATTCAAGAGTATTCTTGGAGGGATTTCCAGGTGTGGGGTGCTTTGTCCCTTGGTGGTTTAGTTATGAGTAAGGCCGGGCTTCGCCCCAGGATCTTCAGTCCCCTGGAAAAGGCAGAGGTGTGGCCAGGACACTGCGGTGCAGCCTGAGGACAGACAGAAGAGGAGTACTTGGGGGTCCCTGCCTCAGCCTTGGGCCTGGAGAAAGTGCCCCGAGGAGAGAGCATCTCATGGGTGCTCCAAAAGACAGCGGATTCTAAAGAGACCCAGGCCGGGTGGTCCAGGCAGAGGGCAGTAGCTGCATGCAGAGGTGAAGGGGAGCGTGCAGACGGTCCAAGGGTCCAAGGAAGAGGAAGCAGGGATGCAGTGGAGGGAGCCAGGGGCCAGAGCGGTGTCTCTTCCTGAGTGACCTCTTTATGTTTGCCCTGATGCCAGCAACGGAGTGGTCCCTCCTCCTTCCTTCCTCCCCCACTCCCTCCTTCCTTTTCCAGGAAGAGACCAGGGACTTGCACCTCTGAGTACAGTTGGGGCCCCTGTCCCCCACTTTTAGGCATAAACACTGTGTGTGTATCTCTGTGTGTTTGCTTTTACTATAAATCTTAATTTTAGCAAGAGAATGTACTACGTGCAATTTCCGCTTTCGAAAATTTGTTGGGATTTTTATGGAATAGACTAAGATAATTTTTGCAACGTCCAAGAATTACTGGAAATAATACAGTCTCTCTCTGCATCACTTTGCTTGATGGTCACATCGTTCCAATTATCCCAGGCTTTATCAGTTTTCTTTATTCTGTGGCCCTAAGAGATTTCCAGGAGTTGCAGGCTTGTATTTTTCTGTCATTTTGGTCAGCCCATGTAGGATTATGCCATATCTCCATTGTAGAATTAAGATATTAACAATGCACGTGGACAGTGTATTCCACTTAATTTTTTTTAAATTGAAATATGCTGGGTTAGAAATTAACATTGCCAACTCTGTGCTTTACTCGCTTTGACCAGTTACTCCCGGATGATACTAACTGTAACACCCCACAGGAGTCTTGTGTTTTTTTTTGGTGCAGGTCCAGGGCACCGTGCTCCCCTCAAGGCCCTCACTCCTGACACCAGCTGGGGTGCCCACTTCCAAGGCCTCACCTCTGACCAGCCGGGCGCAAATCTGAGGGTCTCCGCAGGCTTCCTCGGGCTCCCTAAGTCCCTAGAACAACTCAGAGAAGCCAGGAAAACATGAAGCCTGTGCTTATAGTTTTATGAGAGCAAAAGGACACAAGCAAAGTCCAGCCAAGAGAAAGATGCATAACGACGAAGCTCCCGTGGTCCCCAGGGGGGGCCGTGCCCTCCAGGTACATCCACGTGTGACAACACACAGAAGGTTGCCAGCCAGGGAAGCTGCCTGAGC